>NC_143519.1:9503702-10880368 GCF_031878675.1 Megascapheus bottae
GACTCTTCAGTTAACCCCTAGAAAATGGGAAGTGGTGCTATGGCTCATGGGTAGGGCAGTAGCTTTGAGCTGAAGAGCTCAGGTACAGTGCCCAGGCCAAGTTCAAGTCCCATGACCCACCAAAAAAAAAAAAAAAAAAACCTTAAAAATGATGTGTGTGGCTGAGTATCTTTAAGAAGAAAGATACTCACTAAGCTTCATTTGGTTCCTCTATATATTAGCTTCCTTGGGTTACTCTCACAATGTAACATAAACTAAGTGAATTAAAACAACCAAAGTTTATATTCTCAGTTCTGGAGAGAATATAACTGTTAGTTTTTAATACAAAAGACAACAACAGTATTTTTTCCTACAAAAGGTTTTGGCATCATTTCTCTTGAAACAAAAAGAAAGCTATTTGAAAAAAATATATGCTTCTTCCAGAATTCTAAAGCGAATGACTCAAATTCCAAGTGTTAATATATTTTCTCTCAACTTAAATATAACTGAGCCGGGTGAGGTGGCTCACGCCTGTAATCCTAGTTACTCAGGAGGCCAAGATCCAGGTTCGAAACCAGCCCAGGCACAAAAAGACTTGAGACTCTTATCTCCAATGAACTTGTGGAAAATGGGAATGGGGCTTGGCTCAACGATAGGGCAGTAGCCTTGAGCTGAAGAGCTCAGGGACAGTGCCCTGGCTGAGTTCAATATATATATATATATATATATGGGCTAAGAGTTTGGCCTAGTGGTAGAGTGCTTGCCTAGCATGCATAAAGACCCGGGTTCGATTCCTCAGTACCACATACATAGAAAAAAAGCCAGAAGTGGTGCTGTGGCTCAAGTGGTAGAAGAGCTCTAGCCTTAAGAAAGTTCAAGAACAGTGCTCAGACCCTGAGCTCAAGCACAGGACTGGCAAAAAAAAAATTATATATATATATATATATATATATATATATATATATATATATACACACAAACTGGAGGTTAGAAGTCTGAGATCAAAGGGTTATTAGGGCCTCTTGAGAATCTACTCCTTGCCTTTCTCCTGGCTCCTCCTGTGACTGTCATTCCTTGATGCTCATTGACTTGTAGACATACCATTCTGCCACCATTGTCACAGGTCACCCTCCCACATGTCTGTATTTCTGTATCTTTTTTATGGCACATATTACATTTGGGGACCACTCAATACTAGTATGACCTCATTTTAACTAAGTACATTTTTAACAGCTCTATTTGCAAGTAACACCACAGTTTGAGATCCCAAAAAAGTCATTAATTTGAGGGAGACAGTATCTAATCTAGCATACTGTATAAGACACTAAAGAGTTTTGGTTTTGTGTACTCACATTGCATGTCTGGTCTTGTGGTGCACTGTACGATGAACTAAACCATGAGTGCCACCTCTTATGAATGGACTGTGTAATGAATCTAATTTCCTAACAGAACTCCTCCCAAGTTTTAGATAGTCAGTGCCTACTAAGCTACTAATGCTATTAACACATGCGCACATCACGTGGAACATTTATATTGGCTAGATAAGGATACCACATAGTGATGGGCAATTTCCAAGAGTTGTCTTTGATTTTTTTTTTTTTTTTTTTTTGCCAGTCCTGGGCTTGAGCTCAGGGCCTGAGCACTGTCCTTGGACTTTCTCAAGGCTAGAGCTTGACCACTTGAGCCTCAGCACCACTTCCTATGTATGTGGTACCAAAGAATCAAACCTGGGTCTTTGTGCGTGCTAGGCAAGCACTCTACCACTAGGCCATCTCCCGGCCCTGTCTTTGATTTTTATGACATGACAACTTATTATAATTTTTTCATCTTTAAGATGCTTATTTTTTCAATTTAGTTTTTTGTTGCTTGGTTGGTTTCGCTTTGGGGAGTTGAACCAAGGGTATGCCAAGTACAGATTGTAATACAGAACTACACTCACAGCCCAGAATTTTTTTTATATAGAATTGTGTATTTGGAAAAATAAATAATAATTCGGCCTTTTTTAAGCTGGGAGAAAATATATTTGAGTCATTCTCCCAGAATTCAGGAAGAAGCACATTTTTTTTTCTTTTCTTTCTTTCTTTTTTTTTCTTTTCTTTTTTTTTTTTTTTGTGGGTCATGGGGCTTGAACTCAGTCTGGGCTCTGTCCCTCAGCTCTTCAGCTCAAGGCTACTGCCCTACCCTTGAGCCAAGCCCCACTTCTCGTTTTCTAGAGGTTAATTGAAGGTAAGAGTCTCAGGTCCTTTTGTGCCCGGGCTGGTTTTGAACCTTGATCCTCAGATCTCAGCCTCCAGAGTAGCTAGGATTATAGGCATGAGCCACCGTGCCCAGTGAGAAGCACATTTTTTTCTTCAAATAGTTTTCTTTTTGCTTTGGGAGAAATGATGCCAAAACCTTTTGTAGAAAAAAGTGCTGTTTTTGTCTTCTACATTAAAATATAACATTTATAAATAGAAACAAAGTGTAGTATCTGTCTCACCTCTTAATTTCAAAAATTCAGTTTATGTGAATAGCTCTACATTTTTTAAGATAAATATTAACTTCTAATTGCTAATTAGTACCTGAGGATCAAATAAAAGTGTTCATTACATATGCTATTATAAATGATGTTTCTATGACATCTTTTTATTATAGGCAGCAATGTGCTACGTCCATGTGACAGCCTTGGTGGCAGAATATCTTACACGAAAAGGTAAGAAATGATACCTATGTTTTGTGACATGAACATGAAGCTGTACAAATCAGCAAAAACAACTGAGAGCCATGTAGGCAGACTGGGTGTGTGTGTGTGTGTGTGTGTGTGTGTGTGTGTGTGTGTGTGTGTGTGTGTATGTGTGTGTGTGTGTAAAACATTTAATTCTTTGACATGACATTTACTTGATTTGGTGGGCATAGCGGGAATGCCAGTATTAAGGAGAAAGGTAGATGGTACTGTGTCATAAAACTTCTCACTGATGATGCCATTCTGCAAAATTAGTTAATGAGCTATGTATCTATCTGTCCCCTGACTGACAAATCTAGAGCTAAAGATTTCTTTTGCCTTACGATGATTATCACTAGAACTATTTATCAGTCAAAAGAGAGTTGTATGGGAAAGTTATGAGACAGATTTTCTGGACACACCCAGCTGGCTTTGTTATGTGAGAAGGCAGCCATACTGCCTAAGGGAATGTCAGGAGCAAGTGATGCTTTGTTTGTACATAATGCATTTGTTCTCAGTGCAGCAGCCTGGAATTCTTCTATGATTCCTTCAGGCTAAACACCAGTTTCTCATTTCCACTTCCAAAAAAGTACAGCACCAAAGGGTGACATTTGGTTTGAAATACTGAGATTCTTAGAGAAGCTGGTAGTTACACATGAAACACTAGAGAACAGCAATACCAGATCTGGACTATTGAGGATTATATTTGCACAGTGTAAAGCATTATAAAGTTACAGGTACCAACACCATGAAATGCCTATTTTTAGTACAGCTGGCTATTTTAAATGTAATTTAAGGAGCCTGGGTGTCATACATCAAATCCAGAATGAAAAACTAAAGAAGGAATCCTATTTCTTTAGTATGTCCTGCTAAGGCCTTTTATCAGATGATACGTTTCCTCATGTTTAGAAGCTGAACTAGCACTCCGGTGGGAGCCACCCCCATTCCCCTACTGCCATAGCACCTGCCAGAGGAGGAGCCGGGGAGGTGAGCTTGAAGGTCACCCAACTCCCAAGGGTCTCCAGCTACTCTGTTCACATGCCATTTGGTGCTGTGGGAGTTTTCTATTTCAATTCTGCATCAACAGACTTCATGCTTGTTCTTTCCCTTCTTTTCCTGGGCTCTTGTAACTTGCTGGAATCTGCTTCTATAGGCAATGAGAAGAAACCATTTAGGCTATTTTGGTTGTTCTATTGGAGTGGCATGATGTATTTAAATGTACTCTGGAACCTACTCATTGGTGGTTGGCTTTTGCAACTTTGTATTGGATGTGTTGATATATCCTCAAGTTTCTAGATAATTGCTTTTCACTGGGAGTCTTTGTTTCTGCATAATCAAATCAAGTAAGGCTGCACTAGGATTATGGTGGATGCTAGATCATTTGAGAGTGGCTAGAAATTTGAATTTACCTGCAGCCGATATGACAAAGTTCTACTTTATCAAGTCTCAAATGTTAAATATTCTGTATTCCTCATTTTCTTGAAATATGTGAGGTCTCAATTCACGTTTTAGCTTTACTTTTGGTGTGTTTGGCTGAGCTTTTTTGTTTTTGTTTTCATAGATCTTGTTCTTTTGTGTTTGCTTTCTTATTTGTTTGTTTATGGAGTGTGGTGCTGGGTGGTTGAACCCAGGTCTTGCACACACTATACCATCTCTGTACCACTGAGGTACATGCTCCAGCTACCTTGAGCTCTCCTGCCCCAAGCCTCCAGAGTGCTAGGACTACAGACATATACCACAATACCTGGCTCTATTTGTTTCCTTGTGAACAGCCATCACAAAATAGAACATTTTAATATTTTTCTTCACTTAAATATGTCACATAGGAGATGTAGTCCATTCTAGCTTAAAACTTTTCCAATGATTTCAACAGAAAAAAAGATTCCAAATGAGCTGTTAGTACACAAAGAATTTATGATCATCCTAGACATCAATCTGTCTCCTAATTTAAGCCTTTTTCCTTTAGAGGATCTGATATGTAAGCAATTGGTGTGAAAACTTGCTAAGCCCCAGCACATACATCCATACTGCTCTGCTCACAGATACAGCTTTGAATTTTGTCTCAGTCCTACAGGCTACATCTGGAGGGAGTGTTCCCATCAGAGTTGGGGGTTATCCCCAGCCTGAGTTAGTAAGATGACCAACTACTTAAAGGAAACAATTGTTTTAAGTCACATATTTCTCTTTCATTGGATTTAGATTTATCTTTTTTGCCAGTTCGAGGCTTGAACTCAGGACTAGGGCACTGTCCTTGAACTCTTTCAAAGCTGTCACTCTACCACTTGAGCCATAGCACCACTTGTAGCCTTTTCTGTGTATGTGATATTAAGGAATCAAACCCAGGGCTTTGTGCATGCTAGGCAAGCACTCTTATCACTAGGCCATGTTCCTGGCCCCTAGATGCTTTATTTTTCTTGGTATCTGAGCAGGGATCATTTTACCAAATCAAATTTTTTACTTCCTGTTTTTTCTACCATTGACTTTACTCAAAGGCTATTTCTCAATATTACTGAAAGATTGAATATTTTATAAATAAAATTTTAATAAAAGTGGATGATAATTGAAAAATATATTGAGAAGGAAAGGGAAAAGGTTGAGGGTTAAATATAAGCAACTGAATAAAGAAAGCACATGGTTGCCCCAGCCTCTCACGTGGATGCTGGCTGACACAGGAGATTTCAATATTAGGGCAGGAAGAACCCTGCAGTTCTGCTACATTTGGATCATCAGCTCTTTTTCCTGTGCTCTCTCACTTCTTAGGCATGTTTAGACAAGGGTGCACAGCCTTCCGGGTCATTACTCCAAATATTGATGAGGAGGCCTCCATGATGGAAGATGTTGGGATGCAGGATGTTCACTTCAATGAGGTGAGTACTAAAACTCAAGTTGGTGTTCAAGGACACGTGTACCACCTAATGACATTTCAGTCAACAGTAGACTGCATACACAGCAATAGATTCACAGAAGTGTATCATCTTGTGATATCATAACTGCCTTAGTATATATACACCCCATGATGTTCACAAAATGACAAACCACCTATGGACAAGCTAACACTTGTATTAAGTGACTATAATCAGGTACTTTGGGGTCTGACAGCCGCGCCATTGTGTTAACTCAGAAATTTCATCTCCACAATCATTGCCTCTACTCAGAGCCCTAAGTAAGATGATTCTTCAGACCACTGAAATAGCAGCTAAAGTTCTACCATTCCCCTTCCTGGCAATGCCTTCTTTCTTTAGAGAGGGCTTAAGGGGCCAGTTTATGTTACAGTGATACAGCACCTCTAGGAAAAGGTCTGAAAAATCTACCATAGTTTATTAGTCTTTCTAAGAATTTGTCTGATACGAGTTTTATTGCTATTTTAATTTCACTTTAACATTAATTAGTGACTCCAACTCTAGACATTTTCTCCAGGTCAAACAGCCAGAACTCCAAGAGGCCACACTTGACTCATGGCCAGAGCAGCTGTCAGGAACAAGCACCTGACTCTGCATTGGTCCTGAGCCCAGGTTCTAAGGCCTTCAGAAAGCATGATCAACCTAACCTACCTTCATGAAGAATAAAAAGCTTGGTATTTCCATGACTGGTAGAAGTGCCCATGAGCATCTCCCATGACATGAACTAGTCCATAGCACTGGTTTATCACTTGGTTTTCAAAGGGTGGTCCTGAAACCTTATCAGGAAGCTATGGAAACATTTACTCCTCCCTGGAGGTCTGTGTGAGGCTGCCTTCTCTGTGTGCATCAACCCCAGCAGCATATCAGGCAGGCTGTAGCACAAGCTAGGGGAACCCCAGTTTTTCCTATAAACACAGACAATAAAGGGAATAGGGGGAAAAAGGTGTTAATCTTTTCTTTTCTCTATTTCTCTGTCAGAAATACCCTTTTCTTTTAGTAAAGTAACACTTTTGTGGACAGTATTATAAGCTTCTATTCATTAACAAGTTAACTTAGTTTGCTGATGTTATAAATATAGAAAGTATTTGCCTAAACAAAAATTCTTTGGAATTCTTAGTAAATTTGAAGATAAATATAGTGGTATTAGATTTCAACTATTTAAGAAACCACTGCTTGGGCCGGGAGTTTGGCCTAGTGGTAGAGTGCTTGCCTAGCATGCACAAATACCCGGGTTCGATTCCTCGGTACCACATACATAGAAAAAAGCCAGAAGTGGTGCTGAGGCTCAAGTGGTAGAGTGCTAGCCTTGAGAAAGTCCAAAGACAGTGCTCATGCCCTGAGCCCAAGCCCAGGACTGGCAAAAAAAAAAAAAAAAAAAAAAAAAAAAAAAAAAAAACCACTGCTCTAAATTGTCTAGTCTCAAATGGCCCTTGAAATTAAAAACTAAATATGAAAAAGAAAGATAATATATAAGATGTTTAAATATTAAAAATAAACTTAGCCACCCTAAATAAAGTTTTCTAATGATTCTGCAGAATTATTAGAAAGTAAGGAAGTTAGTTGGTTATTCCATGGCAATAATAGTTGTTCTGTCTTCTTACTTTGAACTGCCTGGGTTGACAGTGACATTTTTACTTCCTTAACTCTCCATTATGAAGCCAGTCTCTGAGAGGGAAAGGCTCATATGCTGTTGACTTTGAATTCCTCCCTTCAAGGTGAAGTTTCATTGGATCTTTTCTCTAAGATGAACCATGTCTATACTGTCTCCTTCTGGAAACAATTCTTGTACCTACTACTTATTCAGACCACTGAAGTGTAGCATTTTGCTTGCAGTTAGATAAAGAAGCAATGCCAAGAACAATTAAAGATTTGAAAATAAACATTTTTCTGTAACCTATCCTATAGAGATGATAAAATGAGACCTATGTGTTTCTTTGATTAAGTAATAGGTGAAGTAGTGACAAGAACTTAATGAATTAGCCTGTGAAGACAAATTAAGACATTGTTGGGGAAATTTATGAGTGACACCCCTTTGGGGTAAAACTAAACATGTGACGAGGACCACTTTGTCAGCTATTTCAGAATATGGTCCTTGAGTCATAAAGTTGGTAAATCTTTAACGAAGTTCATAGTACATGACAATCTGTACTGATTAGGATGTGAACATCACAGTTATAAAGTTCTGTATGAACCGTGTACATCAAGATTGAAAGCAAGGGGAGGGGAAAGAAGAATATGTTCTAAAAGTCAAGAAAATAGAAACTGTCATGTACATTTGCATATTGCTTCCTGATGTCTCAAGAAAAAGAGCCACATGAAAATCTCTGCCACAGAGAAAGGAGTTTGAAAAATACCTGATGGGAAATGTGAATAAAACAAGTAATAATCATTTCTATGTTTAAACTGCACTCATAAATATAATTAAATGTTATATAGATGGTCTCTTAAACTGATTTTTCAGGGGAGCTACCTAAAAATATACAATGCCTTAGCAGGCATAGGTGAGTTTTTAATTGGTGATCCAAAGATTCACTCCCTCCCATACACTTTTTTTTTTTAATGTAAATATATTTCTTTTTTTTCTTTTTTTTTTTTTTTTTTGCCAGTCCTGGGCATGAGCTCAGGGCCTGAACACTGTCCTTGGACTTTCTCAAGGCTAGAGCTCTACCACTTGAGCCTCAGCACCACTTCTGGCTTTTTTCTATGTATGTGGTACCAAGGAATTGAACCTGGGTCTTCATGCAGGCACTCTACCACTAGGCCAAACTCCCAGCCCCCATACATTTTTTTTTTACCAGTCATAGGTCTTGAACTCATGGCCTGAGCACTGTTCTTGGGCTTTCTCAAAGATAGAGGTCTACCACTTGAGCCACAGCACCACTTCTGGCTTTTTCTATTATGTGGTACCAAGGAATCAAACCCAGGTCTTCGTGCATGCTAGGCAAGCACTCTACCACTAGGCCAAACCTCCGGCCCCTTCCAAACACTTTTGATTAGATAAAAAGAAGCATCTAATTCACATTTTACAGTCTGGAATTGTGCAGATTAAAATTTGAGCTCCCTAGAATGCTCGATTTCTACAGGACCTGTGCAGTTTTGAACTCCCTTAACTAATGACAAACCAGACACTTGGCCCAATATAAGTGGCATGTTTAGGAAAGTAAGAAAGTCTTATAGAGAGACTATTTTCAAATTTTCAGAGTTTTTTAGGAAAATCAGTAAGGAAAGTTGCAGTATTGCTTAGGTTTGCAATGTCTGGGTCTCTCCTAGCAGTGGGTGGTGGAAAATACACAGAAGTGCCATCTAACAGGACTTACAGGCTTTACTAGAGAACTTATCTTGGCATGGAGGAAAGGCATGAAGAGCTACTACCCTCACCTTCCCTTGCTCTACAATATCTTGATAAGGCCTGCCATTGGCCCAACTCAGCCAGAAGCCAGAAGATAGAGAGCTTATAATGCAGGTCAGCCATGCTGATAGGTCAGTTTCCCAGAGCACAAAGTTAGGTCTGTAGAACATAAAGTCAAGATGGTCTAGGGAATACATTAGAAAACACCATTATTGATCCTTATTATTCACTTGTCTGCTAACATTTTTTGTAAGCCCAAGTCAGTACTCTTGGCACTCTGTCTCCTTGTTTCAACTATTGTATCGTGAACAGGTATTCCTTTGTGGTCTGTTTAATTCTCTTTTTTTCATATTTTTATGGTTATGGTTTTTTGTTGATTTTGCAGTTTAAAATGGCCCCAGTGTGCTATCAAAGTACTGCCTAAGAACCTCAGTAGACATAATATGTGATATTAAATCACAGTATTCTATAATCTGTATTCATGCATGAGTTCTAGTGGATTGCACATGAATTTAATGTTAATAAACATTACATGTTATATTAGGTTTTACACAGATACACACAAAACAAATTATATATTGATTGATTATGAAAATGTTGTAAGCAGAGGCTTGTATGAGGAACTTGCGCACTTTTCTAGGAAATGGACTAGTGGTCACTTAGCAGTCTTCATGGTAACGCTAGAGAATGGAGCTTTTCCTGAGATAAAAATTGACTAGGTTGGCTACTAGTTGTTGTTTTACAGACAAGTCTCACTTGAAGTCACCATTGGGTATAGTTACTATTATAAGAACTTAACCCTGCAAGTCTCTGAATTTGGTGAGCCAAAATTGTTTCTATTCAGAAACAACTGCCTGTGGCTCATGCCTGTAATCCTAGCTATTTAGGAGGCTGAGATCTGAGGACTGTGGTTCAAAGCCAGCCCAGTCAAGAGACTCTTATATCTAGTTAATCCACCAGAAAACAATAAGTGATGCTGTGACCTAAAGTGGTAGAGCACTAGCCTAGCCTTGATCAAAAAAGCTTAGGAATGGTACCCAGGCCCTGAATTCAAACCCACAACCATGAGTTGTATAGTATATCCTCACTAGTAGGTGATTTTCCCAAACAATAATAGTAGTGAATAGGGAACTTGGGAAACTATACCCTTGCCTGATACCAGACCGTGTTGTCCTGCTTTGTGTTGAAGTACATACAGGGACTTCTTGGCACTGAGTCAGGACGTGCTAGGAATACAAAGGTGAACAAGATGGAATCCTTGCCAGAATTTCAGATGCTTTCTTTCCATTGAAAAGACACACATAAGCCACAGTCCCTGTGAATCCAAATTCAAAGGTATCTGAGTTCTTTTGCCCTAGACATTTTGATTTGGCATATTCATTCATCCCATAGACTGCCTGTGGTAACTTGTCTGCTCACTAGGTTTATGAGTAAGGAACCTGCCCCAGGATTTCATCTGACCCTCAGATATCAGTCTTTTTTTTTTTTTTTTTTGCCAGTCCTGGGCTTGAGCTCAGGGCCTGAGCACTGTCCTTGGACTTTCTCAAGGCTAGAGCTCTACCACTTGAGCTTCAGCACCACTTCCGGCTTTTTTCTATGTATGTGGTACCGAGGAATCGAACCCGGGTCTTCATGCATGCTAGGCAAGCACTTTAACCACTAGGCCAAACTCCCGGTCCCTCAGATATCAGTCTTATTAGGAATTACTTACATTCCTATTAAAAATGGGTGATTCTAGCCTGATGAGGTGGCTCATACCTGTAATGCTAGCTACTCAGGAGGCTTGACATCTGAGGATCAAGATTAAAAGCCTAAAGGCACTAAAGACATGAGACTTTTATCTCCACTTAACCACTAGAAAATCAGAAGTAGTGCTATGGCTCAAGGGATAGGGCGGTAACCTTGAGCTAAAGAGCTCAGAGACTGTGGCCAGGCCAAGCCCCACGACTGGAAAAAAGGATGATTCTCTTTCTTGTCTTTCATATCCTGATTCAGTTGGATGGGTATAGTCTCAAGAATCAACATTTTAACAATCATCTGAAATTATGAGATGTATCTTCAGAAAGTGTTATCACAGAAGTATTATAGAAATGTAAGTTATGCTACAACTGTACAATCGCTTCCTAAACAGGATCATAAGTTTAATTATTCCCAAATGGTAGATGGTAAAGACAGCATCTAGCTTCATAGATAAGGTTAATTAAATCAAATTAATTCTAAAATGGAGCATTTTAAAACATTTTAAATACCCTGCATAAGCACATTCTCATATGGTCATATTTGTGCATGTATATATACACAGCATTAGTGTACTACTTTCCATAGACAGATGCTCAGAGCCTTCAATTTCATCAACATGACATCCTTGGAAGTGGACCTGGCTATTATAAACCTCTGCTAGGAGAGACCTCGATGTGTACTGATTATTACAAATGAGGGAAATCATTGAGCCTATGTTCCTTTGGGTATATACAGTCATATAGGATGAGACTAAATGAAAGGATCTGTAGAATGTGGAAACAAGAGCTTTATCTTGTTTGATTGTTGTTCTTAATGTACTATGTTATTTCTCTTCTCTTTTTTTTGCCCTTTGGTTAATCTCATATTGTTACTGTATCTGACTTGATTACCTGGTATGTTGTATATACATTAATTTGTTTATTTGAAATAGGAAAGGGAAGGAGGGAAAAAAAGATGATTGGGGGTGGGTGGGGAGAGGAAAATGGGGACAAAAACATGAGAAGAGGTATCAATGTGTGAGAAGTAATGCACCTATAACCTGGTGAGTGTAACTGTAACCACTCTATACATTACCTCAACAATAAAAAATAAAATTGAACTAAAAAAAAAATGGACCTGGCTAATTACATTTTTAAAAGCTTCCTCAATGGCTTTTCACCTTGGTGCATTGTGATCTTTAGGTCTGGTCTAGTATCATAAAAATGTGTACTTTCCGGATACATAGAGTCTATTGGCCACCACCTCCCCAACCAGTTCCTTTCTTATGTCAATAATTTAGGGAGAAAATGGTATCTTGGTACTTAAACAAGGTAGTAAAACCATTAGGCATCTGTATGTCTATCCTTTAAGGTTATCACTGACCATTTTCAGTATTAGTTCTCAGAATATAGTGATTTCTGAGAATTTAAGTAAATACACAGAATTTCTACTAAGAACACATACACACACAGACACACATGCTTCAATGTGCAGTTATATAGTTTAGTCTTTACACCTTCTTATAAGTAGATATATAATCTCCTGTGATTACTGCCTATTATTGCTAATCAAAGAATTATTACTTGATATATATATCAATTATAAATGTCCAGTTATAGAGTTGCTATTTGCTTAACTATTTACTTTACTAAAGTACACTTTAAGGTTCAATTATCCACACTCTATTTTTATGAGAGAAGAATTTAGGGGATATGTAACATATGTTTATGTGTAAACATACACATCTATATGTGTATATATATATGTGTATACATATACATTCTTAGTTGATTGTTAGGAAAATGTGTGCTAGTATATACTATACTAATTGTCATTTATAGTATATATTACCATTTATTTACAATAGTAGGTGATGTTTGAAACAAGAAATATTTCAGATGCCTAGAAAAGAAGACAAATTAATGTTTAGTAAAGTATAAAAGTTGGCTATTTGCTATTCCCTAGTTATCAATAACTGTTAAGAATTGTTTTGGTAGGCCCCAATGGCTCATGCCAGCCCAAGCAGAAAAAGCCCAAGTGACTCATCTCCAGTTTACCAACAAAACAACAACAGAAGTGGAGCTGTGGCTTAAGTGGTAGAACATTAGCCTTGAGCAAAAAAGCTCACAGAGTGTCAGACCCTGAGTTCAAGTCCTAGGACTGGCACACATACAAAAAAATTGTTTTCATGATATTCTTTTATTTTTTTGTGGGGGTCATGGGACTTGAACTCAGCCTAGGTGCTGTCCCTGAGCTCTTCAGCTCAAGGCTACCACCCTACCCTTGAGCCACAACCCCACTTTGCATTTTCTAGAGCTTAGAGAAAAGAGTCTCAGGTCCTTTTGTGTCCAGACTGGCTTTGAACCTTGATCCTCAGATTTCAGCTTCCTGAATAGCTAAGATTACAGGCGTGAGCCACTGCACCCAACTTTCATAATGTTTACTGTTGTTTTCTTTATCACATCATTCTGGGGAATGATTGTTTGATGTCCATTGTTCTATAGCAAACCTAACAGATTTTTCAATAGTAATTTTAATGATCTATATTATATCAAACATAAATATATGTTATAGAATCATATGTATTACTTGAATCCAAGTCTCATTGTTACTAAACCACTCACCAGTTTGTATGTTGAATAAATTAGGAAAAAAATAATATTTAAAATAGTGTTCTACCAGATAGAAACATTTGACTCTGGAGAGTACTCTTAGAGTCTGTCTACTTAGTGTGCATTTATGAAGGGATGAGATCCATTTAATGTACTTAAAAAATTACTACACTTATACCTTAAGTTGATAGACCACCATTTGAAAGTAACATCTTCCTTTTCTATTGTGATAATTGATAGGTGTCTAAATATGTGTCTGTGTCTCAATTATCTTCATTTAATTTTTATTTTATATAGAAAACTTCTAAACATTTAATTTTTATTTTACATAGAAAAGTGTGCCACTTTGGTTTGCTATTTCTTCCCACATCCTCAACCTACTGTCTTTTTCTCTACTCCATGAACAGATACAAACAATGCTGTGCTTCATTCCCAAGCCTTTGTTGGGGCTATTTTGTCTCTTATTGCCACCCTCCTCTCTCACCTCTCTTGAGTCACCCTTTAAAACTCAGTCATCGCCTTCTCCAGCTTTCTATACCTCCCCTTTCTCTCATCTTTGGATGAGTACACTCCTCTCTGCATTCCTGACTCCTTGCAGTTTCTTATCAGTGCATTTACTCTTTATGGACCCATCTCCTACTCTAGACTCTGATCTCCATGAGAACAGAGTACTTAGCTTCCTTAGTACCAACCCAGGAATCCATTGGCTACTGTTAAATAAACCAACCCTGCCCCTCTGTCTTGTCTATTTGAAATCACTATGATTTCCTCTATCTTTGGTACCTCACCATGCATGGCATTTCTATTTTAATTGGTGGCTACTTGTCTCTTGTACACAAATTCTGGCAGCTCTGAGCTGCCAGACTGTGTGTACTTTAGAGTGTCTTTACTTAAAAGAAAGTCTCTTTTATATCATATAGCCTAACAGACCATCTATATTAACTAGCTTTTCATAACTGTGACAAATACTTGAGAGAAGAAGTTCAAAAGAAGGAAAGATTAGCCAGGTACTGATGGCTCATGCCTGTAATCTTAGCTACTCAGGAGGTATATATTGGAGGATTGTGGTTCAAAGCCAGGCAGGAAAATCCGTGAGACTCTTATCTCCAATTAACCACCAGAAAACTGAAAGTGGCACTATGGCTCAAAGTGGCAGAGCGCCAGTGCTGTCAGGGACAGTGTCCAGGTGGTAAGTTCAAGCCCCCACAATTGGAGGGGGGGGGCGGAATTAGCTGGGTACTAGTAGCTCATGCCTGTAAGTCTAGCTAATTAGCAAGTTGAGATCTGAGGATCAAGGTTTGGAAGCCAGCCCTGGCAGGAAAATCTGTAAAATTCATATCTCCAGTGCATCACACACACACACACACACACACACGCACGCACGCACGCACACACGCACGCACGCACGCACGCACGCACGCACACCCCAGAAGTGGTGCTAAGGATCAAGTAGTAGAATTCTAGCCTTGAGTAAAAAAGTAGCTCAGGCCCTAAATTCAAGCTCCAGGACTAGCAAAAAAGAAAAAATAAAAGATTTTTTTATTTGTGTTTCGTAGGTTTATGCCCATGACCTGTTAGCTGTTTCTGGGCAGAATATCATATTTCATGGTTGATGGCCATGGTAAATCTGAGGTACCCATGGTGGACAGGAAGCAGAGAAAGAAAGGAACAAGGATACCAGACCATTCAATGGCTTCTCCCAGTGAACTCCTTTTTTCCAGCTATACCCTTCTTCCTAAACTTTCTGTCCCTGCGGGATATATTTTTTATTCAACCCATAACACTATCCAAAATATTCCCTCTATACTTGAGAAAAATATATCAAGCAGTTTTTATGAATCACAGAATTAATTTTATTTACATACTTTTGGTTTTCTTAAGCTCACTGTCAAGCATGGTACTTTGCTATGGTAAATGCTTGGAATGTTTGAACAAATGATTGTTAATGAATAAATCAGTGATAAGACAGATATTTTAATTCACTGAAGAACAATTTTCCTTTTTATGAAATCACATCACTATCAGTCCAGATTCTGAGTTATAACTGCTAATGTGTGAAATTAAGACTCTTTGGGTCTCACTCTGTAGAGGACTCCAGTACCTCAGGATACCACCATTATTTCAATAAGATGTAGAACTAACAAATGGATTGTATCAAATTAGAAATCTTCTGTGCATCAAAGAAAACAATTACTAGAATGAAGAGAAGCCTAGCTATAGTATGAATACTAAGTAACATAAATAATAGTTTGGGCAGGCTCCGCTGCCACTTTGTGAATCTGAATGTTTCCAAGGGAAGGAGGGAGGAAAATAGGCACAGAACTTGCCATTAAATTCTTCTAAAAATGATTCCTGGTTAAGTCATACTTAGTAATTCTCTATATTACAGCCTTTGCATTGCTCTTCAGAAAGAGAACCCAGGTTTCTAAATTATACTTCTTTTAAAAAATTGAGAACAAAAAAACTGAGATCCTACAGGAAATCATAGATAATATCATTTTTCTGTGAAAGTATGTATTGCACAGTCATGAGGTATGCATAATTTTTTTCACATTTGCTCATAAATATGATTGGGAAAACAATTTGCTCCCTAGGAAAAGATCACAGTGATGAATTATTACAAGCATGGAATTAGTTTTAAAGTATTATATATTTTGAAATTTCACCCCTAGCCATTTTACTGGTTAGGCACTGCATAAAGAATACAACATTGTACTCTTTATAATGCGCTTCTCTGGCCGGTGGTCTTCCTCTTTGATCAGGATGTACTGATGGAGCTGCTTGAGCAGTGTGCAGATGGGCTTTGGAAGGCGGAACGCTACGAGCTAATTGCCGACATCTATAAACTCATCATCCCCATTTATGAGAAGCGGAGGGATTTTGAGGTATCTGGCTTTTTTGGCTTTTGTTTATATGCAAGGACAGTGGTGTGACATGTCCCAGATCTACTACAAGGAGGATAAACAAGCATTGGTTTGTTGATAAGCTTGGTCTCTGACTTTCCACATTCCACCAAAAGAGTTTACCAAGCACCACCCCTTCAGAGTTAGGCATACCCCGACATCTCAGCATTTTTCATTTTGAAAAGTGGTCAAAAGAAGAGAATTGTAATCACCCAGTGCCCTTCTCATCAGAGGTCCAGCATTGTTCTTGGCACATCAAATGGAGTAGGAAAAACAGAGCCTACAGGTGGTATCTGGGCCTTCTCCAAAATCTTACGTTAACTTGAAAATAGAATTTGCTTATCATAATGTGGAAGCTTGATGGGTCCTCGTCATCAGGCTGGCTTGGAAACAGCGTAGCTAGTATTGGTTGCAAGTTATAGAGTTATAATATATTCTTGCTTTTTTTCTACTCCTGGTCAAGGAATTTCTACCAGCATTATCACATTTGTCATTTTAAAACTGATTCAGCTATTTACAAATTGGAAGAAATAGATTTGGTTCTGCTTTTCAGAGGCTATCCCATCTGTATGATACACTACACCGGGCCTACAGCAAAGTGACTGAGGTTATGCACTCTGGCCGTAGACTCCTGGGTACCTATTTTCGGGTGGCCTTTTTTGGGCAGGTGAGTCTCCCCTCCATTCTGCAAGCTATCCTAAGGCCTGCTTTTTTAAAGTTCTATAAAGTAACCTCATACATTTTCTATTCTATAAATGCTAATTTGGTAAATTTGTCATATTTCGTATGGTTCTTATCTTCCTCCATAGTAAACTTTCTGCTTTTTTTCCCCTTTCTTCCTGTCTTGTCTTTATTACTTTCTTAAGGCAGCGGTAAGTTCCTCCTCCTTAAGATCTTAACATGCTTAGCAACATCTTTGGTACTTCATTGTGGTTTGCAAGTTTCCTTTTCAAGTCTGTATGTATTTTGTCCAGTCATTACAAACTCCACAGAGAAAATTAACATTGTATTTCATCTATACAGAAATAAGTCATCTGTTTCCTTATACATCTGTATTGCATGTTTTAAATCAAAATTAAGACTTTCTGGTTTACTTTGTGTCTATGGGATCTCTATTAATATATCTCTATGAGTGTATTTGTCATTGTAATATTTGAGAAACCCTATATGAGTGAGTTTATTTGAATTTAACTTAAATTTTAACCTTCAATCTCTAACATTATTAAATATTACAAGTTATAATCCACTTATTTAGAATGTAGTTTTCTATAAGCCTTATATAACCTTCATTCTGTTATTGTCTTTTATAACTTTATAGCAATACCAGTTTACAGACAGTGAAACAGATGTGGAGGTAATTACAGTAAATGCTTAAAAGCAAGTAATGTAGTGAAATTATTGCATCTAAACTCCTGGTTTGATGTGAATTTTTTTTGTTTCATCTTGTTGTTTTTTTCATATATTGTTTTTTTTTTTACCATTTTTCTCTTTTATTTTAGATGAGAAGCTTTTTAAATTTTTATTTCAAATATTAACACCAACCTGGACTTTTTAATATTCAACCTTTTTCACTTCCCATACAGTTTGAAGCCTGTGATCAAATATGATTGGTGCTAAACAAAGACTCGTGATAATGAAAAAACATATTCTGCTACTGTATTATAGACATTTAATACATTTCTCATCAGTAAATCTAAATAGAATTTACTCAAACTGTGTATGATTTTTGCTCTATCTCCTGTAGACCCAAATGCTTCAGGTTATGATGTAAAGTCTTGTGTAAATGGGAGACGTCAGGAGAGGGACATGTGTGCATTTCTGAGGCCTGACCATCTCGGGCTGCTGGTCATTCTTTAGTTACTTCTGCTTCCTGGGAATGTGAAACAGGCTTGACTGTCATTAGATTTCACTAAGAGCTCATACTCTTGAATCCAAATTTTTCATTTCACTCAACACTTAATGACATTATCAGATAAGTTTACAATTTTATGTTTTCTTTTATCTTGGCACCTAAACTCCACATTCTTACCATTTTCTTTCCTATTTAGAGAGCCTGCTTACGTAGGATGTTATGTTAGAATCATTCCTTATGGTTTTTTGTTTGCTTGTTTTTTTACCCTTGTAACAAAAGAGCTCTTCCTAGATAATAAGTCTTGGGCTAATATTCAGGGCCAACACTAATTATACCTTATGTCACAGGGATTCTTCGAAGATGAAGATGGAAAGGAGTATATTTACAAAGAACCCAAACTCACACCTCTGTCTGAAATTTCTCAGAGACTTCTTAAACTTTACTCAGATAAATTTGGCTCTGAAAATGTCAAAATGATTCAGGATTCTGGAAAGGTAGGAACATCCACAGATACATTTCTTATCAATGAAATATTGTTTTGACTAATCACATTCTATTGGTTATATAATATATATTCATAAATTAATTTTTAATGAAGGACAGCCTTTAATGGTTGGTACATTTTTTTCTTAATGTATTTTGTGCTTCCAATTACATGCTTAATATTAAATCAACCTCTACTATGCAATTTTTAAAGAATCTCTAATCTAAATACCTCTAATTCTAGCACTCAAAATGCAAAGCAGATCATAGCTTCAAAGTCAGTCTAGGCTAGACAGTTTCAGGATAGCTGGGAGCTATTGAGAGAGACCCTATCTCAACAACAACAACAAAGAAAATATTTTTTTAATGGGTAGGGAATATAGTCTTCTTTTACAAAATAATTAAAACCTGAAGCCATGTTGCTATTTTTAGTCCCAATGTTTAGGAACTTAGAAAGAGCAAGGTTCTGTTCCACACTACCCATTCTGTGTTAAGCACAGTACATAAATCTTATTCTGTATTTGCTAATAGATGGATGGACAGAAGGGTAGGCCAAGGAATTGACTACTAGCCAGTATGACTGCAGAAAACCTACTTCCTGTTTCAAATGATTATCGTCTGGTGTTTGGTTCTTAGAAGGACCCTTCCTAAATCTCCATTGTTGTCTTGAATACTTAAGCCAGCCTATTAAGAACATCTCCAGCTGGGAGCTGTCGCCATGCCTGTAATCCTAGCTACTCAGGAGGCTGATATCTGAGGACCTCGGTTCAAAGCCAGCTCTGGCAATACCAAGCCATGAGACTCTTATCTCCAATTAATCACTAAAAAATGGGAAGTGGGACTGTGGCTCTAGAATAGGGCTGTAGCCTTGAGTTGAAGAGCTCAGGGACAGTGCCCAGGCCACAGTTCAAGCCACATGACCCCAAAAAACAAAAAATCTCCAAGAAGCTAGTGTCCTTTCCTTCCCTTCCCTCAGAACATTTCACAGGTGGGCATGGTAGCACACCTACCTATGCCAGTAATGTCACTACTCAAGAGTCGAATGAAAGATGATCCTAAGTTCAGGGTTGGCCTAGGAGAAGAAAGGCCCATACTTAGTCTACTACCTCTCACTTAGCCACCCTTGTTCCACCTCCTCTATGCCATGACCCTGCCTTCCACTGAAACTAGTGGACCTAATTTGAATCTCTCGAGAGCAGTTTTTTCCAGAAGATGTTCTGTAGGATAGGCACTAGGTAAAGGAACTCAGAGTTTCCAATGCCAGGTAGAGACTTTGGTCTGTTTTCCTCTTCACACTTTATATGGTCACCCCAATTCTAGAGAGTGCAAGAGCTGCTTTTCTTGGGTTTCTGGAAGGTGAACTGACTCCACATGTTCCCCTAACCTTGCAGACCTCCACATACTGTCTTCCAAAACTTCATTAAAATCTCTCATTCATTGTTTTCTTATGTTCCTTCCTGGATCCTTGTGGGTTAATTCTCAATGTAATTTTAATAAGAGTTGCACAAAGAGAAAGGAATAAACACATGTTTTAGCCAGAAAGCTCATCACGACCTTATTAAGACCCACTTACTCCATAGATTAAATTTCTTGGGTCCCCTTTGCCTTTTTTTCTCTGAAACCAAAACCTTTGTTGGAATCAAATATTGATTGAGAATTTTAATAACCTTTTCTCCAGGCTCTTAATTATTCTCCCCTCTGTTATCTATGCAGCCTTTTGTACAGCAACTTTTATAGTTAAATAACTCTTCTCCATCCCCCCTCTTCACTTCCCCAACACAAAGCACCATGCTTATACCACCAAAAAAAAAAAATGAAGTTTCATGCTCACTGACTTTAAAGTGTTTCTCCTTGAGAAAGCAAAGTTTTAATAGGTTTGAATAAAGTTAAAATGATTAACTAGGCTCAATGGCTTAAGCCTGTAGTTCTAGCTACTTGGGAAGCAAAGATTGAAGATCACAGTTCAAGGCCAGCACAGGCAAAAGTTCACAAGACTCCATCCCAACCAATGACTGGACACAGTCGTTGAGTGTTTATCATCCCACTGACACTAAAAGCACATAGTCCATGCTGACCTAAAAAGTGAGACTCTAACTCAAAAAATAATCGATGTAAAAGAAGCTGACAAAGTGGCTCCAGTGGTAGAGTGCTTGCCTGGCACACAGGAGGCTCGAAGCTCAAACCTCATTACCACCACCACAAAAAAAAAAAAAAAAAAAAGAAAAAGAAAAACAAAACTTGAAATAATTAGCCACCTGGTTTTGTCTAAATAAAAGTAACATCCTTTGACTTTTTATTTCCTTCTAAATATTAAGGCGGTCTCACATTGATTTTTTTTTCTTCACAAACATCTAACAGTGAAACATCTTGTTCTCATTCACTAGCCCATGCCTATTCCAAGTTCTCTGCAAAGTCATTTCTTCCATATCTATTTTCATTACTCTCAAAGCTTAAATATAATTAGTGTAAAATTGATTTGTCTCTCCAGCAAATTAGCTTTTGTTTCTTTATGGGAAATGCCTGTGTTTGATTTTCTATCACATCACAGACAGGAAAATACCAACAGTTCTCACAGCATAGTTGTAAAGACACGTATGTGCTGACTTAATTAGGAAGTAAATTTTCTGTGAAATTAGTTTCAGATTAATCTTTACCTATATTAAATTAACCCAAAGCTATTTGCATCTAATCTGATTTGATTAGTGATTAACTGGGGACCCAACTTTCAATCATTCTTCCTAAAGTAAACATTTTAAGCCAAATGTATAAAAATGCAGTTTTGAAAAGGGAAGAAAAATCTGAACTTGATGAGGTGGGAAGAGGGGAGTCATGAGAAACAACTAAATGAGAATTGTATTCATTGTTAAGATTCTGGTTCAACTTCAAATTTACAGTTATAATGTTATAAATTATATTAGGCACATGTATGCATATGTGCACTTGTCTATATGTGCCAGGTGCCATAGGCTCACAGTTGAACCACATGGGAGGCTGAAATCAGAAAGATGGCAGTTGTAGGCCAGTCCTGACAGAAAAGTCTATTTTGGAAAACATCTCAAAGGAAAAGCTGAGTGTAGTGGTGGGGACTTGTCATCCCAGCTGTGATGGGAAGTGTAAATAGGCAGAATGTGGCCATACATGCACCTGGCAAAAAAGTAAGATCCTCTCCCAAAATTAACCAATCCCAAAAAGGAGTAGAGGCCGGTCTCAGCCATAGAATGGCTGCCTAGTAAGCACCAGACCCCGAGTGCAAAATCCCTGTAAACAACAACAACTGGAAAATATAGCTTAGCTAAGGTTTGAGAGATTCCTATAAATAACCTTCATTTCTGCTGTTTGTTTATTCCTTTAAAGGTTAACCCTAAGGATCTGGATTCCAAGTATGCCTATATCCAGGTGACTCATGTTATCCCATTTTTTGATGAAAAAGAATTGCAGGAGCGAAAAACAGAGTTTGAAAGATCACACAACATTCGGCGCTTCATGTTTGAGATGCCCTTCACCCAGTCGGGGAAAAGGCAAGGTGGGGTGGAAGAACAGTGCAAACGGCGTACCATTCTGACAGGTATGCCACCCCCACCCCATGCCAAGATGAAAATGCTCTATTCCAAAGCTTCAAGAATTGAAATGGCCTTTTGTTACCTTAGTTTCTTCCACTCTCAATAGAGTTTCTTTTAATATGTTAAATTTTATTTTATTGTTATTATAAAAGTGATATGCAGAGTAATTATAGTTACGTAAGTTCAATACACTTTTATTATGGAATGTTCATGCCATTTTTCTGGTTACTTGTCCTTTCTAGAATCTGTGGAAAGTAGAGACTTTTTCTTTTGCCAGTCCTGGGGCTTGAACTCACAGCCTAGGCACTGTCCTTTGGCTTTCTCAAGGCTAACACTCTACTACTTGATCCACAGCACCACTTACGGCTTTTTCTATGTATGTGGTACCAAGGAGTCGAACCTCAGTCTTTGTGCATGCTAGGCATGCACTCTATCACTAGGCCAAACTCCCAGCCCCCTGCCAAGACACTTTTGCACACCATTTTAGATGATTTTGGGTGCCCCTCTGACATCTACTTGCCGCTTTCCCAAATATGGCCCACAGGTCAAGAAGCCTATCTCAGACATCTCTCTCTCACTGACCTATATAGGACAAGCCTGCTCAGTAATTTCTGCTTAGTGTATAAGTAGAGTATTTGGCTGGCTCCCTTCTACCTCAACACTGGTGTCCAGCTTCAGCCCAAATGCCTCCTGGACAGGAAGCCACCTCCTGAACTGAATCAGTCTTAATTGACTTGGCACTGTTCCTTTGGCATCATTTTCCTATTCCTGAAAGTCTGTAGAATCACTTTAAGGGTGATCTTTAGGAAAACTAAGTGCATCCATTCATAGGTCAAGCTCAGCAGCATAACCAGTAACACTCTCTTTAAAAAGAAAGAGAGAGAGAAGGAATGAATGAATGAATGAATGAAAGAAAGGAAGGAAGGAAGAAAAAAAAGAAAGAGAAAAAGAAAAGGCTGTTCTAGATGTCAGGCATTTTGAGTACAGCCATCATTTGGCACATTTTCCAGAGAGTTAGCCTTTGTTAAGTACAACCATGAAAACAGCTCCCCATCTATGTCTACCTAGAGGTTGATGTTGGCATTTTCTATCCAGTAAAGACTGGAAATTATAATTATGTGGCTTATGCCTGTAATCCTAGCTACTCAGGAGGCTGAGATCTGAGGATCGAGGTTCAGAGCCAGCCTGAGCACAAAAGGATCTGAGACTCTTATCTCCAATTAACCTCTAGAAAACAAGAAGGCGGGCTTGGCTCAAGGGTAGGGGGGTGGCCTTGAGCTGAAGAGCTCAGGGACAACGCCCAGGCCCAGGCATAGGGCAGTAGCCTGAGATAAAGAGCTCAGGGACAGTGCCCAGGCCAAGTTCAAGCCACATGACCCACAAAAAAAAAAGGTTGGGAATTATTATGCAGTCATAAGTGAAAGAAGCACCATTAAGATGCCATATTTCAGTGTTTTTCAGCTCGTAAGTGAAACTTACGCTTTTAAGTAAGTGAATTGTATGATATATAATTTGTATCTCAGTAAAGCTGTTACCACAATGAAAATATATATCAGTATTAAAAAAAAAAAACCTTATCAAAAAAAAAAAAAAAACCTCAGGTCCAGATATTGCCATGAATTTTTTACCCTATGAACTACAAGTTAAAAAAAAATTCTTAAAGTATTCCTAGTTCTACTTTCAAAATAAGATAACATATGTATAGCACAAACAATATTGTCCTCACAAATGTTAGCTTCTCTCTCATGTGAATCCATTATTTTTTAATATACAGCTCAGTGGCAAATTAGCTGTTTCAAATATTTTATGGAGATTACCAGCATATAGCAATTGTCTATACCATGATGATTATTTCACTTTTGATTCTTTAAATCAGTAGTTTGATCAAAGCTACTTCCAGAATCAGCAATATCAGCAGCCCCTGGGAACTTGATAGAAATGAAAGTTCCCTGGTCCCAGCCCTAAACCTGCTGAATCAGCAGGAGTTGGCCATTGTGCTGACCAAGCACAACAGGGATTCTGATGCACCCTTCAATTTGAGAATCATGCCTTATAAAACATCCTAATGAATGCTGAGTCAAGGTCAGAATTTTGTATCATGATTATTGTTGAGGTAGTAGACTGATTCATAACATGTTTTCCCAGAACAGATACCCTCATGGTTACAGTTTATATTTGTTGCAGAACTACTTTAGATTAGATAAAGAATATGACTATCTGTCAGAATCAAAGGACAAAGAGTAACTGCACAGCAGAGAGGCAGAATAGACTAAGCTTTGTCTGTTCTGGGAATAACCACTTTCTGCAGAGAGCCTGACCTGAGGCTCAAAACTTCACTCTGTCAAATTGGACAGGTTGTTCAACCTTCTCAACCTTCAACTTATTATCCCAAATAATTTTATAAGTTGTAACCAAGAAGGAAAAGCATATTCTTGATTTTTGCTATTGTGTTGCTTGCCTTTGAGGGATGATGGTGGGCAGGAAAAAAAAAGGATGTTGGCGTTGTCCTAGAATATCTTGAAATGTTGAAAAGACGGTTATTAGGCAGAGTAATTAGAGAAAGTGATAAAAATGCTACTGAAAATACATGTTCTAAATCAAACTTTAAAGGACTTACAGACTTTGAACATGACGGTTTTCATTTAAATTGTTAAATCTCCCTAGATTCTTAAACTATGTTGCTTCAAGCCTACCCTTTGGCCTTATAGGGTATAGGGGAGCCCTAACCTTCCCTGCCTTTTATTCCAGCAAAGGCTCACCTTCCAGCATGGTTGCCAGTCAGGTGACTGCCAGCATGTCAACATTTGAAATCCTTCATGATCAGCCCCCGCCTGGGTGAAGTCTGAGCATACCTGTTCTTCTTTCCTACCTTTTCTTCTGACAATGAGTTTCTTCCCAGTCACTGTTCCAAAGTCTTCCACATTGTGCCCAGACTTCACTGAGTGTGAGCACTGTCCTACTCCATATAGTCATGCTGAGTTCTCCCTCCAGTCACCACACATAGCTGCTCCTCTTCCTGCCCCAGATTACTACTGTGGGCCACTTATCAAAAATATAGAGATTGCTTTGGTGGTCCTCTAGCTGTCTACCTCCTCTAGTTTGTACTTACATATGTAGTCTTTAGATCTGTAACACATTCATTCACCCAACAAGGTGCGTAGAGCCCTAGCCATCCTGCAACTGTCATGCTGACCAAAAAAAAAAGTCTGTGACCCCATGCACCTTTTGTCCTAGTAAGAGGAAAGACAATGGCAGGCCATGTAGAGGTACATGCCACATGTTCTAAACAAAAATGAAGGAGGTTGAATGTGAGATTGAAGGAAAGATTGCAGTTTAATGAGGTGACAGGATAGGCCTCATTGAGGAAATACTACTTGATGAAATACTTGATGGTGAGGAGTGACCAGTGAGTGCATCAGTACCTAAGCTCTCAGGAAGTGAAGGACTGATGTGCCTATACCCTGGGGAGACTGAAGGAGAGCTTCATCAAGAACAGCAGGCCATAATGAAAGAAATTAAAGAGGATACCAGGAAATGGAAAGACATCCCATGCTCATAGGTAGGGAGAACCAATATAGTGAAAATGTCCATACTGCCAAAATTGATATACAAATTCGATGCAATTCAAATCAAAATCCCAAAGATTTTCTTTACTGAAATAGAAGGTACAATCCAAAGGTTCGTATGGAATAAGAAAAGACATAAAATAGCCAAAAAACAATTCTAGGCAAGAGAGCATTGAAGGTGGTATTACAATACCAGACTTCAAACTGTACTATAGAGCCATAATAACAACAACAGCATGGTATTGGCACAAAAATAGACCAGAGATCAATGGAACAGAATAGAAGATCCAGAAATAAAACCACATACATATAGTCAACTTGTATTTGACAAAGGAGCCAAAGATATACAGTGGAACAAACACAGCCTATTCAATTATTGGTGCTAGCAAAACTGGGCAGCCACACCCAGAAAACTAAAAATTGACCCTAGCCTTTCACCATGCACAAGCATTAACTCAAAATGGATCAAAGACCTCAATATCAGACCAGAAACCTTGAAACTACTACACGATAGAGTTGGAGAGACACTGGAACTCATAGGCACAGATAAAAACTTTCTGAACAGAATCCCAGGGTCACAACAGATTGGAGAGAGACTTGATAAATGGGACTACCTAAAAATAAAAATTTCTGCACAAAAAAAAGCATAGCTTCTAAAGTAGAAAGACAGCCAACCAACTGGGAAAAGATATTTACCAATAATGCATCAGAGAAATGCTTAATATCCAGTATCTACAGGGAACTCAAGAAACTAATCCCCCCCCAAAACCCAACAAACCAATCACTAAATGGGCAAGGGAACTAAAGAGAGACTTATCAAAAGAAGAGGTTAAAATGGCAGAAAAACATACGAGAGAATGCTCATCATCCATGGTCATAAAGGAAATGCAAATAAAAACAACCCTAAGATACCACCTTACCCCAATTAGAATGGCCAAGATTTTGAACTTAGACAATGACAGATGCTGGTGGGGTTGTGGAGAAAAAGGAACCCTACTGCACTACTGGTGAGATTGTAAGCAAGTACATCAGTCTGGAAAGCAGTGTGGAGGTTTCTTAAAGAACTGAAAATAGACCTTCCCTGTTATCCCGCCATACCACTCCTGGGCATCTATCTTGAACATCATAACCCAGAATATTATAAGGACACCTGCCCAGCTATGTTCATCTCTGCACTATTCACAATAGCCAAGCAATGGAAACAACCCAGATGCCCTACTGTAGATGAATGGATACAAGAAATGTGATATATATATATATATATATATATATATATATGGAATTCTACATAGCCAACAGACAAGATAAAATAATGGCATTCGCAGGGAAGTGGATGAATCTAGAGTGAATCATGTTGAGTGAGACAAGACCAAAGGAACAAAAGACGCATGGTCTCCTTGATATGTGGATATTAGATCCAAACAGCATTAAGAGCGATGACTCAATATTTGTGTACCCAATGCTATGGACATGGTATTGGAAATATAAACACAACTACATAGACATAAAAATTTATGACTCTATAGACATAATATTTTATTACATAGATTAATATGTATCTATCACATACAAACCCTCAGCCTAATTTTAATTATGTTCTAAAATCTAAGTGCCAGTGATTGTATGTAGAGATTCCCTTCTTGAATATTTGTTTGTTAAACACATCATTTGAAATAAGATGTAAAAATCAATGTTAATAAATTCTTTAATAATAAAAAAAAAAGAACAGCAAGCCATTGGGACATCTGTGGTGGGGCGTCCCAAATCTCAGGGACCTGGTGGACTTGTGCACAGATCTTGGGTTTTCTCTGAGTAGTAATTAGTATGCCTCTCTCCTTTACCTCTTGAAGTCTCCAATTCTGAAGCAGTGGCTCGGGATTTTGACATGGAATAAAATCAATGTGATCTACAACCACCTCCCGAGCATTACCTTGGGAATTTGGTTTTTCTTGAAATAATGGTGTTCCATACCAGGGCTCACAAAATTACTGTGACACTGAATGTGCTGTGACATGACTGCTGGCCTTGTGAAGCATTTTCATGAGGGAAAGTAGTAGAATTCCTCTACATGGCATATCAAGGAAACCTGCCGCCAGAGTATCACTTCCCTGGCTATAAGGAGCACTGCCAAGTTCTTGTCACAATGTAAAAGAAAGAAGACTCATTGGTCCCTGTGCTACCATTTCAAATCATCCATGTGCCAGGAGCTGATGCCTACAGTCCTAGCTGCTTGAGAGGCTAAGATCAGACGGATTGCAGTTTTCACGAAACCCCTTGTCGACCAGTACATGAGTGCTATGGAGTATTCACCTGTCATCCTATTGTATGAGACTAAAATCTGAATAGCATGGTTCCAAGCTAAGCTGAGTGGAAAAGTCCACAAGACTTTATCTCAGTGATAGGAGCTAAGCATGTGGTACATGCCTATATTCCAGGCTGTAGTGGGAAGGAAAATTAGGATGATCAAAATCCAGAAGTACCCCTACCCTATCTCAAAAATAACCACACAAAAGTGGGCTGGAGGCATGGCTAGTTGAGTCTCTGACTAGTAAGTAGGAGGTCCTGAGTTGAAAGCACATTACTTTCTCATAAAAAAATAAGTATATACCAAGGACTTTTGACCCTCATTTGATTAAAAAAAAAAAAAACCCTCTTGAGAGGTGTTGGGGATATAGCTTAGTGAAAGAGCCCTTGCCTGGCAAACACAAGGTCCTGAGTTTGGTCCTCAGCTCTGGGGAGGGGGGGGGAAACCCCTTGAGAATAAACAGGACCAATGAGGTTGCCCTGCATTGCATAGGCCTTCCAGCTTTATCCAGACATTGATGGCCCATCTGGACACTAAACTTGTTTTCTGTTTTGTGATAAGTCTTATTGAGTAAACTTACTAAAGAATTATCAGTTATCATCTTGATTTTGTTATTTACTGTATATGTATATGACTCTTAGTAGATGTACATTAAATGAGAATTTTATTGATGTTCACATACTATGTAAAGCAATGAGATAGACATGTGAAACACTGAATTTGAATGTCTCTTTTGTTTTGTTGGGGTTTTTTTGTTGTTGTTGTTGGTCAGGGGGCTTGAACTCTAGGCCTAGGCACTGTCCCTAAGCTCTTCAGCTCAAGACTAGTGCTCTACTCCTTAAGCTATGGTGTCACTCTCAGTTTTCTGGTGGCTAATTAGAGCTAATCTCCCAGACTTTTGTGCTAGGGCTGACTTTGAACTGTGATCCTCCTGAGTAGCTAGGATCACAGGTATGAGCCACCAGCGCCTGGCTTTTTCTGGTCATTTTTAAGCTCTTGTTGATATGTTCAAAAGTCTTATGATAAGTAAAAACAGAAGTAATCATCTTTTGTGGAAAAAATATACAAAACTGAATTTTTTACTAATACTTTCACTTTAATGCAGCATATTTTTTGTTTTTGTTTTTTGTTTTTTTTTTGCCAGTCCTGGGCTTGAGCTCAGGGCCTGAGCACTGTCCTTGGATTTTCTCAAGGCTGAAGCTCTACCACTTGAGCCTCAGCACCACTTCCAGCTTTTTTCTATGTATGTGGTATTGAGGAATCAAACCCAGATCTTCATGCATGGTAGGCAAGCACTTTAACCTCTAGGCCAAACTCCCAGCCCATTAAGGCAGCATATTTTTATCAGTTTGTGAATTTCAACTTCATGAAATGTGTTGCTTAGAAATATTCCCATGTATGGGCTGGGCATTTGGCCTGGAGGTAGAGTGCTTGCCTAGCATGCATGAAGACCCGGGTTTGATTCCTCAGTACCACATACATAGAAAAAAGCCAGAAATGGTGCTGTGGCTCAAGTGATAAAGTTCTAGCCTTGAAAAAGCCCAAGGATAGTGCTCATGCCCTGAGCACTCAAGGCCCAGGATTGGCAAAAAAAAAAAAAAAAAATCCCATGGGTTATTTTTTCATTGGTTTCTTGTATTGGTATATATTTAGCATAGGTTTCAAAGTCCTTTGAATAACAAGAATTTTTTGAAGACGTTTTTGTAGAACAGTTTTCTGGAATTAATCTATGCAGTATCTTAAAATCGTTTAGGTATTTTTGTTTCCAAGGCTATTTGTGCTAATTCATTCAGATCTCAAACTTCCAAGAGAGGCAGGACATTGATAAATAAGAAACTTGAGCAAGGAATGACAAAATGATTTTATTCAAAGCTACATTTCTTATGTTAAAGGGACAATAAGGATCTGTCCCTCTTAACTTTATTATAACCTGTCATTAAATATACATGAGATTATTTCTAGTTTCATAAAGCACTAGTGTGTGACTTTGGCAACTTTGGGTCCCTTAATTGTAAGAAGGGAACAAGACATTCCTTGCAGTTCAGCAACAGTAAATAAAGACTGTGCAAGCTATGGGATAATTCTGAGCCTTGTTTCCCGGCAGCTATACACTGTTTCCCTTACGTAAAGAAACGGATCCCAGTCATGTATCAACACCACACTGACCTGAATCCCATCGAAGTGGCCATTGATGAGATGAGTAAGAAGGTGGCTGAGCTCCGGCAGCTGTGTTCCTCAGCAGAAGTAGACATGATCAAACTCCAGCTCAAACTTCAGGGAAGTGTGAGTGTTCAGGTGAGTTAAAAGCAAGGGAAAGCCTCCTCTGCCCCTTGAAGCTTCTAAGACTTTCATTCCAGCAAGGTACCATGTGGCTCCCTGGTTTGCCAGGTGGTCCGCATTTCCTTCCCTAGCGTCTTTGTAGCTTCTCCTGATATCAACTGGAACTTTAAATTCTACCCCACTCCTGTGGGTTGTGGACCTGTGGCATGTCAATATCACTAAGCTCACTGCTAGAAATTGATCATCATAGCACCCCAGTTTTTCAGTAATCTGAAGAATACTAGGGGCCTTGTTGAGGGCCCTGAACAATAAAGTATTCTAAATAAGAAAGATAAATCCAAGTTGGTTTTCTAGTAAAACGGTTGACTTTTACTTTCTATGGTAATTATATCTGAAAAAGTATCTTAAGTTACATTCTCAGTAGGGTTTTTTTTGCCAGTCCTGGGACTTGAACTCAGAGTCTGAGCACTTGCCTTGGGCTTTCTTAAGTCTAGCACTCTACCACTTGAGCTACAGCATTGCTTCTGGCTTTTTTATGTATGTGGTACCGAAGAATCCAACCTGGGTCTTCGTGCAAGCTAGGCAAGCACTCTACCACTAGGCCAAACCCCCTCAGTGGTATTTTGACTAACAATCACACCTATAATCCTACCTACTTGGCAGGCTGGGATAAAGAAAGTTGCAGTTCAGTGCCAACCTGGACAGAAAAATCCTCAACCTCTTCTTAACCAATAGCCGGGCACAGTGAAATGCACCTGCCATCCTAGCTATGTGGGAGGCAGAGATTGGGAATATTGTGGTTCCAGGCTAACCCACACTGAATTATGATTACGCATGTGTATCTCAGAAAGAAGCTAAATGTGGTAGTGTGAACCTTTTTCTAGCTGAAATGGGAAGCATAAAATAGATCCAAATCTAGGCACCTGATCAGGAAGTAAGACCCTAACTCAAAGCAACCAGTGCATAAAAGGGCTGAAGGTATGGTCCAGTGGTAGCATACTTGACTAGAAAGTACAATGTCTTGTTCAGATTTCAGTACATCCAAAACAGAAAAATTTTAACATAGTTCAATCTATGTTTCCCCTACTGATAGCATTTTTTTCATTGTATTTTATTGTTGGGATAATGTATAGAGGGGTTACAGTTACATTCATAAGCTAATGGGTACATTACTTCTCAAACCTTGATACTCCTTCTCAAGTGTTTGTCCCCCTTTCCCTCCCTCCACCCCTTCCCAATCATCTTGTTTTCCCCCTTCCCTATTTCAAATAAACAAATATACAATATACCAGGTAACAAAGTCAAATACAGTAACCACATGAGATTAACCATAAGGGGAAAACTACAGAAAAGAAATAACTGCACATAGTACATTAAACAACAATCACAAAGATAAACCTCTTGTTTCCATAACCTAGAGTTCATTTCATTTAGTCTCATCCTATATGACCATATGTACATAGCTTTTGAGCTATTGTGATCCTCTACTAGGAGAATCCTACATGTGTACTAATTATTACAAATGAGGGAAGCCATTGAGTCTATGTTCCTTTGGGTCTGGCTTACTTAATAGGATTTTTTTCCAAGACTTTCCATTTCCTTACAAATGGAGTGATGTCATTCTTTCTGATGGCAGCATAGAATTCCATTGTGTATAAGTACCACATCTTCTTGATACAATCATCTACTGAGGGGCATCTGGGTTGGTTCCATATCTTAGCTTTCTGACGTGGGTGAATGAGTTTACACTCCCACCAACAGTAATAGTAGTGATCCCTCCTGACCACAACCCCACCAGCATCTGTGGTTATTAAATTTCTTGATAATGGCCATTCTAACTGGACTGAGATAGAATCTCAAAGTTGTTTTGATTTGCATTCTTGTATGGCCAGAGATGTCAAGCATTTCTTCCTGTGTCTATAGGCCATTTTTATTTCCTCTTCAGAGAAGTCTCTCTTTAAATCTTTAGCCCCACCTTTTAATGGGATGAGCTGTAGGTATATTTTAGATATGAGGCCCTTGTCTGTTGTATGGCAAGTGAAGATCTCCCACTCTGTGGGCTTTCTATTACTGGGACTTTTTTTTTCTTTTTTTTTAATTTATAAGTTTTTTATTGTAATTAATAAAAGGGTTACATGATATTTGCCAGATAGAAGGTGCATTAATTCGGGCCGGGAGTTTGGCCTAGTGGTTAAAGTGCTTGCCTAGCATGCATGAAGACCCGGGTTCGATTCCTCAGTACCACATACATAGAAAAAAGCCAGAAGTGGTGCTGAGGCTCAAGTGGTAGAGCTCTAGCCTTGAGAAAGTCCAAAGTCCAAGGACAGTGCTCAGGCCCTGAGCTTAAGCCCAGGACTGGCAAAAAAAAAAAAAAAAAAAAAAAAAAGAAGGTGCATTAATTCACATACATTGATACCCTTTCACATGTCTTGGTACCCATCACCCTCCCTCCCACCCACCACCCACCCCCCCGTCTTGGTTTTCCCCCCTTCCCTATCAAATTTCAAATAACCAAATACAAATAAATTCAATATATCAGATAACAAAGTGAGATACTGTAACAATATGAGATACCCAAGAGACAGCAAAGGAGATAAAAGATAACATAGTACATTAAGGACAACAATCATTCATTATATGGCTTTTGTTTCAGTATCCTGGAGGTCCTTTCAATTAGCTTCATACTATATGGCCTTATATATCAAGGTTTTGCTCTATTGCAGATCTCTGCTAGTAGAGGCCATGGTTTCTACTGGTTATGACAAATGAGGGAAACCATTGAGCCTAATAAGTTCCTTTGAGTCTGGCTTACTTCACTTAATATGATTTTTTCTAAGTCTTTCCATTTCCTAACAAATGGGGTGATGTCATTTTTTCTGACAGCAGCATAGAATTCCATTGTGTACAAATACCACAACTTGTTGATCCACTCATCAACTGAGGGACATCTAGGTTGGTTCCATATCTTTGCTATGGTGAATAATGCTGCAATGAACATTATTGTGCTAGTGGATTTAGTATGCCCTAGATTTTGGATGGTTGGGTAAATGCCAAGTTTACTGGGACATTTTTGTGTCCCTTAAAGAAATACATACCTGCTCCAAAATTTCAAAGATCAACAGTGTTTTGTCTGTTCAGTCCTTCACAGATCTATAATCTATATAGAACTGAAAACAACATGAGATGTTACCCAAGTATTTTCTAAATGTCATGGACCACAGAAATATTTACAGATATTTCTAGTCACCTCCCTTACGTCCTGAAAGATAATGTGCCAAAATAGTTCAACAAATAAATATAAATTTCGGGTGGGGGGTGTGGGGGGGGAGGGAAATGGGTACCAAGACATGTGAAAGGGTATCAATGTACGTGAATTAATGCACCTTCTATCTGGCAAATATCATGTAACCCTTTTACTAATTACAATTAAAAATAAATAAATAAATAAATATAAATTTCCCAGCAAAGTGGTTATACAACAAGGCCAGAGGCCACAGTTTGTGCAGTTAAAAATATTAGTTTAAGCCTATACACGATGGCTCACGCCTGTAATCCTAGCTACTCAGGAGGCTGAGATCTGAGGATCACAGTTCATCCCGGGCACTAAACGTGAGACTCTTATCTCCATTTAATCACTAAGAAACTGGAAGTGGGGCTGTGGCTTAAGGGATAGGGTGGTAGCCTTGAGCTGAAGAGCTCAGGGACAGCACCCAGGTCCAGAGTTCAAGCTCCGTGACCCATTAAAAAAAAAAAAAGGATTGGTTGGGCCTGGGAACATTCAACCTCTATCAAAAGGCCAGCAGGTGTGGAGCCAGTGAAGGGCCGGACCTGACAAGGTTGAGTTTTACAAAGGCAAAACCTATACTTCCATTTGATAGTGACCTGCAAGTTTTATAAAATACCCAGTTATTTTATAGGATGCAATAATTCCATGTTACGAGATTAATCTTCTACTTGTGCACATACGGGTAATAACAAAGCTGGAATCAGAGGGAATTGTCATCTCATTTGTGTAGCTTTGTAACTTTTTCACCAAAAGGCTCACTAGGATGCGGCTGTGTGGGACGGACCTCACTACATGGCTTCAGGCACTGTGTCCCACAATCTTGTTATATTAGGTCTTCCATGGTTCCTCTCCTTTCCTCTTTACATCTTTTTAAACAACTATTTGTATCATTCTGCACAAATTATTTTTGTGCTGTCTTCATGTTAGCATGGTTTCCACACATGCTTAGGCTAATGCTGAGTCGGGTCCTCTACGCTGAGTCATCATGGGAAGTAAGCTAGTTTCCTATCTCAGGTCTCATCTCTAAGCACTGTGGCATCTGCCTGCCTGTGTGTACAAGTCCTGCACTCCATGGATCAGACCATCATACAGATTGCTCACCTACCTTCTTGCATTCCTTGCTCAACAGACCTGCTAAGAAAAACACTGTGAGCACATAGACCAGTCTTCATTCAAGCTCTCACAGTCCTTCCCATCGTAAAATATCCAGCCTTTTTTCTTTCCTTGTTCCTATATTTCCTGACTTGCCAACTTCAGAAAATTCTTCTTACCTAATTGAAAAAGAGATATACATTTGTTTCATCCACATTTGCTCATCTTTGATGCCAGTACAATTCAAATACTTACTTCATATGAACATAGCAAATCAGCTGTCTACACAGTTCAGCAAACTGAACTGTGGGAGGGGGGTTGGTAGTAATTATTCTTGTCTCTTTATGTATTGGGGCTTGAAATCAGGGCCTCCAACTTGCTAGACAGATTCTCTGCTTTTTAAGCAATGCCCCTTCCCGATTTTGTTTTAGTAATTCTGTAGATAGAGTCTTGTGCTTTTTTTTTTTTCCAGGGGCCAGCCTCCCGCATATCTGAGATTACAGATGAGAACCACACTCAAGTACTGGTTGAGATTGACTGAATTTCACTAACTTTTTGCTCAGGCTAGCCTTGAATCCTGATTTTTCCCAATTTCACCTCTCATAGCTGGCTACCATACCTGGGCAACAATAATATATTTAAAATAGGCTATAGCCATAGTTTTCCATTTTTCACTAAATTCATCGGGTGGCTCTGACAATTATATGTCTCAGAACACAGGTTTTATGGACTAGTAGTAAGAGTCCTTGTAGTAAGAGTCCTAGACAGGGGTAACAACATTTGAGAAGTAATATATCCACTACCTTAGGAATGTAAGTGTAACTCCTCTATACATCACCCTGACAATAAAATTAAAAAAAAAAAAAAGAGCCATTGGTATACAAGTTTCAAAGACTTGGTATCTACGCATTGCATGGCCAAACTTGATCACGTCAGTTTCCCTAGAAGTAGCAGTTTCTTTTTATATAAAAAAGAAACTTCAGTGGGTGCTGGTGGATGACACCTGTAATCCTAGCTATTCAAGAGGCTGAGCTCTGGTTCTGAGATCACAGTGCGGATCCAGCCCAGGCAGGAAAGTTTATCTCCCATTAATCACAGAAAAATCCGGAAGTGGAGCTGAGGCTCAAGTGGTGGAATGCTAACAATATAGCAAAAGTAGCTCAGGGACAGTGCCCAGAGTTCAAGTCCCAAGACTGGCACACGTGTGCATGATAGATCATAATAATCATTTTATCGTTTCCTCTAGGCTTTTAAACTTGTAGAAGAGTCACGACTAACTTTTTAGCACAAACCAACTGAAACTAAATAATAATGATCAATTTCCCCCAACTTAATTTAAAATCTTTGCTATTTATCTAGGTCAATGCTGGTCCACTAGCATATGCTCGAGCCTTCTTAGATGATACAAACACAAAAAGATATCCTGACAATAAAGTGAAGTTGCTGAAGGAAGTTTTCAGGTAAAGTACACAGAAATGTCTCTTCACATATTAGTCATGTCTCTGTGTGTTAGTCAGCTTTCTGTTACTGTGACAGATTGTTGAAATAATAAACTTATAAAGAAAAAAAGGTTATTTTGACCCAGTTTTTGGAAATTTGGATTGTAATATGTGAACAACCAGCCCCATTGGTTTTAAGCCTATGGAAAGGTCAGATTATGCGGCAGAGCAAAATCACTTAGCTTGTGGCAAGAACCTAATGAGTGAGGAACTCATGAGTCCCAAAACCCACTAAAGGGCACATCCCTAATGACGTAAATACCCCTCCTTCTAGGCCCCCCTTCTAAAGATTCCACCACCTTCCGTAGTGCCAACCGGGGGACCCAAGCCTATACCTATGGAGCCTTAAGGGGAGTTTTAGCTCCTTACTCTAGCTCTTCTTACAGCGGAAGTTGATGCTACCAGTTAAATTCATGCTTTGTTTCCTGCTTGTCTCTCTCCCCCATGCTATTTCAGGCAATTTGTGGAAGCTTGTGGTCAGGCCCTAGCAGTAAATGAACGACTGATTAAAGAAGACCAGTTAGAGTATCAGGAAGAAATGAAGGCCAACTACAGGGAAATGGCAAAGGAGCTGTCTGAAATCATGCATGAGCAGGTAAATGCCATACTGACGCTGACAACTTGGAGTTCTTCTCTTTTAGGCCACTGGGATTCATTGGGATCTCAAATACATCCTATGATGAGCTGAGACTACCCATGGTCTTCCAGAATTGTGATATCTGAAGAAAAATGTAACCCCAGCTGGTGGAAATGCCCATCCATTATGTAAAGCAACCCATGAGACTAGGCCCCAATCATTGCTTTTACATTGACTGCATTATATAAGTTTGGCTTCTCCCTATCCCAGGAAAGCCAAAAGAAACTATATCCATACTGTTTGTATATAACTCTTTATATGCACACTTTTAATAGAACCTGGGTTAAGGATGTATATTGTTTTTTAATATATTTTTATTGTAATTAGTAGAAGGGTTACATTATATTCACCAGATAGAAGGTGCATTACTTCACAAACATTGATACCCTTTCTCATGTCTTGGTCCCCATTTCCCTCCCCCCACACCCACCCTTCTAGTTTTTCCCCTCTTCCCTATTCTATTTCAAACAACCAAATAAGCATATACACAATATGTCAGATAACAAGGTGAAATACTGTAAAATATGAGATAACCAAGGATAGCAAAAGAGATGAGAGATAACATAGTACATAACAGCAATCACACATTATATGGCTCTTGTTTCTATATCCTGAAGGTCCTTTCATTTAGCTTCATCCTATATGGCCTTATGTCTCTAGGTTTTGCCCTATTGTAAACCTCTGCTAGGTTTCTACTGATTATGACAAATGAGGGAAACCATTGAGCCTATGTTCCTTTGAGTCTGGCTTACTTCACTTAATATGATTTTTTTCTAAGTCTTTCCACTTCCTTACAAATGGGGTGATGTCGTTCTTTCTGATGGCAGCATAGAATTCCATTGTGTATAAATCCCACATCTTGTTGATCCAATCAACAACTTGTATATTGGGTTTTTTTGGGTTTTTTGGGGTTTTTTTTTTTTTTTTTGCCAGTCCTGGGCTTGAGCTCAGGGCCTGAGCACTGTCCTTGGACTTTCTCAAGGTTAGAACTCTACCACTTGAGCCTCAGCACCACTTCTGGCTTTTTCTATATATGTGGTACCAAGGAATCGAACCCAGGTCTTCGTGCATGCTAGGCAAGCACTATAACCACTAGGCCAAACTCCCGGCCTTGCATATTGTTTTTTATCATTTAAAATATAGTGTTATTCCAATTTGGGTTATTTACACCTGACCTGGGTACTCTGAATTTTTCACACTATTTTTGTTTCTTGTCTTTATTAGCATCTTTCCTGACTCCGTTCCTTCCTATGTGAATTCTCTGTGGGCTGAGTGGTCAACAGAGGGGTCAACTATCTGACTAGGGCACAAAGTGAATGGCAGCAATCAGCATGCATTCATCTGAGTTGCTGGCCTCATCTTTATAATCAGCATTATAATGCCTGTTGACTTGTGACTGGTTTTGTCTGTTTCCTGTATTACCATCTTTTGGTCTTGCAGAATGGAAGCCAGGGCCTTTGTGTTAGATATATTTGTCACAGGCTCGTTTGTTTATTAAACTTTCTTGGTGGCAAATGAACTTCAATATATGAGCTTTAACTTAATTGCTGTTTTTTTCTCCTCCATGCTGACATGCCCAGATGGGATGGTAATGTCATGTTTTTAGTTTTATTTTTCTTATAAGCTAATGCATCTAAACCAACACACATGAAGTTGTTAGTGAGTTTGAATAGCTGCAGATACTGTATGGTACATGCACAAATGAAACCAACCCTTTATGAACATTGAAAAAAATACAAAAATCTAAAATGATAACAGAAATGATTGTGTGGATTGTTAAGCCAAAAGAGAGGATCTTATGGGAATAAGTTTATGGAGAAAACTTGAGGTTTTTTTTCCCATAGAGTCTTTAGATTCCTGTAGAACAGAGAGCCTAGTCAGTAGGTCCTAGTATTCAACACTAGAAAAGATGAAAGTAGAAAGAAATTATGCACTGAAATTATTAAAATCCCAGATGCACAGCTATGAATCAAGCAACAGCATCAAACTCAAAGGACTTGGCAGTGTTTTCTTCATCGTACCTTGAATTTCCCATTATTATATCAACCAGCATAAAGATTAAGCCCCTTTGAATGCTTAAGCATACCCTGTAATCCTCGCTATTCAGATGGCTGAGATCTGAGATTCAGGGTTTAAAGCCAGCCTGGGCAGAAAAGTCCATGAGACTCTTACTTCTAATTAACCACCAAAAAAACTGGAAATGGTGCTGTGGCTCAAAGTAGTAGAGTGCTAGCCTTGAGTAAAAGAGCTCAAGAAAGTACCCAGGCTCTTAATGAAAGTCTCACAACCCAAAAATAAAGCAAGAAAATGACTGCTGACTGCTTAAGCAGAAGGAATTATGACTTGAGATAGTTGCTTTTGATGTTTGCAGAAGAGCTTCCGTGCAGGTCTGTTCTTCAAAGTGTACCTGGCTACAGATCAGGTCTAAACCATACTCCTTCCAGCAGTACTGGCTGTGAAGTACTTGTCAGGGTCAGGAAAGGGAGAGCCATGCTCTCTTACAAAGGGTGGATTGTCTGTGGCACCTGAGAGAAAGAGACAATAGCAAAACAAGATCTCCAGTGTTTTTTTTTTTTTCAAAAGGCTTTTTCAAGGGATAAGGCTAGATAATAACCAAATCAAATGGTACAATACACTCAGGCCATTTTAAAATCTGGTGACTGTAGAAGGCTGTCTACTCACTAACTTATAATAGCTACTGCATGCTTTTCCTGACTTCATCCTCACAATCCCGAACTGAGAATAGCCATTTACCCAATCAGCAGAAGCAAACACTCTGCCAACTACCAAAGCCTTGGCTGCACCATGATTGGCAATAATAGAATGACACTGATGACAAGTTGTATATGTTACCTAAATGCCATTGTGAAGAGTGTCTGGGTCTTGCACTGTAGTAACGCTGTGTTTCTGTGCCTCAAGATTTGCCCTCTGGAGGAGAAGACGAGCGTTTTGCCGAACTCCCTTCATATCTTCAATGCCATCAGCGGAACTCCAACAAGCACAATGGTTCACGGGTTGACAAGCTCGTCTTCGGTTGTGTGATTTTGCCTCTCAGCCCGCATACAGGGACTTGTTTGTCATTTGTAAACTCAGGATGATTCCCACAGCTCATCCCTAGCAAGAGTGAGCACAGGGAGAAGCCATGGGGAAGGGAAAGAAAGGGATTAAGGACTGTAATATTTCATAGCAGATTTTCTATAGAGTTGAAAGAAGGTGCACCTATTCTTTTTTAAGTCTAAACTGGCAATATTCAGAGTATACCATGTGTTTTAACATAAGTGTGTGGTGGACAATTTTAAATTGGAGTTAAATTTTATTCTTCCCTACAGAGTAGTTGTAAAACTAAATGACCTAAACAAACAAAGCCAGGACAGTGGCACTGAAACCAAGGCCAGGGGACCTTCTGCCTCTAGGCTGAGTTGGAAAATCTTGAAGATACTATTTTTTTCCTGAGGCACATTCAGGTTGAATACAAGAACTATTTTTGTGACTAGTTTTTGATGATCTAAGGGAACTGACCGTTGTAATTTTTGTACCAGTGAACAAGAAGATTTAGTGCTTTTATATTCATTCCTTGCATTTAAGACATATGAAGGCTTAAGAAACTATGTGAGCTTAAAACTAGTCAGGCAGTTTAGAACGAAAGGCCTGTACTAACAAACCCAACTATGCTAAAAGGTAAAACATAGTACAGTATATCACTGTGTACATACAGTTTGTTAATATAGTCTCAGCATCATGTACATACATGTGTTACATTTCTACATTTTTAATACATCTGCTTCCTTATAAGTTTACTTGTGACAAGTTTGTGCTGTTCTTATTCTATATGCAATACACTGACTTTACTGTTTTATTCTTGTACATAAAACGTGCAATATGGAGATGTATACAGTCTTTGCTATATTAGGTTTATAAACTGTTAAAAAAATTCATCTTTTTGCCAAAATGGTGGAATATGTGATTGGTTATTCATAAATCCTTTAGCACTGGGGGTATAATTTAAAACTTTCACCATGTTATATTTTCTTTTAAGACATTAATTTAGAAATTTTATATTCAGGAAAATAAAAGTTTTTAATTTTATTTAATTGGAATCACTGCCCTGCTGTAATTAAACACTCTGTACCACATCTGTATTAAAAAAAACTGCTAATTTTCTGGTGATGATCATAGGGTATTCATTGTTAGACAATCCTAGCAGGAGTAGGATCCTGAGGTACTTCCAGGTAAAATTAACTTGGTTACTAAAATTTCCCTTGATATCCTGAGGAAAAGGTGAAGGATAAATAAAACAAAATTGACAAAATGTTGGGTATGATTGGAGCAAAGTTTGAGTGTGTGGAAATCCTCTAATCCTTGTTTCTCTACTTTTGTAGCAGTTCTGTGATACAGATTTCAAAAGAAGTCTGGAGGTCCTTCTACCGGAGGACTTAAGTGAATGCTTGTTGTCCCACAGATATGGGATTGTTCTAGTATTCCCAAGTGCTCATAGACACATTATTACTCTGGCTTTTCTTCTTCAGCTACCTCAAGGCTCTGATCTTATTGTCTCCCTTACTTCTTTTGAAGTGACTATTCCAGAGCTAAGGTGTTCATTTTTTAATTTTTTATTGTCAGGGTAATGTATAGTCTAGGGTTTCAGTTACATTCATAGTAGGTGCATTACTTCTCACACATGGTCATTTTTTTTAATTAGCTATGTGTGCACACCTCTGCCCTGTTCCCCACGTCATCGTAAACAGCTATACTGAAATAGCTACAGCTCAGATTGCAAGTACTGATCCTGCTGGTACACCCCGTGGCTTTGGCAGAGGAGTTCATTCACTGTCTCTTGGTGTCATGTAGTTCCATGGATGGAAGGAAGAGGAAGTTTTCTGCAGAAATAGAATAGCGTCAGAAAAGTCTCTGTGTAGTTTTGCTTCAGTCCCTGACATCCCTGCCCAGAGTAATAAACCAAACCAAACACATTAGGGATAGGTTGAAGAATCTATCACTGAACTAGATCCCTACTCATAAACATCTCATTTAGGAGCCATAAAATTCAGGTCACCCAGCAATAAAATAAATAAAAGTCTAGAAAAAGAATCCAGGCCCGATAACATTAAGTTTGGAAGATGGCCAACCTCACTTATTTTAACAGTGGGGAAAAGAACCATCTCTCGATGGTAAAGAGGGAAGTGTTGATAGGGCCACTACGTGACTGACCTGGCATGTGACTGGCCTGACATGTGACCAATCTGGCACATGACCAACTTTCCTCACTTCAGAAACAATGGAGAAGATTGAGGACATCTACCATGGCCTTGCAATGGGACATGTACAATTACTTCATTTAGTTCATGTTTGAAGTTTCAGTTTCTACGTAAGGTTGAATACAAATTTATCAGTTTTAGGGGGGATACCACTCATCAGTAACTTTTAATTGTGTTTTACATTTTGCCTAGTTATTTTTATTTGTCACATATATATAACAAAATTCACCATTTGGACCATGATAAGTGTATAATGTAGTATGGCAATAGGTAGATTCACATTGTACAACTGCCACCTCTCCTCAGCTCCATCCCACACACAAAAGTTCTGTCCCCACTTCCCTTTGAAGAGCATTGTTTTTGAAGTAACTAAAATTAAAACTATAGTATCTTGTTAGGGATCAGTCATGTGAACTAATTAAGGTAGGGTACATAGATAAGAGTGCAATATTGACTTACAAATGATAGGAAGAAGTAATGATAGTTGTGACGCTGTGCCTTCATGTAAAAACTATATGCAAAAAGTTGATTTCCATCAATAGGAAACCATTCTATGAATTGTCATTTGCGCAGTTAAGTACTGTTACTAATTTTTTTTAATCTCTGTAAGCCAAGTTCTGGAGGCACACACCTGTAATCCTGGCTACTCAGGAAGCTGAGATCCAAGGATCAAGGTTTAAAGCCAGCCCAGAAAGAAACTTCTATGACTCTTGTCTCCAATTAGCCAGAAAAAAAAGGGGAAAAAAAAGCTAGAAGTATGGGTCAGGTGGTATAGTGCCACCCTTGAACGAAAAAGCCAAATAAGAGTATGAGGCCTTGAGTTCAAGCCATAGGACTGGCATGTGCATACACACACACACACACACACACACACACACAAGTACACGTTTATAGCAGCTTTACCAACATAATTCGTATGTGCAAATACACATTTAATGTATCTAATTTGGTGAGTCCTAATGAATACCCAAGGTATCATCACCACAGTCAAGAGAATGAGCAAATAAACTTCTCACCTCCAAAATTCCAGGTGTACTTTATTTTTAGAATAAGAATATTTAACCTGAGATCTGAATATGTACAGAGCACAATACTAGGTCATTAATTATAGACAAAAAATGTACTTTAAAAGATGTTTATCTTAGGGTTGGAGGTATGGCTCAAGAAAGAAAGCATTAGATACCAAATCTGAGTCCCAGACTTGGATCTTAAAAAAAAAAAAGGGCCGGGAGTTTGGCCTAGTGGTAGAGTGTTTGCCTAGCATGCACAAAGACCTGGGTTCTATTCCTTAGTACCACATACATAGCAAAAAGCCAGAAATGGTACTGTGGCTCATGAGGTAGAACTCTAGCCTTGAGAAAGCCCAAGGACAGTGCTCAGGCCCTGAGTTCAAGGCCCAGAACTGGCCAAAAAAAAAAAAAAGGAAAAGAAAAAAATGGTCTCTGTGGGAGAGGAATAGATTAACAATAAACCTTCTGTGGTATGATTTGCTTACCTGATAACTTGGCTTTAGAACTGTGTGACTAACCCTCCATGTTGTGAGTTTAACACAAACAAACTCATTTGAAAAATATCCGGATTAAAAAAAATTATGTCTATATTGAACATGTAGACTTTTATTTCTTGTCATTATTCTATGGACAGTACAACTATGGACTATTCACATAGCATTTTCATTGTAATGGGTATTGTAAGTGATGAGATTGAAGTATATGGGAGGACATCTGTGGGTTGTATGTAAATTTCATTGCATATGAGATATTCAAGCATCAGTGACTTTTGGTACCTATAAGGGATCCTAGTACCAAATACTTCATGGAAGCCAAGGGACAAATGCATTTGCATAATTGCCTTTTGTCTGCTTCCTGTCTTCTGTGGGGTGAGCAGCTCTCCACTACCACTTGTTCTCACCCTCATCATAAGCTCCCCAAGAGCCTTAGAAGAAGAGACTTGGTTCTGAACCCTTTGAAATTATTGGATGCCTTTTCCTCTCCATTGGGAAAACTCATCCTTTGAAACCCAACTCAAAAAGGCACTTTCTGAGGGATTACTTTGGTGTCCTGACAATTAGTTACCTCTCCTTGGTGCCTTTCAGGCGTGTTGTCCTAGAATCTGGTAGTGAACTCAAGTCACACTGTTCTGATCTGTGGATTTTCTGAAGACAGTGGATGAATGAGCCAAATATCTTACTGTTCCAATCCCAGTATGGTGCTTTGCACATAGAAACTGTTCAAGAATTCAAAAGATGAATTCCAAGAGCTTAAGGATAAATAAATCCAAATAAAAGTATGGAAGATAAATTAATATAAACAAAGGCACTTTGAATGAATGCCACATTTTTAAGTGTCATTTTATTTGTCTACAAATTTCAGCTACATAATTTGGGCAATAAGTTTTTCATATGTCAGGTATGTGAAAAATCACACGTGTTTGGGAATTTTATCTGAACTTTATGAAACCAAAATCCTTAAGAAAGTTGGCCTCTGATGGCTCACAATTTATCCTACCACTTCTAGCTAATCCTAGTTACTCCCGAGGCTGAGATCTGAAGATTTCCATTGGAAGTGAGCATAGACAGGAAAGTCCTCGAAACCCTTTCTCTCCAATTAACCACCGAAAAGCTGGAAATTGAACTGTGGCTCAAGTGGCAGAATGCTAGCTTTGAGTACTAAAGCTCAAGAATCGGCTCTGAGTTCAAGCCCCAAGACAGGAAAACACACACACACACACACACACACAATCTACAGGGAAGCTGGCCCACAGCCATAATCCTAGCTATTCAAGAGGTTGAAGATCACGGTTCAAAGCAAGCCCAAGAAGGAAAGTCCATGAGTCTCTTTCCTCCAATAAACTACTCAGAAAAATGAAGTGGTGCTGTGACTCAAGTGATACAGAGCTAGCCTTGAGCAAAATGAAGCTCAGCAACAGTGCCTGAGCCCTGTGTTCAAGCCATAGGAATGGCATCCAACAACAACAACAACAAAAAAAAATCCATAGGGACACATTGTCCTAAAAGAGAAATCAGATTGCCGTGGTGTGTTCCCCAGAGTCTCATGTGATATAAACTTGATCCCCAGTGAGTGGTATTGGAGGTCGTTGTACCATTTAGACATGGACGTCAGTGGATGCTAGTTAGGTCTTTGGAGGAACTGAATTCAGAATAGATTAGTGCAGGGCTTGGCAGATTGTGTTATAACAATGGTTTGTTATGAAAGAGTGAGCCTGGCCCTTCAAGCTCGGTGGCTTCTGATCTCAGATGGTCTTTCCCTGAGCCTCACCATGAGACCATCCTTCATGTGCAGTGAAGCCAAGAAGCCAATCATACAGAGATAGAACTGATGGGATCGCCTGATATTGGACAGGTAAATAAACCTCTTTGTAAATTATTTAAATGTTTATTTAATGATTAAAATGCATTGTAATACCTAAAAATTGAAATAAATGGATGTAATTATATATCACATATATAATTATATATCATACATAGAAATGTTTTATTATGTATTTTTTTGCCGGTCCTGGGCTTAAGCTCAGGACCTGAGCACTGTCCTTGGATTTTTCTCAAGGCTAGAGCTCTACCACTTGAGCCTCAGCACCACTTCTGGCTTTTTCTAAGAATGTGGTACCAAGGAATCGAACCCGGGTCTTTGTGCATGCTAGGCAAGCACTCTACCTCTAGGCCAAACTCCCAGTCCCTTATTATGTATTTTTGATATATACTTTTATATCATATAGAAAGGAATTATTTCAAGCAACTTAAAAATTCAGGAACTTTGCTGTGCATTCTTAGCTATACACTAAGGACAAAAAAGGCAGTAATGAGGCAGTGCTGGCACCACTGGCTCACGCCTGTAATCCTAGCTATTCGGGAGGCTGAAATCTGGGGATCACAGTTCAAAGCCAGCCCAGGCACGAAAATCTGTGAAACTTATGTCCACTTTTCTGCCAGAAAACTGGAAGTGGTGCTATGGCTCAAGGGGTAAAGCAGAAGCCTTGAGCTGAAGAGCTCAGGGACAGTGCCCAGGCCCAGAGTTCAAGTCCCACGACAGTCATAAATAAATAAGGTAATGAATAAGTCAATGGCTGTGGGCTAAAGCTCCACCAGTTTACCCTGCACACTTGCCTGGGATACACAAAGCCCTCAGTTCAATACCAGCACTTCAAGAAAACTAAATGATGGATAAATAAGCTATAACTTCCCAATACTTGTTTTGCTTGTGTTACTATTATTGTATTGTATTTGTGAGATTATAATGCTGAGACTGTTGTGTATCAGAGAACGTATCTTGATAATTATTGACAACCAGGCTTTTCATATGAGAAAAAAAGATGAATCTATAAGAAAAAAGAAATTTTAAATGGTTTTAGTTCTAAGCTTGTATGGAAGTACCAGTTTGAACTCATGATATGGTTTATCATAAATGAACACACTTATCTCCTAACTAGGCTCACTGGAACAGCCTACAAACATTGACTAACCATAGCTAATAAGCATGTGGAGGCCTAAAGTATGATCTCTAATTCCTTTCTCACCAAAAGGAACAGGACCCCTTGGAGAATGGCTGATCTGGATTTAGAGCAGAAAATGTCCAAGGTGAGCAGAGCGTCTTTCATACTCAATTTATGATGGAATTATGTCCTAGTAAACCTACCAAAAATTGAAATGATATGGGCCTTAGCTCACTGGAGGAATGGGGGCTCTGAGGGAATAGCCAGTGAGCAACTGTTTCTGGAGGTAGCAGAAGTGAGGACTGCTGACTGCTGTACTGCCACGATTCCACTTAGAAATAGAAATTGAATTTCAAAAAAATCTAGGCCACATATTAAGGATACCATGTGCCTTTTGTTCCTTTGGTCTTGACTTATCTCATTCAAAATGATTTGTTCTAGATTCATCCACTTCCCAGTGAATTCCATTAATTTTATCTTGTCTGTTGGCTATGTAGAATTCCATTGTATATATGTACCACATTTTTTGTATCTACTCATCTCGGTAGAGCATCTGGATTGTTTCCATTGCTTGGCTATTGTGAATAATGCAGAGATGAACATAGCTGAGCAGGTGTCCTTATCATATCCTGGGTTATGATGTTCAGGGTAGATGCCCAGGAGTGGTATGGCGGGATCACAGGGAAGGTCTATTTTCAGTTCTTTAAGAAACCTCCACACTGCTTTCCAGAGTGGCTGTACTTGCTTATAATCCCACCAGCAGTGCAGTAGACTTCCTCTTTCTCCAAAACCCTCCAGCATTTGTCTTTGTCTGAGTTCAGAATATTGGCCATTGTAATTGGAATAAGGTGGTATCTTAGGGTTGTTTTTATTTGCATTTCCTTTATGACCATGGATGATGAGCATTCTCTCATATTTTTCTGCCATTTTAACCTCTTCTTTGGATAAGTCTCTCTTTAGTTCCCTTGCCCATTTAGTGATTGGTTTGTTGGGTTTGGGGGGGTGGGATTAGTTTCTTGAGTTCCCTGTAGATACTGGATATTTCTCTGATATATTATTGGTAAATATCTTTTCCCAGGTGGTTGGCTGTCTTTCTACTTTAGTAGCTATTCCTTTTTTTTCTGACAGTTCTGAGCTTGAGCTGAGAGCCTGAGAACTGTCCTTGGACTTTCTCAAGGTTAGAGCTCTACCACTTGAGCCTCAGCACCACTTCGGCTTTTTTCTATATATGTGGTATCAAGGAATTGAACCTGGGTTTTCGTGCATGCTAGGCAATCACTTCTTTTATCTGTGTAGAAACTTTTTATTTTTAGGTAGTCCCATTTATCAAGTCTCTCTCCAATCTGTTGTGACCCTGGGATTCTGTTCAGGAAGTTTTTACCTGTGCCTATGAGTTCCAGTGTCTCTCCTACTCTATCATGTAACAGTTTCAAGGTTTCAGATCTGATATTGAGGTCTTCGATCCATTTTGAGTTAATGCTTGTGCATGGAGAAAGGCTAGGGTCAATTTTTAGTTTTCTGCTATGGTTGCCCAGTTTTGCCAGCACCCATAATCAAATAGGATATATTTGTTCCACTGTATATCTTTGGCTTCTTTGTCAAATATGAAAATAATTTTTTTAAAAAAGAATCCTTGAAACTGGACACAGATAGCTTACATCTGTAATCCTAGCTATTCAAGAGGCTGAGATCTGAGGATTAAGGTTTTCAGTCAGACTGGACAGAAAAGTCCATGAGACAAGGTACCTTGAGGAAAAAAGCCCAATCAGAGTGTAAGCCTCTGAGTTCAAGCCCCAGTACACACACACACACTCTCTCTCTCTCTCTCTCTCTCTCTCTCTCTCTCTCTCTCTCTCTCTCTCTCTCTCTCTCTCTCTCTCTCTCTCTCTCATATATACACACTAAACATGTCTTATGGAACATTCCAAAGGATGTGGAATTTTAATAGCTGTTATAGTGGTGGGAAACAAAGCAATAAAAGATGATAGACCAGTATTTCTTCAGTCTAATAAGTTAGAATTGCACAGGTCTCCCCGGGGTATTTCTCTAAGCCTTTTTCCTGCACCTTTCTGCTTCAGCTTTTCCCTTGGAGGCCCCAGTAGTCTGCTGATACACACTGATCAAATGGAGTGGGAACATAAAGAACAGAGATTAGACAGGACCCACACAACACGCAAAACCCATGTGGTTGAAAAATACACACCATCTTCATCAGGGAGAGGTAGTGAGGCACTGGCAGAAGGAATTCAGTGATTATCAGGGGCAGAGAAGAGACAATTGGCCTGGGACAGTGTGCCCTGGCACTGGGTGTAGCACATGGCTTTCAGCTTGTCCTCCTCTTACGAGAGTTTCCTCTTCCTTGCTGGGTGACACATATGCTCCTCTGTGGCAGATGGGATCTTAGGCAAACAAGGGAACCCTTTCCTGCATTTGCTGAAACCCCAGTACACTCTTTGATGGACAAAACAGCATGTTTGGGGGGTTGTTTCTGAGTCTGATGCTTCTAACTAAAGTCTCAGCTGTGGAGGAGCTCCTCAAACGTATTGCTGGAGGCACTCCTGTTCCCTCCAGTCTGTACCAGGACCCAAGTCCCTCTGCAAAGCTCCTCCAGACCACATCAGACTCCATCTCCCACCATCTGGGTACAGTAAGCTTTGGTTGAGACCACAGCTTGCAGTACAGACGCAGTGGATGCCTTCTCTTGGTAGCCACCTGTTCACTGCCTGGAGCTACTTGCAGCAACTGAAGAGGTGGAGAGTCACCCACAGGGTGAGCCTTCATCTTCCCATGCATGCTTGTCACAGACCAGCCTGGTGTCCAGGGAGAGTCTGGACTTGTCATGTGGCACAAACATCATAAACATGAAAGCAGGAGCTCAAGCCTTCCTGGTTCTGTGAGCCAACTCATATTTCACTCTCCGTATCTCCCTCTGCAAGTCAGTGGAAGAGGCACAACCTCCATATAGAGACTCAAATCCATGGAACTATGGAGGCTGAAAAGGAATGCCTTCTTCCTTTGTAGAAAAAATGAGAACAATGATGACAACCATTCATTCAAGGCTGTGTCAATTAGAATTTGTCCAGAATGTGGTCCCACTGGTTGTGTGGGGATGGTGCTACTCATTGTGCTGTGGAAGGTACCTGGGATCTACTGAGGAGCTTTTCTGTCCTTGTAAAGGACACAGCCACTAAATGGGACTGAATGACTAGGCCTTATGAATTGGGGATCACTGCCTTGGAAAGCAATGAGCCAGCAATGTGGTGTCTTTGGACACAAGACTGAACTAAGCTAAAAAATAATGTTCCATGGACATTGTTATCCCCTTGGTGAGGAAATGCCCTAGGCAAACCTCTGTTCTAGATATGACTGACCCATCAGCTCAGAGGTAAAGCAGGCCCAATTTGTGTTTTGTGCAAGTATCAGTCAGCTCCTGGTTGAGTTCTAACCTTTACAGCCCTGACAGGCAGGAAGTAATTTCATGTGAAATCCAGATCCAAATCCAGACAGATGGAGGAAATTGCCAAAGTAAATGGAGAAGCTGAGATTCTAACTGGGGTTTGTCTGACCTGTGGGCCATGAGTATTCACTAGTGAGCCATTTAGCCCCCATAGAGACTATTGTCCTCCATTTCCCGGGCTGAATTGTATCCTCAATAATCTATATGTTGGGCCAGGAGTTTGGCCTAGTGGTAGAATGCTTGCCTAGCATGCACAAAGACCTGGGTTCGACTCCTCGGTACCACATACATAGAAAAAAGTTGGAAGTGATGCTGAGGCTCAAGTGGTAGAGCTCTACCCTTGAGAAAGGCAAAGGACAGTGCTTAAGCCCTGAGCTCAAGCCCAGGACTGGCAAAAAATAATTTATATGTTGAAGTTCTAACCCTCAGTGTTTCAAATGTGACTGTTTTGTTGACTTCAAATATGACTCTTTTGCTAGAGTGATTAACTTGAGATCGTGGGAGTGGCTAAAGCCATCAGACTGGTATCCTTATAAGAAGAGATCTGGATGTACATGTACAGAGAAAGAAGTCCCTTGATGTATGTGCACAGAGATGACAGCTTTAAAAAAAAAAGTCCTTCCCTTACAGCCCTTGGAAGGAACCAACACAAGTCATCCCTCCAGTTTTCAATTTCTGGCCATGAGAACCACGAGACAGTAAAACTTTGGTTGTTAAAACTGTTCACTTGTGATAGCACATGAGAAAACTGAGCCAGTTTCCCAGCAGTGAGGGTTGAGTAAGGCCAGGCTTCCCCAGGGTCCTGCAGAGACTCCTGACGCTGAGGGAAACCAAAGTTTGAACAGAACCATCTCAAGGACTGAACTGGCTTTAAATGAGGACAGACCTTTAGAGGAAACCACGGTTGGGAAATAGGCATTGGTATCATTGGCTTCAGTAGGTTGCCATTGGCTTGTTGAACTGGTTCTTGACAATGTGCTTCTGAAGAGGGAAGGATCAACCATAGTTCTTGTTGCCTGCTAAGATGCCTTATACCATTTCAGACTGGGGAGTGACCAGGAGTCAAAAATAACACAGTTCCTCCTGTCACTATGCAAATGAATGGCACAGAACTACCTTAATGTTCACTGCTTAGTTTGGCATAGTGAGACTCGAATGAGAAACTGTTAAGTCCTGGATCGGATACATCCAGCATGGAATCTCATCATCATCTTGGAACATCAACTTCAACTTCTTTTTTTTCTTTCTTTTTTTTTTTTTTTTGCCAGTCCTGAGCTTGAGTTCAAAGCCTAAGCACTGTCCTTGGACTTTCTCAAGGCTAGAGCTCTACCACTTGAGCCTCAGCACCACCTCCGGCATTTCTCTATGTATGTAGTATGGAGGACTCGAACCCGGGTCTTCATGCAAGCTAGGCAAGCACTCTACCACTAGGCCAAACTCCCGGCCCTATCAACTTCAACTTCTATAACTGAGTAAATCCCTGTTCGTCTGATATCACAGAATTTTTCTCTCAGGGTTCTTGAGCTCTCACTTGGCTTTCTTGCTCATGGTTGGTGCTCTACCACTTGAGCCATGCTTCCAGTCTGGCATTTTGCTGGTTAGTTGGAGAGGAATCTCACAGACATTTCTACCAGGGCTAACTTTGAATCTCAATCCTCAGACCTTAGCCTCCTGAGTAGCTAAGGTTACAGATGTGAGCTACTTTTTTTCTAATTATAAAAGTAATGCTTGTTTCTAGTAGAAAATGCTGAGATAAAAGAATAAAAATACACCTCATCGGAAGTGGTGCTGTGGCTCAACTGGTAGAATGCTAACTTTGAACTGAAGAGCTCAGGAACAGCACCCAGGCCCAGAGGTTCAAGCCCCACAACTGACAAAAAACAACAACAACAACAAAAACAAAAACAAAAAAACAACAACAAAAAACCCCAAAAACACCCCATCATCCTTCCTAACCAGTGCCTTCCAAATAATGGCCCCCTGCCTTCATTCAACTGACTTCATTCCAGTATTTTCCATGTCTTTTGAATCTCTCATTATTTCCTGACCCATATATTTTGGCTTGCCTTAACTGAACTTTTTTTATTCTTTTTGCTTCAGGTAAACACTGCATAGAAGCATCTTGAATTACCAGCTCTTCCACCTCTCCTGAACTCAGAGCTCATTTTCCTCAATGCAGAAGTTGAGCAAGCTGTCTCTCCTGCATCTTCACCCTGCCCACCTGCCTGCCTGAGCCACCCCAGGAATGAGGCTCTAGGCAGCTGCCCACTTTTGCCAACTCCTACTGCAAAATGGGTTCTACTTTGCAAAGTGTTTTAATTGTTTCCTGCTGGGAACCTCATTCCAACCACTGAGACTTCTTTGACCTGTATCCTAATACTATCCAGTGAAGATTCCCCTGAAAACAGAGCAGGATTTAAGGAAAGGTACCTTATTACCATTGCACTCTAAAAAGAAGTCAGCTGCATCTCTCTGTTTTCATTTGCCATTTGAAACTCCACCAAAGGAGACAACAGGAAGGAGTAGACATTTTCTTTAAGTCCCACCTCAATATATAAATCTGCTCAATGAATCTTGGCATCTATCTGTTCTTTTCCTGCCCACATGGGATAGTAGGAGACAGGGGAAGATATACTGCCATAATTTGGAGCTTAACAGAGGAAACAAACCCTCTGTGGGGCTCCTTTAGTAAAGTCCTTATCACCCACTAGGGCTCTTCCACCCTTAGAATGTGATGTGACTGGAGATGCAAAGGCCCTGCCTACTTCATTCCACTGTTGGTAGAAGCCAGCAGTCACTTCCTTTCCTCCAGGTTCCTTTTTCTGGGGGGGGGGTGTCACTGTTGTGGCTTGAATTCAAGAGCCTGGGCAATGTACCTGAACTGTATTATTCAAGGACAGGCTGCCACTTTGAGCCACAGCTCCACTTCCTGTTTTCTGTTGGTTAATTGGAAATGAGAGTCTCCTGGACATTCCTGCCCAGACTGACTTTGAACCATGATCCTCAGATCTTTGTCTCCTAGTAGGTAGTATTATAGGTATGAGCCACCAGCCACCAGCTTCCTTAGGCCTTTCTGAAAGTCGTCTTTCTTTATACTGGGCAGAAGAGATTGGTTTCCCATTTCTCCTGATGATACTGCATATAAAAATTAAATGAGGGCAGGAGTTTGGCCTAGTGATAGAGTGCTTGCCTAGCATGCACGAAGACCTGAGTTCGATTCCTTGGTACCACATACATAGGAAAAAAAAGCCAGAAGTGGTGCTGAGGCTCAAGTGGTAGAGCTCTAGCCTTGAGAAAGTCCAAGGACAGTGCTCAGGCCCTGAGCTCAAGCCCAGGACTGGCAAAAAAAAATTAGATGAAAACTAGGCTTTATCCACATTGCTGTATTTCTACTTTCACTAGGCTAGGGAGCATCTGGTAAGCACTTACCATCTTTCTAGGGGGGGTTGAAAGCAGATAATCACATGCACTTTCTTGCTAGCTCAGCCACTTGCTATGCTGTGACTTGGGACAAGTGATCCACACTCTCTGGCCAAAGCATCCTCGAGATTGTAGCTTGAAGTGCTTGCAGGACCCGGCATAGGACAGGCTCTTAGGAAAGGTCACTGTTGTCCTGTCCTAATGAAACAGGTTGGCAGGGATATAGGGGGAAAGGAACCCTATTACACTGTTGGTGGGAATGTAAACTAGTACAACTACTCTAGACAGCATTCTGGAGGTTGCTCAAAAAAAAAACTAAACGTAGATCTTCCTCCCAACCAGCCATTCCTGACCATCTACCCAGAACACCACGAGCCAGGATACCGTAAGGACACATGCACATCCACCTTCATTGCTGCACTACTCACAGCAGCCAAGCTATGGAAACAGACTAGATGCCCTACAATAGATGAATGGACCTAAATATATAGTACTTATACACAATGAGATTTACACAGCCATTAGAATACTATTTGCAGGAAATAGATGGATCTAGAACAATCTTAAGTGAGGTAAGTCAAGCTTACAGACATAAATAGCTTGTGTTTTCTCTCCCTAAAATACACAGAGACATGGTAAATTATACATGACTCTAATAAAATAGGATGGGACCAAGGACTAGAGACAAGCTCTGAGCCATTAACCTATTATCTGTTAAAAGCATGATACATGTGTGTGTATGTGTGTGTTCTTCTGCCTCTATCTGTGTACTCTATCCACAACTTTGTCATAAAACACCAGATCAGGCCACAAGGCCAGAATGTTTACAGAACAGAGTCTGTAAATAAGCTAAGCTGGTTAGTTTGGAGATGTTTGCAAAAGAACCAGCCAAAATGAAGTAGGATTATTACTAAAGGAGATCTAAATAAACCTCGAGTTTCACTTGCTTTCAAGTGACTTAAAAATCACTTGTTGTACAGATGCTGGAGGGGATGTGGCCAGGAGGGATCACTACTATACTGTTGGTAGGACTGCAAACTTGTTCAACCACTATGGAAAGCAGTATGGCAGTTCCTCAAATGACTAAACATAGAGCTCCCCTATGATTCACAATTCCATTACTGGGCATTTTCCCAATTGTCCAAAAACAAGGACATACTAAATCCACTAGCACAATGATGTTCATTGCAGCACTACTTACCATAGCAAAGATATGGAACCAACCCAGATGCCCCTCACTTGATGAGTGGATCAACAAGATGTGATATTTATACACAATGGAATTCTATGCTGCCATCAGAAAGAACGACATTGCCCCATTTGTAAGGAAATGGAAAGACTTAGAAAAAATCATAGTAAGTGAAGTAGGCCAGACTCAAAGGACCATAGGCCCAGTGGTTTCCCTCATTTGTCATAATCAGTAGAAACCTTGGGCTCTCCTAGCAGAGATTTATAATAGAACAAAACCTAGATACATAAGGCCATATAGGATGACGCTAAATGAAAGAACATCCAGGATATAGAAACAAAAGCCATATAATGAGTGATTGTTGTCCTTAATGTACTATGTTATCTCTCATCTCTTTTACTGTCCCTTGGCTATCTCATATTGTTATCTGATATATTGGATATATGCATATTTGGTTATTTGAAATCAGATAGGGAAGGGGGAAAACAAGATGAGGGGCAGGTGAGGGGGAAGGAAAATGGGGACCAAGACATGAGAAAGGGTATCAATGTTTATGAAGTAATGCACCTTCTATCTGGTGAATATAATGTAACCCTTCTATTAATCACAATAAAAATTGTTTTAAAAAATATCACTTGTTGTAAGGCCACATGGCTAAGTATTACTTTATTAGTGTCCCACTTGCTTCCATGCTGTAAATGGGTCCTAATAGTAAGCAAGGTTGCTTCACAGAAACTTGAAGACACTTATTCCAGAAGTATTAACTCTTCACTTTAGCTAAAGATGGATAAAGTGAGGTTAAAGACCTGACATCTCTGTTTTCATGCAGGTCTTTCCCCTTAGTTGCCTGAGTAGAGCTGGATTTCGCTGATCTCTGCACGTAGACAGGTTGCTTGTTTGAGAAATACTTGGTCAAAACTGTTACGTTCAATTGAAATCCCTTTCTACAACAAGTTGAAGAATAATATTTTTACAAGTAAATGCATTTTAAAAGACTGTGACAAGGAGCTAGGTGTTGATGGTTCATACCTATAATCCATGGTAGTCAGGAAGCTAAGATCCAGGACTGTGATTGAAATCCAACCTGGGCAAAAAACTGGAAATGGAGCTGTGGCTCAAGTGCTCAAGCACCATGTTCAATTTTTTAAAAAAAAGGTAAAGGAGGCCAGGAGTTTGGCCTACTGGTAGACTGCTTGCCTAGCATGCACAAAGATCCGGGTTTGGTTTCTCAGTACCACATACATAGCAAAAAAGCCAGAAGTGGTGCTGAGGCTCAAGTGATAGAGCTCTAGCTTTGAGAAAATCCAAGAACAGTGCTTAGGCCCTGAGCTCAAGCCCAGGACTGGCAAATAATAATAATAATAGCACTAATAAATAATAAAGTTAAAAAAAAAGCTAAAGGACCCAGGACCTGTGTTCATGCCTTAGTGCTAGCACAAAAGCAAGAAAACTTATGATATGGTTAACACTGGAAGTCCCTCAACCCTACCATAAGGCCAGCACCAGGAGGGACTTGCCAGGTCCTGGTTAAATTGCTGCCATTGAGCCCAACCAAGTATAAGCTAGGACATTTGGGCCTTCGAACATCATTTGAAACAGTGCTTATGACTTATGTAGAATTCCTAAATTTGAGTCCACCCCACTAAACATCAGTAAAAGGCTTTAGCTCCCTTCACTCCATAAGCAGTCTGGTCCCCTCTGGAGAAGGGAAGAGTAAGGAGGGATCCTGGCAGAGTGGAGACAAGGTCCTGAGCCAATGTCTCCTGGGCCAGGACAAACACAGGAACGCTGTGGGAGCTGCTATATAGATGATGACAGGCCAGAGACCTTTCCTTTGTAATATCTTTAACTAATGGATCTTTATTTCACATGACCTTATAAATAATTTTAGGCACACGGTGGGACTTGAAAGGAGGCTGGAGAGAAGAAATAGCAGGGAACAGAAAGCAGGAATGGCGCTAAGACAATGGTGAACAATTCAAGACCTCAACATTGTTACAGGGGGAATAACGCATTTGCTTTTTGGTTGCCAGTGGGTAAGAAACTTGAACTTTACATGAGGAATTAAATCATCACTGGAGAGAAATTTAAGCCCTCTTGAAGCTAAGACATGATTTCTCCTTAGAGGCCAACAGCATCCCAAACAGCCAGCTGACACATGGTCCAGAGGCAGCAGATCGAGGACAATTGGATAAGAGTGAGTCCACAGAACACTAGAACAGAACCATGGCACCTGTCTCTATGGGCCTAATTGATGCCAGGATACACTGAATCTCAGGCTGGAGGCTGAAGAGCCACTTATAACCATCACCCACGTGCCAGAGACCTACAGTCTATGGCCCAAGACTGCATCCCTCACCTCACAACAATGGCTTCTCCTTGGCCTGGCCATCTTCCTCCCTCCCAGATTCCCACTTCCTTCTTTCCCTTCCCTGGAAGCAAAATGAGAGACTGTGTCCTGGAGCATCTTTGGCATTCTTCTCCTTCCCTCCTCCTCCGTCTCTGCCAGTAGAATTCGATGGGAGCCCACTCCCTCTTCTGTGAAGCCGGCAAGCCAGCCCTGGCTTAGCCGGGGTTTGAGGTGAAAGGCCATGACTTCTTCCTGTTCAGTCTGCTGTTTCACTTCTGGAAGTGGAAAGCCTGCCGGAGGCCTCTAGAAAAGCTGTTCTCCATCCACAGTCACTACAGCTATCATGGGAGACACAATCTTAGATGACTACAGGGCCAATGGATGCCAAAGGACCACTGAGACTCAGCTATGGCCCTTCATCACACTTCTGCTGGGAGATGATAGATGATCCTGCCACTAAGCCAAGTGTCCTTACCTGCAGCCCAGAGGATCCCACCTAGTAAGACAGAGAGCACTGAAAACCAGTGTGGGAAACTCCATCACCTTCCAGAGTACTTCACTTGTGCCCTTCTAGGCAGAGGAGAAAACTAGAGCCACCCTTGGCTCCCTATTTCCCTGTACCTAAGCATCCACTCTACTCTTCCAGCTCCTTTATCCTTCCAGCATCTCCCTCCCCCTCCCTTCTTCCAAAGCCATCTTAGTTTGGACACTTTCTTGAGATATTATAACAACTTCTAACTTGGCCCCCCAAGGCAACTTTGGGGGTGTCCTTTGCCAAGCTGCAGCAGCATAAACTTCAGATATGCTCTGCTAGGCCTCCTCACATCTTCATGTCATTCCTAGTGCCCTGAGGTCTTCCTGCAGCTAGAGAGAACTCAGACCTGGGCTTCTCCCACCCCAGCCACCAGGCACCCCTGTCCAGAGGCCTCATCCTGCCCCACAACTGGCCACTTCCTGAGCAGTCTGTTTTTCAAAGCTATGCTACCTTCCCAACTCAAGAGCCACCCAGGCCCCTGGAGGCACAGGCCACTGTGGGTGACTGGCTTGTCTTGGATAAATAATATATAGGCTGGTTAAGGCTTCGGGAAAATTCTAGACCATCATAGACTTCTGACATGGTGATAAGAGCTCATTTACAGTCCTTCTGTTTGAGCATCACAGTGGCCTGGGCAGCTATGAAACGCCTGATTGTTCAGGACAGTGACAGATACCATTTTCAGTAACTGTATTCTTCCTTATCAGTCATTTAGGAAGGGATAATGTGCTCAAGGCCAGAGACACCATTCTTGAAGTCAATCCATCCATCTGGCAGTTGCCCAGCCTGTCACCCTCTCAAAGTAAACAAGGAAACCAGAATTAATGTACCATCTGGGTCACAGCGGAGCCACCCACACAAGCACAGTGATGACATGATTGCATGAGCAGTCTCACCAAGTGCTCTTCTTGTTTCCACTAGCAAAAGACATGTCCTGTGCTGCATTTGTGGACATTTTCATGTCAGTGGCATGTCATCAGTATTTGAACCCAAACAATCTCTAGCGCCAGGAAGAGTTGGGTCAACTCAAAATAGAAGAGGGCACTTCTGGTGGAGATTGCAGCCTGCACACAGTTGCAAGACCTAAAAGACAGGGTTACTTGGGAGGTGCATGCAAGAAGTCTTGGAATGCAGGACTTGGTGTTAGAATTTAAGACTGGGTTGAAGTATGCCATGTCTAGAATCTCGGTTTTATCCAATGGCCAATGAGAACCTCCAACAACTTGCTTGTTTGTTTGTTTGCTAGAGGGAGAGGAAGAGAGATAGATCTAAACAGCTCCAAGTTCTAAAAACTAAGTTGAGAAGCAGAATGGAGAGAGGCTATGGTTGGCTCCATTAAGTCCTATGTCACTTCACTGCAGTGGACAACAACAGACACTTAGGGCCTTCCGAAAGTCAAACCTTTATGTTCTCTGCTGCCCACTGTTTTCAGACCAACTTCCATTTAGTATTCTAGTGATTTCTCATCTTGTAAACATAAATATCAGATAAAAATTGCTTTCCTGTTTTATGGAAGTTCCTCAAAAGACTAAACATAGAGCTCCCCTATGACCCAGCAATTCCACTACTTGGCATTTACCCAATTGTCCAGAAACAAGGACATACTAAATCCACTAGCACAACAATGTTCATTGAAGCACTATTTCCCATAGCAAAGATATGGAACCAATCCTGATGCCCCTCAGTTGATGAGTGGATCAACAAGATGTGGTATTAATACACAATGGAATTCTATGCTGCTGTCAGAAAGAACGACATCATCTCATTTGTAAGGAAATGTAAAGACTTAGAAAAAATCATATTAACCAAGACATGAGAAAGGATATCAATGTATGTGAAGTAATGCACCTTCCATCTGGCGAATGTAATGTAACCCTTCTATTAATTATAATAAAAATATATGGAAAAAAGAAAAAAATCATATTAAATGAAGTAAGCCAGACTCAAAGGACCATAGGCTCAATGGTTTCCCTCATTTGTCATAATCAGTAGAAACCTAGCAGAGTTTTACAATAGAACAAAACCTAGATACATAAGGCCATATAGTATGACTCTAAATGAAAGGACCTCCAGGATATAGAAACAAAAGCCATGTAATGAGTGATTGTTGTCCTTAATGTACTGTGTTATCTCTCATCTCTTTTGCTGTCCCTTGGTTGTCTCATATTGTTACAGTATTTTACCTTGTTATCTGATATATTTTATATATGCTTATTTGGTTATTTGAAATAGGATAGGGAAGGAGGGAAAACAAGATGAGGGGCGGGTGTGGGGGGAGGGAAATGGGGACCAAGACATGAGAAAGGGTATCAATGTATGGGAATTAATGCACCTTCTATCTGGTGACTATAATGTAACCCTTCTATTAATTACAATAACAAAATATATGAAAAAATCGCTTTCCTTTGTGTCTGAGATTAAGGTTTTTTCCATATATTTTTATTGTAATTAATAGAAGGGTTACATTACATTCGCCAGATGGAAGGTGCATTAATTCACAAACATTGAAACCCTTTCTCATGTCTTGGTGAGATTAAGGTTTTATACTTGAAATATTTTATGTGATTCAAACCTGTCATCAGAATACTCTGCCTTGGACCACCCAAACCTAATCCCAGAGAAATGGAACACATGCACGAGTTTCAGAACCGAAGGCCTCTAAGACTATTCAGTGCAGTGACTGATGGGCCTGGACTAGGCACTCTCTCAATCAAGAAGGTCTTAGGTTAATGATGCTAACAAACATCTCCACAATGTGCAAGCCTGAAGAAAGCCTCATGGGAAGAGGATTTCTTTTGGCATCCTTCCTCTTCCAAGTTCAAGATGAGACTGCATGCTGGGTATAATCCCAGCTACTCAGGAAAGATAGGTAGGAGAACCATGGCTGTGCGGTTGCTCCGAATACCTCAGTCAAGCCCCATGTGTGGGTTTCATCTCAGCAAGGCTGGGAAGAAGTGGCAGATTGGGTGACAGTGGCTGGCCCAAAATTGGCTCACAGACAACCTTGACCTTGGCTGCAGAGACTTTAGACATGTCTTCTCCTGAGATGTGATTTCCATGGCTGTAAACACCTGTGTGCACAGTAAGTATCACCTCACTGTCTGTGAGTCTGCCTGTAACACATGGTAAGCGGGGCAGCCACTCCTGCCAGGCTTTCCCAGGTGACACCAAGGGACTCAGAGATGTGTGTCTCCCATTAGCCAGTAAAAAGCTGAATGGAGCCAGATGTTAGTGGCTCACGCCTGTAGTCCTAGCTACTCAGGAGATTGAGATCTGAGGGTCAAGGTTCAAAGCCAGCCTGGGCAGGAAACTATGTGAGACTCCTATCTCAAGTGGTAGAGTGCTAGTCTTGAGCAAAAAAAGCTCAGGGATAATGTCCAGGCATGGAGTTCAAGCCTTGAGACCAATTTAAAATGATTTTAAGACAATTTAGTAATACCGAAAAGTACTCTTGTGTTAGAGTAAAATAGACAGTCACAAATCAAAAATGACATGTTCCAATGCAATAAATATATCAATTTACTTGGGGAAAAGTCTGCAAAGAAAGTCAATGAAAATATCACCATTAGCTGTTTACAGATATATATGTGTGTGCATGTGCGTGGGTGCATGTTGGGATAAGTACCAAGTCTTTGGTGTGCTGGGCAAACATTTACATGGAGTTATATTCTCTGAGATTTCACTTTTCAAAGTTTTTCCTGGTTTATAGGGAAAATGTATTGTTTTTACATGGAGAGGGGGGGAGTGACAAGTCTAAAAGTTGTCTGGTTGATCCTGCTGATAAAATAGGGTTGGTTCTTATCTTTAGGAATGATGTCTGCTTTTCTCAGTCACTGGACTTAGAGGACCCATGTGTATAATTCAAAGAGAATTTCCCAACATGCTTCCTGTAGAGCATAAACACTACTTTCTAAAGAGGCTCGGCAGCAAAAGGAGGGTTAATGCCTATCTAATGTCACAGATCTGCTCATTTCTTGCTGACAGCCATACAGGGTTCTTAGAACACAGTCCCAGGGACAATGGAAATGAACACAGGTCAGTGGTCAGATAAGAAACTTCCACCCAGGCCAGGAGTTTGGCCTAGTGGTTAAAGTGCTTGCCTAGCATGCATGAAGACCCGGGTTCGATTCCTCAGTACCACATACATAGAAAAAAGCCAGAAGTGGTGCTGAGGCTCAAGTGGTAGAGCTCTAGCCTTGAGAAAGTCCAAGGACAGTGCTCAGGCCCTGAGCTCAAGCCATGGACTGGCCAAAAAAAGAAAAGAAACTTCCACCCAGAAAATTCCCTTTTCCTCACGACTTATCACCTTGATAAAATGAGGAGTCCGATGATTGAGTACTAGCTGCCATGTTGCCTGCTTGTGTGTTGGCTCCAGAAGTTACTGAGTAACTCAGAAGTTACTGAGTACAGTCGGTGTCACTTTAAGCCATGTCTCTTCTCTAGCCATAGATTGGAAGGAAGTTCTGTTGTCCCCACTGAGATGACTCAGCCCAGCCTGCAGTCGCCTGGTTTTCAGGGATTATTATGTCCAGGAGCATGAGTGGATATAAGTTATTCACCAGTGGATAAATGGGCAATATGGCTTAAAGGACTAGCGATGAGAACTGAATTTATTTAAGAGTAAAACTCAAGTGAAACAAACATTGAAAATGACAGATCAGAATGTAAACATTCTGTGTTTTGAGAAGCTAGAAATGGCATAACTGATAGAACCCCTCAGGACCCAGGGAAAAGAAGAGAGCAGGGGTGTACTTATCAATTGCCTCAGTGAAAACTACTAGTGAAAGCCAAATGCCAGTGGCTCATGCCTGCAGTCCCTGCTGTTCTAGAGGCTGAGATTTGAAGATCGAGGTTCAAGGCCAGCCTGGAGACTCTTAGCTCCAATAAACTATCAAAAGAAAAATCCAGAAATGGAGATGTGGCTCAAATGGTAGAGCACTAGCCTAGAGCATAGAAAGATTGCGACAGTGCCTGAGTTCAAGCCACAGGACAGCACTAAAAATAAAATTAAACAGTAAAGTTAACACATTAAATGTAGACATATGGTCATTGCTTTGTGTCTGTGGATATTGGTTCCAGGACACTCATATTCTCTCTCTCTCTCTCTCTCTCTCTCTCTCTCTCTCTCTCTCTCTCTCTCTCTCTCTCTCTCACACACACACACACACAAGCACACATGCATGCACACACACACACACACACACACACACTCAGTCTTTCTCACAGTCTCTCTCACACACATAATGTTCAAGCCCTTCTATGAAATGAGACGTGCAACTTCCAGTGGCCCTCCAGTCCTCTCTGATGACTTCCTGCACCTGGAGTAAGTAGTTGCTCTACTGGGTCAGTCAGGGAAGAAGAAGAAGAGCGAAGTATCTATACATGTTTAGAACAAATGTGCTTTCTCTTTTAATATTTCTGATCCATGGTTAAATCTGTATGTCCCAGGCCAACTGTCTAAGCTCGTGTCCATGTTTGGGTACAACAGAAACACTAAAAAGGAAAACTCAAGTGAGTGATGGAGAAGAAGAAAGAGTTAACAGAGAAAGAGAGGCGTATTCATGCTATCATTTCACATACTAGAGAATACATACAGAAATGAATAGTTAAGGGCATTTAGTGTAAGGTTTGCACTAGCACAAAAATACAGAACAAGAAGACCTCAATCACTTATTTCTGTCTCCAAAATCTGGGTGACATCCAATTTTTCACCAGTTGTGACATTAGCAAAATGTAAGTGCCAGAGGGCAATAGAACTTCACTGAATGACCACTCCTCAAATATTCTGCTACTTTTTAAGTTAAATAAAAACAAAGTGGCCATGTGGGTGGGGTGGGTGCAGCGCTCCACAACAAGCTCAGACAGGCCCTGACTGTTGTCACCATCCTGGAATGTGCATTATTTTCATTGTTGGTGTCTTGCAGTGAATGCTGCTGGGACACTCCTGCATGCTCATGAACAGAGGTGATAAGGCCATATACTTGGGAGTGAGGACGGGGACAAAGCAGTCAAGGACTAGAACTTTCCCAACCAACAGAGGAGATACCAGTCTCACCCAAAGAACCTTCCAGATCCTTCTTGCCATGCACTAATTGCCTGCGTCAGCCAAGGGCTTATCTGGAAAGTAATGACAGGGAAGGAAAAAGAAAAACAGAGCCACCTCCTGTTACTTTTCCTTCCAAATCCCCTACTCACAAGCAGCTACAGACTGGGTGCTGCGATGATGTCACTTCTCATATCACAGAATAGCTTCAAAGCTGGCTGCAAAGCTCACAGATACTTGGAGAGGACCTAGTTGTTGGCTGGTTTTGTCTTATTTTGTTTCCAAATGTCCTTTGTAAACAGTTTTGCGATTGCAGGCTTATGTAATCAATGTAGAGAACCGTGTATGATGAACCTTGTAACAAAATAATGTTAGCTGTCTCGACATTACTCATTTACAGCCTCTATTCTTGCTGCCCAGTTGGTGACTTGTGTCTCCAGGAAGGTGATTCATCCTGGAGTGCTTCAGACCTCTCACCCCACTTCCTTTATCAAGGAAATAAATGTGTATCACTGTTACTTAGCAGATATTAGTGATACTGAGAAGATTGGTCTTTATAAACACTTATAGAATCTTATATAAATAATAGATTCTACTTTTTGAAACATAAAACATCAAAGAAACAGAAAACCATGTGATAGTAAAAAATACTATTGCTACTTCTACTTTCTAATTAGCCCTCTTCTGATGCACCCCTCCCTCTTAAATTTATATAGAAAAATACAAAAATTCTTGGGCCATTTAATAGGAAAAAGACTAAGCTCTTCACAAATGGTGTTGGGATATGCAGCATTTATAAAACTTAAACTTACCTGGGCTCACTCCTATATACTCAGGAGACTGAGATCTGAGGATCACGGTTCAAAGCCAGCCAGGGCATGAAAAGTCTGTGAGACTTTTGTCTCCAGTTAACTACCAGAAAATCAGAAGTGGTGTGGTGGCTCAATTGGTGGAGTGTTAGCCTTGAGCTGAAGAGCTCAAGGACAACTCCCAGGCCCAGAGTTCAAGCCCCACAACCAAGCAAAAATAAAAAAAATTTTAAAAAAAATCTCTTTACCTTGCCCATGTACTAAAAGTAACTCAAATGCATCTTCAATGTAAATATAATGCATAAAGTTTCTAGAAAGAAATATTGTAAATGTAATCTTTAAACAGGAAAAGGTTTCTTTACTATGACAATGAGAGACATGATTTATTAAGAAAATTGATAGGGAGGGATAGAGTACTTTACTGAGTGTAATTTTGATGGGAGGATAGAAGAACTTGATAGCTAAGGAACAGGTAATTGAGGCACAAGTCCTGCCTCCCCTCCCCCACCAGCGGGGTGACCTCGTGTAGTCAGCCAGCCCCTTCAACTATGGAGAAAAAGTTCCCTGCCAAGACACTAGGTGGCTGGGGTTCATTCTGTTTTCTCTCTCCTTGTGTATCTTTCCTAACCCCCCCAAAAAAAATGTTAAAAAGAAAATGCCAGCTCGATGCCAGTGACTCAAGCCTGTAACCCTAACTGCTTAGCAAGCTCAGATTGAAGAGCTTGGTTGGAAACCAGTCTAGCCTACAGAATCCATGAGACTCTTTTTTTTTTTTTTGATCCATCCTAGGGCTTGAACTCTGGGCCTGGCCATTGTCCCTGAACTCTTCAGCTCAAGGCTAATGCTCCACCACTGGAGCCACAGCACCACTTACGGTTTTCTGGTGGTTAATTGGAGAGAAGAGTCTCAGGGACTTTTTGTGCCCAGACTGGCTTTGAACCATGATCCTCAGACCTCAGCCTCCTAAGTAGCTAGGATCACAGGTGGGAGCCACTGGTTCTCAGCCTTCATGAGACTCTTACCTCCAGTTAACTACCAAAAAGCCAGAAGTAGAGCGGTGACTCAAGTGATAGAGCAGCAGCCTTGAGCCAAAAAAAAAAAAAAAAAAAAAAAAAAAACGCCAAGGGACAGTCCCTAGGTCCTACATTCAAGCACCAGTACTGGTATAAAAACAGCAACAAAGAACCCAACTATCTAATTCTTTCCAGTAAGTGTTGGCATTGTGGTGACCATGGTAAGCCATCACAGGACCTGCTTGTAGTATGTGATAAATAATAATTATTCCCCGCAAGTGAGGTAATTAAGGTTGATGATTACATTCTAAAGCAAAAATCTGCCAAATGAGTTGTGATTCAGTCTGTGTGGTAAAGTTAGTGTGTCTGTTGCCTTGTACACCTGCCATCTTTCCACCCCACAGCCATAAGCAGGATGACATTGTTTGACAGGAGGAAAGGGCAAGATGGGTGGGGCAGGAGTCCGACAGAACCATCACAACATTTGTGGGTTTAACTCCTCAGTGTTCTGAGGACATGAGGAACCATGCATGACCCAGGCATATGTGTTTCTTCTGCCAACTCTTGGCTCCAGGGTCTCATGGAGTGAACTTGAGCTGCTTCTGGTCCTCCTTCCTGTTGTCGAAATAACTTCCTATCTTTTGTAGCTCAAATTCTCCCTCCCTATCCTACTTCATTTCTCAGTGTCTCTCTCTTCTCAAAAGGATCACCACGAGATTCATTTTTGTCATTTATTCCTAAAGTTTCTTTACTGGCACCTCTCCAGAGGCAGTCTGTTTGTTTGATGCCAGCCCTGGGGTTTGAATTCAGGGCATTGACACCTTTGTTCAAGGCTGGTGCTCTACTAAATTGAACCACAATTCCATTTTAGATATTTTTTTGCAGTCCAATTGGAGATAAGAGTCTTTGAAACAAGATCTTCAGATCCTAGCCTTTTAAAAAGCTAGCCCTGCAGCTGTGAGCTGCTAGTGCCTGACTTGCTAGTTCTTCAATATTACCTTCTATTCAATTTCCCTGTGAGCTGGGCTTCAGGGATCCGAGTACCCAACCAATCTGAAAGCTAAAACTGGAGAAAGCCATGTAAGAATGCATGGCTAATCCACTGTGACCTTTCATGCCATGGCCATGCTTTGGTGATGGCCCTGGTGAAGGCTCGAGTTGGAAAGCCAGCTGACACCACCCAGTGCCACTTATCCAGCCATCAGCATGGGTTTTCCCCATGGTCACTTTCAAAGCACAGCCATTCCTGTGAGGTCAGCCCACAGTCTCCTCTGTCTGGAACCAGCGATCACTTCTCTACAGGCCTGGTGTGGACTAGGGGCTCTTTGGGAAGTGTAGTCGGGATCATGGCGCCCTCCGCTGAAGATGTGTCCCCTGGAACCTGAGACTATGGTCGTATTTGGAAAGGAGATCTTAGCAGATAGAATCAAGGATCTTGAGATGGGCTTGTCCTGCATAAATATAAGGCTCCTGACTGCAACTCTAACCATTCAGGAGGTTGTGAGGAGAGTGACTTAAAGCCAGTCTTGGAAAACAAATCTGAGACACTGGTATTTCCAGTTAACACCCCAAAAAGCAAGTAGTAGGGAATGGCAAAAAGTGGTAGAGTACCAAGCTTGAGGGGAAATGTAGCAAGAGCATGAGTCCGTGAGTCCGAGCCCAACTAGAAGAGAGGAGAAACAAGGAGCACAGAGGAGGAGCTTGCATGAAGACACGTGGGGAACTCGAGTAAGACAGTATAGACTGTAGCCACATACAATGCTACCAAATTTTATGGTGATTTGTTATCACCAACCCCAGGTGGCAAAACCACCAAGCACTGAGGGAAACGTGGAGGAGGAAGAGGCCTGCACGATGTGTCTCACCAAGGCCAAGAACTGCTCCCAGATCTGCTAACGCCACACCACAGCCAAAGATGAGCCCAGAGACAGGCCTGTGGGGCACACTGTACTGGAGTCCAGTATAATCTGGAGAAGTTTTGTCTCCCCACAGTTTGTCTCTTTGATCCTGCTGCTTTTGTTTTTGTGTCCCTGGCTGGAGTGTCATTCCTGTCCTGTGAGTCTTAAAGGACAAGGAAGAATGCTAGTGCTGTGGCCACAGAACCATCTCTGTGCCATTCCAGACAGCTGCCACTTGCCTAGCAGCTTGAACCTAGTGTGATTTAAGAATAAAAATTAAAAGCATGGCACCAGTAGCTCACACCGGTAATCTAAGCATCTCAGGAGGCCAAGACTCTAATCTCCAATTGATCAGAAAAAAAAAATGCCAGAAGTGGAGCTGTGGCCCAGGTGGTAGAGTATCAGCCTTGAGCAAAAAGCCTAAAGTACCAACTCCAGTCCTGGCACATCCACAAAAGAAGCCCGTCATGAGTAAAGGATTAAACAGGTATATGAGAGAAGTTGAATTTGCTTCACACTGTAGGAGATACTGGCTGTACCCCCAGAAATCTCCAGGCCAGTGATCTTGTATTCTCCTGGGTCCTCAGGAGCCGCTGTGTGGAAGCCTCTGGTCGGGAGCACGAGTGTGTTCCCAGGCCCAGGATGCTGAGGCTCCCGACCTTAATGTCACTGGGGAAACTGGTAGAAGGAACTGTTGTCACCTCCCTGCCCTGCCTGGCTGTGGGTGCTACCCCTCCCACCTGGCATGGCCTGTCTTAGGCCACATCAACACCCTGTGGGATCAGCTCAACAAAGATGGAGACCGTCTTCTTCCTCCTGCACACCATTAAGACAACCGCAGGAGGAGCTGCCTTGCCCACCTCCACCACCTCCACCACAGTAGCAGGCCTGGGTGTTCCTGAGGCCTGGAGGGTGACAGGTGAGCCCGTAAACAACGGCCTTCTGCAGGAAGAGTGTCCTGACCTGTGCAGCCCCTCTGTGACCTGGAGGACATTACGCTAAGCCAGTCAGGAAAATGACAGGTACTGCACAAACCCACCTGTGTGCGCTCCACAGAGAAACAGAAAGACATTCACAGAGCTAGAAAGCAGAGCGCTGCCATGGCAGGGGCTGGGCTTGGGCGGGAGCTGGGACAGGTCTGGGAAATGGGAGAGTCCAGAGATGGAGAAGGAAGCTCGTGCACACAGTATGGATGCAAGCATATAACTGTCCGCATGGTAGTAGTCTTTCTACCAAGTGTATCCCCCCCCAAAAAATAGAAAACCCTCTCATTTCCCTTCTTTAATAGTCTCTGTATTTGTCCTCAATTTAGACACAAAAGTGAAAAATCATCTGTGACTCCTATATTATTTACTTTGGTATTATTATTGCTGCTGCTGCTGGTAGTGCTGTGTGTGTGTGTGTGTGTGTGTGTGTACAAGGGCTAGTACTGGGGCCTTTCCCTTAGCTTTTTTTTTTTTTATTGTAATTAGTAAAAGGGTTACATGATATTTGCCAGATAGAAGGTGCATTAATTCACATACATTGATACCCTTTCACATGTCTTGGTACCCATTACCCTCCCCCCCACACTCCCTTAGCTTTTTCACTCAAGGCTACCACTTGAGTCAGAGTTCCAGTTCTGGCTTTTGCTGGTTAATTGGAGATTAAAAAAAAAAAAATCTCATGGACTTTTCTGCCTGGACTGGCCCTTAGATCTCAACCTCCCAAGTTGCTAGGGTTATAGGTGTGAGCCGCCAGCGCCTGTTTTGTTGTTTTTTTTTTTTTTTTGGTTTTGTGTTGTTTTCAGAAAGCAAAGGAAGTGCAGGCTTCTCCTTTCTATGCTTTATACTGTTTGAACTCCAAGGGAAACTACACACACACACACACACACACACACACACACACACACACACACACACACACACACACACACACACACACACACACACACACACACACTGGAGGGATGTCCCACCCGTCCTGGGCTTCTCCAGCCCCTGCAGGTTTGTGCTCCCTGTGCAGCGTTTTCCCGCGTGTCCTGGGGCCCCGCTGCGTGGACACCTGGAATGGTCCCAGCCCTGGGCCCCCGGCCGGCACACGGGGGGTGGGGCCGGGCAGTCTGCGTCTTGCCACGCCTTCCAGGTGACCCGGGCCCCTCCCACCACCCCTGTCACTTGGGGCCTCGGGTCCTCTCCCCATCCTCGCAGGACCTGCGGCACCAGCCACCCACCGGGGGCCAGGTGGAGCCAGGTGGCTCCGCCTCGCACACTTCCTGCTGCTCCGGTGTCCGGCTGGGCAGGTCCTGGAAACAGAGTCAGAGCAGCCCTTCTCTACGCCAGCCAGCCGCAGAGCTGAGCCTCCGCGACCGCCACCATGGGTACGTGCGCACCGCGGGCGGGGCCCTTCTGTCCTGGCCAGCGTGCCCAGGGCAAGGTTGGGGGGCGCCATGGGGGCCCTGGGGAGGGGAAGCGTCGCCCCTGGGTCTGTGCTGTGCTGTGGAGCCTGGACCCACATGGAGATCTCATTGACCCCGGCTGCCACTGGGGCCCGTGGAGGCGCCTGTGCGCAGGGGAAAACCCAGCAAGGATCCCACCCACCTGCCCATCTGTGGTCTGAGGGGCTGCAGGGCGCCCCACGTCCCCCACAGAGTAATCAGCACATGGCGGAGGGTCTCCCAGGTCCCCAGCCCACGAGGTGACCCTATCGTTCTATGGGACCCCAGGTGCAAGGGGATTCCAGCCGTGTCCTCAGGCCTCTCCAGTTCTGCCCCAGCCTGTGGGGCTGCAAGAGAAGGCCCCCTAATCCAGTGCCTGATGCTGATGTTGAGACCCTCCCTATGTGGCGCACGCTGGCTTCGAACTCACCATCCTTCTGTCTGAGTCTCCACAGTGCTGGGATTACAGGCGTGCACCACCATGCCCCTCCAGTGCCGGATGCCTACTGCAGCAGTTAGAATGGCACTGCTCTTGAGTAGGTGGTCAGCTCCACCCTCTCCTCTCTGAAAGCTGGGCCCCTGCGTGGAATGTTGCCCCTGAGACCTGATGTGAATGGTTGAGGCTCTCACTCTTCAGGCCATGTGGCTACAGGGAGATAACTGGAACTCTGAGCTTGGCTGGCCTGCATCCCATTCACTCTACCAGTGGTCTTGCTTCAATAAAGTAAGCTCTCTGGGGACCTCACTGTCTACTGCAGAGTGTAGTTTGGGAGGTAGATGCAGTGCATGGTTCAAATCTTTCATTGTGGCTAGATGTGCTTGCTCCAGAAAGAAGATCTCATCAAGTTGTTGGGTAGAGGACTTGCCTGGATCTCTGGTGCCTCCAGTGCACTTGTCACTGTCTTCCCCAAGGTGCTTGTGTTGAACTTAGATGCCAAATACCGAGTAACATCTAGGCTGAATCAAGGCTCTGTTAATAGTTTGAGTGGGGGTGGTTGTCAATAGCAACTTCCTGGTTATTGATGAAAGAACAGAGTTGGGGGCCAGGCGTGTGGCCTAGTGATAGAGTGCTTGCCTAGCATGCACAAAGCCCTCGTTTCAATTCCTCAGTATCACATACACAGGAAAAGCCAGAAGTGGTACTGTGGCTTGAGGGGTAGAGTGCTAGCCTGGAGCAGAGGACCAGTGCCCAGGACCAGAACTGGGAAAAAAGTCAGAGTTGGCTTTTCAAGCATAGTTCTGAATGAATTAATATTTCCCCTTTGCAAATTGGTTTTTGAGTGAGGTTTGTTGTTGTTCATTTTCTTTGTAGCTAAGAATAATAGCATAGAATGTGCAGAGCCACGGTTTATATTGAGGTACCACTCTGAACTGAATGAAGTCTCAACTTTTCACTATTGTAAATGAATAAGAACAAAAATATCTTTTAAAGGTTTTTATTAAGATTTTTTAAAAATGTCAATTCTTGCCTTCTTGAGCAAATACCAGGATTTGAACTCAGGACCTCACACTCTTCCATTGGTGCTCTGCTACTTCAGCCATGCCTCCAGCCTGGCTTTTTGCTAGTTATGATGGAGTTTGCAGGCTTTTCTGATTGATCTAGCTTCAAGCTGTGATTCTCTAGACATGTCTCTTGAGTAGCTAGGATTACAAGCATGAGCCACTGATTCCTGACTGAGAACATATTTTGACACTTAGTTTATGCCAAAATCATTTCATATATTGGGTGACAATTGAAAGAAATGTTCATACTAAGTTCTCTCCCTTCCCCTGGGAATCAAGGGTCAGACAAGGAAATTGAAAGATAACATGAGGCTCAAAACTGTCCCATCAAGGCATTCCTTACTTAGCAACATAAGCAGTGACAATCCACAATAAACAGGAAGTGTAGCTGCTATGAATGTGGCAATATTCATAAGCCTGGCTACAGTATTGATTAGCATCATGAACCCCAAATCCTGTTTTGAAGCAGTGCTCAGAAACCTTTTCTATATAAAACCAGCTCTGCAGGCCACATAGTTTCTAGGGTAGCGTCTCAGCTTTGTCCTTGAAGAGTAGAAGCAACTATAGGCAGTTTAATAAACAAACAGGCAGAGCTGTTCCAATAAAACTTTATTTATGAGCACTGACTGTCAAATCTCATATAGTTTTCATATGCGCTGGATAATCTTTAAAGATCTTCCCTATCTTTCAAATTCATAAAAAATATATCATAGCATATGAACCGTGCAAAGACAGGCCATGCCTGGAGCTTGAGCCATTGTTTGGAGGTGCTGCTTACTTTAAATTGTCATGCCCCTCTGAGGCAGTGGTGGAGAGAAGGCTCTGAATGCCAGCAATCTCCTCCAAGGGAGAAGATTAAGGAGGAAAGAGCCGCCCTGAAGGCCTTTGCACATTCGCTGAAGATATTGCCCTCCTCTCCTATCGCCTCCAACCTCCTCACCCAAAGCTTAGCAAATCCATGCCAAGTTTGTCACACTTACAAATTACATGTCGTAACTGGATTCTGAAGAGCTGTCGATTTGTTCTGTCATGTATATGACTGTGAAAATGAGGCAAAGGAGTCAAGTTCTACAGAGGGAGCTTGATCTGGTCTGCAGAAGTCTCTGGGTAATTTAAGAAAATCGCTACCACTGCTAGGTGCTAGTAGTTCACATCTACAATCCTTGCTACTCAAGAGGCTGAGATCTGCGTATCATGGTTCAAGACCAGCCTTGGTAGAAAAGTCCATGAAATTCTTATCTCCAATCAATAACTCAGAAAAAAGTCCAAAGTGGCTCTATAGCAAAAGTAAAGCAACAGCCTTAAGCAAAAGAAGCTCAGGGACAGCTCCAAGATCCTGAGTTCAAGCCCCAGGATTGGCACAGAAAGAAAAAAAGCCACTTGCTTAGTGAATAATAATTTAACCCCATGACTGTGCTAGCCCCCAAGTGAGCTTCCTTCCTGAGTGTAAAATGATGAGCTAGACTTGAAAGAACTTCATGTTTGGCCACCTGAAGGCTTTCTGCTGTCAACTCTCCTCTTCCCAGAAGCCAGAGGGGCAATACCGCTGGAGGCAAAGGAAGCTCCCCAAGAAGACCTCTTCCTTCTAGACAGCAGCCAGAGGAGAGTGCTGCTTCTCTGGCCTGATAAGGAGCTGTCAGGGGCTGTGGGACCACAATCCAGTTGTGGGCCCACCTGCTAGGGCCTAGACCCTATGGCCAACAGATCTGTGGTGGGCTTCAGGATGAGCACTTGAGTACAGGATGCTCACCTGCTGGCCCCAGATCATGGCTTGAAATGACTCGACAGGTCCTAGGCTCTCTGCTTGACCTTTGCCTATGATCAGATACTGCTGCTGCACCCTAAAAATGAACTTGTGGAAAGATCTTATACAAACCTCTGGACCATCCAGGTGGGTTCAAGTCAGTAGCGATGAAGCATTGGATCAATCTGGCAGAATTGGATTAGTAGCTGAAGAAGTGAAGAGGGCGGCTGGGCTGGGGCTGCGGGCTGGGCCTGAGGTTCTCAGGATTTAAAAAAAAAAAAGAGTTTGTTTCCCACCTGAGGATGTAAAACAATCCTGAATGATACTTGCATGGGGCGGGGAGACACCGAAGTTCAGGAATAACTCTCTTCCCCTCTGAGTTGTGGGAGAGGAACGTGAGGTCATGAAAGGAGCAACTGGAGGCCGGCCTGCGTGCTAAACTCCGTCTTCTTTCACACCGCTGTAGAATCTCCCAAACACAGGTATTCTTTTCATTTAGGGTGGATTTTTGTTTATTACTGTCTTCCTACTGTCCTTGGAGAAGGAAAAACATAACAAATCAAGGGTTTATTTGTGGGTGAGTCTAGCTCCCAAGAGACCTCAGGAACAGAAGGGACAGCCATTCTGTTCTCCAGAGCCAAGAGGAGGAACCGGAAGTCGTGTGGAATCCTGAAAGCAGGGGACCCAGTGGAACTTTGCAGGCAGCAGTGCTTTGCCCCAAAAAGCGCTTCCATAGTGGCAGTTGTTGGACGGGATTGCATCTCCCTTGTAGGAGAGAAAGTGGGTAGTTGTCCCAGGTGAGCTGATAAGGAAATCAAAACAAGGGTGAGGCCCAAGGAACATCTGTACATTCCTCCATGATGACAGGGGAAAAAAATAAGAGCAATGTTACAAGAGATGACTGACAATTATTGACTCGTAATACTGAGGTTGCAACATAGGGAACCAGAGAAACATTTCTTTTCACATTGTCCCTTGGTTTATGAGCCCAGCTGCCACCAGCAGTGAGGACAGAGGGAAGGGCCATCTGGGCAGTTGGGAAGTGCCCTGCTGTGGGGGAAAAGAACAGAATTTTCCCCAGAGAGATAAGGAGGAGGACTGTCTAGTTCCTCCCAACTCTGGTTCCTGCATTGCTTAGAGGAGGGGATTTGATATGGGGGGAGGTGTGATATATGACAATGAGTTTGTATCAAGGACAATATTTTGGTTCAAGAATCAGACTTAGGCCAGGCACTGATGGCTCATGCCTGTAATCCCCACTACTTAGGAGACTGAGATCTGAGGATCACAGTTCAAACGAGCCCATGGCCACTAAGCCATGGGGAAAAAAAAAAACAACAGAAATGGAGCTTTGGTAGAATGTTACGCAAAAGCTCAGGAAAAGAGCCCCGGCTCAGAGTTCAAGTCCCAAAACTGGCAAAAAAATAATCAGATGTGTAACTAGAAAATTTGCAAACTGTACTTAGATAAGAAGGCCTATTAAGTTCTTGAAGTGTTTAAAACTTCCAACAGTGTGCCTGCGGTGACCAGATTGTATTATACGCTCCTTCATGTAAGCAGAGATATTATACCTTTGAAATGTTCTTGGGGAAAATTATCCTTGTCTCCATCAGCCCTGAACAGTGAACTCATGGGCTGCATAAGCTGGGAGTTTTCCAACAGAAATGACTCTCTTCTGTCTGGAGGCTGGGCGTCCAAGACCCAGGACTCAGCAGGATGGTCTCTCCCTGCAGACCCTCCGCAAGAATCTGACCCATGCTTTCTCTTAGCTTCTAGTGATTGTGGCCACCCTTGCTCACAGAGACATCACTCCAGAGTCTGCTTCCCAGATCTGCCATGTTCTAAGACTCTGGGAAGAACCCAAATTTGGGAATTACACCATTCAAACCCTCACACATTGCTGCTATTTGAGTTTAGAAAAAAAAATATATTTGACACGTAACAATAACTCCATTGGGGACTAGAGGCATAGCCTAGGTAGTCTAGCACCTGCTTAGCAAGCAAGAAGCCCACAGTTTAAGCCACAGTATTGAAAGAAAAAAAACACATTAGTGTCAGCATCCTCAAACTTGAATGCTACACTAAGTGAGAGATAGATCATAGTTCAAATCAATCCTCAACAATCCATTTAGGGATAATGTAATATTACATGAAATTAGAAACTCTTGAACTGGTACAGTAAGCATAGACAATTTACTCAATTTAATTCTTAAAACCCACACCAGTGGTGTATTGGTATTATGTATGGATTCAAGGATGAAGTTCACAGGAAATCCATATGCATACTGCTTAGCCTTTTCTATCTTTTTACATTTTCCAATGTAATTTCCTCAAAGCTTGCTCATGCCACAATTATAGGAAAGGACTAAAAATAAGTGAGACCCCTGTCACTTCTGTGGACAGTCGTTAGACACCGAAGATTCTGCAGCTCACTTCTGCTTCCTGATGAGTAGCAAAGTGTGGACAAAGCTCCACGTTCTCCACACAGGCTCATGGCTTAACCCCAGAACAAACGCTTTCTTTTCTACTCATGGTTTACATATAAGGGTAAAAAAAAAAAAAGGATTGGTTTGTAAAAGTTAGTCTCTAACATAATTATCTCCAAAACAACCCCGCAGAACACCGTGTTTTGGTGTTTGTGGTGTCTTGGAGTGTCTTCCCCTGTGACAGTACGTGTGATCCCACTGCACAGTGTGGACCCCCATACAGCACTGATGCTTTTCTGCCGGGGTCTGTTGCTGGCTGCAGGTCCTGGGGTGAAGGGAGGTGTTTCTCAGGAGGCTGACAGCTGCCTCCCCGACCCTGGCCGCATGTTCTCCCCTCTGTCTCCTTCCAGGGGTCACCTCTGAGGAAGAGTCTTTCCCTTTTAACCTAGAGGTATAGTGGTGAATTTAAGCCTAACTGTAAGTTCTGAATGAAGGGTGTGTTTCTAGAGATAAAACAAGTGACTTGGAGAGCAAGGGTTACCATTCTAATGTCCAGGAAAATTATCTCACCTCAGCACCTGTTCCCTGCCTCTGCCGGGATAGAACTTAGGACTATTGCCCAGTCTTTCTGTTTTGCTACATATTAACTCTGGGGTACTCTCTGGCCTGGCTAGCTTTTCCCTGCATTGGAGCAGGTTGGGATTAAACAAAGGTGGTTAGATCTGCAAAGGCATGTCTTTCTGAAAGGGAAAGGAATGGCACATGGAGATTCATTCATCCTGGGAGCAAAGCGCTAAGCGTCTTCAATGCACAAAACCATTATAGACCTATCAAGACTATTATTTTGATCTAGGTGCTGTTGACTCCTGCCTATAATCCTAGCTACTCAGAAGGCTGAGACCTGGAGGATCTCATGCAGAGAAGTTTGGGGGAGTCCATTTCCAATGAAATAGCAAAATGTCAGATTAGAGGCATGGCTCAAGCCGTATAGCACCAGCTGAGCAAGCAAGCCTTACTTGAGGCTTATTTTCAAGCCATGCTACGGTGGGGAGGAGGGGAACTATTTTGGGCAATTATATTTAAGACACTTTCATTAATTTATTTTTTAATTTTTTTATTGTATACTGGGCACGGTGACTCACGCCTGTAATCCTAGCTACTCAGGAGGCTGAGGTCTAAGGATCAAGGTTCAAAGCCAGCCCAGGTTCAAAAGGACCTGAGACTCTTATCTCCAATTAACCTCTAGAAAACGGGAAGTGGAGCTTGGCTCAAGGGTAGGGTGGTGGCCTTGAGCTGAAAAGCTCAGGGTCAATACTCAGACCCAGGGGTAGAGCAGTAGCCTTGAGCTTAAGTGCTCAAGGACAGTGCCCAGGCCGAGTTCAAGCCCCATGACCCACAAAAAAATTATTGTAAAGGTAATGTATAGAGGAGTTACAGTTACATAATTCATTTCTTTTTGAACAGTGTCACCCCTTAGGACCCTTTTTTAAAGGGTAATAGAATGTCTAACAGAAATCCACAAGCAGTGACCTCCAAATGCCCTTTGACTGTTGTGGATGGAACTATATCTCCAAAATTTGCAGGCTGAAGCCCAAACCCTTGGACCTCAGAATGCAACCACTGTAAGAAATAGGGTTGATGCAAATGTCACCTTAAAAGAGGGAGTCACACAGTAGAGTAGGTTGGCCCTCCAATCTAGTATGTGCATAATGTTCTTATAAAACGTAGAACTAGGAGTTGGATGTACGACTGAAGTGGTAGAGTACCTGCCTTGTAAGCATGTAGCCCTGAGCCCAAGTTCCAATACCGCCTCCCCAAAAAAAGAGGATGCATGGAGGAGTTGGGATGTAGGCACAGACGCGAGGATGCCATGCGATGAGAAGGCAAAGAGAAAGGGATATGTCTACAAGCCATGTGTCTACAAGACGGCCACCAAAGCACCAGCATCTAGGAGAACATCACGAACATTTTCCATCACTGACACCGAAGGAAACAACCCTGCCGGCCTCTTGATCTCAGATTTCTTGTCTCCAGAACTGTAAGTCAGTTGATCTCCATGCTTTTTAGCTTCTCAGTGGTTTTGTAGGACAGTCCTAGAAAACAAATACACTAGCCAAGCACTGCCCCCAAGCCTAAGCCCAGCCTAACTGAGGGAAGGGGTGTTGTAAGAGAAGCCGAGGTGTGGCTGCCAAGCACACTGGAAACAGGACAGCCTGACTGATGGCAGATGACAGTATTGTAACTTGACAGCTTGTCACTCGCCTACACCATTCAGGAAGAGCAGCCCAGATGCCAGTTTCCTGGTCCCTGCCCTGGGCATGACACTGAAACCTGGGACTAAGGATTGCCCCATGAGTTATAAGGCACACAGTTGCGTTCTGCCTGATGCCAGGTGATGGCTAAGCAGTGTCCTGATGAGCTGGCAGGAAACTACTTCCGGTCAGGACTGCAGGGCCGGGTGGGGAAGGGAACTCTTCCCAGGCCTCTCAGCTATGTTCCATCAAGCTCTTGCTGGGTGGCATGTGTGGACACATCCAAGGTTCCCAGAGAAGAGTTGATCCCCCTCGGTGGCACCATGCTGGCATCAGTAAAACTTGACCCTGTTTTCCGGGTTCGCTGCAGTAGCTGGATGTCATTAGTGTCTCACGGACCTTCTTCATTTCAAAGGACTGACGCACTCACTTGCTTTGGGCAGTGATCCATGAAGCACAACCAATAGCTCAATGCAGTGGCCTTCTGCTCTGACAGCCCCTGCTGTGCAGATGCATTCATTCACGTATGTATGAGAAGAAGAGTAAGATCTGCCGGATGAGGGAGAAGGTCGCTAGGGAGGGGGCTCCATGAAGTGTAACCTCTGGGCCCAGGGGGAGGAGCCCAGCACACCCCCTCACACTTCTTAGAGACACACAGGCAATGTGGCAGAGTTCAGATGCGAGGAAGACACCATGAAGTCAAACCATGAAGTCAGTCCAACGGCAGTTGCCATGGAAGCCGCTCCACTGCAGCACGAGATCGCCAGAGAAACCCACCTCGAGGCAGACGTCCACACCTCGGGAAGAAGAGCTCACCCACTTTCTTCCCACCCCCCCGACTCCACTGAGCTCTGTGAAGCCAGTGTGGAGCCTGAAAGCTCCTTTGGAAGTGGGGTGCACTTAATGTTCTTGGCCAGGAAGAAGGAAAAAAAAAAACAAAATAAAACAAGAGGCTTTTTCTTAGGGAGCAAGAGAATGATCATAGGACACGTGGGGTTCTGGGGCATGTTTCACTACCCAGAACGGCTTGCTCTGTCACGGGCAGATCTAGAGAATCCTAAGAGGAGTCGGGTGAGACACGTGGCTCGAGGCTACCCCTGAGCTCATGGAGCTCCAGCATCCAGCAAGGGTGAGGGGCAGCTCGTCCCACAGTGGACACTGCGGAGCTGGGGCTGACATGGACCCTAAAGGCCTGAGAAGCTGACCTAGGGGCAGGTTCTGGCCTTCCATGGAAGATCGGAGAGCAGGCCTGGCTGTGTGGACAGCAGGGAAGGTGAGACAGAGAAGTGAGAGAGTGAGAACGCAAGACCGTGGTGGAGGGGTCACCGCGAGGGAGCTTCCAGCGCGGTACTTGGTTGCTCTCATTTGGCATCTTCATCTTTGCTCTGGCATTGCTTGAAGCAGCCATTCCTGACTCTTTCCCTGCCTCTCCCCGAGGCGCCTACGACAGCACTGTCCACCTGAAAACAGCTCCACTGGAAATACCAGGCTTGCCTCGGGGGCCTATGTTCAAGACTTTGCTCTGGCTCACAGCCTCCCCATCACACGGTCTCACTTTCCAGAGTGACAACACCACCCGTCTACTTGCATCAGCAGGAGCTGCTGTGGAAGTCTCCCTCTTTGGGCCCATCACCACACTGGCACATCCAGTAGCAAACTCTTGTCAGTATTCTCACTTCATTCATTCTAAACTGCATCTGTGCTTCATGAAAAAGAAGTCTACCATTATCTTCATGAGATGCCGTAAATAAACTGCCTTTACTCCTAAACGTTCAGTCTTGTTTGCCATCTTGCAAAGAAGATGGCAGCATCTCTGGATGAAGGAATGGAGGCCTGGAGGGAGGGACTTTGGGAAAAACCACGTGGGAGAAGGTATTGATTGCCCTGGATTCCAAGGGGCCTGCTGGAGAAAGAAGCAATGTGACAACATTAACATGGCCCAATGTAAATCAAACCCACTTCTGCCCTTTGTGAGACCCAGTTGTAGACTTCAAAGTCAGTTGCAGTCCCAGGAGCTCGAGGGCCCCTGCCTTGTCAGTTTCATTAGCTCTGCTCTCCATTTTTGAAGTCTTTTTCTGATCACATTGGCACCCTGAAAATGCAGGATCCTCATGTTAAGTGAAGAATCTGTTATTCAAGGTGAGCCTGGAGCCTAAGGCACAGAGCTGAGACCTACCTGGCCATGCCCAGCTGAAGGGTCAGAGGTCAGGAATGACTTCTAAGCCCCCAAGTAAAACATTGTGGCTTGGAAAAGTTATCACAAGCCAGGTGCTGGTGACTCATGTCTGTCATCCTAACTCCTCAGGAGGCGGAGATCTGAGGATTATGACTTGATGCCAGTCCAAGCTGGAAATCATGAGACATTTTTCTCCAGTTTTACCACCAGAAAACTGGAAATGGAGCTGTGGCTCAAAATGGTAATGTGCTAGCTTTGAGCAGAAATGCTTGGGAAAGGCACCCAGGCCCTGAGTTCAAGCCCCATGACAACCCTCCAAAAAAGAAGTCATAATAAAAGGGACATTTTGCCACCAGATAATTTTGACTAGGTTATATGTAAAGGGTGATTAAAGGCCTGTCTGTGATTCTGTAGAGTTTGAGACAAACTGACGTACTGTAGCTTCCCGATAGGGCTGTGACAAACTATCACAAACTCAGAGGTCACTGCAGTTATAGAGGTCCAAAGGAGAAAGTGGATTTTACTGGACTCACTTGGAGATGTTCCCAGCGACATGCTAAGGGTCCTCGGGTAGAATCTATTTTCTGGACCTTTCTGGCTTCAACAGGCTCCTGGCATTCCTTTGCTGTTGGTCCCCTCCAGCAACTGCAACCACAGGCATGCCCGTTTTGCTTCTCGACTCTTTATAAGATACCCGCAATTGATTATATTAATATGTTATGACTGATTATATTGACTATATTAGATCTACCCTATAACTCAGCACAAACTCCAAATCTCAAGGTTCCTGAGTCTAGAGTGCCTTTTACCATAGAAGCAAACATCTTCCTAAATCCCACTGATACGTAGACCTCTCTGAGGCTTGCTGTTCTGACTACCACACCACACAACTACAAACATACCGTTTCTAAAACAGCATGCAAAATGTGTGGCCCTCCCTGCTTGACACTTGGTATGTCGGGAGATAGTCATTTCTGCCTGTAGGCGACAGCTCCTGTCTTTGATTTCAGCAAAGTGCTTCCTTTCTTCCAACTCTCCAAGTCCAACTCCTGGTAATACGGATCTGGGCCCTGAATGATACTGAGAGAGTTCACTCTTGGACCTCATTTTCCGGCCAGATTATCTCCTATCCTAGGTGTGGCAGCTCTGCTCTCTACTGGATTAGGCAAGCTCCATGTGGTGCCCACGATGATGAAATCACCCAGTGGTGATTCCCAGACATGGCCCCATCCTGAGAAGGCTCCTGATGGGGTTGATTTCCAAGTTATAAAACACTCCATCAGAGAGTCCATCCCTAACTGCTTCCAAAGATGAAACAAGCTTTGTATAAACAGTAAGAAATATGGGGCCAGGAGTTTGGCCTAGTGGTTGAGTGCTTACCTAGCATGCACAAAGACCCAGGTTCGATTCCTCAGTACCACATACATAGAAAAAAGCCAAAAGTGGTGCTGAGGCTCAAGTGGTAGAGCTCTAGCCTTGAGAAAGTCCAAGGACAGTGCTCAGGCCCTGAGCTCAAGCCCAGGACTGGCAAAAAAAAGTAAGAAATATTTCCCCAAATGGGAACTTCTTACATGATTGTCTTTTATTCCTATTTTCTGTTTCTCACTAGCATGTACCCCAAGTCAGCCATCATAGGAGTGTGTAGTCCACACTTATTTTGTATTAAATTTTTTACACAAGAAGGAGGTTTAAAAAAAAACCCTACTGGAGCCGTGAGTTTAGCCTGGTGGTAGAGTGCTTGCCTAGCATGCACAAAGACCCAGGTTCAATTCCTGGGTACCAAATACATAGAAAAAAGTTGGAAGTGGTGCTGAGGCTCAAGTGGTAGAGCTCTGGCCTTGAAAAAATCCAAGGACAGTGCTCAGACCCTGAGCTCAAGGCCAGGATTGGCAAAGAACCAGCATTTAGTCAGTGATTCCCCAGGCTGGCACTGTGGTTCTTTCTGCATTGGCTGTTACCAGTACTCAAATCCAGTCTAATCTGAGTCATTCAAGAAGTGCAGGAACCCTCAAACATACCGACAGACTCTACTACCAGGATATAGACTACACCCAATCAAACCAAAGCAAACAGAATCTAGTCCCAGTTGAAATCAGAGTTCAGACCAAATCTCCCTGAGCACACTGATCCACCCGAACTTTCTCAGATAGTGATCCTGTTGACACAGGTACAAGGAGATAAGAAATGCTGACTGCAGCACGCCACCAGCAAACAGTTATAAAAGAAAAGTTTAGCAACCTCTGCCCAGCAGTAGTAAAAACAGTTCCTGGGAATGCACACCTTTCAGAGCTCCCCCGGGTGTAAGCACCAGGAGATAGCACTCAGAATTAGGTTGGAGAAAATAAATTTAGTCATTTTATTTGCTGGATGTGATGATCATGAAAATCAGATCTAAGCCCTCTGAATGTTTTGATCACCTCTTTGGTGACTCTACTTCTGTGGGACGTAAATATGACTTGGCAAATAACCAGTGCCAGGTAGTAATTAGCAAAAATATCTCATTTCTGTTCTGGCTGATGAAGTTTTCCCCTGTGACCCAGGATTATGAGGATGAAGGGCAAGGCTTTGTGATGAAGCTCTGGCCAGCTGTGGCTTTGGCTTGTCACCCCTTCCTCTGTTGCATGGAAGGCCTGTGGAGAGAACATGGTGGACTGGGGGGAAAAGTGGGGGGTAGTGTGCTCAACCTTGCATCGCCCTCAGGGGACTGCGATGAGGTCATGTGCCCTGACGTCTGATAGGCCGAGCATTATAGATTATGGCCATGACATTATAGACGCAAACCAGCACAGCAACAAAGTAGGGTTCTAAAGGATCTCAGTAGCCTTGCTTGCTCGCTTCTTCCATCTTGTTTCCCTAGCAATCAGGACTGTCACTTGTCTGGTGATTAAAGATGGAGGCAGGGAGAAGGCCATCAGGAATCACAGAACATTTTTTTTCTTGTGTCAGTACTAGGGCTTGAACTCAGGGCTTGGGTACTGTCCCTTAGCTTTTCTTCTTGAGGCTGGTACCCTACCACTTGAGTCAACACTTCCACTTCTGCTTTTGGTTGTTAATTGGAAAGAGAGTCTCATGAAACTTCCTTCCTGGCTTTGAGCCATAATCCTCTTATGTCAGCCTCCTGAGGAATCAGAATTACAGATGTAAGCTACCAGCACCCAGCTGGCATTCAGAAAATGGAAGGCTTTTTGAACAGAAAGACCAGATAAGCATGGTAGCCAGAGGCAAAGCAGGTCTCCCTGTGACTGCCTACAGGCTTCAAGGATGAGTCGAGCAAGTTAGCAAAACATGGAAGGAGAATGAGGCATGAAGCAGAGTAGCTGCTTGAGGATACAGCCAGTCTGAGGTCATCTGGCAGGAAACAAATGCCTGACGCGTCCTCCCCCTCCCTCTGCTCTGCCCCGCTTTGCAAATCTCCAAACACCATGATAGGCCACTGGAGACATTGACAAGATCTGGGCAGGTCTTAATGCTGACCTCAGCATTAAGGCTGACAGAGCCTCTTGGCCTGTGGAGAGAAGAATGGAGCTAACAGGTAATGAGCAGAACCTGAACATTGGACTTGCAGACTAAGACAGCTCTTCAGTGACTCATTCAACCAATATTTAATTTTCTACTTGTGAAGACCATCATGGGAAGAGTAGAGGATTCTAGGATGGTAGTATCTCCCATGTCCTGAAATCCTGACAGCCATGCCACAAGCAAATGGCAGTTTACTCCACCCCAAGCTGTCCAGAAGAACAAGTTTTCCCAAGGCCACAACTAGTAAGGAGCAGAAGTCAGATTGGGACGTGGCTCTTGTCTTCCTGCACTGCCCCTTGAAGCAACCCTTCCCTCAAGGACTAACTGGGGAGGCCTCAGGTGGGTCATGAGGAATCTCCACCCTCCCTTTCATAGCAGGAACAGTTGGGAACTGGAGCCCTCGTGAGATCAGAGAGAAGGAATTTCCCTTCTTAGAGCAAGGACTAAAATAACATCGAAAATGCTCTGAAGTGGGCAAAGATGCAAGGCCATCCGGTGTGGGGCCCTGGGGCCATACTAAGCCAGACAGGTCGACAGAGCCCCATCACAGGCTGACAGAAACAGGAAGGAATCCTCGTGCCCAGGAGGCGCCAGGCTGCAGGCCTTGGGGGCCACATGGGTCTGGGTGGCACAGGGAGCCCCTCAGGCAGAGCTGGGGTGCTTTCCTTGTGGGCTAGGGCTTGGGCTGACACAGAATGGAAATGCAGGGTGGGGAGTCTGGGGGGAAGGGCCTGGCATGGGGATGGAGAAAGGGAGCCGGGCCACCGCAGTACACTTCCTGAAACATCGGGACAGCTCTGCCGTGTGTGAGCCAGACAAGTGAGGACGTTTACTTATGGTGGTTCTTCAGGAACAGACCATCAGGCCTGCATGGGCTTCTCACGTGGGCCTCCCGGACCCACTGCCTCCAGCTCGCCTGGAGCTTGTTTAGAAAGGCTAATCCGCAGGGACTGTGAAAGAAGCCTCCTCAAACACAAGCCATGGTAGCCATGGTGGGCTGCAGTCAAGCTGTCCTCCAGCAGCTGCGCTGGGAGCTAGAGAACCACACCTCTACTCCTAGCTACTCAGGAGGCCTAGCCCTGAAGACCTCAGCTGAAGACAGTCCTGCAGATAAATCTAAGAAACTCCGATCTCCACCTAACCCAGCAAAAAAGCCAGAAGTGAAGGAGTGGCGCAAGTAGGATAGTGCCAGCCTTGAACATAAAAGCTAAGCAAGAGCTTTCGGCCCTGAGTTCAAGTCCCAGTACCAACACTGTGCATGTGCGCGCGCACACACACACACACACACACACACACACACACACACACACCCCACACACACGTGGATGGTATATGGGCAGCTGCCAGGATTTAAGGATGATCAGGGACTCCCCAGTGCAGTGAGGTTTTGTCAAAGCATGCTGCATGGACCGGTGGCTTCACTGGGCATTTGTTAGAAATGCAAAGTCAAATGTCCACTCTAGACAGACGGAGTTGGCGAGTCTGGGGACAGGGCTGCAGCCAGCTCTTCTCACAGCCACCTGGCCACTCTGAAGCACACCCACCCACGTTTGAGATCACTCCCAGGTGTGCATGCTCAGGAGCCCTGGCAGCAAAGAAGTCTAAGATGACACCCCAAGGGGGTGAGGAGGGAGGGTGACGGGTGGCATGGGGTGTAAGGGGCAGGGCCATGGCTTCGGGTCACCTCTTGTGAAGCTGCAGGGAGGGAGATAGAAGGCCAGAGGTGTTCTGCTGCTGCTCACGCTGTGGTGAGTGTGGCCCGCTCTCCGGTGGAGTCAGTGCGATGTGCCTAGATTCACTTGTTTTTACATTCTGTTCTTTCTATTTCATTTTTCTCACAGGAACCTTTGCTACAGTGAAAGGGCTGGGGGTGGCCAGGCACTGTAGCTCACGCCTGTAATCGGGAGGCTGAGATCTGAGGATTACGGTCCAAAGCCAGCTGGGTTAGAAAAGGCAGTTCTCCAACGAACTAGCAACACGCCAAAGTAGAGCTTATGGCTCAAGTGATAAAGTGCCCAGTCTTGAGCTAGAAGGGTAAGGGACAGCACCCAGGCCTTGCGTTCAAGCCCTCATGCAGGCATAAAAAGAAAAAGGGAAAGGAAAAGAGTTGGTGAGTCCATGCTGCTGCTGCCGCTCGAGTGAGAGCCCGGCAGGGAGGGTGATCCAGAGCATCCACCGTGGCACTGCGAGGTGTGGGGGAAACTTTGGTGGCAAGGCCAAACTCCCAACAGGGAGCCGCTGTCTCCCACATGCAAGGAGCAGGCCAGGGGAGGCCACCAGCCTCTGCTGTGCATGAGGAGGCAGGGCCAGGGCACAGGAAATGGAGGCCGCATCTCAACTGTGTTAGGCCGCAGAGCCTATACAGAGCCATATCTCAGCGAGTTCACCCCGAGGAAAACCGATGACTTTGGAAGATGGAATAGAATGTAGCTAAATATATGGGTTTTATCCTGAAGTGGACTTTGAAGTGTTTTCGAGAGGAAATGGTAAGGGCTTGAGTTTCCCAGTCCTGGTTCTCACTTTTGCTGGCACTGGAGCATTGCCAATGGTTTATTAAAGGAGTGTTTATGAAAGAGGCCACGCCCACTCCAGAGGAGAAGCGTGGGTCTTAGGCTTCCATCACAGAGAGGCTGAAGCTCCAAGAACGCCTCTGGCTGCCAGGAGAAGTCAGGACGGGGGGACGCTGACTTTATAGTCAACCAAGAGTATCGTAGTGACTTGACTTAATACCAGCATTTTGTTTCCCTTTTAGGAATGTCCAAGTCACAGGTGAGTATATTTTTTTTTATTGCTTGCTTTTTCACATTATAAATTTGGTAGCATTTTCCTCCTAAACCTTCAAAGCTGTGCTCTGTCCACTTAACAAACTGTGGCTTGTGTGTCTGTGCTGTGGAAAGGCTATTTCCTGATCAGATTTGCCATCTCTGTGTGGAGTGAGGACTTGAACAGAGTAGAAATTGTGGAATCTCTATTTCAGGGCTGGGAATATGACTTAGTGATAGAGTGCTTGCCTAGCATGCATGAAGCCCCAAGTTCAATGCCTCAGTGCCACATACACAGAAAAAGCCAGAAGTGGTGATGTGGCTCAAGTGGTAGAGTGCTAGCCTTGAGCAAAAGAATCTCAGGGACAGGGGCTGGGAGTTTGGCGTAGTGGTAGAGTGCTTGCGTAGCATGCACAAACACCCGGGTTCGATTCCTCGGTACCACATGCATACAAAAAAGCTGGAAGTGGTGCTGAGACTCAAGTGGTAGAGTGCTAGGCTTGAGAAAGTCCAAGAACAGTGCTCAGGCCCTGAGCTCAAGCCCAGGACTGGCAAAAAAAAAAAATCTCAGGGACAATGCATAGGCCCTGAGTTCAAGCCCAAGGGCTGGGGGAAAAAAAGAGGAAGGAAGGAAGGAATTGCAGAATTCAAATCTGAATGCTTCTGAATGCCCACTGATGAGTCACTAAATGTACATTAGCATCCCTCCATGCCGGGGGTCCTAGTTGTGAATCTGGACCACTGAGGTGTGTATTTGATCCCAGGCTATTTTCTTTCTGTCAGAGCTGTCTCGGTTACCCCCTGAGCATCTTCTTCATCGTGGTCAATGAGTTCTGTGAAAGATTCTCCTACTATGGAATGAGAGGTAATTTTAGACACTTGTCACCTTTTGGGAAGAACGTGTCAGGTGATCAGTCCTAACTCTGCATCTTCCTCCCCTGCTCCCTCCCCTGCCTTCTGTGACAAGCGCTGCTGGTTCTGTACTTCCGGAACTTTATCGGCTGGGATGACAACCTGTCCACTGCCATCTACCACACGTTTGTGGCCCTGTGCTATCTCACACCGATTCTTGGAGCTCTTATCGCTGACTCGTGGCTGGGAAAGTTCAAGTGAGTGGTTAATGAAACAAACCAAATATGTAAATGTAAACTTTGTGCTTTAGTATTGTGGAAGGAAGAATCACAAAACAGAAACTTGCCAGATGCTGGTGGCTCAGGTCCATAATCCTAGCTACTCCGGAGGCTGAGATGTGAGGATCGCATTTCAAGGCCAGCCCAGGCAGGAAAATCCAGGAGACTCTAATCTTCAATTAACCACCAAAAAACCAGAAGTGGAACTGTGACTCAAAGTGGTAGAGTGCTACTCTTGAGCAGAAAAGCTCAGGTACAGTGTCCAGGCCCTGAGTTCAAGTCCCAAGACTAACAACCACCACCAAAATGCCTCATCCCCAGAGTCTAGCCAGGGTCTGGCATTTAGCAAGTAGGTAGGTTCTTTACACTCCTCCACCCAAGCAGAACACTTTTATCCCATCTTGAAATAGTGTCAGAGTTCAGGGCTGGGAAGATGCAGACACTGACCACATCTTGGCTGCTGAAGGGCTCTGGCAGTTTGGTGGGCTTGTTGTGGGACAGGAGGTAACCAGGCCAAGCCCTTTCCTGGTCCTGCACGAAGACCTCCACGAGGACAGTGCCAGGAAATGTTTCCCAGAAGTGAAAGGAGAAGTAGTGGACATTCCAGGCCACAAGATTGAACACAGATAGAAACAAGTATATTCACTGTTTCCAAAGAAGTCTCTAAAAATAAAAATGACCAGTGGTTCACGCTGGCCACCTATCGATACCAGTGGCAAGATTAGTAACCTATGCTGCAGCTGGGGAAGGAAGCAGGCAAGTCTTTAAAACAGGCGAAAGTGATCTTCTGCCTTCAGCTCCCCAGCCACAACTTCGCTCTCCCGTCCTGCGTTGTGTCTTTCTGAGAGCAGTTTCACCCCAGTTTGAGCAGAGTCTTCCTGACGGAGCTCCTGTGAGCCTTGAATGAGGTGTGTGGACAGCCATGGTGCAATTAACTATCATTCTCTTAATCCTTCTAAACAGGACGATCATATCGCTCTCCATCGTCTATACCATCGGACAAGCGGTGATTTCAGTGAGCTCCATCAATGACCTCACTGGCCAGAGCCCGGAGGGAACCCCTAACAGCCTCTCCGTGCATGTGTGAGTTCATGGCCCCACTGCTCCACCCCCCCTCCACTTTCTCACTGGGAGCTCTGGTGTGGCATCTGGCTCCAGGGAGTGGGGCGCCCTTCCCCTCCACATCGCTCCAGGTCAGCAGTGCAGGGAAGGATGACTAATGGACTCACAGCTGGGACTTCTGTGGAGGACTTCACCGTCCTTCTGGAGTTGCTCACTTTGACTTGGCAGCCCTGGGCATGGATGTCCACTGGAAGGGAATTCCCATCCCTCTTCATCTTCTCCAGCTCCTTAGCCTTGATTCTTAACTAAAGCCCTTTAGTTTCTCCCTTGCTTACCTTTCAGTAATTCAGACAAAACATTTGACAAAAACGTTAGTCTTGGCTACCTGTCTGGATTCTTGATGGCCAGTGCTGTGGGCCACTTCTGGTAATCTGGCCTTGTAGCCTGATTAGAAAGACTGGTTTTTCTCCTGTGGATTTCTGTTCTTTCATTTAAGAGCTCACCATCCCATGGGCGGGCAAATGTAAGTGCAAGTCAAGTTCACGACCACAATACTGACTTGCTGGTGGATCAGAAGTCTTCTCCAGGTGACAGTCTCTGAATTCTTGCCCTCAGTGGCTAGTGAGAGACTCAGCAATAAGTGCAGTTAACAAATGACCCCACAGAACCTGGCAAATGATCCTCCTAAGAACATGAACTTGGAGATGAGCTGGGTTCGGATTCTGGCAGAGACCAGACTGTGAGAGTCCAGTTGTGTGATTGTGAGCTAGTGTCTTATCCTTTGTGCTTCAGTTTCCTTCCTGGTTGTAGTACCTATATCATTCAGGGCTATGGTGGGTTAATGCAAGGTGGATAGGAATCTTAGATGCCTGACTTTTATTTCATGTAGTTAGAAAATGCCTAAAACCTTCCAAGAGTAAATGACATATAATATTCAACACCTTGTTTCTGTGATCAAAAAAATGTTTAGAGAGAGCACTTCAAACACAACTCATATTAAGAGACAAAGGACAATGAGGACAAACAGGGTTTGGGCCAACTGATGCAGAAAAAATGATTTTGCAAGTGGGATTTTTTTTGGTCGGGGGTAATGTATAGAGGGGTTACAGTTACATTCACCAGATAGTAGGTGCATTACTTCTCATCATTGATAGCCCTTCTCATGTTTTTGTCCCCATTTCCCTCCCCCAAATGCAAGTGGGATTTTTGTTTTGTTTTGTTTTGGGGTTTTTTGGGGTTTTTTTTGCCAGTCCTGGGCTTGAGCTCAGGGCCTGAGCACTGTCCTTGGGTTTTCTCAAGGCTAGAGTTCTATCACTTGAGCCTCAGCACCACTTCCGGCATTTTTTCAATGTATGTGCTACCGGGGAATCGAACCCAGGTCTTCATGCATGCTAGGCAAGCACTTTAACCACTAGGCCAAACTCCCGGCTGCAAGTGGGATTTTTAAGGAATTTTTTTCTCTGTGGAATATCTGCCTTGACCTTTTTTTTTGCTTCAAAGTATTTCTAGTCTAAGAAACATTAGTAGCTAAGAAGATATGGGATAAATGCTTGTAAACTTTGGATATTTGTAGCACCGAACTGAAAATTTAGTAAAGTACAAAATCAGGGTTGATAAATTGTTATGATTTTTTTCTAATTCAGCAGGTCAAATGCTCATAGATAACCTAGAAAATACAAAAGTAAATTAAGATAAATAACCTACTTCCACCATGTGATTTCAACAATAAATCATAGCTATATTTCATTCCAGTTTTTTCTGCATTGTAAGCCATTTAAGACTGTACTACCCAACCCAAGGTTCTTCTTTTCGTTGCCATCTTATTGCCCAATTAATGTCATTTAATGACTATTGTGAGTCTATCTTGATCACACAAGACACAAGTCTTAGGTTTTTTCAAGTAATATTTCCTTGTTGTGTGTGTATATCTGTTCTGGGGTCTGAGCCCAGACCCCTTCATACGCCTAAGCACATGCTCTACCACTGAACTACACCCTGCCCCTTAATTCAAATATCTCCTATGCACGTTCTTTCACTGGAAAGGATAAAGCTACAAAAGAACTTTGTTCAGATTTTAAAGTATTACTTTCCCTTTCCTAGATGATTCAATTTTGGACCATGGTAGAGATACAATGTTCAATAGAGTACAAGTTTTCATTCTGCTGTTAGACTGCGGCATTCCTGTGAACTATCCCCACAGCCAAGCTAAGCCTCTTCCAAGGTCAACCCTGCACCCGGTCCTCAGCGGCAAGTAGGAGTCTCCCGCTTCTACAGACCCCTCACCTTGGCCCTAACCCATTCCTTTTCCCAGGGCACTGTCCATGATCGGCCTGGTCCTGATAGCACTTGGTACAGGAGGAATCAAGCCCTGTGTGTCGGCGTTCGGTGGTGATCAGTTTGAAGAGGGCCAGGTGAGAGCATGCCCCCCACGCTGCCCCAGAGCCCACTCCAGTGAATGATAGCCCCCAGGAACCAAAGCCCTGGATGCTAAGTCTGTTCGGCATCACGTTCTTCTTCAGTATGCCTCAAAGTAAGATACTGTTCTACACCAGTGGCTCACATTGGTAATCCTAGCTACTCAGAAGACAGAGCTGAGGATCATGGTTCAAAGCCAGCCTGGGCAGAAAAATCTGTAAGATTCATATCTCCAGTTAACACTAAAAGTGGTCAATTTGAAGTAGAACTGTGGCTCAGGTGGTAGAATGCCAGACATGAGCCAAAGGACCACCCAAGAGTTCAAGGCCCTTGAGTTCAAAGCCCTTGAGTTCCAGGCCCTGAGTTCAAGCTCCATCATTGGCGCCAGAAGGAAGAGGAGGAGGAGGAGGAGGAAGAGGGAAGGAAGAGGAGGAAATCTCAAGTGTGTTCAGATCTAGGCTAACCAGGCTGTGAGTGGGCTCAGATATGAGCTGAGGCACAGTTCTGGTGCACAGGTCCGCTACTTCATCGGTGGTATCTAACTTACAGATAGACAAGATCTAACTTATCCTTTCTATGACAGGAAAAACAAAGAAACAGATTTTTTTCCATCTTTTACTTGGCCATTAATGCTGGAAGTTTACTTTCTACCATCATCACTCCCATACTCCGAGGTAAGGAATATCTGCACAAGGCGTTTATTCTCCTTTTAATTATGAAGAGGAAAGTCAGATTTAAAAAAGAAAAGATAGGGGCTGGGAGTTTGGCCTAGTGGTTAAAGTGCTTGACTAGCATGCACAAAGAACTGGGTTTGATTCCTTAGTACCACATACATAGAAAAAAGCCAGAAGTGGTGCTGAGGCTCAAGTGGTAGAGCGAGCCCTAGCCTTGAGAAAGTCCAAGGACGGTGCTCAGGCCCTGAGCTCAAGCCCTAGACTGGCAAAAAAAAAAAAAAAAAAAGAAAATCTAGGGGCTGGGAGTTTGGCCTAGTGGTAGAGTACTTGCCTAGCAGGCATGTAGACCCTGGGTTCGATTCCTTGATACCACATACATTGAAAAAGCCAGAAGTGGCACTGTGGCTTTAATGTAGAACTCTAGCCTGGAGAAAGCCCAAGGAAAGAGAAAGAAAGAAAGAAAAAGAGAAAGAAAGAAAGAAAGGAAAGCTAAACTCTCATCTTGTTAGTTTTGTTTAGACCTCTTTAGTTAGCTGCCAGATGTGCAACTCATCATATCTAATACCTGACTCTTATAACCACTGCAGAGTCTCAGCATCCTTATCACAGGCATCATTTTTCCAGCTCTATGCTAATGCGGTCTCGGGATAGGCATCCAGAGGGGTGTCAGGAAGAATGTCCAGTGAGTCATGGACAATCAGCCTTCCAGCTCAGCTCCCCAGGGGCGGCTCAGTAACTTGGGAAGACCTTCAAAATTTTACCCCTTGATTTCTGAAAAGAATCACATAGCACTATCAGCAACTATCTTTGTGCTTATATAAACACTTTGTGAATTTCCATGCTGAGGGGAAAAATTGGCATTGTTTGGGACAAAAACCCATGAGGTACTCACTTGAATCAGATGAAATTACAAGAGAGTATTTTTAGGAATTCATGAACAGTAAACACAAAAAACACCATATCAACTTGGTTTTTAGGCAAATTTAGTCATTTTTTTTTGTCAGTCATGGGGCTGGAACTCTGGGCCCGGGTGCTGTCCCTGAGCTCTTCAGTTCAAGGCTACCGACCTACCCCTGGGGCCACAGCCACACGTCCCATTTTCTAGTGACTAATTGGAGATAAGAGTCTCACGGTCTTTAGTGCATGGGTCTGGCTTTGAACTATGATCCTCAGATCTCAGCCGCCTAAGTAGCTAGGATTACAGGTGTGAGCCACCACACCCAGCTCTCAATTTAGTAACTTTTTAAAGTTAGACTCACTCTCCTTTCCCACTTCCAGGTTTTTCTGGAGTGTGGTTACTGTGTATGTCTGAAGTATAGACCATGTTAAAGGATGACATTAAAGTCAAGACTCAATTTTTAACATGTGACAAGCATTCAACATTAATTAATGAGGAAATGGAAAGTTGTTATAATCAATTCAAAGAAGAATTTGATCAACAGAGTTCTTAATTTTTATTTTTTACAGTGCTAAGGTTTGAACTCAGGACCTCAATCTTGCCAGGCCCGTGCTCTACCGTTTGAACCATGCTTCCAGCCCTTTCTGCTTTAGTGATTTCTCAGCTGGGATCATGTACTTTTGTTTGGAGTCAGCCTCAGACATGATCCTCCTATCCTTCCCTACCACGTAGCTCCACCTACAGATATGCACCATCATATCCATCTTGTTTTTGTTTGTTTGTTGTGGGTCATGGGCCTTGAACTCTGGGCCTGGGTGCTGTCCCTGAACTCTTCAGCTCAAGGCTAACACTCTAACACTTGAGCCACAGTGCCACTTCCAGTTTTCTGGTGGTTAATTGGAGATAAGAATCTCACAGGAATAGGGAGAGGAAAATGGGGGCAAAAACATGAGAAGGGGTATCAATGTGTGAGAAGTAATGCATCTACTACCCTCTATACATTACCCCGACAATAAAAAATACAATAAAATAAAATATTTTTTTGAAAAAGAGTCTCATGGCTAGGCGTGGTGGCTCACTCCTGTAATCCTAGCTACTCAGGAGGCTGAGATCTGAGGATTGTGGTTCAAAGCCAGCCCGGGCACTGAAGAAAAAGAGACTGTTAAATCCAATTAACCACTAGAAAACTGGAAGTGGTGCTGTGGCTCAAGGAGTAGGGCAGTAGCCTTGAGCTGAAGAAATCAGAGACAGCACCCAGTCCCAGAGTTCGAACCCCATTACTGACTGACAAAAAAAAAAAAAGAGTTTCATGAACTTATGTGCCTGATTTACCTTGAACCACAGTCCTCTTTTCTCTGCCTCCCAAGAAGCTGGGACTATAAACATGAGCTATTATAGCTGACACTGCTTTTGCAGTATCATGAACAGAAACCATTTTCATGACTATGGCTTTTCTACTAGCTAATTTCTTTCCCTATATAAGTGTGAAATAGCTATTCAGACAAAGTCAAAATCCTTGGAAGATCAGATCATTATCTAAGGCAGAAGTTGAATTTTTCTGTGAAAGGCCCTATGTAATGTCTAATTGTCACCTAAATATCATAAATGTAGGATCATACAAAAGGAACCCTACTGCACTACTGGTGGGATTGTAAACAAGTTCAGCCACTCTGGAAAGCAGTGTGGAGGTTTCTTAAAGAACTGAAAAATAGACCTTTTCTATGATCCCGCCATACCACTCCTGGGCATCTATCCTGAACATCATAACCCATGATATGATAAGGACACCGGCTCAGCTATGTTCATCTCTGCACTATTCATAATAGCCAGGCGATGGAAACAATCCAGATGCCCTACTGCAGATGAAAATGTGGTATATATATACAGTGGAATCTACATAGCCAACAGACAAGATAAAATAATGGCATTCGCAGGGAAGTGGATGAATCTAGAGCGAATCATGTTGAGTGAGACAAGTCAAGAACAAGGAACAAAAGACACATGGTATCCTTAATTTGTGGCTATTAGATCCAAACAGTACAAGAGCGATGACTCAATATTTGTGTACCCAATGCTATGGACATGGTATTGGAAATATAAACACAACTACATAGACATAAAAATTTATGACTCTATAGGCATGTTTTATTACATAGATCAATATGTATCTATGACATACAAACCCTCAGCCTAATTTTAATTATGCTCTAAAATCTAAGTGCCAGTGATTATATATAGCATTTCCCTTCTCGAATATTTGTTTGTTAAATAAATCATTTGAAATATGATGTAAAAATCAATGTTAATAAATTCTTTAAATTAAAAAAAAAACAAAAAAATATTGACTTTCCAGCATAGTTTTGCTTTCATTAACTGAGTTCAATGTATTTGAATTACTATATCCACTTCATATTCTGCCTCATCTCAGAAAATCCACAGAACAAATAGAAACACACTGGGTGACCCAGGGTTATACATAATTTAGGGGCTGAGATTAGAACATGTCTCCCACAATGCAGCTTTGTTCAGCTGGTAATGGATAAGTCTAGGAAATTATGTAATAACAAATTCTAGTAACCAATGAGGAAGTTTTAGAGATGGAAACTATCTATCCATTATTGATGACATCATGATACATTAATCTTGTCATTTCTTTCCAGTTCAGCAATGTGGAACTCAGACTTCCTGTTACCCACTGGCCTTCGGAGTTCCTGCTGCTCTCATGGCTGTATCCCTAAGTAAGTAAGAATCAGTTGAATCAGTGACTCACACCTGGAATGCTAGCTACTCAGAAGGCTCTGAGAATTGTGGTTGGATGCCAACCAGGACAAGAAAGTTGTCTCCAATTAACCACAAAAATGTGGAAGTGTGGCTCAATTGGGAGAGCATCAGCCTTGATTGAAAAAAGCTAAGCAAGAGTACAAGGCCCTGAGTTCAAGCCCCAGGACTGACACAGACACAGACACAGACTCTCTCTTCTCTCTCTCTTTCTCTCTTTCTCTCTCTCTCTCTCTATCGCTATCTCTCTATCGCTCTCTCTCTATCGCTCTCTCTCTCTATCGCTCTCTCTCTCTCTCTCTCTTTCTCTCTCTCTCTCTCTCCCTCACACACACACACACACACATCACAGTCTCAGACCTTTCTTCTTTTTTTTGAAAGATTTTATTAGCACTGATTTTTACATCATATTTCAAATGTCGTGTTTGACAACAAGTAATCAAGAATGGAATCTATATACAATCACTGACACATACATTTTAGAACATAATTAAAATTAAGCTAGGGTTTGTATGTCATAAATACATATCAATCTATATATTATAGCATGTCTAGAGAGTATATATATATCATCATAGATTTTTATGTCTATGTAGTTATATAGTTATATTTATATCTTCAAGACCATGTCAATGACCTTGAGTACCCAAATATTGAGTCATCACTCTTGTGCTGTTTGGATCTAATATCCACATATCAAGGAGACCCTGTGTCTTTTGTTCTTTGGGCTTGTCTCACTCAACATGATTTGCTCTAGTTTCATCCACTTCCCGGCAAATGCCATTATTTTATCTTGTTTGTTGGCTATGTAGAATTCCATTGTGTATATATACCACATTTTCTGTATCCATTCATCCGTAGTGGGGCATCTGGAGTGTTTCCATCGCTTGGCTATTGCGAATAGTGCAGAGATGAACATAGCTGGGCAGGTGTCCTTATCATATCCTGGGTTTTGGTGCTCAGGGTAGATGCCCAGGAGTGGTATGGCGGGATCACAAGGAAGGTCTATTTTCCGCTTTTTAAGAAACCTCCACACTGCCTTCCAGAGTGGCTGAACTAGTTTACATTCCCATCAGTGGTGCAGTAGGGTTCCTCTTTCTCCACAACACTGCCAGCATTTCTCTTTGTCTGAGTTCAGAACATTGGCCATTCTAATTGGGATAAGGTGGAATCTTAGGGTTGTTTTTATTTGCATTTCCTTTATGACCATGGATGATGAGCATTCTCTCATATGTTTTTCTGCCATTTTAACCTCTTCTTTGGATAAGTCTCTCTTTAGTTCCCTTGCCCATTTAGTGATTGGTTTGGTAGGTTTGGTGGGGATTAGTTTCTTGAGTTCCCTGTAGATATTGGATATTAAGCATTTCTCTGATGTATTATTGGTAAATATCTTTTCCTGGTTGGTTGGCTGTCTTTCTACTTTAGTAGCTATGTTATTATCTGTGCAGAAACTTTTTATTTTTAGGTAGTCCCATTTGTCAAGTCTTTCTCCAATCTGTTGTGACCCTGGGACTCTGTTCAGGAAGTTTTTGCCTGTGCCTATGAGTTCCAGTGTTAGACCTTCCATCTTAACTGAGGAAAGCTAGTAGCATGCAAGGGAACATTAGTGTCTGAGTTTTCCTTGAGAAGTATTACTTCGTATCACATATGCCTTTTGGAAAAAAATGCCATGGGAAGTGGTATTATGGCTCAATGCGGTAGAGCACTAGCCTTGAGTGAATAAATCTCAGGGACAGTGCCCAGGTCCTGAGTTCAAGCCTCATGACCAACAAGGGAAAAGGAGAGAATAATGGAGGGAGGGAGAACGGGATGGGGGGGAGAGAGAGAGAGAGAGAGAGAGAGAGAGAGAGAGAGAGAGAGAGAGAGAGAGAGAGAGAGAGAGAGAGAGTGAGAGAGTCAGTCCATGGAAGAATAGTCTCACTGAAGAGCTGCTTCATTAGTTGTAGCCACATTTCTGCACTGTGCCACAGAAAAAAAAAAGTTGCCACATAGAAGTAAAGTTTCAACAGATTAATTACATTTCCCTGAAGTTAGAAAAGAAGAAAAATGATGAGAAGGAAATTTTTCTCATCATCACCTCCCAGAACATTAGAGCTATGTTTATTGTCATTGTGGATTAAGGCACTCATCTGCCTGTCACTGGGGTGCCATGATGCTAAAACAGCTGCATGTGCAAGGTGGCTTGAGATGCCTTCAGTTCTGAGAAGCTGATGGGAAATACTGGCTTCCGTGTTTATATATCAGAACAAAATATAACATTGTACGACCTCTCCTGTGATAAGAAATCCAGCTCTTCCCTAAGTTAGCCACTTATTTCCAAACAAGATAGCTCAAATCAAAGCATCTCTTGAGCTGCAGATAACACATCTCCTTTTCCCTGTCCAGTTGTATTTGTCATTGGCAGTAAAATGTACAAGAAGTTTCAGCCACAAGGAAACATCATGGGAAAAGTTGTCAAGTGCATTGGCGTGAGTATCTCTGCAGCTGTCTTTCAATGATGTTGAATCACCTCAGGGCCTCCTGCTTCCTTCACATGAACGTGCAGTGGGGCTTTGACTTTCCTTAAAGCATATTTTTAATATTTTTACCCATTTTTAAAATTGTTATTTAAAGCACCAATTTCTTATAAAATTTACCCTGCTAAAAGAGAAACAAATCAAAGTCACTCCTCATTTATCCAAATGGTAGGCAGTGCCTGCTGTTTTGCAGGACCCAGTGACACAGAAATAGGGCCACTTGAGTTTGGTGATAAGAATCATGAGGTCTCAAGCACTGTGAGGTGGAGGCCACAGCTCCACCTGTATTTTCTTGTAAATGTATTTTTGGGTAGCAGACTCTTACATTTCAGTTTTTTAAATGATGCTTAATTCAATTATTAGGGAGATTTTCGGGATGTGAGCAATGGCCTACTATGTAAATTTATATTATCAAGCATGTTCATATGTTTCTGATTTTTAAAAATCAGCACCCAAATCAGTCTATACCATAAATGGAATTAATCCCTGGCTTTTTGAAGAATTAGCATGAAAAGTCAGGCACCAATGGCCCACACCTGTAATCCTAGCTACTCAGGAAGCTGAGATCTGAGGATCACGGTTCAAAGCCAGCCTGGGCAGGAAAGTCCGTGAGACTCCTATCTTCAGTTTAACCACCAGAAAACTAGAAGTGGCGCTGTGGTTCAAGTGATAGAGTGCTAGCCTTAAGCTGAAGAGCTCAGATATAGTGCCCAGGACCAGAGTTCAAGCCCCATGACTGACAAAAAAAAAAGAATTAGCATGAAAAAATAATATAAAATGCATTTTTACATTCTTGGAAACATAAACTGTGCAGGCACACCGTGGTGGCTCATACTATAATCCTAGATACTCAGGTTGAGATCTGAAAACCAATGCTTAGAGCCAGCCCACAGGAGGCAAATCTGGCAAGACTCTGATCTACAAATGATAAGCCAAAAGTCAGAAATGGAAGCATGGTTAAGTAGTAGAGCAGTAGCCATAAGCAAAAACTGAGGGAGAGGCCCTGAGTTCAAGTCCCAGTACCAGGACAGCAAAATAAAGTAGACCACATTAGGGGAGTGGCTCAAGAGAAAGACACTTCAAACATTGCCTAGCATACCAGAGCCCTTTGGTTGGTTCAGTCCTCAGAACCACAAAAGCAATCTTAAATTTCAAATTAGTTTAAAAAAGTATTAAAAATCCTATGTAAGGAGTCTTGGGCTAAATAAGTACATTAAAATGAATTTTATGCATTCCGCTTTTGATTGTTAATTCCACCACAAGGAAACCTAAGTGGTGAATGTGCCGTGAGTTATATGGCTATTGAGACGCAATTCTCTAGAGGAGCTGGAGGGTGTGACTCGATTTACCCAAACTGAAAAAGAACAGTATTTAAAACAAATGTATCAGCTAACATTTCGGCACCTTCATCATGCTAGAATATGCAATTGGAAATTTTGCTTTTCATACACATTTTTCACTAAAATCCATTCATGGGAATGGGTTTTCCTTATTCTAGTTCTGCTTTGTAATTTGATTTTTCTTCCTCCCTTCAGTTTGCAATCAAAAACAGGTTCAGACATCGGAGTAAGGAGTTTTCCAAGAGGGAGCACTGGCTGGACTGGGCCAAAGAGAAATACGATGTGAGTGACTTTGCTGACTGCCATAGAACCCATTTCCATTATCCACCCTTTCATGGTTCTCCTGGCAGTGGGCAAACAAAAGCAAGATACGGAGTATCAAACCACAGAGGCCAAACGCTCAGCTGTGCTGCCCTGACCCTTGTTAGCTTCAATAAGATGATGCGTGAGTGATTTCATATGCATACACAGATAGACGGCTATGTGTACATGTACAGACATATGTATCCACACGTGTAAGGAGACCAGATGAACAGGGCTGTAATTTATCTGAAAGCAACATTCCTACTGTAGAGTGTTTGGTGTAACCGGCCATTAATTTTGTGTAACTGTGCTTATAAAACTATTTAAGAGTTAAGGGGAGTGGTCTCCAAAATGGGATAAAACATTTAGTAGAATTTCCTTTTCACAAACTCAATCCTTACCTCCTAAGTAGATGTTTTACTTACATTTTGATTGCTTAGACATTTCTCTGGAAGCATGAATCACCTTCCAGCTCATCTTTAGGTACAAATACCCGAGCCCCTGGCTCTGTGAGTGACTCTCGGGGCTGACAACCTCCTCCTCCTTCCCACAGGATCGGCTCATCACTCAAATTAAGATGGTTACCAGAGTGATGTTCCTGTTCATCCCCCTCCCCATGTTCTGGGCCTTGTTCGACCAGCAGGTAACGTTTCTTCTGCACATCTTCATTTAGCGGACGTCTTTAGGGTATTACCGTGTATGGAACCACACTTGGCATTCAGTTCCAAAGAGGTTCTAGTTTCCCTTTTGTATTTCACTTTTTAAATTGTTAGATCACATTGAGTTTATTGAGTAAAAAAATAAGAATTCCAGAAGCTTCTGTGAACATTTCTGGTGCAGATCCATGAGGAAAGTAAAGTGGAGTCAAGTAAGAGCCACTCTTGGGGACCTATCCCCAGGACTTCAGGACTCTCGCCAGTCTAAACTGACTGCAGACAACCTGTTTTCCAACTGACCCCGCGTGGTAAAAAGGTGCACTGTCTCTGATGGGTATCACAGGGTATTTAAACTGAGAGCGCCATAATATCTTCCACTGTGTTAATTGATTAGTTTGTCAATGCTGAGGTTTGAACTCAGGACCTTATATTTACTGGCAAGTACTCTACTACTTGAACCACTTCCTCAGTTCCATCCACAGATGTGACAGAGCCATTCCCTAGACACAGTAGAATCTTGTGTAGTGAGACAACTCAATGTGTGGTGATCAGTAGAAATGCAGTAAGGTATTCTTTTAGAAACTGAAGTTTAAAAAAGGTGTGACCATGTGTATTTATTGTACAGAGGGATTACTGAAAAAGTATGAACTACCCTTGGAGAAAATGCAATCTGTGGCTTTCTGCCTAATACAATAATGGACCAGGAGGCCAACATGAAGTTTGACAACTTTATGTATTTAATTAGTTCATCAGTGCTGGCACTGGGGCTTTGAACTCACAGCTTCACATTTGTGCTTAACCTTTTTCATTCAAGGCAGGCACTCTACCAGTTGAGCCATATGAGCCAAGTCTCTACTTCCAGTTTTATTTTCTTGTTTTTGTTTTGTTTTGTTTAACTGGAGATAGGAGTCTTATGGACTCTTCTGACCAGGCTAGCTTCACACCAAGATCCTCAGATCTCATCCTCCTTTGTGTGGCTAGAATTATAGGCAAAGCCACCATCAATCACCCAGCTAAGGCAACTTTAAATCCTGTGACCCTTCAACCCTCATGCCTAATTTAGAATTGTCCACAGTGGCTTAATGCCCCCTGATAATGCGGTAAATATGTCTGTTTTTAAGGGGTCCAGGTGGACGCTACAAGCAACAACTATGACAGGAAGATTTGTGAGTTTGGGGTATCTCATTATTTACTTCCCCCTGCCTCTGCTTTATTTTATGCCTTTGTTCACTTTCTCCTTCCCTTTTGTGAGATTTTCTTCTTGTCTCTTTCAGGGGAGTATTGAAATCCAGCCGGATCAGATGCAGGTAAGAGAAAGAATTAAAGTGGCTTTCTGGATCCCTCCCCCACCCCACTCGGAGACCGAGTTCACTCCTTATCTCTGCCCCTCCCACAGACTGTGAACGCCATTCTCATCGTGATCATGGTCCCTATCGTGGATGCTGTGGTGTACCCGCTCATTGCCAAGTGTGGCTTCAATTTCACGTAGGTGTTAGATGGCTTGGAGTGGTAGAGACCCAGTGGTTCATGGCACAGAAGGAGGTGTCTGCTGGGGCCCCCCCACAACCTCACCTTGAAAATGGGGTCTCCAAAGAAAAGAATTAAAGAGATATTTGCAGGCCAATGTTTCTAAAATTATCCTTTAAAATAAAAGGGCTTGGGTTAGCACCAGTGGCTCATGCCTAAGCTATTTTAGGAGGCTGAGATCTGAGGATCAGAGTCTGAAGCCAGCCCAAGCTGACAAATCTGAGAGAGTCTTATCTCCATTCAACCAGCAAAATGCTGAAAGTGGATGTGTGATTCAAATGGTAGAGTACCAGCCTTGAGTGGAAAAAGCAAAGTGAGTTCAATATTGTGCCAATACCGGCACACACACACACACACACACACACACACACACACACACAATCAAACTATCGATTGTTACGTTATTAAGTAAAAAAAATCAAAAGCAGTCCAAGTGCTGGTGTCTTATGCCTGTAATTCTAGCTACTTAGGATCATGGTTCAAAGCCAGCCTAGGTAGTAAAGTACATGAGACCCTTACCTCCAGTTAATCACCAAAAAGCAGTAAGTGCAGGTGTGACTTAAGTGGAAGAGCTCTAGCCTTGAGCAAAAAAGCTTCAGGCCCTGAATTCAAGCCCCAGGACTAGCAAAAAAAACAGTGGAAGAATGCCTGCTAACGAACACAAAGTCCCCGATTGAGTACTGCCATAAAAAATAGACGGATGACTAGATAAACTATTAATAGAAGCCTGAATGAAGAGTTGAGTGAGTTTCTAGAAATTGGGTGGAAAGAAATGCGAAGCTGTATGCCACTGCCTCCTTCCCAGCATTCATGGTCACAAATGAGGAAAGGATTTGGGGCACCCAGATCTTTGAGGGTTGGTTGGTTTTGTTTGTTTGGGGACAAGAGGAAAGGTGGTGTCCCCTGGGCCTGAGGTTCATGTTCTTGTCCCCGCCAGCTCTCTAAAGAAGATGACTGTTGGGATGTTCCTGGCTTCCATGGCTTTTGTGGTGGCTGCAATTGTGCAGGTGGAGATTGACGTGAGTTCCCCAAATCTCCGGTGTCTTGCCCTGGTGGGTTGGAGGGATGGGAGGGTCAGAGGAAGCCACAGCCCTCCATACACCCCATGTGAGGCCTGGAGCTATGGGCAGGCCAAGGGTGCTGTCTCTGAGCCTTAGTGCTCAAAGGAAGGCCCTGTACTACTTGAGCCATGGCTCCTCTTCTGGCTTTTTGGTAGTGACTTAGAGTCTCAGGGACCTGGACTGGCTTCAAACCTTGATCCTCAGATCTCAGCCCCTGAGTAGCTAGAATTATAGGCATGAACAACTAGACCAGGCTTCTTCCTTTGGGGGGGGTGAAAAATATTCCATTGTATGTAGTTGCATTTTGTTTTTCCACTCACCTGTTGATGGACACCTGAATCACCCACACCCTGTCTGGTGGGTATAGCTCAGGTGGTTCTCACTCTCCTGTGCACACCTGACTTTGTGGGAAATGAATTGGGCCAAATCTGGGCTTCTCCAGCAACACTGGGTCTGTGAGTGCAGCATAAAGACTGGAAGCTCTGAGCACCAGTGTAGAAGCACAGGAGGTGATGCAGGCATGAAAGAAAGATGAGAGCTCCATACCTGGGGCTGGGGGAACACAACGCAGGGACCCATCAAAAGCAGAGCCCACAGAGGCCATGGTTCCTCCCATCTTACCAATCCTAGACTTCATAACCTGGTCTCCACTGGCTGGAGGCAAGACTGCAAGCAGCCTGTTCCCTACTATTCCATTCTCCAAAAGAACACCTTGTCTCATGGTCACATGACATGAGATCAAAAGCCACGCTGGTTCCCAGGATATGATAAGGACACCTGCACAGCCATGTTCATCTCTGCACTATTCACAATAGCCAAGCCATGGAAACAACACTGGCGCCCCCCTGCACATGAATGGACACAAAAAATGTGGTACATGTATACAATGGAATTCTACATAGCCAACAGACAAGATAAAATAATGGCATTCGCTGGGAAGTGGATGAATCTAGAGCGAATCATGTTGAGTGAGACAAGTCAGGACCAAAGGAACAAAAGGTGCATGGTCTCCTTAATATGTGGCTATTAGAGCCAAACAGCACAAGAGTAATGACTCAATATTTGGGTACTAAAGGTCGTTAACATGGTCTTGAAGACATAAATATAACTACATAGACATAAAAATCTATGATGCGATATATATACTCTCTAGAAATAGTGCTGTCTTATATAGATCAATATGTACCTATGACATACAGTCTTAGCTTAATTTTAATTATGTACTAAAATTTATGTGCCAGTAATTGCCTATAGAGATCCCCTTCTTCAATACGTGGTTTTTAAACATGGCATTTGAAATATGATGTAAAAAATCAGTGTCAATAAAATCTTTTAATAAAAATAAAACCTTAAATATAAAAAAAGCCGTGCTGGGCATTGGGCCTGCCTCTGCCAGCACAGCTTTGGATGGCTAGAGGAAAACCAACTCTAAAGCAAGGCTGACAGCCATCGTCAGTCACACAGAAACCCTCACTGTCAATTTTCTTTTCTTTTCTTTAGAAAACTCTTCCAGTCTTCCCTGGAGCCAATCAAGTCCAAATTAAAGTCTTGAATATAGGAAATGACAGCATGATTGTATCTTTCCCTGGAGAGATGGTGACACTTAGCCAATTCTCTCAAGTAAGTGAAAGGCAAGGTGAATGCCTTTTTCATTTGGGGACCTTTCCCATCACATTGTCACCTGCTGGGATCACAAATACACACCACCATGCCTGGCTTATTGACGACTGAGATGGGGTTCTCCTTAGCATTTTGCCTGGCTGGCCTTAAACTACAATCCACCCAGTCACAGCCTCCAAGTAGCTAAGATTGATTGCAGGCCTGAGCCATGATGCCGGTCCAAAATTTATTTTCAAACAGCAAAATAAAATTATAATCATTGGTGAAAAGTAGTATCCTGGGTCAATATGAAAATAAATTTATGACAAGAGTTCATGAGGGTAGGTGGGAGGCTAAGACAAATAAATGCCATCTTCCCACAAGGGATTTTTTTTCTTTTTTGCCAGTCCTGGGCCTTGAACTCAGGGCCTGAGACTGCCCTTGGGCTTTTTTCCCTCAAGTCTAGCCCTCTGCCACTTGAGCTACAGCACCACTTCTGGCTTTTCTCTGTATGTGGTACCAAAGAATGGAACCCCGGTCTTCATGCATGCTAGGCAAGTACTCTACCACTAGGGCAAACTCCTGGACCTCCACAAGGCATTTCTGATGAGTATAGATCTGAACATGAAACTTGGGATGTCAGAAATACAACATTACAGTGGTAATGGTATGAATAAGACTGGTGTTGATTGTGATTCTTTTTCCCTATGTATAGACAAATGAATTTATGACTTTTGAAGCAGACCAGCTGACAAACATAAACATTGCTAATGTCACTGAAGTAACTCATAAGTTTGAGCCAGGCCACCGCCACACCCTTCTCGTGTGGGCCCCAAATCACTACCGGGTGGTAAGTAGCAGTTGTCATCTGAGAAACACAGCCTTTGTTTGTTTATTTTTCAGTCATGGGGCTTGAACTCAGGGCCTGGGCACTGTTCCTGAACTTTCTTGTGTGAGGCTCTTGGAGCCACAGAGCCACTTTTGGTTTTCTGGTGGTTAACTGGAGATAAGAGACTCCTGGACTTTCCTGTCCTAGAACACAATTCTCAGATCTCAGCCTCTTGACTCAAAAAGACTCCAGGCATGGGCCACTGGCACCCAGCGACACAGCTTTTAATTAGTGTGACATTGTTTTATTATATCTATCTCACAGGATCAGATAATCCTCCATTTCTCCTCTCTTCAGGCACACAGGTCATTTGACTTGCAATAAAAATTTTGTGGGTGAAAAGAGTTAACATCACTTTTTAAAAATTTTTTTGCCAGTTCTAGGACTTGAACTCAGGGGCTTTCTCAAGGCTAGAGCTCTACCAGTTGAACCACAGCACCATTTCCAGCTTTTTCTGTTTATGTGGTACCAAGGAATTGAACCCAGGTCTTTGTGCATGTTAGGCAAGCACTCTACCAGTAGGCCAGACTCCCAGCCCCCCACTTTTTAAATTTTTTTTTTTTTTTGCCAGTCCTGGGCTTGAGCTCAGGGCCTGAGCACTGTCCTTGGACTTTCTCAAGGCTAGAGCTCTGCCACTTGAGCCTCAGCACCACTTCTGGCTTTTTTTTCTATGTATGTGGTACCAAGGAATCGAACCCGGGTCTTCATGCATGCTAGGCTAGCACTTTAACCACTAGGCCAAACTCCTGGCCCAAATTTTTTTAAAGATAAAATAAAATATTTTAAAGCACTGGGGATGGCATAATGTACATAAATCACAGAATACTTACATATTCTCAGGACCTCGAGGTAAAGTTTTTAAAAATATCTTTATTGTCATTAATTTTTAATTTACATTGAATTAAATCAGCCTCCAAAAAAAATACAGAAGGCATGATGTTAGGTATAACCAATCACACACACATGAAATGCTCGGTGACAAAATACTCGTGAAGAAGCTGTGCAGATCGCATTTAATGAAAAGAAGAGAATGCAGGATTCTGTCAAGGGCATTTGAGTTAGCCTCTACGAAATCTCAGCATGCAACTGATTTTGTTTGTCATTTGCTTCGTGAGAAAGTTGTTGCAGGACTCGTTTTTAATTGCTGGGGAATAGTATTCTTAGGGATCACTGGCAATCAAGGATCAATATTACTAGAGCCAGATACCGTTAACTCACACCAGTAATCCTAGCTACTCAAGAGGTTGAGACCTGAAGAGTGTGGTTTATAGCCAGTCTGGGCAGGAATGGCCACATGACTCATCTCTAAGGAATTACCAAAAACCTACACGTGGAGTTGTAGCGCAAGTGGCAGAGTTCTAGCCCTCAGCAAAAAAAAAAAAAAAAAAAAAGAAGAAGAAAGAAGAAGAATGGCTCAGGGATAGTTCCCAGCTCCTGAGTTCAATCCAGGCCTCTGTGTGTGTGTGTGTGTGTGTGTGTATGTGTGTGTGTGTGTGTGTGTGTGTGTGTATCTGTATATACACATATATATGTGTTTGTATGTATGTATGTATGTATGAAAATACACCTACCATTCAAGGCTAACTGTTCTTATTCATAATTTTTTCTGTAAAGTTGTGAATACATATTGTGTAACAACCATGTGATTAGTCAAAAAAGTAGTAGGTGCTCAGATTAGCCTGGAGAACAAGCAGGGCTAAAGAAATGGAATCCTGGGCTGGGAATGTGGTTTAGTGGTAGAGTGCTTGCCTGGTATGCAAGAAGCCCTGCTTTCAATTCCTCAGTAAATTCCTCACATAAATAGAAAAATTCAGAAGTGAGGCTATGGCTCAAGTGGTAGAGTGCTAGCCTTGAACAAAAATTCAGGGATAGTGCCCAGGCCCTGAGTTCAAGCCCCAGGACTGGCAAAAAAGAAAAGGAAAAAAGAAATGGAGTCCTTTAAATGGGACCCGCCCTTCCCTCCTACGATGAGAACTCACATCATGTTCTTCTAAGGTTGAGATGACCTGGATATCAGAAACATGTTTTTTTTGTTTTGTTTTGTTTTGTTTTTGTTTTTGTTGTTGTTGTTGATGATGATTTTATTTTATTTTTTTTTTTTTGCCAGTCCTGGGCTTGAGCTCAGGGCCTGAGCACTGTCCTTGGACTTTCTCAAGGCTAGAGCTCTACCACTTGAGCCTCAGCACCATTTCCGGCTTTTTTTCTATGTATGTGGTACCGAGGAATCGAAGCCAGGTCTTCGTGCATGCTAGGCAAGCACTCTACCACTAGGCCAAACTCCTGGCTCAGAAACGTGTTTATGTTACTGTTTTCTCTCAGGTAAAGGATGGACTTAACAATAAGCCAGACAAAGGAGAAAACGGAATCAGGTATGAAGATTTCACTAAAACTTAACTTATAGTGAGCCACCAGTGGCAGATACCCATAATCCTAGCTCCTGGGGAGGCTGAGATTTGTGAATCCAACCAGTAGACGTATCTAGGAGAGTCTTACCTCCAATTAACCAGCAAAGAGTCAGAAGTGGAGGTGTGGCTCAAGCAGTAGAGTGCCAACTGTGAGAGAAAAGGCCAAGTGTAGATGTAGAAATCGATATATGTCACAAAGGTGGTGAAACTTAGTCACTTGTTTTAGGGACATAAAGGTTGAATTGTTCTGTTCTGTACTTGTGGGCTCACTCAACTGTTTCTTCTCTAATTGGACAATATGCTGCAAGTCTTCTCTGAGGCTGGAACCTTCATCTCTAGAGTAGCACAAGAAATGCAGGGTCTTCCACAGCCTGTAACAGCTAAGAACGTGATTCTTAGCCACCTGTTCTTGCTAACACCTGAGTGATCCTTGGCATAGGCCAAGATAGAAGCCTTGGGATCTAGAACCCGGGCTAGCAGGCACTTCAGCTGGCACTGGGTGCTGGCACTCTAGCCCTGTCCAGGCCTAGTCTCCACCATTTGAAGGCAGCTGCTTACAGCTGTCTCTCCATACTACTGGGCTGGGTGTTCTCTCTATATAACTCTTGCCACCCTTCCCTCTCCCAGGCTCTCGGAAGTAAATACAGATTTTCCTTTTCATCCCCAAAGAAGCCCTTTCCGGAGCTGTCTTCCAGCTCCTCAGCAATGTCTGTTGTTGGTCCTTTGCTTCTTTAACACAAACGCTTTCAGAGCAAGGACTGCAAAGGCCTGGCTGACTTCTAGAAGGAAAAAGCAGCTCTATCTGACCCTACCTACTTGCTGTCCATAAATTGGGAACTTAGAACAGCTCCTGACATGTATAAAGTATTGGAGATCCCCTGAGCTCTCAGATCTGGGACCTGTCTCTATGGAGAGTCTGTTTTGCTTTCAAATAATAGTCTGTCTTAAGCCAGATGCTAGTGGCTCATGCCCATAATCCTAGACACTCAGGAGGCGGAGACCTGAGGATCATGGGTCAAAGCCACCCTGGGCAAGAAAGTCTGAGACTCTTATCTCTAATTAGCCAAAAAACTAGCGGTGGAGCTGTGGCTCAAAGTGGTAGAGTTCTAGTCTTAAGTGACAGTGCACAGGCCCTGAGTTCAAAGCCCCACAATCAATTTTTTTAAAAAGTCTGTCTTAGACTCTGCTTTCAAATAGGTTTACTCTGTCTGTGTTATAAATAAATAGATAAAGTAAGTAAGCATCGGGCTAAATTATTTTTCTTAGGGGCATTCTTATAAGTTCTGAGCAAGAAAGAGCCTAAACTTGCTTTTACCTTTAGACTCTAGAAATTTCTAACACGCTCTTAAATTCTTTCCAAAAAGTTATCTCAACCCAATGACAGATGCATGTCTCAAAGCATAAGTTATTCCATAGTTCAATTCCAAGAGAGATGATTTTTTATTTCAGATTTGTAAATACTTTTAACGAGGTAATCAACATCAAAATGAGTGGGAAAGTATATGAAAATATCGCCAGTTACAACGCCAGTGAATATCAGTTCTTTCCTTCTGGCAAGTAAGTACCCCTGCTGGAAACTCCTCCAGTTCTAAGATGTCAAGTCTTTATCTTTAGAGACTACATTGAGGTTTTTAATACCAAGAACGTTAACCTCAATCATTCATTCAATAGGAAAAGCTACACAATAAACTCAACAGAGATTCCACAAGGTTGTGTACATGAATTTCAGTCTTCCAACCTGGACTTTGGCAGTGCTTTTACATATGTGATCAAAAAGGAGGTGAGTAACTCTTTGCTCTCCATAGATATTCTCTTCTGTACATATCCTCTTGGACATCCCATTGAGAAAAGTAGGATCAGTATTAGAAATGTAGAATCCATTATACTCACCACTTGTGCTTCAACTACTGACTTGGGTTAATAGTGAAATAAAATGTAGAAGTCTGAGGGCCGGGAGTTTGGCCTAGTGGTAGAGTGCTTGCCTAGCATGCACGAAGACCCGGGTTTGATTCCTCGGTACCACATATGTAGAAAAAAGCCAGAAGTGGTGCTGAGGCTCAAGTGATAGAGTGCTAGCCTTGAGAAAGTCCAAGGACAGTGCTCAGGCCCTGAGCTCAAGCCCACAACAGGCAAAAAAAAAAAATGTAGGAGTCTGATGTACAGGGATGAATATTTCACGTTGGTCCATACTTCTTTACTATTAACAAAGGCATAGCAACATCATTAAAGAGATGACAATGTTTTAATAAACTGGAATCAGTAGCCAGACATAGTAATGCATGCCTGTATCACAACACTCAGGGTTAAGATTTCAAGGCCGGCCTAGGTTACACAGTGAGATCCTGCCTAAAGAAAACAGGGGAATGGGGTAGGAAGAGAAGGAGGGAAGAAAATGAAAGAAAAGAAAAAGAATGAAGGGAAGGATGGAAAGAAGGAAAGAAAGAGGACAGGAAGGAAGGAAGGAAGGAAGGGAGGGAGGGAGGGAGGGAGGGAAGGAGAGAGAAGGGGGAGAAGACAGACAAGTGAACACATTCTCAGTTCCCACCAAGCCTGTCCAATCAGAAGCATGAAGGTGATGTTGCATGTTCACATTTAAGATGTATACTTTCTTCCAATGCCCACCGAGCAGCGCTAGCGGTGGAACTCTGTTGGCCTTGTAAAGAATTGTCCTAAGATTCTCCACTTCCGTTTTAACTTGCTGCTTCTGCCTTGATGGTTTAGAGTAACGGCTGCCCGCAAGTGCTGGAGTTTGAAGACATCCCCCCCAACACCGTCAACATGGCTCTGCAGATCCCGCAGTACTTTCTGCTCACCTGCGGCGAGGTGGTCTTCTCTGTCACGGGGCTGGAGTTCTCCTACTCCCAGGTGTGTGCTTCCTGTCACCCCGTCTTCCCCCTGCCCGCCTGCAGAAATTGCTGCCAGGGCACCATCTACATCTGGAATGGCCGTGTATAGTCTTTAAAAATTCTAGACAGCACTATGGAATCTTCCACAAACACGGTCTCTGAGATCGATGGGCTCTTTACTGAGAATCCTGCCCCATGAGCTCTGTGACTGCTTCTGTCCATGTATCTGACTCCAGAGTCACACTAACATTGAGAATGCTGGGTGGAAAAACCTAGGTTTGTGTCAAGTTAGTACAGTCTAGATTTTACAGTGACCAAGGGATCAACTCCTCAGCAAAGTGTTCACTGCCAAGTCTGTTTCTGGGACCTACCCAGTAACCACATCAGATAAGGCCTTGCTTTAAGTGTATAAGACAAATGAGGCCATTGTTTGGGGATTTGTTTGGGATTTTTGTTGTTGTTGTTGATTTGTTTTTAGCCAATACTGGGGCGTGAAGTCAGAGCCTCCCACTGTCCCTTGGCTCTTTTTACTCAAGGATGGCACTCTACCACTTGAGTCACTGCTCCACTTCCAGCTTTTTACTGATTAATTAGACAAAAGTCTCTCAAATTTGTCTGCCAGTGCTAGCATGAAGCCTCAGATCTCAGCCTCCTGAGTGGCTAGGACTGCAGGAGTAAACACTGGTGTCTGGGACAGTTATTCTTGGTGCCCAAATTAGAGCTTGATTCTGAAGTATTTTGTCAACACTGCACCAATAGTCACTGTGCGCCACAATTTCTAGTACCTTCCGTCTTTGTAGAAAAGTTGGTAAAGGGTACCTAGTAAATCCTTTCTGTGATGACACTGAGAACCCAGAAAATGAAGCACAGATGAGCAGACCTACAGCTCAGAGAGCAGCCACTCATGGATGGCTCTGCTTAGAAACTCTCTGGGGGAGCGGAATTGGCTCCCCTTACCAAGGGAGACCCCTGGAAGCCTGTGGAGACACACATTTGGAGAAGGCTGTGTGCTCTGCCATGGCGGGGGTGGGGGGGGTGCTCCAGGTTCTTATCCACGCGATGCCTGCCTTGTCTTTGCACATGCCTGGCCTTTGTTGTTAGGCAGCTGCATGGTGGCTCGGTGGAGTAGTGTTGAGTGTGCTGTGTTCAAGGGCCATGATCCAGGTCGTGATTAGTTCTGTTTTGTTTCCGAAGGCTCCATCCAACATGAAGTCTGTGCTTCAAGCGGGCTGGCTGCTGACGGTGGCCGTGGGAAACATCATTGTGCTCATTGTAGCAGGGGTTGGACATTTCAGTAAACAGGTACGGGATAGAAGGAGATGTGCTCTCTATCTCTCTGTGAACACATGGCCATTTGGTCTAATGGCTGGAGACAGTTGCCAGACCAACTAGACAGGGCTTTTACCAGTAACAATGGCAGACAGAGGGTCGATTCTAACTTCCCCCTGCTGTTGCACAGTTGGAAACGGATAAGTGAAATAAGCAGCTGAGTTTCAGGACATCCACATCTCAACTTAGAGCTGGTGACGCCTAGCTACTCAGAAACTGAGATCTAAAGATTGCAGATCCAAGCCAACCCTGGAAACCAAATCTAAGACTCATCTCTGGACACATGCACAAGTGGTAGGGCCTCAATTGTAAGTGAAAAAGCCATCTAAGGATGCTCTTGAGGCCCTAACTTCAAGCCCAATAACAACATAAAAATAAATAAATGAGTAAATATATTTAAAAAGAACATCCTTCCTAGCTTTGATGAATACCACCAAGGAGCTCTAAAGCCGGGGAGAATGATGGGAGAGGATGACACTGACCAACAGACATTCTACTTATAAATTGGCATGTTGAATTGAAATGCCTTTATACAATTATGCAAACATGATTTTTTAAATAAACTTAATTTTAAAAAGAACAACTCTAAACTAACACCTGATCTAGAAACTTTCATAATACCTAAAGTAGAGCCATATTAAAGGCTGTTTTCTAGCTATAATTAAATGAAGATGTTTTTGATAGTTGAACTTCTGAGTCTAGCTCTGAGGCAGACAAGGATAGGGGCCCATCACCTCCACATTTTACAGCTGCCCACACCACATCAAGACCCACTGAAGCTGTGCTAATGCCATGAGTGCATGCGCTCATGGAGTCGCCACACCCTTCACTTCTGTCATTTTGTTGATTAACTGAAGGTAAGAATTTCATGGACTTTATCTGCCTGCGCTAGTTTCAAACCATGATCCTCAGATCTCAGCCTCTTGAGTAGCTAGGATAACAAGTGTGAGCCACCAGGGCCTGGTCCAGCTACTTATATTTTTTTTCTCTTTTTTTTTTTTTGGTGCCATTTGTGGGCTTGAACTCAGAACCTGAGTACTGTCCCTGAGCTAGCTTTCAGAGACAAGGCTAGCGCTCTATCATTTGAGCCATAGTCCTATCTCTGGCTTTTCTGAGTATTTTATTGAAGATAAGAGTCTCACAGACTTTGCTGCCCAGGCTGGCTTCAAACCACGATTCTTCATCCTCCTATTTCATCCTGAGTAGCTGGAATTATAAGTGTGAGCCACCAAGGCCCAGCTCATCTACATATCTTAAAGCTTGAAGGCCTCAGAAATTTCCTCTCATCTCCGAGTCTCGTGTTTGTACATTTCTGTGCTGTGAGAAAAAAAAAATGTCATCTATGATGTAAGCATTAGAAAAAAGATAGCCAGTCTGTCCCTGAATTGATTGTCTATTTTCAATAGCTTTTCAAAGCTACTGACGTGCATACATGCGTGCCTTCATATGACCTTGTTTTTGTTTTCTTTTTTTTTCTTACTCCAACTTGGAAGTGGGCTGAGTACATTCTATTTGCTGCTTTGCTCCTGGTTGTCTGTGTGATATTTGCTATCATGGCTCGATTCTACACTTACGTCAACCCAGTGGAGATTGAAGCTCAATTTGAGGAGGATGATAAGAAGAAAGCAGAGAAGGACAACCTGAATTCCACCTTGGAGCCTGTCTCCCAGACCAAGATGTGAAGGTTGTGCAGCAAGGGAAAGATGAACTGAGCCTGGCTGTGCCCTCATCTCTGTCCCAGGAGACTCGGTTGCTCCACTCTGAAGTCTTTTTTTTTAAAGTCTTACTTATTTAAAACACACACACACTTGAAAAAAAATTAACAGCTTATGTTGCATGAACTCCCCTCCTGTCATACAAATGAGCTTAGTTTAGACTAACTTCATCTTGGAAGGGTTCCATATTGCTTTTGTTCTAATGCTGTTGTGAAAACAACATAGAATGTGGGAGGAGCCAATGCCAAAAATGAACTCACAGGAATAGTAAATGCAAGCAACTATGAACTGATAACTTAAACATTTTATTATTTCTCAATCCCTACCTCTTTTTAAATTATATATGACTAAAAGTATGAAAGCTAGTCATGATTTTGATGTTTCACTTATTTGAAATAAATTCTGTTCTTAATAATGAGTATCTGTGTACCTTTGAATAAGGTAAGAAATCTTTAGCATACAATATATTTTCACCAAAGGTTTATCAGAACTTGATGAAACATTATCAAAAGTAATGCTCACATTAGTAAACCCCTGGGACATGAAAAATCAAACTTTGTTTCTTCCTGGTCCTGTTTGTTCCCCACACAGGGGGGAGGGAAATACCTTATCTTTTCTTCTGATGTTCACATATACGTACATTTCATAGTGCTTTTCCTCAATACTGATGAGCATTTTCTGCTTGAGGTAAAAGTCCCTTCCAAAATAGTATAAACCTTCCTACAGATACCTTGCCATTCATATACTAACTGGCAATCATTCTTAGACAAACTGGTCCACAGCACTGGAGGTCACATTGGTTCCTGGACTAGGAGCAGCAGTCGGTGAATGATGATGCCACACATGCGAACTCAATGTTGCATGTGGAGGCTGTGCTGAAAGGGAGGTTTGAAGTTCAGAGGAGAGACACAAATACGCTAACATATTCTTTTTTTAAATTTAATTTTGTCAGGATGATATACAGAGGGCTACAGTTACATATGTCAGGTAGTGGGTACATTTCTTGTGGAACATTGTTACCCCCTTCCACATTTTTCTGTCACTTTCCTTCCCCCCAATCTTCTTCATTTCCAACATATTGTCTTATGAGTATCACTGTTGCACTGATTCACCCTTTGTCCTTTGTCTCACCATTTTGTTGTTCCCCTTCCCTTCCCTAATTCAAATAAATGTATATATAATACACCAAGTACAAAAATCAGATACAGTGACTATCAAATCTTGCTCAACACCTTCTAAAGCTTAAGATCATCTCCATTTCCTGACATTGGCTCCATTTCCTTGAGTCATGTTTTATTTCTTTACACACACTCTTATCCAACCACCATTTAACTTCTGTGCCTTAAATACATCAAATTTTCATTCACAGATCAAAGGAGAAAAAAATCAGATCCTAAGATACAGTCTCTATCCATCACCCTCAGCCCTCCTCCTAGCTAAGTCTCCATTATCATCTCCCACTTCCTATCAGTTTCCTTATCTACCCTCCCTGCTGCCTTCGAGTCATATCTGTTCTGAGCCTCTGTAATTCACCACAGTGCTTCAGACCTTACTGTATAGTCACAGTTGAGCTCACCGAGACTGCAAGTGCTGTATGAATCTTGTTCACTGACCCCCAGAACACAGTAGTCTTCTGCTTGTAAATAAATATCTTAAATATTGTGTGATATGAGGAGATGCAATAGATTTCATCTGAACAAATTACTGGCATTCAATCAGAGCATGATTGAATGAGTCTAATTGCAAACTCCAACATAAAAGGTTAGACCCTGGGGTAACCTTGTCCAAAAAGAAATGTACTCTTTGCCTGACTTATGTAACTGTAATCCTACTGTATGTCACCTTTACAGCAATAAAAAAAATTTAAGACTAGACCTAGAGGGTCACCAGTCTTGTCATTCTTGTGGTTTCTGTTCCCTGACTGATATTATGTGCCTTTGACAGTAGAAAACATAATTACCTCTACCTAGGCTTCAATTTCCATGGCCTCTCTCCTGACAATAGTTGAAAGAGCTAATCCTGAATCCTGAATCCCAACTTGCTTTTTAAGTCTTGACTAACTTTGGACAACCTTTGACATTTTAGATCTGCTTTCTTTTGTGAAATAGAACATCAAACAATCTGAGGCCTTTGAAGTCCTTTGAGAGTTCCTGGCACACAGTGAGCTTCCAGATTACCTGAGTGAGACAAACTGATAGTAACATGGCAGCATACTTAGCTGCAGTGAGTAGAGCCAACACCTAGAGAAGCCTCCTCAGCCTTGGAAGGATGTGAGGAGGGAGAGGGGAACTTGGGAATTTTGTGCTTCTAGCTCTTATTTAATAGCTTCTAAGACTGACAAATGCCTTCATTGGTGTTCTGCTCACAAGACCTTGAATACTGGCAGTTGCCATGAGTGGAGTGACAGAAGGAAATATACAGGCTTTATCAATAACCTCTGCTCTTCTGCCCCTTCCTAGCAGTTTTCCATTTTGCTTTCTTTTGAGCCACCTCTTAACTCTAGGCTGACAGATGCCTACACAGATTGGTGTACACTGGCTTGAATACTCACTCAGTGACAGATCTATCTTGCGTGGGATAGGGGCAAAGTCCACTGGAGGAGACTCAATAGCTTAGATCTAAAAATCCTAATAACCTCAGAAGTATTCTGATATAACTATTGAATGTTTTTCCATGTTAAGCTGATTTTATTCTGGTCTCCATAATCCTGTTTTTTTTTATTGTGGATGTTATTTATTTCTGGATGCTTTGGGTCTCTTTTAGACTTTATAAAGGCACTTTAGTACATAGATGTTCATGTTTGCCTTTGGTTTACTAGTTTAGCTATAGAGTTTGTCATGCATTCTGGATTTTTTTTATCTTATGGCACTGGGTATTGAACTCAGAGTCTCACACTTGCTAGGCAAGGGCTCTTCCTTTTGAACCAGACCGCCAGCCCCAAATTTTTCTTTGTTCTTTCGTTCAGTGACCAACAACAGTGCTTAACATATATTGAATGTTGGCTGTAAACCTGCAGAATGCTTACATGTACAAGGTGCCATCTATGATTATTCCCATTCCACAGAGGGTGACCTGCCCAGGGCCCCCCCACAGTCTAATTCCAGAGGTCAGACTGTCAGCTGTACCAGCTGCCTCTGCCCACTGACATTAATCAGCCGTGGAATACCTCATCCTAATCCTTATAACATCAAGAGGGAGGTTTTATGGCCCTCATTAAAAATAAGGAAACAAGAGAAGCCAACGTGAGTAATTTACCCAGAACTATATATCCAGCACTGGCTGAATCAGGATTTGAACTCAAGTATGCCTGAACTAAGAGAAGGACCTGCCTCATACTACCAGGCTATTGAGTCAACTTCCACATGCGAGGAAGTAAATCTGAGATGGTCAAGGCCATGGAAATGGAGAAGAACAAAGCAAAATGAGTGCTGGGGGCCTCCAGGACAGACCCAAGTGCTGCAAGAGGGCCCATGTCTAAGGAGGTGTTTCTGGATTCCCTGACTCACAACTAGAAAAAATTTAACTCCCTATCTTAAAGGGAACAAGGGTCCCCAGGGGCCTGATAGAACCCAAGAGAAGTGACTTCCTCAACCAGTTCATAGCCCTAAGTTCACCAGCAGAGGGCAATGTCACCTGGGGGTGTGTAACAGTGCAGCAATGCGGCTGTGAAAGAAGTCAGTCAGGAACCACCAGGGACCCAACTCAGGACAGCGGGAAATGTCCAGGCTTTTCCATTTAATCCTCTAAACATGGTCAGATACACAGAGGAGAAAAAGAACATTCTTAAGCACAGTAGTGCATGACTCTGACTGCATTCACATTGTACAACCACGGTTGCATCAGCAGCTATCTTCAAGGCTTCCATTGTGCAGAATGGAAACTACAGTCCTGGAACCCAAGCTTCCATCTCCCAAGCAAAAGAGCAACTCTCCTTCCGCTTGCCTCTCTCCTGTGACCTGTGCTTGTGGGATTGCCAGAGAACATCCTGCCTCATGGCCTTGTCTCAACCCTGATCAAAGGCAGTAACAGAGAGAGCTGGCCTCCAGGCCCAGGCTTGTCAGCAGTGCCTTGGCCACCACTTAGGCTGCAGAGGAAGTGAGGAGGCTCCCAGCTGGCCTCGTAGCACTGGCCTTCTGTGGACTCCAGCAGCTCACAGCCACACTGGTTTGCATGTAATGGCTTGTCTGGCTCCTTCTAATGAGGATTCTCAGCTCCGTGGCTGTGTTTAAAAACAGAAGAAACAAAAAGTGAAGCTGATAGGTTGCTATTCTTGTACCTGGCACCAAGACTTGGTGTTCCAGAGGCCAGTGAGGGCCCCAAGATCTGCCTGCTGGGATCAGAGGCCCAGATCAAGTGCAGCCTGTCCTGTGCTGAGCAAGAGTTCTCATTTCACAGGTTGTTCCTGCGCTTTGTGGCCCCATTACCACAGGTCAGCAAAGAGAGGAAACACAGGCCAAGGGTCAAAGGACCCCAGCTGACAGGCAAGTCCCATGTGTGGTAGGCAGTAGAGGATCAAGAGCCCCTTATCCAATTGTGACTTTGGGTAGAGATGACTTGTCGGCCTCCAGCAGCCCCTGCTGGTCATTCCGAGTTCTGTTTCCAGTAAGATGGACCATCAGTTAGACCCACCTTCAGCAAAACTGACCTTCTGGAAGACAAACGTTTATGAGTACAGATCTTTAGTTAGACTGACCTTCTCAAAAACTGACCTTCAATAAGACTGACCTTTAGCAAGAGTGACCTTCAAGAAGAGTGACCTTCAGCAAGACTGAACTTCAGCAAGTCTGACCTTCAAAAGGACTAACCTTTAGCAAGACCAAACTCCAGCAAATCATCAGTCTTATTAGGATCTTTGATTGATTTTGAAAACCTAGAAGAGATGCATAATAACCCATGATCAGCTGTGTGACAAAGCTGTCACCCATATGTGTCCAAGAATTATTGACTAAGGATCTACAGCAAGCATCAGGAGGGGGAGCAAGAAAGAGCAAAAAAGCATGAGTAAGAAATTGTGTGTGTGCGTGTGTGCATGCACGTGCACCCTGAATTTCTGGCAGGAAAGGTGCAACAAGAGAAACAAAAGAAATCGGAGGTTCCAGGAGGACTCGGCTGCACTGAGCAGTGGTCCTGGATGTGCGGGGCACGGGAGAAGACTGGGTAATGAGGACCTCCTGCCAGGAAAACCTGCTGGTGCCCCAGGCAAGTGGGGCTCTGGGCAGAGAATAAGTGACAGGGGGGCGAGTTGTGTACAGGTGGGAAGGGATGATACCAGACAAGCTGAGTCATGTCTGTCTCTTCATGGGCTGGAGCAGTCGCTGGGAAGATGGACTCAGTAAGAACCTTTGACTCTCACTCTTGACTTCCCCTTGTTAGCTCTGTGGCCTTGCAGGACCAAGAGGGGCACAATGTGGAAACCGGTGCCCACTGCCCAGAGCTGCCGGAAGGTGTTTGTAAGCCCGTTTCTTGGTGCTGTTTTCTGGATCCTTTTATACTAGGCAGCCATTCTTAGGGGGCATCAGGAAAGGAAGACCTCAGAAACATGGTGCATGGAAGATAGACCACAAACAGTGATCTGATCAATAAGGAAACGTTGGAAATAGTGTGGCATGAAGATATCAGGTACTGGGAAGTTAAAACGCATGAGCAGGGAAAACTTTTTTGTGCTAGTCCTAGAGCTTGAACTTAGGGTCTGGGCTCTGGTCTTGAGCTTCCTATGCTCAAGGCTAGCACTCTACCACTTTGAGCCACAGTTCCATTTCTGGTTTTCTGGGGATTAATCAGACTTTCTGCCTGGGTGGCTTTGAACACTCCTGAGGATGTAGGATTATAGGTGTGAGCCACCAGCTCCTGGCTAAGGAAAGTTTTGAGAAGGGAATGGATGATGGTGGCACGTAAGCCACTACTTCAAGGAAGTGAGGGAGACCCTCACTGCGAAGCTGAGGACAGAGAGGGGAGGCAGAAGCCACCTAACAAAGCAGTCAGCTCAGTGAATAAGAGAGCCTGAGAAGTTGGGCAGCCCCAGAGTGTGGGTAGAGGCCACAGGGTTTTGTTACATAGCTGCCACAAAGCCAAAGAGATGGACATTACCCAACATGGCCACAAGATGGCAGAATAAATCATTCGTGGGGAAATAAGCCTACAAAAGGCTTTGGTAAAAGGTCAGAATTCTCTTAATAGGAGTTTTCAGACATAACACATTAGAAGGCCTCATCAGATTCAGGGTGTCTCTGTTTCGAGAAGTTCCCATCTGGGGACCCAGGTTGTAGGGGACTGAGCTGGTCTGATTGGAGCAGCAGAGGACTACACCAGGGGAAGCCAGGCAACAACTGAGACGTTCTGGAAAGAGACTCATTATTCCACGGCACTTTCCACATGCCAGAGTCCGCATTATTTTATATCTATCCCTTTCCAGTCTTTTTCATTCTCTTTATATATCAGACATGGCTATTTTCTATGCATTAATGTAGGTCAGAAAAATTATTATGTAAGGTATTGCTAAGTGTTAAGAAGTAAAACTAAATAGAAATAAAGAAATAAAGGGTACTGAGAGGTGATGTTTTAGTAAAATACAATGGTTGTGGGCAGGGAGTTTGACCTAGTGGTAGAGTGCCTGCCTAGCATTCACGAAGACCCAGGTTTGATTCCTCAGTACCACATACATAGAAAAAGGCTGGAAGTGGTGCTGTGGCTCAAGTGGCAGAGTACTAGCCTTGAGAAAAGCCCAAGAACAGTGCTCAGGCCCTGAGCTCAAGCCCAGGACTGGCAAAAAAAAAAAAAAATACAATGATTGTTGTATAACATTCAGTATCTTTAAGAGGCTTCCTTTAGAACCTTCTTTAAGACTCCAGAAAAATACTTTAAAAACTATCTTGGGGCTGGACATGGGTGGCTCATGCCTATAATCCTAGCTATTAGGAGGCGGAGATCTGAAGATCATGGTCCAAAGTCAGCCGGGACACAAAAATTCATGAGACTCTTATCTCCAATGAATCACCAGAAAACTGGAAGTGGCTCTGTGGCTCAGAGTGATAGAATGCTAGCCTTGGGCTGAACATCACATGAACAACGCCCAGACCCAGAGTTCAAGCCCCACAACCAATAAAACAAAACAACAACAACAACAACAACTGTCAGCCTCTATTTTGCCATCTCCTATGTTCTGTATGTCCTACTATCTTCCATCTTGGCGTATGTGGCCCCTTTTCTTTGGTGGTGTCACTTGGCTATAGTGGCTTCTTGAGACCCAAACCATGAGAGATCAATTGTTTCCTAGGGTCCTGCATATCTGAAACTTTTGTTGGAGACTAACCCTGTCATTTGATTGGCATTTGGCTTGGTATAGAATTCCAGTTAGAGACCATTTTCCATGGGAACTGTGCAGGATTTTGGCTGTACCAGAAATCCTAGCCTAAGCCAACATAAGCAATGGGAACAGTTTCTGGCTCACACCATTGGAAGTTCAAGGCCAAGACAGTCTTCAGAGCTGGCCCAGCTGCTACAGCATTATCAGTGACCCAGTGCTTCCTTCCTGCCTGCCTGTCTGCCTTCCTCTGTCTTTTCTCTCTCTCTCTGTGGCAACAGCAATACTTCCTGTATCAGCCCCACAGGATGACAGACTTTCCCATATTCAATGCAATCCCTCAGTCTGGTTGGCTGAGTGCACATTCTAGGATGACCCTTGGTGGAACCAAGGGCCATGATCAGAGAATGCCAGGCAGGGTTGGCCCAGATTTGAGAGGTAAGCACTTGCTCAGGGTAGTGGAAAAAAAAAAGTGGGGGAGGGGGGCCTTCCACTGGGAATACACTGGGGAAGAAAGAAGGATTTTTCAAGGACTCCTTGGGAAAGCAAGAAAGGGAGAACTTAGAAACGGCGAGGCCCCCAGCCTTGAGGGGTCAGTCAGGCTCTATGGTGATGGAGTGGCTTCCACCCTCAACCCCACCCCCGGGGCCTGTGAAGGTGACCTTATTTGGAAAGTCTCCTTCGGATGAGGAAATCAAGGCCCCTGGGAAGGAGTAAAAAGGGAAAGAAATAAAAAGCCCCAGAGATATGCAGGCAGGAGGTAAGGCCACACAGAAGGGGTGCAGCCTCAGACGAAGAGGAGAAGCCCTGGAGGCTGCAGTGAAGCCGCTGGGGGCGGGGAAGAGCCTCCCGAGCCTTTCCACGCGCAGCCGGGTCTGCTGTGGGAACAGGGAGGGAAGGTGGCCGCTGCTGCCGCTGCTGCTGCTGCTGCTGCTGCTGCATCTGCTGCTGCTACATCTGCTGCTGCATCCGCTGCTGCTGCATCTGCTGCTGCATCCGCTGCATCTGCTGCTGCGTCTGCTGCATCTGCGTCTGCATCTGCTGCGTCTGCATCTGCTGCTGCATCTGCTGCATCTGTGTCTGCTGCGTCTGCGTCTGCATCTGCTGCTGCTGGATGTTCCTTTGTCATAGCTGCCCAGCCAACTCGTTCAGGCCCGGGCACCGGAACCTGTCCCCCCGCCCCCCTCCCGCCCGCCCCCGGGGCTGGACCTGCGGGCCTCGGGAAGGAGCAGCTGGCTGGGGGGGGGGGCGGGTAGCGCCCGCCCCGCCCCTCCACCTGCCTCTCATTGGCTGAGCCCGGAAGCCCGAGAGCGATGGATTCTTGGTGCAGTTCACACGGCCCCCGGCAGAGGGCAGGCCCGAGTCCCGCGAGCCAGCGAGAAGGCGCTAGGGAGGGCCCGCCCCGGGCAGCCCGGAGGAGGACCTGGGGAGGCGCCTCCCCGCCGGGAAGAGCCGCCGAGAGAGCCGTCTAAGGTGAGCAGTTTGGGTTCTTCAGAAACACCCGTGGTTTCTGGTTCTCCACACTGCCAGAACTGAAGTGACACCGGAGGAACCCAGAGAGCGGTGCTAAGCACTGAGGGCTCCCTGTCCCAAGCATGACCTTGACATCAGTGTCCTCTAACACTGCTGTCTCCCAGCACCTCAGAACACACACTGCCCCTGCCGTCTCCACCAGAGGATTGTCCTTCCCTCCCTCCCTCCCTGTCTGTCTGTCTGTCTGTCTGTCTCTGTCTCTGTCTCTGTCTGTCTGTCTGTCTGTCTGTCTGTCTCTGTCTGTCTCTCTGTCTCTGTCTGTCTGTCTCTGTCTGTCTGTCTCTCTGTCTCTGTCTGTCTGTCTGTCTGCCTCTGTCTCTGTCTGTCTGTCTGTCTGTCTCTCTGTCTCCCTGTCTGTCTGTGTCATGGGGCTTGAACTCAGGGTCTGGGCGCTGTCCCCGAGCTTTTGTGCTCAAGGCTAGTGTTCTACCACTTTGAGCCACAGCTCCACTTCCAGTTGGAAATAAAAGTCTCATGGACTTTCTTGCCCAGACTGGCTTGGAACTGTGATCCTCAGACCTCGGCCTCCTGGGTAGCTAGGATTACAGGCGTGAGCTGCCAGATTTCTTATCATCACTAACCAGCCAGTTAACAAGCTAGTTTCTCCCGCAGAATGCCATTTCCTCCCTCCTCCCCACCAAGATACCGTGGTAAGAACTGTCTGAGCCTGGGTCCAGGCTGGACTTGGAATGGGAGTGAAGAGCTAAAAAAGCGCCCCCATTCTGAAGCAGCAACCGTCTTGTTGTTTATGTAAACTGTGAGTGACCCAAAAGTGCACATAAGTTAAAGAAACAGAATTGTGGTGCCATTAAGTCCCAGGAACTGACCTGTCTGTGTTAAAATTAACCAGAACTCGTGTAAATTCAAGGGATCACATTTGTTTTCTAAAGCCATAAAACTACCCTCAGACAGTTAATTAGGACTCTACTGGCATGGAAACCTCCTGTTAGCTTCGACTGCCCTGAACCGTCCCTAACCCCTACCTTATCTCACTCCAATAGCTGATTGCTGTGTTGATGTAAATCTGTAGTCTTTGCCTTTAAAAGCCCTGTAGAAATTCTGTTCAGGGCTTCTCCTAGGCTCCCGCTGTTTGGGAGTGTAGGGCAAAGCCCGAGCTACCCGCCTGAATAAAGCCTTGCTTTTGCATTTCGGAATGTCTGACTCTCAGTGGTCTCTTGGTGGTCGTCCTGAGTCTTGGGCATTACAGGGAGAATTTGCCTACAATCCTCAGGCTTCTCCTTGGGGCCTACGCAGGCCTGGCCTGGCCTTTGTTTTTGCCAAGTGATTTGATTTTTTTTTTCATTGTATTTTATTGTCGCGATAATGTATAGAGGGGTTACAGTTTCATTCATCAAGTAATGGGTACATTACTTCTCAAACCTTGATACCCCTTCTCATTTTTGTCCCCCTTCCCCTCACCCTTCCCCCTCCCAGTCATCTTGTTTTACCCCTTCCCTTCCCTATTTCAAATAAACATACATACATTATACCAGATAAGTGATTTGTTCTTAACAACGCAGGACCTTTTGCACTTTAGATGTAGTCTTAAAAAATACTATCCTACTGCCCTTCAAAATCTGACCCTGGCTAACCTCTCTGAATTCTCCATCTGTTCCACAGAACAATGCCTTTGTCATACTCTTCTCTTCCAAATGTCCTCTAGCCAGATATCAAAGTTTACAATTCACCTTTTTAAAATTTTGAACTTCAACCTTTCTATACCATGTTCTTTCTCGCCTACCAAATTTGTGCCCTCTATCTTTTCCCAGCTAATTCTACTTGTCTTTACTTTGCGCTCTATCTTTTCCCAGCTAATTCTACTTGTCTTTACTTTGCGCTCTATCTTTTCTCAGCTAATTCTACTTGTCTTTACTTTCCCTGGGAAACTGCCTAAAAATTGGTTAGGTTTTTCTCTACTATGACTACATAGACCTACTGTTCCAGACATTTACCAGACTTAATATTCTGTAACTACAGATCTTCTTGCTTGCCTAATCTTCTAAACTTCAAGATTTTAAGAGCAAATATAATTCAATATTCATTTTTAGAGCCAGTCTGGCATTTATATAATGACTGATGTGGGAGCTTGGGTTCCACAGGGATGTATGGAAGGTGTATTCTTGGGAAACTGTGGGCCCTGTTAGCTCACTTTCCATAATCTGCCTCACTGACACAGCACATGGAATAAAATGAATAGTAATTTAAAAAAAAATACTATCCTAGAAATCAAACACTTCCTTAGGACCTAAAATGCCAGACCTTTACTTTATTAAATGCTGAGAATTAAGAAGTACACCTTAGAATAAAACAAATTACCAAATTCCAGTAAACTCTGTAGACCACAGGACCTTTGATTAGCTTCAATACATGCATTAAACGTGTCCAGAATGGAGGCCTTGCAATTATGATAGCTATAATATAGAACAAAACCATCAATTACTATCCCTTTCTGAATAATCATGGCTTTCATTCCCATTGCATTATAGAACAAGATTAGTGAGAACTGGAAAAGGTTTTTCAGTTAAAACATAAATTTGAGGTAGAGAAGATTTGACTTATAGATGATAATAACCATGCTAGTCAAATTAATTAATCCACAGTCAATAGATATTCAATAAATCATATTTCCCATATTGTAAGAATGCTTCCAGGCTCCCTCCTTATATTGATTTGCACATATTAAAGTGGTTTGAACTGGGGGATTTTTAAGACCAGGGAAAGATAAATATCACTAAGAAATGAGGCAGTTATAAAAACATCTACTATTGTTGAGCCCTCGCCTCTTCTGGCCCACCTGCACTGACTCACTCTTCCCAATCTCCCTGTCTCTGGCTGGTACCCCACTGCACAGACGGAGCCCAGGATCTGTTAAGTAATGGGCCAGGTTTGAGGGCCATGAGTTTCGTGTGTGTGTGTGTGTGTGTGTGTGTGTGTGTGTGTGTGTGTGTTGATACTAAGGCTTGAACTTAGAGTTTTATGCTCTTGGTTTTGCACTTACCACTGGTACCCTACCACTAGAGCTACACCTCCAGTTCTACTTTTTGCTGGTTAATTGAAGATCAAAGTCTTTTAGATTTATCTGCCTGTTCTGGCTTTGAACCCGAATCTTCAGATCTCATCCTCCTGAGTAGTTAGGATTATAGGAGTAATCCATTCACACTCAGCTTTCAAAAGGGTTTTCTCACATTTATTTAAGTCAAAAATCCAAGATTTGGGGGCCTGGAAGTTGGCCTAGTGGTAGAGTGCTTGCCTAGCATGCACAAAAACCCGGGTTTGATTCCTTGGTACCACATACATAGAAAAAGCAGGAAGTGGTGCTGTGGTTCAAGTGGTAGAGTGGTAGCCTTCAGAAAGTGCAAGCCCAGGACTGCAAAATCAATCAATCAATTAATCAATCCAAGATTTGATTGTTAGGGCTGTAAATTGATACAGATTTGTATTACAAAGTTGACTCTGAAAATGAAATAAAAACAAAAACCAATGGGCAATGCCCATTTGGAAAATTAACCCACTGCATAGAAATGTACTAGATGTCTTTGTTGCACAGTTGATTATGGTTTGGAATTGGAGAATTGCAAGTTTTCTTGAATAAATAAACACATGAGATAACCAGAACTCTACAGAGCACTGAGAAAGAACCAGGCACCAGACAAGATGGAGAATGGTGAAGGCACTGCCAAGCCTGGCTTCCAACTCTTTTTATTTTTTTGGTGCCAGAGTGGGGGCTTGAACTCAGGACCTGGGTGCTGTCCCTGCGCTTCTTTTGCTCAAGGCTAGTTCTCTACCACTTGATCCACAGCACCACTTCAAGATTTTGTTTTCTTTTGGTAGTTTTGGTGGACATAAAGTCTCACAGACTTTCCTGCCCAGACTGGCCTCAAAACACAATCGTCAAATCTCAGCTTCCTAAGTAGCTAGGATTACAGGTGTGAGCCACCAGCACCCACCTTTCCTACGCTTAATAGATGGAGGTGGGCCTGCTCTTTGCCTCAGAGTTGTTTCCTGTATTAGTCAGGGCAAAAATCCCTGGGAAGTCATCTGAAAAGAAAGTGTCCTGGAAGAGGAAGAAGGACCAACTTCTAGGGGAGAAACCCACACGGTGTCACAGGCCCCTGCTGAAATGAGGACCAGGATGGGACCCCGGTGTCTCTTCCACATCGTGCCTAACTTTAGGACCCCTAAAGCTTGCTTTCACCCGGTCATGCCTTTCCTTCTGGAACGGTTAAGTGTTCACTCCTTCGCCTGTTCACCATTTACCCGTGAGGGGGCCTTGTCACAGAGACCACAGCCACCCCTTACTGCCACGCCTGGGAATGGATGTGGAGACCTACAGAAGGACCCCTGCAGCGATCCCTGCTGACACTGAATGTTTAACCCCAATTTAATTAATTAATTAAGCATCCTCTTCTCACAAGCTGGGCAAAACTATGAGACTCGAAAACATGTTCCCCATTAGATAAGCAACATATCACACAAGTTCTCTGATGAAAGCATCGAGTATAATGCATGAAATGAAGTCGACAAATTGAATGGAGTAGGAAGATCAAAATAGAACCAAGTTACATGACATTTAGGGACATCTGCCATATCAAATCAATGGGAGAAAAAAGCATGTATTGTTCAACAAACAGTGATAAGAAAATAGTGGTACTTCCTGCGGGTGGGGGGAGATTCAGTTGGATTTCATGTCACAGTGTATTCAGAATAAGTTCTACATGAATGAAAATGTAACTATTTTTAAAATAAAGCAATATGCAATTAATCAGGTCAAAGCTATAATAGTTTATTTTTTTGGTCAGTTGTGGGGCTTGAACTCAGGGCCCCAGCGTTGTCCCTGAGCCTCTTGAGCCACAATGCCACTTCTAGTTTTTGAGTAGTTAACTGGAGATTAGAGTCTCACAGGGATTTTTCTGCCGGGGCTGGCTTTGAACCTCAATCCTCAGATATCAACCTCCTATGTAGCTAGGATTACAGGGGTGAGCTGCCAGCACCCAGCTCAAAGCCATAATTCTATGTACAGTACCAGCAGGCAACAACTGGAGAAGAATTTACCTGAAATGTCCTAGAGATGGAGGCATAGCATTACAATGTCCCCATTTTGAGATATCATAGTCAGTCATGGCTGAAATTCTCATTGGGGGCTAAGATGGCTGGCGAAGTTTAATGGGTGTGATAGCCATTTTATGTATTTGATCAAGATACTTGATCAAATGTCAAAATGTGGCTGTGAAGGCACATTTGGGTAAGATAAACTTTTTTGTGCCAGTCCTGGGGCTTATTATTATTTTTTTAATTTCCAGCTAACCATCAAAAAAGTTGAACTGAAAGTGTGGCTCAAATGGTAAGGTGAAATAGTAAGTGAAAAAGCCAAGAGCACAAGACCCACAGTACTAGCACGGAGAAAAAAAGGTAGACTTTTGAGACTGTGCCTAGCAGTCTCAAAAACCCTAGTGGGTTTTCAAAGCAGATTTAGGACTGAACGCATGGCTTAAAAGGTACAGCAATAGGGTAAGAAAAGCCAAATGAGAGTGTGAGACCCTAAGTTCAGGTCCTGGTACCAGCACTGGCTAAATAAATGGATAGAAAGATACATAAATGATAGAGAGCTAAATGACAGCTACCTGGTTGGATACATTGATACACAGATAGAAAAACTAATAATAGAAGAAAAGCAAATATAGCTTCATAATGGAAGGAAGGCAAATCTAATCCATCAGTTGTACCCTTCAGAGAAAAACCCTAGGTCTCCTAGAAAAGTGACATCCCTAGATCAGCTGTGACATCCCTAGATCTCCAAGCTGCTACCTCTATTTCCTCACAGCAGCCTCTTAAAACTCCTCCCTCCTCCCCCCTCTCTCTGCCCCTCTCTCTCCCTCTCACCATCTTTTCCATCTTCTCTCCCTTTCCACTCTCCTTGACTAATACAAAGGGTCAGAGTCTATGTCTCAAAGTCTTTCCTGACAAGTCATTTACTAATTAGAACCAGGAGAAGGGGTGCAGTGGAGAGCCTGCAGGAAAACAGCACCCGCACTGCCTCCTGCTAGGATATACTGATAGAGACACAAAAATCTTACCCCGCAGTGAGTGGCTCAACGCTAATCAAAAGCAAAGCTGATTGTAATCACCTAAGCAAACCATCTAAGCAAATGTGGGGCACAAAACGGCCTGCACTCTTCAAGACAGCCATGTCATTAACAAAAAAGACAGAGAGGAACTGGCACAGAGTAGTGGAAAATAGAGAGACTTGATCACTCAGTACAATGTCCAAGCTTTGATCAGAGACATTCCTGGACAAGCAGGTAGATAATAGAATGCCGTTGCTCAACTACACAGCTGCAGGGGTTAGGTAAGAAAATTCCCTGTCCAGGGGGGTGTGGGGGGGGAGGGAAACGGGTACCAAGACATGTGAAAGGGTATCAATGTATGTGAATTAATGCACCTTCTATCTGGCAAATATCATGTAACCCTTTTACTAATTACAATAAAAAAAAAATACGGGAAAGAAAAAAAAAAAAAAGAAAATTCCCTGTCCAGATAGATACAGAGATCTGTGCATGTAAATAGATGGAAGATATAGAGATATAAATATATACATCATAAGTGTATATGTGTGTATGTATGTAAATGTGCATATATACACCTACATATATATACACCAAGACAGACAGAGACAGACAGTGAGACTCTGCAGCGGCAAGTGACAGTAGTAAAGATGCAGCTATTCTTCCACTGCTGAACTTAACATTTTGACCTGTGGTATTGGAATAAGGTCTTTGAGGTGATCCCACATACTAAGACCAATGCATTATGCCAGAATATATTCTCTCTGAGTGTTTTTACAGATGTTTTCTCAGATTTGAACCAAGACCTCAGTTCCCCTCTCATTGAGTAACATTCCTGGTTTCTGTCTCGTTATCTGGGCACTAATTAGAGATGCTTAGGTGGGTGAGGTCAGGACATTGGAAGACAAAGAAGTGGACTACTCCACCATCCAAAGGCAACCCTCCCTACAGAAAGCTGACTCACAGACTGGCCACTTGCCAAGGCCAGGCTTCCCCGTAGGCTTATCTACGACCAGATGTTTTTCAAGAAAGATTTCCTGGTCTGGTCACTCAATCGTTTTCAGGAATGTGAGCTACACTGAGATTCAGACACAAAACGTGGCTCCTGGATTCCAGGGCTACCTGGAGTTCCAAAGGCCCCTGCGGAGGGCAGCCGAAGTCTGCACTTGACACTTGTTTGTCTCCTGCAAGGACACGCGGGGAGAATCGACCCCCTGTCCACACGTATTCACAGCGTTGGCTGTTGGTATAAGATGTGTGAGGGAGGCAATGTTCCCCAGAGCGTGACAATACCCATACTTGATTTTGCATAAGACCAGCACTGCCTGCCTGGAAGACATCAGCTGATGCCTGTGAGGAAAAGCTTTGAAGTTATGACTGATTCGAGAGGTGTTTTTTTTTTGTTGTTGTTGTTTTTCAATATCTGATGACTTTCCTAGAAACTGTTGGGTTTCTAGCAAAGATGTCTAGCAAAGGTTTCACACAGGTGTCTTGGATGAGGGAATATTCTAGAAACAGCAGGGTATCTGCTCTTTACAGAGACCTAGAAGCAGTGGAGAGAACAGAGAAGAATTTCTGGGAACAATTAAGATGGGAAAAAATATTTGGAGGGAAAAGGAGAAAGTGTGTGTGTGTGTGTGTGTGTGTGTGTGTGTGTGTGTGTGTGTGTGTGTGTGTGTGTGTAGGTGAGAGACAGAGAGAGAGAGAGTGAGAGAGAGAAACAGACAGACAGACAGACAGACAGACAGACAGACAGACAGAGACATAGACTGTGAACTCTGGCAGATTCCTGTTCTCTTCTGCGTGATGCCTCAGCTCCCTGAGTCACCAGAGTTTCTTCCACCCCTGCCCAGCCCACTGACTCACCCCTGGACTTTATAGCAAATGTATCTGGCAAGGCAGGGCCCAAGATAAAAATGTGACAATGTTGGGATGGTGAGTTGAGACTCTGTGGGAAGAAGAAAGGGGGAGGCACTCATGGAGACAGGGCTTCTTCAGTATGCATGAGGGCCTACCTGCAGAGGAGATGGTACTGAGTCATTTGAAGGGGGAAACTGAGTCTGCATCCTTGACCCTCTTGATGCGTTTGCTCTCTGAGGTTGACAGGTGTACAGCGAGTCCTCCTGAAACAGTCCTGATTCTGAAGTCAGCCAAGGCTTTTATAAAGACAAATAAGTATTTAAAATAAGAAGTGTGATTCTCCCAATTGGGAAGAAAAGACTTCTTGGGCCAGGAGTTTGGCTAGTGGTAGAGTGCTTGCCTAGCATGCAGGAAGCCCTGGGTTTGATTCCTTGGTACACAGAAAAAGTCAGAAGTGGTACTGTGACTCACACTAGCCTTGAGAAAGCCCAAGAACAGTGCCCAGGCCCTGAGTTCAAGTACCAGGACTGGAGAGAGAGAGAGAGAGAGAGAGAGAGAGAGAGAGAGAGAGAGAGAGAGAGAGAGAGAGAGAGAGAGAGAGAGAGAGAGAGAGAGAGAGCAATTTCTTTTGCTTTGTGCCCCTACTCTTTCAGCATTTCCTCTACCCTTTCAACATATATGAATTTATTTTGTGGGTAATATGGCAGTCTCACAACTTACCAATGTCAACTCATGGACCTGGGAGCCACCTCTTTGGGACAGAATCTTCCAGAAAGGACAGCGATCTGGTCTCCTGCACCCTGGGAGGAGATCGTCTTATGTTGCTGGCGGGATTTTCTGAAAGAGCTAGTAGCTCGTGCTTGTAATCTTAGCGACTCAGGAAGCTAAGCACTGAGGATTGGGGATTTTGGTTCAAAGCCAACCCAGGCGGGAAAATCTGTAAGACTCTTATCTCCAAGAAACTACTCAGAAAAAACTGGTAGTGGCACTGTGGCTCAAGTGATAGAGGACTAACTTTGAGCACCAAGACACTCAGAGATAGCACCCAGGTCCTGAGTTCAAGCCCCAGGACCAGAAAAAAGAGTGGATTTTGTTTTCCATCCTATTTTCCACAATATTTTGCCTAGTACTGGGTGCATGACATCATGTCATGGATAGACTCAGCAATCTGTATTTGCATCCTGGATTCCTGGCCACAGGTGTTTTTACTTGGAACTTAACATGGCGGCCTTCTGTGAGCACTGCCCACTGGAGTAGAGAGTCATAAGCAGCCAAGGAAGATGCTGTGATGGCGCCTCCAATCTGCAGTCCACCAACTAACTGTGCCACTTTTCCCACTCCAACAAACTCAGAGTACCCACCATAAGGTACCTCTTCCCAGCCTATCTAAAAAGTACCCTGAGTCATAGTTCACCAGGGGACCACGCCACCATCTACAGGTGTTTGGTTTTTGGTTTTTTTTGCCAGTCCTGGGGCTTGAACTCAGGGCCTGAGCACTGTCTTTGGGCTTTTTCCTCAAGGTTAGTGCTCTACCACTTGAGCCACAGCACTACTTCCCGCTTTTCTGTGTATGTGGTACCAAGGAATCGAACCTGGGTCGTTGTGCATGCTAGACAGACAATCTCCCACTCCCAGTTCCTGCAGGTGTTTTCTTTAGAGATGCAAACTCACCAGGAAGGTGATGCAGGTTCATTCGCTGCCACCATTTGCCTTCTGCAGGGCACACCACGAACTCACAGCCTGACCACAGGACTTTGGAGAGAGAAGTTGAGGACTGAAGAGATGTGCAGGAAAAAAAGAAATGACCCCAAAGTAGTACATAATATCATGAGGAATGCACTCACCTGTCCAAGACCAAAAGAGTGGATTCAGAAGCCAAAGTACAGTAAAAGCAAGATGTTAATGGTTAATGGTGGTTTTGCAAGATGGAGTGTCTGCATGCCCAGAGTAGTTACAACAAGCATTTTATCCTCATAGTGCACAGGTCCCACCCCCATCCCTCCCCACACACACTCGTGTTGCTCAGTGGCTTTGTCCTGTGGGTGTACAGTCTTCCCAAACAAAGCGAGTTTCATTTCGTCATTTTTTTTTTTTTTGCCAGTCCTGGGCTTGAGCTCAGGGCCTGAGCACTGTCCTTGGACTTTCTCAAGGCTAGAGCTCTACCACTTGAGCCTCAGCACCACTTCTGGCTTTTTTCTATGTATGTGGTACCGAGGAATTGAACCCGGGTCTTCATGCATGCTAGGCAAGCACTTTAACCACTAGGCCAAACTCCCGGCCCTCATTTCATCATTTTTTCTATGGGGTAATTTTAACATGGCATCTCTTCAGCTCAAGGCTACCACCCTACCCCTTGAGCCACAGTGCCACTAATGCGCCGTTTATATTTATTTATTTTTTTCATTTCACCATGATCCCCCATCCCCGTGCTGCTCCATGTCTAACATCTGGTTTGTCCACCCTGTTTGCCTAGGGACTGGCCAAGTGCATGGACTCTGCAGTTCCACATAGCAAGCCGTTAAGTCATATAAGCAAGCACCCCGTACCTTTCCATTCGCCATCAGATGCCTCGTCTTAAAAACAGATCATCACTGATATTTCCACCAGGCACGGAGGGTTCCCTGGGAAGGTAGATTTGGACATGTATGGGATTATACAGGAGGAGTCCACCAACTAAAGTGAGATGAAGCCCTGCTCTATCTGCCTGACACTCCCCACCCTCCATTTTGTCCCCAGAGATGAGATGATTCAGTGGGTGCCAAGGTTTGAGGTTCGGGGATTCCGAGCCTCCTTCTGCCTGCTTCTGGGTGTTGATGGACTCTGGTCTCTGTGATCACTTGTTGTGGTCACCTGAGGTAAGAAACCAAATAACAAGGGCCAATGCAAAGCCACACATGAGAACAGAACTTGGCCAGTAGAGCGGCATGTTTGAGGAATCCCAGCCCTTAGGAGGATGGACAGTTCAAGGCCAGTTTGGGTCACATAGCAAAACCCTATCTTTATATAAAAAAAAAGAGTAGAACTCTGGCTCACTCCGCACATCAGCTCGGGAGGCAATCGGCAATCTGCTGTCTGGAAGCGAGACTTGCAGCAAGGCAGCCCTCTACGTCTACAGGCAGCCCTGGAAGCCGAACCAGCACTCACCACACAGTGAACCCCAAGTGGCCAGTGCTGCATGGACAAGGGGTGGCTTCTCCACCTCTCCCCTTGCCTCCAGCTAGGACCCCAGAGAAGTGGGCAGGATGGATGCTTGGCTGGCTGTCCCGGGGGAGGGGACCGCAGGCAGGAAGACTTGTCTGGGGACTTCTGGGTGGGAATGTTCAGCCCGACCCTTGCCCTGGCTCACATTCTGTGGACCGTTCTGAGCTAAGGGAAATGCTTTCAGGAACCCCTAGAGGCAACGTGCCCTGCATTATCCGAGTCCCCTGTGGCTTCCATTACGCTCCTAGCCCTCTCACTATAATCACAGTGTGGAGCCATTATCAGCCCTGGGAGCCTTTCCCAGCCTTTCTCATTTTTAACTGTCAGCCATCAAATCTGAGGATTGGTGGGTTTGGTTTTTTTTTCACTTCCTGTTCTACTTTTGTGCTTACTCATTTGACTCATTCCTATCTATTACTGGACCTTTTTTTTTTTTTTAGCCAATACCATTCTCAATGCAATTAAAAGTCCATTAAGGAGAAAAACCCATGAAAGAGAGGGCTACTGCATGCTCGCTAATGGAAAAAGGCGAAAGACAAAGATCCTGGCATTCTTTTCAGTAGGAGAAAATGGGCCCCCTCTGACCTGCATAGCAGGGCATTTGACAGCACACACACAGCCTAATAAATCAGAGATGCTTTGCTAAGAACCTTTTACTACTCTTAAGAGCAATTCATTGAAAATGCTTTTTTAAAAAGAATGATGATGAGTCAGAGTAGTGTTTTCTTTATTTTAAAAAAGGATACCTCGTCCTTGGCCAGGTCCTATTCCTTCTCCATGTACAGCCAGGTGTCCTCATTGCCTCTGGAAATGTGTGATTAGTAGAAGAGCCTGGGAGAGGCCCTGTGGGAGCACTCTTCACTGAGCCTCACCTCAGCTCTTAATCACCCTGAAGAAGAACACGGAGGGAGCCGTCTAAACACAAATGTCCAGCATGCTCGCAGGGGCAGCGGCAGAGCCCACAGACAGTAACCCTCACAGAGGGAAAGGCATGGTTCCATGTCTCACAGTGACACACGTGTCTGGCTTCCCGGGCTTCTGGGGCCTTCAGCCTGAGCCACAGTCAGATGTGGGGTGATCCTCTTCTGCAGTGGCTTTTCTGGCTTTAGTCGTCCCCTGGAGCTCGGCAGCGCTCCTTCCTCTGCTGCCTTTGTGCCCTGCCCCAGGAACGGTGTGAAACCCCTGGCATGTGTGTGTCCACGGTTGGCTCACCTCATCCCCACGCACGGGACGCTGCCTGCTGCTCTCTTGAGGACTCCCTTAACATGTGAACTTGCATTTGGACTCTACTGGCGTGGCAGTCTGGCCACTGCTGTCCAGCGTCAGGAGCCACCTGAACTAGAGGGTTGAGATGGCCAGACACTGGGTCCTGCCAAAGCTGACTGCTCCCTCCCCCGAGCCCTGTAGCCCTGCCCGTGCCAGGCCAAGGCTCAAGGTAGCCTCCAGATCTCCACAAAGCAGCACAGCTCAGGGGTTAATGGCTCCCTGCCTTTCTAGGCCCACTGCAAAAGGTGGTGTCTGGCCCGCCTCAGCGACCTCTGAGAGCTACTCAGCAAAGCACCTGTTGGCCAACCCACAGCGGTGTGGAGGGAGAAACGCTGGAGATGGGCCAACAGCCCAGCTTTTAATAAGTCCCCACTTCATTGGGGTCTGAACAAGGGAAGCAGGGAAGCCTTCGAGGAAGGGTTGGGTGACATGTGGTCCTCCTGAAATCTGTCTGTCACCTCAAGAGGCAAAGGCTGGTCTGTCCTCTCTCTGACAGATCCTGACTGGAGCTCTGGGCTCTCAGGATTGTCTCCGGAAGTCATCCATTCGCCCTTCGACAACACACTTCTTAAAACAGCACCTGGAGGAAGGAAGAGGAGATCAAACATCATCACCACCTCCAGGCCCATGTGCTGGCTAGAAAGCCACCCTCTCCTCCTGCTTTCACCTACACACCATGGGGCAGTGACCCCCTAATGACTACCAGACATGAAACTGACCCAGGAAGCCCAGAGCTGAAGGGAAGGCCTTGCTTTTGAGCTTTATGCAGCCCGTAATGCATGTTTATATACATATATATATATATATGTGTGTGCACACGGGCATACACGTATACACACACAGAGGCATAAACAAGCCCAGGACACTTGGAAATACGTAGGTTAGACTGTATTTCCATCCCAATAATTACATCTATGGGCACAAGTACCGGGCACTGTGCTCTGAGTGTCTCAGTTGGTTTTCAGAAGGACCGTGTGCGCCTGCGTGCAGATCATCTTTGCTGGCGTAGGGGAAGATTGTGGAAAGGCAGGTTTGGGTCTCAATTCTGCCACAACCATGAGCTATTCGTCACACCAGTGCTGGATTCACAGGCTTTTTCTGATGGCAAAGGGAGAAGATATGGGTAGGTGCCTAGTAAACCGTCTTGGTTAGCCATAGGTACCCTCATTTGTTACGATGTGGAGCAGAAAACTTAGAGACATCAGTCAGGGCTTCCGCGCCAGTTGTATTTGAACTACCTGGAGGGTTGTGTTTCATTTTTGTCTTTTTGGCTGTACTGGGGTCTGAACTCAGAGCTTCATGCTTGCTAGGTAGGCTCTCTACTGCTGAGCTGGGCCTCTAAAGCACTTTTGCACCGGTTATTTTTGAAATAGGATCCCGCTTCCTGTCAGGGCATACATGTGGACTTCGATTTGCCTACTTGGGGCTTCTCATTGCTGTTGGATGATAGGTGTGCACCACTGTGACAGCTTGCCTCCACCGAGATGGGAGTCTTGAAGACTTTTCTGCCTGGCTGGCCTCAAATCATGATCCTCCTCTTCTCAGCCTCCCACATAGCTAGGATTAGAAGCGTGAACCCACAGACTTTTTTTTTTTTTGCCAGTCCTGGGCCTTGAACTCAGGGCCTAATCCCTGTCCTTGGACTTTCTCAAGGCTAGAGTTCTACCACTTGAGCCACAGCACCATTTCTGTCTGTCTTTTTTCTACGTAGGTGGTATCAAGGAATTGAACCCAGGTCTTCGTGCACTCTACCATTAGGCTGAACTCCCAGCCCAACCCACAGACTTTTAAAGGCCCCATGCCCCAGTCATCCCTGCACTCAGGACTGAGACCATGGTTGAATGAGTTGCAGATGAGATGGCACCTCAGCCAGCAGGTGGCAGACCTGGAACTGAGCCAGATCTCAAGATGCAGGAAACCCAACCTCCTGCTCCTTGAGCAACTCGTGGAGCTCGAAGGGCAGGTACCACCCCAGTCACGTGGTAGATGTTGTTTGAGGATGCTGAGCTCTGTGGACCTTCCCTGTAAAAATACTTCCTTGTTACACAGCAGTGGCCCTACTCATAATCTCCTGGGGAGGGGGCTTGGACTTGTTAGATATGTCTCAGGATGTTGGAAGTGTCAAGGACTGAGGACACCAACTGGAAAGGTGCTCAGCAAGGCAAATTTACTTATGCAGAAAAGAACACCACCAGCCAAAATGGCATGCAAGCACACAGAGCAGGCAGGCTGTTCCTTTGTGTCCCTAACCTAGCAGGCCCGGCCCCTCTGCTCACACTGGCTGAGCTCAGGTTCACAATAGGCAAATGAATGGGGCTAACTAAAATTCAAGGAACTTATCACAGAATGCTGTAATTAAAGTGTAGCAGGAAATGGATAGGACTAAAATTCAATAAAAAAAAGAGCCAAGCTGCTGGGCACGAATAACTCACCCCCTAATCCTAGCTACTCAGGAGGCTGAGACTTGAGGGTCAAAATTCAAAGCTAGCCCAGGTAGGAAAGTCTGTGAGACCCTTATCTCCAGTTAGCCACCAGAAAACCGGAATGGAGCTGTGGTTCAAGTGGTAGAGCACTAGCCTTGAGCAAAATTGCTCAGGGACAGCGTCCAGGACTCAAGTTCAAGCCCCATGACAAAAAATAACAGAAGGGTCAGGCTGCTTGGCCAAAGCAAGAACTTTTCAGAAAAACAATTCTCCCAAGTTGTAACAGAAAGGAACGCCCCACTGTGATAGAGGGATGGCTTTTCTCAAGACCTCAAAAGCTTTGTTTGGCTTTTATTTGCTCACAGTTGGTGCTCTACCTCTTGAGCCATGTATCTAATCCAGATTTGGGGGCTAACTTTTTTTGTTTGTTTTTTGTTTTTGTCAGTCCTGGGCTTGAGCTCAGGGCCTGAGCACTGTACTTGGACTTTCTCAAGGCTAGAGCTCTACCACTTGAGCCTCAGCACCATTTCCAGCTTTTTTCAATGTATGTGGTACCGAGAAATCGAACCCAGGTCTTCGTGCATGCCAGGCAAGCACTCTACCACTAGGCCAAACTCCCAGCCCTGGGGCTAACTTTTTTAAGATAAAGTCTCTCAGATTTTCTATTTAGGCTGGCCTCAAACCTCAAATTCTCCAGTCTCATCCTCTGATTACAGCTGTGAATCAACAGCTTCGAGGTCCACTTCACAATCTTTGTCTTTGTTACTGATCTCAGAGAGAGAGGCAGAGAAAGAGAGAAAGAGGCAGAGAGAGAGAGAGAGCCTTTGAGAAAACATAAGCCTTGAAGTCACAGGAGTCTTAAATGTTCTGATTAAAGGCATTACGCTGCCTCTGCTTTTGCCTTTCTGATTTTCATTTATTTATTTTTATTTTCATATTTTGTTCTAATTTTACTTATTCTATGGGGGGGATTGTGTGCACATGCGCATACTAGTACAGACACTTAAACTCAGGGCCTAGGCACTGTCTCTTAGCTTTTTCCCTTGAGGCTAGTGTTATACCATCTGAGTCAAACTTCCACTCTGGCTTTTTGATGATTAATTGGAGATAAGAGGCTCACTGACTTTTCACCTCAGATTTCTTTGACCCTCAGCCTCCTGAGTTTCTGGGATTACAGGAGTGAGCCTGTAGCACCTGGCTCCATCTTCTACAGTGCTCTAGGCTAGCTCTCAGAAAGCAGCTCAGGAACACCTCACTCCATCCTCCACTTCGGGTAGGGTCCAGAAGATTTCATGCCAATTTCAGTCATACTTCCTCATGGCTAGCTTGCTTCAGGATCTTCTGTGAAGACTTCTCCTGGGCCTCTCCCCCTCACCTAGTACTTGTTCATCTGTGGTGATGGTGAACCTGAGAAACTGGTTTTGCAGGAAGCCAGAAGCAGGCTTTGTGGACAGCATCTGGTATGAAGAACTCCTCAGTGCAGGAATGTATGTCAGAACACAGAACTGGGGCAGAGCCCATCTCTGTGGTCCTAGTCTCAAGGGGGTGGGTTTCATGCAGGCCTAGAATGCCGGCATCACACACCCCCTCTCCCCCGGGGCTTAAAGAGGTCTCTGGGGCAGAGCTGCAGGAAGGATCATGGACCAGGCTTACTTCCGGTGGGCCTGGCTTATTTCCACAGGGCCTGGCTTCCAGTGTCCGTTGTAAATGACTGCTTCCCACCTAGAAGAAAAGCCTCTGCACTGTGGTGGCTTCCCTTTGCTCAGAAGTATGGGGTTAAGCTGGGCCCTAGTGACATTTACAGCTGGACAGTTATTGTGGGGGTGTTGTGTGAACTGTGGGTTGTTTAGCCGGATCCCTCGGATGCATAGGTGAATTCCTTCCTCACTCACAACAACGCAGTGTCTCCAGGCGCTTTGAAATGTCGCCTGGAGGCCGGTGGTAGGTAAAATCACTATGGTTGAGAATCACAGGTAGAAGAGTGATCCTGGGCTTGCAGAGTGACAGAGAGAGGAGGGGGAAGGAAACGAGGGGAAACAGGACCTCAGATTTCGAGGGAGAGGGAGTACAAAGCTCAGCAAGCATATCCTGTGACAGGGCACTCCCATGCATCTCCCCTCTTCCCGCCACACACACACACACACACACACACACGCACGCATGCACGCACGCATACACACACACATGCACACATGCACACACACACATACACATACACACACACTGCTTCTCACACTTATTTGCACACTAAATTATTACATATGTTTGTGTAGGAATCTACCTATTATAGAGTCCAGCTACTCGTATCTATTATTTTTGTTTACTGTGATGCACATTTAACAGAATTTTTGATTTTTTTTTTTGCCAGTCTTGGGACTTGAACTCAAAGCCCAGGCACTGTCCTTGGACACTTTTTGTTCAAGGCTAGCACTCTGCCACTACAGCCACAGCACCACTTCCAGTTTTCTGTGTATGTGGTACCAAGGAATTCCCAGGTCTTCCTGCATGCTAGGCAAGCACTCTGCCACTAGGCTATGCTCCTGGCCCTATTTGTTTGGTATTTTTGTTTTGTTTTTATTTTTTGTTTCTTTGGTAAACTACTTGAATTTGAACTCAGTGTCTTAAGCTTGCTTAGACTGCACTGCTGTCTGGTGCTCTGCCACTTGAGATGTGCTTCCAATCCAGGTTAATATTAATTATTTTGGAGAAAGAGTCACACAGATGTTTCTTCTTTCTGGTCTGGCCATGACCTGCAGTCTTCCAAATCTCAGTCTCGGGAGTCGGTAGGATTATGGACCTAAGCATTGTTTAGAGAGAGATTGACGCTGGCATGGTGGCTCACACCTTTAATCCTAGCTACTCAGGAGGCTGAGATCTGAGGATCAAGGTTTAAAGCCAGCCCAGGCACTAAAGTCCATGAGACTCTCATCTCCAATTAACCACTAGAAAACTGGAAATGGAGCTGTGGTTCAAGGGTAGGGCAGTAGCCTTGAGCTGAAGAGTTCAGGGACAGTGTCCAGACCCAGAGTTCAAGCCCCATGACTGACGAAAAAAAAAAAAAAAAAGGAGCGGGGACAGGTTATTCTTCTTAAATTTCCCAAGCTAACAAGATTTGCTACCAGCATCTTAAGAACTACTATTGCTGATGAAAATGATCTTACTACAAAAACAACATTAAGGATAATTGGGAAGAACAATTCTACTCTTATGCTACCTACCTCCTACATGGAGTGATTTTCATTTTTTATTTTTATCTAATCTTCACTGTACACATGCATTTTTTTCTGCATACACACACACAACTCAAGTAGATCCAACTTCCATCTGCCACTGCTCCCTTGCAATAAGTATGTATGGAATAATGCCTACATGAAGAGCCCTTTTGGTGTATGCCGGTCTTTTGAGATAGAGTGTGAGTAAATGCACATACATTTGCAACATCTTATTAGCAATGGCATAACAGACTCAGGAACAGCCTCAGTCTCAGTTTCTCAGAATTGTCCAGTCACTCCACTGAACATGGACTTTAAGCTACAAATGACCTTAGATACCATCCAGAGTTTTTCCCTTACAGATAAGTAAGGGGATAGGTTGGCCTTTCTGCTGCAATACCAGGAAGTGTGGATGGCAGGGCTGGGAAGAAGTCCCCACCCCCTGGGTCTCAGAAGCAAATGTCTCATCACTGCATCTCTTTCCTTATTATATGTCTAGAAAGTCCTCTGCGGGGAGGACAAGTCAGAAGAAAGGTGGTCCTGGAAAGGGAACTCCACAGAGCCAATGTGTCCCCCAAGGTTCTTGTGCTGCAAAGTGAATTCCCAAACTGTACTCTGGTGTGATGTGCAGGTGGGGCGTTTGGAAGGTGATAAGGGCACCATGGAGCTGGTCCCCAGATGGCATTTGTGGCTTTGTAAAAACAGAGCTCTGACTGGCCACTCCTGTAACCCTTGTTACTCAGGAGGCTGAGACCTGAGGATCACGGCTCAAAGCCAGCCTCGGCAGGGAATTCTCTGAGCTGCTTATCTCCAATTAACTGCCAAAAGGCCGGAGCAGAGTAGAAGTGTACAAACCTTGAGCAAAAAAAACTAAGAGACAATGCCCAGATCCTGAGTTCAAGCCCTAGGACTGGCACAAAAATATGTTTTTCTAATACATATTTTCCCTCTACGTGATTCCACTTATATAGGATGCCTAAAGTAGTTAGAGCCAGAGACCCAAAACAGTGATGAGACTATAGAAAGAAGAAAACTCTTAAAGATGATGGGAATGAGAGGAATGAGCACTAATTTCTGGTTCTGTGCTTCTCCAAGTCAACATGTAGTCCAAATTTTCTTCCAGTAGCTTCTCTTTGAGCAGCATAAGGAGGTCTCCAGGTCCACTTTGCTCTGGAGGAGGAAGTTGAAAGCTGTGGGTTGAGGTGGCTTCTGACCAGTTCTAGGGAGATTTTTCTCCCTTTGTCTGAATGCATATTAATCAATCATTGTATCATATGTTTTCTCTACAACATCTCATTTATTGAGATGTCTGTCTGTCTGTCTATCTGTCTGCCTGTCTCTCCCTCTCTCTCTCTCTCTCTCTCTCTCTCTCTCTCTCTCTCTCTCTCTCTCTCTCTCTCTCTCTCTCCCTCCCTCTCTCCCTCCCCCACTCCCTTCCTCTCTCTCTCCATCTCTTCCATGTGCATGCACAACTGTGTGTGTGTGTGTGTGTGTGTGTGTGTGTACACAATTAAGAAATCATTCTGCAAGCTACTTTTCAGGACAAGGAGATCATGCACAGATTTTAAACTTGTCTTGCTTGATAATTCAAGTCACACCCTCTGAGCCATTTGTAGGCAGCTGCTTGTACAGAACACCCGGGAATGGGGTGGTGTGACCTTTACCGAGGGAACTCTGGGTGCCTGGGTCAAGGGGTTTAGTGTTAGCGGTGAGGGAAATGGGCTAGTTCTAATTTAGCCCCAGTGGGAAGTGAGTTGACGCCCAGGAGTGGGTCACAGAAGCCACAGGCCGGTAGCCTCTGGGGCCCCAGGAGAGTCTAGAACCAGGAAGTAGCAATCTCCCAGGCCTAGGCCCACCCTCTTTTCTCTGGACCTCCTGGGTCTGCACTACCATCTTCTACACAGCGGGGTTTAGGTGAGAGGGAAGCCCAAGCTGGGGGTGGGGAGGACTCACCACAGATGAGTTCTGCTTCAGCAGGCAGGCGATGGTGGAAGCCATGGCTAGGCAGGAGGGGGAGCAGGACTTTGTGATGCCAGGTGGGGAGACTGGCAACACAGAGGCCATCTTCAGAGTCACCGGTGAGAGCCACTGCGGAAGCCCCATGAGCAGGCACGGGGCTGGCAAAAGCAACCCAAGAGGCCTGGTTGGCAGCCACCAAGAGTGCCACAGACTCTCTGCTTCCTTCTCTAGCCACCTCTCATCTCTCTTTCTCTTTCCCTCTCCCTCCCTCCCGCCCTCCTTCCCTCTCCCCCTGGCTTTCTCTCTCTCTCTCTCTCTCTCTCTCTCTCTCTCTCTCTCTCTCTCTCTCTCTCTCTCTCTCTCTCTCTCTCTCTCTCTCCACACACACACACACACACACATACACATCAGCTTTCTTCCTCTGTGTGCACATCTGGGCCAGATGTTATAATGGCTCAGGACCCACATCCTACCATTTCCCAAGTTGAAACATACTCACAGTAGACTTTGAGCCCTGAGTCACATTCCCAGCAGAGGAAACTACTGAGTCAGTTGAGGCTGTATGTCTGCACTTCCGTTCCACTACCGACTGTGGCCATGGATGTGGGGCCGCCGCGGGCCAACCACTGAACGCTTCAAGCATAAATACAGCTTCAGCCACTCATCTGGAAACCTGCAGGCAAATAGTGGAACTCAACACGCCAAGTGCTGAGGGTCAGCTAGGGTAATCGCCTGCCCCCCTGCATGAAAACACCAGCTGGGAACTGGGCTCAGGCCTGTAATCCTAGCTACTCAGGAGGCTGAGCTCTGTGGATCATAGTTAAAAGCCAGCTCTGGACAGGAAAGTCCATGAGACTCTTATCTCCAATTAACTACCAAATAAAGCTGGAAGTCAGGCTGTGACTGAAGTGGTACAGTACTAGCCTTAAGCAAAAAAGCTCAGGGACAGTGCCCAGCTTCTGATTTCAAACTCCAGGGCCAGCAAAACATTTAAATATGTTTCTTTATTAAAATATGTAAATTTTTATTTTAAAATGTTAAAAATATTGATATTGGGGTAAACTAGGAGTGAGTGAGGAAACAGGTGACATGAAAAGAAATGTACCCATTATTTGACTTATAACTGTAATCCCTCTATATATCACCTTTATAATGCAATTAAAAATATTCACATATATAATAAAGGAATTATATCCAGAAGAGATAGAAAGTATTCTTAAAATGTTAGCATAAGCCAGGAGCTCACACCTGTAATCCTAGCTACTCAGGAGACTGAGATCTGAGGATTGTGGTTCAAAGCCAGCATGGGGAACTAAAGTCGATGAGACTCTTATCTCTGATTAACTCCCAGAAAACCAGAAGTGGTGCTGTGGCTCACGTGGTAGAGCACTAGCTTTGAGGTGAAGAGCTAGGGACAGTGCCCAGGCCCAGTGTTCAAGTTCCATGGTCTACCAAAAAAAAAAAAAAAAAAAAAAACTGGGTGATAGTAGCTCAAATTTGTAATCCTAGCTACTCAAGAGGCTGAAATCTGAGAAGCTTAGTTCAAAGCCAACCTGGGCAGAAAAGTCTGTGATATTCTTATCTCCAGTTAACCAACAGAAAAACAGAAGTGGAGTTGTGGTTCAGGTGATAGAGTACCAGCCTTGAGGGCAAAAGCTAAGAGAGACTACAAGACCATGAATTCACTGGCATGCACATGCTCAGTACACACACACAAACACACACACTACCATGAGATACTACTACATACCTAGTGGATTTTCTCAAAATCAAAGAGATTGACCCTATCAAGTGATTAGTGAGAATACGGAGCTACAGCACCCACATGCAGCATTGGGGCTGTAGTATTAAAACCTTTTTTCTTTTTTTTTGGGCTGGCCACCAGGGGCTCAAGTTTTTAATTCTAGCAACTGTGAAGGCTGAGATCCAGAGGGTCAAAGTTCAAAGTCAGCCCAGACAAATTAAAAAAAAGAAATCTGCTAGGCTGGAAGCATGGCTCAAATGGTAAAGCACCAAAGAGCAGGTGAACTTAGTGAAAGCCTAAGGTACTTAGTTCAAATCCTAATACCGGGAACAACACCAGTACCACCACCAACAACAAAACACTGACCAAAAAAAGGAAGGAAGCTTTTACTTTCTTAAATTGTTAAACACACGTATACTGTAGGATCCAGCTGTTCTGCTTAGATGTTTACCTAAACAAATGAAAGCACGCATCCCTACACAGAACTGGGTGCCTGTGTTTAGAGCAGGTTTATTTACAAACTCCCAACTTGGAAACAATCCAAATGTCAATCCCCAGTGATCAGCTGATCAAAGCATCATATGTTCATACAATAAAATCTACTGCTAGGCATGAAAAAAGGAAACCATTAAAACCTACATCACCATAAAGGAATCTGAGAATAATTATTCTGAGTAAAGGAAGCCGGAAAGAAAAAAATTATCCTACCTGAGATCTGAGGGGAATTTGCAACCTAACAGATCAGAAATCTAAAGCACTTCCTGGGTCAGTGTTATACTTCTTGGTGTTTTACGGTCAGTCCACCTGGGGGGAAGGTAGGGGAGGGAGATAGACAGATTTTCCATTGCTGGTGGCCTTTAAAGTCAGTGTGGAGTGTTCCAGACTTGGTTTGGGCAGTTCCCTCTTCCAGGGGCCAGGTTCAGCATGGATCAGGAGTATAAAACATAAATCTGTAGTGACACAACTAGAGCAGTGGAAGCCAAGGTGGGGATAAGCAAAGGGATGCGGGCAAACGCCTGGGGCTTGGAGACACATTCACTATCTTGATTATGGTCTTGGTTTCACGATCATATATTACATTTTAGCAGAGTTCATACTTTAAACATGTATTATAATGTATTGCAATATTTCCTGAAGCAAGGCATTAGGGGATTTCATAAAAAAAAAAAGCAAATGAATGAAGTACTGAAATTAAACAAGTTTGAACATAAGAGTTACAGACAGAGAGAGCTGGATCGTGCAAGGAAAAACCTGGAGAACAGGAACCGAGTTTGTTCCTGAAGGAGAAAGGAGCTACAATGCACCCCATGTTGGTGGTTTGAAGCTGGAGACGCTGATGGGGTCATATGGTGTGCCATACGTGTAGTTATACTGGCAAGAAATAAAAAAGAACATTGCTAGATGGAGTCAACAAAAAGTATAGATAGAAGGGGACATGGATTTTTACACATGACACACATCTCCAAGCCCTGTGGCAGAGAGCCAGTAGACACAAGGCAGCCTTGCACTGGTCCACAGGTGTCTCCCCAGGGATGTGGGAAGAGTCACTAGAGAACTTTGGTCCAGGCCCAAAGTAAGACTTGATTCAAATAATGAGAGCAAAAAGGTGGAGGCCTGGCTCAAGTGGAAGAGCCAGCGGTCTTACAAGTGAAAGGCACTTGTGCTATTGCTTAGCACACACAAGGCCCTGGGTTCTATTAATATAGTAATATATATATACATATGTGCATGCTTGCATACACATATACTTCATTATGGTCTAGGGAAGAAAACTAGCTCCTTGGTACAGGTGTGAGTTTACCATACAGTCAGCAGGTGAGGCTAGACAAGTGAGGTCACTTCAGGGGAGCAATCACTCAATGAGACTCAGTATGCAATCTCTTACCATCATAATAGTGTTAAGATTTCTTATTGAGAAAAATCACGTTTTCCTAAATATAGCAGCACTTAAGTTTTTAGTCCCCACCCCCGCCACACACACACAGACACCCAAATGGCTTAGTAGCAGTGTTAGTCCGTAAGTATTGCATTTGGTCTGCTAGCTACAAAACCAGTTGCTCAGAAAGTAGATTTCAACAGAGAGATCATTAGATGTGAATGACAAAATCAGAAGTGCATTTCAGAATAAGGAATTAGGAAGTTGGGCAAATAATATCGCTTCTTTTTTTAATTTTTTTGGGGGGTGGGTCATGGGGTTTGAACTCTGGGCCTGGGCTCTGTCCCTGATTTCTTCAGCTCAAGGCTACTGCCCTAACTGTTGAACCACAGCACCATTTCTCATTTTCTATTGGTTAATTGGAGATAAAAGTCTCGTGGACTTTAGGGACTTTAGTTCCCGGCTGGCTTTAAACCGCCATCCTCAGATCTCAACCTCCTGAGTGGCTAGGATTACAGACATAAACCACCCCACCTAGCCTCTTCTTCATTTTTCTTAAAGACAGGGTCTTATTATGTAGGTAAGTAGGGCTGACCTTGAATTCATAATCTTGCTACCTCAGGACTAAGAGGGCTAAGACTATGATAGCAAGATCCTATCTCAAAAATAAAAAAATGGTTAAAAGGTATATGAGTGAAAGGTCTCAGTGGCAGACACTATTAGCATGTAACTACTTCAGTAAACATGAAATTAAAATGAATCAAATTAAAAATTCAGTTCCACACCCATTGTAGCCACCTTTCAAATATCCAATTGTCACACATGGTTAGTAGCTGTTCAGCAGGATGGTGTAGACTGAAATTTCCTCTGAGCTGGACACTGGTAGTTTACACCTATAATTTTAGGTACTCAGGAGGCTGAGATTCAGAGGATTGAGGTTCAAAGCCATCCTGAACAGAAAAGTTCATGAAATTCCATCTCCAAAACAACCTACAAAAAGTTAGGCTGAAAGTGTGACTTACATGTTCTAGCAACAGCTGAGCAAGCAAGCTGAGCCAGCATGAGGCCCTGAATTCAAACTCCAGTTCTTGCAAGAAGAAAGGAGGGAGGGACGACAGGAAGGCAAGAAGAAGGAAGGAAGGAAGGAAGGGAAGGAGGGAGGGAGGGAGGGAGGGAGGGAGGGAGGAAGGAAGGAAGGAAGAAAGGAAGGAAGGATTTGTCCATTGGAGAGCTATGATTATAATTTCATCTTAATACAAAAATATATTAAAATACTTCCTGTCATCATGTAATAATTTTCTTTTCTTTTTTTTTTTTTTGCCAGTCCTTGGACTTTCTCAAGGCTAGAGCTCTACCACTTGAGCCTCAGCACCACTTCCGGCTTTTTTCTAGGTATGTGGTACCAAGGAATCGAACCCGGGTCTTTGTGCATGCTAGGCAAGCACTTTAACCACTAGGCCAAACTCCCAGCCCTGTAATAATTTTCTTATTGGACAATATTTCTAGGCTATTGTTGTATCTCATTCAGCCCAATGGACCAAGAATAAAGTAAAGCAAGTTGGCCCAGTTGTGACCCAACAATCTCCAGGCAATGGAGGAACAATATGTACAGGGCCCCGAATCCCTCCCTGTCCTTCTTGCTTCCTCTCCCACATTTTCTGGGTGTCAAGCCCTGAGTCAGCTAACTAGGCATTTGAAGAGAATTGAACCTGTCTGCTTGACGAGCTAGAAAAAATACAGAGTTGATTATTGCCTTGATTAATTTTCAATTGTTATAAAAATAATTGAGCGTGGGTACATTAAAGAAAAGAGGTTTAAGCCAAGCACTGGTGGCTCACACCTAACTACTCAGGAGGCTGAGATCTGAGGATCATGGTTCCAAGCCAGCCAAGGAAGAAAAGTCTGTAATCCTCTTATTTCCAATAGGCTACCAAAAAACCAGAAGTGACACTGTGGCTCAAAATGATAGAGTGCTAGCCCTGAGCAAAAAGAGCTCAAGAACAGAGCCCATACCCTGAGTTCAAACCCCATGATTAACAACAACAACAAAAAAAATACCTCCTGGAGTATTTTCTGCCCAGGATGGTTTCAAATTGTGATCTTTAGATTTCAACCTCCTGAGTAGCTAAGATTACAAGAACCACCAGCCCTGGGGTTTTTCTTTTTTCTCTTTCACATCTCTGCCATCAACAAATCCCTTTGTCTTTGTTCTCAAAATAGACCTCGAATTATATCCTTTTGAGTGAGTCTTACTGTACCTTTACAACCCAGTGTTTCCTTCCCGGAGGAGACGGAGGGCTTCTAACTGCTGACTTTCATAGCTGCCTTCTCACCATTGAATCTTCACCCAACAGCCAGAATAATCCATTTAAACTTGCGCTCACACCAGCTACAGGTTCCAAATGCACCCCGCGCTTTCTGTCTCAGTGGAAGAAATTCAGAGTCTTTTTTCTTTTTTTTTGTCAGTCCTAGGACTTGAGTTCAGGGCCTGAGCACTGTCCTTGGGTTTTCTCAAGGCTAGAACTCTACCACTTGAGCCACAGCACCACTTCTGGCTTTTTTCTATGTATGTGGTACCCAGGAATTAAACCTGGGTCTTCGTGCATGCTAGGCAAGCACTCTACCACTAGGCCAAATTCGAGGCCAAGAAGTTCAAAGGCTTTGTGAGGAAGCTCAAGTCCTCTGCTTTCCCCACACTGCTCCTGCATGCATGCTGGCTTCTTGCTACTTTGAAATTTCCCCCTCTTGGCTTGCTCAAGCCTAGAAAGTCACATGGACCACTTCTATCTTTCTGTCTATCTGCCTATCTATCTATCTATCTATCTATCTATCTATCTATCTATCTATCTATCTATCTGTATGTATGTATTTTCTATAGAAAGCTAGGACTATAGATAGGACCTGATAGGTCTTCACCAGGTTTCTCAGGGAATAATTTTTTCTTAACAATTCTTCTATTTCAAAGGCCATCGGGGAAGATGCCTCATTCACATTTCTGCTTAACAACTTTCAGATTCCAGAAATTCCTTTAAGCCCAATCTAAATCTGATTTCCTCTTATTCTGGCATGGGAACAGGAGTTTTAGAACCTAGACCAAACTCTAGTAGCTCTACAAATCAGATCCAGTTACTGAGCCATGCATGCCAAATAAAGAGATAAGGTAAAGGGCAGAGAAAGGAGATTGGTCATATGACAGCCAAGGAAGACAGCACTTCGGTATTACCCCAGCCTTCAGGGTTCCAACGTGAGTTGTGGTTTTTTTTTTTGCCAGTTGTGGGGTTTGAACTCTGGGCCTGAGCACTGTCCTTGGACATTCTCAAGGCTAGAGCTCTACCACTGAGTCACAGCACCACATCCAGCTTTTTTCTATGTATGTGGTACCAAGGAATCAAACCCGGCCCTTTGTGCATGCTAGGCAAGCACCCTTGCCACTAGGCCACACTCCCAGTCCCCAGAATTAGCTTTTTATTCTTTTAGTTCCCTTTGGTGTGTGTGTGTGTGTGTGTGTTGAGAATCAAACCCAGGACTTCACACATATGAGGCAAGCATTATCCCTATCAGTGAATCTTCCTTATTTTGTCTTCTTTTCATTTTATTTTTCACAGGAAATCCATGATTATTGTATAAAAAATAAACAATGTAAAGATAGCTTTTATTATTATTCATTCAGATTTGTATGTGTGTAGACACTTATAGAGTAACATATACTTTATTGCCATAATAGTATGCAAAAAGAAATACATAAACCAGTGACATTAACAGGTTGATAAATAGCTCCACGTAAATACAATATTATAACCATGCTTCAGATCAAGAAATCACCTCCTCAGTTCTCACATTATTCTCTTTATTCTTCCCAAATGAGATTATAACTTGGATGTCTAACATTGTTATTTTTTTGTCTTGTTGGTCATGGGGCTTGAACTCAGGGCCTGGGTGCTCACCCTGAGATCTTTTGCTCAAGTTTAGCACGCTACTGCTTTGAGCCACAGTGCCACTTCTGGTTTTATGGTGATTAATTGGAAATAAGAGTCTCATGAACTTTCCAACCCTGGCTGGCTTCAAACCACGATCCTCAGAGCTCAGCCTCCTAAGTAGCTAGAATTACAGGCGTGAACCACAGGCACCAGGCTAAGTAGTTTTTTTTTTTTTCTTTGCCAGTCCTGGGGCTTGAACTCAGGGCCTGGGCACTGTTCTTGGACACTTTTTCCTCAAGTCTAGCGCTCCGCCACCTGAGCTACAGTGCCACTTCAGGCTTTTTCTGTGTATGTGGTATGGAGGAATTGAACCCAGGGCTTCCTACATGCTAAGCAAACACTCTTCACTCATCCTGGTCCCAGGCTCAGTTTTTGAACTTTATGTAAGTAGAGGCACAGAGTAGTCACTTGTATGTATAGAATTCTTTCATATCTGAACTTTCTTATTCAAGATTATGTACTATGTTTCAGTGTATTTGTATACAGTTTCTTTGTTAAATGTATCTTCAGCTGTATCTAATCAACTCTTAAAACATTAACTTTTGGGGGCGGGGAGTTTGGCTTAGTGGTAGAGTGCTTGCCTAGCATGCATGAAGACCAGAGTTCGATTGCTCAGTACCACATGCATAGAAAAAAAAAGCCAGAAGTGGTGTTGAGGCTCAAGTGGTAGAGTGCTAGCCTTGACAAAGTCCAAAGACAGTGCTCAGGCTCTGAGCTCAAGCCTAGGACTAGCAAAAAAAAAAAAATTAACTTTTTTTCAAAATTAAAATTACTGTGTTTTTTTTCTTCTAGAATTTTCACTTGATTCTTTTTAGGGCATCTAACATTGTCTCACAATTCTTTATCTTATCATTAATTTCCTAAATATTTTATCTATTGTATTGATTATTCTGATCACATCAATAGTTCCTATGAGTTGTCATTATATACTTCTTTTGGTTCTCTGTCAGGTGTGGCCTACTTGCATGTCTGGCTTTTATTTTGTGGGTCTCACTAAGTCAGAATATGGCTGGGGGTGCAGCTCTGGGTAGAGGGCTTGCTTGGTATGTGTATGGGTTTGATTCCTATCACCATAAAAAACAATTTGACCTTATTCTTTGTGAGACAGTCTATTCTGGATCATTCTTATGTGCAGTCTTGAAGTGCTCTGTGGGTCCCATTCAAAGGCCTAGAGTACAGAGGACAAAATTTAAACTTTTCCCACCCAGCCCTACGGAAGTGTTACTTGCTGCTTTGTTAGGAGTCTCCTCCAGCCCCTGCTGCTGGAGCCTGGTTTTTTTTTTTTTCATATATTTTTATTGTGATTAATAGAAGGGTTACATTATATTCACCAGATAGAAGGTACATAGCTTCACATACATTGATACCCTTTCTCATGTCTTGGTCCCAATTTCCCTTCCCCCACACCCACCCCTCATCTTGTTTTCCCCGCTTCCCTATCCGACTTCAAATAACCAAATATGCATATATACAATATATAAGATAACCAGGTGAAATACTGTAACAATATTAGATAACCAAAGGACAGCAAAAGAGATGAGAGATAACATAGTACATTAGGACAACAATCACTCATTATATGGCTTTTGTTCCTCTATCCTGGAGGTCCTTCCTTTTAGTGTCTTACTATATGGCCTTATGTATCTAGGTTTTGTTGTATTGTAAATCTCTGCTAGGAGAGCCCAAGGTTTCTACTGATTATGACAAATGAGGGAAACCTTTGAGTTTTTGTTTTTTTTAATTAAAAAAATATTTTATCAGAGTCTCTGTACTTCTCTCAAACTATCCTTAAACTCATGATCCTCTACCTCAGCCTTAGCACAGCAGGGAGTGCTGTGATCACACACGTGTACCACCATGTCCAGCCAGCTGCCTCTTTCAAGTCCACAGTTTCCTCAAGGCCACAGCAGCAGTCCTTACCTTACCGAGCTATCCTCTCCTCTGCATCTTGGTTCTACAAGTTCTTTGGAGTTCTATCAAATCATCAGTTGTTTTGTCTAGCTTTTCTAGTAATTCATTTTTTGAATTTCTTATAGCTATTAGTAAGTAGTTGTACAAAAGGGTTACAATTCTTTAAGTCAGCTTACGAGTACAATGCTTATTTGGTCAATGTCACCCCTTCTTTTGTTTCTCCCATCTTCCCCCTCCTGTCCCTACCTACAAGCTACCTCGTTTGTTTTTCATATAGTGGCTAGTCATTTTTTTTTTTTTTTTGTGGGTCATGGAGCTTGAACTCAGCCTGGGCGCTGTCCCTGAGCTCTTCAGCTCAAGGCTACCACCCTACCCTTGGTTTTCTAGAGGTTAATTGGAGATGAGATAAGAGTCTCTCCTTTTGTGCCCCTGGGCTGGCTTTGAACCTGGATCTCAGCCTCCTGAGTAGCTAGGATTACAGCATGAGCCACTGTGCCCAGCTTGACTAGCCATTCTTAATGGCAACATTACTAGACACAAAATAGTCTATATATATATTTTCATGAAAAACAATATTGTAAAATTCATATTTGCTTCTCTCATCTATACATATGCAGAATGTCAGTAACTATAATTAGCATGCTAATATTAATTTTCACAGTAATTTTAAACTGTTACATAGAATGTGCATCATTCTAGGAATGTATCATAATTTTTAGTCAAACACTTATAATTGGATATTTTAACTTTCTATTTTTCCTCTTATGACTATAATATGTATATATGCACATATATACATATATCCCTAAACTGTAATTATTTCCTAAGTATAATGTCCTTAAGTAAAAGTATAATACCAGGGCTGGGAGTTTGGCCTAGTGGTAGAGTGCTTACCTAGTGTGCACGAAGACCCGGGTTCAATTCCTCAGTACTGCATACATAGAAAAAGCTGAAAGTGGTGATATGGCTCAAGTGGTAGAACTCTAGTCTTGATAATGCCCAATGACAGTGCTCAGGCCCTGAGTTCAAGCTCCAGGACTGGCAAAAAAAAAGTATAATACCAAAAAGTAATAGTTTTTTCTGTATTACTAAATGCCCTTCTAGGAAAATCATACCCTTTCACATTTCCATCAGAAGTATACAACTGCTAGTTTTCCTATACACAGATTTTCTAAATTATAAAATTCCAATTTTTCAACTTGCCTATATCTGATTTATAAGTAATCAAACATTTGCTAAATGATACTTTTTTTTTTTTTTTGCCAGTCCTGGGCTTAAGCTCAGGGCCTGAGCACTGTCCTTGGGCTTTCTCAAGGCTAGAGCTCTACCACTTGAGCCTCAGCACCACTTCTGGCTTTTTTCTATGTATGTGGTACCAAGGAATTGAACCCGGGTCTTCGTGCATGCTAGGCAAGCACTCTACCACCAGGCCAAACTCTCGCCCTAAATAATACTTTTTAAAAAAATGCTGCGGGGCCGGGGAGTTTGGCCTAGTGGTTAAAGTGCTTGCCTAGCATGCATGAAGACCCGGGTTCCATTCCTTGGTACCACATACATAGAAAAAAGCCGGAAGTGGTGCTGAGGCTCAAGTGGTAGAGCTCTAGCCTTGAGAAAGTCCAAGGACAGTGCTCAGGCCCTGAGCTCAAGCCCAGGACTGGCAAAAAAAAAAAAATGCTGGTCCTGGGATCCGAATTCAGGACCAGGGCACTGTCCTTGAGCACCTTTTGTTCAAGGCCAATGCTCTGCACTTGAGTCACACCTTCAATTCCAGCTTTTTGTGGTTAATTGGAGATAATCATCTATGGACTTTACTGCCTGGCCTGGCTTCAAATTGCCATCTTCAGATCTCAGTCATGACATGAGCCACTGGCTCCCATCTAAATGACTGCAACTTCCTATTGAGAGAATTCTGTGTGTGTGTGTGTGTGTGTGTGTGTGTGTGTGTGTGTGTGTGTGTGTGCGTGTATGTGTATGTATGTGTGTGTACATGTGTACCAATACTTAGACTTGAACTCAGGGACTCATAGCTGCTCCTTAGCTTTTTTCTCTCAAGATTAACACTCTACTCTACTTTCATTTCTGGCTTTTTGTTCGTTTATCGCACACAAGAGTTTCATGGATTTCCCTGCTCAGGCTAGCTTTGAACCAGGATCCTCAGATCTCAGTCTGTTAAATAGCTAGAGTTATAAATATTACTCACCAGCACCTGACTAAAAATATTCTTACTATAACAAGGAAGTGAATTAAACATGAACTCCACCCTTATGTTACAAAGCCCATGAGTCCTCACAGAGATTTTTCTGACTGTCTTTCTGGGATGAAGGTTCACTGATAACATTCCTGGAGGGCCCAGTAGTTTGTCTCCTCAGGTCCTCAGCAGTCATGTATGTATTTTGGACTCTACCTTTATCTTGGACTGCAATAATGTATTATGGCCACAGTCAAGGGTGGCACATTTGTATCTCCAAGTTGGGTAGCTACAGTTTCTTATTTCTCCTTCATGTGCTTCCTTCAACTTGCTCAGTGTTTAAACACTAACAGTTCTGACCACTCATCCCACTTTTCAAGATCACTTACCAAGATCAGTAATCAGTCATCTACAAATCTGGCCTGCCACTGGTTGGTTTAAGTAAAGTTTTATTGGAATTCTGTCACACTCATTCATACATACACGGTCTGTCTTTTCTCTGGTGATATAACAGTAGAGCTAAAGTATAAGTTATTTACTACCGAGTCCATTCTAAAAAAAATATGTCAATTCTGAGCTAAGGGCCAGACATCTATAATACTATAAGAAAACATTGGGCTTGTAAAGATTTTTTTAAATCAATGTCACATTAAGCAGCTACACTCCTCTCTCCCCTGGCACACACAACCACCCTGATCTTTACTATAGAGGGCATAGGACTTTTGTCTGCTTAGTATCACTTCATTTAGGGCATGCACCCCTTCTCCTTTTCTGAACTCACTCTCTGTTCTGGATTTAGGTAACTCTCCTCCCGTCCATAACCCCCTGGCCAATCAGAGCCTGCCCTGTGACTTTTGGTCAATCATGAAAGATGCTTCTTTTCACATCCCAGTCTCAAAATATTGGGACGATAAAGACCCAGGGCTGACTGAATCGTTCTGCCTCCCCATAGGAAAAACCCTACTGACAGCAAATCCAAGGCACATTCTCTCTATGTAACCCCATTGGCCTAGACTCCGAATATTTCCTGCCTCTGCCTCCCAAGTGCTGGAATTATAGATGTGTGCTACCATGCCAGGCATTTCTTTAAATTTTCATCTTAAAACTTGACAAAAGCTGGTATTGCTGACTCAAACCTGTAGTCTAGCTGCTCAGGAAGGTGAGCTCTGTGGTTCATGATTCAAAGCCAACCTGGGCAAATAAGTCTGTGAGACTCTTTTGGCCAATTAACCACTAAAAAGCTGGAAATGTAGCTGTGGTTCAAGTGGTAGAGCACTGGCCTTGCCTGAAAAAAACTTGAGGACAGCACCCAGGCCCCAGAGTTTAAGCCCTACGTCTGACACAAAACAAACAAAAAAAACCCTTGACAACAGACTAGAACCGAAAATGAAACAAAAACAACTCTCGATCGTGGCTGATGAAAAACCTTTGGACTCTCAGTTATACAAGACAATATTCTCTCCACTTAAGCTAGTTTGGACTGAGTTTCTGTTATAGACAAAAATCAAAAGATGCCAGGGAACTCTAAAAGCCAAGTAACAGAGGAGTTCTGAAGTGACTGCCTGGCATGGGTGGGGTATTGTGGAAGACAAAAGGAATCACTGTCTGGAGCTTGGTGAGCCTTCATCCACACAAATGATGACTGGAAGCTGGTTCACTAGTCTAGGAGCTGGATCACTTAGCCTTTGGACTTAGCAGGTGTAAACATGGGGTTTTATAACCATTTCTCCATACCTCTGTAAAAGGCGCAGGGTATTTATAAGGCAAACTGGTGAGGGTGTTCTCTGCCAGGGGCAAATTGGCTTAGAGATCCCAGGGATAAGACCTCTACCATCCTGGTAAGCCACAGCCTGATGCTTAGGCCAGGTCAAGTGTGCTGGCTTTTCTGTGGCCCTCAGTGAGTTGTAAGAAGCAGCAGGCAAGTGCCAGTCCCTTAGGAAGCCCGGCAGTCTTGGATGACAGCCATGCAGTGTTGCTCCAGCAGGATATTCTAGTCTGTGCCAACAATCCCAAATAAAAAGAGGTGTGTTTACTGAAGAATTCACAAGATATATTAACTCTCCTAAATTAAAGTGAGTGAGAGCAAGCCAGAGAGGCAGGGTACATCTGAAGAATGGCCCTGAGCCCAGGTGAGCCTCTGTGTGTACACTTAGTAGGGCAAGGCCCTGGACCTGAATTTTTGGTTTGCTTTCTGTTATCTTGAAATGATTAATACCTTACTTAACCAGGCACCAGTAGGTCACACCTGTAATCCTAGATACTCAGGAGGCTGAGACCTGGAAGATAGAGGTTTGAAGTCAGCCTAGACTGAAAACTTCATGAGACTCCATCTCCCATTAAAAAGCTGAACAGAGCCAGATGCTGATGGCTCACACCTATAATCCTAGCTATTCAGAAGACTGGGATCTGAGGATCACAGTTCAAAGCCAGCCCTGGCAGGAAGGTATGTGAGAGGCTTATCTTAAATTAATCAGCAAAAAAGCACTCCCATTTGGGGGTTGGACATGTATAGCACAGGCCAATGAGAAAACACATCAGGTACCCAGTTCAAGTGTGGGTCTGGGCCAGGGTGGGGAGGAAGTTGGGTTGGAGCAGGGAGAGAGGGTGGTAGGGATGGGACCAGGAAGTGGAGTTGTGGCCTTGGGCACAAAAGCTCAGGGACAGTGCCCAGGTCCTGAGTTCAAGCTCCATCACACACACACACACACACACACACACGCTGAACTGGAAGCATGATGCAGGTGGTAGAGTTCCAGCCATGAGCAAGAAAGCCTAGAACATGAGGCCCTATGTCCAAACTCTGTTACTGGCATTTTCATTTTGTATTGGGTCTGGCCTGGTGTTCAGAGAACTGAGTGATCCTGATCCTCGAGGCTTCTCCAAAACTCCTCAGCATCTTTCTCCTCATAATGAGAATGTCTCCCAGTTCTACTCTTGGGGTATAACTTGGGCCTGGGGGCAGGCAGGCTAGCCTGGTCAGTCTATTCTGTCCCTTTCTTCAGAGGAAAGGAAAAACCCAAGAAAATTAAGGACAAAGTGCTGAGCAATCATGACAAGATTTAGTTGAGGATCTGGTCTCCACAAAGGATGGCTTGAGTTTCCACTTAGGAATTCAAGAGAATTATGTCACTAGGGCAATCACATGACTGCTTAATCTTTAAAACCATGGTTTCCAAATTCTGCCCCAAGGTACTACAGAGAGTTCAGAGGCACCAGGTGTCATCTTACATTTTCTAGACAACACAGAACCACTAACTAAATAGCTGTCAGACACCACGTTGACAGGTATTTTAGTTCTGATTTAAATTCATGCTCCATTCTTTGCAATGATGTCATGCTATTTGCTAAGTGGTTGCTATATTTTTTTGGCAGTTGCTGTGATAAAATGCCACAAAAGTCAATCAGCATAGAACAAAAAACAAAGGTGGCAGTGTCCATTCTGATTTTAAGGGTGAGAGTTGTGCAGCTGTCCAATAGAAACGCATGCCCTATGAGTCACTGTGAGGGTTTAGGAATGAAATGAATGCATTATTTTTAAATTTATAATATTCTTTCTTTGAATGGATTTAAGTTATTAAGAAATGTGCAGTAAGTTTATTGTATTTGGGCTGGGAATGTGGTTTAGTGGTAGAGTGCTTGCCTAGCATGCATGAAGCCCTGGGTTTGATTCCTTAGTACCACATATAAACAGAAAAAGCCAGATGTGACGCTGTGGCTTAAGCAGTAGACAGTTATAAGCAAAAGAAGCTCAGTGGTCAAGCCCTGAGTTCAAGCTCAGGACCGGCAATATATACATACATATATAATTATTATTATTATATTTATTTTTTGGTTTTAGTTTTGTGCAGGCCTAGAAGCTGTCCCTGAGCTTTTGCATTCAAGGCTAGTACTCTACTACATGAGCCACAGCTCCACTTTGAATATTTTGCTCGTTTATTGGAGATAAGCATCTCATGGATTTTCCCGCCCAGACTGGCTTTGAACCTCAATTCTCAGAGCTCAGCTCCAGAGTAGCTGGATTATAGGCGTGAGCCACCAAGCTTTTTTTTTTTTTTTTTTTTGTCTGTTGTGAGGCTTGCACTCAGGGCCTGGAAACTGTCTCTGAGCTTTTTCATTCAAGGCTAGTGCTCTACCACTTGAGCTACAGCTCCACTTCTGGTTTTCCGGTTGTTACTGGAGATAAGAGTTTCAGACTTTAGTGCCAGGGCTGGCTTTGAACCTTGATCCTCAGACCTCAGCCTCCTGAGTAGCTAGGATGACAGGTGTGAGCCACCAGCGCCTGGCTGCACTGAGTTTTATTCAATATGGAGCTTTATTCAAAGTTCTTTAAGCACATCCTCCCCTGAATGTACTTGAAGTGAAAATGAAAATCATTTCCTACAATTTGTCTTCCTTGTCAGGAAACAGGGCCAAGAGCTTCTAAGCAGGGGTGCTGCAGTCCTGGCTGTAGGGGGATGACGTCACCCTTCTGGGATGAGTTCATTTTGCCCTTTCGGGATGTATGTCTGCAAGCAAATCCAGCTCTGGAGGGAGGGAGGGGGGGGGAGGGAGGGAGGGAAGCCCACACAAACAGCTCTCCAGTCCTGTGAGCGGGAGCCTTTAGAAGCTGATTGGCAGGGTCAAGTGGCTACTGTAGCCTTATGTTCATCAAGCCTTATGAATTGGCTCTTTGCTAAGGAAAATCTCACATGAGAATTTTTCTAGTGGCAAGTCTACGCTAGTAAATTCTTCTAAGGAGCCTAAGTTCTTTAGCATGCATGGCAGATAACTCTCAGAGGGCATGTGGGGGACCCTTCCCTGCTCTCCCCTCCCTCCAGTGCCCGGCTGAACACTCAGCCCCACTGTCCTGGTTCAGTGTACTTCCAAGTACAGTTGTATCCAGGGGCCAAGGAGGCTGTGGGGAGAGGGAACTTGAAATGGTGTTTTGCCTGGCATGTATCTATAGGACCATAGAACTAAACTGGTCCTTGGCAGGTTGTGTCCTCTCCTCTAGGTGGTGGCTGTGGAGAAGTATTTTCAGAAGCAAATGCCTGTCCCTTATCTGGGGGAACACTCTGGTCCAGGGCTGTGCAATTTTGGTAATGCTTGGGGACTCCGCCACAGGAAGTATGAAGCAACAAAACCCCACAGACATACATGGAGAGTCCAGGAAGGGACAATCCAGAGAGGGACAGCGGAAGCTCTCACTCCTGGAGCGAAGCCTGGGGGAACCCAGGAAGGGGGTTCATAAGAAACTCCAGGAGTAAGGGCCAGGTAAGGGGATGAGTTATGTCCTGCCTCAGAATTTAAATATTGAAGTCCTAACCTACTACCCAGAATGGGGCTGTATTTAGACAGGGCTTTAAAGGAGAAAGGGGCAAGGAGTAAAATGAGGGCACGGTACTTGGCCCAAATCCCATCTAACTGAAAGGGGAAGATTAGGACACAGTCACACACAGCTGGTAGAGTGCAGGAAGATGACACAGGATGACACAAGATGGCTGTATGAAAGCCCCAAAAGAAGTCGCAGCAACACCTGGATCTCAAGTTCCAGCCAAAAGGAACCAAAAGGATATAGACTTCTGTGGTTGTCTGTTATGAGGCCCCCAGCAAACTAATAGGATGAAACAACAGACAAACAAACAACTAGCGTGGTACTGGTAGCTCAAGCCTGAAATCCTAGCTCCTCAGGAGGCTGAGACTGGGCTGACAAGTCTGTGAGACTCTTTTTTTTTTTGTGGGTTGTACGGTTTGAACTCTGGGCCTGGGCACTGTACCTGAGCTCTTCGGCTCAAAGCTAATACCCTACCTCTTGAGCCTTAGCCCCAATGCCCGTTTTCTAGTAGTTGACTGGAGATAAGGGTCTCATAGTCTTTAGCGTCTGGGCTGGCTTTCATCCTAAATTCTCAGATCTCAGCTTCCTGAGTAGTTAGGATTACAGGCGTGAGCCACTGCACCTGGCTTATTCTAATTAACTCCCCTAAAGCTGAATGAGGAGGAGTGGCTCAAGGAACAGCATCAACCTTGAGCAAAAAAAGCCAAGTAAGAGTGCAAGGCTCTGAGATCAAGCCCCAGTACTGGTGGCAAAACACAAAGCCACGAAACCTAGACTTAGAGTGCTATTCCATCAGAGCTATCCTCCAGACTCTGCTAAGTGTGTAGCTGAGGCCCGCCTTCCTCTGCCACCACAAAGGTGAGATGTGTTTCTTTATACTGATGCTAACAATTAGTCCTCATTTACTACACATGTGTAGAAATTTGCCACGCTTTCTGTTATTTACTTATTCCAGCTACTCTTGGTATTTCAAGTTTAACCTATAAGTCCCTTTCTTCAATCTGTGAATTTAAATTGCTAATGAATTACTTGTCTAGCTGCTCTTAATCAAATGACATTTGGAGGGCGTTTCTTTTTCAACTCAGAAAGCAGAGTGAAGGGATTGATTGTTGAATTCTTGTTTTCTGCTGGCTTCAAGCTTGGCAGAGACCTGAACTGGTTTAGAGGACATCAGTTTAAAAGGTTCTCAAACTTGGAGGGACTCGAAGTACGATAATGGAACTCTCTGTGGTGCAGTTAGATATCAGAATGCAATTCAGTGCTCAACTTGTGTCAGGATCAGGGGATGAAAATAATTCAATGCATTAATATCTCCATGGAGAGCAGAAAATGCATAATCTCTATGGAGGCCCTCAGAATCGCACCTGGAATTAGGGTAGAATTATGTTGCAGTTAAATATTGGAGGGGAAGGGATAGAGATAAGAGGAAGAGGGTGAGAGGTGATCCATTTCTTTGGTGGCAATGACAGCTATTACACTCTAGGTTTAATATATCATGGTATTGTATACTTACAAAGTTAAGATCCCCAAATAACTGAGGGCGTAGTGTTTAGATGTTCAACAATTAACTTGCATGTCTAATGTGTAACTGGGATTCAAAGAGGTGTAAATGAGCCAGGCACCAGTAGCACACGTCTATATACTTAGGAAGCTGAGATCTGAGGATCCTGGTTCAAAGTCAACCTGGGCAGAAAAGTCTGAGAGATTGTATGTTCAATTGACTCCAAAAAGCTTGATCAGGGTACAAAATGGGACACTACACACTTTTTATGGTAAATAATCACAGCTCATTGCATCTCCTACCCATCTCTGGTGGCTTATTTGCTAGAAATTAGCTCACTGTGAAGTGATTTAGAAAGGTCTTTGGTGGTTGTATCAAAAGTGCAACACAATGCTTTTATTTGTCTCATTTCTTTATCTTGCTGCTCTGTCACTGCCCTGGCTGCTGATTCTGGAAAAGATCTCTTAGCATAATGGTGTCCACTAGCTCCAGCTTGCAGTCTCTGAAGACACCCTCCTCAATTCTAGGGACAGGATTGCTAAATCTCAGTGTACATACATCTAGGTTTTTCTACACACGCGCATACACAATCCTCACATAGATGATGTATAGTAGCTTTTGATCAGACTACATTGTATGTTTGATACCTGATTTTCCTAACAATGCATACTGAATATATTTCTCCACATTACTCAGTGTATAACCTACTGAATTTTTTATTTGTTTGTTTTTTGGCCAGTCTTGGGGCTTGTACTCAGAGCCTGAGCCCTGTCCTTGGGCTTTCTAAAGAGCTATACCACTTGAGCCACAACGCCACTTCTGTTTTTTTCTGTGTATGTGGTACTGAGGAACTGAACCCAGGGCTTCATGTGTACTAGGCAAGCACTCTACCAGTAGACCACACTCCTGGCCCCTAGTGAGTTGTTTTAATAATCCCATAATACGTATTGCATAAATTTTCAATATACTGTTCATTTAATGTTCAGATTCTTCAGCTGTTCCTAGTTTTCTGACTGTTGTACATAAACCTTTTTTGGGGGAGGGGTTGGAGACTAGGATTTGAAATCAAGGCCTTGAACTTGCTGTATAGCACTCTACCACTTGAGCCATACCTCCAGCACAGCTTTTTGCTGGTTACTTTGGAGATGAAGTCTCAAGAACTCTTCTGCCCTGGCTGGTTTCAAACTGTGATCCTTTAGATCTCAGCCTACTTAGTAGTTAGGATTATAGGCCTAGCCCATCCACTGCATGTTTTATTATACATTCTCATGCACTTCCTGATTGTTTTCTTGGGATGGGTTACTTGAGTACAACTGGGGGTTGAAAAACATAGATGTTTGCCCTGTGCCAGTGGCTCCTGCCTGTCTCCTAGCTACTCAGGAGGCTGAGATCTGACGATTCCAGTTCAAAGCCAGAAAGGGCAGGAAAGTCTGTGAGACTCTTATCTCTAATTAGTCACAGAAAAAAAAAGCTGGAAGTGATGATGTGGCTCAAGGACACGAGCTTTGAGCAAAAGGATTCTGCCTAGGCCCAAAGTTTGAGCCCTAGGACTGGCACGCACACACACACACACACACACACACACACACACAGAGTATGGATGTTTGAAAGATCCAGGATCATGGACATTTTGCTATTCATCTCTTTCTTTACTACTTTTTATACATTAATTACGTACATTAATTGAATTCTATACAATGTAATTGCTCATATATTGTATATTGTAATTGTATATATATTGCATATACATGTAATTACATTCTCTACATGCATATGAGGTACCAACCTCACTCGTCTATCATTTTTACAGTATTCCTCTATCACTCTTCACTCCTGAAAAGTATTTCAACATTCTTTTTTCTATTTTCATATGTGCATGTAAAGTATGGTGACCTATTCACTCTGGCTTCTCCTGCTGATATCCCACCCCAACAGAGCATGTTTTACTTTTCTGTCATTCATTCACTTTTCTTAGTATATATTTTAATTGTACCAAGGGGTTTCACCATGGTATTTTCCGTGTGCCACTCTATTTCTCTTTCCTTACTCCTTCCCCTACTGATCAACAGCTTTCAGTGAGATTCTAAGGAATCTCACTGTGATTTTCATCCATGGGTATGATGTAGTTCAGTATTATTCAGCCTCTATACTTCTCTTTCCCTCCCTTTCTTTAACCCCAGTCTGTTACAATCAAGTTCTAGGTACACATGCATATGTATATAGATATATATGCCTTTAAAATCTAGTTCTACCAGGCACAGATGGCTCACACCTGTATCCTGGCTACTTAGAAGGCTGACATCTGATTAGTGGTTCGAAGCTAGCAGGGGCAAGAAAGTCCTTGAAATTCTTACCTCCAATTAACCACCAGAAAACCATATGTGGCACTGTGGCTCTAAGTGTTTGAGCACTAGACTTAAGCAAAAGAGTTCAGGGACAGCACCCAGACCCTGAATTCAAGCCTTATGACTGACCAAAAAGAAAGTCTAGATTCTGCAAGTGGGTTTGTACACATTTATCTTTTTGTGCTGATCCCACTGAATATAAGGCCTGAGCTTTGCCCCTAAGATTTTGGGCCTAAGGCTAGCAGTGCTCTACTACTTGAGCCCTGGGCCATTTGTGGCTTGTTAACACTGAAGATTATGGAGTTTCATGGGTTTTCCTGCCTAGGCTGGCTTCAAACCACAATCCTCAGATCTCAGTCTCCTGAGAATTACAGGCGAGTCACGGTGCCTGCCAAGCATGCGTGTGTGCAGGCACATGCACAGACACACTTTTTAAATTTTATTTATTCTGGGCCAGTCCTGAGGCTTGAATTCAGGGACTAAGTGCTGTCTTGGAGCTTTTGGGCTCAAGACTAGCTCTCTACTACTTGAGCCACATTGCAACTTATGCCTTTTGGGTGGTTAACTGGAAGTAAGAGTTTTATGGACTTTCCTGCCTAGGCTGGTTTCGAACCACAACCCTCAAATTCCAGGCTTCTGAGTAGTTTAGGATTATAGGCCGCACAGCCTGGCTGGCACCCACATTTCTCAGGTAACAAAAGTTATATGCTACTCATCTCATTGTTTACAGTCCTATGAGGGGTGAGCCGGCTTCAGGGTTGGCTAAGCGAGCACGAGGGGATCCCTGGGGGAATTCGGGGCCACACCTCACGTTCCAACGGGAAAGCAGGGGTTGACTTTCAGCATCCTTTTCCTGTGGGTGCAGGGAACTGAGGTACTTGGGATGCAATGGCGACTGGGTGGCAGATTTCAGTAATTTTGGGGTACTCCTGTGTGTCTCACCTCGCAGGGCCGGGGTGCAAAGCGGCTTTCAGGGGCAAGACTGCGGTCCCAGGCTCCGACCAGCAGCCGTACCTCTGGGTGATGGGCAGATCGGCGCCTTACTCGGTCCTCCCCGTCCTGGATCCTGCCTGGTCTCCCCCCCCCCCCCCGTGCCCATTCCCGGTCCTCCCTGGTCCCGGTCCTGCCTTGGTCGTCGAGGGACAGGGCAGGGAAGAGTCTAGACGCGATTTCCTCCCATTGTCCTCCCTTCCTCCTTGCCCCTCCGCACCCCACTTTCCGCCTCCGTGCAGACCCGGAGATGGCGGGGCCCGGACCCTCACGGGGCTAGAGGTCTCCACGCCCCGCTCCGCGGCACAGCCCCCCCCCCCCCCCCCCCGCCTCCACCCCGCGGGGTTCCGTCCTGGGGCAGCCGGCAAACTTCCCCCCCGGCCGCTGCAGAAGCTCCGCCCGGCCCCTCGGGTGGCCCCGGGCCGGCGCTGGGAGGTCGACAGGCCCCCTTCCGCGGGGCTCGAGGACGGGGCGCGCGGCCCCGGGGCCGGGGTACCCCCGCACGGCTGGAGTGGGGTGCTGGGGAGGCCCAAGGGGCGGGCGGCCAAGCTTGGCCCCTCCCCCTGCCCCACCCCGCCCCGATCCCCCTTTCTCTCCCCCCCCCCCCGCCCCGTCGAAGTCCCCTCCCCCAGCCCTCTCCACCCCGCCGAGGTCCCTCTTCCCCTTCCCCAGCCCTCCCCGCCCCGCCAGGGTCCCCTTCCCCCGCCGGCGCCGCGCTCGCGCTCGCGGGAGCCGCGGAACCCGAGCCGAGCGGCCGGCGGCGGCGCTCCGTGCGGCCTAGGGCGCCCGGGCGGCCGCGACCTCTCCCTCCCCCACCGCTCCCGGAAGCGCGGGGCGGGGTCCCCGGCCGGGCCGCGGGGGCGGCGCGGGGGCCGGGGCGGGGCGGGGCGCCGCGGCGCTCGCGCGGGCTGGGCCGGCGGTGCGCGCCCACTCCGGCTCCAGGCGGCCACCGCGCGCGCGCGGGCCCAAGCCGCCCGGCTCCAGCCCAGCTCAGCCCCGCGGGCGCAGCGGCAGCGGTGTCGGCTCGCGCGAGGCCCCGCGCCCCTCGCAGCTCCCCGGGCGCCCCTCGCAGGCCCCCCCTCACCCCCGGGCGCGGTGCATGGAGACGCGGCCCGCCGTCCGCCGCTGAGCTCCCGCCCCCGCCTCCGCCCGCCGGGGTGCGGCGGCCTCGGGCCCCTGCCCGCCCCGGGCTCCCGCCCGCCCCGCCGCCCGCGGATCGCCGCGGCCCGGCTGTCGGACGGAGGCCATGGCCCACTCTCCGGTGCAGTCGGGCCTGCCGGGCATGCAGGTAGGCAGGGCGGCCGGCGCGGGGACGCGGGGACGCGGCCGGGCGGAAGCGGCAACTTGGCGGTTGTAAACACGGCGCCCCCTCGCTCCCTTCCGGGGTCGCGCCGGGGAGGGGCGCCGGCCCCGGGGGGCCCCCGGCTTTGCGTGGCCCCGGCGCCTGGGGTCTCGGGGCGGGGGGGGGGGTCGAGCGTGCGTGGTGGGGCCCGCGGCCTGGGTCCGAACGTGGGGGTGCCGGCGCCCCAACTCCCGCTGCCGGCGCCCGCCCGGCCCCCGGAGACGGGAAGGGAGCAATGCCCTTGGAGGCCCCGCCTGGCCCCCGAGTCCCGCGCGGGCGGGGGGGCGCCCCGGGTCGTCGCCCCCTCGGCGGAGTCGCCCGGGCAGGGCAGGGCAGGGCGGGCTGCGGGCGGAGGGGACCCGGGGACCCGGCGCCCCGCGCGGAGCCCCGCGCCCAGGCCCGGCCGCCGGCGCCCGGTTCCACCCGAGGGCCGGCGCGGCGCCCGTGCATGCTGGCTGGCGTCCTGGCCTGTGGCTGACTTTTATTTTTAAGGGGGGGTGCAGGGGGTGAGGAAGGACGTTGCACTTCACATGGACGCGAACGTATGAAAAGTTTATTATTATTTTTTTCGCCATTAGGGACGGACTTTAAAGATAAACGCTGCCATCCTCGGCCAGCGCTTCACTTGGTGGCAAAATGACGACGCAGGGTTTGCCATGAAAGTTTTTGCTCTTCCCAAGCCGTGGAGCTAAGCGAGTGAACTCAAGAACTTTCAGAAAACAACCAAAAAAAAAAAACCCGAGTGGACTGTTCGCTTGCAGATGGCAACAGGCTCCTCTCGCCCCGTCCCTGTCTCCAGGCTGAGAAGCGGGGTGCCCTGGCCTTAGGAGGTCTGACACCCCCCCCCACCTCCAAGCCCAGTGATTTTTTTTTTTTTACTCCCTTTCTCCTCCCACTGAAAGAAAACTGGATTTCATTGTTTGGCTGTGAAATCTGGAAAAATAGGGAACCCAAAGTTACCCGTTTTTGATGGCAGCTACGATTCTCAGTCTGTATCTGGTGTGCTGTGTGTTCGTCTCAAGGGATAATAAAATCAGTATCAGAAGAAAGTGATAGGGAGTAGAGTTGGAGAATATCCTCAACTTACATCTATAACATGCAGTTAGAAAACTTCTGCTCCCACAAGGCAAAAGTCACAAGTGGCTTTTTGGTATTTCTTAAAGCCCCCACTTTGGTTTCCGTGTAGAAAGACATGAATGTGGTCAGGGTGGACTGGGTGAAACGTTGCTTCTTAACTAGCAGAGCAAGAGGACCTCTTGTAACATTTACAATTTCTTTTTTTTTTTTTAAATCAATATTTCCTTTAGACACGGAGTATTACAACATACTAATGGGATTGTGAAAACCACCTCACTGTGGCAGTGAGCCTTTGCCTCTGTGGGCAGTGAAGCTGTCTGAAGAAAGTATTTAAAGTATCCCCCTGACTACATTAATACTACCTCGTAGCTGGATAGTTCTGGTCTCTGCACTTTTTCTTTTATGTGCTAGTACTGGGGCTTGAACTCAGAGCCTGGGTGCTGTTTCTTAGCTTTTTCCTCTCTAGACCGGCACTGTACTGCTTGAGCCATTTCTCTACTTCCTGCTTTTTAGTAGTTAACTGGAGGTAAGAGTCTTCCGGACTTTTCTGCTCTGGCTGGCTTTGAACACATGGCCCTCAGATCTCAGCCTCCTGAGTAACTATGATTACAGGCTACCAGCATCAGACAGTGTCCAAATTCTTAATTTGGGAAACAGATTGGCCTCTTGGGTTATGTCCTACCTGTGTTCTTGACAGGGGAGCTTTGTTTACCCAGGCCAGCGTACATGCTAGGCAAGAACTATCACTAGGTCACAATCCCGTTTATACTCCATAGTAGAAAATGATAGTTTTCTTTTTTTGGGGGGGGGGTTGCCAGTCCTGGGCCTTGAACTCAGGGCCTGAGCACTGTCCTGGGCTTTCTCAAGGCTGTCACTCTACCACTTGAGCCACGCACCACTTCAGCCTTTTCTATGTATGTGGTAGGGAAGAATTGAAACCCAGTCTTCACATATGCTAGGCAAGCACTCTACCACTAGGCCCAACTCCCACCCCCTAAAGATGATTCATTTTTCTCAATAGGAAAGACCAAGAGTTGGCAGCAGTTCTAGCTTTAGAGTGTTACCCAGCTTCTGATGGTCATTCCTGTGCTTATATTCACAAGCTGGATGATACATTTTTTTGGTGTGCCATGGTGAGGAGCATCCTTCCCCTTCTTCCCTCAAAGAAAAGAAAAACAAACACGTTTAATTTCAACTTGGAATTGGTTGTTAATTGCCTTGGGAGGCTTCCTAGGAGCTGGTGGTGAGGATTAAATTAAAGGTACACCTGGCCTTGACTGGCAGGGTAAAGCTGGAGAAGTAGGCATCCTCTCTGCTGTGGGTCTCAAGCCCCTCCCTCCTGCCTTGTTTCCTGACCAGGGCTTATAAGGAGTTGGCATAAAGATTGGGAATGACGAAAGGTTTGGTGAATTCAGGAGGCCTAAGCTTACAGAGGAGGACTGTTTAGTCTTCAGATTTCTTACTGGTTGGTACCTATTGAGGCATTGGTATTACAACATTTTTTTTTTTTTTTTTTTTGCCAGTCTTGGGCTTGAGCTCAGGGCCTGAGCCCTGTCCTTGGACTTTCTCAAGGCTAGAACTCTACCACTTGAGCCTCAGCACCACTTCCGGCTTTTTCTATATATGTGGTACCAAGGAATCGAACCAAGGTCTTCGTGCATGCTAAGCAAGCACTTTAACCACTAGGCCAAACTCCCGGCCCGGTATTACAACATTTTAAAGCTATAGAAACTAAATTGAGTGGCCCAAGGTTAAAGGATTGCATTATGAGGCAAAACTATGTGATGGGAAAAATAGATCTTTCTTGTGTTGAAGCTCATTCTCCTCCTCAGCATGTCACATAGGGTGTTCTGTGGTTACTTTGACAAATATTACAGGTTATTTTATTCCAGAATTAAATAAGAAGTACAGAGTGGATGAAGAAGTACAGAGTGGACGTTTTACTTATTCAATCAGTGGCTTTTATTGACCACCACTGTGAAGTTCTAGATAGCTGTACAGTTGAATGTTTAATAAAGTTTATCTTTTTCTTTTTCCCCTTTTGCTTCCCAGTTCTGTATTACCATAGGAGAAAAGAAGAAATGAACTGAGTGTAGTAACTGAATAAATAGAAGGAAATTAGTTAGTTGGTGCCTGCAAAGGTTCCCTGTGTGCACTGAATATCCAGGCCTGCCTTCAATTGAAGGCTGGTTCACAACTGGCTTTGAGTCTGTATAAATTGTGATTTAAAAACAATTATTTTTTTTGCTAGTCCTGGGGCTTGAACTCAGGACCTGACTACTGTCCCTGAGCTTCTTTTGCTCAAGGCTAGAACTTTATCACTTGAGCCACAGTGCCATTTCCGGCTTTTTTTTTTTTTTAGGTGGTACTGAGGAATTGAACTCAGGGCTTCATGCATGCTAGGCAAGCACTCTACTACTAAGTCACATTCCAAGCCAATTTAAAAATAATTTGATTGTGGTTATAAATTTATTGTACAGAATTTTGCCAAGTACCTTTCACCCTTTTTTGTGTGTGCTGGTACTGGGGCTTGAACTAAGTGTGAGTGCTGTCACTGAGCTTTTGTATCCAAGGCTACAGCCCTGCCACTTGAGCCACAGCTCCACTTCTGGCTTTCTTGTGGTTAATTGGAGGTAAATTGTCATTAGATTTTTTTCCTGCTCTGGCTGGCTTGAACTTCGATCCTCAGATTTCAGACTCCCGAGTATCTAGGATTACAGGCATGAGCCATCGGTGTCCAGCCCACCTTTTAGCTTTTATGTGAGTCTTGTAAGAAAATTTACAGGTCCAGAAACTCAAGTTTGAGAACACGGCTGCTTCCTAGCACTTGGGAAGCACTGTAGGATTGCCTTTTAAATGTAGAAGGGAGGGGCCCGGAGTTTGGCCTAGTAGTAGAGTGCTTGCCTAGCATGCACAAAGACCCGGTACCACATATATAGCAAAAAGCCACAAGTGGTGCTGTGGCTCAAGTGGTAGAGCCCTATCCTTGAGAAAATCCAGGGACCGTGCTCAGGCCCTGAGCTCATGCCCAGGACTGGCAAAAAAAAAAAAAAAAAATGTAGAAGGGAACTGGTTGCAACATGAAACTGCTTACTATTTTGTGAACTATACTTTTTGTTGTTGTTGTTGTTGTTTGTTAAAACACCACATCAGTTAGAGAAGTCACAAATGTAGCAGGGGCATGAGTTAATTCAGAATGTTTCAGGGTTGTACACTGAGGAACCTCTCTTATTTGCCTGCATAGACCATTGAGAGGCATAGTTGAAACGGGACAGCCCACAGCCTTCCTCTTGTCCTTGCAACTTGGGGTAGCTTTCGACCTTTAATGACAATGTGGAGGTCAGGAGAAGTTCAATAAGACAACTACATGTCATTCTACTTAAGTGCTATCCCCCACCTTGCATATCACATTTCCTAAGTGTCCTAATTGCTGTTTCCTTGGGAAATCCTATGGAGTTGCCTTGATGCCATCAGCCCCCTGGGGTTGATTGAGTGTCCCAGGTGGGATTGAGAGCGGTCAGAGGCTGAGAGTACGCCGCAGAAAGACTGACTGATGGCCCCAGTCTTGCAGCACTGCTGTAAGGGAGCCAGTGATGGATGGCCAGGAGTCTGGGCTGTTGGTCCTGGCTGCTTGTCAAGGGGTGTTATGTGGAGGATGGCCGGTGTGTGGCTGGACAGGTGTGGGGCACAGGCCTGGGATGGGGTCTGCCGTCTGGCTGGCGGGGAGGGCTGGGGTCTGGGCAGCAGGAGGCAGGGCAGTTTTGTTCTGTTCTTTTGGCTTCCTGTGTTCTCAGGGGTAGGTGGGCTCTGGGAGTACACGCAGGGCTGTCTTACAAGGCCTTGGGGACTTGAGGCCAAAGAGGCCCAGCAGAGAGAACGGTGGGGAGCTCAGGTGTCCCTGGGCAGCTGAGGTGACACAGGATTCACAGACCCAGATGATCTGACCTCAGGGGACAGTGTAGAGTCTTAGCATGATATGTTCCCCCTTGCTAATTGACAGCCTTTGCCTGTTGCCTTGTGCTGTGAGAGATACTAGGAAGTTGATGTCTCTCTCTCACTAGAACTTTGTAGTACACCTCTCTCAGGTTTGTAATGGTGAGGATTCCTTTTGCTTGAGAGATGCTTGAGAGAGAGAGAGTGTTGGGGATTGAACCTGTGGTCTTGGGGCATGCTTGGCAAGCATTCTACCCAGAGTCAGTCATATCCGCTGTCCTGAAATGTTTTTATTTTGGTTGAAGGATGTCGTATTTTTTTCTTTCTGTACTGATGCTGGGACCTCAACTCAGTGCCTTATGTTTTCACTTGCCTTTTTCTACTCATGGCTGGTGTTTTTACCACTTGGTCCTTGCTTCCGGCCCAGCTTTTTTTTTGCTGATTAGTTGGGGATGGAGTGTTGAGGACTTTTCTGCCTGGGTTGGTCTATAACCTTGATCTGCAGATAACAACCTAGGATTACAGGCTTGAGCCATAGGCGCTGTCAGCAAGAGTTTTTGTTTTTGTTTTTTTTCCCCCCAGTCCTGGGGCTTGAACGCAAGACCTGAGCATTGTCCTTGGGCTTTGCTAGCACTCTTCCACTTGAGCCACAGCACCACTTCTAGCTTTTTCTGTGTATGTGGCACCAAGGAATTAAATCTGGTGCATGCTAGACAAGCACTCTACCAAGTAGGCCATGCTCCCTGCCCAGTATTTGTTGTTGTTGTTGGTTGTAGGGCTTGAACTCAGGGCCTGGGTGCTGTCCCTGAGCCTCTTTGTGATCAAGGCTCTGTCAGTTGAGCCACAGTACCACTTTGGGTTTTTGAATGGGAACTTTTCAGCCTGGGCTGGCTTTGAACTGCCAACCTCAGATCTCAGCCTCCTGAGTAGGTAGGATTATAGGTGTAAGTCATTGGTTTTTCTTTTTTGAGTTAACTTTTTTTCTTCTATGTTTACTAGGGTTTAAATTTGAACTTGGGATTCAGTTTTGTTGGACAGGAGCCCCACTGCTAAGCCGTGCCTCCAGCCCTTTTTGCACTAGTTATTTTCCTGCCTAGGTATGAGCCTGGATCATAACCTACCTACTTTTTACTTCCTGTTGTAACTAGCATAACAGGACACCATCCCAGACTCTGTTGAGATGAAGCCTCTCTGGCTTCTCTTCCTGGACTGTATTGGCATGAGCTAAGCACATAGCTAACCTGAACTAATTCTTTGGAGGGGTCTGGAGCATTTGAGTCTTAACGGCAGATACATGATTGTTCTAGCATAGAACCTGTGTCCTTCAAACAAGGCTTAGGTTAGCTAGACACTGTTGGCTGAGGGCATGTGATGGTACATGGTAGCTGTCTGTGCCTGTAGATGGGTTTCGCACCATCAGAGGATGGTGTAGTTGTGCTGCCTCATCCCCATGGGTTGAAGGGAGTTCCTTTCAGCCATTGGCTCCACATGCGGTAGGACTGTTACCGAGGGTTGAACACTGATTTTACAGGGCACACCCTCCATGCCTGAGTCCAGGAGTCTCACCCTGCCTTGCCACTCAGCTCTTTACTTGGGCAAATTTTTCCTGTGATTCAGATTTTCCCACTGGAATACTCATACCTACAGGAAGTGGGCTCCACCCAACTCTCCCTCCTGAAGCTTTTCACGGGCCTCCAATGGAGTGGTCATCACTAAGGGAATCTTGTGCGTGGCCACAGTGAGTGCAGGAAATAGAAGCATGCTCCCTCTGCTGCGGTGGCAGCCACTGGAGGCAGGCTGTTCTGTAGGCCTCATTTCTCATAACTTAGGTTTTTGTAGTGGAATGTTTGAAACATCTCGGTGCCATTTGTCTTGGGTGGGAGGACACGTAGGCCCTGGGTGTTGCCAGTAGTACATTACTTCTTGTTTTGGGAGGTTTAGATTAGGGACAACAAACAAAGCAGGGCTTGCATTTGCTCGTTACATAGTCTAAAATGCCCCTTGGCCCTGATTACCAGGCAGTGGACATGCTGGGAAGGACACTGCTGGCTCACACCTCCCTTCTTTGTGTCCCTCCCCCCAGGATCTCGTGTTTTTTTAGGGTATTTCTTTCCAGCACCCGAATGGCTCCCAAATATATTGTAGGAATGTGTTGTTTTATGCCAACACCTAACAACGACCAAGTACCTACCATGTGGCTGGAGGTTTATCTGCCTATTAATTCCTTTCCTGTTTGAAAAAGAATTGTAGGCTCTAAGGTTTGAAAGGACTCGTTCCTGTGGGTCCACATCCTTTGTTTTATTTCCAGCGCCTATAGGATTTTGTATAGTTGTTGTTGTGGTTGTGTGTGTAGTGGGTGCATTACTTCTTGAACATTGATACCCCTTCTCGCGTTTTTGTCCCCCTTTCTTGTGTAGTTTTTCTATAAAAGAAGATGGCAAGGGTTGGTTGTGTAAGATGTGTGTTGAGAAGGACAGCAGTCGCCTTTCCTGGCTCCATCCTGTTCCCCTTGGGCCTCCCCCAGGGCAGCCTCTCCTGGTGGATGGAGAATGTGTAGACATTGCTGTGATGTTCTCTGTAGACGTTGCCCTCAGTGGGTGAGGATTTGGTTCTGTTCTGACCGCCCTCCTCTCCCAGTGGAGTCGCCTGGTAACTTGGGTTAGGTCAGTCTGTGGTGAGTGCTAATGCTGTAGTAGCCGCCATGGTTGCGTTCCAGATATCTGGAGTGGGTGTGTACAGAGCAGACCCTCAGTGGCTGAGGAGATGGCTCAGAAGGCTGTTGCTGCGGCCTCCCAGGAGAAGAAGCCTGCTGAGCTGTGCTCAGGGCCGGTGGACAGGACCGCAGGCTGGCTGTCCGGTCTTCTTCCCCGTCCCGCCCGCTACTGTTGCCTGCCTTTTTGCCCTTGTGTGGGAAGTGTCACAGTTCTCCTGTGAACCGCACACGTCTTCGTTTTTACCTTCTCCTTTCACCCGTATTTTGACGTGGTGTACAGTCATTAATGAACATTATTTTCTTAGAATTTTTATTGTTCACTGTTGGGGATGCGACACAGTTGTTCACATGCTGGGCAGGCCCTCTACCACTGACCTACATCCCAGCTCCCCAGAATTTTTCTCTTCTTCCTTTTTGAGATAGAGTTGTAATGTGAAGCCCAGAACCTATGACCCCCCTGGAATGCTGGGGTTGTACATGTGTGCCACCCCTCGGGGGCCTCCAGAACTGAAGGCAGTGTTCCGGGTGCTGCAGCCTCCCGGTGGCTTTGTGCTGGCCTGTGCACGCCTGCAGGATGAGAATGGCTCCCTGTGCTCTGCATGACACTAGCATGGGGACAGTGCCGTTCTGGCCTTGCTGCACGTGCTGGGCTGTGCTCAGCCTCGGTGACAGTCCTCAGGTTTGTGCAGCTCTGGTCTTTTTTTTGTTGAATTTTCTTTGATTCCCCTTCCTTCGCTTCTGTATTGTGTTTTCCCTTTCTAAAGTCTTTCTTAGAGACTGGTCCATTCTCACCCTGTGAAACTATTTTCTGGTGTCTTTGTTGTTATTTTCACATGGCTTTCTGGGTAGTTGTCTCAACTTTATCAGCTCTTTTAGTCTGTATTTCATGTGAGATCTTGATTTTTAAATTCTAAGCTCTTTTTGATTCTTGGAATGCTCCTTTTTTATTGTAGTAGTCTGTTCTTTGCTTGAAATATCTGCTTTTATCTACCAGATATGATTCTGTTTCTCCAAGGCTTTTTTTTCCCCTTCTAAACTTGTTTTTGGATTTGATATCTCTCTCTCTCTCTCTCTCTCTCTCTCTCTCTCTCTCTCTCTCTCTCTCTCTCTCTCTCTCCCCTCTCCCTCCCTCCCTCCCTCCTTCCCTCCTTCCCTCCCTCCCTCTCTCTCTCCCTCCTTCTCTCTCTCCCCCTCTCTCTCTCCTCCCTCCCCCCTTCTTTCTTTCTTTCTCTCTCTCTCTCTCTTTCTTTCTTGTAACAGAAACCATCCTTGAGTGTCTACTAATACCTTTGCATGGGGATTGGAAAGCCCCACACTTGGTTTTGTTGTTGTTGAGACAGGGTCTCACTATGCTGATCTTGAACCAAGATACTCTGGCCTCTGACTGCTAGGATTACAGTCCTGTGCCACCGTGGTTGTCTGCAATGGGCTTTTTGCCTTTAGTGTTGACTACTAGGTATTCCTGTTGGACAGGCAAGACTTGACTTGGTCATTTTCCCCTCTTCCTGAGGAAGCTTATGTTCTTGTGCAGTAGTAGACTGGGCTTGCTTTGGGACCAGGTGTAGAAGGAGTGGGGATTTCCTCTTCCATCTCAGTCATGTGCTGGAGGTTGCTGAATCCCCAGAACTGCACCCCCTCTAGTCCTGCAGACATTCCCCAGAGTCCCCTGTATACCTTCTGGCCTGTTCTCTCTTGACTGGATCTTTCTACTAAGGCACCATAGTGACCACCTCCGCCCCTCCTTTTCGTGTGTGTGTGCACTCGCACGCGCGCATCAGTCATGGAACTTAAACTCTGGCCTCATTGTCCCTGAGCTCCTCCGCTCAAGCCTACTGCCCTACCATTTGAGCCACTGCGCCACTTCCAGTTTTCTTGTGATTAATTGGAGATAAGAGTCTCATGGACTTGTTTTTTTTTTTGCCAGTCGTGGGCTTTAGCTCAGGGCATGAACTCTGTCCTTGGACTTTCTCAAGGTTACAGCTCTACCACTTGAGCCTCAGCACCACTTCCGTCTTTTTTCTATGTATGTGGTACTGAGGAATTGAACCCGGGTCTTCATGCATGCTAGGCAGGCACTCTACCACTAGGCCAAACTCCCAGCCTCGGACTTGTTTTTTTAGTGCCTCCTGGGTAGGTAAGATTACAGGCGTGAGCCACCAGGCCCAGCTCCCCTTTTCCTTCACTTGAATGTTTGATGGAGGAGGAATGTGTGTAGGGACAATGCGCCATGTAACATGGTCACTGCCCGGCTCACAGCCCTGCTTTTCCATTCTTGTCTGGAGAGCATGTCTTCGGTGTCTCTGATGTGGCACGGGGCGGGCAGGTGTCCTCCCTGCCTGGCTCACTGGCGTCAGATGCCTCTGTACATGCCTGCATGCCTGGTGCAGAGAGTTCCTGTGGGGGGCGGGGTTTGGTTCAGTACTATGAACTAAGTTCGCACTCTACTTTCTCCAGGCCCTAGTTTATTTTCTAGTATGGGTCTAATGTGTCCCCCCAATCCGTATGCTGGAAAGCTTGATTCTCCAAGTCTGTCTCTTCCTGTGTGTTGGATATGGGCCTCTGACCGGCTTCTAAGGGCGTCAGGGTATGCCTCTCATGGTGGATGGAGGCCTTGGAGAAGAGAGGACTCAAAGGTGACACACACTGTGGTGTGTTAGCTTCTCTACCGTGGATTTTACTTTGTAGATTCCCCAGTATGAGTAGAAGGGGACAAGACACCACTCTCGGTCCCATCCCTTCGCACCTGCTTCCCGGGGTCTGCATCTCAGAGCCAAGGTCGTCTTGCTCTTTTCCATGTGGGCGCGTTTTTGTCTCTTTTTAAAGGAAAAACCCTTTGTTCTGACCACAGAGGGGTTGTTAGGACAGACCGTGCTTGCGCAGAGCTGTCTTCAGTGTGTAGGTGAGTGAGTGGTGGGTGAGTGAGTCAAGGCCAGGTATCTGGACCGAGTCCCAGGCCGGTGGCCTTGGCTGCCCTGCACTGGAAGGGAAGGTGGGACGAGCTCTGCGTCTCTGTTCTCTTCATCATGTGATTTTTTTTTTCTTTTATTTCTTCTCTCTAAATAAATGGCAATTTTTTTTTTTAAAGCTTGCTTTTCTAACATCCAGTGACCTCCACCTCCCTAGCTTGAACTGAACATGGCCTTTCTGCAGATTGCTTTTGGATCTTGGGGTGTGGTAGTGAATCTGATGATGTTTTGGGTCGTCCAGCTGTGGACTGGAGCCGAATGGGAACTGCGTGGGGGAAGGGGCGCAGCAGTCAGGCCACTGAATACCCTGGTGGCCAGGCAGGACTTGGGCAGGGATGTGTGGCAGATATGATAGCTTGCCAGGGGGTGTGCGGGTGCTGGGGACCTCCCACGGGACCTTGTGGTCTCTGCTGCCCTAAGGGTAGGAGACGGGAGTAGATGAAAGACTCAAAGGATGTGTGGCTGAGCCCGGGGTGCAGCCTTGATGTGGCTGCCTGCTTAAGAACAGGCAGGTCAAGATTTACAGCTATTTGGGGGCTGGGATTTTTGCCTAGTGGTAGAGTGCTTGCCTAGCATGCGCCAAGACCCAGGTTCAATTCCTCAGTACCACCTACATAGAAAAAGCCAGAAGTGGTGCTGTGGCTCAAGGGGTAGAACGCCAGCCTTGAGAAAGTCCAAAGACAGTTCTCAGGCCCTGAGTTCAAACCCCAGGACTGCCAAAAAAAAAAAAATACAGCTATCTGCCACTGATCACAAAGGAAAAATAGTCAGACCTCGGGAACTGAGCCTTGGCCAGCCGCTATTTTAGGCACTGCTACGGAGAACTTTGAAAACATGTTCAGCAGGACAGATTCCAAGTTGTTAAACCCCCGATGAAGCAAGGCATTGTTTGCACATTCTCTTGGTGTGTTCGTGCAGGATCCCTGTCCCAAATACATCCTGAGCGGTAATTTAAAAAGAAAAAGCGGTGGGAGTGCAGGGGATTACTTCAGCAGTTCTGCCAGTAGGGGAGTTCTCTCTCCATCTGCTCTGCCCCGCTTCCTGTGCTGCACGACTGGAAAAAGTATATGTGCCTTTGGCCTTGCTGCGTTTGTGCCAGACTGGAAAACATAATCTGTGCAGTTTGCGGTCCTTGCCTTGTAGGAGCGGGTCTGGGGGAGTGACCTTGTGCTGCAGCACTCAGCAAGGCCTGCTGGGACACCAAGGCTCTGGAAGCCTGCACTCCTCAGCTGGAGGAGAGCAGCTGGGAGGAGTACCTGCTTTGCTGCCAGCCTTGGCCATGTCTTCCTGCTTCAGACTGTTTCTACCAGGTGTTTCAGAGCTCTGTGCCACATCCCCGCTGTATCCCGGGGCAGGGCTGGTCACTGATGGGGTCAGTGTGTATATCCTCGGTCTGCCTGCCTCTTTCATTGTAACTGATGGTCTTTTTGAAGTGTGGTGTTTCAATGCTTAACTAGCAATGTGTTTACCTCTATTTTTGTAGGTCTGCTGTATGTATATTTCTGAACTGAGAATAATACTCCAGATCAGTGGACTTTATGATTATTTTTTTTTTAAACTAGTACAGGGCCTCTCACTCTGATTACTTGCTTGACTGGTATGTTGCTACTTGAACCATGCCTTCAGCCTGGCTTTTTTGGTTATTTTTGGATTATACAATCTTAAGGATTTTTCTACCAGGCTGGCTTTGAACCTTGATCCTCCAGGTTTCAGCATTTTGAGCAGCTAGAATTAAAGGCTGTGTACTACTAGCAAATGATTGTATTGTTTAGGGCTTTATGCTTTCATGTGCAGATAATTGACTTTATTAACATTTCAGAAGTAATCTATAATATATCTACTAGCCTCATGGAATTGGTTTGACTTCACTCTTACCAGACTTTGAGTGTTTAATTTGTGGAAGTAGGGAGGACTTTATTTTTTGAGGTTTGTCAGAGTTACTTGGGTTTCATGAGGAGTTGGGAAGTGTTTTTGAACGTGCCCTTTCAAATACAAGAGTAACCCACCCACTACAGAGTTAGGGGGGAGTGGAGCCTGGGCTCTTTGTTATGGCGTCTGCTGATTTGAAATGCCTTCCTCTCTAATGTCATCTTGAAGTACAGATGGGGTCTGCACTGATAGAGGGGGAACACACCTCTTAAGTGGTCCCACAACACCCCAGAACACACACACACACACACACTCACTCACCCCCCCCCCCTCTCTCTCTCTCTGTTCTGTGCCAGCAGCAGGCGTGTGGGGGGCTGGCATTTTATTTTAAACGACACGCATGGTTTAAAGAAGTTTTGACTGGAAGAGTGCTTTCCTCTGCCTTTTGGATGTGCTCCTGTTGAGGTGGAATAGTGTCTTGAGAGGGAGTCTGGAGAGCCTCACTCAGGTGCAGTCACACTCAGGTGCTTTCTCTCAGGTACATGTGCACTTGTTTTCTTCTCTGTAGTCTGTCTTTGTCAGTAGTCAGACATTCCTTGTCAGAAACTACTTTTCTTCTTTCTGTTTCTAAGAAGGGCAAAGTTTATATTTAGTATTCTAAGAGGTAATTGGAGTGGAAAGTTATTTCAGGTGATAAACATTTTAAGCCTCAGTATTTGTATATGTGGCCGTTTTTAATATGTGCTTCATAACTGTCAAGGCTTTTTGAAGGTTGAGAACGGCGTTTGGCATTCTCTTCTGTCTGGATAAACGTATTCCTTTTGCTGGAGGACTTGTGATAGGGAGGCTTTGAAGCTAGCGGAAGGGCTGGCCTTGCTATCTGCTGGGGCCTGCCAGCCCCACTGCCCACCGGCTGTCTGGGCAAAGTCCATTCAAAGTAATGTGAAGTGGGGACTGGAAGACAATAAAGGAGTGGGATAAGCCACCTCTCATCCCTCAGGAACTTGGCTGACAACAAATGCATGTGTCTTCTTTCCCACTACTCTGATACATTGGTCATTATTTTGCTTAGGTTTCAGTCATTTGTGTATATATCTTTCTGTAATTGCAGTCATAAATGTAAGAGATTTGTTATTGTTTTCTGCGTAGAATTGTATCATATGGTCTCACATTTCCTTAGAGATTTCAGCAATTTTTATTTTTACTTTCTAAAAAGTCACAATAGTGACTTGAAAATTACTGCTCTGAATTTACATTTATTCCAAAAGAGGACTATTTTGCTTTATAGCAGGATTCCAGTGCATGCATTTTGTGTGGTGAGGCAGTGGTCACTGATTCATGGCATACATCATACACGGTTTTTCCCCTTGTATGAGGCTCACGGTGGGTGAGGGTTTCCTGAAGTTGACGTCAGTCAGCAGGCTCAGGAGGGGGTAGATGAGTGCTGTGAAATGGCTTCAGAGAAGATCCTGTCTCAGGCAGTGTTGATTTTCAGAGATTTAAATTTTGGAAGCTTGGATAAAGGACATGGGCCCGTACCACTGTGTGTGTGTGTGTGTGTGTGTGTGTGTGTGTGTGTGTGTGTGTGTGTGTGTGTGTGTGTGTGTGTGGTTTGCTGTGCATGCGTGTTCATGAGAAGAGGCTAGAGAAGCCTCAGGAAATGGAGTCCTGACTTAGGCCCTTGATTCTAGGCTGGGAAAGCTGAGCAGTATAAGGGAGAGGTGGACAGGAGGAAGGGATTCATTTATTTGTGTTCCTTGGTGTGGAACTGGCCATGCTGCCCAGAGTGCTCGAGCTCTCTGTGCTGTGTGGCGTTGCTTGTTGCCTGCAGGGTCCTTCTGTTCCAGTGAAGCCTCATTCTTCCTGCAGTGGCCCCTGGTGGGAGGCAGGGAGGGAAGAGGAGGGGTTAGGGGTATGTTGGGCTCACTCATCACCTCTGTGTATAGCGTGACGCTGGATTGGATGGGTGTTCAGGGTTGAAGAAGGGATCTGCTGCTGCTGATGGGGTTAGCCCCGTCTTTGGGGAGAGACCCTCGTGTAGCCAGCATTTTCATGAAAGGCACAGACAAGGCATGGTGGCTCCAGAGGTGTCAGTGAGGAGAAGAATAAGGACATGACACCTGACTTCTTTTAAAGGCCAAGGGCATGCAGACAGAGGAGATGTCAGAAGCACAGACTTGCAGTGGCGTGGTGCGGACAAGTCCAGGGGACTGTGTTTTTCTGGGCTAAAGGGAAAGGAGGGGAAGAAGTTGAAGAGGTCGTGGAGGACAGGGCAGAGGTGTGGTTTGGGAAGCTGCTCACTCCTTAGTGTGAAGTTCCTGGGAAACCATTTGTTTCCAGTTCCCCTGTTTTGATGGTCTTTCCTTGATGCCGTTCCAGGGAAGGCTTGGGGTGAGGAATGAGGCCAGCCGTGGGTGCTGGCAGTGGGCGGCTGCGTTGCAGAGGGAGGAGCCGGTTTTGCTGCTGCTGAGGTGCCATCCGCTGGGCAGCAGTGACTGGGTAGGGCGAGGCTTTGGTGTTCTGGCGTCTGTGTGCAGGTGACGGGAACATGGCCACTAGCTGACTCAGAAGACAAGATGAGGAACCCCGTGTGACCTGTGTGAACTGCCAGTGCATGCGTGCTCCCGGAGTTGAGGGAGGAGTCGGAGCAAAGGGCTCCTTAGTCATCATGGCTGTTAGCCTGGTGGGGATAGGTGTGGCACTGTGATGGGGGAGACTGGAAGAAGCCACCTTTCAGGTGGGTCCACGTGGCTCTTCCTGCCTGTCAGCTGCTTGGAGCCCTGCCCTCTGGCGTATGCACAAACAGCAGTGCTGACTCAGGCATGGAGGACAGATGAGTGACACGATACTCGATACTCCCGGCTCTAGGTGTCTAGAGCCCTGTCTCCCAGGCTGTGTGCCCCAGCCAGTGAGAGTACTGGCTTTCCCCGTGTGGTCTGGAGGCACAGGCACTCTTGTCAGGTGTTCTAGCACCTGACAAGGGAAGGGCTGCTTGGCCTGGCTTGCTTGGTGTCCCTAACCTTAGATCAAGTCCCGTGGCAAGGGGGTTGAGGGTGCTTGGCCAGTCTTTGCCCCTACCTGGTATTGGCGGGTCTCCAATGTAGGAGAAAAGTCCTGAAACCGGTTTCTTTTTTAGCTAGTATGTCACCCGCTCAGAAGGGGCCTGGCTAGGAGAAAGGTCACCAGTGTTTGTGTAAGAACAAGGTTAATTAGTACCTGTATGATTTTTTAATTGTTTTTGAAGTTGAGGTTTTAATACATTGCATAAGTTGGCCTTAAACTTTCTAGGTAACCCAGGCTGGCCTGGAACCTGAGGCCTTCCTGCCTCATCTGCCTGTATAGTTCAGAGTTCAGAGTTGTGTTCTCCATATACACATACAGAATTTATGTACACATGCTTTTAAAGTAGATGAGAAATTAATAAGTTGGGTATAGTATCCTTATGTCTGAGATTCCACCTCTGAAGAGACAGAGACAGGAGGATATGGTTCAGGAGTGGTTATACTAGTTTGTGTTTCCTCCAGCAGTGTATGAGGTTCCTTTTTCAATAGCATCTTCCCAAGCATCTGTTGGTTTTTATGATGATGCTTCTTAAGGGTGAGATGGAATTTTGGCTCAAAGCTAGCACTTGACCACAAAAAGCTCTGCTTTTTTGGTGGTTAATCAGAACTAAATGTCTCAGGTACTTTCCTGCTGGCTTCAGATTATAATCCTCAGACCACAGCCATTTGAGTAGTTAGGATTACAGACATGAGCCACCAGCACCTGGCTGGAATCCTCGTATAATTTCGACTTGTTTCCTTTATCTTTAGCAATGCTGAATGTCTCATCATGTGTCTATTAGCCATTTGTATTTCTTCGTCTATATTTCTTCGTTATTCAGTTCACTTGTTTGTTTATTAATTTGATTTTTTGCTGTTGAATTTTTTGAGCTCTTCATATTCTGGACATGAATCCTTGATCTGTTGCATTGAAGTGGTTTTGCTGTTTGCTTGTTTCCACCTGCTGATGTTGTGTGGATGTACACATGTTGATCTCTTGAACTCCGGGTGTAGGGCTGACTGAGCTTTTCATTCAAGGCAGTGCACTACCAATTGAGCCACAGCTTCCCTTCCAATTTTTCGGTGGTTAATTGGAGATAAGCGTCTCGAGGATTTTTCCTGCTCAGGCTGGCTTCAAACCAGGATCCTCTGCTCTCACCCTCCTGAGTAGCCAGGATTATAGGCGAGAGACACTGGGTTTCCATGTCACTTTTATATGTTTTAGTTCTCTTGCTTTTCAGATGATTGCTGTTCCCATTTCATGGTTTCTAGCGGCGTTTCTTATTTTTGTTGCTTTCATGTGATGTTTGTTTGGTACTGCTTTTTGATGTCTTCATCTCTAGCTGAGTTAACACTTGTTTTGGATTTTATTTTATCCAAAAAGACAATGTAGATTTTGGTTGGTTTCTTGAGAGTGGAGAGAACTGTCTGAAAGATCCACCTCTTGATAATTCTGAAATGATTTCTGTCTGCATGTTTTCTCGCCACCCCTCTGGAGCAGTGTGTCAACCTCCATGCAGATTCTCTCCACTTTGGAAGAGTGAGTGTGGGGGTGGGAGTGGGAGTGGAGGTTCCGCCTTGCCTGCCTCGGATTGGTTCTGCCCTCTCGCAAAGCTGCATCTGAAAGCTGCAACCCCAGGGTGAGAGAGTTGTCTAGTGGTGGAGTGTTTGCGCAGCATGCACGAAGCCTTGGGTTTGATTCCTCTGTACCATGTACACAGAAAAAGCCAGAAATGATGCTGTGGCTCAAGTGGTAGAGTGCTAGCCTTGAGAAAGCTTAAGAACAGCACCCCAGCCTGAGTACACACACACACACACACACACGCACGCACGTGCGCACGTACGCACGTGCAGCTATCCCTGAACAAGCCCCGAGTACACAGACACACACAGACACACAGACACAGACACAGACACACACACACACACACACACACACACACACACACACACACACACACACACACACACACACACACACACACACACACACACACACACACACACAGCTATCCCTGAACAAGCCCCGAGATCAGGGTTCTTCCCTGTTCTTCCCTTGGTGGTTCAGATCTCACTGTATCTGGAAACTTTGGTGTTTGTGGCTTAGGGCTACAGCTAGTTTTGTTTAGACTGCCTTTTCTTCTCTTTTGGTACATGTGGCTTTCATTTGACCCCCCTTTGCTGGAAGTCTCTTTCTGGTTATTTTAAGCTTGTATTGCATTAGCATCACTTGAGTCTGCAAAGGCCAGTAGATTCCCACCTGCTGGTTTATATTGAGTGCCGGCTTTCCTAGCCTCACAGAAGGACCCTCTGAAGCATGTGAACTCCAGGCTTCTTTGCATGGTACATGATGTGCCGGAGCAGATGCATGTGGGTGATGAATACTGGATAGTACCTCGCAGTGAAGTGCATGGCTGTCTCCATGGCAGTCCTGTTCGATGTGCCAGGCAGTGTAGCACTGCCCCTAGCAGTATTGGGCTGCGCTGGCCCTCTGCCCTCTGGTCTGCTGGGCCCAGCCTCACTGTTTAGCCCTGACTACTTTCCGTTGCCATTTGTACAACTGAGAAAACACTGAAAAGAAACAGTAAGGAGGTGCTCTGGGGTAGACAGTGACTTCTAGAGCCCTTGTGTCAGGAACTAATTGGGTTTGAGAGGTGTGGGGGTTTCTTTTCTTTTTTGTGGGGGTGGGTCATGGGGCTTGAACTCAGCCTGCGCTCTGTCCTTGAGCTCTTAAGCTCAAGGCTACTGTCCTACTCTTGAGCCAAGCCCAACTTCTGGTTTTCTGGAGGTTAATTGGAGATAAGAGTGTCAGAGTCTCAGGTTCTTTTGTGCTTAGCTGGTTTTGAACCTTGGTCCTCAGATCTCAGCCTCCTGAGTAGCTAGGATTACAGTCATGAGCCACTGCACCCAGCAAAAGCAAAGTGGCACCTTTTTTTTTTTTGGTGGGTCATGGGGCTTGAACTCTGGGCCTGGGCACTGTCTCTGAGCTCTTCAGCTTAAGTGTGTGTGTGTGTGTGTGTGTGTTTTATGACAATATATTTTTGTTTACTTTAATTAAAGAGTTGTTAAAAAGCAACAACAAAAACAACCCTTACTGCTAAAGTAGATATTGGACAAACAGAAATGTGCCTGGGAAGGTCAGTTACCTTGGGGTTTATTGAAACAAAGGAAAACATTTAATGGTTCTTTAGCAGTTGGAATGAATAGCAGGGTTAAGGCTTCATTGTGATTGATACAAATACTAAGGGTTTGGATTGCTCATGGTTTCAGAAATCGTAGCTGATACGGGGGCATGCCTTAACTGGCCACAGACGGCAGGTCAGAGGAGGAAAGCCAGTGTTAAGCGCCTTACTGGTTTTATACAACTTGCATGAGTCCTCTGTGAAAAGAAAAGCTATCCTTTTTGAAAATCCAAATTTTTTTTCTATTGAAGTGGGTTACTTTCTCCTATCAATCTTGTGAGAATTGTTTTTCTGAAAAGTCCTGCTTTGTCCAGGTGATTTGGTCCTTGTTGATTAAACTTCAGTTACATCCTTTCCCTGCTGTATTACGACTTTCTGTCTCAAGCTGCTTGAATTTTGAGTTATATCCTGCCGATGTTAATTAAGCCTCATCCTTTTGCAGCTTGTGAACCTAAGCTCAGCCAGTGTGAGCAGAGGGGCAGGGCCTGCTAGGTTAGAGATAAAAAGGAAGCAGCCTACCTGCTCTGTGTTTGCCTGCCAGTTTTCCTAATGGTCCGTCCTTTCGCAGAAGCAAACTTTGCGTTGTCGAGTTCCTTTCAAGTTGGTGTCCTTAGTCCTGTGACTATCCCCACATCCCAATCCATGTCTAACACTTTTGTGCAGTGTTTTGGCTTCAATGCAGTAGCAAAAAGTCAAGTGTCTTTTCTGTTGGTAAGGGCTGTATGTGAACTTAGGTGACTTCCTCTTTGGGAATTTTTTTTCTAAATTAATGTAAAAGAGGATGGCTTGGGCACTTCTGTGCCACTGTCACCAATGTGAGAGTGTCTTGGAACCTCTGGAAGGCTCATGTTCTCTATATCAGGCACAGCATGGGCTGCAGCCCCACGTGGCCAGTCTGTCTTCCCCAGTGTATTTTGTGCATTGGTTTGTGTGTGACAGTCCCCCCGGTAGGTCACCAGTTCCACAGATTATTCAATCACTTTCTACATGGGCAATTGAGTCTGCCTCACACTCTGAAAACACTCCCTCAGTGTTCCCACTGATGCTCAGATCTGCACATGCCTGTTCTCTTTCTGAAGGATACACAAAGAAGACAAGGATGATAGGGTGGTTGTTGGTGTGGTGGTAAACCAGTTCCTTGTGGGATCCTGCTGTCAGCCTTCATTCCAGGCAGTTCGGAAGGGTTCATACCTGTAGTAGCCGTCAAAGCAGGCTTCTCCCTTGTGAGTGACAGTTGAATGTTCACAGAAGGGGTGGTAGAAAGGACAGCTGGCTAGCCATCCTTGCCTGCCTGTGTACACACCCGTGTGGATGATTTTAGTACATGGTTTCAGATGTCACCCTAAGGAGGATGCTTTTCCATATGGCTAAGTGGTGTGTGTGTGTGTGTGTGTGTGTGTGTGTGTGTGTGATTCAGAGTCCTGCTTGGGCTGCATGGGAACAGCAGACTGGCAGCATCTCCCCCACACTCCTCCTGGCTGTGGGAAGCCTTTGTGCTGCAGGTCAGGATCGCTTCTTAGGGTGCTTGCCTGATCTGTCCACTGCTTGTCATGTCAGCAGACGCCCGTGTTTAGAGACACCGAGGCCACTTTTGTGCAGGGCAGAACACCACCCTTCAAGGACTGGTCACTGCTGTTCTTGTGTTCAGAAGCCTTTTTTAAAGCTTTGTCCTTCAGGAGGGTTGATGTTTCTAAAACTGACCCAAATCAGAGTTGAATAACCAGAGGGATTGTGAGAACTGCAGTTAGAGCTATGCTTCATGTTCCCAGCCAGGGGGAGCAAATTGGCTGTGCATTATTCATTTGGTTTGCCCTTCAAGTACTTACTCTCAGTTCTTTCTTTGGGGGGTGGTCATTTCTCTCTCTCTTTTTTGCCATTCATGGGTCTTGAACTCAGGGCCTGGGCACTGTCCTTGAGCATTCTCAAGGCTAGTACTCTACCCCATGAACCAGAGTGCCACTTCTGGCTTTTTCTGTGTATGTGGTACTGAGGAATCGAACCCAGCACTTCGTGCATGCTAGGCAAGCACCCTACCACTAGGTCACTGGCCCCGTCTTTTTATTTCCTGTGCTAATTGTGGTGCTTGAATTCTGGGCCTGGGCATTGTCCCTGAGCTTTTGTGTTCAAGGCCAGTCCTCTACCACTTGAGCCACAGCTCCACTTCTGGCTTTGTGGTGGTTGACTGGAGATAGGAGGCTCTCGGACTTTTCTGCCCGGGCTGACTTTAAAACCATGATCCTCAGATCTCAGCCTCCTGAGTAAGTAGGATTACAGGCCTGAGCCACCCATGCTGAGGTGGAGTCTGAATTTTATATTGACTTGCTGTGGCTAGCCATACGTGGTGCTAATACTTGAATGTGTAGGTAAATAATGTGGTAAAAAAAAAAAAAAACTGGAAAGTAGACTTTACTGTCATCCAGTGTTTCCCCTCTCTCTGCCGTGGGACCTGCAGGAAGGTGTGTGGAGGTGGGGAGCCTGGAACTCTGGTTCTTTCACCATGTGGTTGTTGTTGCTGTTCTTGTTGTTGTTGGACTTGAACTCTGGCCCTGGGCGTTGTCCCTGAGCTCTTCAGCTCAAGGCTACTGCCTTGAGCCACAGCGCCACTTCTGGTTTTCTGGTGGTTAATTGGAGATAGGAGTCTTATGGACTTTTGTGCCTGGGCTGGCTTTGAACTGTGATCCCCAGATCTCAGCCTCCTGAGTAGCTAGGATAAGAGGCGTGAGCCTCCGTGCCCAGCTTACCATGTGGTTCTTAATGTGTTTCTTCCTTATTGGAAATAGATGAACCAGGGTGTAAGCAGCTTTCTTGCGTATGACAAGCTACGCTATTTATGTGAGATTTTCTGAAAAGCACCAGCTACTGTACAGGTGTGAGTGGCTATTGTTATCAGTGGACTTGAACCCCACATCTCTGCTGTCATTGAGATATGGTTTGCAGGTACCCCCAGGGGTTCAAGTGCCAAGAGACTTGATCTCTAGGCTGGGTATTGAGAAGAGGTGGAGCCTGTATAAAGGGAAGTATTAGTGGGACCCTGTCATTTCTCCTCCCTCGACTCCCTGATGTCCTGCCATCTAAGTTCTCCTTCTGCACATTTTCCCACATTGGCCATGTGTCACAGCCAAGGGGCCCTTGTCCTGGGTCCAGCTGATCCCAGTTGAACCTCAAACACTGTGTTCAAATATGCCAGCCTATGCTTGTTTTGTTGTAGCAATAGGTCAGAGACTCATATGGTCCATGAGGCTCTGTTTCAGCTGCCTTCGTGTAATACAAGGCTGGGAGGAAGTCGCAGGCAAACCACTGGTAGGCATTTTGCTTTGCTCTAGTTGTGCAGAGAACCAGTGCATTGTTTTGTCAGTCTTTTTGTCCTGTACCCAACACACAGGAGAGCTGGCGGGAACAGTACCTACTCAGCAGTATTTATTTGCATACCTTCCAAAAGTTGCTATTTAAATCCATACTTAAAATACTTTAAAGTGGCCGATGTTCTGTGAGCTCTGGGACTGGTGGAAGGTGCCAGGAAAATACTAAGTGGTGAGAGCGGACTGCCATGTCCAGAGGACAGTGCAGCCTGTCGTGCAGGGGTGGTCAGGGCCAGAGCACCTCTAGAGGAGCGAGGGAAGCCGTGGAGAAGCTGCCTTGGTGTCTGTCGTCTGGGAATGTTCCGAAAGGACTCCTTCTCGGAGGGAGCCCCGTACCAGAAGAGCGTATCAGTCTCTTCTCTGAAATGCAGGGTTTATTTTCTCAGGGAGTATGTAGGAGCAGTAATGAAGTAGTTGAGTAAAAATGTATTCCTCTGCTTTTCTCTCATGTAGAATCTGGGGGTGCAAGAAGGAGAAAAGACTAGGAAAGTAAAAGAGGGGAAAGTAGGGGCGTGAAAGGGTAATGGAGGGGAGGGACAAGATCACATACAAGAATGTGATTACTACGTGTAGTAACATGTCACGGAAACCATGCACTGCTGGTACTGCAATTTACCAGGTCCCGTTTAACCCCAGGTATCAGCACAGCTATACCTGTGGCTTAGCGGAGGGAGGCTGGCACTCTTTCTCGCCATGTGGCCATGAGGTATGGGCTAGAAGCCGGTGCAAGCTGCTGGCACAGCCTGCCTAAATACTTCCTGCCACATCCATGCTTCTAGCTTTTATGTGTGATGTCCTTATTTCCTGAAGAGTGAAGAGTATAAGATTCACTTCTTCAGGGACAGTATCTGGTATAGTATTAAATTGGTTGCTTCTAAGTAGAAAGTGACACATTTTAAAAAATGGTAACATTAGAATGCCATTTTCCTTAAAGCCCCTTGTATTATGGTCTTCATTTTCTACTTATAACCTGGAAGATTGCTGCAGTACAGCTAATATCAAAACCTAAGGAAGACAGTATTTTGTCTTGTTAAACTTGGAAGGGAAGCAACCACTTCCACAGCATTTTACGAACTTGGTTAGGGTTTTTATTTGATTTGATTTTTCTTTTTGCCAATCTTGTGGCTTGAACTCAGGGCCTGGGTACTCTTCTTGAGCTTTCTCAAGCCTAGCAATCTACCACTTGAGACACAGTACCACTTCTAGCTTTTTCTGTGTATGTGGTACCATGGAATTGAACGCAGGACTTTGTGCATGCTAGACAAGCGCTCTACCACTGGGCCACACTCCTGGCCTGTTTTTGTTTTTGTTTTTATTTTGTTTTGGTCATAGGGCTTTAATTCAGGGCTTAGGTACTATCCTTGAATTCTTCTGTTCGAGACAGTGCTGTACCACCTTGAGTCACAGTACTACTTCAGGTTTTTTTCTGTGGTTAATTGGATGTAAGAGGTTCTCATGGACTTTTCTGTCTGGTCTGGTTTTGAACTGAGATCTTCAGATCCCACCCAGCTTTCTGAGTAGCTAGGATCACAGGCATGAACCGCCTGTGCTGGCTCTCTAGGTGTAATTTTAATACAGTACGATAACTAAGCTTAGAGTCGATGCTGAGTCCCCAGTGAGTCCCAGGGTCCCCAGGAAGAGCTCTGCAGCCCTCATCGTAATGCCTGATGAGGGAGGTCTGTGTCACCTGGCAGCCGTCCCATGAGATGACAGAGCTGGGCCTGAGTAGAGGTGCGCGAGGCCGCTCTGCCTCCTCAGCCCCCATCCTGTGGACAGGGGCTGCCTGCCACCTCCACTAAGGCTGGCAGCTGTGGCCCCAGCATTTCCAGTCTCTGGGTCACCGTGCTCACTGAGACTTTCAGCGGTGGTATGGAGGGTTTCCCGTGGGGCCCTGCACTGTTTTAAAGGAGGTCCGTATAGGGAACAGAACAGTGCCAATAGCGGTGGCCCAGAGGGAGGGTCTGTTCAGATGAGTGGAATCAGGCCAGAACCTCATGTGGCTGCTGTCCACGTGAGGTGGCATCACTGCACAGGCTAAAAATGCATGTCCTTGCCACAGCCAGCCCTCTGAGAGGTGGCTCTGTGGGGATATGGTGATGCAGGGCAGAAAGAACTCTGGTTCTCAGGCTGAAGAGCTGATGTCACCATGCTCACAGTCCCTTGTGAGGCTGGCCTGTGGGCAACATGCTCGTGTAGGCAGTGGGGCATGTGGATGAGCTCGGGCACCGGGTGCAGCGTCCAGGATGGCGCAGGAGCATGTCTGTGGTTCTTCCCCATCCCATAGCTGGAGGACAGATGGAGACATGTGGCAGTAGTATGGCAGATGGCTGCATTTCCAGGGCAGCTGGGTGATACCCAAGAAACGCATTGAACAGTCTCAGGCCTGGCCCAGTGGGACCACCTGCAGCAGGCCCTGGCCCAAGGCCTTTGTCAGCCCTTGAAGGCTGGGCTTGGCACACTGTTGCTGCCCTGAATTGCCCTTTGCCAGCTTTGAACTGGAGAGTAGGAGACCTCTGGAGCCCCACAGAGTGTGTGTGCCCTGTGGCCCCTTCTGGAAGGATGCTGCCTCATCAGTTTGTAGCCCGTGTGTGTGTGTGTGTGTGTGTGTGTGTGTGTGTGGTGGGGGGGTTCTTCATCCTCCCTTGATGGCACTGGGCGCCTGGCCACAGTGGCAGGGGTGGGGGGGCACGATGCTTGCAGATTGTTCTGAAGAACAGTGACCCTGTGACATTGCTCCTGTTTGCCACAAATCACCCTTGTAAACGGTCGCTGAAGCTGGAGGATTTTCAGGCCAAGGAAGTGCATTTATTCATGTACCAAACCCACTCGGTCTGGTTTTCTAGACTATTTGTAGTTCCCTAGAGCCCGGGTCCCTGCTGGCTTTTATAAAATATGCACGGCAGGCGTGCTCACCTGTAAGGCCTTGGAGGGGCTCAGGTGTTGCTCTGCTGGCTGGGTGGCGTTGTAGTGTGACACCCAACGCGTCACCCCGGATCAGGTGCCTGCGGAGCGTGCTGCTGCTGAGCTCCGTCCAGGGACAGCGCTGCGCACACCCAGGCTCATTCGGGTTCCGCGCCCAGGTTCCCTCGGCTGCGTCGTGGCGATCATGTCCCGTCCTCATCGGGTTGTAAGGTCTGCCCGGCATGTTGCTTTCGTGAGCAGGGAGCTCTGCCAGTGGTACTTACTTACCAGGGGCTCGTTTGGTCAGAATACTTTCCACGGCTCGTGTTTGTCTCAGTCTTAAGAAAAGAGATGGCAGAATGCGTTTCGCAGTGCACTACATAATTTGTTTGGAAGACTGCATAATTTTCGGTGCTGGCCCAACACAGCTGCCCTGATTTCATCTCTAGGCCTGTGGAGTGTCTCTGAGCCTTCACAGGGCCTCCCACTGAACACAGTGCTCTGGTCCGTCCTGGGAGGGTCTGGGGTGGGTGGTGGCTGGAGCTTGCCCCAAGCTTGGTGGCTGTGGACCACCAGGGCCCTGAGCCTCAGCTGATCAATGTGGCAGAATCCTCTTTCGCATGGCTCTCGGGGATTGTGGATGGGTGCCCAGCAGAGTGCCCGGGACCTTTGGCGCAGGGAGGCTGTTGGCAGACGAGCTGAGCCAAGGTGCTTGCTCTTGATCACTCTGGAGGAGGAGGGAAACTCCGGGTGAGGCCCAGTGTCTCCAGCCTGCTGTGGCCCCGGCCTTCAGCCTTGTCAGAGCTCTGAGCTGCCATCACCTCAGGTGGCAGAGCAGATGTGGAGAGAGGGCACCAGACACTGAGCGGCAGGAACAATACATTGACCCTACGAGGTTGGTTCCTCATGTGTGTAATGTCTACGTGAGGAGAAGGGTTTTCAAGCATCCTTTATTTGCTTGCCCATTAATTAGCTTGAAGATTTCCTGCTTACGGGCATAGTTTCTATGCAAAAGTCCAGTCATGCCTAGACACTCTTTGGGACAGTGTTGCTTTCTGCTTTACGTGCTGTTCTCATTGTGTCCTCCATGATTCAGTGACTTCTAAGTCTCCAGGGTTGAGTGCAGGTACAACAGTGATCTCTGGGGCTTTTCGGAAGCTCAGGCCACCTCTGTAGACACGGCAGTCACAAGCCACATCGCCTCTTCCGCACATTAGCAGCAGGCATCACTATTTACTCTCACCCAAGGCAGGTTTCTTTCCTAGGGAATCCATTTTATTTCAGTGAGAAATCGCAAAGTGTTCAAGGTTGTACAGTTATGTACAGCAGGAGTCAAGCCAGGCATTGGGTTACATTTATGGGGTTGCTCTGTTACTTGCTGTGATGGAGTTTGAGGGGAGAGGGAGCCACACGTTCAGGCTCAGAGGTTTGTGGCTGTGTTTTATTGACAGACTAGGCCATCCATAGACACACAACCTTGAGGTCCAAAGGAGAAAATGCCTCTTCTGAGAACACTCAGAAACGACTGTGTGCTTTGATGGGTAGGGGATAAAGGAGAGTGATAGAGGGGTGAGATTGATGGGCACATTTTATGCATGTGTGGCAATGTCACAGAGAAATCTCCCTGTATAACTGGTGTATGTTAATAGTGGAGAGCTTCAGTCCTGCTCCCTCTCACTCACCCCTGCCCCACTCTCCCCTTACTAGTACTTGCTCCCGACATAGCCTGTTTTACTTGATGTGATTCTCCCCCCCCCAAGTATGTATTAATTGTACATAGGAGTTTCACCATGGTAATTCATAGGTGCATATATATTAATTTAGTCACACTAAGCTTAACCGACGTTCTCTTTTGTGGTCCCCCAGCCCTCATATTGTTCAGTGGGTTTCTTTATGCATATATACATCGACATCATGATATATTATTTGTCCTCTGTCATTGTCACTCCCAAGACAGTCCAGCACAGGTATCTCCTCACCTCCACCAGTACTGGGGTGAGCTCAGGGCTTTGTGCTTACTTGGCTGGCCTCTCTCTTCTCTCTCTCTCTCTCTCTCTCTCTCTCTCTCTCTCTCTCTCTCTCTCTCTCTCTTTCTTTCTTTCGTCAGACATGGGGCTTGAACTCTGGATGTTGTTCCTGAGCTCTTCAGCTCAAGGCTACTACTCTACCCCTTGAGCCACAGCACCACTTCTGGTTTTCTGGTGGTTAATTGGAGATAAGGGTCCCTCGGAATTTAGTGCCTGGGCTAGCTTTGAACTGCGATCCTCACATCTCAGCCTCCTGAGTAGCTAGGATTACAGATGTGAGCCACCATGCCCAGTTTTACTTGGCTTCCTTAGCTGGTACTTTACCACTTGATTTATGCCTCCAGCCCAGCTTTTTGCTGGTTATGACTTTGGAGATGGGAGCCTCTTGAGCTTTTCTACCTGGGCTGGCTTTTAACCAGGATCCTTCAGATTTACTGAGTAGCTAGAGCCACAGACATGAGCTACCAGCACCTAGCCAGGACAGTTGATGCCAGCATTGAAGGAGGACTCAGCCAGGGCATAGCCAGGGGTTGAACAGGCGGTAGAAGCTGGTTTGGAGGAGACTGTGGATGTGGTGGTGGTGTTAGGCGGTGTTGGAGAGATACTGAGGAAGAATGAATGAATGACAGACATGATTTGGGTGCAGGTGTGAAAAAGGACTGGAGACATAGGTTTCTAGTTTTGGGGATGGTAGCTAATGATTCCATGAGCAGCGAGACACATAAATAGGGAACGTGGATTGAGAGGGACTGGCACAGATGGGAGGATAAAGTAGAACAGGGGATAGCTGGCACAAGTGTTTGTTGGTGGAGCACTAAACCAGATCTGCAGGTAGGTTTTTGGTAGGCTGGGTCTGTGGTGATTCTGTGGTCTGAACTGTTGAAGAAGGCCAAGTTCTGTGGTCCTTAGGGCTCATAAGGGGCAGAGGCTGTGCCTGCCACCAGCTCACTTTCCCTGATCTAGATGTTTCAGAGTATTAACCTAGGTAGTTTCTTTTTGCTTTCTTGGGGAAACCAAGGGCTTACCTCTAAGGAGAGTAGTTTTACAGGGTTTGACTGTGCCAGTACACATGGAAGGGGCCTATATTTGAAGTTGTGTAATTCTGAAAGACAGTGAGTAATGACGCATACATTTTTCCTTGCCAGAAATGGTCAAAAGAAAATGGTAATAGCTATTGAGGTTTAAAAATACTAAATACTTAAGTCATCAGAGAAGTATTTTAATGAGCTCTCTCAAGGGATATGAAGTACAAGTGCTATAGAAGCCTGAGCCCCAGAAACCAAAAGAATGAAATTTCTCTTCTGCATCTTGAGGGTGGGGCATCCAGTCCTTCGCCATTGGATTTTCTGCTGGGTGGTGTCTGCATCCTAATGGCCCATCTGAAGTGGCTGAGTCCTCCCCCCTGCCTGGCCTGAGAGCACTGGTTTTGCCTCTGTATTAGAGGGAGAACCCAAAAGATAAGAGAGCTCACCTCTGGCTTCCTTGGAAGAACTCAAGATTGGTGTGTAGAGAGAAATCCTTTCAAGGGTTTCCTTAGTTGACTTCCAGGGCACACGTGCCCATACTCCCTACATTAGGATTAGACCCCATCAAACCCATCAACAGCTGGAAATATCCCATCTGGAAAATCCACCCAGTCTACCAGATATCCTAGCCAAGCAACAGGGTCTGGTGTGGAGTGTGTCTTCTCGTGATCACAGGATGGGTGGCAGATAGTGTTCCCAGCTCTGTAGCCCCAGTGCCATGGAAGCATTGCAACGCCTGCCACCAGCACCACTGGAGACTATTGTACCACTCACTACCCGTGCCACAGGAGAGCATTGTGTCATGGCCACTGCATTGAAAAAATCACACTACCGAAGAGTATTAAAGTCTATGACTCCAGATTCACCTTGGCACTTTCACTGGTATTGTTGGTATTGCAGGAACCTAGAGCAAAATTTAGCTCTCCTAAGCATCTTGTGGGAAGGCTTGGGAAGAGTTTTTTTTTCTCAGAGCCCAGTCTTTTTTTTTTTTTTGGAGCTAGGAGTTTAATAGCACAGTAGCTACTCTCTACCTTTGGGTTGACCTTCCGTGGCCCTGGGCCTTTGATAGGGAGAATATATCTCCTATTTCTCACTTAATATGGTTATGACAAATGCCTTAGCTTTTCTAAACTTCGTCTTTAATGATGGTGGTTGAACTTGCATCCTTGTACTTGCTAAGCAGGTGTTCTGCTGCATAAGACACATTTGCACTTCTTTTTGCTTTAGTTATTTTGGGATAGGATAGGCCCCGATGGATCAGATGCTCTTCGTGTGTGGCAGGGGGTGAGGGTGGTGGTTCTGGGTTGGTTTTAGGGCTTGAACTCAAGGCCTAGGTGCTGTCCCTGGGCTTTTTCTTTCTTTGGTGATTAATTGAAGACACGAGTCCCATAGACTTCCTATCCTGAGCAGTCTTTGAACTGCGATCCTCAGATCTCAACCTCCTGGTTAGATTACAGGTAAGTAGAACCAGTGAATGTGGCATGGGTGCTTTTGTTTGTGCCTCCTTCATCGCTGGATTGATAAGCCCAGCTTTTATTAATTGAGATAGGGTTTTGGAAACTTTTTGCTGAGGTTGGTTATGAACCTTGATACTGGTTGATATCTACCTCCTGAGTAGCCCAACTCATATAAATAAAATAAGTATTAAAAATAAGTAAAACATGGTTTGAAAATTTAGGAAGGTCAAGATTTAGCTGATTGAAATTTAGAGGCACATGACCTGGTTTGTCCTGAAAGGGGATGAGGGAAAAGATAAAAATATGAAGTCATAGTTGGGCTTAAACCTGCTTATACCTGCAACCTTAGATGCTCAGGAAGCTGAGATCTGAGGATGATAGATTGAAGCCAGCCTGGGCGGGAAAGAAAGTCCATGAGACTCTTATCTCCAGTTAATCTCCAAATAACTGTGTCTCATGTGGTAGAACACTAGCCTGGAGCTGTAAAGCTTATGGGCAGTACCCAGGCCCTGAGTTCAAACCCCAGGACTGGCAGTCCCCACCAAAATACATATATTTTTCAATTAGCCCTAAATTCCCCAAGTGGGAAGTTGGACTGATTCTTAAACGGATAAAAACGATGGTTGTGATTATAGAGAGATCAGTATTGGTATGTCTTAGTCTATTTTCTGTTGCTGTAATAGAATACCACAGATAGAATAAATGATAAAGCAATTTCCATTCTAGGGACTGGGAAATCCAAGAGCACAAGGCTGGTACCTGTCAGGGCTTTTGAGCTACACCACAGCATTGTGGAAGAGCAAGTCTGTACATGGGAGAAGCAGGAAAAAGCAGTGTTTTATAAACTCATTCTTAACTTGGTGGCCCATAGCTACTGATAGCAGCTCCACTCATTCACGAGAGCAGACCGCCCCGCCCCCCCCCCCCCCCACCTCACCACTTAATCACCTGATAAGGGCGGAGGCAAGCTGAGGTTTGGAAAGGACATTTAAACACAGCAGGTACCTTCGGGAGCCAGCCAGACACTGTTCTGTGCAGGGTCCTCGTACCTGAGTGCCAGGTGGGCCTCCTCCAGCCCTTGTCCCTGCCACTCCCAGCCAGGTATCTGGATGCTGCAAGTCTTTCTAGTCTGAGATCCTGTGCTCAGTTCAGCATGAACATCTCAAGGTGATCTGCTTTCCTCAGAGAAGTAGTTTCTGGCACTATGGTCTTGAGGTTCCCTTTTGAAATGCATTGTCTTTGGCATTGCGTTGCTTTAGGCATGGTGACAATATGTGGTGATGAGCTTTCTTGAGGCTTCCAAAGCCCAGGGCTGCCTGCACGGACAGCTTTGTCCTCTTGCAGTGTCCTGTGCCGCTCAGCTTGCCAAGCACAGCTTTCCGGTGTACGTTTGAGCAGAAGTGGGGCCCATGTTGGCCCCTGGGGACAGGTGGTAGGCCCTGGCAAAGGGCACGGATGAAGGAATGTGGAAAACGTAAAAATACCTGTTTCCTAAGCCACCTTAGACCTGGCAGAAGGAAGTGAGGGCATTCATTAAAGCCAGACCCCCTCTCCAGAGTACAGGACACCCACCCCCATCGACACTGGTGCGTACTGTACTGCGATCTCTTGCCTGTTACTTACCCAGTCACAGATTATCCAGAACAGTCTCAGCGTCCTTTGGGAGGCCTGGTCTCTCCGGGGCTCATTCGTGTGGCTGTGGTCATCTGGAGGCTGGCTGGGGCCCGGTCTCCGCAGGGACAGGGACAGCAGATGGCTGCGCCTCTCTCTCCATGGGGCCTTCTAAATGGCTCTCAACAGGCCTGGTGTGTGTGGATGGAGGTGTTCCAAGAGGGAGCCGGTGAAAGATGCAGGGTTCCTTAAGGCTTAACCTTGAAAACCTGACAGGATCCTTGGAAATCACATGGACAGCCCCGGCTCTGCGGTGGGGGGCAGGCTGTGTGCCGCTGGGAGCAGCAGAGATGGAGGGGTAGGGTGTGTGGATATAGGGCCTCAGTTACTTGTGGAGCCGTGATGGTAACAGCTTACCAGCATGCCTTCTGATCGAGGGCTGGGTTCTTCATTACTCTCTGCACTTCTGCTCCTCCCCCCGCCAGCTTCAGTGCTTGAGGGGCTTCCTCTTCCCCACAGCCCCAGACCAATCAGTACACGCTAGACTTGTGCTTTCCCCAGGCCAGCATCAGACTGCATCAGTCTGTGACTCCTCTTCAGTCCTGGAGCTTTGAGCACAATAGTGATCAGAGAAGACAAGGAAAAGAGGCTTCAATGGGTGGATCCGCGCTGAGCTGGGAAGACAGCCCCTGGCTTCTAGCTGGGCATTAGCTATGTCTCTTGTTGAATAACACACAACCAAAGCCCAGTGGCATCTTGTTATGGTTGTGTGGGTGCCGGATAGTCCTGGGAGTTGCAGGGAGATGGTGGCACACAAAGGCTAGGTGGCCTAAGTCGACCTCATGTACATGCCAGGACTCCAGCTGCTTTAGAAGAGACCTGAGATGGAATTGGGGTGGGGGGCTGGATGTCCTTGGTTGGGGATGGCCACGGTAGAGCCAGTGAGTGAGATTCTTCTGGAATTGGGGCTGGAAAGAGCTGAGTACAAGGCTGTGGGTGCCAAAGTACCGGAAAGTTACAAGAAGAAGGGGGAGGGCGTAGCTGATAAGGCTCAGAGGCAGGACACTTCATCACCCGTGCCAGAGTCAGCTGGATGGAGCCAGACTGTGGTGCAGAAGAGGACTGGCAGGTAGAGCCCACTGTCGGACCTTGGCGGGGGGGGGGGGGGGGGGAGAGGGAGCATGTCGAGGAGGGCAGTGGGGTCAAGCCCGGTGCCTTTGTCTGTCTGAAAAGGGAGGAGTCTGGGCATGCTGCCTGGGGCCAAGTGCCCGTGGAGGGAAGTGAACGGAGAGGCTGTGCTGTGTCCTGGAGGAGAGGAGGATGGATTCCAAAGCTCCACTTTTAGGACTGGCCTTAAAGAAAAGGAGGAGCACCCCTCTTCCTCCTGGGGGGAAGGAGGTAAGGAAGGTATGGACGCTGAATGGGGAAGCTGCTGGCCTCCTCTCTCTTCCATTACACACTTCCCCAACCTTCCCCTACCCTTCACTCCTGGATGCTGGGTGGGTGTGTGGGAGCTGAGAAGGGAATGGAGCTGTGGAGAGGGGAGAGGCAGCGTGCAGGCTGAGGGGGAGCAAGGTACCCACCTGGGAGCTTCAGTGTCTTTGGGGACAAGCTGACAGAAGTAGGGGTACTCCTGACTACTTGTTAGGCTTGAATGTAAAGCTGAGCCCTGCCCAGGGACTTTCAGCTCAAGAAGCTCTCCTGCGCTCTGGCTGCTGTCCCTAGACGGCCGTCAGAGTGAATGCAGAGCCTGGGATTCACGTTCAGGGTCTGGAAGACCTTGAAGACATGGTCTCACGACTGGAAACAGTAATTGCCTAGAAAAACCAGTGCAGGCACGTCTTTGGGTCACTCTGTTGCAGTGTGTCCCTTCAGGTAGAGGTGAGCGTGTGTACGTGGAGATGCATGCTGAATAAATATATGATGTTATGTGGCCCCTGTCCCATGTGCACAGAGCTGCATCCCAGTCTGTCTTGTGTAGCACATTTCTCCCGTGTATGCCATGTTCAGGTGTAGACCTCCGATGGTCAGTGGGTGTGTGAGCTTGGGTGTTGTACGAGGTGGCTCAGGCTCTGCCCGCATTGTGGGAAGGGGGCTCTTGGGGCCCCTTGGGGCCCATGGTTGCCATTTGTTGAGGTGTAGCAGGACTCCCAGATTAGAAGTGGACTCCTGGTGTTGAGCAGGGCCCTTGTAACACAGGAACTCGGAATGCTTCACCCTGAACCCAGGAGCCTGGCACGTTCAGCAAGGGAGCCACCTCATCACGGCTCCCCCAGACTCGTCCTTCTGCCCTCATTTCCTTCTCCCTCCTCTTCATCCCTCCTCCTTGTTCCTCTCCATCCCTCCCCCCACCACTTTGCTCTACCGATCCGTTTCTTCTTTCTCTTTTTTTTGTTGTGAGACTGAGACTTGAACTCAGTACCAGACACTTTGCTCATTGACTAGTGCTCTGCTACCAGAGCCCTGCCTCCAACCCCACGATTGGTTTCACTGGAGGATGAAGAGACCTTGGAGGACCAGCCTTCCTCCTCCTGGATGCCAGGGTTCCGCAGGAGGGTGTGTCCATGGGAAGGTGGCCCTGGCCTGTCGTGTATGCCCTCTGGGTTTCAGTTCGGGCTGGGGCTGTCACGGGGGAACCGCCGGTGTTTGGGGATGAAGGTTCTGAGGCTTGAAGCATTCCTGGCTCTATTGGCTGAGTGTCAGCACTGCTCCCGTTTACACTGTGTCCTGCCATTTCCAGCTGTCCCTGGAGGATGACCACGGATGGCCCTGAAGCTAACCTGGCTGTCATGCACCTCTGGTCTGGTGGCTGTTAGGGACCCCTGGGCTTGACAACTGGGCTTCCATGCTGCAGTTGCACCGTCAGGAAGTGGTCATGCTTCAAGGGCATGGCATGTGATTTAGGAAAACAAGCTGCTTATTGTTTCCTAGGATCTGATTACTGTCCGGGTAAAGTTTGTGAATGAGACTGGGTAGCTGTTTGCGGAACTGTAAAACACTCTAGTTACGTGGCAGCTGGGTAACTTGGGCTTCACCAAATACTCATCTGAAGTTAAGAAATTTTGAGGATTGGATGGGGGGAGAAAAGTGGAAATATTGTGTAGCGTTATTACCCCACCCTCCCCATATTGCTAGTTTAAACACAGGACGTTGTGTGTGCTGCAGGCATATATGTGTCCTAACGTATTCAAGTACATATTTAGATTTTCATTCATATAAAATGTGGGAATCTTTTCCATTTTTTTTCTACCTTAGCTGGGTAATAGTTCTAGTTATGTACTTGCTGCTTCTCATGGTCTAGCGTGGACATAGAGTGAGGACTAGAACTCAGGTCTTCACCTGAAGAATGCGGTCACCGCCAGCACACAACACGTAGCTGTGCCCAGCGGAGACGCTTGATCACAAATACAGTAAGTGAAGAAACAGTTGGGGCACAAGTTTAAATGTTTTTCTATTTCTCTCTTACAGAACCTGAAAGCAGACCCAGAGGAGCTTTTTACAAAGCTAGAGAAAATTGGGAAGGGTTCTTTTGGTGAAGTGTTCAAAGGCATTGACAATCGGACTCAGAAAGTGGTTGCCATCAAAATCATTGATCTGGAAGAAGCCGAAGATGAGATTGAGGACATTCAACAGGAAATCACAGTGCTGAGTCAGTGCGACAGTCCATATGTAACCAAATATTACGGATCCTACCTGAAGGTGAGACTTAAATATCCCCGCCCTGCATTAGGCAGCTCTGGGCTGGGGCAAGCGCAGGTGCCAGGGACTCTGGCGCCAGGGATGGCAGGTCTTCAAAGGAAGGGAGAGGTTTTGACTTTCACCATCAAAAGAGCCTGGTATGGATGCTCCTGCCGCCTTAAATGTCGCCTATAGAAAGGTATCTTTTTAAAATGAGACAGTATTTCAGAATGGGCTTCATCACCACCACTTTCTTTCTTATAACAATAATCATGAATCCCTTCATTTTAGCATGGCTATGGGTAGTGAAAACTCATGCTTCCCTAAGGATAATTAATAATACTTTAAGTCATTAATTGTAGCTTAAGTTAATGCTTTTTTTTTTCTCCTGTCCTGAGGCTCATGGCCTGAGCACTGTCCTTGGGCTTTCTCACATCTAGCACTCTACCAGTTACTTGAGCGACAGCACCACTTCTGCCTGTGTATGTGGTACCCAGGAATTGAACCCGGGTCTTTGTGCACGCTAGGCAAGCACTCTCCTACTAGACCACACTCCCGGCCCAAGTTAATGCTGTTTTTAAAAAACGATGAGAATTGATGTTGATTAATTAACAAGTTTATCTACTTTTGACTTCTATAGTGCTAGATGAGTACAGGATTCTTTAAATAAAGTCATAAAGCCAAGGTTGTGATAATAGAGCACTCCAGATTGCCCTTGGCCTTTGTGAGGGGAAGAGTCGTGGCTCTTGTGGTTCCCTGACCCTCTGTGGACACAATTTGCCACATCAGCATCGCAGGCCATCGGGTCCAGTGGAGGAAGTTCAGGCCTCTGTCCCGGTTTCCTCCAGGCTTGTATCCTGGTGCAGCGTCGTAGGTGGGTGTTCATTTCACTGAGCTCACACAGGAATGAGTGTCTTTCAGAAGACACAGAGTTTGGGAATCTTATGAACTGATTTAAAAACAAAACAAAAGCAGCCGCCAACAGCTCATACCTAGGTACTCAGGAGGTTTGAGGTCTGAGAATCACAATTTGAAGCCAATCCTGGAAATAAAAATTGGAGAGGCGGCCGGGAGTTTAATCTAGTGGTAGAGTGCTTGCCTAGCATGCTTGAAAACCCAGGTTTGATTCCTTGGTACCACATACATAGAAAAAAAACCAAAGTGATGCTGAGGCTCAAGTGGTAGAGCTCTAGCCTTAAGAGAGAAAGTCCAATGACAGTGCTCAGGCCCTGGGCTCAAGCCCAGACTGGCAAAAAAAAAAAAAAGAAAAAAAAATTGAGAGGCTTCCGTTATCTCCAGTGAACCCAGGAAAAGGCTAGACTTGGAAGTATGGCTTAGTGGTAGAGCACCAGCCATGAGCTAAAAAAGCTGGAGTTTGAAGACTTGGTTAAAACAATTGCTGACATAATTCTGTGGAAGAAGGTAGCATCAAACCTAGATGAGTAAGAGAAGAGTAGGATTCTTCTGATTTGATCTGCTTAATAAACCTGCTCTGATGTGAAAAGTGGGAGTGTAGGTTTTGATTTTGTGCAAGTGAGATAATGTGGTATGAATTAAAGGTTGGAAATTTTTCAGAACCATTGATTTTCCAAGATGAGTATTTAAGGAAATCAAGACTGAGTGGGAATCCTTTTTTCTTTTACTGTACAATGGATGGCAATGTGTCATAGGCCAAATATAGCGTTTTGAAATTCAAGAAGCTTTGGAGTCAAAAGTCAGCACACTTGAATCCACTTTGATGTGTGGATTTGAGTGAGTTGTTTATGAAACTTTACTGCCTCACATTTGCATATGGAAACTTACATTCTATGCTTCATTGTTACAAAGATGAAATGCAATTAGTAGGTGAAAATACCTGCGTACATTTAATGATTGTTAATTTCCTTCCTTAATTGACTGACTTTGCCAATACCTCAACTCTCACATTACTTTACAGTAAAAGTCATTTGTAGTGAAAATGTCAAGTTGAGGGTCTATCAAGAAAACCAGAACCAAAGAATGCCAGCACAGGAAAGAACACTGTGATGGCTCGTGCAGCTTGGGTCCTGATGGGACCCGAGATGGAGATGGAGGGTGCCATATGGGCACATGTATGACTCCCACAGGCAGTGCCAGGGTCATCTTGATGGTGGGAGAAAGTGAACTTGGACTCTGTCCACCGCAGGGCCTAACGCTGTCTGGAGTGCCTTCCGCGGTAGTATGTGAGCAGAGTCTGAGCTGGTTTCGTTGGCTCATGTGTTGTGGGTGAGTTGTTTTCACTGCTAGGCCACGGTGGGGATTTGGGGTTGTGTTTAGAGCATTGTCATCAGCTGCAGCTCTGAGGCAGTGTGTTCACATACATTCTGGGCTTGTAGCCTAGCAAGAGGCCTGACCAGCCATAGCCAGAAATCCCACCTGTACATCCTGATATTGTCCAGCTCTCTGGAGCATTTGGTTCCAAATCTACCTCCTCTTCCTCCAGGGTCGCCAGGGTGCTTTAGTTACATACTCACAGGTGCCTGTAGCAGACTCTTAAGCACCCAGCTAGAATAGAAGATGAGTTCTTGCTCCTAGGTGGGCCTTATGGGCAGCTTTTCCAAACACTGGGTAGGGACCAGTTTCTTTTTCTTATGCTGGTACTGAGGTAAGGGCTTTTGCTCTCACACTTGGCTGACTGGCTTGCTTGCTTTCCTCTTTCCCTCCCTCCCTCCCTCCCTCCCTTCCCTTTTGCTCTCACACTTGGCTGCCTGCCTGCCTGCCTGCCTGCCTGCCTGCCTGCCTGCCTGCCTGCCTGCCTGCCTGCCTGCCTGCCTGCCTGCCTGCCTGCCTGCCTTCCTTCCTTCCTTCCTTCCTTCCTTCCTTCCTTCCTTCCTTCCTGCCTTCCTTCCTTCCTTCCTTTCTTTCTTTCTTTCTTTCTTTCTTTCTTTCTTTCTTTCTTTCTTTCTTTCTTTCTTTCTTTCTTTCTTTCTTTCTTTCTATTTTTTTCTTTTTTGTCGGTTACAGGGCTTGGGCGCTGTCCCTTAGCTCTTCAGTTCAAGGCTACTGCCCTATTCTTGGAGCCACAGCACCATTTCCCATTTTCTAGTGGTTAATTGGAGAAAAGAGTTTCATGTTCTTTAGTGCTCAGCCTGGCTTTGAACCACGATCTTCATATCTCAGCCTCCTGAGTAGCTGCAGGTGACACACTTGGCTTTCTTACCACAGCTCTACTATGGCACACTGTGTGTGTGTGTGTGTGTGTGTGTGTGTGTGTGTGTGTGTGTGTGTGTGTGTATTTTTTCTTCTTCTTTGCTGGTTATTTGGAGATAAGAGTCTCTTTAGTCTCCCTGGGCTGCCTTAGGACCTCAATCCTCAGAGCTCAGCTTCCTGAGGAGCTAGGATTAAAGACTGTTGCTTTGTATCCCCAACGAAAGGGGTCTATCCGAGCAGATCTATTTTCTTAGTGATTCTGTTATGTTAGTCCCCCGCTTATTTAAAAGGTTATGACCATTGTAAATTGTGATATGCCAATGAAGTGTTCAGTGCTTTTTTAAAACAAGGTTAAGTTACAAAGTTGAAAGAAATTTTGTGTCCTTGAGAAAATCTTCACATTTGAAAATTGTGCGTAGCTGTGGAGAGAGTGAGGCCCTTCTGTCCCTGAATACCTTTTACCTCCTTCAAATGCAAGTCTTGTTTTGAAGTTTTTCCTTGAAGGATTTGTGCCCTGAGACTTTTGACAGACAAGTATGACGGGCAGGCAGCACTGCAGCCCCTTGGCTCTCTGTTTCCGTGCTTTCTGCAGGCCTCCCACTTGCCCCTTGCTGGATGAAGAGGAAGAGAGGACACAGGTCCCTGCCCAGGGCCTCACTGTGGGCCTGTGCCAGTGAATCCCCTTCAGTTTCTGAAATGCGACTGTTTGTAGTCACTTTGGTTAATTAGAGACTTCGGCGTCTGAAAGCACACAGGAGGTGTGAGTAATGTAATATAAATAGTATTGGAGCCCTCTGTTGTGGTTTCCCTTTCTTTTCTATTTGTTTGTTTTCCTGCTTGTGTCCTCATTTTAGAGTTTGAGCCATGATTTGAATGATGGCCAGGTAGGTTCTAGAAAGCTGATGTGCTGGCCAGTGACCAGTGCTTCATTCCCCTTCTGCCAGGAGGAGAGGAGACCACTCGTGGAGAGGGCTGAGCCTTCCCAAGCCAGGTGTGAGCTCAAATCCAGTGCCCATTGTTCTCTTAATTTCTAGAACAGTGAAACATAGCTGTAACGTCTGTTTTACTGAGTCAGCCTGCTCAATCTGTCTTCTGAATAGGCTTGTGGGGAGGGCAGTGGCTGGGGCAGCTAGCTATTCCTGCTCTGGGAGAGAGTAGTGAGGGAGCAGTAGGGACTGCCTGGCTTGTTTCGGAGTCTTGCTAAGTATGTCTTTGCCCATGCTGGCCTTTGGATTGCTATCCTCCTATTTTTACCTTCCAAGTACCTGGGATTACAGCTGTAGGTCACTGCACCCAGCCCTGCTATAGGAAGGTTGTGTTAAAGCTTCTCAGAATTTTTGAGATTAAAGTAGTTTCAATAGTCAGCATTTCTTAAAAGTATTTAATTATGACCCCTCCCCTTCCTCTGGGAAAATTTCAATAATCTACCAAGTCCATGGTAGACAAGCTCTCTTAGTGTGTGTGTGGGGGGGAGGCAGGCATACAAACTGTTTAGACTGAGAAATAGAAAGTACATTCACCATCCTCGTTTCACAATTGCTGAAATAGAATGTAATGTTCTATGTTTTAATTATTAATTTTCTAAATGATACTGTGGGACTTGTGTAAGCTGTAATTTGTATGTCTTGCTACTTAAGAAATAAGGCAGTTTTTTATGTGTGTGCTGGTCCTTAGGGCTGGAACTCAGGACCTGGGTACTTTCTCTGAGCTCTTTTGCTTATGGCTAGTGCTCTACTACTTGAGCCTCAGTTCTACCTCTGTCTTTTTTGGTAGCTTATTGGCAGTAAGGTCTCATGGGCTTTTCTTGCTGGACCGGCTTGGAACCGCAATGATTGTAGGATTGAGGTGTAAGCCACCAGTGCCAGGCTGGAAGCAAAGGAATCACACAGCACACAGGGCAGTCACAAGAGCTGCAGCGCCGCAGCTTAGAATCTTAATGAGCAGACTGAGGAGCTCTGATTAGCACTCTGTTATCCTGAAACCTTTCTATCTCAGAGTTTTTCCGACTCCTTCTAAAAATGTTTGTAAGCTTTTCTTTGCCTTGGGGTGGATGTGACTCCAAGATTCTCATGAGCTTTCTTCACAGACCTGGGGCTTCCCACTGAGCCTGCCCAGGCAGTGGATTCTCTTCAATTCTTGCTCCCTCTTAGTTGGGTCTCCATGAACCAAATGGTGCCATGCCCAAGGGACTGGTGAGAAGGGTGCTTATTTCACCCTGAGGTAGCAACTTAAATGGACATGCTGGGCTTCACAAACATGGGAGTTCCCTCCACTTGGACCAGGCTGTGGCCTAGTTATGTCTTTTAATGCCTTAATTTCAGCCGCTCAGGTTCAGAAAACGCTTAGACTATGCATTAGATCATTAGACCATGCATTAGAACATCTTAAAAATGCTTTATAAGAGGCCGGGAGTTTAGCCTGGTGGTAGAGTTCTTGCCTAGAATGTACTAGGACGCAGGTTCGATTCCTCGGTATCACGTATATAGAAAAAAAGCCAGAAGTGGTGCTATGGCTCAAGTGGAGTGGTAGAAAGCCCAAGGACAGTGCTCAGGCCCCGAGTTCAAGGCCCAGGACTGGCTAAAAAAAAAAAAAAGTGCTTTATAAGGCAGGCTCTGGTGGCTCACCTGTAAAGCTTAGCTGCTCAGCATGCTGAGATCTGAGGATCATAGTGTAAAGCCAGCCTGAGAAGGATGGAAAGTCTGTGAGACTCTTATCTCCAATTAACCAGCCGAAAACCAAAAGTGGAGCGGTGGTTTGAGTGGCACAGTACTAGCTCGGAACAAAAAAAAACCTTAGGGACAGCAGCTAGGCCCTGAGTTCTAGTCCTACAACTGACCAAAAAAATGGCTTTGTGAATGTGTGAGAACTTGAAAATTCATCTTGGAGACTAGAATAGTAGTTCCCAGAGCCTGGATAGGGTGCGGGAGGGAAGGGAAGGGGGGGATGGTTTCCAGGTGGGAGGAGTTACTTCCTGTGTTTTGTAGCACAGCAGGGCAACTCCTGGCCCACCAGCAGCCAGTTGGCTATTTGTAAATAGCTGGTGGAGGATTTTGAATGCTCCCCACACTCGGCTGGTCACTGTCTGCAGTGGCAGGTATATCACCCACCCGGACCTCACAGTCACACACAGTGCAAGTACTGAAATGTCACTGATTCCCCATAAAGGTGTGCCTTCACCGTCTCAGTTAAAAGGTGACACCTCAAGCACCTCTGTTTGAAGCTGTTTTCAAGGGAGCAGAGTTGGAGCTCTCAGGAACTATGATAATGGTTTCTAGGACACAGGTATGCAAACTTTCCAGAATGTTAATGCCTGCCTGGGCCAGGACACCTCCCATCCTCAGGTCACCCCTCCCTCCCCTTCCCATCCTTAGGCCACCTCTCCCTCCCTCCCCTGCCCACCCTCAAGTCAACTCTCCCTCCCCTGCTTACCCTTAAGTCAGCTTGCCCTGCCCACAAGTCAACACTCCTTCCCCACCCACCCTCAAGTCAGCTCTCCCTGCCCTGTCCACCCTCAGATCAGCTCTCCTTCCCTGTTCTGTCCACCCTCAGATCAGCTCTCCTTCCCTGTTCTGTCCATCCTCAGATCAGCTCTCCTTCCCTGTTCTGTCCATCCTCAGATCAGCTCTCCTTCCCTGTTCTGTCCACCCTCAGATCAGCTCTCCTTCCCTGTTCTGTCCATCCTCAGATCAGCTCTCCTTCCCTGTTCTGTCCATCCTCAGATCAGCTCTCCTTCCCTGTTCTGTCCATCCTCAGATTAGCTCTCCTTCCCTGCCCACCCTCAAGTCAGCTCTCCCTGCCCTGTCCACCCTCAGATCAGCTCTCCTTCCCTGTTCTGTCCACCCTCAGATCAGCTCTCCTTCCCTGTTCTGTCCATCCTCAGATCAGCTCTCCTTCCCTGTTCTGTCCATCTTCAGATCAGCTCTCCTTCCCTGCCCACCCTCAAGTCAGCTCTCTGCCCTGTCCATCCTCAGGTCAGCTCTCCCCCCCTGCCCTGCCCACCCTCAAGTCAGCTCTCTGCCCTGTCCATCCTCAGGTCAGCTCTTCTTCCCCATCCTGTCCATCCTCAGGTCAGCTCTCCCTCCCTGCCCTGTCTACCCTCAAGTCAGCTCTCCTTGCCCTGTTGGACCTCAGGTGAGCTCTCCCTCTCTGCCCTGTCCACCCTCAGGTCAGCTCTCCCTTCCTGCTCCCTCCTTAGGTGCACCATCTCCTTTGGACAGGGCATGCAGAGCAGACAGGAGGAAGGACTGACAGAATGCTCTCAGTCTGCCAGCACTTGTTTGAGGCGCCAGTCCACGTGCGGAGGGGGGCTCCGTGATGCTGGCTCTGTCTGACCTATCTCAGCTTTCAGGACCTCATGCCCCACTTGGCATTGGTGACCCTTCATGGCTGAGATCTGGCTCGTGCCTTATCCTCATGAGTCCCACACACAGCAGGGTGGTGCTTGATTTTCAGCACCATCGTTGCCGGGGCTGTGGGAGGTGAGGCTCTTGGTGGGTATCCTGTAGCCGTCAGTTGACCGATGTGCTGGTGGTGGTAGAGCTGAGCAGGTGAATGCCTGAGCTCATCCTTTCATGTTTTTGTCCAGTGACTTCAGCTGCAACTTAGAACTGGACTAACATTGTCATATTAACCTCTAGAAGTTGCTTGGCACTTAGCCTTTAAGAATGAAGAGAATAGCCAGTGTCGCGGGTATAGTGACAGGGCCACAGTCTCAGTGCTTTGGAGCCCTGGGCAGAAGGATTGCAAGTTCATGACCAGCTTACATAGCAATACCTTGTCTAAGGAAAAAGAAAAAGATCAAAACAAACAGTATATGATGGAGGTATTTGCCTGACCATCTAATGCACATATTTTTCATGCCTGTGTTTAATGTTTCCACATGCATATCATGGGTGATGTAGCATGGGGCCATTGTAGTTACCTGAGTTCACGGCAGCGGGCCCCAGCTGCTCTTCCTGTGCTAGCTTTTCAACACATCCAGGTGTCCACCCATCTGTGCTCTGGGGACAGGCGGAGGACGCCTTGTGTCCTTTCATCCAGATGAAAGACAAGCCAGAGAGGCAGGTCAAAGGTGGAGTAGCCTAAACAGCAGAGCCACCTGTGTTTGGGGACCTCTTTAGTTTCTCATTACAACACCGTGTGAGAGTGTGTGTGTGTGTGTGTGTGTGTGTGTGTGTGTGTGTGTGTGTGTGTGTGTGTGTGTGTGTGAGTGTGTGTGTGTGTGTGTGTGTGTGTCAGGGTTACTGTGTGGTTGAGATGGGCTTGTTCTGTGAGATCCTATCTTTTTGTGGGGCGTCACCACCAGCGTGTCTGTGGCGTGGCAGGCTAATACAGAGGGAACTAGCAGGCACCTTCCTTACTCTGGCATCTGACAGGCAGGGAGAACTGTCCACTGTGAACTTCAGCTGGAGCCATGGGGAAATTATAGATGGTGGTATAGAGGGGAACTGGCAGGTGGATGGGGCTGACCCGGCTGCGGGAGGAAGGAGGAAAGGACAAGGTCTGAGTGAGCGGCAGCCTGGCGGTCAGGAGCGATTCTACCTGGGATGGCAGTTTCTGGAAATGTTGGTCCCACGTGGTACACCCTAATTGTATCCAGACTGGGAAGGGAGAGTGGCACGTGTATCAGGAAATGAGGTGATTTGTCAATTGTATCATCTGGGACTCCTGGGTTATTTTCTTAGAGTTTTGGCAGGTTATTTTTAAACATAATTGGTTTTAAAGTTATTTCCAAATGTCTGTCCTATATATCCATGATGCTTATTTTTATTTATTTTTTTGCTCTGTGGGCCACAGTGAATCTACTGTACTCTGAAAAAAAAAAAAACAACAACTGGATGTGATGCCATGTATACGCTAAGTAGTCTCTTTGAAAGGATTTTTTTTGGTGGTGTGGGGGTGTTGATCTTGAGTCTTGAACTCTGGGCCTGGGTGCTATCCTTGAGCTTTTCACTTCAAGGCTACCACCCTACCACTTGAGCCACAGTGCCACTTCCAGTTTTCTAGTGGTTAATTGGAGATAAGAGTCTCTTGCCTAGGCTGGCTTTGAACTGCGATCTTCAGATCTCAGCCTCTTGAGTAGTTAGGATTCCAGGCATGTGCCTGGCTAATCATGCCAATTACTTACTTACTTACTTACTTATTTATTTATTGCCAGCCCTGGGCTTGAACTCAGGACCTGAGCACTGTCCTTGGGCTTCCTCAGGCTAGAGCTCTGCCACTTGAGCCTCAGCACCACTTCCAGCTTTTTTCTATGTATGTGGTACTGAGAAATTGAACCTGGGTCTTCGTGCATGCTAGGCAAGCACTCTACCACTAGGCCAAACTCCCGGCCCCTTTGCTAATTTGTATAAGCACAATCTAAGCACAGCTCTTCTGAGCAGTGATTCCCCAGCTGTCTATAAGTTGGAATTTTATTTGGTTTGGGAACAAGGCAGTGTTCTTACACAGTGGCCAGGTAGTTGCGCCTGTCTGAGGACACACCCAGAGGAATTTTCTGGGGACCAGTGGGTTTTAGTTGATGGACTCTAGCTGTGGTTCTCCATGTCGTAGCAGCTCATCTCAGACCAGACCAGCACTAGCCACTTGGACCTGGTGCCAGTACAGTTGGAGTTGCTTTCTTTTTCCATGAGAATCCCCTTCCCCTGAGCAGTACACGAAGGTTTCCTCTGTGGCTGCAGCGGGGATAGGAGCTCCGTTTCTTCAGCAGCCTTGGTTTGTTTCTTCTAGACTTGGAGACACTCTTTGCTCAAGCTTGTTCCTCTTGACCGCGTGAGAGTGTACTTGGTCACTTACGTGGGCCACCAGTGGGTCTGATCCCTCTTCGGTGCTGCAGGAGGCCAGCACCTCTCCTCAGCTTCCTTTGCCATTTGAAAGTCACCAGCTGCATCCCCGATGGCCTGGCACAGTGCAGCTGTTGAGGGAGGAGACATGGACAAGATGTCTTGTTTTGGGAAGTTTTGCCCTTGTGCTTTTGGGGCACATGCAAATGGCCTCGTGAGCCCCACCAGGGAAAAGCCAAGCTTGTTACTTTTTTTGAGCTAAACACATCAGCAAGGAAATCTTGCTTTGATGTCACAGGGGAATGCAGGCATGGGAGAGAAATTGTAGGCTCTGTTTTGAAGAGACTGTGAAAGGTGCACCCATACTGTTCCCAGATGGGGACAGATTTCTGCCTTCACTGTTCTGTAATGGAAAAAAGTCCCTTGAGACATGTGGCAGCTCCATTTTAGATTTTTCTATCAGAAAGTTGAACGGAAATACAATTAAGCTAAATATTTTACCTCCACAAAAAGAAATTTAGCTGTGTTCTGGCTGATGTTACCTAGAATTTAAAATACATTTTTAAGTGAATTTCCCTTTGTCTCAGCATATGCAGCCTGCATATGTAAGCCTGTGTTTGGATAAGATAGCTGTGCTGTGCATTTTCTTTTGTACAACACCTATATTCGTGAATGAATTCCTGATGCATGGTGTGATACAAGTGATCACAAATCACCCTCTCCCCCCATACTGGGGTTTGGACTCAGGGCCTGGAGCTTGCTCAGCTGGCGTATTACCACACGAGTCATCTTCCCTTCCGCATTCTTTTGTTGGCTATTTTCGAGAGGATTTCTTGAGCTTTTCTACCTCCCTAGGCTGTCCTGCGTGGAACATTGATCCTTTTATCCTCAGCCTCATGAATAGCTAGTAATACAGGCCTGAGCTACCCGTGCCCAGCTGAGATCTTAATCAGATGGCATGGCAGGTGCCTGGGTACTCAGAGAGCAGACTTTCTTGCAGTGAGGTCCCCAAGTGGGAAATGAGGGTGGTGGGAAGCTTGGGCACCCAGGTAAACCACGGCTATTGAAAAGGATTCAAAACTGCATTGTTGGTTAGACCCAGTCCCCTTTCTCTGAGGCCTGTCTGTGGCTCTGTGCTACTTTTTCATCTTGGTGACAAAAGTACCTGGAGGAAACATACGCCTCATGGTTTCAAAAGTTCCAGTCTGTGAGGTGAGAAGGGTATGGTAAAGCAGAGCAGCTTCCTCATGACAGCCAGAAAGCAGAGAGAGAAGGGGGACAACAGGAGGGAGGGCAGAGTGCATGCCTGAGCTAATAAGCTCCCCTCCACTTTTTTAGGGGGTGGGGCTTGACCTCAGCCTGAGGTTTTTTTGTGTTTGTTTGGTTGGTTTTTTTGTTCAAAGCTAATGCTTTACCACTTGACCCTCAGCCCCCCAATCTGGCTTTTTTGGAGGTTAATTGGAGATAAGAATCTCACGGACCTTGCTATACAGGTTGACATTGAACCTTGATCTTCAGGTTTCAGCCTTCTGAGTAGCTAGGTGTGAGCCACAGCTGTGAGCCGCTGGTACTTGGCTTCCTGCCCGCTTTTATTCTGTCTCCAGCCCATAGAATGGTGATGCGCACATTCAAGTGGGTCTTCTTTCCGTGATCAGTCCTCTCTGGAAATACCTCTGACACATCCAGAGGTGAGCAGTACTCATGTCTTTGGCATTTATCATCTTAACGGTCAAGGTCAGCCATCATGGGCGCTAGGAGATGTGGTGATGGTTGCTAACTGGCCACAGAGTGCTGTAGCTAGCCAATGTGGTTGGGCTGTTTGCTTTGCTTTCTCACTTTGTGCTGTGCCATGTGGGTTTCTGTAGGCTGTGGTGGCAGAGTCTCCTCACTAAGACAGCCAGAAGGCTGGGAGTTGTTGGTGGCTGCCACTTCTCTTGGGCTTTGGGTAAAGAGCCTGTGTCCTCTTGCCTATTCCACGGGCCATAGGTCTTCTCTTGGTCCTGATGCCTGGTGTTGGTGTGATGTGCTTGTATGCTTGACCCAAGTTATAGCCTGACTGTTCTCACTCTGCTAACAGCATGTGTGTGTAATTTGCTGTCCACGGGAAAAGAAGTGTACGGAAAATGAAGATGAGTGAAGTGACCAGAAGGAGGAAGGAAGAGAGAACCTGAGGTTAGGTAGCAGGACCGGCAAAAATTGAGTAGGCCCTATGGAAGCTGTTAATCTCTGGGTCACAGCCAGCCTGTGGCTATGAAAGCATGAGAAGGACATTGCTGTCTCTACATTTGCCATACAGCATTCACTGTCAATCTGCCAGTCCTAGCCTTGAGAAAGTCCAAGGACAGTGCTCAGGCCCTGAGCTCAAGCCCATGACTGGCCAAAAAAAAAAAAAAAAAAATTCAGACCAGTTTGGACTCGAGCTCTTGGTGCTTCAGCCTACTTGAAGGCTAGGATTCCAGGTGAGCATCTTTACATACACACAGCCTTCATTCCAAAAGAGGCGTTATGATACAAGCTGCATTTTCAAAGATGTGCTGTGTCGTTTCTAACTTACTAAAGGACAGTAGAACAGCCATGAATGGTGGTGTTACTGGGGCTTGAACTTAGGTCCTGGGTATTCTCCAAGAGTTTCTTTTTCTCAAGGCTAGCTTTCTGTCACTTGAGCCACAGCTTCATTTCGAGCTTTTTGGTAGTTTATTGGAGATAAACTTTTGGTAAGCTTTTAAAACTTTTAAAAACTTTCAAAAGCTTTTAAACTTTTGGTAAGCTTTTAAGATAAGCTTTTTGGTAGTTCACTGGATTCTGATAAGCTTTCCTGTCTAGGCTGGCTTTGAACACAGTTGTCAGATTTCCTGCATAGGTAGGATTCCAGATGCCAGAGTACACTTGCTAGAACACCCATTGTTACCCGAAGACTGTCCCTTGAAGAGTTATTGGGCAGTATATTAAAATTCTGATGAATTCCTTGTATAGCTGCCACATGTATGAGGTTCTGCGCTCACACGGTAACATACTTGGCTTTGATAATGAAAGAATAGAGCTAGCCTGATGTCAGTTCGGCATGGGTGAGGTATGACAAAACAAAAGAAAACCAAAACATCTGGATTTCTAGGAATGCTCTTTAAAGAAGCTTCAGTTAAAGGCAAATGCCTTGTCCATTGTGCACGTATGTTGCCTGCTGGGTAAAAGAAGATGAAGATGTTACAGATACGTCCTTGTCTGTCATGAGACAAATCTTTGAGGTTGCAGGTGGAGGGCAGCCGGGCTGGAGTGTGGGAAGGAAGTGTGTCGCTTGGTGTATTTTTGTATCTTTGAAAGTGAGTCCTAAGTTTACTTACTGATACAAAAGATACATGACCTTGTTTTCCTTACAAGAAAATGGTACCATGATGCCGTTCACGATGGCCTCCTCACTGGCTAGTGCCTGGGTTGCACTGGGAATGCGGAGAAGCAAGGACTGGAGGCAGTGGGGAAGCCTGCGCTGTCATGCGCTCGTGGTGACTTTTGGCCATAGTCACCACACTCTCATGGGGGTGAGAAGCCACTTCAGTTGGAGTGGGTCTTTCTTATGTGGTTTTGTGCCCTAGTTCTTGTACTGTGGGAGTGGGGACAGAGACACAGGACCTCGTCAGGGTCAGTGAGAGGCAGTGACAGTTTTTCCAGAGTGGCAGGCATGTGTTTGGGTAGGGCCCTGCCTAGCGCATCTTATTAGGAAGGAGCTGGATTGAAACGAGGGGTTTAGGAAGAGAGCCTTAACTAATTGTCTGAGGAGGGAGGGCTTTGGAATGTCCCAGGAAGCAGGGTGTGACTTCTGTGCCACCAGGCTGTGGTAACACCAGGACATCTTCACACCACCTGCCGCAGAGGCTGCCCAGAGCTTATCATGTTGGTACAAACCCAGTGCAGAAAATTAAAGGGATAGGATCTGAGTCAAAGAGTACAGGCTAAAAGTCCCAGGGCCTTTCACAGAAAAGCAATGTATATTTCTGGAGTTGTCCAGAAAGACACTGGTCTGTGGCTTCACCAAGGAGGCCCCGGCTAGAGAAATGGCCAGTGAGCCTGTTACAGAATGAAAGTATAGAGCGTTCGTTTTCCTGAAACCCAGACCAGATCTGTTGGAGCCTGTTCAAGGCAGTTTTCTGGGCCTGGCTGACTCTCATGCCATGGCTCTGTGTCTCCCAGCTAGCCGTGAACTTGCCGTCATTTATTAGTTATCCAAATTGAATATACAGTTAACTTACGTTTCCTTCCTTGGGTTCCGAGGACCAGTTAAAAAAATACTGAGTTTGTTCACGCCTGTATCCCTAACTACGCAGGAGGCTGAGATCTGGCACAAAAGTCCATGAGACTCTTATCTCCAATTAACCACTAGAAAACTGGAAGTGGTGCTGAGGCTCATGTAGCGGAGCGCTAGCCTTGCACTGAGGAGCTCAGGGACAGAGCCCAGGCCCAGAGTTCAAGCCCCATGATCAAAAAATAAAATCCTGAGCTCCAGTGTACCAGGGACCTTCTATAGCTGCCAAGTAGAAAATACAGAGAAAGAACCCTAACGTGAGCTGGGAACAGTGGTAGTTTGTCCAAGGCAAGGAGAGGGAAGGGAGGCGGGTGAATTTTCCTGACTTGAACTGCAAATGCAGAAGAGGCACGGGAATTGGGACCCCTTCTGTATCAGGTGGGTGGAGTGCCCCAGCTGTTTCTCAGTCCTTTGGGTGCCACATCTAAGATCTGGACACTTGCCAGGTGCAGTGAAAGAACCACAAACAGTAGGACGATATCAAGGAATGATTAGCCTTGTGATCTTGTACCTTGAGGCACAGTGTGGGCAACACTGTCTGACAGTGGGGTCACTATCTGACATAAAAAATCTCCTGCGGCTCCTCCCTGAATGGATCGAAGATTGTCTAGTGCTCGCCTCTGGACGTTACACCGGTGCCTCGGTCCTCTGTCCTTCAAGAGAGGCCACAGAAGACACCGCAGTCAAGACAGTGTGGGGAGCAGGCAGGGCTGAAAGGACACTGACACTGTTATTGCCAGGCCTGCTTTTCTGGAAAGTTAATGAAGAGAACGTTAGTACCTTCAAGGATGTGGGAAATTGGCTGCCTTTGGACTCAGTGAGCCGCTTTGGGCATCTGTGCCAGGCAGCAGTGCCCATCTTTTTTGCTCACAGGAGCCTGGAGATGCTGTGCCACACACCTAAGCTGCAGGCCCAGGATAGGAGCAGCCGTTTGGACATAACCGACCTTGACCTGGCCGATGGAAACACTTCGTTCCCTCCAGAGGGGTGGGGTCACGGCTCAAGCCCTGCACTTGAGATGCACTGTGCACTTGGTACAGGCACACCCCCGGGCCTGTACTGTCTAGATCCGGAATACAGCAGCAGCGGGACTTCAGTTATTTGAAATAGCTTTCCTGGTTTTGTGGAAAGTAACTCTGTTTGGTTTTGATTGTACAGGATACTAAATTATGGATAATAATGGAGTACCTCGGAGGCGGCTCCGCCCTGGACCTGGTAAGTAACTTGCATGCAGACCTGTCCTCCCGTAGTCTCGCTTTGAAAGATGATTCTGAATCCATTGCCACCTCCTCTTTGAGTTGCATGAAAAGAAGTACCAAGCTATTTCTATGTATTGTTTCTCACCTAGTACTGGGAGTTAAAAGGTTTTGTTGTTCCCATACAGGAAACTATCGAGCTGTGAGGATTTTGCCTGGAATGACCTTACCAGAGAACATTTGCTTAACGTATTTTCTAGAACAAATTTCCTGCCATGTTGGTAACCGCCATGGTTCCACAGTTCCACTGGTGGCTTAACTCCCCCAAATATGGTATGGTGATGGAGGCTGGAGGTCACGTGTCATCAGCTCAGTGGTTAGGCAGAGGGTGGCACCTGTGGCCACGTTTCACTCTTCTGACCTGGGCAGTGTGAATGGGTGTGCCAGCCCCAGCCAGTGCGAGCTCTTCCTCTCCATTTGCTCTTGAGGTCTGTTTCTGGCATCAGCTCTGGGAAGGTGGTGGAATCTAGTAGGAGGCGCTTTGCGTGTCAGATCACACAGCTCTTGGAGTTGGGCTTTGTAGAGAGCACATAGATAACCCGCCTGGCTAGCACAGCTTACGTCATCCTGCAAACCCACCGTGTTACCTCACAGCTGCTGACCCCCGGCCCTTGTATCCCTACGGTGGCCAGGCAGTAAAACAGCTTTGTCAGTGCCCCAGGCTAGACGGGAGCCAGACCCCCTAGACCGGTGAGTCCTTGGCTTTAGCGTGGCGCAGGGGGCTGGGCGCATGGCTTTCCCTGCCGTCCTCATACGTGCCGGGGAAGTCGCCGGCTTTACTCGCTGAGGAGCCCTGAGGAAGCTTCGTGTAGTACCAAGCCCTCGTTAGCTTTCTGCAGAGGGGAATTCTAAAACCATGAAAGTGAATGTGCCTATTTTAGAAAGTTAGATTGCTATAAACTATTAAAAAAAAAACCTATCAAAAGTAGGATCAAAAGAAAAATTTTGAAGGGGAAAAAAATAAAATGTTCTATATAAGTAATGGCACGGGGGAAAAACCCTGAATACATGTGTGGTCCTTTGATTAAATGTACTTATTGCCAGAAACCATTTTTATTTTAATAACTCTTAGGAAATACTGCAGGGACTTAGAAAATTGCCTCCTTTTATGTAGTTAGATTTGCCATTAAGTGAATTTTGTGGCACATAGAAAGTTGTTGGCAGGGACTTTTTTTTTTCTTTCTGACATTGAAGCCTTAAGAGCAGCCATTCTAGTCTCACTGCTTAGTGTATTCTCGGTGCTACAGGAATTTAATTTATTTGAATTAATGCCTGTGTGACTTTAGAAGTCACAGTTGGAAGAGAATGGAGAGGCCTCACTTTTGCCTTCAAGCACTGTGTAAGTGACAGCCAACAGCATCCCTGTCGGTATCCCTGGTGACAGGAACCAGGCGTTGTTTGTGGACCCACCTTCCATGAAGGAACCACTCAGACAAGGTGTGCCTGCTCACGGATGCACTGGTCTGTGGAGCCCACTCACAGGCGCTGGAGCACACGTACTGTCTCTGACACTTCCCCGTGCTTCTGACCTCTGCCTTCGTTGGCTCTTTTTCCATCTTTTCATCCCATTTCTGTTGGCATACCCTTAAAGGAGAGGACATATTTTAATAATAGCGTTTAATAATTCTTGAATTACTTTGAGAGATCTTCTTCTTACGTATCTATGAAAGACTTAAAAAAACAGCTACAGGTGGCTCCTTCCTGTAACCTTCGTAGTTGGAAGATTGTGGCTAAGGCTAGCTTACCCACTCACTCCGCCCCCTCCCCCCAAAAATTCACTGGGCCCTTCTTATAACTGTCCGGCAACACATGCCTGTTATCTTGGCAGATAGGGTCAAATCCCAGTATTCATTAAGCAGAAATTGACATCCTGTCTGAGAAATAAGCAGTGAAATAAGGGGCCTAGGGGAGTAGTTCAGTGGCAGAGCACCAGCCTGGCAAACACAGGGCTCCAGTCACCCCCCCTCCTCTACACACACACACACACACACACACACACACACACACACACACACACACACACACACACACACACACACACACACACACACACACACACACACACACACACACACACACACACACACACACACACACACACACACACACACGTGCGCGTACGTGTTAGTACTGTAGCTGAATCACACCGTTTAAAAAAATGTAGCCTGGTAATCAAAGGGTGACTGTAGGAGTCCTGTACTGAGGACCCAGGAAGGGAAAGGTGACTGTCCTGGGGTGCATTCATTTTTACTTAAAAAACAAGAAGAAAGCAGGTTGGGAATCTTGTATGGAAACGAAGAAGACTACCCAGCTCACTTAGGAGCCATGAATGTAACATATGCCTATATTTTGGGTGCGCACATTTGAATGTGCTCAGTCTGTTAATTTCTTTTAAAAATTACAATTGTGGGCCAGGAGTTTGGCCTAGTGGTAGAGTGCTTCCCTAGCATGCACAAAGACCTGGGTTCGATTCCTCAGTACCACATACATAGAAAAGGCCGAAAGTGGTGCTGTGGCTTAAGTGGTAGAGCTCTAACCTTGAGAAAACCCAAGGACAGGGCTCAGACTTTCAGTTCAAGCCCCAGGACTGGCAATAAAATAAAATAAAATAAATGAAAAATATTCTAATTACAAGTCAAGTAGCTGTATGCTATCCTATCTCTAACACTGCCACTGTGATCTGTTTGGAAGGCATTCTGGACTCCACTTGTGTCAGCCATCGCTCAAGTCCAGCTGTCCAGGTGCCAGGCCTGTGGTTTTTGTACAGAAACTGTTTCTGGCTTTTACTTGCTGGGGAATCTGCTGTGTGAGGTGCTGTGCCCCCTCTTGGGGCCCTGCAGTGAGGAGGGGGGATACCCCACGGGTGTGGCAAGTATATCTGGTTGGAAGCCACACAGGGCAAGCAAGCCTGGGAGGGCCCTGGGAGCTGGGTGAGGATTAGTAGCAGCCTGAGCTTTTAGCTGATTAAAAGATCCATCAGGGTTGCCAGAAAAATCTAAGGGACAGCCTTGAAATCTAATTAAGCAGGACCTTTACTACATAAATCAGTCCCTTAATCAGGCGGAAATGTTTGGCAGACTTAAACACGAGTATACTACATGGTTTTGCAGAAACAAGATGGCACATCAGTAGCCTTTGGGGTGAGCTGCTGTTGTCGGGCTTCAGAGCAGTGTTTTGCATAAGATGGAAATTGATTTCTTTCTCACACTTGAGGTTGCCCGTGGCCGTCCAGTCGACAGCCTTTATCAGCAGCTGCCAGAGCTCCTTTGCCAAGGCCAGGAGGGTGCATGTGTCCCATCTGTGCATGTAACTGAGTTTGTAGCCACGTGTTGCCGCCCAGCAGTGGGTTGGTAAAGGTAGAGGAAGAGGGACAGGGAATTAGAAGTCATTACACAGATGGAATGTAGGCCACAATTCTTTTTTAAGGCAGGCTGTTTTTATAAATGTGATGGTGCATGCCTGTAATCCAAGCACTCAAGAATCTGAGTATAAGGACCAGAAGTTCAAGACCAGCTTAGGCTGGTGTGTCTCAAGCCTCCTCCCCATTGAAGATAGTGTTGCTCTGAACAGAAGCCGCAGTGACGAAGCATACTAATTTGTGACTCTTGGCTTAGCAGGACTCGCTTACAAGGAACTGATGGTTGAGAGAGCCACTGTGGGGCTCCCTACTGGGGATTCAACTCTGGGCCTTGTGTAGGTCAGGAATGTGTTCTCCCATGTGACCTATGTCCCCCAAGCCTCAGATACCATTTCTGGTGGGTTCAGCACTTCACTGGACACTTCATTAGGAGAATTGCTCATGTGATTACAGAAGCTGAGAGGTCCCACAGTATTCTGTCTGCAAGCTGGAGAGCCAGGGAAGTTGGTAGTGTGCTCAATCTGTGCCTCTAGTCCAGAGTGTGTGGGGGGGTATAAATGCTAGTGCCCAGAGGTAAGGGTGGGAGAGTGTAGAGTTACGGTGCCCACGAGCAAGCGCTCCCGTTTTTTTTTTTGTTGTTGTTGCTTGGGTCCTGAGCAGGTTGGCTGGTAACTGCCAGCATTGGGTAAAGGTGGATCTTCTCTTAGACCACTGATTCAAACGTTAATCTCCTATGGAAATACCAGCAGAGACACACCTGGAAATTTTGTGCTTTACTCATCATCTGGGTATCCATTAGCCAGCCAGGTTGACAACTAAAATGTACAGTCCCAGATGCATGCTGGGAGTATTTTATCCCCATCCGCAGAGAATGGACTCCTCCTCTCCCCACTCTCCACTCAGGCGTGTAAACCAACGCTGGACAGAGTTCACGCCACATTTAAGAAGATGCAGAGCATGGGAGAGACTTCCAGTTGGTTTTCCTCAGCTCTTGTCTCCTCTCCTGTTGTGACACCAGGCCGCCCTGACATTTTTGTCCAGGGACAAGGGAGGGAGTGGATAAACCAAGCCCTCTGGCCATCTGCTCCAGTCTGCATGTAGATTTGGACTTGAAGCATGATCTTGAGTGTCTGGATTGTCTCCGGCGGCATGGAAGTGAAAACAGGAGCAAGGAAGCAGTTTCCCCTCTCACACTGCAAGAAAGCAGTGTGTTCTCCTTGTTTTGAGATTTTGAACTTGTGATTCTATGAACATTGAGAAACATGTGAAGCAGGCAGACTTGCAGGCAGCATATTCCAGGCCCCGGGCTTTGGAACAGTAACATTTTCAGTATATTTCTGGGCCTTGAACTTGTCCTGAGCACTGTCCTTGGGCTTTCTCAAGGCTTGAGCCCTGCCACTTGAGCCACTGCACCACTTCTGGCTTTTTCTATGTATGTGGTACTGAAGAATTAAACCCAGGTCTTTGTGTGTGCTAGGCAAACACTCTACCAGTAGACCAAAATCGCAAACCCTTCAGTATATTTCTTGAAAACGAGACTGTAGGTCAAAACTGGAAAAAATTAGGCTCTGTGGAACAAAATGTATATTGTGCTGTCCTTATGTGAAGACAATATTTTTGTTAGGATTGTCAGTAAAATGGAAACTGGACAGGGTTTCATTAATCCCTAAAAATGGCCCTGGACCTCAGGGGGGTCCTGAGAGATGAACTAGACAGCAGCACAGGACCTTGGTGCAGGTGATAGGATTGGGAAGGGCGGGGCTCTTGGTGTGCCTACTCTGGACCCCACGAAACCTTTGGGGTGTCACACAGGATATCTAGCAAGGGCAGGAGACCTGCAAGGAGTGCCTTAGTGTGCATTTCCTGCAGTGTGAAGCATGTGTGCCTGTTAGAAGCTGACTGGACATCATGAGACTGTCTTCAGCCCAGGGTATAGTAGTCATTGTGAAGTTGGAAATCAGTATAGAGAATACATGGAGGCAAGAGGAATCCACTTAGCAGACTTGCCTACTCTGATCACTCTGCCTACTGTGAGGCCTTGCCCTGCTTCCATCTGTGTGATTGAGCCCCTTGCTTCCAATGATGGGGACAGAATCTCATGTCCAAACTGACCTCTTCTCTCCCCCCCCCCCCCGGGGGTCATGGAGATTGAACTTGGCCTGAGCGCTGTCCCTGAGCTCTTCAGCTCAAGCCCACCACCCTACCCTTGAGCCAAGCCCCACTTCCCATTTTCTGGAGTTTAATTAGAAATAAGAGTCTTAGGTCCTTTTGTGCCCAGGCTGGCTTTGAACCCTGATCCTCAGATCTCAGTCTCCTGAGTAGCTAGGATTACAGGCGTGAGCCACCACACCCAGCTTCCAAACCAGCCTCTTTAACCTGCTTCATTTTCCTTTCACATGGGCCAAGCAATGTGCTGCATTTTTCTTACATCTCTGTATAAGAATGGACATCACAGAGTCAGTGGTAACAACTCCTCTGAGTTTCTCTTTCTCTCTCCCTCTCCTCTCTCTTTCTCTCTTTCTTTTTGCCAGTCCTGAGGCTTGAACTCAGGGCCTGAGCACTGTCCTTAGGCTTTGTCAAGGCTAGAGCTCTACCACTTGAGCCACAGCACCACTTCCAGCTTTTTCTATGAATGTATGTGGTACTGAGGAATGGAACCCGTGTCTTCATGCATGCTAGGCAAGCACTCTACCACTGGGCCAAACTCTGTCCCTCCTTTGAGCTTTTTGGAATAAAAGCTTTCAGAGCTAACTATTGTCTTACTGGGAACAATTACAATAGTTTTCATTATATATGTACAATGTAACAGTCTCAAGGTGTTAGGAAACTAACTCTTCCAGCTATGGTTCCCCCAGTTAGCTTTCAAAATGCAGATTTCAAAATTCAGGTCAAGAGTGCAGTTCTAGAAAGCAGTGGGCCACAGTCTCTTTTCCTTTTCCTAGAACTTGTGTTTTTAGTCTCCGTGGTCATGAGGCTTGCCAAGTTTGCGCTGGGCTTTAGTGTCCAGCTTGTTTCTGGTTGCCAGCATGAGCCTCCCAGGCAGGTGGGGAAGTCTCCAGGCGGTCCTTCTCACACTGAGTCTGCCCTGGACCTTGCTGGCTTCCCTGCCCTGGCCAGAGAGCGGCCAGCAGCTTAGCTTGCAGCGAAGGTGTGCACAGGGGCTTTCTCCCCCACTGATTTTCAACTGGCCTTGCTTCCTTCAGCTGCCATTCTCTCTGCTTTGCTTTTTTTTTCTCATATATTTTTTATTGTAATTAATGGAAGGGTTACATGATATTTGCCAGATAGATGGTGCATTAATTCCCATACATTGATACCCTTTCACATGTCTTGGTCCCCATTTCCCTCCCCCCACCCCCACCCCTTTCTTTGCTTTTCTTTAGGATTCTTTAATAGATTTTTAATTGTTTAGGCAAAACTGCTTTCAGTGAAGACGTTTCCATTTTTATTATCCTTGTCTCCGTAGGACGTGGATATTGTCCTTATCTCAGATCTTGTGTCTGGTAATGACTGAAGTAATTGTGACAATGCTTTTTCTTGGTAGCTAGAGCCTGGCCCTTTAGATGAGACGCAGATTGCCACCATATTAAGAGAAATACTGAAAGGACTTGATTACCTCCATTCAGAGAAGAAAATCCATAGAGATATTAAAGGTGAGAACGCTTGTTTTCCTCCTTCTTCAGTCATCTGGGCTGGCTGGGAGCAGGCGTGGCGGGAGGGAGCCCAGGCGCGGGCTGGGAGAGGACGTATCCCCCCAGCTTTCCCGGCAGCGGGGCAGGAGCCCGTGTCACTCTACCATGATTGTTTTCCGCAGCGGCCAACGTTCTGCTTTCTGAACACGGAGAGGTGAAGCTGGCTGACTTTGGAGTGGCCGGCCAGCTGACAGACACCCAGATAAAGAGGAACACGTTCGTGGGCACCCCGTTCTGGATGGCGCCCGAGGTCATAAAACAGTCCGCCTATGACTCCAAGGTACGAGGAGCGCTTCACTCCTGCGGGTCCAGAGGGTTCTCTCCTTTTCTTCATTCTTCACCTGCTGCCTTCTTGGCTGGCACCTCAGTAGCCCAACCTTGAAGGTCACTGTGTGACCTTGGTCACTTTTCTTCTTTCTCCCACAGCATCATTGAGTGTCCTGCTTTAGCCCTGCGTGTATTGGGTGGCACGCACTCACAGGAGCGTGTGTGAGGAGGGCGCAAGGCGTAGCGTGAGGTGTGGGATGGGCACAGTGACGCCCTCTGAGATGCCACTGCCTGTGTCCTTCCTGCTGGGAGCAGGAAGGAGGGGAGGCCCAGCCAGGTGGACGAGGGCCTGGCCTAGAGAGAGTGCTGTCACTGTAGAAAGGGCAGATGAGAGAGACCCACAGATGCCACGGCAGAGTGGGGAGAGAGCAGCCTGGCGCAGACTACTAGGGTTCTCTCGTTTCCTCCTACTGCATTATTTTTGGTTCTTAGGTAAGATCCGAATTCCCAGAAGCTGCTCCTCATCCCTTCTGCAGCTGCCTTGCCCTCTCTAGTTAGATTCTCTTTGTCTCTGTGTCTACTTTCCCATAATCCACTCCTCTCAGGCCCCCACACGCTCAAAACACATCAGGATCCACAGAGCCTTTGCTGAGCCAATAACCTCAAAGCAAAAAGAAAAGAACTTAAGTGTGTTGACGTGGTGTTTTTTTGAGATGGTCTTGCTGATAACCCAGGTGATCCTCTTTGCTGTGGACTCCCATGTGCTGGGATTACAGAGGTGTGTGAGCACACCTGGCATGTGGCTTAAAAAATGGAAACTTCATGGTCATGTGCTGATGGCTTTTGACTGTATTTCTAGATATTCAGGAGGCTGAGCTCTGAGGATCATAGTTCAGAGCCAGCTCTGGCAGGAAAGTCTATATCTCCAATTAAATCATCAATCATCTAAAAGCTGGAAGTGGAGCTGTGGCTCAAGTGGTAGTCTACTAGCCTTGAGCAAAAACGTTCACAGACAGTGCCCGGGCTCTGAGTTCAATATACATGCATGCACATATGCATGGAACCAGAAACTCGAGTGTGTGTGAATCCCTCACCTGTTAAACAGCGTGTGACGCATGAAGAAACTTCTTTAGGACCTGTACCGTTATAAGCCGTCCTTCGTCACCCTGTCAGGGTGGCCGATGGCATGGTGTCCCCGGTTCTCTTAAATGGTAGCAGTGGCTGCAGTTTAGCAGCCACTCTCCTTGGCCTCCAATGAGCCAGCAGCATGCCCAGGGCTGGCTAGCTAGCTCCGCTGTGGTGAGTGAACTTGGTTGTTGGTGGCGTCTTCGCCCTGTGTGTGATGTCTTACCTCCATGTGGCGTCTCCTCTCTGCAGCCCTTTTCCTGGGGTTGTGTCACTTGACAGCAGGAGTGTGGGTGTTCATCTGTCTCCTCATTTGTTGAAGCACATATGTCTGGCTTGGAAGAGGGGGCTGTGGAGCCCATGCTCTGAACTCATCAGAGCAGTCTCTTCTTCTATAGAAGTGGATGAGCTGCTCTGCCATGGCCCGTGTGCACAGGCTCCTGCCGCACCTTTCCCACTCTCCTCCTTCCTCCCTGCCTTTCTTTACCGGGGCTTGAACTCAGGGCCTTGCACTCACTTGATTTTCTTCTTCATGGCTGGTACTCTACCACTTGGGTTATGCCTCAAACCCAGCTTGTTTTTTTCTTTCCTCCGTGGTACTAGGGATTGTTGAACTCAGGGCCAAACTTGCTGAGCTTTCTTGGCTAGCGCTCTGCCATTGGGCTGCGCTTCCAGCTCAGCCTTTTCCTGGTTTATTGGAGATTGAGTGTCAGACTGGACAGGTGGTGAGTACTTGCCCACCTCCCTCCCCAGCCTCCCGTGCCCCATCTCAGGCCTGAACAGGGAGGCCAGGAGAGATGGGAGCGAGGAGATGAATGACACTAGACTCTCTTAGCAGGTGCAGTGTTGGATATTTTAGATCAACCGTGCATTGGTATTTAATATTCATAAACATCTTTCGTGCTTCTAGATTCCATTTCTGTGTCCTAAATAGTACATTGTCATATACATAAAACTATTAAAACCAGTTTTCACTTTGAGTAGCATAGAATTGTGACTAGGAAATGCACATGCTTGTATTTTGCTTGTGTTTTTTGTCACATTTGTGGCCAGCTCGTTTTGGTGTCCAATGCTGTTCTGAGCATTTAGAATGGTGAACACCGTCCCCTCCCTGCTACCATGGCAAAAGCCCTTTGCTGTCAGGAATGGCTGCCTGAAAAGGCCTGAGCAGGAAAGCCCTTCCCAGAGCTGATGCCTGTTTATGGAGCAGTGGCCCTTGTAGCCTTTGCCATGAGCTTGTATAAAAACTATTGTCAGCTGAGTGTCGTGGCTCATGTCTTTCATAACAGCTACTCGGGAGTCAGAGATTAGGATGACTATAGAGTTTGAGGCCACCCAGGCAAAAAAAGTTAATGAGACCATGTAAAAGAACAATCTGGGTATGAGCCTGGGAGAAAGTAGGTGGATTGTGGTCTGGGGCTGTCTGAGGGGGGAAAAGACACTATCTGAAAAATTAAGCTAAGAAGGGCAATAAGGAGACTGGCACATGGATTATTCTCAATTAAAAGAGCTTAGGATTCCTGTCAGTTGGCATGTGAGGATCCTGATTGGCTCCTCTCACAGAGAAAACTTAATTATTACATGACAGTAAAAAAAAAAAATCAGCAGGTAGCTCACACCTTTAATCCTAGCTACTCAGGAAGCTGAGATCTGGAGATTGTGGTTCAAAGCCGGAAAGGCGGAAAAGTCCTCAGGAGACTCTTCATTCAGTTAAGAGTCTCAAAGGGACAGAGCTCTAGCCTTGAGCTCAGGGACAGCTCCTGGGCCCCAAGTTTAAGCCCCACCAAGAAAAAAAGAAAATGATCCATCATCCTTGATTAATCCACAGTGAGTTGAAAAGGCAGGGACCTGCCAGCCTCTGAGCGCCTGGCCTGGCAGCCCTGCCCCTCTGGCTGGTCTCAGGGCTACGTGGAGACCCCAGGACCAGATCCAGCTTCAGAAGAGAAGTGTGGGTCCACTGATGGGGAGGCATTCCTGTGGCGCTACTGGGAGCCAGGGCGCCTGTAATGCAGACACCGCAGTCAGGGTGGAGTGAAAAACGCCTTTACATACCGATTGCTAGGGCAGTGTGTCTTGATGGATTATTTTAAATACAGTATGGCAACAGATGAACACAGCCTGTGTGACAAAATGTTAAATAATTCTTAAATTGCTGTGATAGACTTACACAGTGGCAGCTCTGTTAATATCTCCACTCGGTGCGTATCCGAAGCATTTGTTGATTCATTTAAGTTCTAGGCAGTGTGGTATGCACCTTGTCTACACCTCCATCATGCACAAGTGCCCTTTCCAAAACGGCAGCTGTACATTGACAGACGGGTTTCTTTTCCTAGGCAGTGGCTTGCCTGAGTCCGTGTCCACACCTAAAGCTGCTGTTGTGTTGCAGGCAGACATCTGGTCCCTCGGCATCACGGCGATAGAACTGGCAAAAGGGGAGCCGCCCCACTCCGAGCTGCACCCCATGAAGGTTTTATTCCTCATTCCAAAGAACAACCCCCCGACGCTGGAGGGAGGCTACAGCAAACCCCTCAAGGAGTTCGTGGAAGCCTGTTTGAACAAGGAGCCCAGCTTTGTGAGTCTGCACAGCGTCCCCTCGCCACCCAGTGCCAGCCCTGTCCCACACAGCTTTCTTCTTCCAACTTCCCTTGCTTTCTTTGAATTGCAAATTTGTTTTTTATTGTCATTTCTACCTTTTTGTTTTGTTTTGTTTTTTTGGCCAGTTCGGGGGCTTGAACTCAGAGCCTGAGCACTCTCTTTGGGCTTTCTCAAGGTTAGAGCTCTACCCCTTGAGCCACAGCACCATCTGGCTTTTTCTATGTGTGTGGTACCAAGGAATTGAACCCCGCTCTTCATGCATGCTGGACAAGCAGTCTATCACTGTGCCAAACTCCCAGCGCCTCATTTCTACCTTTTAAATATTAAATATTTTATTTTATTTTAGATTTTCTGTCAGCTCATGAGCATGAAGAGTGGTCTTTTTTTTTTTTGGTGGGTCATGGGGATTGAACTCTGGGCCTGGGCATTGTCCCTGAGCTCTTCAGTTCAAGACAACCATCCTACCCCTTGAGCCACAGCTCCACTTCCTATTTCTTAGTGATTAACTGGAGATAAGAGTCTCAGTTCTTCAGTGCCCAGGCTGGCCTTGAACCGTGATCCTCAGATCTTAACCTCCTGAGTAGCTAGGATTATAGGCGTGAGCCACTGTGCTCGGCTGAATAGTCTTATTACCACATACAAACTCATAGTTACAGAGGAAGATCAGATAAAGCTATTTTTAGTAATGGCAATGTCTAGTCTGAAAAACAGTGGTACTTAGTCTTTAATGTGTCCATTTCTAGTTTGTATGTGCTAGGAAACGAACGTGAAGCAGTACGGGTGATAGGTCCCCCCCGACCACCTGGCCGTCGGCGTGGCAGAGCCTAGGCACCGACTGCCATCCGGTTCTACCTCGCTTTTCTCTTGGAATCAGGATATACTTCTGAAAGCTGACCCTGTGTTTTGGTGCCGTACCTCATGCCCTTGTTTTATGTCTGACTTCTGGCATAGCCAGTGAGAGGCCAGGACACCCCTTGTCTTAACCGGAGTGGGTGGTGAGGGCTGAGGTTGGCTAGAGCATCCTAGTTCCTTGATTAGTGCCGTCCTGGTGAAGGAGTTACGAGGGGACTGTGGCCTTTCCCTGCCACCTGGGAGGGGGAGTGTTGGAGAGCTGCCCTGGTTTCTGGGTTCTTGGTTACTGAGACATCGGGGTGTGGGGTGGGGGAAGCCTTTGTGCTGAAGAAGCTCTGCCTTTGCCTAGGCACCTCATCCAGGGAGAGTTGTGTGTGTCCCATCAGGCGCTCTCCTGGTCACACCCTGCCACCCTGCCTTGGACCTCAGTCCTCTGCAGGCTGTGCCCATGGGCCCTGTTGGGTGTTGGGAGTCAGTGGGCGGGAGCAGCCATTACTGAGGTGCCCAGGTTCTCCTGGTTGGAGTGAGGCACAGGCTGGCTTATTAGGTACATCTTATGGACCCTGTGTCCCACGTCTGTCCCCGAGGGACACCCAGGGGTTTTGGTAGGCTGGCTCCAGTGGTGGGTTTGCTGTCCTCCAAGGTGAAGTCAGTGTCATTAAGACTGTGCCATTTGGCTGGAGCTGTGCCAAGCTTTGGGGATGGTGAGGGGGACATAGCCCTGGGCTCATAGCCGAGCTGCCTTTCTAAGCTGGATGAGCGGGGACCTCGCAGCCTCAGCATGGGGCAGGTTCCCTCCCTATGCCTTGCCTGTCCTTGGCATCTGCTGGGTGTGGATGGCACGCCACTTCAGCCTATCTGGCTGTTACCCACCAGCCTAGGAAGTTCTCTGTCACGTGTCCTGTGAGATTCTGAATTCAGGAGAGGTTCCTCTTGCGCTGTGGACAGGTTAGAGCTATGTTGAGAACTGAGTGTGAGGTTTATTCTGGGACTCAAGTCTCAGCCTGAGTAAAGCGTGAGGACTCAGGAAAAGCTTGGAATCCGAGCCCAATGCTAAATAAAAAGTCTCACGGTGTAACCTTCTGAGGCGGAGTTGGTCCTTTGGGCACAGGAGGGGTAGAGTCAGAATAAACTTTAGCTCACTCTTTGGCCATGTGTGTGTTTTTCAGAGACCCACTGCTAAGGAATTGCTGAAGCACAAGTTTATAATCCGCAATGCAAAGAAAACCTCCTATCTGACTGAGCTGATTGACAGGTACAAGAGGTGGAAGGCCGAGCAGAGCCACGACGACTCAAGCTCTGAGGACTCGGATGCGTAAGTCCCTGCTCACTCCATGGGGGGCGAGATGTCTCATTCGTCCCTCCCATGGGTCCGGTGGGGCTGTGGTGATGGGCACATGCACCCAGGGGCCTGTGTAGGAGCCTTCAGTGGAGATTCTTTGAATAGCAGTGGTGTGACAGAACTTGTTAACACTGACTCCTAAAGTACATGACATGAAGGTACTTTTGAAGGGATATGAAGGCCTGTTTGTGTTTCCCTGTTGGTGTTCTGGGAGGTTCTTGGTATGGCAGAGCTGTGTTGTGGACGTTACACTGAACGCTTGGCTCAGGCTGCGCACCCAGCTTCTTTCTGTGAGCTGGAGAGTGAAGGGCGGGGGTGGGGGTGTGCCAGCCTATTGTCCTGAACGGCATGGCCACATGCCAGCGTGAGCTCACAACCCTCCCCCCCCCCAAGACATGGTGAGAACTTCTGGGACAGATGCAGAATGGTTCTTAAAGTCCCCAGAAGATCCCATTTTATAGCCAAGATGGAGACCACTGACTTTGAAGGTTGTTGAGGTGATGAGCTGGCAGCTTGTGGTGATGGCAAAAGAGAGGCAAGCAGGGGAGCAAGGGAGGTTGTGAGATCTGGGATGTGGCAGTTGGCTTGGGCAGAGGAGGGGAAGCGGTTCAGGTCTGGGCAGCGTGGGGTACTGTGGCCATGACAAGGAGTGGGAGGCCATGTCTGACGTGTCTCGTTGAGTTGGGGCTGCTTCCTGGGTGTGGAGAAGGGGACGACGACTTTCCAGGTCATGGACGCATGGAGCACAGCCAGACAGTGAAGCGGAGAATACAGACGGGGGGTCTCTGACTGAGCCTCAGGGCCGGTGCATGCATACGCAGGCAGGCGCACACATGTCACTCACCGGCTGTTAGGCCCTGAGGACAAGTGAGGTTGTCATTGTGTGGCACACGAGAAGAGCCAGCCTTGAACCAGTCCCAGGTGCCAGACCTGAGTGGGCTGGGGAGCCCAGGCACTGGGCCACCACAGCCTTGGGGTGATGAGCGGGGCTGGGGACCACACGGCACCCCCTGTGGCAAGGGGCAGAGGGCTGGGGTGTTGGCAGGCATGGAAGGCGGCCATCTAGGGCTGTCACGGAAAGGAGCGTGGCCAGGAGAGGAAGGAACATGTGCTTTCAGGCTTGACAGGAAAAGGCACATGAGGGGAAAATCAAGGCCAGGCAGAGGCCAGCGCAAGATAGGCAGGTGGTTGAGGAGGAGGACGCGGGAGGCGTGGGTGCAGATGCCACTGGCACAGAGAGACAGTGGGAAGTCCTGAGGGACTGGCTAGGTGGACTGTGGCGACGTGTGGGTCCAGAGGGAGCACCCGGGGCTGAGCAGCGAGTGTTGGTCCTGTTACCTGGGGCTGGCCTCGGTTGACACCCCCGCGGGGTCTCTGCCCCAGGGAAACGGACGGCCAGGCATCCGGGGGCAGCGACTCTGGAGACTGGATCTTCACCATCCGGGAGAAGGATCCCAAGAACCTGGAGAATGGAGCTCTGCAGCCTTCGGAGCTGGAAAGAAAGAAGGTACTCCTGGGGCTGCTCGCCGGCCTTGCCCAGGGCGCCCTGGAAGCAGCCCATGGCGGCACCTGGAGGCCTGAGATTCTGGGTGCTGGCCTGCTCTGCGGTGCCAGGCTCTGCCTCCTCCACCCCATGCCCCCTACCTAGTGGTGGAGGCTATGGGCCTGAGCGTCCATGCATAGACCTATGTCTGCCTGCTTGTGTAACATGCCAGAGTTTTAGTTAAAGATCTCGTAAATGCATATACTGCTTTGGGGAATTACGTAACATTTAGTGTTGATGAATTGGTTTTATAACTGTCTAAATTTACAAGTTGTATTTAAGATCTTATTAAAGCTGAACCCTGGTGGTTCATGTCTGCAATCCAAACTACTCAGGAGGCGCAGACCTGAGGATCATGGTTCAGAGCCAGCCTGGCAGAAAAGTTCATGAAGCTATTTTTTTTTTTTTTTTGCCACTTCTGGTGCTTGAACTCAGGGCCTGAGCACTGTCCTTGGGCTTTCTGAAGACTAGAGCTCTACCACTTGAACCACAGCACCACTCCTAGCTTTTTCTATGTATGTGGTACCGAAGAATCGGACCCAGGTCTTCGTGCATGCTAGGCAAGCACTCTACCACTAGGCCAAACTCCTGGCCCAGTGTGCATGAAAGTATTTTCTGCAAGTAGCCACTACATGTTGGAAGTGGTTCTGTGGCTAGAGTGGCAGAGCTCTAAGCCTTGAGTGAAAGAAGCTCAGGGACAGCACCCAAGTCAAGCCCTAGTACTGGTACTCATTAAAGATGTCAGGCAGTGTGGCCTAGTGGCCGTGTGTTCATGTGGAGGTGTGAAGTGGGAGATGGGCGTCTCATCTGACAGCCACATAGACTAGCCAGCCTGATTGCCCTGTCAGCAGAGTACTTCACAGGGACCCTGCGGCAGGAAGCCACAGCACGGCTTCACCCACAGACCACGCTGGCTGCTGTCTTTCCACCCTGGGCTTCCACTGTGTGGAGGTTGCCTGTGACTACAATTTTTTTTATTTTTGGTCGGTCATGGGACTTGAACTCTAGGCCTGGGCACTGTCCCTGAACTCTTCAACTCAAGGCTACCACCCTACCCTTTGAGCCACAGCGCCACTTGTGGTTTTCTGGTGTTAATAGGAGATAAGAGTCTCATGGACTTTTGTGCCGCTGCTGGCTTTGAGCCGCGATCCTCAGATCTCAGCCTCCTGAGTAGCTAGGATTACAGCCACAGCACCCGGCTGTGATTACAAATTTTTGTAGCCTGGTGCAAGGCAGTGAGCACGTGGAGCAGAGCAGAGCCTGTCCCCCTGCCCGGGAGAGAGGTGGGGGTGGGCATCAGCAGGGGTGAGGTTTGCTGAGTGGCTCCCTGTGTGCGCGTGCCTGCTGCTCACTGCTTATTCTTTTCTGTCCCAAGATGAAAGACATCCCAAAGAGGCCTTTCTCTCAGTGTCTGTCCACGATTATTTCTCCGCTGTTTGCAGAGGTAAGGTTCCTGAATGCTTTCTGGGGAGCAAAGTGGGGGTCAGGTCCCTACATACGTGGCACCGTCTCCAGTGCCCGTGGGAATAGCCACAGAGAGGCCCAGCAAGTCAGCGGGGTGCTCGTGGTGAGGTTCCTCCTGGGCAGACTCGCGCTCCCCGGGACAGCTGTCTAATGGCGGGGCAGCTTTCCGAGTCTAGCCCAGGAAATCTTGACGTGACGTGACGTGACGTGAGGAGGAGACGCGTGTCCGTTGGCTCCCCGGTCCGTGTGTGTGGTGGTCCGGGCGTCGTCGTCCCCGGCTCTCTGCCCTGGCAGTGGGGCTCCTGGGGATCCACCCCCTGCAGTGGACACGCATTTTGGTGGGTCAGGACAGGCTGGCCCCGGGGGGCCCCTTCTCCCTGCCTCCCTCCCTCCCTCCTCCCTCCCTCCCTCCCTCCCTCCTTCGAGACCCACGTGTGGATGGAGGCTGGGACGGGTGGATTAGGCTGGGGAAGCTGCAGAGAGGCGGGAGGACCGGCACCCGCGGGCCCTCCCCACCCTGCCCGTCCAGTTGCTCCATCCATAGACCCCATTCGGATTGAGAGGCAAGCATGGCTTTCGGGGTGACACTGCTGTGACAGTGACATGTTTGCAACATCGCGCAGAGCCCCGGGTGAATGGGTGGGGATTGTCCTGAGGGCGCCGGGCTCTGCCACCATGCTCAGGGTGCCATTCCACACGTGGGTGCACCCTGTAGGGACTTGGGGGTGAGGCACGGGGTTTCCAGGATCCAGGGCTGCCGCTTGCATTAGAGCGCCTGGCAGTAGTGTGGCCGGGGGCAACCAGGAGCTCTGTCAGGGGCTGGCATCGCTGTTCTGGGATGAGATGCCTGTCCAAATCCAGTGTGGAGAAGGCCTGGGGAAGTCATCAGTTCAGGCCCAGCTGTGACCCCGTATTTACATGCCAGCCCCAGAGTTCTTTGGGGCCATTATTATTGTGCTCCGTGGCCAAGCAGTGGTGACAGGGCCCACGTGGTTACAAAGCAGGTACTTCTGTGTGCACCTGTGTCACGCCAGTCCTTCTGTGTGTGTTTGCAGCTGAAAGAGAAGAGCCAGGCATGTGGGGGGAACCCAGGGTCCATAGAAGAGCTGCGGGGAGCCATCTACCTGGCGGAAGAGGCCTGCCCCGGGATCTCCGACACCATGGTGGCCCAGCTCGTGCAGCGGCTGCAGAGGTACCTGCCTGCGGGCCCCGGTCTTCGTGTCCCTTGAGGCTCTTCATTCTTGGTCTGCTCCCACAGTCTGTAGACCACGAGCTTAACTCGCTGCAGACTCCAGTCGGCCATTTCAGGGCTTGTGTGGGAGAACCATCGAAGGCAGCTCTTGAGTCCGCGATGGATTTTAGAGGTCTGCATAGCACCCTGCTGGGCAGCAGAAGCCCTCCTCCACGTGGAAGTGCTTATTTGGGTTTTGGCTTTGCAGTCCAGCTTTGCAGTCCAGTGTCCAGACTGGATGCTCCAGCTTCAGAGCGGTGGCCTGATAATAAGCAGGCTACACTAGAGGCTGAGACTCCTGCCCAGAAGCCTGGCCATGGCCTGCAGGGGGCGTCCCACCCCACCTGGTCACTGCCTGTGTAGGCTTAGCTTGAACATTTAAAGTTGAGGATTAAAAATACAGATTGTTTTGTCTAACTCCAATCTTGAGGCAGTTGAGGAACCAACATGCTTTTAAAGTGATCCTCACTGCTCCCCTTCTAGCACAAAAAGCAACATAGAAATTATAGACATGAAGGAAAATACCAAGTCACCTCCCGTTAGTGGCATGCCTTGCTTGTTTTTGAGCCTCATGAAGGCAGACTCAAAGCTAGACCGGCCTTGAACCACAGTCCTTGGACTTCAGAGATGTAAACGTTGGTCTAATCACAAAACATCTGAAAAAGGGGGTCTGTGTGGAAATGATGTGATTTCCCTGGGACTGTTTCTGAAACCACTCTAGGGGGTAGCTCCCCCTCACTGGGGCACCCCTGGCCGGCTGGATGGCTGGCTGTTACCGAAATCTGGTCCATCCCGAATTTGCTGCCTTACGATGTTTGTGTGCAGGAGTGGTGATTCTTCTAGAATCCACTCATGAAGCTGTAGCTACTTGCTTCAGATGGGTGTTTTTTTTAAAAAAAAAATGACTTATAATTTTCTATGAAGAAATAAGATTCTGGTTGTTGTATGAATTGGCGTAAGAGTAACTCAGTTGGATTTCTTACTTTGTTTTCCCTAGATACTCTCTAGGTGGCGGAGGAACTTCATCCCACTGAGATGCCTCTGGGCTCGGGTTGTGTTTTTCCTTTTCTCTTCATCCTCCTCCTTTTTAAAGTCAGTGAAGGCCTTCGACTGTACTGAAGAGGCGCGGTGGAGGGCCGAGCCCTGGACGCCGCAGGCGCCCGTCCTCACCAGCCCCAGCCAGACGAAGCCTCGGACGGGGTGGGGAGGGGCTGCCCCTTCAAGCAACTATTTTATTTTTTTATCGTTTTTAATTTTAACCATAGTGCACATATATTCAAGGAAAGTCTCTTTAAAAATGAAAAGAAACCCTGAAATGTATATTTGGGCTTGCAATAGGCGACTAAGACGTGAAACCTCAGGTACCCGCTGTGCATGGCCCTCCCCGGAGAGGCGCCGCGCTGGGTGGTCGGTGTACAGATTTGTATATAGCGTCATTTCTACCGAGACCCTTCGGCGTGCATAAGGAATCACTGTGTGCACACTGGCCACGTGCTTCTGTAGATAGTTGTCTGTGGAGTAAATAGTTGACAGGCCATAACTTGAGTCTATTGCCTTGCCTTTATTACATGTAAATTTTGAATTCTGTGACCAGTGATTTGGGTTTTCTTTTGTATGTGCAGGGTTTGCCATTAATAATAGTACCTGCCCCTCTTCTAGAACACTCCTCTGTGTACCTCGGCCAGTGCAGAGTTCCCTCTATCCCTTTTGGTACACTTAGAACTTGATTTCCTTTGTCATTGATGGTACTACTTCTTAGTGTTTTAAATTGGAACATATCTTGTCTCATGAAGCTTTAAATTATTACGTTGAAGTTTCTCCCAGATGAAGCACTCTCACCGAACGTTCGTGTGGAATTCTGCCACGCGCACTGTCCCTTCCCACGCCATGTTCTGTTGGACCTCCTAGCAGAGTCACCTGTCACCTTTCCCGCCCCCCAGTGTCTGGATGCTTACACAAATAAATTTTATAACACTTATTTTGCATACTCTTCTTGAAATGTGACTGCAGGGTGGACTGGGCCCCTGCTGGTGTGGTTGGAGGTGTGTGTGTGTGTGTGTGTGTGTGGTCACTTCAGAAGATTCCAGGGAAAAGTGCCCAGATGTCAAGATGCTCCTTGTCCAGGTTAGTTCACTATGCAGTCCGTGTGGTTGGTCACTGTGGCTGGGTGTTGGGGCTTGTGGAATTGTTGTACCTCTTGCCTGGGACCTCGATGGTTGCTGAAGTGTTAGAGGAGTGTGGCTACTGCTGTTAGCACAGCGGCGTAGGGGTTGAGGGGGGGGGGACTAGGTTGGTGGGAAGAGGGAAGGGGTCTTGCACTGGTGCAGTCTTATGTGCGTCAGTGCTGCTGGTGGTACCTCTTGGAGTAGTTGGTCTTGAGCACTTGTGGATGCATGGATGGCAGCTTAGCTGGGCAGAGCGGATGTCTGCTGTGGGCGGATATGCCTGGGTGGCGTGTTGGGAGGGGACAGGCCCGAGCTGGAGTGGTTGGATGGGTGGGTGGTTATTGTTTGGATTTGTTCAACAAAGTCTAATTTTTTCGAGACTTAACAGAGATCTGAGTGGATTTGGGTTGGATTGTTTCTAGAAAGCAAACTTCCATCTTGGTCGGAGGACTATCAGTGAACTGTTCATTGTGACTGTACGTGCTCTTCCACGGCAAGGATGTGAACTTGAGCAATAAAATTTGAAAACCTATCATTTCGTGTTTCTGGAGTATTCTGTATCGGCAGTGTGCTTCCTGGAGGAGGCGGAAGCTAACGGTCCATCTGTCCATCTCGGGAGAATACCAGCTGTGGCAGGAGGCTTTGGAGGTGTCCCCACCGGGGACGAGACTTCCTCAAGTTCATGTGAACTCGCTCCTTTAATAGTTTTCCATTTTTTGAGAGGAGGGGGGAATCAAACTCAGGATCTCACACACTAGGTTGGAACTCCGTCAAGCACACTGGTCCCTGGTTTTGAGCTGCTAGGTGGTCAGTAGCTCTCTGCACCTCTAGATGAACTATATCTCCTCTCCTGAGGGAGATGCGGTTGGTTTACCAGGTCAGAATGGATCCCTTCCACCCAGTCCCCAGAACCGTACGTTCTGCCCACCAAGCTAGCAGTGTCCATTTTGGGTCCTTCAGAGAACTATGGCTTTGCAGACAGCCCACAGCTGAGTCACAGGGCTGCCTCTGCTGGCCACATGGCTCTCAGCTGGTGTGGGAGTCAGCATGCAGCACCCCGAGATTTGTGCTCTGTTTTATGCCTTTTTTGAAGTAATTCTGTGTTGTTGGCTGACCCAGTAAAATGGATCCCATCCCCAACATGCTTTGGTTTGTTTTTTTCATGGTGCCAGTGGCATCTCCTTCCTCAAAGCCAACAGTTTTGTTGAAGCATCTGGCTTAGTTCTTATTTATGTGTATATATTTTCTTTTTGCCAGCCCTGGGGCTTGAACTTAGCCTGGGCACTGTCCCTGAGCTACTTCCGCTCAAGACTAAGCACTCCACCACTCGTACCACAGTGCCACTTCTGGCTTTTCCTGTGCATGTGTCACTGAGGAATCAAACCAGGGCTTCCCGCATGCTGTGCATGGCTTAGTTCTTTAGCTTTTTTACCTAGCTTTTGGCACAGCATATATCTGCTTCATAAGCATTTTCTCTTCCTTCAATGAACGAGGGTTTTTGTGTTTGTGATGCAAAGCGTTGCAGCGAAGACAGAGGACGCTCTAGGGCAGGGTCTGAGGGTGCCCCAGTCAAGTCAGTAAAACAGTTCTTCCTGTGGAGGGTATGTGAAAAGTCACCTCTTTGTGGTGGCTTGGGAGTAGACCAAAATCTTCTTGTGCCCCATAGGGGACAGAGGGAGGGGCTGGTCACAGATGGGATCCACAGATGCCCACGCTGATGGTTTGGAACTATTTAGAAATGCTGAAGTAGCAGCCACTTTGTCCAAAGTCTTAATGGCAGACAATGTTCGTATGCCAGTATTGGAGCTTGGTCGCAGGGCCTGAGCACTGTCACTTAGCTTTTATGCTCAAGGCTGGTGCTCTATTCAATTGTACCATTCTTCCACTTCAGCTTTTTCTTTTTGTTTTTTTTTTTTTTGGCCAGTCCTGGGCTTAAGCTCAGGGCCTGAGCACTGTCCTTGGACTTTCTCAAGGCTAGAGCTCTACCACTTGAGCCCTAGCACCATTTCCGGCTTTTTCTAAGTATGTGGTACCGAGGAATCGAACCCCGGTCTTCGTGCATGCTAGGCAAGCACTCTACCACTAGGCCAAACTCCCGGCCCCACTACAGCTTTTAACTTCAGCTGGTTAACTCAAGTTAAGGACGGAGCTAAGCCCAGGCCTGGCTTTGAACCACAGTCCTTACATCTTAGCTTCTTGGTAGTTCCAGATATGTACCACTAGGGCCAGGTGACTTTTGGAGGGAGTGTGTGTGTGTGTGTGTGTGTGTGTGTGTGTGTACAAAATATAGCCACTCTGCTACCCCCTGCCCTTTCATCAGGGAAGGCAGGACCCCCCCACACCCACTCTACCCCTCTCTCTTGGGTGTTCATGTTCTGTCTGAACCCCCAGCTATCAGTCCTATCTCCCCAAGTTCTCTTCCACATCTGCCCCATAAGATGGTAATAAAGACAAGAGCCAAGATGATAGTTTTGCCTTAAAATTTCAATATGCTGGATTGTGGCGTGAGGTATTTTTATTCCCTTTTGTTAGTATTTAAAACCATCTGGTACATATTGTAAGGCAAATGATTAACATATCTTGAGCTCATTATCTGTCTCAGGCATGGATGCTGGCCCCCAGCTCCACAATCCCCCATGGGGCCCTGGAGAAGCCTGCTGGCGTGGCTGGCCTGGTTAGAAAGGCTCAAGAACATGAAGGGAATGGCGGACCCAGTCACCACAGGAAACAGGCAAACATTTTCCCTCTCAGTCCCACGTGGTTGTTGGGTGAAGTCTGGGTGAAGTTCTGGGTGAAATCTGTCCAGGATGCGCCGTCACCCTGTCCGTCCACCATGTGGGGTGGGGTTGGGGGGAATGTGTGTAAAAACAAAGACTTATTTTGAAGACAGGCACAAGAGATACTACTAGAGAATGTGCAGGTTCAAACCACGGCGGAGGAGGTGGGTCGAGACGAGGGCTGGCACTGAGGACTGACTGTACCGCTGCTGTCCAGGCTCCTGCATCACGACGCTCACAATCGCCCCAGCCGAACCTCACGAATGGCCCCGTCAATGACATACAGCTTCTCATGCTTGTGACACACACAGCAAAATATCACAGCCTACGACGTCCCCACTGTATACACCACGCACAGTACAGCGACAGTCCAGGTATTGCACTGGATTTCTGCTTCTCTTCACAGAAAAACAACCCCGCTACAGTTTGTCAATAGGAATCACAAAAAATTTGGTCAGCTTCCGCCAAGGGTCTGCTCGGCAGCACCGACCCGAGCCCGCCTCGGCAGAAGAGGGCGCTGCAGAGCGCGTCTACGCAGGAAAGTGAGGCATACAAACTTCCTAGTATAAAAGTAGAAAGACTGGGGGGAAAACCCCAAAATCTGAAAATGATCTCATTTGCTTTAAGACGGTGCCATGTGCATTGCCAACACTGGGGGGAAAAAAACTTTGTTTTGTTTTGAAAAACAGCAGCCTACAGGTGAAAAGTAGTAAAAGTTCTAAGAAAAAGAAGAGCACGCGCTCTGTCTTCGCTTGAATGGATGTGCGCTGCATTCCGGCTGCATCGGGGGTGAAAGAATGGCATTTGGCACTCGTAATGTTTCAATACTGGCACAAGCTGAAGAAGAGCCCTGTGGCTGGGACAGACGAAGCCCCTAGCTGGCGGAGGAGGCTTCCGTTCCAATGAGAGACTAACAGCGAAGACGGGGCTGGGAGAGAGGGAGGGAGGGAGGGAGGGAGGGGGTCAAGACTTGCTGCAGAACCACTTTTGGTTCAGGCGGCTGTGGAATTTTGCTAGGCTTCACTGCCGTCCGGGGCCACAGCCGGGATGACCAGCCAGGTGCAGCTGTCAGTACACGTGCGATTCTTTGTGACTCAAGCTGTGGGCCCTGGAGGTTGAGCTGGTGGCACTTCGGATGACTTCCATCCACCTGCAGCAGAGAAGGGGACGTCACCACCCTCTGCCCTTCCTGAGCCCCACCTCTGATTGGTCTGTGGTCATGGAGGGAGACCCCCGAGGAGTTTCTGCCAGCCACGTGAGCAGAAAAGTTCATCAAGGGGCGAGAGCTGAAGCGGAGGGTTCCAGCATGGGTTCCTGAGGAACAGTTTGGAAACCCTTGGCCTGGGTGCTCTCATCTGAAGAAGCGCACTGCCTCGTGGCGGGTCTCTACCTCCTCCTCTCAGAGCCACGGTAGGAGCTCTGTGTTTGCTATCTGCTGAACCAGTGGTTCTCAGTGAGACCTGGGAGACAAAGCCAACTGTCACTGATGGGGTGTGCTACTAGTGCCTCTAGTGGGATCTTTCCCGAGTTCAGGGGTGTCAGTGAGCAAGGCCCAGCACCCCATGTCATCTGATCCACACTGGTGGTGCTGAGGCCAAGAGGACTGCAGCTCCCCGCAAGGCCTCAGGGACCGGCAAAACAGAACCTCCAATTGGATAAATCTCGACCCTAAGTGCAGCCCTTTAGTCTAGACTTTCCAGTCGAGGGTGGCGTCTGAGAAGTAGAATCTGCACACATCCGCTTTTTCTGTTTTCATGGGAATTTTAAGCTGGCTTTTGCCATGGCCTATATTGGTGGAATTTATTAGGGACTGGGCACGGCTCCATTGGCCCCTTGACTTAGAACTGCACCGGGGGCTGAATACCAACGGGGGAACAAGTTCCTGTCCTGTGGCGGCACAGGGCCCCGTTAGAAGCTGCTTCCGGGCTGGTCAGTGTCGCCTTCCCAGCGGCTCGCAGGACCGCAGGACTTCGGATGGAGCATGCAGTTCCTCCGCTCAGTATGCCCATGGAAATGGGAACTCAATCCAAGGCCTGGCCTTGTTTCACAGACTGCTTGGCTGGATGAAGACCACCGCTCGCGGGTGCCATTTCTCCACGCCAGCGGTGACCCAGGAAGGGCGAATGCCCTCCTTCATGAGGACCTTGGACCTGAAACTGCCCCTAGCTACGCTCAGACAGGAGCTCGTGGCTGACCTAAGGCTGGAACTTGGGGCTAAGAAGTGTTTTTGAGCTCCTTTTGGTGAAAGCCAGGTTAGGACTCTACCACCTGAGCTACAGCTCGCTCCACTTCTGGCTTTTTTTTTTTTTAAGTTCAGCCCTGAGTCCGCGCTCCAGGACTGGCAAAAGAAAAAGAATAGATTAAAAAAAATACTAAGTCTCCTGGACTTTTCCACCCTGGCTGGCTTTGAGCTGCAATCAGATCTCAGCCTTGTGAGTAGCCAAGATTACAGGGGTGAGGCACTGGCCCTGGGATGCCAGCACCCTTTGTGGGCGTAGTCAGGCAGAGGCTGGTCGGCCTGGGCTTCTCTCCCTGCTTCTGCGCCCCCACTGGAGCTCTGCTTTGTTGGAAAATGTGAGGTCTGATGGCTCAGTCGGGGAATGAGCTCACCACGCCCAGTAAGGGCTGACTGACATGATGGTTGGTGGAGGTCTGGTAAGGCGCTCGTGCCCCCCCCTCCCCCTCGACAGACCCCGGGCTGGGAAGGCTTTCCTCCTGCAGGTGGCGACACCTACCGGTCAAACGTGTATTCACTTTCGGCCCGGAAGTAGTACACGTGGGACTTGAAATGCAGCTTGAAGACGTAGTCCTTGTGGATGTTCTCAGACTCGGAGGGGATGGTGAGGGAGTACCCCAGCAGAGGCAGGCTGGCCAGGGGGTGATTGTCCTGGGGAGGAACAGAGGCACATTGTCCTGGTGAGACAGCATCAAGCCCTGGGCCTGGCTGTCACTCCTGATCCGGCAGTGACAGGGAGCCCGGATGGCTGCACCCAAGAACTCAGGGCCTGGGGAAGGCTGATGCGCTGTGGACCGGTAATGAGGCATGAAGCCCATGGCCCTTTTCAACTCCAGGGATGGGCAGCACAGGCCTTATTCAGAGCAGGGGCAGTGTCTGCGGCCTAAGACCCTGGGGCTGGGCTACTCTGTCCTTTCTTTTCACCCAGTTGGCCCCAGCCCGGAGGCCCAGGGCCCCCTGTCCCCAAGGGAGCACTTACCTGGTGAGATTTGTAGAAGAACAGGCAGAAGTTTGTGAACACCACCCACAGCTTCTGCCAGCCATTGCTGTTCTTGAATTTCCTCAACAGGTTCCCAGACAGCTGGTTCTGCAAGATGAGCGGGCCGGTCAGGACCCACATGGACACTGGTGGGCCCCTCACCCTGAGGAATGCTCATTCAGGCCTAGGGCAGCCACTCTCCAAGACATGGTCCCGGGGATGCCCTGGACTAAGGGCTGCTGGTCACTGGGGACCGCCCGGACTAAGGGACAGAGCTCTGCCTTCTGGCACAAGGAGAAGCCTGGGTTGTACGAGCCGGACTCTTTTTCTGTTTGCTTTTGTACCAGTCCTGGGGCTGGCTGTTGTCCCTGAGCTTCTTTCCCCTCAAGGCTCGTCTCTACCACTTGAGCCACAGTTCCACTTGCAGCCTGTGAGTGATTAACTGTATATGAGAGTCTCAGCTTTTCCTGCCAGGGCTGGCTTCAAACCAAATCTTTGGATGTCAGTCTCTTGATGAGCTGGGATTACAGGTGTGAGACACTGGCACTCGGCTTTGACCTCTGTTTTAATTTTTAAATTTTCTATTACTGGGGGTTAAACTTAGAGCCTGATTTGATTAAGGCGAAGTTGTGCACGGTCACCAGGCTCTGTTCCCACATAAGGTGACAGGTCTGATGAGGTGAGCGGGGTCCTGCTGGAAGAGGGGCCCTCTTCTGGTGTTAGTGGGGTCCAGTGAGACCTGGGGTCTCCCAAGAAAGGTACTGTGTACCAGGAGCAGAGGCCAAAGCATCCACAGCCAGACAACACCTGGCAGCCAGGAACAAGCTGAAGAGGGGGTGTGAGGCTCCCTACAGGTTTTGGGGGGAACCATAGCAGGCCTTGAGTTTTGGCTGCTAGCTACCAGGACTGATGAAATGCCAAAGCCCCCCGGTATATGGTGCTTTCCTGGGAAGCAGGCTGTGGGTGCCGCAGGAAGGACGGAGGGGTCCTGACTGCCACCTAGTGGGCCAGGGTGGAAGCTCTCCTGCTCCACCCAGCCTTTCAGGGACCTCAAAAGTCACACTGCCTTGATGTGTTTTCAGGCTTCCCACTAGGGCAGGGCATGCATTTCCCCAAAGGGTCAAACAGCCTTGAGCAAAACAGCTAAGGTACAGTGCCCAGGCCCCGAGACCAAGCACTGGTGCCAGCAAAAAAAAGTGAGGTGCTGTGAGCCTCGAGGCCCAGGGCCCGGCCTCGCTCCCCCACCACCGGCCACTTGCCTCCACGGCCACGCTGAAGTCCAGCATGGAGACGCTGGTGTTGCGGTGCCAGCACACGTGCACCATGGTGTTCCCGCGGTGCGGGGCCTGGCGCTCCAGCGAGGTGCGCGACGCGCTCAGGTCCTCCTCGGACTCCTGGTCGGCCACGGCGGCTTCCTCCGGGGACTCTAGGAGGGGAAGGGACGACGCTGCTGTCCACCCTCCATCGCTGCTGGCTGCCCTGCTCCCCCACTCTTTCAGGGGCTCATCCCAGGAAAAGGGAGGGCCTTGATTGTTTTTTAGCCATCTGTCACGCCTGCAGCCCTTGAGCTTGGGCTCCCGCCACTCACTGTTGTCGGGGGGGCTGCTGGCGAGGAAGTCGGGTGCGGGGCCACCGCTTTTCTCGGCCAGGTCGATGGCCATTCGAATGTCCTCCATCCACCTGTCCATCTCTGACCGAGAACTGAAGGCAGACACGGGCATCAGCTTTCCTGAGCACCAAGGGCGAAAGGCGCCCGCACTGGTCAGGGGTCGGGCTCGGGGTTACCTGGCGGCCACGATGATGGACTGTCGCTGGCCACGGAGGGTCAGGCAGTGCGGCACGCCCCACTCGTCCTCGCTCTCCTCCACCTGCGGGCGAGAGCAGGCTGTGTTACTGGCAGGCACAGGAGGGTCTGCACACGTGCCCTCGTGTGTGCGTGTATGTGCGCGCATGTGTGTGCGTGCGTGCGTGTGTGTGTGTGTGTGTGTGTGTGTGTGTGTGTTGGTCCTGGGCTTGGGAGCTGCTCCTAAACTGTTTAGCTCAAGGCTAGCTTTCCACCACCTGAGCCTCAGCTCCACTTCTGACTAATCAGAGATAAGAGTCTCATGGACTTTCCTGCCCGGGCTGGCTTTGAACTGCAATCCTCACATCTCAGCCTCTGAAGAGCTAGGATTGCAGGCATGCTAGCAGTGCTGGGGTAAAAGAGCCATTCTTTAGGGAAAAGGGCAGGAGGCTTTGGGCCCAGGCCTGTCATCCATTGCGCTGTCCTCTCCTGCTCCCCGTCCTCACTGTCAGGGCTGTCCTCCCCGCCCTGCCTCCCCTGCTCACCATCATGCCGTAGAGGGGAAGCTGTCCGTGGACTTTAAACTGGTTGGACGTGGTCAGGCCCCGGCTGGTGTAGATCAGGACGTCGTTGAACTAGAGGAGCAAGCAGAGGGGGTGGGGCTGTGTCAGCTCTGCTTAAAACCCAGCCAGTCCCGCGGGGCCCCTGCCCTGAGCCCCTGCCCACGGAGGGTGGTGACCCTCCTCGCCAAGGCAGCATGGCAGCCGCACCACTCACCAGGAAGAACATGCGCTGCTGGAGCCCCTTCCCAGAGAGCTTGCTGAGGCTGCCCAGGCGGATGAACTCCTGCGGAGCAGACAGAGCCCACATCACCCGGGCGGGGGGCTCGTGACGGGGCCAGGGACAGCACTCGGGCACTGTGCTGTCATTCGCTGGCAGCGTCACCTGTGCCCTCCCGGGAACGCTTCCTCCCACGCCTTCCTCCTACCCTTCCCGGAATCACGAGATTGTCGATGCCGATCAAGTCTTTCTTGAGCTCGTGCAGCTTCTGGAAGTTCTCCATCTTGATCATGGTACCGTGCAGCTGGGCCGCCATCTCGGTGATCTCGGCCAGAGCAGCTGCGGGAGGAGGCGGCCGGCGCAGGTGAGGGAAGCCCAGGCCTCCGTGCGGCCTCCAGCCCACTGCCCATCCCGGGAAACAGCTCCTAATCCACTAGCCACACACACCAGTGCTCCCCCATGTGCCCATCTGCCTCTCTGCTTTCACCAAAGCCCCGCACGCAAGCCGGGGGTGGAAGGGCAGTGCTCGGCCTCTCCGGTGTCAGAAGCCCCCGGTGTCAAGGGGTCTCTCTGCCTCGGGCCAGTTGTGAATATGCTTTGTTAACTGAGGTGGGGTTCTGCCCACGGTGGCTGGCACATTACCAGTGCCTGGGGTAATGTGTGAGACCATCTGAGTCCAGCTCTAGGAAAGGGTACCAGTTTCATCTGTGGGGGCAGAGGAAGCCAAGTTTGAGGGAGCCCTGCCTGGCCTAGTGGAGCTTCTTTGGGGTTCTCTGGCCCCTGCTACCCAAGCTCAAAGGAGAGAATGCATGCAGTGAGGAATAAGGAACTGTAATGCCCAGGATGCAACATAATAGCAGATTATGAAAATGTGGGTGGCATGAGGAGACCCCCAGGGGTCTCAGCCCGGCAGCCCCTGGCATGACCCGGCAGCACCCCCCACGCACACCCCACTCACCCCGGCAGTCCCGGAAGTCGGCGTGGCTGGGCGGGTGGTGCTTGCACAGCCGCTCCAGCACCTGCTTGTAGTGCATGAGCCGGTGCAGCGGGCGCAGCAGGAAGGTGTTGAGGGGCAGGTAGCAGACCTTCTGCAGCTCGAAGTCCCGGCACAAGTGCTCCAGCCGCCGAGAGCTCTTGATGGAGGTCTCCAGAGCTTCCAGGGCCTCGCTGTGCTTCCACAGGTGAGCCGACAGGTGCTTGGGGGCGAGAGGAGGGCGGATGGGGGGGCTGCACTTGGTGTGACAGTCCACCTTCGCTCTCACTGCATCATAGGAATCCCCTGAAAGCTCATATTTCCCCATCAATTATTTGAATGGTTCAAGGCCATCTGCTGGGTGACTGGGCCACTGCTCCTACTCTACAGGGATGCTGGGAGACAGAACTGGGGTAACGAGGGCAGTGGGGGGGAGCTTTGCGGGTTAGAGGCTTCGGGACAGTTGGGTGCAGCAGGACAGGGCAGTGGCCGCCAGCTCCAGGTCCTCAGCCACGCTCCATGCAGAGCCCAGGGCAGTGAGCTACCTCGTGCATCCCCAGGGAACACTCTAGATTCTTTGAGTCCTTCGCCAAGTCCTACAAATGTCCCCTTGCTGTGTCACTGCCCAGGTCACAGACCCCATTTGGGGCCCTGTGTCCTTACTATTGCCCAGCAGGCAGCTAAAGCGCATGCTCTGAACTGCCCTCAAGTGCACAGCCTGAGGACGTTGGCCTGGGCCCCTGACACACTCCCTGAGCCACCTGCTGTACACACCGTGCCAGGCTCTTGAACAAGGCTCCCTGTTAACTCAACCCTAGGGTGTATTTGTTCCGGGCCTTCTCCCATGCCCACTCCTCAGCGCTTCTCACACACTGGGGGTTCTCACACTTTATAACCAATTAATTGTTATGCTAGCCCTGGGCTGGAATTCAGGGAACGACCACTATCCCTGAACTTTCTTTTACTTGGGTAGCACTCTACCACTTGAACCATAACATCATTTCCTGCTTTTTGGTGGTTAACTGGGTATAAAGAGTCTCACAGACTTTCCTGCCTGAGCTGGCTTTGAACCCAATCCTCAGATCTCAGCCTCTCGAGTAGCTAGGATGACAGTCATAAGCCCTCAGTGCCCAGTCTAGATTTTGTTTCCAAAATTGACCCACAGGAGGCCGCCAAGTAATGTATAAGGAGACAGCAGGGGCCCCTGCACCCCGAGTAGTGCCATCCCACACAGCCACTGGGCATGAGCCCTGGGACGTGGGCATTGCTATAGGCCATACAACTCACCTGAGCTACACCCGTCATGCATGCCCTCACATGTGTGCATGTATGCACACCTGCACATGTGGGGGGGCATTATGCAGTGCTGTCACACATGGAGTGTGGGATGCCATGTGGAGACATCCACAGGCCTGGGTGCCTAACAAACCTTGCCTGCATGTACTCAGGAGCAGAGGAGGCCCTGTAAGCACGCTGCAGCCGCGGGGGGCACGGATGGTGGCTGACCGAGAGCCAGAAGGAGAAGCTGCCTTCATCAAGTCTGGAGCGTGAGGTTTGTCCTCTGACCTCAGAGTGACAGGGGAGTTTTCAGTCTCCTCAGGGGTGCAGCTGCTGGACTGGGGCAAGTCAGGGAGAAGCTGGGAAGCTGGCTGGTGTGTCAGGACCGGGATGAAGGCAAGCAGGAGACGGGAGGTGGCACACATGCCAGCAAAGGCAGGAGGAAAGGCCGGACACTCCTTTCCTTGGCATGGTTTTCAGGAGTTTCTGATGTCTAGGCTGATGGCAGGTACGTGTTACACGTGAGTTAGAGACCATGGTTTGGGGATCCCTGGTGGGGGCCAAGTCCCCGGAACCCCACTGCAGCCCCAGCTCCCCAGAGGAGAACAAGTGACCGGTGCCAATTGAATACACGCTCCTGGTGCACACGCAGCAGGCAGAGGTGCCTGCGGGGCACGTGTAAGGGCAGGTGAGGGTGTAGCCAGGCGGGGCAGGTGGGGCAGGAGAGACATGGCAGCGGGATGGCAGCGGAAGTGTTCTGGAAAGAAGTGCTAACCTGGGCTGGAAAGAAGTGCTAACCTGGGCTGCTACGGCTCCAGAACCTTCCGCTGCTCCTCCTACACTTTATAGGGCTGACAGCAACTACCATAACAAGAGCAGAACCTAATTCATTTGCTCCCACTCCCTCCTATTTTTATTTTGCTTGTGCACTGCTTGGTGCTATAAACACTCGTGACATCATTGGCACAGTGCTGAAATGCCAGCAGGGCCTCGGAGGCCTTGGGGCACCGCTGTTAGCTCTGCTGCCCGGCCAGGAAAAGGGCGCTCATTGCGCAGGAAGCAGGAACCTGAGTATTTTTAGGAGGCCTCTGCTGGTTCATGGAGAGGAGGTGGGAAAGCCGGGGGTTTATTAGTAAACGGGTCTGAGGTCGTGAAGAAGAGCTAGTGAACAGCAGGACGTGGGGCCTGTCCCCTCGGGACAGGGAAATGTGAGACAAGGCTTCCACGCTTTCCCCAAGGTTCCGGGCAGCATCTGAGCCTCCTTAGCTGTTGCTGGGGGAATAGAGTGACAAAAAACAGAACCAGAAACAGGCTGAGTTCACAGCATCTTCAGAGGTGTCTTAGGAGAAGGAGGACGTTTCAATGGCATCGTCTTTCCCATTATTGGAATGGAAAAATACAATGTAACCAATGGCATCACGGAAGACAGGGCGAGAGGGAAAAGGCCATGCCCTAGGTGAGCCCAACCATAGCCCATTCTGGAAGAGGTAAGACTATGGGGCTGGTGGGAGACTGGCCGGGGAGGACGGCGGGTGTGGGGGCAGGGAAAGCACAGGTGATGTCTGAGGCAGGGAACCCTTCCGCACACTACCCATTTGTCAACACTCAGGATGAATAACCTTGGTTTGTGAGAATGTATCAATATGGGTTTATCAAGGTCAACAGCTGCACTATAGTAACAAGAGTGGCAGTGCTGTGTTGGGATGGGGAGGGAGGGAAGCTGTATTTCATGCTCAAGTTTTCTGTAAACCTAAAACTGCTTATATATAATATCCTATATTTACAATATTATATATTTATTGTACATAAGAAACCGAAAGGATGGACTGAAAATGAAATGTGCACTCAGCCAAACTTTTCTCTTTTTCTTTTTCTGCCGGGAGTGAGGTTTGAACTCAGGGCCTCATTCTTGCTTAGTTGGTGCTCTACCACTTGACTCACACCTCCAGCATGGCTTTTTTAGATGATTATTTGGAGATGGGGACTCTCAGATGTTTTTTGCCCAGGCTGATTTCAAACAGTGATCAAACCACTGAGTGAGCCTCGTGAATTGCCAGGGCTACAGACAGGTGTGTGCCTGGTTTAACTATGTTTTGTCTGCATCATTTAAAAGCAAAATGAACCCCCCAAAAAGTTCACAACCTACTTATAAACAAACAAAAAAACAAACAAAAACCAGGTACCATTGCCTCATGTGTGTTTGTTTACCTGTTACTTGGGAAGCTAGGACTGGGAGGTTGGAGGTTCAAGGCTAGCCCGTGCAGAAAAGTTCATGAGACCCCCTTTCAACCCCTAGCTAGGCACAGGAGAGGCCTGTCATTTAGCTACGATGACGCCTAAAACAAAAGTGTATCTTGGTCCAGGCAAGGCCTGGGATAGGAAATGAGACCTTATCTCAAAATTAACCAGTGCAGGAAAGGGCGTGGAGGCATGGCTCAGTGGTAAGAAGTATGTCGTCTGGAGTTCTAAGCCCAGTTCTGGAAAAGATTAAAGCCAAGTGTTTTGTCTATGCTGCAGAGCTTCTGAACCGAACAACCAGGGTTTCCCTGGCTTCAGGTGACATAGAGAGGTTGGGTCGCCTCCTGCTGCTTCCTCTGAGGCTCAGGCAGCTGAGGGATGCCTGTGGACAGAACGGCTCCTGTGCCCGGGCTCCTGTGCCCGGGACTTGCCCTGAGCGCCCTCGGCAGCTCACCTTCATGGCCTGGATATTCTTCAGCATGATGTCCCCGATTCTTTGGTAATCGCCTCTGACGTGGGCATTTGAGCGGCCTTCCCTGCCAAGGTGGAAACACGACCCATTAGCAGGGACAACATGCAAAATACCCGCCATGACGTGCTTGCTGGTCACCCACGGTACCCCGAGGGGGCTCGGGAACGACCCCGCCCACTCGGCAGACAAAGATCCCCATTGTGCTTCAACCACACCAGCCCGGAAGCAATTTCTAATCCCTTTAGCCGAGTCTGACATGGTTTTCCATCCACACTTGGGAGATTTGGGTATCATAAGATCTGCATGAAGGTCACTTGAGGTCAGTGGCTCCAACTGTGTCCCATGGGCCACCTACAGGAAGCAGAATTGGCTCCCAGTCTGCTCCTAAGAGCCATCATCAACTGTGGAGAGCCCTCGAAGGAGAAAATGCAAGGGAGGATGTGTGGGAGATCCACTCCCGGAGCAGGCAGGGCACATGCCACAGGGGGCAGAATGGCAGGCCAGGGAGTGCCAGGCCTTGCCAGGCCTGCAGCGGGGTGCAGACGGCCAAGCGAGTTGTGCTTTCGGGTGTAGATTCCTATTTCCCACAGGAAATTGCTGTAACTGATGCTGATTTTCCAAGGTTTGAATAGCAGAGAGCAAAAGACAATAGTGGTGAAATGTATTGAATGCTTCAGGCTCATGCCTGTGATTCTACCAACTCAAGAACGGAGATAGGGAGGATCATGGTTCCAGGCCAGCCCAAACTTACACGCAAGAACGCTTCTCAATAGCTGAACGCACTGGCACACATCTGTAACTCAGCTTCACAGAGGGCTGAGATATGGAGCATAAGCGTTCTAAGCCAGCCTTGGCAGACAAGTCTGTGAAACTCCATCTCTACAGAAGAAGCCAGGTGTGGTGGCATATGCCTGTTTTCCAAGCTATACAAGCAGTCTAAAAGAGGTATATTGCAGTTCAGGTAGATGCTTTCTTCCTTCCCACTGCAGCCAGGCTATAGTCCTGTAATCCTAGCTACATAGGAGGCTGAGATCTGAGCATCATGTTTTGAAGCCAGTCTGGGGAGGACCATCTATGAGACTCTTACCTACAGTTAACACCAAAGAAGCTGGAAGCACAGTTGTAAATCAGGCTTGAGCACAAAAACTCAGGGATAGCGCCCAAGCCCTGAGTTCAAAGCCCCAGACTGGCACAGTGCAAACTGAATGATTAGTGCAAAACAGTGACAGAGATGGAGCGTCTGCGTAACAGTCTTGAGTTCTTAAGTTTCAGTTCCAGCGCTGCCAAAGAGAAGCCACAGAGAGGGCTGAGAAGACTATACCGTATGCACCGCTGATAGTGAATGACGCCACACAGTGTGCGCTAGGAAACGAAGGAAAGGCTAACAAAGCAGGCTGCGTTAGGAAAGTGAGGGTGGACACGGAGATGAAGTGGGCAAGGGCTGTCCAAGAGGTTTATGTGCACGCACGAGGGCAGAGCACTGAAACGTGCCGCAACTGTTTCAAGAAGGGGTAAGGCACCGTGATGGAGGGCCTGGGTGCATGTATGGAAATGTCCGCGGGCCTCACTAAATGAATGCATGCTAATAAAAAGTAGTACCATCACCACCCCCCAAAAATGAAAAAGTACTGACCGCATCACTGATGTTCCAGTACGCTAAGCACCTTAAAGGCATTAATTCATTTGTAGCTCTGAGCAGCCTTCTGAGGCAGGTGTGCTATCACCCTCATTTGACAGCAAGGGAAACTGAGGCACAAAGAAACCGTCGGGTCCAGTATCTGTCACCTGGAAGCAATGAACTAAGCGGGCTGGTGTGTAAGTCGGCGCTCATAACTATTATGTGAATGCGTATCTGCTCGTTGGACCAGTGATGAGAGAAGAACTTTCCAGTATAAGCAGTAAGTAGTAGCCTAGCTAATACCGTCGAACCAGCTGTTCAGGGGAGCCAGAACTAACTCCTGTGAAAGGGATAAAGTAAACATAAGCAACGCAATCTAACACGCTGGGCCCTGGGCTTCCAGCTGGCTGCGTGAAGAGATGGGTGCAGGGTGGGGGGCAGCTGGCTTAGTGGAGTGGTAACAGGGCACCCCAAGCTCACCTCACATGTTCACCCCGAGTCTTCAGCACCATTTATCCTACCGATGCCAACGTGGCACTGAGTTCAATCATGTCACAGACTGAAAACACCCGGGCCTTTGAGGCTCTTAGAAACAAGAAGAAAAAGAAAAGTGGATCTTCCTCCCCCATCACCCCTCTTCTCTCCAGACCAGCTGTCAATCATCTTCATAGCACCTCCCCTCCCTTCCCTCCCACCCCCCCTCCTCCCCTGCCCTTTCTGGAAGGCCATGCCTGCGCCACACAGGTCTTCCCTGTAAAGAAGCCCCAGTAACTCGACACTGACTCTGTGCCACCCATCCCCACCAGGTGACAGGGCCCACTGACACCTGATGGCTGGGGCGCGGCTGTTATACAGACAGAAATCAGCCTTGGTGTGCCATGTGGCACACCAGCTAAGAAAGGCGCTGCGGGCAAAGGCTTTTAAGGAGCGTGGTCTGGGCTGAGTGGGGAGGGGAGCAGTGGGTGGTGTCCACGAGTGACACACGCTTCCTGTCTTGTCCTCTGCTCATGACAGACGAAAAGCTATGAGGCCGCTCGCTGGGGAGGGCCTAGACCCCAGGGGAGCCAAGTGCCATTCATTTGCTCCCTCTCTTGTGTTGCCAACTATTTAGTACAAGAAAATCTGATGCTAAGCCAGGGCGCTTCCTTCCATGCTGCTTGCTCCCAAGCTGCCAGCGTCTCTGCCTTCAGCTTCTTTCCTTCCCAGCAGAGAGGTTATCACTCTGGCTGGCACTGGTGGGGGGGCATGAGGCATCTGGAGTATACAACTCCCTCCCCCGTCCCCCTCCCCCCACCAGCCCGGGCCCATGTGAGTTCCACGGGGCAGGGACTGGCACTGGGACAAACCCCACATTCCTGCTGGGCCACCTATGAAGGCTTTCCTGTATGACTGCCTGTATATGTCACTGCCACCAAGTCCAGCATTCAAGGTGTCCGTTCTGCATCACACAGCTAAAGGTCACTTTATTATCAAGAGCATGCAAAAGCAATTAGAGCTCTTCCCTGGCCTCCGGATGTCAGTCCCACAAGGAAAGGCCCTGCCTGGAGCGCGGGCCCCACATCTGTCACGGCGTCAGGACCACCGGCAACAGATAAAAACCGGGCGGACAATTTCACTCAGGAAAACCATGCATCGTCGATGCAGAAACTGCCCAGATGCTAAACTCTGAGCCATGCAGCACGGCATGCACAACTGTGCAGGACCTTGGCAAAGGATTGTAACACACATGCTCACACTCCACACACTCACACTCCACGTACACACACTACACATAGTTGCAGCCTGCACATACTCATACTGCACACACTCCCACTATACACACACCACACACCTAACATTTTCAAATCAGCTGACCTTGTTTAGACATGTGGTTCATTCTGCACACTATATGTTGGTTAGGGAGTTCCTGGGTGAGTCTCTGACAAGGCACCCCATTCTGAGCCCCATTTTCTTTAGGAAGATGGGGGAGACTGCTAGCCAAAGGATCGAAGCTACAGGGAGGTTCTGAACACACAGCGCTGCTCTACCCACATAATGCTGATTTCAGAACCCATCCATTAACATTTTGTAGCTTTTCCCGGTCACGGATGCCAATTTCTTCCAAGTAGGTTGACAATCCACTGGTCTTCTAGAGTGACATGAGCAGAATGCAGGCCAGGGCCTCTTGTGCACCTGAGCCCCCTTCCCTGCTTCATTTTAATGGTACCGGGCCCTGTGCTCAACATGGCTTGCTACTAAGCCATGTCCCCGACTCTTTGTATTATTCTGAGATTCTCTAGCTTTTTCCCTTGGCCTGGACTGCGATCCTCCTGTTTATGCTTTCCTATGTTGCTGAGATGACAGATGAGTCCCACCACATGCCCAGTCTCTTTCTGTTGAGATAGGGTGTCGCGGGCCAGCTTGAACCATGATCTTCCAGATCCCGTCCTCTCGTGTATTAGGGTTACAGGCATAAACCACCCAGCCCAGTGATCACCAACCCCTCCTCTGAAATCTTAGCAGGCCTTTCTGGCTGTCTGAACAGAACGGAGCAGTGGTGTGATTGGAAGTCCTACAAGAGCAGGATAGAAGTTAATCTTAGGAATTTCCATAACCTGTCCAGGGCTATGGTGTGGATGTGGTGTGGAGTGACACTCAGTGGAGTGGAGGGGTGGATGGGTGCATGGGTCTGTGGATAGGGGAGGCAGTTATGAACCTGGCCTCTGGCCTTGCTGGAGCTGGCCTCTTGTTTGTGTTTGTGTGTGGACCAGTCCTTAGGTGCTGTGCCTGGGTATTTTTGCTCAAGATTTGTGCTCTGCCATTTTGAGCCACAGCGCCACTTCTGGTTTTCTAGTGGTTAACTGGAGATAAAAGAGTCCCACAGATTTTGCTGCTCAGGATGGCTTCAAACCTTGACCCTCAAGATCTTGGCCTTCTGAGTAGCTAGAATGATGGAGGATCTGATCTCTTTTAAGAGGGCGTGTGAAGGGAGGCTGGCTGCTTCTGAGGTGAGGAACAGCTTCCCTTCTGAGGGACAGTGGGGAACCCTCAAAGGCCTTCTGGGAAGTGTGTGGTGGAGGGGCTCTGGAAAGCAGGCTGGCTAACCACAGGGCTGCTCTGTGATCTTGTCCATGCAGATCCTGCATTCCAACACAGGCCAGGAGAGACACCAGGTCGAGTCTGTGTCCACCTCCCATCCGTTTAGAATCAACCTACCAGGCCACCAAGTGATAAAGAGACAGCAGGTGGAGAGAATGGAAAACAGAATGAGGGCTTGAGTTCAAGCACTGGCGGGTGGGGGGGAGGGAGGAAAGGGAGAAGGGAGGGGAGGGCGGGTGGGTCTTCAGCCCCTGAGAGCCAGCTTTCCTCTTGGCTTAGGTCAGATCCTAACTGTACACGGAGATTCTCATTTATTATCATGCCAGTATTGGGGCTTGAACTCAAGGCTTGGATGTTGTCTCTAAGCTTTTTCACTCAAGACTGGCATTGAACCACTTGAGCCAGGTCCCTGCTTTTGGCTTTTTAGTGTTTAATCAGGGATACGAATCTCAGATTTTCCTGTCCTGACTGGCTTAAGAAATGAGAACCTCAGATTTCAGACTGAGTAACTGGAGTTACAGGTGTGAGCCACCAGTGCCTGGTATATCTTGAGGACATTTTAAATCAATGTAGAACTATTATGCCTCAAGCAGGTCTATTCTCATGAACTGGCTTCTTCCTTACAGTTTTACTTCTCTATTTCATGATCATCTTTTTAGCTAAGTCACATTTAATACGCCACATGACCTCTGCTTCCTCCCAATTCTTAGCGCCAGCTAAACCTCCAATCTGTTTGGTCCTGTGGCTGGGCTGTACCTGGCTTCTCAAGAGAAGTGTTCATGTAGCTGATTCTCTTCAAACACTGTGTGTACCACATATGACATACATTCCAGGTACCCCCGTGTGACAGTGTACTGTCCCCGCTCCGTCCTGCTTGTCTGCACACTGGGGACAAGTGTGCAGGCCCACCAGGCCTTGGGGACCAAAGCAGGCTGCCTGCTCCCTCCAGTGTGTCGAGCACCACAGTCAGTCCAGGCGGAGCCCCCTACCCAAGGCTGATGGTAAGTGGCTTGAGCCTCCTGATGCATTTGAACAGCTGAGTAAATGGTCCTTTGCTTTCAAAAGAAAAAGAAAAAACCCAAAAAAACAAACATTCTTCTACCTCTTAGAACCCACCAAACCAGTTTCCTGTTTTCCATGAATAGCTAGCCCGAATGTCTGCCCTCCACTCAGGTGTGTTTACATGGGAGCATGTGACATTTAGAGAGGGGCAGATGTGTTTACCAAGCCAGGGTGAGGCCCAATCATTCCGGAAACCTCTTGATGCTTCTCTCCTAGAACTTCCCAGAGTTGATGGATCACATTCGAGAACATTCCAGGACATTCCAATAGGACTTGGTCTGTGTATCGTATTTGGGCAGCTTTTGGTGTAGGGCGATTTGCTTCTGTTAGCAATAATAATAGAACATTTTCTCACTGGATAAAAATCTGGAGTTTGGTTAACAGCAGAGTCCCAATGTTGCTTTATTCACTTGGCCCAAAACTGAAGAGGTAAGATTTTAGAGAAAAGGGTGGCAAGGAGTACATAGCAAGTCTGTCTACCGTCCTGGCAACTTCTGTCAAAGTCAAAAATTACCTCAAAAGGGGCCGGGAGTTTGGCCTAGTGGTTAAAGTGCTTGCCTAGCATGCACAAAGACCCGGGTTCGATTTCTCGGTACCACATATATAGAAAAAAAGCCAGAAGTGGTGCTGAGGCTCAAGTGGTAGAGCTCTAGCCTTGAGAAAGTCCAAGGACAGTGCTCAGGCCCTGAGCTCAAGCCCATGACTGGGAAAAAAAAAAAATTACCTCAAAAGCTTGTAGTCAGTTTTCCCCTTTTCGACGTAGAGCACAGAACCCGCCTTTACGAGCAGCCTTGTTGAGTGGGGATGCGGTGCTGTGGGGCAGACCAGACAGATCTCCAGACAGCAAAATATATACCACAGGAAGTGGCCGAACTCTGAGTCGTGTGTGTGTGTGTGTGTGTGTGTGTGTGTGTGTGTGTGATCAAACACAGGAGCAACCTGACTTGGGTCTTAACCATTCCAGCTGACAAGAGCCAGCCTTTGTTTCCCATGCTGTAACAATACAAACGCGAGAACAGCTCGACACTGGAGGTTAGGGGATCTCGACCACGGGACCAGTCCTTTAATAGGGAATTCTGGAGTACTGTATACTACCCCAATTTAAACCATAGCACTCATTCATTCATTCATTCTCTTATCTATTCCTTCAGGCTTGAGGAATAAAAATTGTGCTAACCACTGTGAGAACTGCAAACCAAAGAATTCTAGAATCTAAGACTTGCAAGGGGTACTTGTACTTTAAAACTGCAGATTCTCTGTCTCAAACCCCAGTTCTGAGTGAGGAAGGCTGAATGGGGCCCAGCAGTCTGCATTTTGAGGTTCCCTCTCCCCCAAATGCCCTCACTCCCTGTCAGGTGGGGAGTTCCACTCCCTAGACAAAAGCCTTCTGGAAACAGGCAGTGGCCCTCTGCAGAACTCATAGTGTGGCCCAAGTGCAGATGCTGCCCGAAGCTGTGAGCATGGTGGGACAGCACGGTGGGGTCTTCACTATGATTTCAATCACCCGTCACACACGCTGAACGGGCTACAGAGATGCCAGCTCGAGCTTCTGGAAGAGTTGTTTTTGACCGTGCTGATGTGTACCTCACTGGCCAGAGACAGAGCGTGAGACTCTCCCTTGAGTTATCTGAATGCCCTTCACTTTTTTATCAGGCAAGAGGGCAACTGACAAAAGGTTCCACGGAAAGCTTAGGAAGTTAAAATTTTTTCAGACTTTTGATCTTGAAAGGAGATATTTCTTTTGACATTTTCAATACTTAGAATCTTGTTGAAGTGGACACACGTGTGCCCACGAACACACACACACACACACACACACTTTTTTTCTTCCATATTTTCCAGCAAGACTGACTTTGTTCCTCTTATTTCTCAATTCTGGCTGTAATCTCCTACTGAGACCTGCCACCTTGTTCTCTAAAGGGAAGGACAAATGCACACAAATTATCCTCCAGCTATTTTTTTAAAAAATGTACAAAACCAGATGCCACTCAGGGAATCAGAGAGCTGGCACTGGCCCCATCGTGCTGGCCTCACAAAGCGGGAGAGGGACTGCTCTTCTATTAAGCACACACTTGAAGGCTGCCAGGGCAGTATCCTCACGTCCCATATTTAACCAGATCTGCACCTGCAGCAAGGGTTCAGCCACAATGGGACAATGGCATCCACTGCTGCCACAGGCAAGCAGCCTTTTTTTTTGTTCATTTTCCCAAGGCCCTGCTTAAGAGACAATCAAACCCCAGGTACCTGTCTATCTGTACTCTTCCTTTAAAAGCCCCGAGAGAGTTTTCTACCCCTATCCCTTGAGCCACAGCCCCACTTCCCATTTTTTCTAGTGGTTAATTAGAGATAAGAGTCTCATGTTCTTTAGTGCTCAGGCTGGCTTTGAACAGTGATCCCCAGATCTCAGCCTTCGAGTAGCTAGGATTATAGGTGTGAGCCACTGTGCCCGGCCAAAAGGATATATTTTAGGTAAGAATACATTGGATTTTGCATTGTAGTGTACAAAATTTTTCCAGTCTGGCAAATATAATGTGACCCTTCTATTAATTATAATAAAAATATGTTTAATAAACATTTTTTCCAGATGTTTTTTGTACCTCCCCCTTCATCTCCCAGAGTATTATTTGGTAATGAGTAAGTGGCTTCTTTTTCTGCTTCTCTTCCTCCCCTTTCTCTTCTTCCTCCTCCTCCTCTTCCTCATTATTATTATATTCTCTTTCTGTGGTACTGAAGACTGAGCTCAAGGCTTCCTTTTTGATGGGCAAGTGTGCACTTTCTGCTTGTGACCTAGCCCCACGCCCAACTTGACATTATTTTTAACCAGTCAGCCAATGGGGACACGTAATTATTTCTAATGTTTTAACTCTGTACCAGATGTCTTTTGCTCATGACATTTTACATGTTAAAATATATCCTATGAAAAATCAAGGTAGATGGGAATGCTCTGCATACGGCTTTGTATTTTTTCAAACACTGTTAAGTGGAATTCAGAAAACATCCAAAGACATGTAATTCATAAACGACTGTAAGACAAGCAACAACACCCACTGGGCCTGCATATGGTTTTACCCTACTGTCCCTCCAAGAGCAACTTTTACTTTGTGACAATGATATAATTGTTGCCACAAAAACACTCTTGAGGAGCTATAAACCAAAGGAAAATCAAGGGAACATGAGATCCAAGCATAAGTAGAATTAACTAGCATAAAATATGAGCTTCGGGGTGGGCGTGGGGGGGGGGGAATAGGGACCAAGACATGAGAAAGGGTATCAATGCTCATGAAGTAATAAACCCTCTATCTGGCCAATATAATGTAACCCTTCTATTAATTACAATAAAAAAAATACGAGCTTATCTTAAGCCAGTTTCTTGCCTTGCATCTTTGCTCCGACCTACTGCTTCAGAGGAAAAGCATAAATAAAAAAACAACTGTTCCTCCAGCTACTCACCAGAGAGCAAGTCGCTGTTCGATTTCCTTGAGAAAATTGGTATGAAATTTGTGCAAAGGCTCAAAGTTGGGGAAGATGAGACTTTTCAGGGCATCGGGCATGGCGTCATCTTTGCTGGCAGTGCTCTGGAACCACTGTGAGGGAACAGAAGAAAACTCGGTGAAGATTACTGATGAACTTGGGGTCTCTCCTCAAGATGGTTAGCACTTCAGGATTACAGACCTAGCTGCCTTGCCATTCCTCAGCCGATGGCAAAGGCATCCTTCTGGCGCCAGGAATGTGGCCAAACAGTCCAGTGCTTGCCTAGCATGCACGAAGCCCTGGGTTTGATTCCTTGGTACCACATACACAGAAAAAGCCAGAAGTGGTGCTGTGGCTCAAGTGGCAGAACAGTAGCCTTGAGAAAGCCCAAGGACAGTGCCCTGGCCCTGAATTCAAGCCCCAGGACTGGTAGGAAAAAAATAAATATAAAGCACTCTTCTCTGTCAGATGGCTCTCTGAATAACCCATGGATGGTTTGTATGAGCCAGGACAAATCTCTTAAATGAGCAACTCTGTGGGCCAAAACCTCCCTCTAAGGTGAGTTCCCTAGTTTGTGACTGCCATTTCTAAATGCTAAGCAGGAAGGGGGGCATCCAGGGGTGGTGCAGTGCCTGTACAGAATCCCTCATGCCACTCTTTTGCACCTTCTGAAGCCCAACATGGCCCCATACAGAAAGGCAGTGACAGGTTGTCTGCCTTACCAGCTGCTTCTTTCCCAGAATCCTGAGGTGGAAGCCCCTACACTGCCCTGCCCTGACTCTGTTCCAGTGGAGGACGCCGCTTTCATGCTTTGCTGATGAAATGAGTTTCCTGTTCATTCTGAGGTCTCCCTTGAGCAAAACCAAGCAGTTACACGGGACAAAATCAAATTAGAGCGTTCTGGATCAGAGCACACAGGCAGTAAAATGCTTCATTTGAATTTTCTCTGCCTTAGGTGCTTCTTTCACACTTAAAGCCATAATTACAAAAATTTTTACAGTGTATTCTGAATTAAATATACTACAGGCATTTAATTTCTATAACCCCAGACCAAAATCCTATCGATTGATGTCACAGAAGCTAACATTTAATGAGTCCCAGCTTCTCTGTGTAAGCTGGCTATTAGTTCAAATAGTTATGTAATTTCCCGTGTTAGGAGGTAGAAGGTCCGTACCGAAGTGAGGACTTCCAGATCCTTCAGATACGTGCGCTCAGTGGTAGAAACTTCCTTGGCGATGAAGTATGCCTTATCTGTTGGAAATCGCTGAAAAATCAAGACACGGCCATCATTTTTGGATAGAAGTCTCTGAGAATGTCCTGATTGTGAAAGTCTGGTGACTCATGTCTGTCATCCTAACTACTCAGTGGCTGAGATCTAAGGATTGAGATTCCAAAGCCATCCCAGACAGGAAAGCCACGGAGACTCTCATCTCCAATGAATCAGTCAACATCTAGCAATGGAGCTGGGACTCAAGCAGTAAGCCCATCTTGAGTGAAAACCAGTTAAGGGACAACCCCTGGCCCCTGACTGCCAAAAAAAAAAAAAAAAAAGAAAGAAAGAAAGAAAAGTCTCGATAAAAGCAATAGGTGACAAGTTAGGAAGGACCTTTTGTTAGCTGGTGTCCTTGGGCTTTCTCAAGGCTAGAGGAACGAGGATGGAAGAATGGATGTCCTCCAGGTGGACACAGACTGGGAGTGGTCTTCTCTTGACCATTCCCATCAGCCAGGCTCTCAAATCCTCAAGGCACATGACAAAAAGAGCGAGGGCTCTCTCATCCACAGGCTAGAGGGGTTGGTGTTTTTTGTGTGTGAAGTTTCATGAAATGCAAGTTCCAGTATTTCCAGGACACTGAAGGTGGGTGAGCTGAAAGTGACATGGGTTCAATCAGTGGGCCACATCACTGTGACCCAATTCTCTGAAGCCTAGCAGTCTGAGAGCAGGCCAGCGACCCATGGAGCTTTCTCTTTAAATAGTTAAATCCCCCACTGGCTGCCATCTTGCTTACTTCTGGTAAGAATCCACCCCATTCTAGCTCTTGACATACCCACAGAAGACGTGAAATGAGACCTGAACAAATGTGAACCTTGAGGTCTATTAGCCACAAGAGCAAGATGTGGGACTGTCCTGGCTGCCCCCTGCAGATGAACGGATAAGCCAACTGTGGTCTACCCATGCAATGGACAGTACACAGCCTTACAAAGTGGGGAGTTCTGGTCTAGGCAAAGACGACCAAACTCAAAGAAAAAAAAGTGGGATGAAAGCTGTCAGAGGCTGGGAGGAATGTGTTTTTGTTGGGGAAGATTAAAGTTTTGTGATAAAAAGGCACTAATGTCAGGCCGGGAGTTTGGCCTAGTGGTTAAAGTGCTTGCCTAGCATGCATGAAGACCCGGGTTCGATTCCTCGGTACCACATACATAGAAAAAAGCCAGAAGTGGTGCTGAGGCTCAAGTGGTAGAGCTCTAGCCTTGAGAAAGTCCAAGGACAGTGCTCAGGCCCTGAGCTCAAGCCCAGGACTGGCAAAAAAAAAAAAAAAAAAAAAAAAAAAGGCACTAATGTCACACAGATGTACATTTGAAAGTGGTGGTACATTTTTTTTTTTTTTTTTGTGGGTCATGGGGCTTAAACTCAGCCTGGACGCTGTCCCTGAGCTTTTCAGCTCAAGGCTACCGACCTACCCTTTGAGCCAAGCTCCACTTCCCATTTCCTAGAGGTTAATTGGAGATAAGAGTTTCAGGTCCTTTTGTGTCCAGGCTGGCTTTGAACCTTGATCCTCAGATCTCAGCCTCCTGAGTAGCTAGGATTACAGGCATGAGCCACCGTGCCTGGCTGGTGGTACATTTTTTTGTGTAATACACACACACACACACACACACACACACACACGCATGCACACACCAAGACCCTGCCAGCACCTTTTTCCGGCCCTCCTCTTCGTCATCGGTTCTGGGGCAGGCCTGGTCGTTGAGCAGCGGGCTCATCAGGGGAGAGGCCTGCTTGGTGTCAGGGCTCAGGTTTGGAGACAAGCTCATGTTGGCGGGGGCAGCTCCTCCCTGAGAGTTCACAGACAGCTCTGAAAGGTGGGGGCTACCTGTCACGGAGCCTGTTTGGGGATGAGAAGTTTCAAAGAAAATAGTAATTCCTTTTGGGAATTGATTTCTATTTCCAAATTTCACCTTTGCTAATCTTTACAGCCTACCATGGGCTACCATGTGGCAAAGCTCATGCATGTCTTATTTTCTAGCTTTTCCCCCCTAAGTTGTGGCTGCTTTAGAAAGCAAAAGTACCAAATTATGCATAATCCAAAGGAGCCTCAGTTACACAAGTATGGATAAGATGAAGAAGTCTGCACAAATATCGATGAGACTAGCTTAAAAGCATTTCATTACCAGTACTCATATTTTTCTCTCCTAACTACTGCTTTGCTCCTGAGACATAGCTTCTATATCACAATGAGACAAAGAAAAATGACTAGGGAAAATAGAACTAAACTAACAGGAATCTAAGCGACATACTACACCTTATAACAATGGGTCACAGCTAACATAAAGGTCAAGCAACTAGCTCCCCAGTCTACAAAGAACAGAAGCAAGCTCATTGTACCTGGCGGTGTCCATGTCTGTCACTGTTTGGGACAGAAACACTAGCATCACATTACATGCAACGGTGGTCACTTAAAAACGCAAGCTGGAAGTCACCAGAATATCAGTTTCCCTTTGAGTCAAAAGTGACAGGTAGTGAATTAGTTCTCTAGAACGGATACCATATTTGATAGCATAAAAATATACACATTACCCATAAAAAGGCAGCCATGGAAGACGACGTGTATAGGACACATTTTGCCAATATAAAATTGCAAATATCCATACCCCCCAGCCCATTAAAGTGACAAAAAGTACCTTCTAACAACAAAATATACCTTCTGTCTTGTTGGTTTTGATCTAATAGACTAATAATTCTAATGCTGATTTGTTAAGGCTGGTATCAGGTACACAGTTACCATAGTAACAACAGTACTTCTTTCATTTTCAGGCTCATGGCTACTTTGGCGAGCTGTTAGGGAATCTCAAGGAAATGGTGAAAAGCAATTTCCTGAGGTGTTCCCATTTCCCTGATATCTATCCTTTCTTGCCATCGCTACTCAGATGTGTTTCAAAATGTAAGATCCAGCAGCCTAGGAAGGGGCTGATAAAGCAAGGGGAGTCCATCTGATTCCAGTAGGATTGGACCATGGAGAAACCACCACCAACCTCACCCTGCTCCCAGGTTGACCAGTTATCTGCATCACCAATGCAGGCGTGAAAAGCCACTGTACCCAGAAAACAATGAAGATGTCCTACCTACTGACAACTGGTCAGTCCAGTGCTCCTTGAATAAGAGGATTAGAAATTGGGGGGAGGGGGAAGGAAGCAAGAGTCAACAGTTGGTATTTGTTAAAAATAACTCGTATTTTTAAAAATAAATCTCACTGAAATGAAGTCCTGGTGTTAGATAGAGACCCAGTCACCCCATACAACCACCAGACCCAGTTAACCCCGGAGAAAAAGGCCAGAAATTGCTTCACAAATGTCAATTTTATTGACACTAGCGCACAACTGAATACAACAACTGTGAAAGAATTGGAAGTTGTCAAATAGAAATAGTGACAATATATTATTAGGACTGTAATTATTTCAAGTTACTAGACTTATCTAAGAATCACAAGGAGAAAAAATGTTATCACTACAAATAGGTATTAGAAAAGAGAAATTCTGGCAGTTTGTCTACATATTAAAACATTTCATGCATTTGTGAGCTGCTGTTTTAGGGTCACCAATAATCTAGCAAAACGTGGGGCTTACCGTTGGCTCTCAGGCAGTGTGCAAGACAGGGTGAGCAGTTATAAGTGACAGTGTGCTGGGCCTGGAGTGTGCAGTGTCATGGACCATTTGAGAGAGTTGGAGCCAAGAATAAAAGGCTGTTAGGAGGCAAATCTGAAGGGCAAATGGGGAAGCAAGCATTCACATTCAGGTCCGAGACAGCATCCAGCAACAGATAGGAAAGGAAGTGCCACGTGGCAAGGGGAAAATCAGATGCCCACATCCCAATGAAATATTTAAAGAAGAGAGATTCAGAAGAACCCTCCCCACTGAACTACACAGAGACGGGAATGGAGGTTCATGTGAACACCAGCATCACCTATGGACTGATAAAGTAGGGACATGCCAAGATCAGCCGGCAGGTTGTTTCATGAACATGTGCTCTCGCTCACTTGACTACCTAGCCTAAGATGTGTGCACCTACCGACTTATCGGAACAATATGCACACAGGGGACCTTTCAGAGAAAGGTCTACATTTAATCACTGGCCTTAAGAAAGGAAGGGTGTGGGTATACTTACACAGTAAGACCAATAAGTCAATTAACACCAGTCTGACTTAGAAATCTATTGAGCAAGTCTAAGAAAGACAAAGATCCAAATTTCTAAAGTTCAGTTTCACAACTGCCAGCTATGTGGGCGAAGAAAAAGCCCCCCTTCCTTGCTTACAAAAGAAAGTACTGAAGGCTTTGAAAGTTTATAGGTGACATAAGGTTGCTGTGCAGCAACCAATGAAGTTTGCTGTGAGTCAGTGTTGACAAATGTCTATATGAACTGGTGTCCACAGAGGCAGGAGTGTGGAGGGTAAATAATGACAGCAAATAGCCAACATGCACACATGGTCACTAAAGTGGTCCATTTTATAAAATGATGATGATGATGATGAGGATGATAAGCAAGCATGGCTCTGCACTTAGGAAAGGCGAGCCATTCGGGTTTCTGCAGGAGTGTAAAGCATGTCACATTTTGCAGCCTGTCACCTGCTTTGAAGGCACAGCCCCAGGCAATAGAAGCGTGGAGAGGAAATTCTGACTGCCATTGACTGCTTGTCACTAATGCAATGATTAAACCCTTGGCATTTACAAAAAAAAAAAAATTACTTTCTTCATAACAAATTGGCACAACGTAATTTCATTCTTCAAGGAGCTCTTGGTAAATCACATTAGGGGATCCTCTGAGGATGCCCTTGGGAATTAAGGCAATAGTTGGAAAGTTTAGGGAAAAATCACTATGGTCTTTAACCTCTAGATGTTTCTACGGGTTGAAAGAATATTATTCTGGAAATTGCTCTGCCTTTTCCCCCCTCAGGCATTCAGTTAGACTTCAGACCATCCCCCACCAGTAAGAAGTTTGGTTTTTTTTTCCCAACTCCCCTCTTCCTATCTTCCCCGCCCCCCCAACCCCACCTGCCAGGCCTCCATAACATAGCTCTCAAGGGAGGCATTTCTGGTAATTGCCTTTTAAAATCTTTTAAAATGTATACTTTCTCATCACACAAACAATTACGGAACTCCAAATTAGCATGGCTATATTTATGGATTTCAATTTATCACTGAGCCCAGAAATTGCCCTAGTGGCTGGCTCTACCTTTTTTTTCTTAGAATCCATTCCTCATTCTCTTGGGCCCAGGGAAAGCTAGAGTTCAGCTTCATCTCAGGAGCAGCTCAGCACGTGAAGGCTCCAGAGCGCTTCATCAACAAGACAGCTTCCTGTCCCCTGCAAGGACTTGACAGAAGCTTTAGCCCACCTCTTCAGCTTGTATTTCACCCCATTCCAGGAAAATGGAAAAGGACAAAAAAAAAAAAAAAAGCAATCTATTTTCAAGTAAGAAAAGGGGATTTCAAATACTTAGTCACACCTGCCACGTTTTGTAAACCCGTCACTATGCCGGCAACCTCTATTTTTTTGTTATTTGTTTCTAGATACATATATTGTTTTCCTGAAAAATAGGAAGTTAGAAAACCTGACAATAATTTTCAAAGATGTAAATAGTTTGCAAAATGTTAAAATATGTGGGCTGGGAGTTTAGCTTAGTGGTAGAGTGCTTGTCTAGTATGCACGAAGACCCAGGTTCGATTCCTCGGTACCACATACGTAGCAAAAAGCCGGAAGTGGTGCTGTGGCCTTGAGAAAATCCAGGGACTGTGCTCAGGCCCTGAGCCCAAGGCCAGGCCTGCTCCCCCCCGCAAAAAAAGTTAAAATATGTGGTAATGAGAACATGATTTTCTCCATTTCTCTTTTCAAATTCCCTTCAATACTTCTTGGAAGAAAATGATTTATTTTCATTTTGCAAGCCCATCTACCATGATTTGTCTCCCGTTACTGGCTCTAAAACACAGATTTTATTTACGTACCCAGAATATATGTAAAGGCACCTATAGGAATTACACTAGAACTGTAGATGTGCATCTATTTTTAAAAGGCCATGTTAACATCCATACTCTCTGAAAGAGAAGACAGTGAGATCTCGTGAGATTTTGAGTGCTGTTTTCAAGTGCTGGCTTTCATGCTGAGTTAGAGGCAGGCAATGGAATAAAGCAGGACTCACAACACATCGTACTGGGTTGAGTTCCTGCTAGGTGGCCCCAGTGACATCAGCTGGCAGTGTTTCACTGCAATGACAAGATCCCAGGTCCTGGACGACCAACACTAGTGGCAGTGTCCTGTTCTTGATACCCGAGGCTGCTGAATGTGTGTGTGCGTCTCAGAGCCACTTCCTTTAAGAACACTTTTAACAAGCAGCTAAGCATCCACTTTACATTTCATCAGCAAGCAATTCAGAAAAGCAACAGCGGCATAACTTGAAGGAAAAGAGAAGAGAAATGTCACTAATGGACAAATGGCAGCGAAGGTGCAAGCTTGTTCTTGCTTGCAGGGAAGGGGTAAAGGGCAGGCAAGATTTGTTTGGAGATGGTGGGGGGTCATGGGGTGTGGGTGACATGGTGTTTGCAGCAGGGAACATGGTACTTCATTCATGAACAGTATCATCTTGAACTCAGGCCAAGCTTCAGCCATTGATGGAGAAAGAACAATTACAATTGACAGTGTTTACAGTAAGATACCTGTTAGAACAAGTAAAAGCCTCTTCAGTTTAGGTTAACAGGAGAGGTTAATACCGTGCAAACGTGTTCTATGAGTTTGGCCTTCCATGCTTAGAGAGTCACCAAACTCATTGTTTTTAAGAGAAGCCAGAAATCTTTCCGGTGATAAGAATCCATGCTTTATTGAGGTACTGTGCTCAGAAGCAGTGGAGGAATGAATTCAGACAGCATCTGTGGCGGCATACATTTCGGATGCCCACTGAAAGAAGAAATAGCTCACTGGCCGAGAGATGCCAACACGACTACCCTGAGTAAGAGTCCTCTATGCATTCCTACCTACAACTCCTTCCCAAGATATTTATGAATTATTTAATAGGTAGTATCTATGTAACATTTTCTATCCTATTTAGTTTTTGGCAGTAGTGTGGTTTGAACTCAGGGCCACGTGTGCTCTAGATCAGGCACTTTACCACTTAAGCCATGCCCCTAGCCCTTTGGGCTTTAATTGCTTTGAGGGGATAAGCTTTTACAGTGTTTGTCTAGGGCCTAGGACCATTATCCCCTGACTGCAGACAGGTACCACCATAGTTAACTGGTTGTGTTACAGGCTTGGTTTCTGTCTGTGATCCTCTTTATCTCTGCCACCTGAGTAGCAAGAGCCACCATGCTCAGCTTCTTCTAACCAACTGAAAAAGGTGTCAGCAGTGAGAATCTGAAGGCCCAGCTTTTGAACACCGGCATGGGCTCCCTGTGTAAGCTGTACCACAGATGCTCTCTGTTTTCATGAGCCATCCCCCGACTCCAGTGATCCTGTTCACATTCAAGGATCCCCCCACCCCGCGTGTGACCAGAATAGAAAGTACAGACCCCAGTAGAAGACGTGGCCAGCAAAGCCAAGTCTTCTCCCCACCTTTCCTCCCACCTTACCAAAACCTGGTACCACCCAAGGGCCCCTGGCATGATTCCACGTGGTGGCTGTGGGTCAACAGGATCACTAGGTTCTGGAGGAAACAGTATTCCAAGTACAAACTGGTATTTGGCAGTGTTAAAAAAAAAAGACATTAGACAGTGCTCCAATAATGCAGGGAACAGAAGAGTATGCCATGCTTCCGGGGCAGAGCCAGAGCCTTCAGAACAAAGCTTTTCCTCACAGGTAAGTGCATGCTGACAAAACATTGCGTACAATGGAACAACAGAAAAAAAATGCTTTCTCAAATTTAGTAAACAAATGACAAAAATGAGAATGAAGTCCCCAGCCTTTTCTCTTTGAAAATTAATTCAGTGTATTATAATTTCTTAAAAAAATATATATTACCTATAACATTAGATGTGCATACAGAGAGAAGATAAGGGTACTGGATTAATATAATATAGGCCAAGCTTGTGAGATTCTGTTAGTTCAAGTTCACAGGAACTTGCCAAAGCAGAAGAGGTGAGAGTGAAGGATTAAAACCATCAGTCATTCTAGATGCTTCTGGAAAGAGCAGCTGCTGCATCTAACTGCGGAAGAACTGTCTCTAGGCTCCCTAAAATCCCTGGAGGAGGAGCTGAAGCCTCATTTCTTTGCACAGGAACTTGGAGTCCTCCCCTCCACCAAAAAAAAAAAAAAGGGAATTAACTCAGTGTCTTGAGCCTGCAAAGCTGGTCATGACAGAGTCATGTCTCCTCAAGCTCTTAAAGGACCCTTCTACATTGGAGGCAGCTGCCAAGACAGATCTCCAGTTTTTGAAACTCAGGATGTGGCGGCTCCATGAGTGCTCTGCCCCTCTACCGCCATCCTGCTGAGATTTCTCCTTCCACTTCCCTTATGAAAAGACCTGGTGAGGCCCTCGCCAAAAGCTTTCTAACACAGTTTCTCTGATCACATGGGCAACAACACTAGCTTTGCACTTTCACATCAAAACTCACAACTACGCCTGCGGATCAGACTTCTCACATCAACAGGTGGTGTCCCCTTCTGCCACCCCAAAGAAACCTGAGCCGGAGCCCTGGGGAGAAGACCAAAGAGCTGCCTTTCCTGCAAGTCCATCCAGAACACATGCAGGCCAGGAAGGGCCGTGTCGAGACTGGCTGTGTCAGCCCCTCAGTAACCCAAAGAGTCCATTCAACCTGGGAAGCTCTGGGGAAGAGAGGCTTTTCCAAGCATCTATCGGGTGTTTGCTTCCACCAGAAAAACGGGTTTCTTGCTACAGGTCTCCTTGGTCTACCTGGGAATGAAGCGCTGGTTAGTTTCATGAAGACCTTTTTCTAAGACAAGACTTCTCCCCACAAAGCTACGGAACCCAGAAATCCACAATCACAACCTGAGCTCACACAGAAAATACTCCACTTCTCTCTTTAGGTTACTCAACACAGTGGCTCCATTCTTCTGATCTTTGATGTGTACAACAATGCAGGGCTAACTCCATGTGCAAAGCATCACAGAGATTTCTATGCTTTTTGTTATTATTAGCATTATTACCTGTGGGCATCGGGTTTGGATTCTGGAGAACAGGTGGCTTGTTTGCTGGGCTGGAGTTCTACCGCTTGAGTCATGCCTGCTTTTTGCTTGTTATTTGGAGAATGGCATCTCAAGGACTGCCTGGCTGGCTTTGAAATGAGATCCTCTGGATCTTAGCCTCCTGCAGCCTTAGAAATACAGGCATGAACCCCTGGCGCCTGGCTCATCATCATTATTATTTTTAATTTTAAAACTTTATGTAGTATCAAAGAATCAATCCTAGGGCCTCCCAGGAAGCCACATTCCCAGTTCTATTATTATTTTTGTTTGTTTGTTTGTTTTGTTAGTCCTGGGGCTTGAACTCAGGGCCTGAGCACTGTCCTTGGGCATTCCTCAAGCTAGCTCTCTACTACTTGAGCCACAGCACCACTTCTGGCTGTTTCTGTGTATGTGGTACCGAGGAATCGAATCCGGGTCTTCATGCATGCAAGGCAAACACTCTGTGACTAGGCCATGCTCTTGGCTCAAAGTCCTATTATTATTTTTAATGAGAATAAAGTAGTGACTTCAGGTGATAATGTCAATTTTGTTCTGAAAGTGTTAACTGGCAACAGCTGTTACTAGAAGTATGCAAGAGTGTTAAAGACCCCATTTCTGGTCTTCAATTTCAAACACACAAAAACAGATGGGATTAAGCAATCTGAAAAACAGTGCCAAGCAATTTCTTTGATGTTGCAGGAGTAAACTTCTTAGAGAGGTTCATTCCCTAACACCTTTCTGCGGCATTTTCTCATCCATTTGGCCAATGTGATTGAAAACAAAACTTAGACAGCTACTACCAGCAATGGATTATTTGAAAGTGTCCACCTCTCTAAAGCTCAAAGAACCTGGCTGAATTATAGATTGCTTAGGAAGACATTTGCAATTCTATTTGCAAATTTTAGCAGCAATAGACCAGCCTCGTGTCATGAAATGTGATAAAGGCCAGCCTTGGAATAACTCAGCTCCTATCAGAAGAGAAAAAGCCAGAGGTGGGGCCAGGGGGCTGCGGGAGGGGGGAGGCCCCTTTGGAATGTGACTTGAAGAGCTCTTGAAATTCTAGCTAATCAGAATAAGGATACCAGGCAAAGCCAAGTAATGGAAACAGAAGTAAACAGAGTCTGGATAATCCAGAAGATGAAGGGGACTCTAGAAACGAGTCTATGGGTGACTCTGTGGTTGATAACACCGATGTCTGAAATACGGAACAATGTCAATAGTGAACATTCACTCAAAGCTATGGCCACTGATTCTCACGATGAAAACAGAATCTCCCTTCGCTAACAGTAATTTAACTACTGTTGAAAATGAGTTTCATTATCCAAAATTTCCTCTTCCTAATAGAAATGCTTAAGTGCACAACTGGAGTGATTTCAGGGCTGACACACAAAGCAAATTCAGGACAGACTGGTCTCTGTTTGCTTGGTGGACTGCTATTGTTTTTGTTCTTTGGCATTTCTTGATTTGAATCAAGGGGATGGCTACTATTCACATTTTAAGTGCAGGCCATGCAGCACAACTTTTTGGCGGCGAGATAAATCTGTGAGAAATTCCCTAATATGAATCGCACATGGAGGGAAAAATGTGGCCCACAGACTTCCTCTAATTAAATGCCTGTCTAATAAAACACCCCTGATGGTATCCAGATGCATGGCAAAGGGGCTGAAACACTTCAAATTCTGGAACTCATTAAATACATTTCTTCATGCTACAAAAATTCCTTGCCTTTTTAGTTTGCCTTTTAACAAGCAAAAGCAACCATGAAAAGGTCTAAACTTCACATATTTAAAAATAATATCCAACAAAAGATATTACTAGAAGAAAGCCCTGAAGTAACTAAGGTTGGCTTCAAGATATTTGTTTCTGCATCAGTTCTGTTCTCAGTTCATGGCCTTCCGATATGGTTTTTATAGAGCAGAGAACAAGCAGGATCTGCAAACCTGGGTTTCTTATTAGATCAGTGGACAACTGAGTAGTGCCCTAGAAAGACTGGATGCCAGATCTTAGGAAGCCATTGGAAACTGAAGAGTCACCAGTCTCTGTCTACCTTGGCCTTCCTCCATGTTAATTCAGCATTGCATGTATATGGGTGGCCCTTTCTTAAGTCACAGTGAGATTCTATAGTCCCAGGTGAAGGGACTTGGGGACTGAAGTCTGCAAAAGTCAAAGCATGCAAGATGGGCTGACAAATGTGCCCTGGCTTCTCTTGAACTCTGCAGTGACAGCAGGAATGCCATGTCACCTCAGCAAATGGACCTCACCAGGCTCTAAGCAGACAGGCTCTCACCAGTGTTCTAGAATCTTTGTGAGCATGGGACAAGCTGCCTCAGGACAAGTACTGGCTACTCTCAGCAGATTAGGACATGTGGCCTTAGAATAGATGATGCCCCCACTCTTTTAAGCACTATTAATCACATAAGATTGCCACTTTCATAAACACTGGCCAAGAAGTATAATGGTACAAAACCAACAGGCAAAAAAAAAAAAAAAAGCCTTATAAGCAACCCTAAAAATAGGAACTCTTGTCAGGTAAAACTGAGTACACATGATTTACTAATTGCTACTAAAATATTTTAGCTAAGATTACTTCCATAAGAAAAAGCAAAACAAAAGACCTTCTAGAGTATGTTTTGCTTTGGAGATTAACATTTGATGATTCACATTGTATTATAAGTTAATATGCAGTATTCACTCATATTTAATTATCAGACTACTGTAAAATTATAGGAAAAGGAACAATCATTTGAACAAACCATCTTCACAATTAAATAACAGGATTTCAAGTTTGACTTTGCCTAACTTGCGTCCGACTAAGCATACACATAGTGAACTGACATCTCTCCTAATTCTAAACAAAATTCATAGAGACGTGGGATAACCACAAATCCCCACCATGTAAAGAGCAGTCCTTCTCACCTCCTATGGCCTGTAATTGTCTATGTATGTGAACCGTGGTCTTCATATCTGACCATCTGACTCACTTGTCAAGCCATACAAACAAGTCTCTCAAACTAAATACACATTTTAAAAGGTCTGATTGCACCAGATCTTACCAAGAGTAACGGAACTGAAGACCAGTAATCAGAATGGCAGTTTCAGCTTCATTGCACACAGCTATATACCATGCAAAGTCACTTCACCTTGCCAGAACAAGTTTTCTCATCCCAATCGAGGCTTACCTAATAACTCAGTTCTAAAATTCTAGTTGAGTTTATAAATAAATCTAAAGCAAGAGGTAACTAGACTTCAATGTACGACTTTCAAAAACAATTTAATAATCAGTTTGATTCATCGACCATGCACTGAATCAAATGATTAGGGAAATAAAACAAAGATGCTTATATGAAAATTGACTAAGCCTCTGAATCTTTACAACTGACTTCTGGACAAATGATCCTTTGGGAAACACAGGTGAGCCAGAACTTCTGTTTGTTTTCTCCTTTTACCAAATTCCACCCAGCTTCCTAACCATGCCAGCTTCTCCTCTGTGATGATGGTACAGGCTGGGTCTTGCAAGACCGTGGGCAGGACAGTCTGGCAGGAACGAATCATCTTGTCAATAATTACATAGTTACTTTGGATCTAAAAAAAAATTTTTTTTGTTCTACAGTTTATCTTTTTATAAAAGTACCAAAGACTGGAAAGTACAAAGAATAGGATTTAAAGATAAAAGCACTTCGTGTGTCATGCCCTCCTTACACTGCAAGAACAAATCCAGCTATCACTTTTGACCACTGGACCCTACGAGGTGCTCAGGTGAGCATGAGAAGTAAGCCTGGGTGCCCAGAAAAGCCATCTGGGGAGCCCCAGTGGGGTGGAACCAACGCCAACAGATCAAAATCTCTGGGGTCAGCACCAAGCAGCACGAATTTTCCCAGGGATTCAGTGAAGACACCCAGTACCAGCTAAAACCAGGCTCCTGGATCTACAGCACAGAACACCAGGTGGCAGGCACTGATCAAGGGGTGCAAAATCTAAACGTCAGCTTTTACTACTTGGACTTTATTTCTGTGCTGCCCAGAGAAAGAGCCAAGTGTCACTGTTCACAAGAAAGCTCACAAAAGTCACGTGGGACAATGCTGCTCACAGGCTGGCAGGCAGATGCCTATGGCGAGGAATTCTTTTTCCCCATCTCAGTAGCATTCACAGGGATGACTTCTTAAAGCAGCACGATCTGATTCACCAAGGCAAACCCAAATCACACCAAGAATCCCAAATTAAATCATACCATTCGTGGAGACTTAACCAGCTCCACAGCATTTCAACTGAAGCCTGGAAAACTGAAATAACTCCAAGTTCTCATTAAATATTCATTATCTTGAGCGCGATTTCACCAACACAATCTTAACTAACAATCAACAGACATTTGGCCTTGAACTTTGTCCATGCCTCACTTTTTGAGACAAAGAAAAGCAGCCCTCCTTTTAAAGGAGGGAGGAGGAAGCCAAAGCTAAGGCTTTGGCTAAGATCTGACACACTGCAAACAGTCAACCAATGGGAGAAGGATCTGTATACATCATTGGACATTCACAGAAAATTGCCATGTAAATATAACACACTATACACATCCTCAGATTCATCATAAAGAATATCTTCCTAGCTGTCAACCAATAAACGAAACGAGCTCTTGGTAAGCTGTCACTGGACTTGTTATTTATCTACTTGACCATCTTTTCTGGAAAGCAAGCCACTCATTTGTTCTGCTTTTCTTAAAGGTTTTAGAAGTCAGGCCTACTTTTTCCAAACAGGTGCCTATCCAAAATTCCCTCCAGTAAATACTAACAAAACAAAATGAACAAGTCACTAGAACAGATCGTCTCTACTACAAGCCTGGACTCCTGATCTCAGGGAACCACGGGGCTTGCAGGCCCGTCACGCGTCCTCCTCTCTCGCCTCATGCAGGTACAGCTCCCTTAGGACATTCTGACTTCTCTGCATGGAAGGGGAACTCAGGCCTGTGGGTTGAGCAAATGTCAGGGGCTGGCCCGAAGGGCTCACCAGGGCAGAATCTGAATCACTGGATTCAGTCCCACTGCTTATGGAGCCCTCGGTCATCTGCAAGGGCGCCAGCTGGCCTGCCCTGCCACTGGGACACATTGGCTGTGCGAGAGGTGTGCCATTGGTCAGCATCCCGCCTTCAGAAGCCATATTGACCGGTCCTCCCTTTTCATGGTCATCTAGCCTATCAAGAGCCTCCGGGGTAGAAGCTACTTGGCTAAGGATGAGTGGATCTGTCTCTGACTTATTGTATCTACTGGGAAGAGTCCGTAAATACGGCCTCTGCAAGATCGGGGAGCCATTTTCAGAGTGAGGACCCCGGTTTGGGAGAGTATCTTCTCCCACGCTCCTGTCTCTAAGGTCATGTCCATTTTCAGAGCCATAGCCTTGGGACCCAGTTCTGTCCCAGCTCATGTTTGGACTTGAACTTCTGCTGCTGGGGGACAAGGGCGTGGCCAAGGGGCTGCGAGTGGCCGAGGCCCGGAACAGCTCATCGATCAGAGAGCTATGCCTGGGGAGTCCGAGGCTGCCGCTCACGTCAAAGGTAAGGTCTGCGGAATCATCATCCAGGAACTCTCTGGAAGAAGGTGGGGAGAACTTGGCGGAGGGAGGGGAAGCCCTGTGCCTAGCCTCCTGTGGCCTTTCGTCTCTGGAGAGCAGGTACACCCCACTGGTCAAATCACCCTCATAGTTGTCATTTGTTTGGGAGCGGGACTGGGACGCTTGTTCTCTGAGAAGGTCGTATTCACTATCTACATCACTGCAGTCAATGAAAGGAATGGAGGTGCTGCTGCCTCCAGCAGCCCGGGATGCTGGACCTGTGCTCGGCCGCGGGGGCGGGGGTTTGCTCGGCTGGATGCCCTCCTTGCCGCCCTCCTCTTCTTCCTCCTCCTCCAGTGGCACCGTGGCGGCCCCGTCGGCCAGCTTGCTCCCTGCGGGGCTCTGCTGTGGCCCGGGGTCTTGGGCAGACGTTTTCAGTTCCTTTGTTCGCTGGTAGCTCTGGGCACTGGGCGACTGGGCACCATCTCCACCATCTCCACAAGCGAGGCTGCTGTTCTGTGGAGACTGAGGCGAGGGGGCGAGAGAGGGAAGAAGGGGGATACAGAGAAAAGGGAGATGGTTGTCCTAGAGCCGAACTAGTAGCATCTCACTTAACAGCTTGTGGGGGGGGGGGGCTGGTGGATGGAGGCGAGAGTGAGGCACGCACATAGGCAGGAGCCGTGGACATGCGTCTGCATGATCTAGAAGGTTCCATCAAAGAGGGCCCCCAGCTGCACAAGTTGGGCACCATCTCCGCCTTCCAGAACCCTCCACTTCAGAGTGGGTTCCCCATGTTTCTGTGGAACAGACAGCCCTGCCAGCCCATGGGGGTCCCCACACATGCATGGAAGGGAGGGAGGGAAACCCCGCGGTGAGCCAGCGAAGGTGGTTTACACCCGCAGCCATGGCTGCCCTGCTTCGGAGGCAGAAATTGGGAGGCTGACAGCCGGATGGGATCCAAGAACAGATAGAGAGCTGGGAACCAATAGTGCTGGATATGGTGGCATATGCCAGTCATCCTAGCTACCTGAGAGGCACAAACAGGATGACGGCCATACCCAGACAGGGAAGATGCAGAGCCTTTGAGAAAAGCAAAAAGGGCTGGGGGCACAACTCAATGGGTAGAGGACTACCTAGCAAGCTCAGGCCCTGAGTTCAAACCCAAACACCACCCAAAAACCAACCCACCCACTCATTATGGACCACTTAGCACGGCCTTCACCCAGAGGGTGACCGCTTCTCTGCTTCTATTCTTCTGAGCTCAACAGATGAAAGGATGGTTCTGGATCTGCACAGTGAAACCACCTGCACGTTCTCCACAACAGAGTTCTTATTCTTCCTAAGAGCAAGTCCTGAAAACATACTCAAGACCACCTCCAGGGACAGTCAGCCACCCTCAGGGTGGGGGTGAGAGCACAGTGTGTGGCAGTGTAGTCACTGCCCATCACATAAGCCCTGGGAACGTGCTGCCCAGCTCAGTGCCAGTGAAGGGCTTCTGATCTGGTACCCAGCAGGCACTATACCTGGCAACTACGAGGCAGGTCTTACCTCTGCACACAGTAGGTCCATCTAGCCAAATGGGGGACCAGTTCTCCTGGCTTTGGCAGACGTTTTTACGTCTAAGCCAAGTTCAGACCGATGGAGCAAACTTCTCAGGGGCTGAGCACATGGAAGGGTCAGCTGGGAAAGACCCTGCTGTGCCCAGACGAGATGTGCAAACCCCCTGTCCACATGAAGTAAGCCTACCATCACATACTTTCAGGTCAAACTCCCAGAGGGAGGCCGCACAACTGCAGTCCTGACTTGGCGAAGGAGGTTGGGGACCCACAGTTCCAACGGTCTATCACTATACTGACCTGTTTTGGCACTTCTGAATTCAGTTCTGTGGGCTGTGCGGACAGGCTCCTGATGGAATGAATCTTGCTGTGTTTTCTAGGAGACATGGTAGAGAGCTCGAGTGTTGTCATTGTTTTTGTCAGTCCTGGGGCTTGAACTCAGGGCCTGGGCACTGTCCTTGGACACTTTTTGTTCAAGGCTAGCACTCTGCCACTTGAGTCACAGCGCCACGTCCAGCCTTTTCTGTGTAGCAAGGCAAGAATGCCACGCTCCTGGCCCTCAAGTGGTTTTTTTGGTCTTTTTTGTTTGTTGGTTTTTAGTTCTGTTTTATTGTCAGGTAATGTATAGAGGGGTTACAGTTATATTCATCAGGTAATGGATATATTACTTCTTGAACTTTGATACCCCTTCTCATGTTTTTGCCCCCCTCCCAGATCTTCCTTTCTAACATCTACATGGTATAGAATGATGGCTGTTCTAAAGCTCAGCAAAGTCCCCTGTGCCTATTGCTGAAGGAATGCAGGCAGCCAGCAGCACGCAGCACCACCGCAGCCTCTGCCTCCTGCACTGTCAACTGGGACCCAACAATGAGAAATCAAGCCCAGGGCCAGGGGCCCTAGTGGTAGAGTATTTCTCTAGAAAAATCTAAGTTTCACTCTGTCTGTCTATCTGTCTGTCTGTCTGTCTGTCTGTCACTCTCTCTCTCTCTCTCTCTCACACACACACACACACACACACACACACACACACACACACACACACACACACACACAAACCCTCTCTGCTCCCTGGAGAAAATGACGTTAGCATAGAAGCCCCTCTTACCTTTCAAACTGCACTTTCTTGTGTCCTCCTTCTTTAACATAATCGAGAACTTGCTTCTGTGTCCGACCACTGAAATGAAGACCAGGAGAGGAAAGGGGGAAATTACCAAGGCATTCTCATTTAAAGCCATAAACATAACACTGCAGTATCTCTAGTTCCCCTCCTTCCACATCTGAGACATGTGGGTTTTCTTAGCTTTCCAGTAAGAAATTCAATCCTGATAGAACCCCTGTTCTTGTGTCTAGTCTCTTCCATTGTTCCTTCATAGGACAGATCAAATATTTAACGAAACCTATTTCGTACTTGAGTTTGGTGAGGAAGAATCTATCAGTCTCCCTACTTTTCACAAAGGTAGACAGATACTTTTACAAAATGGATGAAAAAGTAAAGCATATCATTCTATGAAGCAACATCAAGTGCAAATAACACACTTTTGTTCTCCATAGGAAAAATTATTTTCTGAATGAGGCACTAGTGGCCTAGGGGGGTTGGCTCAATGGTAGTGTACTTGCCTAGTATGTACAAGACTTTGGGTTTGATCCCCAATACTGAAAAAAAAAAAATTCATCTAGAATCTCATGTCAGGAATTGACTATGCTGGGTAGATTCCCAGATGGATCTTGAAGGTTCTAACAGAGCTCTGCAGGCCAATGAGTGTCTTTCATAGCAGTTGTGGTCTTAGGGAAACCTCAAAAAAAAAATAAGTTCATATAACAAATAAATAGGCGTGAAGTGACACCCATACCTGAACCGAAATGAAGACCCTCGGCTAAAGAGGACAGGCTTTGGCTTTGGTTTGGGTTCTTCAAAAAGTCTAAAGAAAGCATGATGCTCCACACAGATTTTCCAGAAGGACTTGCAGAAATCCCGGCTGGCCATTAAGAACTCCAAGGTATCCTGGTATGAGCTCTAAGAAAAAAAAAATTAAAAATATATATATATATATATATCATTGATATATATTTTTTAAACATTCTGTTGACATAGTAGAAAATAGAAAAGAATGTGCCCAATAAAATTACAATCACACATTTTATTATAGCAGGATCATTAAGTTAAAGACTTCACAAAATACAGTTGTTCCTAATGAACTACAGGAAACGAGAGCCAACAGAGCAAAAGTGCCACCAGGTCTTCGGCAGAATTTATAAACAATAGGTTGACTTAGCTTCCATCTCCTTCATAAAAGGAATCCAAGGACTAAAATTCTTTTTTTTCCCCCTTTCTTTCTTTCCTGTTTCCTTAAAATAACTGATATACATTTTTTCTTTCTATTTTCTTCCTCATGGTTCCCACCAATGTTTTTTGGGCTTTTTTTTGCCCTGTAAGACTTTCTTTATAAAACAGCATCTGACTTGGGCCTCCAGGCAGCTCCAGGAACTATGTAGGAAATGAAACTTTGTTTTCTGGAACAGAAAAGTCTTCACTTGCAGCTGAAAAATTCATGTCCTTTGATTCTGGAAAGTGAATATGGTAATTTTCTCCTCCCACACTGAGTGTTCCCAACGGCAGTGGCCATGTTACATAAACAAAAAGGCAACCACAGCTCCCAATATTTCCAGCAGTTACAACTATTTTGGAGGATGTCTCAGTGTGAGCAGATGCAAGACTGCTGTTCTTCCCATCTGAATCAGGACTTCAGGGATGCTCCACCGAGCCCCTGTGGGGCCAATGTCCTCCTGCCTGGCCCTGATTCCCATGGGAGACTCCTCTAGGGGATTCAGGGTAGCCTGTGAGAATGAGCCTGCTGTGTTAGAGGAGTGGAGACAGCAGCAAAGACTGCTCTGGGTGGAAGGGGGCTAGATCTGGGTGTGGCAAGAACGATAAGGGGGACCTGGAGGCGGGGCCAGGGACCGGCCACGGCATGACTCACACCATATTATCCAGGGGAAGGGGATTCCCTCCTCAGCCACACACATGCACGACCTCTATCCTCTCTGGGGAACAAACCAAACAGCAGTGGAGGTGGCCAGCATGGGAATATAACTGCTCACGCAGACACTTCCTAGTCTAGCTTTCCACACTTATGGGAAATAGTTGGTCCTGGCTCGCAGATAAGCCCTGCTGAGCACAGATCTCATCCTTTGACCCCGGTAGGCTGGCTGGGGTCTCTGTGCCCGCCATATCACTTACATTTGCATCAGGGCGGAGCTTGATGAGAAAGCGCTTCCTCTTGAAGCTCAGCTTCCGTACCTTGGCCCAGTTGAAGGCATTGATCTTAGTGAAACCCTGCAAAGTAAGAGAGCAGCCAGTGAGCCTAAACCTGCCGAACAGGAAACACGGGAGCCCAGGGCAGGGGGCAGAGGCTGTCCAACTGCTCAGAAAAACATCTTTTGTGGAGGATTTGCAGAGCCTGTGGCTATGGGAAGACCTGCACAGGGAGCTCATTAGTTCTCACTAATGATCTGACTGGGAATTCATGCAAAGACTGCCTCCCGTGAGAGAAGGAGCCAGCCAAGGTAATGAGAGGATAAATAAAAATAAAACCACCACAGTAATTAGCAGCCATCATGTGTGATGTGTCAGGTACCATCCTAAGGGCAGCGTATACCTTATCTAACCTCATGCAAATCCCAGAGACACGAATATATTCTTTGTTTTACAGATGTAGACATTCCAGGTTTGTTTTGATTTGTGACTACTGTGGCAAAAGTGCTTTAACCAGTGGCTACTGTGACTCCATAGTGAGACCCCACAGGGCCACCCAGCTGCCCACAGTACCAGCGGCCTCTGTGTGCGACTCCTATATACACTGTGTATTGGACAGGTGGAGAGTGGAAAGAAGCAAAGTTGGGCTGGCAGACTTAGATTCCCACTTGGAAGAATGGTTCGATTACATGCTAGCAATAAGATTAATGCCAAGGTACTGCCTTGCACAATTCTCCATTTTAGATGGTCACAGACACAGTCAAACCAATCAATTGCAAGGCCCTTCCTTTCCCTCTTTATGATCTGCAGCAAGCGGGTACGGGTTGGGTTTTTGTAATCTAATGTTAGCAGTGAAAGAATGTGAGGTTTGACTGCTTTTTCTTAACAGACACAGACTAGCAGGCCAGAAACTGTCAGGGAAAGTCATCTCCTCAAGCACCAGTCTTGCTGGCAGGGGCCCACTCCCTCCTGCCCAAGGCAACACCCAGCTCCACGCTTCCTGGAAGCCATTCTGTAATGCTTAGCGCCATGGTGAGCAGAGAACTGCTGTGACTCTTGACGGACTGTGAAGGGGGAACAGAAACGAAGCCCACAGGACTCGTGACTTAGCACTGCCTGAAATTGGACCTGTTTCATAAAAATGGCAAGTGCTTTCCATAGCTCCACTGAAACAAAGGCATGGGTTGCTGCTTGTTTTTAAGAGAAGTGTCTTGTGGAAATATTTGGGGGAGACTGTTATGGTTGGGGTCAGGTTTAAGTGCACCACCTAAAGGCGAACATTGAAAAACAAAATAGCTCAACAGCCAGGCGATTACCAAACCAGACAGAGAAGGGCAGTGGCTCATAATCCCAACTACTCAGGAGACTCAGGAGCTGAGCATTCCGATTTGAAACCAGCCCAGGCAGAAGAGTCTCCAGGATTCATATTGCCAATTAGCCAGCAAAAAGGCATGGCTTCAGTGGTAGAGTGCCACTCTTTAGCTAAAAAGCCAAGTAAGAGTGTGAGAGGGTTCAAATCCCAGTACCAGCTTCCAGACAAAAAAGAAAAAATACAAACAAAAACTACACACATTAAAAGGCAGAGAATCTTTAGGTAAAAATCTTTAGGTTACAAAAAAAAGGCAAGAATCCACCCACAGTTTACTTTTGCTATAAAATTAGTACAGTATAATAAGGAGATAGCTTTCATAAAATCTATTTATGAAATCATTTTGTCTCAAAAGTATACCTCTTGTTAAAGTTACATATCATTGAAGTCCTCCAAAAAGTTTGTTTAACCAAAATTAGATTAAAAGAAAAATTTAGCTGGGCGCGGTGGCTCACAGTTATAATCCTAGCTACTCAGAAGGCTGAGATCTGAAGATCAAGGTTCAAAGCCAGCCTGGGCACAAAAGGACCTGAGACTCTTATCTGCAATTAACTTCTGAAAAACAGAAAATGGGGCTTGGAAATAGGGTAGGGTGGTAGTCTTGAGCTGAAGAGCTCAGGGACAGTGCCCAGGCCAAGTTTAAGCCTTATGACCCACAAAAAGAGAGAGAAAGAGAGAGAAAGAGAGAGAGAGAGAGAGAGAGAGAGAGAGAGAGGAAAAGAAAAGAAAAAATTGCCAGGCTCAGGTAGCTCATGCCTATAATCTTAGCTACTTAGAAGGCTGAGATCTGAGAATCACAGTTCAAAGCCAGCCCAGGCACTAAAGTCTGTGAGACTCTTATCTCCAATTAACCACCAGAAAACCAGAAGTGGTGCTGTGACTCAAGTTGTAGAGCATTAGCATTGAGCTGAAGAGCTTAGGGACAGTGCCCAGGCCAGAGTTCAAGCCCCAGAACCCACAAAAAAAAAAAAAAAAGAATAAAGGCAAAATAAACTGGAAGCTGACAGTCAGGGAGAACGAGACTTCTTCATGCTCCTGTGAAAATAGTGACCAGAGGTCTTTCATGGACCATCGCGAGGGTGTCTGCTTGCTTGGGGAAGGGCACCGTGCTCTCAGCCTTCTCACCTGAAATACTAGAATCCCCGTGTTGGCGACAGCCAAGCTGATCTTGGTGCCTTCCCGGTCCTGGGCGGGGCGTAAGCGGATTCCATACATCTCCAAGCGCCGGGCCACCTCCAGAAGCTGGAAATCCGACTCTGCGGGTGTCTGTCCACTAACAAAGCAAAGAGAGAGGAGAAAGGCCAGGAGATTTGAATTCCCGGTGTCTATTAATTCCAGATGAGGCAGCTTCTCTCGGAAAATAAGGAGCACTTCATGGTGGGCAGTGGAGCTGCCCAATCAGATGACCCCCTCCCCTTTGCTAAACCCAAAGCCGGGAAGCCAGAACAAAAGCCCTTTTGCTTGGGTAATATAAAACCCCCAAAGCCTGTCTCCCACACGGCTTGCTCTTTAGAATCTCAGTTTCCTCTAGGTCACATAAAAGCAAAACACCATAGTGTTAAGCAAGTTTTTAGTCACTTTCAAAAAATCAAACCTGCAAGTAAAGTTCAAAGTGACTTTGCTACTGTCGCCAGCCTCCAGTGCCTGCCTCAGAGCAACAAGGAGAAAAGGCTCGGATCAAACCAAAGCCACAAATGGTGCTGATACAAAGGTTTCAATTTTTATAACAGTCTTACATTATGCCCAGTTCACTGTTTCCCTTTCCTGTTCTCCTGTTAAGATGGTAACCACAAAGTCCCAAGTTCTTACACGCTTTAGGTGTCTGAAAATTACTGCTCACCCTGTTTCCCAGGAAGGTAAGTCAGGATCCTGACCACTCCCCTCACATGGAAAACCTGTACGAATTCACATTCATTGTTCTTTTCTTCCTCTCTCTGTCCCTGTCTTTCTCTTTGTATGGGTACTGAAGTTTGAACTCAGAGCCTTGCACTCTGATTTGGGTTTTCCTCTCAAGCTGGCATTCTTCCACTTGAGTCACAGGTCCACTTCCAGCTTCTCAGTGGTTAATTGGACATAAGAGTCTCAGAGACTTTTCTGCCTGGGATGGCTTCTAAGCTTGATCCTCAGATCTCAGCCTCCTGAGTAGCTAGCTGGATTACAAGTATAAGCCACAGAACCCAGGTGGAGACCTCCATTTCTGAGGGTCCCCCATGGATTACCACATCTCAGTGAGCTTTTGTGCTTTTCATCTCAACAGTGTGTATGCACACATCCGTGTATGAGGAGAAGCAGACAGGAACAGCTCAAAGGAAAAGGATGTGTGTGGGACTTACATGTGGTTATGGTGAAATTCCACAATCTTGTCTTCTAATGCATCCTGTTGAGGTATGTACTTATTTTTTGCTAAGTGCTCTCTGTCCAAGGCTTCATCGAAGTCCCCAATCTCAGCTAAAAAGAAAGAAAAATAGACCACACAGGATGAACTCTTCAAAATGTGTTAAATCCCCCAGGTAGCAAGCCGGAAACTAGCATACAGCATCAGGTAAGCCCAGCAGGTAAACTGGAAGCTAGCATACAGCATCAGGTAAGCCCAGCAGGTAAACTGGAAGCTAGCATACAGCATCAGGTAAGCCCAGAAGGTGGGGAAAATCTGAAGGCCTTGACATCAGGGAGGGAACAAGGGCACAAGGGAATCTGCCGACCTAAAATACGAGGTCTACTCCTCATCGCTAGCAGGTGCAAAGAAAACAGGAGAACGAACTATCTTCAGTCACATGTTCTTTTTGTTTCTTCTCTTTTTATTCTTGAGTGCGTGTTTTTTTAGTGTCCACATGGTAATTACATATATGCATAGGGTAGTAGGCATTCCAATGCAGGACCATGATGATGTGTGAGGATCAGATCAGAGTAACTAGCGAGCCCATCACTCCTGATATTTGTCATTTTCCTGTGCAGAGAGCTTTCCAAGTTCCCTCAAATAGCAACTTCCAAGCATTTAATTAACTGGTGCCAGTCATAGTTATCCAACTGTGCTACAGAACATGAAATGTTAGTCCTCCTGTCAGTCTTCTCTCCTCCCTGAGGTCACTTTTCTTAGTGGTAAATGCTGTGTGTGTTGATGGCTGCCCCTCACTTCTAATCCTAACTACTCAGGAGGCTGAGATCTGAGGATCGTGGTTCAAAGCCAGCCCAGGCACTAAAGAACTCAAGACTCTTTATCTCCAATTAATCACTAGAAAAATCAACTTTTAAAACTTTTACATTTAATAACTACTAATATAAAACTCAAGTCCTTTATCATAGAGAAAACAGGATTATAAATGAGACTAGAGAATCAAAAGGGCTATAAAGAAAATTTAAAGATGCTTGTTCAACAACATGCACTTGTCAGAAATAACAGGTCACATTACAAACATATATTTTGCATCCATAGGAAATCTCATACATTGTCTCACCAAACCTCAAGATACTTCTCAAAACTGATGTAATGTGAAAATTTATAGCACAGAGCTTTAAAATAATAATTGTGTCTCAGTCGAACAACACTGGCTGCAGCTGAGCTCATAGTGACAGGGAGAGTTCTGGGGAAACATGCCTCTTCCTTCACATGTGAACAAGCTTAATAAAAAGGAGCCTAATGAGCAGAGCTAATGACCAGAATCCAGCTGTTCTGGTAAAAAGCCAGTGAGTAGTGGCTGTGAAAACTGTTTCCCTTTGACAGGAGAAGCAGTCCTCATATGGGCTATGCACTTGGCATCTCAAACAGGATGTGACTTCCGTGCCGCCACTCCCACACCCACGCAGGACACCTGCTCTGCCCCAGGCAGTGCCAACCCACCTGTACTGTGAGCTCTCCTAGCTTCCTCCTGCTGTGACCACTAACTAGTGCCACTCCTGTAACGAGTGCACCCTCATCTTTTCCAGATGAAATCACCCTTCCCTGATGACAGCAAAATGGGTGCCCTCCATCATGGAAGGCAGGCAGAAGCAAGGGGCTCCCTGAGCATACAGCCAGAGGTACGCATTGCTTTAACGATGGCAGCTTTGATCTTTCTGCAATACCAATTGGTCTCAAGCACATGCCGTGGGTTCTTGTGACGATTTAGAGTCATTGTGAACATCAAATTAGTGATTAGTCAATTGTTGCTTCTAGAGGGCAATGGGGGTTTAAGGTATTTTCATGATCTGACTTTGGTGTGTGTGTGTGTGTGTGTGTGTGTGTGTGTGTGTGTGTGTGTGTGTGTGTGTGTGTGTGTTTCAGCTGAAAGTCACCCATCTTGAGCATGCATTACTGACTCATTCACACTGCACTCGTGGCCAATGGCAGAGCTTGAATGAAGTTCAGTCACCACGTATATTTTCTCCATAAAGGGCTCATTAAAACAAGCTTAGGGACACTAGACAACACGTGAACATGATGCTTGGGGCCAATTTAAACAGAGCAATCTCCAATAACAACACAAAAATTCAGAAAGCATGGCAGTAAATAGTCTGCAGAAAGGAACCTTGTTAACAGGCTGAGAGCAGAAATGCAGAGCAAGCCTGTGCCTTGTGTGACCTCTCTAGGAAACGTGTGTCACGTGACTCATGTGCCAATATCAGGTATGTCTGCAAATGACTGCAGAAGGATGGGTTGGGGGAGGGGGCGGCACATATGAGTGGCTGATTTGGTAACTGCAGGATCTGAAAGCAATGACATTTTTTGTGACTTTATGTTCAGGCTTCGGTGTGCCGTTGTGACTGCATGCGCACGTATGAACTCTACCCCTTGAGCCATCCTTCTATCTCTGGCTTTTTGGTAGTTAATTCGAGATGAGAGTCTTACAAACTCTCTTGCCTGGACTGGCTTCAAACTATAATCCTCAGATCTCAGCCTCGTGAATAGCGTGGCGTGAGCTACTGTAGCTAACTATGTTCAAGTTTCTTCACGTCATTTGATTTATGGAAATACCACCCCCTCCTTTTTTTTTGATGGGTCATGGGGCTTGAACTCTGGGCTCTGTTGCTGAGCTCTTCAGCTCAAAGCTACCTCCCTACCCCTGAGCCACAGCCCCATTTCCCATTTTCCAATAATCAATTGGAGATAAGAGTCTCATGTTCTTTAGTGCCCCAGCTGGCTTTGAACCAAGATCCGCAGATCTCAGCCTTCTGAGTAGCTAGGATTACAGGCGTGAGCCACCATGCCCAGCTCTAAAGTACCCTTTAATCAGAACTAAATAGAAAAGAGTCAGGCATTCCAGCATAGACTAGGCCTAGCTGGCTTTCTGATTCCTAAGCACTCTGTTATGGGAAATAACTTGAAGGAGAAGTGAAACTAGTAATTGTTTTATGTCCTAATGTGCCATGTTTGATAATGAATGTGAAAACAAGGATAAGACAGAAGCAGTTTGTTCTATTTGGCCACTGTCCGTCCAGCTTCCCCATTATAACCTCTGAGATATCATTGCATATTCATAATAAGCACAGAAATTCTAAGTTGGGTGGGGCTCTGCATGTGAAAATAAGTTTGGAGAATTGTCTTCTAGGCATTCATACTAATGGCAGAAATAACAAAGCCATTTTTTTCCTTTCGTTTTCCCTTCCTTCCTTCCTTCCTTCCTTCCTTCCTTCCTTCCTTCCTTCCTTCCTTCCTTTCTTTCCTTCTTTCCTTCTTTCCTTCTTTCCTTCTTTCTTTCTTTCTTTCTTTCTTTCTTTCTTTCTTTCTTTCTTTCTTTCTTTCTTTCTTTCTTTCCTTCTTTCTTTCTTCTTCCTTTCTGCCAGTCCTGGGCTTGAGCTCAGGGCCTGAGCACTGTTCTTGGGCTTTTCTCAAGGTTAGCACTCTGCCACTTGAGCCACAGCACCACTTCCAGCCCTTTTCTGTGTATGTGGTACCGAGGAATTGAACCTGGGTCTTCGTGCATGCTAGGCAGGCACTCTACCACTAGGCCAAACTCCCGGCCCCATCTTTCTTTCTTTTTTGGAGCTTGAACTCAGGGGCTTGCACTCTTGCTTGGCTTTTTCCAGTTAAGGCTGGTGCCCTACCACTTCACCCCTCTACTTCTACATTTGGGGGGGTTCATTGGAGAAAAGAGTCTCACGGACTTTTCTGTCCAGAATGACTGCAAACCTCAGATCTCTGCCTCCTGAGTAGCTAGGATTGCAGGCTTGAGCCACCAGTACCTGACTAACAAAGCCATTTTATGGGTGTGTTGTGAGCTGTGAGGGGCATCCTGCCCCCACCCCATCACTCAGATCACACGGCTGTTATGGAAGGAGGCCAGCAGAACTTACATTGCACAATGTGTGAGATCAGGAGAGCAGCACTGGTGTCATTACACGTCAGCCTGCCCTGAGCCAAGTCCTGCTTCACCTGCAGTGCAAACAGGTACCTGCAAAGGTCAACGGAGACAGGTGTCACACAACAAGGCAGCCTGCACACACTGCGAGGAACTGGAGGGGAGGCTGTGCCCATCCCTGCAGGGCTACAGCCCCTCCCCCAAAAGACACTGTCACTGCTCACAGGGAGGACTGCTTTTCATTCTGTATAGAGAGGCCAAAAAATTGTCAAGACTGTTTAGGGAAAAAACTAGTGTGGGGAGGGACAGAGGAGCCAGAGTGACAGAGAAGGGGTGAGACTATTAAAGAAGTACATTATATATACATATATGCAAAAATACTCCATATATATATATATATATATATATATATATATTAAAATACTACATTTAAACCCCCTAAAAGCTCTTTAAAAAGGGATGAGGGAAGGAGTTAAGAAAAAGTATTATAGGGGCCAGGAGTTTGGCCTAGTGGTAGACTGCCTGCCTAGCATGCACGAAGACCTGGGTTCAATTCCTTGGTACCACATACATAGAAAAAAAAAAAGCCAGAATTGGTGCTGAGGCTCAAGTGGTAGAGCTCTAGCCTTGAGAATGTCCAAGGAGAGTGCTCAGGCCCTGAGCTCAAGTCCAGGACTGGCCAAAAAAAAAAGAAGAAGAAAGAAAGAAAGAAAGAAAGAAAGAAAGAAAGAAAGAAAGAAAGAAAGAAAGAAAGGAAGGAAGGAAGGAAGAAAGAAAGAAACAAAGAAAGAGTATTATAGAAAGAGTGAGTTTGATCAAAGTACATTATAGGCATGTATGTGAATATAATGAAGTCCATTCGTACAATAAAATGTAAAACTCTAACTTGTGTGTCTGTATAGCATTTAAAATGTTTGCAGAATGATCAGGCGGATACTGAATGATTTGAACTGAATGATGGGTTCATGCTGGCTTCCCGCTCGGCCTGCGACAGCAGTGTGGCTGTGAGAACTGGGAGGGCCCACGACCCCGAAAGGCCTCTTCACGGTATAAATACCACCTCGCAGCCACCTCCCTCTGCCTCACCTACCAGCTGTAAAACTCATTTTGAGTTTTGTTTAAATGCTTTTCTGCACGGTGTTAAGCAAAACAAATCTCCATTTTGGTATAAAAGATATATTTATACATCAAAGGAATTAAGTAGAGCTGTGAGGAGTGTGAAAGTGGGTTTGAAAAATATCTCTGAGCGTTTTTAGAAGGGCAGACACCGGTTTTGTACACCACTTAGAAATGCTTCTAGAGCTGCCCGCAGCAGTGAGATTCCGCCCCTCCAACTTCCATACTCATTTTCAAGAGGTGTCTGCTTTTAAACTAACCACAAATCCTGAGCTCACCCTCCTCCTCCTTTCCCTCCTCCTCCTTCCTCCCCTCTCTGCTTTTCTTTTCCTCTCCTGTCCTTCCTTTACCTTCTTCATCCTCACATCCTCTCCTTCCTCTGCTCCTTTCATACTTACCCTCCCCCTTTCCTTTTCCTTTGCTTCCCTTCCCTCCACTCTCCTCCTCTTCCTTTCTCTTGTCATGATCTACCAGAAGGTAAAGAATTATCTGGAAGGGGCCAAGTCAGGGAAGACTCAAACAGCAACCAGAGGGAGGCTTGACATGAACTCAAACACTGAATTTACAAAAATTCCCAAGTCCATAAGGATACTCATAAAAGAAGAAGGCAGGGGGGAATCCAAGGTTATCACCACTCAAGGAGCTATTAAAGCGGCTCCCTGTTCCACGGGAAGCCACTGCAGGCAGAAAGTAGCCTGACAGTCTCGCCGGGGGAGGGGTGTTAGGACAGGCAGAGCGCCCAGTGGAAAACACCAGCTCACAACACTGCAGGAGAAAGGGGGCTGGAAAGTCTTCACTCTGTGACCTCTGAAAGACATTACTGACTTTGGCACACTGGGTCAATTGACATAAAAAGTCATTTATGAGACTGTGTGTCCACAAACGGCTGAACTCACACAGTTTTCCTTCCCAATGGAATGAGGTCACCGTCATAAGCCCAGGGACAATCCCAGCTCTGCAAATAAGACACAAAACATCCAGCGTCCCCTGTGATCCAAAATGCTTATGTCTATCTACTTTGGGAAAGAGTCAGTTTTCAAAAGAAAAAGACAACTTAGAAAAATAAGCTCAATAGTATCACGAGGAGGGATACTATTTATCAACAAACCTAGGTGGCGGGATATATTGCAGTATCCAACTGTATCATAAAGCAAAAAAGACATAACATACGAGATTTAAAAAGGCCCAGCCAGAGAGAATGAGGGAACAGAAGAAACTGCACGAAAGGAAATGACCTCACTACCAGACTCGAGCCAGTGTAACCCCTCCGTGCATCACCTCTAGAGTAACAAAAAAAAAGTGAAAGACCCGGCCAGTACAGGTGGCTCACACCTATAATCCTAGATACTCAGGAGGCTGCAATGAGAGGATAATGCTTTTTTTACTTTTATTTTTTTGTTGTTCAGATATAGGGCTTGAACTTAGGGCTTGGGCACTATCCCTGAGGATAGTACTCTACTACTTTGAGCCACAGCTCCACTTCTGGGTTTTTGCGTGATCATGTGGAGATAAGAGCCTCTTAGGGACTCTTCTGCTCAGGCCAGCTTTGAAGAACCACAATCCAGCTGAGAGCTTGGCTTAGTGGTACAGTGCTTGCCTAGCATGCACAAAGACCCAGGTTCGATTCCTCAGTACCCCATACATAGAAAAAGCCAGAAATGATGCTGTGGCTCAAGTGGTAGAGCTCTAGCCTTGAGAAAGCCCAAGGACAGCATTCAGACCCTTAGTTCAAGCCCCAGGACTGGTGGAAGAGGAAGAAGAGGAAGAAGAAGAAGAAGAAGAAGAAGAAGAAGAAGAAGAAGAAGAAGAAGAAGACGACGACCTTTCCCCAGCTCCTCCATGCTTGCTCTTGCATCATGCACCCAGCCTCTGCTCCTCGCCCTCCCTGCTAAGTCCAGGGAATGAGATGGAGTGGGGACAGCCCCCCGTCCACCTGGACACCTGGGCTCCCGTGGCTGCACACCACAAACCATCCTTTTCTGGATCAGATAGTGGTAACTGTCACCAAACTCCACACTTCACCACTACAGGCTTTAAATCTGACCTAGGTCAGGGTTCCTTTGTCAAGTAAGTAGGAGGGCTTTCACTTTTTGACGATTTTACCATTAGCTAGCACAAACATGGGGTCATATGTTCACAAAGAGGTGCAGAGGAACGGGTCGTCACCAGGCGGGACAGGCTGGGTGCACGTGGTGGAATGTCATGGGGGGGGCTGCTGGGTGGCACAGGGCTCCGACAGTTACGTGAAGGACACCAGCCTTTCTGAAGACTGGAAGGAGAACCTGCCACCCTCTGCTTCTACTGCCGCTCCCTGATCTCAGGCTGGGGTAACATGAGAGGGATCACATGTCCTAGTGACAGGAGCTGAAGCTGAAAACTCTGCTACAATGCTGGCTTCAGACGCAGTGACACCTTCAATGCTAAAAACAGACGCAATTTCAATCAAATCCACAAGAGCCACTCGGTGCTCAGGCACTAAGTGCAAGAAAAACCAGAATCGACACCGAAGATGGAAACAGAACCATGAAGCCTGTTGAAACGGTATTAGGAAGGAGAAAAGGGTGAAGGAGAGTGAAGGGGAGGAGAGATGGAATGGAATACGTTATACATATGCGCGGAAGTGAGGGCAAGCACGCTACCACTAGGCCACGCTTCTGGCCCCTTATGCATTTTTTGTCAGTCCTGGGGCTTGAACTCAGGGCCTGAGCACTGTCCTTGGGCTTTCTCAAGGCTAGAGCTCTACCACTTGAGCCACAGCACTACTTCTGGCTTTTTCTATTTTTGTGGTACCAAGGAATTGAATCCGGGTCTTTGTGCATGCTAGGCAAGCACTCTACCACTAGGCCAAACTCCCGGCATATGTATTTTTTTAAGATGGGGTTTTGAGGGGTTTTTGTTTTGTTTTTGGTCTCAAACTACAATCTTCACACCTATGCCTCCCTCATAGGTAGAAATGAAGATGTATTTTGCTATACTCTGGCTTGCTGATTATTGATGGGGTCTCAACAACTCTTGCCTTCCCATCTCTGCCTCTGAGTAGTTGGGGTCATAGGTGTGCAGAGAAAAAGCCAGAAATGGTGCTGTGGCTCAGGTGGTAGAGCACTAACCTTCAGAATGCCCAAGGACAATGCCCAGGCCCTGAGTTCAAGCCCCAGAACTAGCAAAAAAAAAAAAAAAAATCACACCCTCAAAGAACTAGGACATAAGAAAGAGATAGATGACACTTCTTCTCCTTTTCAGAGGCAGAGACGAGAGAGAAAAAATTAAAGTGTAAAGCACTGTCAGATAAATAGTATGAAAATGTTGAATCAATTTAGAACATATTCTCTTTGCCCTATTTGAACAACAACAAAAATACACAGTAGTCAAACCACTCACCTTGTGAGCTCTTCTTGGAGTTGTGTATGGTCAGGTGGAAAGAATTTCACCACAAATTTGACAACAACATGCTTGGGCCCTGAAGAGTAACAACACAAACATCAAGAAGGCATTTCAGGATCTGCAGGACTCTATGGTCTCTGAGTACTGCACTGCACGGGACATCTCATCCCCAAGTCCCTAGAGGATGGCTGTCATGTCTAAACCACTCAACACCAAGCCCTTTATTCACACCTGCTTTCCAAAAAAAAAAAATACTGTGCTACGGTGAACAACTCAACTAGGTGGAGACTTACATTCTATTCAACTTTTAAAAATAACCATTTGTCTTCAGAAAATATACACTTGTCATGACAGAGGCTGAAGGTGATGAAAATGTCAGCCAGTTATGAAATCCATACTTCACTGTAAGGAATAAGGAATGGTAAGCACACACAGTGCCAGCCCCCAGGTGCTGCCCTGGGCCCTGGCATGCAAATAACATGGTGACATGGTTCTGCCTGTAGTACAGTTGCCAGAGCCTTTCTGAACAGCCCTGAAGCCATTCTCCCCAGCAGCTAAGACAAGATGGTAGTACAGAGGCAAGTCCAGATGGAAAACTTGAGAATTAAAACAGATCATCAAATAGATGATAATTTGTGACTTTTGTGTTTGGATCTACCAAGTGACAATATAAAAACAGTCTTTTTGATTGGTTCCTTTGGGGAGTGGACTTAGGGCTTAAACTCAGGTCTTGAGCATTTTCACTCAAAGCTACCACTTTACCACTCACTTGAGCTATAGCCGCTCTTCAGCTTTTTGATGGTTAATTGGAGGTAAGAGTCTCAAGGACTTTCCTGCCTGAGTTGGCTTTGAATAGTGATCCTTAGATCTCAGCCTCTTGAGTACTGGGGACTGCAGAGAAACCCACCAAGCAACTGGCTCCTTTTTTTTTTCTTTGAGACATGATTTGACTATGTAGCCTACATTTGGCCTTGAACTCATTCACCCTATCTTAGTTCTAGGATTTCAGGCATGTATTACCTGGTTTTATCTTACAGATACTGTGATCTGGAATAATAGCAAGGAATTATAAAGTATAATAATGAAATTTGCTTTCTGTGGTACTGACCTAACGCATAACCTCAGCCCATGACAGGTAAAGGCTCTACCAGTGAGTTCTGCCCTCAGCCACTGGTGGCTCAGGACTGTAATCCTAGCTACTCAGGAAGCTGAGATCCAGAAATTGCAGTTCCCAGTCTAGGCAGCAAAGTCCATGAGATTATCTCCAATAAACTACTCAGAAAAAGCTCATGTAGTGGAGTGCTAGCCATGAGCCAAAGAGGCTCAAGGACAGTGCGCAGGCCCTGGTTTCAGTCCCAGGACTGGTACACACACACACACCCTCCACCCTTTCATTTGCAGCTGCTTCACTTGAACAATAGAAGATCAGTGTCCATTTCACTTAGCTAGATCCACACAGAAGATGCCCCATGGCAAGTACACCCATATATATATTTACAAGGGAGCCAGCGGGATTTGTTTATTATAGATATTATATATACACATCCAACAGGTATGATGAGCTTCATAGTAGACACAGAGGTACTGCCCTGATTTCCCCAGGCTCTGGGTACAAGGAAGAGCCATTTAAGATGGCTAAGGACAGATCCCCACCCCAAAGCAGAGGAACCATGATTAGGGAGAGCCAAGCAAGTATCCTCTTTCTTCAGTCTTCCCAACACATAGTCTACATGTAAGCCCAACACACTTGTCCATCAAAAATGGCTGTCAATCAGAGTCTGCCTGTCAATCATTCTCTCTCTCTCTCTCTCTCTCTCTCTCTCTCTCTCTCTCTCTCTCTCTCTCTCTCCTTTCCTCCCCCGCTTCACACCTCAAGTGTGAAATTCTGATCTTTCAGGCTTTGATTAGAGGAAAAGAAAAACTAGGATCCATTTTATGATTAGATGGTGCCACCCTCCCCCTTCACAAGCGACAGAAGAAACAGCAGTGAAGATGAGACAAGCTCCATTATTTCAGGTTTAATAGCCAGCTTTAGGCAATCAAAACAATACTTGATTCTCCAAGCAAGGAGTTGATTAACAAACTGCTGAGATATTAGAATTGCAGAAGACACATATTTTTAATAATATGTGGGTTAGTGAAAGATGACAAGCAATAAAGAAATTTTTTTAAAAAAAGAACAATTCTATGGCTACAAGACAATATGCCATCTCAACAGTGGAAGCAGGCATCGACATGTGAATGTATCATGGCTATGAACATCTGGGGTATACTTACTTCGAATCTGCTTCACAATAGGTTTCAGGAGATCCAGCCACACCTACAGTGGAGAAAAACCACAGACTGAGACATAACTTCTCAATGAATATTTTTTCTTTTGGTGGGACGAAGGGCTTGAACTCTAGACACTGTCCCTGAGCTCTTCAGCTAGTGCTCTACCACGTAAGCCATAGCACCACTTCAGGTTTTCTGGTGGTTAACTGGAGATAAGAGTCTCACGGACTTTCATGCCTGGGCTGGCTTTGAACCATGGTCATCAGATCTCAGCCTCCTGAGTAGCTAGGATTACGGGCGTGAGCACCAGAGCCCGGCTCAATTAATATTTAAAGACACCATTTGAAGGCGTTTCAAATAAAATATTCCTGAGCATCTGATATTTGCAACTTGCAAATACCATCCCTGAGCTTGAAAAAGCAAACTCTTTTTCAGGCTCACATAAATAATAATTAACAGGCAATAGAGAAGGAGTTCAGTGTGAGAACAGACGCTTAGCAAACATTGCACCCTGGGTTTGCTCCCCTCACCTTAGGAAAAAAACAGAAAAGCTAACAGCTAACTAAGAATTCGCTATTTCTTTGTTATCTTCCTTATATTTACCTATCCAGAAAATGTGTATGAATGAATGTGTATCTATTACTGAGTGAGACAAACATGGTTCTGACTGAAATAAGACATATGGTGGCTCACACCTGTAATCTTGGCTATTTAGGAGTCTGAGATCTGAGGATCAGGGTTCAAAGCCAGCCCAGGCATGAAAAGTCCCTGACACTCTTATCTCCAATTAACTACCAGAAAAACAGAAGTGGCACTGTGGCTCAAGTGGTAGAGCCATAGCCTTGAGATGAAGAGCTCAGGGACAGTGCCCAAGCTCAAGCCCCATGACCAACAAAAGAAAGAAATACTTATCGTCTATCGCATCTGTACCATATCCTTCTTAAAGCTATGTTCCTCTCAAAGCAAACAGAGGCTACATATTTCATACCAGGTGCCCCAGCTACAGTGATGGAGCTGGGACTAAATTAGTCCCTCTAAGCACCACCCCCACCACATACTTCCTGTTCATAGTGAGCACGGCAAAAGTCTCAAGGGGAGAAAGTAGCTGGCCTCTTAATTAGAGCATAAGTTAACCACATTATTCCATCTCATGTGTTTTCTTTAAATTTCCTTTGAACTTGTAGTAATTAAAACTAGGTTCTATGGTGGGTACTACGTGCATAAAAGAGGGGAAAAAACAAAGCTAATGTGAGATAGATAGATAGATAGGAAAAAGAGAACTATAGAAAACTGCAAAGAAACACAATTCACAGAAAGGAGGTGTCAGATGCTAAAAAGAAAATATTGATAGGAATGATTTTCTCACTAGAAATGCAAATGAGGACAGTGAAATACCATGTCCACGAAGATGCCCCTGGAATGGCGGTTACACGCACGCACGCACACGCACACACACACACTGTGTGCATTGTGTAATCCCCGAAGCTGACCAGGGCACTGGGCATGCCCTACCCTGGTGAAGGATGGATGTGGGCTTTAATTCTAGACAGTTACTACAGAATGCCATCTCCACGTAGAAAGGACCCCTGTAGATTTCTTCTCTCGTCATTTCCCAGCGTAAATGATGCGCTTATGCACACTTTTAACCTTTTTTTTGATGGTGGAAAATCTGACAATGGCCAAATTAACTACATAAATAAATGAAAGAATGTACATCTTTGAAAGATTATCAAGCAGGCATCAAGAATTATGTGGTTGATGAATAGGAATGCAGAAAAATGTGTTGGGAAGGTTGAATGTTGGATATCTCTTCTTTTTTTTTTTTGAATACTTAAGTTCTCATAATAAACAAGGTAAAGCCTTTAAGGTGGCTAACTTTCCTGCATCCCCTTTCCAAATAAGAAAGAACCCTGCTAATAAATTCTCTCCATTCCATCCACACTGCCCACCTGTCACAGAAAGCAACAGAGCAATTTGTCACTGCAATTGGCCTCTGTGTCTACACCTCATCAGGACAAAGGATATTCTTTTCACTAGACCAAAGTGTTTAAAAGATAGATAGGGGAGCCGGGAGCTTGGCCTAGTGGTAATAGTGCTTGCCTAGCATGCACGAAGACCTGAGTTCAATTCCTTGGTACCTCATTCATAGAAAAAAGCTGGAAATGAGGCTGAGGCTCAAGTGGTAGATCTCTAGCCTTGAGAGAGCCCAAGGACAGGGCTCAGGCCCTGAGTTCTAGCCCCGAGACTGGCCAAAAAAAAAAAAAAAAAACACAAAGATAGAAAGGGTAACAAAGAATATCTAGCTGGTACTGTAATCCAGACATTCAGGAGGCTGAGATTTGAGGATTGTGGTTTGAAGACAGCCTGGGCACAAAAATCCACATGAGACTTCTATCTCCAATTAACTTCTCAAAAACGGGAAGTGGCAATGTGGCTCAAGTGGCAGAACGTTATCCTTGAGCCCAAAGGGCTCAGGGACAGTGTCTGGGCTGAGTTCAAGCCCCACGACTGACCATTTGATATTAATAAGAAAGTTGATATTTATATTCAAGTCCTAGTCTTCAGATTCCTTACTTGTGTAACTGTAACCCCTCTGTACATCACTCTTATAAAAACAATAAGATCCCCACCAAGCGCCCATCTTCGTGGAGCCTCGTAAGGCCCTGAAGCACGTGGACTGGAAGGGAGGCCATGGAGGGCAGGCCAGGGAGAGGACAGGCACGAGCAAGCTGACCTTTCCATGGTAGACAGAGGGTTAGTGGGCAAGCAGAGAAGGCTCCAGGCAGCCATGTGTGGGGGGTGAGTTAACCTGAGACTTCCTGGGATATACTGAGCTGGTAGGCGCTTTCTCCAGGTCTTTGGCCCTCTGCTCTTTCAACCACTACAACTTTCTCCGTGACCCAGTCACCAGCTTTCCCAGCCTTTAGCCCTGGCACAAAACCCATCTAAACTTCTGCAGTGCCCAGGACAGAACCACTATGCATTGGCAAAGTCATTGCCAATTTTGTGACTTGTTTTGAAACATCCTCGTCTGTTTTTAGCATCTCTGCAGAAACCATCAACTGCAAGCACTGGTTTGAGCCAACTGAGCATGTGGCTTTTGTAGCTTGCAGCTCTGAGAAACATAGATGGGCTCGAGTCAGGCAGCCCAAGGGCCAGAGTTCCGGGGAGACCATGCCATGAGGCGCCCATCATCTCACAGCTGAGCCGGCCTGGGGAGAGGCATGTGGACTGCAAGAATCCAGCCATGTCCTTGGTCAGCTCAGTGTTCATAGAGCTGGGGTGTAGGCCTGTCCATGTGGGACCTGAACCACAATGAATGGATGAGGTGGTTGCTTGGCAACTGAAGTGTGATGTACAAAAGGGGCTGCAAGGAAGCAAGGGAACTGGACTAGGTCACCTTGACAAGCTCCACCAATGGAGGCAGAGCAGAGACCAGCTCCGGATGGGTGAAGAGGCAACAAAACCACTGGTTCTCTCTTCCCTGCCAATGGATCCTGACACCAATCTCCATGCCATCCCCACCAGATCCTCACTGCCTTCTCCTGAGCAGCCTTCCATGTTCCCAGCTGATGGGGGGCGAGGGGAGGTGGAGAATGAGATGGGGAGGAGTGGACTTCTAGCAGCATATTCCCAGCCAGCAGCACAGGAGGAGGAACTTACTGAATCCTTATTACTTTGGTTTGTCCAGGTGGCCATAATGAAGCAGTTTAAACAATGGAAATGAACTCAGTAAACACAGGTAGGCTGGATTTCCCCAAATCTTTTCTCTCCCCTGGCTTGCAGGTAGCTGCCACTTTGCCATGTCCTTCTGTGGTTGCTGTTCCTGGGCTTGGATCCCACTCTTACTCTGCCTTCAAACCGTTCCTTCTGAAGGACCTGGGTCAGACTGGATCAAAGCCATTCCAATGACCTCCATTAAGATGTGGACTTCAATGCTTCAAGGTTGTAACCCTAGCTACTCGGCAGGCTGAGATCTGAGAATGGTGGTTTAAAGCCAGCTCAAGGAAGATAAGCCTGTAAGACTCATCTCCAAGTCATACCTGCTTTCCCCCACCCCCCACCAACAAAAAAGAGCCAAAGTGGAGCTGTGACTCAAATGGTAGAGCGCTAGCCTTGAGAGAAGAAGCCCAGGGATAGCACACAGGCCCTGAGTTCAAACCCCAGGACCTGTGCCCATCCCACCCCCCACCACAGCTTTGTCCTCAAATATGCTCACAAGTTGGGGATGGGGCCTTCAATATATGAAACATCTATCTTTGGCAAATAAGTTTTACAGCCCATCTTGTCTAGCTAACCTGAGCTTCCCTCTGATTCACTGTTAATGCTTCATGTTTCCTGTGGGGTTCATGCTGTGCACAGAGTATTTTGAGATGAGAAGAACCCAAACGCTTCCATACTCACGTATCAAGCAAAGCAAGATCAGCACAATCCCCAGCGCTGTTTGCTGTTTCCTTCCTTTCTTATTTGGTGGTTGACGTTTTAGGCAGCTGGGATGCTTGAGGTATTTTATTTTTTGTGCCAGCCCTGGGGCTTGAACTCAGGGACTGGACCCTGTCTTTGAGTTTCTTTTGCTCAACTCTGGTAATCTACCACATGAGCCATAGCTCCACTTCTGGCTCTCTCAGTGCTTCATTGGACTTAACGGTCTCATGGAGTTTCCTGCCCAGGGTGGCTTCAAAGAATTATCCTCAGATCTCCGCCTCCTTTCTGAGTAGCAAAGATTACAGGTGTGAGCCACCAGCACTCAGCATTTGAGTTGTTTTTAAAAAAGCTCTTACGAGCCAGGCCACCACTGGTGGCTCACGCCTGTAATCCTAGCTTCTCTAGAGGCTGAGATCTGAGGACTGAGGATCAAAGCCAGCTGAGGCACGGAAGTAGTGAGACTCTTATCTCCAAATAAGCACCAGAAAACAGGAAGTGGCACGGTGGCTCAACATGGTAGACACTAGTCTTAAAAGAGCTCAGGGACAGTACTCAGGGCCCAAGTTCAAGTTCCACAACCACCACCACCACCACCACCAACAAAAGCTTTTAGGAAGATTTCAGCTCTACAATGAGACCGAGAGGGAAAGGGCCAAGTGTTTCTGGGGCACCTGGCACTGAACAGGTGCTTTATGTTTCCCAATTTACTATTTACATGTTGGTTGCTTTAAACAGGAGGTGAGCCAAACTCAGAGCACTTATTTTAGTTGCCTGGAGTCACACAGCTAGAATATGACATTGAGTCCAGTTGACTTAAACAGGTACCTTTTTTTTTTTTTTTTTTGCCAGTCCTGGGCTTGAGCTCAGGGCCTGAGCACTGTCCTTGGATTTTCTCAAGGCTAGAGCTCTACCACTTGAGCCTCAGCACCAATTCTGGCTTTTTTCTATGTATGTGGTACCGAGGAATCGAACCCGGGTCTTCGTACATGCTAGGCAAGCACTGTACCACTAGGCCAAACTCCAGGCCCCTTAAACAGGTACCTTCCTGAAAATTATAGTAAGTGTAAAAAACAATGGGCTCAAGTTTAGCAATCTCTTTTGCACTGACAATTCTACTGCTTCAACAGTCAATGCTTTCCTTATTGTTTGTAAAGCTCTCCTCTTCTTATTTGGAGAAAATCAAGTTGCATAAAACCAAAAATTCCATCACCAATGATTAAACATACATGAAACAGATGAAATATTTGTTGTAGAAAATTGCCCAGAGTCTAGAATTCACTGGAACAAATTAGTGAGGAAAATGAATAGTTCTTCAGGATAAGTCCTGGAAGAAATGACTTGACTTTTAATTTCTTTTCCTCCTTTTTAGGGACAGGGTCTTGTTCCATAGCTCATAAAGGCCTGGAACTCATACTATAACCCGGACAAGCCTCAATTACACTCGACCTTCCTGCCCTAGACTTCTAAGAACATGGTATATGATGCCATGCTGACTTAGTTTGAAATACTTTGTCTTTTTTTTTGGGGGGGGGGTGGTCAGTCGTGGGGCTTAAACTTTAGGCCTGGGGACTGTCCCTGAGTGATTCAGCTCAAGGCTACTGCCCTACCCCTTGAGCCACAACCCCACTTCCAGTGTTCTAGTGGTTAATTGGAGATGAGTCCCATGGATTTAGAGACTTTAGAGCCCAGGCTGGCTTTGAACTACGATCCTCAGATCTCAGCCTCCTGAGTAGCTAGGGTTGCAGGTGTGAGCCACCGCACCTGGGTAGTTTGAATCTCTGTGTGTAATAATTTGTTTGAATATTTTTTTCAATGAGTCTATTTTACATTTAGTTATATTTAAATGAGAAGTGTGGTCTTTAAAAAAAAATCTATCACTAGAGAGATTTCTATCACAGATCACAGTTGTGTAAACTCAATTTATTTTCTATGTATAAAGAATTTAAAAATATGTGATATAACCGATTTAATGACAGGGTACCTCCTACCAACGAGAAGCAGTGATATCCAAAAGACAGATAAATAAAAATATGACCCTGCCACTAGGCCAGCCTGCAGCCCTGGGTAGGTTTCCAGGGCTGTGGTACATGCAGGGAAACTGAGGCAGGGCCTGACACAATCCATTATAAGCCAATGAATCCAACAGAGTGTTCACGGGATAAGGACACAGGAAGTAGAGAGATACCAGAAAGAACTCAGTAACCAGTGGCTCACACCTATATTCCTAACTACTCAGGAGAATCACGGTTCAAAGCCAACCCGAACACAAAAGTTCATTCGTGAGACTCTTACCTCCAATTAACCACCACAATACCAGAAGTGGGGCTGTGGCATGAGGGGTAGAATGATATCCTTGAGCTCAAGAGCTCAGGAACAGTGCCACTCTAGGCACTAAAGTCCGTGAGACTCTTATCTCCAGTTAACCCCCCAGACAACTGGAAGTGGTGCTATAGCTCAAGGGGTAGAGCTCTAAGCCTGGAGCTGAAGAGCTCAGGAACAGAGACCGGGCCCAGAGTTTAAGTCCCAAGACCTACCAAAAAGACAAAACAAACAAACAAAAAAAAAAAAACCCAAAACTAGTAAGAATAAAGATTTGCACAGCAATCTATCAATGTCACCTAACTGGCATTTACCAAATACATCAATGGGAGGCAAGCATGGTAGAATGTACTCTCATAAGCTCAAAAGCCTATTTAGCCTGTGAACATCAGTCAATCGAGTGATCTTTGAGGCAATCAAGATTTTCAGTAAGCAGATGTGCATGGCTGCTTCAGGAATGACATGGCAGAGTGCTTTGCACTCAATCTTTTTTTTCCCCCAATGAGGAATGAACTAAAAGGCATGAAAGTACAACAAGTAGCTGGATGCCGGTGGCTCACGCCTGTAATCCTAGCTACTCAGGAGGCTGTGATCTGAGAATCACAGTTCAAAGCCAGCCTTAGCAGACAAATTTGAGAGACTCCAATTAGCTAACAAAATGCTGCAAGTAAGGGCATAGTTCAAGGGGTAAAATACCAGCTGTGAGCAGAAATGGTAGAGTGAGGCAGCTCTACACACCTACAAACACACAGACACACAGAGAACAAATAACTAAACTACCAACACAGTCGCTTCTGCTGATTATCAAGTCAATGGCGTGCCTATCACTGCTCTCTTCCCATAGGCTGGAGCTACAGTGGGCGTTGACACAGAACTTCCATAAACAGGAGCCATTCTGCTGTGACTATGACAGTGACAGTCACCAGGGAAGTGGAAGTTTTCAGATCTACCTGTGCAGCCCCTCGCTGACTGAAGTGTCCTTAAGCAATACATTTACATTCTTCCCTTGTGCATTGAAACAATGTATTAAAATAGGTCATATTCTGAGCTATGAGTCAAATATTAGAAAATTAGTTAAAAAGCTTTTGCTTCATACCAATTACATTCCTGGACCAACACGGAACTAAATTCAAAACCAACAAAAGAAAACATTTGTGAAAAAATCTCTATATATTTGGAAAAACAAATAGCATTCTTCTAAACAAGGAAAATCAAAGGGAAATTTGAAAGTACTTTACACTAAATGAAAATGAAAGCACAACAAACAAAACTTGTAGAATGCTTCAAGAAAGAAAAACTCCAAAGCCAGGCAGAGTAGCTCATGCCTGTAATCCTAACTACTCAGGAGGCTAAAATCTGAGGATCACAGTTCAAAGCCAGCCTGGACACGAAAGTCCATTCGTGAGACTCTTACCTCCAATTAATCACCTCCAATTAACCACCAGAATACCAGAAGTGGGGCTGTGGCATGAGGGATGGAGTGGTGTCCTTGAGCTCAAGAGCTCAAGGACAGTGCCCGGGCGAGTTCAAGCCCCATGACCGATCAAAGAATCCAACAAAACAAAAACAAACAAACAAAAAACCTCCACTAATTTGAAAATAATCTTCTAATCTTTTGTGGGTACAGGATTTATATACTCTTAACACTTTGTGTCTCATTTCTGAGCATATATCAAAACTACTCTAGAGTTCAGGGTTTAACACACACACACACACACACACACACACACACACACACACACACACACACCTTGTATTACAGTCTTCCCATAGGGTCCAGTTGGTTCATGAACTCTGGGACTCTCAAGAGACCCTCCTGAATCTCAGTGCCCTGTCGTGGGCTACTGTCTCACAGCCTGGCACCCAGCCCTCAGGCGGGTCAATGCACATGCCATCGAGCCCTGCTTGCACATTTCTCATCCCGGACTGGCAATACCAGCCACTTCTGGGAGACGCTGATGCTATTTGATTTTATTGTAAAAACTTGTTTCTGTTTTGCTCTTAAAGCTATTGTGAATGGGAATTTTTTTCCTGAAATTTTCTTCATAGAATATAGAAAAATTACTCATCTTCATGTGTTGAGGTTATGTCATGCAACTCTGCCAAAATTATCAGATCTGGGGCCCAGGGAGGGGTGTGTGAAAGCACAGGTTTTGGACTTTGAACTCAGGGCTTCTTGCTCCCACTCAGTTGTTTAGTTCATAGTTGGCACTCTACACCTTTGAGCCATGCCTCCATGTTCAACATTTTGCTAGTTAATTGGAGGTGGCATCTCTTGGACTTTTCTGCCCAGGTAGGCTCTAAACTGTGATTTTCTTGGGCTCGGCTTCTTGATAGCTAGGGTTACAGGTACAAGACACTGGCACCCAGCTCTAGAATATCTGGGTAGAGATTTAGAGTCTTTTAAATTAGGATATTTTGACTTCCTCCTTTGAGATTTTTATTTTCATTACTTTCTCCTGCCCTTTTTGCTGTGCCTAGGAAATCAAGGACAATGATCAATAAGACTGTATCAGCAGGATGCTGGAGTAATTCCTCAAGTTACACATAAAGTGAAGAACCCAGCGGGTGAGCAAGTGCCTGGATACTTGAGGACAGGCCAAGGTCACTGATAATCCTAGAAATAGGGAGATTGGGGGCCAGTAGCAAGTACACACAGAAAGATCTTACCAAACTTACTATGATGATTAATTCAAATGATGATGCTTGGATACACACACGCACACATGCGCACACGCGCACACACACACACACGCACGCACGCACACACGCGCGCACACACATGGAGTTGGATAAAATATATTGTAAAATTAAACCTCCTCCAATTTGCTTAAAACTTCTAAAACGAGCAGAACCGTTATTGTCAGACTCGTGGCTTCCTGGAAGAGCAGCCCTGGCAGTGTGGCCTGCTTAGCCTTCACTCTTCTCTCTCTCCATACTGCCCTCCACCATTCTTCAGTTCTGGTTTGTTCTGCAGGTTCCTGAACAGGCCGCCCCTTTTCTGGACTTTGTGTCTGAGCTGCCCCTGCTCCTTCTTAATGTCCTGTTAAGTCTGCTCCTGCGAACTCTGGGACTCTGCTGGGTAACATCTGAATCCAGACCCCAGCTGTGGCTTTCAAAGCCCCCAGAGCCTGCCTGGATGGAGGCCTGTCCATAACAGTGGAAAGCACGACACACACAACGCGCTCCGAAGGTGCTGAGAGCAGCTGTCCCTTTCCTGACGGACTCGCGGTGAAATGTGAACACAAAGCTGGCGTCTCCTACCGTGATCTTCTTGTGATCAGGAAACTCGAGGCCGAAATAGTCGCCTTCCACGAGATTGAGGTGGCTGCACACGGCGTCCAGAAGCACCTTCCCCGGGGCCCTTTGCTGCCAACAGAAAGGAGCGGGGTCATGACATCGGTGACAGTGACAGATACCAGGCCACTGGGTCCCCAAGTGTGTGTCCCACACAGCACATAGCTCCCCACCATCCCGTGTGAACTCCAGGGCCAGCCCCGCCATGCCTCTGCCACTCTTCTGCTGTGCCCAGACCTGCTGCATACACCGCCCTGCCTCGGTGCCCCTGTACTTCCTTCCCTTGCAGACTTCCATTTTGCAAATCAGTTGTGGGCTTGCAGAAAATCAGTTTCCATTCTCTACCATACCCGTCTAACAGCCTTGCCTTCACCGCTGAGCCACATCTGAGATAGTTACTAGCACCCAAAGCCCATGGCCTGTAAGAGCGGAAAGCTGAGTGGGTACATAGAGATGCACCTCTCTACCCGAGAGAACAGCTGTGTTATAAGAAATCGACTCCCCCTTGACAGTCTTCATGGGAAGGGGAAGGGGAGAACAGAAATGGTGGGCTAGAGGGGTACAAATGCAGCAGCCCTACTCACTGCACACTGTTACAAACAAACCATACAACTTGGGGTGGGAACAGGAGGGGAAACGGGGAGTGAGGGAAGGGATAACACTGTCCAAGAAGAAATAGAACACTAAGCCCTCTGTAAGACACCTTTATAATAATAATAATAATAATCAATTCCTCCAAAGGTCATGTGCTGGTGGCTCATGCCTGTAATCCTAGCTACCGAGGAGGCTGACACCTGAGGATCAAGGTAGTTGAAAGACAGCCCAAGCAGGAAAGCCTGTGAGATTCTGATCACCACAAAAAGCTCAAGTGGTAGAATGCTAGCTTTCTGCAAAAATGGCTGAAGGCCAGCATCCAGACCCTGAGTTCAAATCCCAAGAACAACACACGTGACACACACACACTCCCCCACACTCTGCCTCCCCTCCCCACTCCCCACCCTGGGTCTCCACAGCTGTTTCCAGAGGTCTTGCTGGAAATCCTAACGCAAACAACTCTAGTTCCAGATTGGCTCCTTTCACTTGCTAATACATACCTGGGGAGGCTCTGTTATTGAATGGCTCCCTTCCTTCATTTCCTTATTTTGTATCAGTTCTGGGGCTTGAACTCAGAGTCTGGGAGTGCTCTGGGCTAGCACACTTATCATTTGAGCCACGGCTCCACTTCTGGCTTTTTAGTGGTTAATTGGATATAAGAGTCTTACAGGCCGGGAGTTTGGCCTAGTGGTTAAAGTGCTTGCCTAGCATGCATGAAGAGCCGGGTTCGATTCCTCAGTACCACATACATAGAAAAAAGCCAGAAGTGGTGCTGAGGCTCAAGTGGTAGAGCTCTAGCCTTGACAAAGTCCAAGGACAGTGCTCAGGCCCTGAACTCAAGCCCAGGACTGGCCAAAAAAAAAAAAAAAAGTCTTACGGACTTTACCATCCAGGCTTCAAACCTCAATCCTCAGATCTCAGCCTCCTGAGGAGATAGGATTACAGGCATGAGCCGCCAGCACCCAGCATGGCTTTCTTCTAGAATTCTGTAGTACTTTTTAGAGACTCATATCTACCTCAGCCCCACACAGAAGGCAAAAGGCCAGACTTGATTTATCCTCTATCCCATGGGCCCCTAGGCCAATCAACTTTTTAGGAATGAATAAATACAAGTTACATTTCCGACTGAGTCTAATATGTTGATTTATTCATCTCTATATTCCCATAATGCTTAGCAAAGTCCCCAGTACTGTTCATGTCACTCATGTCCACACCATGCTTGCACTTTCCACACAGAGTCCACAGGGGAAGGGAAGATCAGATGTAGGGAAGAAGCCCAGGTTCTACCCCCCAAAGATTGGCTTAGAATCCTACGCCTCGGGGTCTCTTTACTGCCTAGTAGATTCCTGACAAGAAGACTCCAACTCCATCATGCAGAACAAACACTGTAAAAGACAACGTCGTCCACAACTCCTGCTGTCATCCCCTCATCTCCCCTCTCCAATGTGTAGTGTTTAGGAACCAATTAGTAAGCCAGCTGACAGTTAGAATGGAGCCCTGACAAGTTCAAGAAGGGACGTGTCCATCAGCCCGTCCCCAAAGGCCAGAGGAGCCAACAGGGATGTGACAGTGTTGAACATGACATACTATTTATTAGTGGGCATGACCCCATTTTAGCCACTGTTCGTGTGGTCATCTCCTAGTAGGCCAATCCAAGGCCACAATGAGCTGCTCCACAGAGTCCCTGGTCCCAGGTTCAAGTCCTCATGTCAGACTCCAAAGAGCTACATGGCCAGCTGACACAAACACTTATTCCTAGCCTCCCTCCCAGCACAGTCGCTCAGTCAAATCTCTAGTCATTGATAAGAATATTGTAAAAGGTGTCAGAAAAATGCAGTTACAGAAGAATTCCTTTTCACTGTTTGTCTATAAAAGAGAAGGTGCCAGTGGCTCATGCCGTAACCTTAGCTATTTAGGAGGCTGATATCTGAGGATCACAGTTCTAAGCCAGCCCGTGTAAGAAAGTCTGTCAGACTTTTATCGCCAATCAACCACCAAAAAAGCCGGAAGTGGAGCTGCTGCTCAAGTATAGTGCCATCCTTGAGTGAAAATACGGGGGGACCGGGCCCAGGGCCCCGAGTTCAAGGCCCAGAACAGGCACAAAAAAAGGGGGGAGAGGGTGAAGTGGGGATTGAATTCCAGCTTTACAATCCTTTCTCACAATTCTCAACATCGTCTATTCGTACCAAAACGAGCCACCAATGACTGGCCTGGCCGGGCAGGAATACCTGCTTCCCCAGGAATTCCTGGAATGAAGGAATTGGATAACTTCATCTAGATTTACAGAGCCTGAGAAGTGAGACTTTCACAGTTCAACCCCTGAAATCTAAACAAGCAGAAAAAATCAATATACAATGACTCTCTTTTATGGGCATTTCAGAGGCGAGGAGGGAGAGAGTTAACAGTTAAATAGGCCCTTTACTGAGAAAGAAAAGACTCTGGTGAACATAAAAACATATCTTGGTAATAACACCAGGCTATGTGGAAGCCGGGAGTACAAGCTGAGAAAACTTGATTTCTTTCTGTCCAGGACAGTGACTGTCATCCTGGAATAATATGTTGCCAGCAGATGCTTAGGGTCCAGCTAATAAATGTCAAACCAAATCTTCAGCCTTCAAAATTTTACCTTGGGCTGGGAATCTGGCTTAGTGGTAGAATGCCTGCCTAGCATGCGTGAAGCCTGGGTTCGATTCCTCAGTACCACATAAACAGAAAAGGCACTGTGGCTCAAGTAGTAGAGTGCTAGCCTTGAGCAAAAGTTCAAGCCCCAGGACAAGAAGGAAGGAAGGAAGGAAGGAAGGAAGGAAGGAAGGAAGGAAGGAAGGAAGGAAGGAAGGAAGGAAGGAAGGAAGGAAGGAAGGGAAGGAAGGAATGAATTAAGGAATTAAAGTATACTCTCTTTTAAATGCTTATAGAAAATGCCTTATCTATACTAGCAAATGTTTTTTTTTTGCCAGTCCTGGGCTTGAGCTCAGGGCCTGAGCACTGTCCTTGGATTTTCTCAAGGCTAGAACTCTACCACTTGAGCCTCAGCACCACTTCCAGCTTTTTTCTATGCACGTGGTACCGAGGATTCGAACCTGGGTTTTCATGCATGCTAGGCAAGCACTTTAACCACTAGGCCAAACTCCCGGCCAATGTTTTTTTTTTTTTTTTTAAACAGGAAGAGATCAACTTTGAGAACTTTAAAGCACCTAAAATTCACCTGCAGGATAGAAGCACTATCTGAGCACCCCAGGGCACACTGGTGAAATACAGGGTAAATGGGAACCTGGCTGGGTGCCAGTGGCTCATGTCTGTAATCCTAGCTACTCAGAAGGCTGAGACCTGAGGATCATAGATCAACGTGAACCCAGGCGAGAAAGCCTGTGAGACTCTTTATCTCCAATCAACCACCAAAAAGCCAAAGACAGTGGCAGAGTACTAGCCTTGTGCACAAAAGCTCAGGGACAGCATCTAGACCCTGAGTTCAATCCCTACTAAGGGAATAAAAAAAAATTAAGGGTAGCATTAATAAATAGCACTCCATAGGCTTCAAGGGCTCTGAGGGCTCGGGGCGGGCTTGGCATTAACATCCCAACCTGTTAAGCAGACACCATAGCCTAAAATACCTGCAGATATCATACAAAGTTCCCCTTCCATTCCCCAGATAGCTTTCTACCAATTCCTACAATCCTATTGGGGTGCTGCAGAGAGGGGATTAGACCATGAGGGCTCTCAGTTCATCAAGGCTTTGGCCCACTGATGGATTCCTAATGTGATAGTGTAATTAACAGGAGACAAGTCACTGGAGACATGCTTTTGAAGGGCATACTTGGTCCTGGTCCTTCTCCTGGCTCTACTTCCCGTCTGCCATGAGAGAAGCTTGTTTGCTTTACCATGTTCCCACCATCATGATGCTCTGTCTCATCTCAGGCCCATGAGCCAAGATGAAGCTGTCCACCCCACCACCTCAGGCATTTGGTCGCAGTGTCAAAGTCTGACTAGCACAGGGCTTTCACGAACTACCTTAATCCCTTTGATGGATGCAGACCTGGTGACCTTACAAACTAGGCCTCATCTTTGAAAGGTTTCCCCACCTCAACTCTGAAACTCCGAGGACAAGCCCTCCAATACTGCACCTGCACCCCAGAATGCCAAAGTAGATGATGGATTATTCTTCAGCATTAAAAAGTACACAAATTGCCAGGTGCAGTGGCTCACACCTGTAATCCTAGCTACTCAGGAGGCTGAGATCTGAGGATTACAGTTCAAAGCCAGCCTGGGCACTAAGATCTGTGAGACTCTTATCTTCAATTAACCACTAGAAAATCAGAAGTGGCACTGTGGTTCAAGAGGTATGGCAGTAGCCTCGGGCTGAAGAACTTAAGGACAATGCCCAGGCCCAGAGTTCAAGTCCCATGACTGACAGCCCCCCCTCCACCCCCTGCAAAAAAAAAATACACCAATTCTGTCACATGGTGCATCATAGCTAAACCTGAGGATACCATGCCCAGGTGAAGCCTATTAGAAAAGAAGAGTTAAGGGCTGAGAGGTGGCTGAGTGGTAGAGTGCTTGCCTCACATGCATGAAGCCCTGAGTTTGATTCCTCAGTACCACATACACAGAAAAAGCCAGAAGTGGTGCTGTGGTTCATGTGGTAGAGTACTTGCCTTGAGCATAAAGAAGCTTGGGGACAATGCCCACCTGAGTTCAACCCCCAGGACCCACACCCATACAGAAAGAGCGGGGGAAGGGAGAGAGAGATAACACTTACATAAGGTGAACTAGAGGAGTCAGACGTATGGGGACTAGAAAGAACGCAGGCAGACAGGGCTGCAAGGGCGCAGGAGAGGCATGTTTAATGAGCACACCATTTTTGGTGGGGAAAGGAAAAGTTCTGGAGATGATGTGGTGATGCTCACTGCACCAGGAAACTTCACCCTTGAAATGCCTAAAGAGATTTGTATTTTACACTTTGTAGACTTTATCACAATAAAAAATACAGTTGAGGGGGGGGGGGTGGCACACCCAGAATCCCAAGTACACAGGAGACAAATGCAGGAGAATCACGATCTAAGGCCAGGCCAGGTCAGATGGCAGAAACCTGAATATAACCTTGGGGTGTGGATATCCATCTCTAAGGCTCCTCTTGCTTCTAAGAAGCCATGAGTCTTGTCAAGCCTATCTGCTAGAAGCCTAAGGTATAATTTTTAGAACTTTTCTCTTTACCAGAGTCAAATGATAATAATCCTGTTTTGCTCTGGAGAATAAAGTGACAATTAGCAAGACTATGTACCAAAGTTTTAACTCTTTGGGTTCATTGGCTGCTTTTTAATTATGCTCCATGAAGCAGTTGGATTTTAATTAAATGGCTAATTTCAAACTGCAGATCTGGATTTCCTTCTCCTTTTCAAATGAGAGCTCTGTAAAGTCACCCTCCTGGGGACTTGGGGCTCTTGCACTGTGTCTGGAGAGTGAGTTCTGACTGTGAAATGGCACTCACCGTTGCATGTAGCTACGAGCAACACAGAACTGTAGGACCAAATTGTTTCTATTTGTGCCTTTAAACCTTTCCGATGCTTTCGTGATTTCCCTATGACATAAAGTTTTATACAGGATGATGATAATGTTGATGTTGATGATGATGGTGATGATGGTGGTGGTGGTGATTTACTCCTCTGAAAGCATAAAGACAGGATTCTCCCCTAGATGGGGGAATTCTCCTGCCCTCTCCCACTCACACCTCAAAGAATTAGATGTCATCTCTCACTTGCTGGAACTCATGTGTCACCTTCCAGAAATCATCTCAGACAGAAATCTCTAATGATAATGTCTGCTCAGGTTAACAAAACTCCAATCTGCAGAGGTTTCAGAAAAGCATCTCTGAAGTGTTTGTCTCTGATCTGGGATTGGAGTGACCATGACAACCAGAGCTCACTCCCCTCCAGCCCAAGGGAATGGCTTCTCCCAGAGGCCTTATCACCTTTTCCTTTTAGACAATTGCTCTACATCCTACAACCCAATCAGCCTCAACCCACTCACCTTAGAACATTACTGCCTCACAGATTTTTTATTTTCTTTTTCTTTTCTATTTTTATTTTTTTATTTTCAATAATCTTTTAGCACATTTTCTTTTCTGGCAGGGTTGCAGCATGGGGGACAATAAAAGAGGTAGGATTCAAGGTCTCACTCTAGATAAGTAATCATAAGCCATATCCTCCTGGACCGTAAACCTTCTATTTAAGCTGGGATGATAAGTGCTTGCCACTAAGTTATAGGTTGAGATGGGGACTCACCAATGTTTTGCCTGTAATGTTCTTGAACCATGAGCCTCCTACTCTCCTTAGTAGCTAGGATTATAGACATAAGCCACCATGCCCTGACCGGAGTTTTGTTGCTACTGCTTTTACTGTTTTGTTTTTGATGTGGAATATAGAGCCCAGGTTGGCCGGCCTAGAATTCAGGATCCTTTGGCCTCAGCCCCCATTGTGCTAGGATTTGACAAGATGGATAGAAACGTTGGTGGCTGTGGACACCAGGGCGTGGTTATCAAGGGAACATATCCATGTGTGGGGTGCTAGGCCTGGGGGAAGTGTCTAACACTGAGTAACTGACATAGACAAACTGGAGTATTTAGTAAGTCTATGAGACTTCATCTCCAATGAATGGGCCAAAAGAGCAGCACAAGGACACTGCCAGGCCAGACTCAACACAAATTAGGAAACGAATGTCAGACTGATGGCTAACCAGAGCAAACTGGACCCGTGTGGCTTGTCACCAGTGTTTCCAGACACCCTGCTAAAATGGCAGGAGAAGAATGGAAAAGAATTTCTAGAAAGAAAAAAATGGGAAGAGATACCAGCTGAAAGATTTCCTTCAAATTGTGGATGATGACAGAGAAAGCAGCTGAAATCTAATTACAGAGGAGAGGAGAAGGGGAGAGTCAGCAATGGGAAGTAACCAAATTCTGTAGAACTCCCCAAAAGACAAAAAACAGAGACCCCCACATGATAAAAGCTTCTTGCTCAGGCCAGCTTTGACCACAATCTGATTTTTGCTTCCCTAAATGGCTAAAGTGAGCACTGCCTCAGCCATTGGTTGAGATGGCCACAATGTCATCTCTAGGAGTTTTTCAATCCGGTAATGGACCATCTTGTAGAGATATCTTGTAGAGAGCAAAAGCAAGCTATTGATTACGCCTTTGTTTCTTCTTGTGTGATGTGGGAAGAATGCCTGTGCAGGATTATTATGAGGACTCAAGGACTTGGCATAGGCCAGGCTCTTGCAGCAACACCCTGGAATTAGTAAGCTCCCCTGAGTGTCAGCAGCAATGGTAATGGTGGTGGTGGTGGTGATGATGATGATGATGATGATGATGATGATGATGATGAAGAAGAAGAAGAAGAAAAGGAGAAGGAGGAGGAGGAGGAGATGAAGAAGACGAAGACGAGGAGAAGGAGGAGGAGGAGGAGAAGGAGAAGGAGAAGGAGAAGGAAGAGGAGGAGAGGAGGAAGAGGAGGAGACGAGGAGAAGAGGAGAAGAAGAGGAGGACGTGGAGGAGAAGAGGAGGAGGAGGAGGAGGAGGAGGAGGAGGAGGAGGAGGAGGAGGAGGAGGAAGAGGGGAGGAGGAGGAGGAGGACTCAAGAACTGTACAACAGACCAGATGGGACCTCTGAGACAAGCAAGTAATCACCACAGACAGGAACTAAACTTTAAGCCCAAGCCCTGGGAGCCAGAACAAGGCTTGCATTCTGCCTTACGAATGCAGTTACAAGCTCAGGCCAGCCCATCAGTTCTGCCCACAAACGGCCTGATTCTTCCTCCTGCTGCCAGCTCTAGGGGCGGCCACACTACCTTTCAAGGACACACTGTGTCCTTGTTCCCTCAGCACTGAGCCCTGGCGTTCAGAATCCTCAATAAACACACTGCAGATTGAGTTTCAGAGTCCCTGGCTCTGGGACACAGAGAGAATGGGCCCTTTCAGGGATCCAGGAAGGGGACAACCACAGTGTTTCTGTGCCCAGCAGCTTCTTCCTGCATTCCAAGGCTGTGAGCAGATGTGGGTGCCTGAATGTGTGCATGAGTGCATGCATGCATGCATGCATGCATGTGCATGTGCATGTGTTTAGGTATGAAGAATGTCTTCTGTTTTCTTACAGATTTGTTAAGAATTGAGAAAAAGAAAGCACTATGTGCGAGAGAACTCAGATAGGCTGAAGAGTTTGTATGCGGCTGCTCACTGAAGGAAGTGTAGATGAATTTTTAAAATCATCATACTTTAAAAAAAATCAAGGAAGATCTTATTGGACTATGTCTATAGTGTAAATACACAGTATGGCCAAATAGAGATGTAAGATGAATTATAGGGAGAGCAATAAGCAGATAGAAGAATTCAGGAGTATTTAGGTAGATGGAAGTTGATAATTGGAATATAGCAGACATTGACTTTTTTGTTATATCTTGTGTTTGCAATATTTTTCCTGCAACCATGTCATCTACCTTTGTTAGCAACCTTCTTTCCAATAAAAAACTGTGAGAAAGAGGGAAAAAAATCATCATACTTATCACTATTGAAAAAAGAACTTTTAAACCAAACAAGTGCGAGACCCTGAGTTCAAGTCCAAGTATGAACAAACACACACGCACATACATAAACTGGCAGGTGCTATGCTTTGGAGGCTGAGATTGCAAGATGGAGGTTCTAAGCCCACCAGTGCAGACAAAGCCAAGAGACTCTTAATTTTAATTATCTAATAAAAAGCAGGAAATAGATACATGACTCAAACAGCAGAGCACCAGCCTTGAATGAATGCAAAAGCTGAGCAAGAAGACATGGCCCTAGTTCAAGTCCCAGTCAGTACTGGCTTAAAAAAAAAATCCTTTTCACTGTTTGTCAATTTTGGAGAAAAGCAGTTCAGTTCACCATGTTGCCTTGGCTTTGTACAGAAAGTATGGGCCGTCTAGAAATGTTAGTCTTCATCGTCCTTCATCTGGACATGTTATCATATATGTGAAGGTCTTAGCTAGATGAGGCTCATTGCAGAAACTAACAACATATTCTCTAAATGAAAAAAAGAAGAAGAAGAAGAAGTCTTGCATGACATTCAGGGATTTAATCCAAAAGTACAGAATAATAGACCACACTAACAACAACTGGAGCAAGTTACACAGGAATGGTGACTTCTAGAAACAGAAATGTCCATTCATCTTGCATCTGTCTAGTTTTTTTTTTGTTTTTTTTTTTTTTTTTCTTTGCCAGTCCTGGGCTTGAGCTCAGGGCCTGAGCACTGTCCTTGGACTTTCTCAAGGCTAGAGCTCTACCACTTGAGCCTCAGCACCACTTCTGGCTTTTTTCTATGTATGTGGTACCAAGGAATCGAACCCGGGTCTTCATGCATGCTAGGCAAGCACTTTAACCACTAGGCCAAACTCCCGGCCCATCTGTCTACTTTTTAATTGTTGTTTCTGTTTGTTTGGTCAGTCATGGGCTTGAACTCAGGGCCCATGTGTGCGGTCCCTGAGCTTTTTTTGCTCAAGGCTAGTGCACTGCCACTTACTGCAGGGCCACAGTTTTCTTGAGGTCAATTGGAGAGTCTCATGGGCTTTCCTCCCTGGGCTAGCTTTGAACCATGATCCTCAGATCTCAGCTTCATGAGCAGCTAGGATTATGTGTGAGCCACCGGTACCCTGTCTAGTTTTTTCTCCTGTGTGATTCTAAGGATCAGAACACACATGAGCACATCCAGTCAGGGAACCTGGATTTTCTGGGAAACACTGATAGCATCCACTTTACCTCTGAAATGCCAGTCCCCCAAAAAAGATACAAAGTTGAGTTATTAAACTTGTTTGAACTGAAAGGTCAAGACTGTATAGAAGAAAGTATTAAATACAATCACAACATCACAACTCTCATCTTTCTTCCTGCTCTGGTAGTTTCCCTGACCTTGTCTTTTCTTTTTCTTTGTGTGTCATGCATACACGTTCATGCATGAGTTGTGTATACCAATATTGGGGCTTAGGGCCTGGGCGCTCTCCCTTAGCTATTTTACTGAAGGCTGATGCCACTTGAACTTCAGCTCTACTTTGGCTTTTTTTTGCTGGTTAACTGGAGATAAGTCTCATAGACTTTCCTTCCTAGGCTGGTTTTGAACCACAATCTTCAGATCTCAGTGTCCTGAGGAGTTAGGATTACAGGCACGAGCCAGGTACTGGCTCATCTTGTTGATTGGTTAACCTTCCTACATTTTAATCCTTGCGAAATGACATGCATTTTCTCGTATGTCACAAACTTCCTTAGAGATCTTGGAAACTTGGAACATGGATTGTTCTTAGATTAGAAATGGCATTGAGAAGATCCACAGGTGAGAAATGTTTAATAGAGTGACAGGCTCTTTCTACAAACAACAAGGCAATATATTGTGAGCACATAGAGACTGCAGACTCAGAGGACTTAGGGAGTAAGTATCAGAAGGAACACATAACCCTCAGTGATCACTTTTTTTTTTTTTTTAAATGTAAGGGTCAAGCCGGTCACTGGTGGCTCACGCCTGTAATGCTGGCTGTTCAGGAGGCTGAGATCTGAAAATCATGTTCAAAGCCAGCCAAGGCAAGAAAGTCCCTGAGACTCTTATCTTCAATTAATCACAGAAAAAGCTAGAAGTGGCATGGTGGCTCAAGAGGTAGAGTGCTGCTAGCCTTGAGTAAAAGGAACTCAGGGACAGTACCTAGGCCCAGAGTTCAACACCCTAGGACTAGCAAAAGAAAGAAAGAAAAAAATAAGTGAGGGTCAGACAAGCTCTCAGATGTGACTAAGTCACGGTTCTGTAAAGCAAAGCAGAGTGCTCAGTTTTTCACTTCATGTTTTATGCCAGGGTCGAATTTTGGATTCTTCCAGGAACCCAGAGATGCTGAGGGGAGTCTGCATGGCGAGTGCATCTGGGCTCAACCCCGCCCTCACCCCAGGTATGCACAGGCTCACAGAGACAACATCCCCACACCCCACACCTGCCCCTGACACTTGGGGACCGGGTGGACACTGTGCCACAAGTTTCTTTCTCCTTCTTGCCTTCATTTTTGCTTTTCTGAATGCCTGGTTGAATTTCTTTTCTTGACAATTTTCTTTTAATTTCTCTGTCTACATTTTACCCCTATCACTTAAAATGGTCATCTGATATATCATGTTTTCCTACTCTATCGGAACAGTCATCTCCACCAATCGGAGAGGCTGTTCACAATGGCGGGGGGGGGGGGGGTGTCTCTCCATGCTCTTGCTCAGTGTATTTCACACCAGCCGCATTACCTGTTCTCTGGGTATGTCAGGCACACGGTCACCTCAGGACTTTTGCACAGGAACATCCTCTCCTCATATCTTCATGGATATTTTCCTCCTCTTTTTCTCATCTTTGTGTAAGTAGCAGCTTCTCAGGCCACCCTAGCTGACAAAGCAATTGTACCTATGCTCCCATCCCTCTCATTCTACGTTTTGTTTTTTCTTTCATTTCACCTAGCATTTTCTAATACCCCTGTAAGTGTTCCCTATCCATTGCTGGGTCTGCTAGATGCAGATGCTTTGTTTTGTAACAAGAACAACACAACCCAGAGTTGGTCCTCCTAAAGATTGGTGCAATGGATGAACAAACCATTTTAAGGCCCCAATTACCATGGAAGGCCATGAAAGCAATTCTAAAGTGGGCCCAAGACTCTAAAGCCAGCTAGGGAATTGTTCTTCAGGAAGGTGAAGACCTCCCAGCTTCGAAAGGCCATGCAGTCAGGACAGGCCTGTCCAAGGGAAAGATGGGCAGAGGAAAGCAAGGGTATTGTTTCGGTGTTCTGCTCTGTAGGGCTGAGGTTGGAACCCAGGGCCTCACTTGGGCTCGTCCTAAATCCTCAGCCCTCCAGGACTGTAACCCAGTGGTCAGGAAGCTTGGTAAGCTGATCATACATGTGATCACCTGATGCTGGCTTTTCCTGACTCAGTGACCCCCAAAGGTATCTGGAAGTTCAAGTCCTTTGGGGTGGGGCCATTGGTCACGTGGGTGCTCTCCTGTGACCTTGTGACTCCCAGTACAGGAAGGAGCCCGGGCTGGGTGCATTCACTGCTAATTCATATGGGTCTTAGAACTAACACACACACAAAAGGAGAAAAACAAAACAAAGAAAAGCAAGAGATGTATCTGAAATAAATAATGAAAGTAAAAGAGTAGGAGCTCACTTTAAAAACTGTAAATATGCTGGGAGCTAGTGGCTCGTGCCTGTAATCCTAGCTACGAAGATGGCTGAGATCTGAGGATCATAATTCAGTCATACCAGGCAGAATCGTCCCTGAGACGCTACTCTCTAGTTAACCAGCAAAAAAAAAAAAAACTCGAAGTGGAGCCATAGTTCAAGTGGTAGAGTGCTAACCTTGAGCACGAAGCTAAGGGAAAGTATCCAGGCCCTGAGTTCAAGTAGTCCCAGTGGCGGAACATACATGAGCATATACACACACACACACACACACACACACACACACGACCCAGGTCTTCTAGGTCTTCTATGATTAATATTTGATCCATTCATTTTCAGAGGTGGCATCCAACAAGAAACCTACAGCAAGAAAATCCCATGTACTCCACTTCCCTGTCCTCAGAAACATCCACTATTTCTTCAATATGTGCACTCGTCACGAGCATTCTGTCTAAATTCACATATAATCGCACTCCTGCTCCAAAAGCAAATTAAAGTATGAAAGAAAAAATAAGTATATGTCTGAAATGAAGAGTCAATCTTCATCTGTTGGAAATTAAAGGTGTCTGGAAAGAAGACACCTGGACATTTATCCAGGTATTACACAGCTAGGACTAAATTCTGACTGATAAAGACAGCAAAAAAGAACTAGTCTGAAAGGCTTCGATCTGCCTCTCACGGTGGTATTTTCAAGCAAACTACACAAGAAGGCTTCAACATATTTTATATAGCGATTCCGAAAGAAGTTAATTAGAGACGCAAGTACTAGTGGTATGTGCTGGGCACTCTATTTTAAAAAAACCACTGTGAAAATTATATATTGTTCCCTCATTCCTGAAGGCATGATTAGTTCAAATTGCACTGAAGGAGAAAAGAAACCTCAGGAACAAACATGTTTGTAAAAAGAGAGCAGATTTTTTTTTTTTAGAGCTTGAGAAAAGAATAAATAGCAAAATGATGACCTAGTGACTCTGACAGTCGGTGTTTCCCTATATTTGATGAAAGCGAGGGAGATTCTGAATCCTTGAAGCCAAAAGTTAAAAAATAAAACAGACAAGCAAAACACGTAAGTAGGCTATTCAAGCTGTTTATAACATATATTCTGTAATGGAATACGAGAAATTAATAAAGATTTGTTTCCCATGTGAAATAAAAGGGCAGAGAGGAAATTCATAGAATAGAAAGTAGACTGGCTATTTGCAGAGATGGGATAATGTTGCTGTATTAATGGGCTCCACATTCCAGTCGAGAACATTCTGGAACTCTACTCTACATCATCATGAGCACACTTAACTGTTGAACTGTAGACATAAAACTGGGGGAACAAGCTGGGTGCTGGTGGCTCACACCTGTAACCCCAGATACTCAGGAGGCTGAGGTCTAAGGATCATGATTTGAAGCCAGCCTGGGCAGGAAAGTCTCTGAGACTTTCATCTCCAATTAATCACAGAAAAGGCTGGAAGTGGAGCTGAGGCCCAAAAGTGGTAATTGCCAGCTTTGAGAAAAAGAAGCTCAGGGATAGCACTCAGGCCCAGAGTTCAAGTCCTAGGATGAGAGAGAGGGGGGGGGAGGGGGGAGGCAGAGACAGAGAGAGACAGAGGGTTTATCAGCTTTATGAAGACGAAACCCAGAAAAAAAAAAAACTAATACTAAGATAAATCTTGTTAAGAGAATACACACACAAGAATTGTGTACCAGTGCTTCTGACATGTTTGTGTAATTTAGAAGGCGAATGTGAGTTCACGGCTACAGGATGGATTTGTGGATTTAGCACTGAAGTAATGCTTACTAAATGACTAAACTTGTGTAGCCTCGCCTAAATTCAATGTACAAGCAGAAGAACCAGGGGAGCCTGAAGATAACACTACCTACGTGACAGACAAGCCAGTGATAAGACGGATACCACCAAAGTTTTATTAATTATTGCCATAAAACCAAAAATACATATTCCCAGAAGTACTGCTTTTATTACTCATGGAAAGATGTGTTGATGAAATACAGAAATAAAAGTTTCTTTTATATAAACAGCAAATGTATGATCTATATAATTGACAACCCATTTCCATAATCTTCCTTCTATCAACCAGCATGAGAAATCTTCATCATTTTCCCTGGGTTTCCCCCACCCCATAAAAGAGTCCAGAATACCCTCAACAGTTTCAACTTTGTGTTCTTGGACAAATTTAGCTATGCATTCTTTTTTTTTTTTTTTTTGCCAGTCCTGGGCCTGAGCTCAGGGCCTGAGCACTGTCCTTGGACTTTCTCAAAGCTAGAGCTCTACCACTTGAGCTTCAGCACCACTTCCGGCTTTTTTTCTAGGTATGTGGTACCGAGGAATCAAACCCGGGTCTTCATGCATGCTAGACAAGCACGCTACCACTAGGCCAAACACCCAGCCCCAGCTATACATTCTTGATTGTTTTATTAATGACTCAAAACCTATTAAGATATAGCCAACAGAGAGGATTCCCCCTCCTACCCTCACCCACACTGCCCACCGTAAATGAAGGAAACAGCCAAGGTTCCTGAGAGCCAGTGGGCCAGTAAGTCTGGGATAGAGATGCTGGGTTCTTGAAGCCTGACGTGCCCAAGGCTATTTATGAGCCCAATGGCAAAGAGAAGAGGACGTCAACTGGACAGAGGCTAGTCGTAAAGACAGAGGCTATGCAGGAGTTTTGGGAAAACATCAGGTGTGGTGAACGCATTTGGATCATAGAAAACAGGCCAGTGATATGGAATAATAAAAGACCCTGTATAGCAAAACAATTCTTAGCAGAAAGAACAGCGCAGGAGGAATTTCAATATAGAGTTATAGTGAATAAAACAGCTTGGTACTGGCACAAGAACAGGCCTGAAGACCAATGGAATAGAACTGAAGACCCAGATATTAACCCACAGACCTATGGCACCTAATCTTTGACAAGGGAGCCAAAAAAATAGAATGGAAGAAAGACAGCCTCTTCAACAAGTGGTGCTGGCAGAACTAGTTAAGCACCTGCAGAAAACTAAAGTTGTATCCTTCTTTATCACCCTGCACCAGGATTAAATCCAAATGGATCAAAGACATCGAGGTAAAGCAGATACACTGAAAACTTTACAAGAAGGAATAGGAGATACACTAGGTCTCCTTAGCACAGGTCAAAACTTTCTTAATAAGAATCCAGAAACACAATAAATCAGAGAAAGTCTGGATAAGTGGGACTGCATTAAACTGCAGAGCTTCTGTATGGCAGAGGACATAGCTAGCAAATTAACTAGAAAGCCTACAGAGTGGGAGAAGATCTTCACTAATCATACAACATACAAGGGCCTCATATCTAAAATATATCAACAGCTAAAAAAATTGAATCACTCCAAAACTAATCTCCAAAGAAACAACCATCCCATTAAAAGATGGGCCAAAGACTTAAAGAGAATCTTCTCTGAAGAAGAAATAAGAATGGCCTATAGGCACATGAAGAAATGTTTGAAATCTCTGGCCATAAAAGAAATGCAAATCAAAACAACTTTGAGATTCCACCTCACTCCAGTTAGAATGGCCAGGATCAAGAAATTAATAACAACAGGTCCTGGTGGCAATGTGGCCAGAAGGGACCATTACTACACTGTTGGTGGGAGTGCAAACTCGTTCAACCACTATGGAAAGCAGTATGGCAGTTTCTCAAAAGACTAAACATAGAGCTCCCCTATGACCCAGCAATTCCACTACTTGGCATTTACCCAATCGTCCAGAAACAAGGACATACTAAATCCACTAGCACAACAATGTTCATTGCAGCACTATTCACCATAGCAAAGATATGGAACCAACCCAGATGCCCCTCAGTTGATGAGTGGATCAACAAGATGTGGTATTTGTACACAATGGAATTCTATGCTGCTGTCAGAAAGAATGGCATTGCCCCATTTGTTAAGAAATGGAAAGACTTAGAAAAACTCATATTAAATGAAGTAAGCCAGACCCAAAGGAACATAGGCTCAAGGGTTTCCCTCATTTGTCATAATCAGTAAAAACCTTGGGCTCTCCTACCAGAGATTTACAATAGAACAAAACCTAGATACATAAGGCCATATAGGATGACGCTAAATGAAAGGACCTCCAGGATATAGAAACAAAAGCCATATAATGAGTGACTGTTGTCCTTAATGTACTATGTTATCTCTCATCTCTTTTGCTGTCCCTTGGTTATCTCATATTATTACAGTATGTCACTTTGTTATTTGATATATTGTATATATGCTTATGTGGTTATTTGAAATAGGATAGGGAAGGGGGGAAAACAAGATGAGGGGCGGGGATGGGGGAAGGAAATGGGGACCAAGACATGAGAAAGGGTATCAGTGTTTGAGAAGTAATGCACCTTCTATCTGGTGAATATAATATAACCCTTCTATTAATTACAGTAAAAAAATATGGAAAAAATAATTCCCTAAGGAAAAACAAAAAGGAAAACAGGCCAGTGAATATGTCGGTGTTTTTTCCAGTAATGACAAGCAATCATTTTTTTTTTCCTGCCAAGACATTAGAAAAAGCTGTCTAAGAGCATCATTTTAGAAAGGAAACTGCAGGACGCTTCACAGTGTTCAGGCTGAAGTGGGAGAGGATGGATTTCAGACGACGGCTTGCAGACAGTTATAAATTCAGTGTGAAAACTTCGAATACCAAGGTTGTCCACGACCAAATAAATGATGAGGAACCCTGCCTTCTTGTCCATATTGCCAAAATACATATGCTGGCTTAGAATTTGACAAGCTTTCCTCACCAATGGGAAATCACTCATGAAAGACTAGGTGATAATATGGAAGAGGAACTTGAAAACAAGATTCAGTGGAACAGAGAAGCCATGTGCAAAACCAGTGGCTTACCTCTGCAATCCTAGCTACTCAAGAGGCTGGGATCTGAAGACTAAGGTTCAAAATCAGTCTAGGCAAACAAATCCAAGAGACATTTTTTAAAAAATCTCCAATTAACTTATAAAAAACCCAGAAGTGGAGATGTGGCTCAAGTGGTGGAGCCCAAGCCTTGAGAAAATTCAGGGACAGTGCTCAAGCCCTGGCCCAAGCCCAGGACTGGCAAAAAAAAAAAAAAGTACTTAACCTTTCAGTCTGACCTAAAGAAATAGAATTTCCTACTGCATTTAACATATTAATAACCAAGTAATAAAATCATGGTTTATATTCGCCTCTTTAGATGTAGCTCAGTTATGTTGAAACTAAAACGTGTTTTGGTTGTATAAAGATGACTACATTCAGCCAGGTACCCGTGGCTTATCCCTGTAATCCTTAGCTACTCAGGAGGCTGCGATCTGAGGATCGAGGTACAAAGCCTGGCCACCAAAGTCTGTGAGACTCTTATCTCCAACTAACCACTAGCAAACTGGAAGTGGCCCTGTGGCTCAAGGGGCAGGATGGTAGCCTTGAGCTGAAGAGCTCAGGGCAGCGCCTAGGCCCAGAGTTCAAATCCAATGACCAGCAACAACAACAAAAAGATGACTACATTCAGAAGTTAACTTCCTTATATGGGCTTTACAATCTCTTGACACTCACTAGAAAGACAAAGTTATGGAGTTCTGAATTCTTGAAGAGTCAGTGAGAAATCCCTCTAAGTCTGAATTCAAGCCTCAGTAATGGCACAAAAAGCCCCTTTAAAGGTAGCCTTCAATAATTCCCTTACAATGGGACAATGTAGAAAGAACAGATCTGTATACACATCCAAACAAGTGCATGATATTTCCACATGTGAGCAGTCGCCTGGAAATGCTTAACGCATGCACTTTTAGTAAACTATAGTCTATTATAGCAGTAATGATACTCATAGAAATCTCAAATGGGAATAATTTCCAACATCTCTAAAGCCAGCAAGCAGAGACCACAGCAGGAAAAAGTCTTGAGACTTTCTCATTATGAAGCCTATTGGCACCAAACTGAAAATAAGATTTAACTGACTCAACTATACGAACACATCTGTCCAAATGCATTGGTGACAATGGCAGCAATAAACCAAAACTTCGTTATGAAGTGTATGATTCAGTTACCACCAGCCCAAACCCAACTCCCCCTCTGAGGTGGTACAAGAATATGTATTGATCTTCTTATTGCTTGTAAGCAACACGTGCCTTCTTTCCCCGTAGATGATTAAAATGGTACAGGTATACCACATAATCTTAAGTAGTGTTTAATCTCTATAGCTACTATAATGACCCTCGATTATACAGTTCTGGCAACCTTGCATCTCTGTTTCTGTTTTACTCTTTTATATACTCATAAACTCTTCCTATTGTGAATGCAAATATTTTTCTCTCTGAATGTGAACAATGGCTATACTGCCCAGCTTGGTGATAGGAGTATCTAAGCCCATATGTGTATTGCAGAGAGTAGTAAGTGGGGCCTGTAGGGGGCGTGGGCATGCATGTCTTCATTTGGTTGGGTGTTGGAGCCTTTTGGTAAGACAGCTGGCTACTGAACCAAATCAGTACTAAAATTCGTGAGAGCCACAGGCCTAAAAAGGCCTTGTTGTGCTTCTTGCATAATTGGATCCACAGCCTCTGCTCAAGGCCTTTGCCTGTCCCACCCCGACCCCATTTGGGTTTTGTCACCTGGCATCAGACACAACCCTATCAGGCCACAGTTCTATGGCTAACATCAAAAAGATGGACAGCCCAGATCACTGTTCACGGAACAGGTGAACTTGGGGCAGAGTCAAGCTGGGATTCAGTCTGCAAGTAGTGGCATGTCCCCACCAGATTCCACCTACTGCCAGGGTGTCTCATAAAGAACCTCTCAGGTACTGCATCTAACTTAATTTAGGTGAGATTTGAGAGTCCCTGGAGTGTAATGCATGGGAGAATACAGAAACAGAAAGACAGAATGAAAACAGAAAGTGCTACAGGAAGAAATGGAGGGCTAGGAAAGGGGAAGAGGTCTGCCTTTGAAATTCAGATAGAAACTCAGAACTGCCCAACTCCAAAGCCTGTGCCAAGAGTCAGGGGAAGGAGTCCATATCTCTCCTGTGACAAATGTCAAACCTTCTTCAATCCCATAAAATTCCTAAATGTCCACATTCAAAATAGCTTCAGTATTCATTTAATAACTGAGTAGTTTAATATGAAGCTATTCTAATGAGGCAGGACAACTTCTCAGCAGTATCTGAGAAGTATCTGCACACACACTTGTGTTTTCAGTCCTCGGTCTTCATTTGGACATTACCAGGTCTTTCCTGAAATGGTGTTGCCTCATCTTTCTCTAGCAAAGCTCAGGACATGGCAGCTTTGTCACACATCCCCCAGCCATCCCCAGATTAAAGAGCATGAGAGACTAATCTAGAAAACTCTGCATCAATCCATGGTGACTCCGCTTGCTCTCTGATGCTCTTTCAATTCTTTCAACCTTGTTTCAGACACAACCACTTTTGTAAGTGGAGCTTTAATTTCCTGCTTTGATGTGAAACTCAGGTTTGTCCTAATTGCCTTAGCTCAAAACCTTCCATGAGTTCATCTGGCGGGTGAGGGAGGATAATGTGTGCCTCAAAGACCAGCAGGAACCAGTGGTTCCCAGTCTCTCAAGCCACATAACAGGGAGAAGACATCAGGAATATATGATCCCATGATCCCCAGCACCGCAGTGAAGGATGAGAGACACCAGAGAGCTTGCTTGCTTCCCCCGTGCTGTGAGGCACAGCCTGGAGGTAGGAGCCACACGCTGGGAGCCACATCAGCCAACATCTTGAACTTGGACTTCCAGCCTCCAGATCCCTGAGAAAATAAATTGCAGTTTGCTTAGCCTGCTTGGTTCATGAGATCTTGTGATGGCAATCTGATCCAAATTAAACTCAAATCCAGCCAAGTGTTAGTGGCTCATGCTTGTTAACCTAGCTACTCAGAAGGCTGAGATCTGAGGATCATGGTTTAAAGCCAGCCCAGACAGCAAAGTCCATGAGACTTTTATCTCCAATTAATCACCCCCAAAACAGCTGGAAGTGGAGCTGTGGCTCAAGTGGCAGAATGCTACCCTTGAGCAAAAATGCTCAGGGACAGCACTCAGGCCCAAAGTTCAAGCCTCAGAACTGGCATTTTCAAGCGTGCGGGGGGGGGGGGGGGGGGGGAGGGGCGGCGGGGGGGGGTGGCCTAGTGGTAGAGTGCTTGCCTAGCATGCACAAAGCCCTGGGTTTGATTCCTCAGTGCCACATACACAGAAAAGGCTAGAAAAGGTGCTGTGGTTCAAGTGGCAGAGCACTAGCCTTGAGCAAAAAGTGTCCGAGGACAGTGCTCAGGCCCTGGGTTCAAGCCCCAGGATTGGCAAAAAAAAAAAAAAAAAAAAAAAGGCCTCATCAAATCTATCTCTCTACTTTCTTTGGAAAAGCTACAAACAGAAACCAGTCTATTACCCTGATAGCTGAAAAGGGCATGAGAATGTAAGGAAGAGGCGCTGCGTCTTAAAGATGGAATTTTTATGTCGAATACATTTATAGAGTCAAATGTCACCACTCTTAAGCAATGGAGGAGAACATTAAAAATGGAGTTTCTGTCTTGCAAATCTGTGACTCCCACTCTCTTCCTGGTAGCAGGGATATCCTTTGTGCTTGGCTTTGGCCAAAACAATCAACTATCATACATCATTCTATACAATAAACACAAGTAATTTTGTTACACAATTGAAAATAAGTTTTAAAATATGCAACTTTTCTTCCTTTATGAAGGAAATTGCTCGACAATGGGGCCCAGGGGCAGACAGAAGCCTCCTGCACTCTGCACTCAACAGGTCGATAAACACCCACAATTGTGCTGAGCATCCAATGGCAACTGGGCACGTCGTATCCAAAATTCCTATCGCCAACTGTGATGTTAGAGGTGGTTTAGGCCCAGTCTTACACGTTTTTCCTCCCTGCCTGAGTACACTGGGGCACTTCTTGACAATGGCTGATGCAACACTGGATGAAGAAGAAAGCATTCCAGTCAGCTCTGTCACAGACAGAAATTCAACAACAGTCCCTGGAGTTAGAACAATTTGACTCAATCCATCTTCTTTTGCAGACCTGGTCACCTTCTCCAGACTTGTTCTGTACACCTTGGCATTCACTGCATTGCCCACTGACCCACCCTGTGCGTGCCTGACCATCCAAGACCATTTAAAACTGTTTATTACAGACAGTACAACTTGAGCAATGGAAAGCTCTAGAGGCTGGGTTTTTTTTCCCCCAAATATTTTTATTATCTTTAAGTAGTTGTGCAAAGGAGTTGCCATCCTTTACAAACTATTTTTTATTGGCGGGGGGGAGGGGGTCATAGTTATGACCCAGTGTTGAAACAGAATCAGCGTGGCCTGCCCAGCTGAAGCCAAGAGCCATCAAAATATTAGAACTTTCCACCTTGTCTTCCCGCATCAGGAGCGGGGGGGGGGGGGGGGGGAAGGAAAGAGGGCACAGGGGGACCGGGTGACAGGCTTGTCACTGCTCACACCTCCAACACCCCAGCCACCCAAGTCTCCCTAAGGACATTGTGTGAAGTCCAGTGCCAAGATGCAGGTCACCAGGCCTCGGATCTATCCTTCCAGTTCCCACAGTGGGCGCCCAGGGACATAGGAAACCTGAGTTGCAAGGGTCATGCAGGAGCTAAGGAAAGTGCACATCACAATTCGCCATCTACTGTCACAAGAAGCTATCTGACAAGCTCCCAGCCTCAGGAGCCTGCATACTCTCCTTTCAGCCATCTGCCATCTGGTTTGTCTACTGTGAGGGTCTCAGCTTCTCAGTTCCCTCCGTGCAGGCTCATGCTTTCCCAGGCTTCTGCTCCCCAAGCCTTTACACCATCTGCTAGCTACCATTGGAGTCCCCAGGCAGGAAGACAGCTCCTCCCAACAGCAGCTTCACATATGCAGAACCATCATCAGTGGGACCCCAGACATACCACGCTGGGCCTTCTGAAGTAGATTATTCATGAGGTCTCATTGTCTCCAAGAAGGCGGGCAATGGGAGGGTCTGGCTAACTTCATTAAGCCAATTAACACTGTCCTGTCATACAGCATGGATTCCACCACGGATTTCCCATTGTAAAATCAGCTTGGGTGTGGGGTATGCCAGGACCCCTGCCCTTGAGAGTCTGAGACAGGAAGGTCATAAGTCTAAGGCCAGCCTAGACTACATACATAGGGAGACCTTGTAAAAGGAAAGAGAGGGATTGTAAAATTAACAACAATGCTTTAGAAGTTCCTTATATTGTTTGATCTTTAAGCTTGTCTGTGTAGAGAATAGGAGGGAAGGAAGTAGCTTGTAAAAAAACTAGCACCCACTGAATGCCACAAAGTACACCAGGCCCTTTAAGCTACAGTGTCACCTAGCCCTAACAATATCACCAGAGGCAGGAATTAGAGAAGCTTTTCATTATTGTGAGGTCTCTCTATAAGCACTGGGATTAACAACTGCAGCTCTGTAATGTGATTACAGGTGAAATAAAATGTCTTTCAGTGCACAGCAGAGCAAAACTGTGTTTCCTTCCCAGACCACTGGTTCCAGCCACGCATGGGAAGCCAGAGCTAGCACTCGACCCTGGCTTCCCTGCCTCCTCTTGAATACCACGAGGCTCACTGCATGGTACCTAGACGCCTACTCATCCTGATACACACGACACAACTGGGGCTTCATGCTCTGTGACTTTCAAAAATTGAGCAAAAATAGGCTGTCATGATGCTCCATCATCATGGTCACCATCACTACCTTCCTCCCCTCGTCCATCATCATCATCATCATCACCACCACCATCACCACCACCATCACCACCACCACCACCTTCCTCCTGTTTCTCCTCCTTCTCCTCCTCCTCCTCCTCTTCCTCCTTGAACTCAAGGGCTGAGTACTGTCCCTTGTCCCTTAAATTTTAACACCCAGCCACTCGAGCCACAGCTCCATTTCTGGTCTTCTGGTGGTTAGGTGGAGATAAGAGTCTCATGAACTTTCCCGCCTGAGGTGGCTTCAAACCTTATCTCCAGATCTCAGCCTCCTGAGTAGCTAGGACTATGGGCATGAATCACCAGTGTGCCTGGTTCTGGCTTTGTTTATTGGTCGATAGTGGGGCTTGAACTCTGGGCCTGGGTGCTGTCCCTGAGCTACCACCCAGGCGACCACCCACTTCCAGTTTTCTGGTGGTTAACTGGAGATAAGAGTTTCATGTTCTTTAGTGCCCAGGCTGGCTTTGAACCGTGATTCTCAGATCAGCCTCCTGAGTAGCTGGGATTACAGGTGTGAGCCACCTCGCCCAGCTGGCTTTGGTTCTTGATTCTCAGAGCTAGGGTGACAAGCATGAACTACCAGCACCCAACAAGCTTAGAGGTTTTTTGTTTGTTTGTTTTTTAAATACCAGCAAAAATGAAGGCTTGGAATTCCATTCCGACCACGATCTGGGTCAAGTTTAACAGTGAATGCTGATGAACAGAACTTCTTTAACATGGAGGACGTTCAGTCAGCTAGCCAAACACAGAAGGGACTCCCTCAGCTTCTCCATGATTTGCTATTCTTCATGGTATCTGTCCTTCAGTGCTTCCTTAACCGTTCAGGTTCTTCTCAAGCCAGACTTGGGAATTTCACTCATCTCACACACACTGATTTCACTAATTGTATTGGACTCATTATCTCTAACTACAGCAATAGCTCTGTTTATCTATCTGATTGTCTTGTCTGTCTGTCTATCTGCGTGTGTGTGTGTGTGTGTGTGTGTGTGTGTGTGTGTGTGCTATCTGTCTGTCTAGTTTGTATCTATAAACCATGAACTCTCTCACATGCTCAGCATCTTGGCAGGGAACATAATGTAGATAATACCATGTCTTCTCCTATCCTAGCAAGGAAGCAAGTCCAGAATGTGACGTAAAAAACAAAAATTTTTTTTAGGGACCAGGAGCATAGCCTAGTGGTAGAGTGCTCACCTAGCACGCACAAAGCTCTGAGCTCGATTCCTCAGTACCACATACACAGAAAAAGCCAGAAGTAGCGCTGTGGCTCCAGAGGCAGAGCTCTAACCTTGAGCAAAAAGTGTCCAAGGACAGTGTCCAGGCCCTGAATTCAAGCACCAGAACTGGCAGAATATATATATATATATATATATATACATACACACACACACACACACACATGTATATATTATTATAAAGGTGGTATACAGAGGGGTTATAGATACATAAGTAAAGAGTAAATTTCTTAGGGGCTCGGTGGCTCATGCCTATAATCCTAGCTACTCAGGAGTCTGAGATCTGAGGACTGAGGTTCAAAGCCAGCCCAGGCACAAAAGGACTTGAGATTTTTATCTCCTCTCTATAAAACAGGAAGTAGGGGGGCCGGGAGTTTGGCCTAGTGGTTAAAGTGCTTGCCTAGCATGCATGAAGACCAGGGTTCGATTCCTCGGTATCACATACATAGAAAAAAGCCAGAAGTGGTGCTGAGGCTCAAGTGGTAGAGCTCTAGCCTTGAGAAAGTCCAAGGACAGTGCTCAGGCCCTGAGCTCAAGCCCAGGACTGGCAAAAAAAAACCAAAAAAACAGGAAGTGGGGCGTGACTCAAGAGTAGGGTGGTAGCCTTGAGTTGAAGAGCTCAGGGATAGTGCCCAGGCCCAGAGTTCAAGCCCCATGACCTACAAAAAAAAGAAGTAAATTTCTTTTTGGAGAGTGTCATTCACATATGTTTCTTTAAAAGATCCAGCTGGGAATTTGGCCTTAGTGGTAGAGTGCTTGCCAAGCATGCCCGAAGACCCAGGTTTGATTCCTTGGTACCACTAATATAGAAAAAAGCCAGAAGTTGTGCTGTGGTTCAAAAGAGGTAGAGCTCTAGCTTTGAGAAAGTCTAAGGACAGTGCTCAGGCCTTGAGCTCAACCCCAGGACTGGCAAAAAAAAAAAAAAAAAGTCCTAAGAGATTCAACACTGAACCACAGCAGTCATAAACAAGATTCCCCAAACCAGAGCACTCAGCTAGGACTTTTTGTAGGTTTTTAACCTCCCACAGTCCCCAAATAAAATCAAATCCAGCTATAATGTTAACTGGTCTATGGAAACATAACTTACATTCAATAAAACCCAAGTGTTGGCACATACAATGACTTCAGAGTTTTCTGCTGGGCGAGTATCTCGATAGCCCAGTTATAGAACATTATCATCACCCCAGAACAGATCTGCAATCAATTCCTGCCCCATTCTCAGGTCCAGATATCTTGATCAGTTTTCTGTCTCTACCAATGAGACTTTGGGGGGCATTTCCCATAGAAGGGGTCAGACAACATGCAGTCCTTGTATCTAGCATCTCCCATTTGCTTGAGCTTCTGAGGGTCACATTCAAGGAGCATGCCAATCAAGATAAATGTCACTGACATTTCCTATGCAAGAAAAACAAACAAACTGCTATCCACAGAGTCTGTCCATAAAACTCACTGAAACTGCGGGGGGGGGGGGGTTCCCACCTGTAACCCCAGACATGTAAGAACTAGAAATAAGAGGATCACGGTCTGAGGTTTGCCAGGACAAGTATGAAACCCAATCTACAATTTACTAAACCACAAAAGGATTGGGGCATGGTTCAACTGGTAATCTGGCTTAGCAAGCGAAGGGCCCTGAGTTCCTACTCCAGTACTGCCATAAACAAACAAAAATCCTAAAAACACCAGGGCCCACCACCAGCCTTCCAGGAAACTCTTCTGCCTCAAATCACTTCTCAAATGCCTACAGAGTAGCGTCTGCCAGCATCCATTCCGTTCCTGTGATTCACACAGCAGCCCTGCTCCAGAGACCTGTGTCTGCTGCTTTCAGGGCTGAGGGCCACGCTAGGAGCCCCCATCACTGAGCACAGCCACTTTCTGCTTTCACCCGGAGGCGGGGGTGCACAGTTGCTCGCCTCTCCCTGGCCTGGATGGCTACGTGATAAGGACCGTTCCTCAAACATGGCACCAGCGTGAGGTGGCTCTTACCTGCACAGCCCACGAATGCTCAGGGTCCCGGGTGAGAGAAGCAGCTGGCGGAAGCACAGTGATCCACCCCAGCCATTCCAGCCTGCAGTGGATCCTAACAGGGAATGGTGTCTGGTGGAGGAAAGAACTTGAGATGCAAATCATTCCTCCACACAGGCCACGCCACGAGCCGTGGCACTGAGCCAGTGAGCAGAGCACGGCAGAGATGAATCGCAGAGTGCACTCACCCCACTTTTCTGGAGCTTTGATTATGGCTTTTCATTAGAGAAGAACAGGTGCTCTCCCCACTACCCCCAACCCACTCTGTTCTTATGTAGCAGCCAAACCCAAAGCCTAGAAAGTTCCTTTCTGCTCCCTTCTCAGCTGCAGGGCAGGTAAGCAGGCATGCAGAACAGGCCTGGGTAGGGGACAAAATGACAATGCGTCTACAACAGATATTCCTTAAAACAAATCAGGGAAGTGGAGCTGTGGCGCAAGGGGCGGAGCACTGGCCTTCAGAGAAAAGCCAAGCAAGAGCCTAAGTCTCTGAGTTCAAGACCCATAGCAGCACAAAAAAAGGGGGGAAAAATGATTGTGCTTCCGGAAGGCAAAGGACATTTTGTGGATTTTAATGGCTCTAGCCCAAGCTGATGTGTTTTGTTTGTGTGACCCATTCACCCTAACTAGTGAGGTTTCCCAAGACAACCTCAGGACAATCTTCACTTCTGCTTCTCAAAGAGGCTCACGCGGGGACATGGGCGTAAATGAATGCACAGCACACACGGGTGGAGGAAGAATTCCTCAGCTTACTTCCCAAAAGCTCCCCTCCCCCGCCCCCCCACCCCTGGTTTGCACACTCACCTTTGTGGTAAGGCATTCACCCCTAAAGTGATGACCCAACACTGCTCGGGGAATGCTGAGCTTTCAGACATCGGCATTCCCCAGATAAAGAAATGCCAGTGATGCCGACCTGCTGGGTCACAGCCGGGAGACTTCTGAACGCACCAGCACACGGGAGCCACATTCTCCCAGTGCCTCCCAATGGTTTTCTGTCCCCTGCATTCTTATTTATGCACACTGACGTGCCATGTGGATGCGTGGCTGTGTTAGTGTCCACTTGTGCTTGCAGCATACTCTGACCACATCCTCCATACTCTCTCTGGCTCCCTCCCCCTCCACACTGAATGTGCTTTATCATGACCTTTCCATACATGCCTCCAGTAATCATATTCTCCCCCATCATCTTTTCCCTTCCCACTTCCCCCCGACAAGTCCATTTCTCTTTAGATCTAGCTCCTGCATGAGAGAAAACATGGTATTTTGTCCTTCAGAGGCTTCAGCTCCATGCACCTTACCACAAACAACCTAATTTCATTCTTCTCCAAGGCTGTATAGTACTCCACTATATATTTCTATTATTCATGTGTTCATGGGTGCCCAGTGATGCCACAGCCTCACTGCTGTGAATAGTGCTGCAATAAGCATGGGTGTGCAGGTATCTCCACTGCATGCTTAGTGACATCCCTTAGTGTCTATGTCCAAGAGTGGGTTTCTATTTTCAGGAGCCGCCACACTGATTGCCTTAGAGCATGCCATGCTTCCAGGGGGGATGACCCGCAGCTCCTCACCCAGCAACAATCTCACAAGAGAAGCAGGTTCATCTAGCCACGCATCTCCTCACCTGGACAGCATTCTGTGGCTACTGGAAGAGAACGCCACAAGCCAGTGGAGAGGCCGAGGTGCCTTCTGTCGGGGTGCCAGTAGCTTGCACCTGAAATCCTGGCTGCCTGAGAGGCCTAAATTAGAAAGACCATGAATCCAGGCAGAAAATTCCTCCAGACTATCTCAAGGCAGAAGGTTGATGTGCACATCCTACCTAGGACAGAAATAGGAGGATCGCAATCCAGGCATAGGCCTAGGCAAGACCCAAGACCCTATCTCACAATAACCAGTGGAATAAAGGGCCAAGAGCATGGTGAGTGGAAGAGTGCTTGCCAAGCAAGCACAGGCTCTGAGCTCAAACCCTCATACCACATACTCCCAAGGAGAATCTGGTCTTCACCTTCCAGGCATCCTCCAGCCAGGAGTCTGTACCACTCTGCAACTCTGCCAGGCGGAAAGTTATCTAGTCAGAGACCCTGTCACTGGCGGTGCACAAAGGAGTCCCTTACAAGATGGCATTCCAAGGTCACTGAGCCACAGCTCTGGGCCAGCCCAGAAACCAGAAATCACAGCACCTGACTCGTCCAGAGTTTTTGAAGAAGTCTTTGTTCAAAGAACTGTTGAATAGTAAGAGCATCTTACATATTTGCCACCACAACATGGCAGAATACACAGCATCAATGATGCGATGCTGGTCCTTCTCTTTATTCACTGTGGTGGGGAGATGGGGGAGTGGCTCCCTCAGTTGCAAGGATGGGAGAGCTGAGGGTTCCTGCAGGAGGGCCCTGCCAAATGGAGAACATCGTACCTTTATAGAGCCGTGTGTGGGCTGATAATTACAACATTACAGTACATAAAATTCCCCTGAATGTCAACCCACTAAAAAGCCTTTGACCCACCCACAGACGGGCACTATACCAACAGGACCCCAAAACATCTGTCCATGGCTTGCCTTCCCTCCTCCTTCTTCCTCTCTCTCCCACCACTGCAATGAAACTCAGTCCATGGAAAGGTCTGGACTCTTATAACCAAGTCTAGAAAGACTCACAATCCACACATTTGACAATGGCCAAGAATCGATGCAGACATTACCAACGACTATCTAGTGTCTTGAAGGAAAGCTGAGGGCATCAAGGACAGACTGTCCTCTTAGTCCAGCCCCCTGGTGGCCCAAAGCAGGGAAGGAAGGAGAAAACAAAGGAAAGGAGGCAATCAGTTCTGTGCAGAGCTCCTTAAAGGTACACAATCAAGCTTACAAGTAGTTATTGCAGCGTTAAGAGTTTGCTGGAGTTCTTTCAAAACTATTTTCCCCTCTTTAGACATTATTCTGCCACCCACAGTCTCAACACTACAGAACACCAGGCATATGAGTCTCCCATGACAGGGACAAGGAAGGATATGCCCTGAAGGCGGGACCTTCGAGACCTCTCGAGGAGTCCAAAGGCTCCATTCAGACCCTTCATCTGCGGGGCTCCACTGGCCAGGGTACATGTTCATGTCCCCTGTTCTCAGTGTGAGGCCAAGGAGGAAAGGAAAGGCCACATGCAGCAAGGGTCAGTGCTATCGCGATGCCCAGTAAGAAGAGAAGCAGACACCAACCTCATCACACCGCCCACTTTTGCATGGTAGAATCTCTTTCCCCACCCTTTAAGTTTCTGCTCAAAAATAAATAAATAAATATTACCCTCTGTGCTAGAATTCAATCCAAGAAATGCTTTGGAGGGAGGGGGGGTAATAGAGTTTAAACTCAGGGTCTCATGCTGGATAGGCAGGCACTCTACTGCTGAGCCACACCACCAACCCTGGTTTCTGCTCACTATTTTTAAGATAGGGATGGTAGGTATATGCCACTGTACCCAGCTGTGGGCTGGGGGGATTAGGGATCCTTGAGGACTTGTTGCTCAGGTTGGTCTTCAACTATGGACCCTCCCATTTTCAGCTTCCCAAGCAGCTTGGAATAGAGGCACCAGAGCCTGTCAACATCTGCTGACATTGTGCAGGGCTCTTCCCTGCACACCCCGCCAAAACACCATTTCACCACAGGACTCCTAACACCCCCTCCCCATGCCTGGCCACCACGCTCGGGAACACACTGCAGGTCTGCGCAGCTCAAGGTCCAAAACCTTTCTGTGTGCACAACTCCAGCCTACGTAAGTTCTTAAAGCCTACTCGTGCCTAAGTCAGCTCCTGCATGTTTCCACATCACTGCAAGAAACACACGCCCACAACAACTGGAACCCAACGACGTGATTACACAAACCGGGGTGCTGGGGAGACACCTTCAAGGCCAGGGCCTGTGTTAACTTCTTTATGTCATGCTTACGCCTCATAGCCCAAGAATTAATACAAGTTCAGGAAGAAGACTCTGCAAAAAGAGTCTTGCCTGTACTCCAGGCTAGCACTCCATTACTGAGCCACAGCGCCACTTCTGGTTTTCTGGTGGTTAACTGGGGATGAGGGTCTCATGATTTTCCAGCCCAGGCTGGCTTTAAACCACAATCCTCAGATCTCAGCCTCCTGGGAAGCTAGGATTACAGATGGGAGACACCAGTGATGGGCCCAACGTAGCCCTTGTGTTGAGCAGTCGTGTCCCCGCCAGCCAGGGCTATCTGACCAAGGTCCCTAAGCCCATCTGTGTGCAGCTGGGCTGCAGGGTCTAGTCTCCACATTGCCTGACAAGGCAAAAACGAGCCATGACAAGAGTAACCGAACCTCCTCTCAAACGCTGCCAAAGGTAAACACAAAGGTACCCTCCAAATGCAGGGCACTGACGGGAGCTCAGAATGGCCACCAGGCATTGCCAAGGCCACCAGCTGCACAGCCGAGGTCTGGGGGCACTCCCATCACCCCATCAGTCTCCCATGGAAATTCTGGGTGGTCTTTTTCCTTCATGTCCTGCTCTGTGGTTCATTTCCTGTCCTTTTCTCCTCAGAAATGTCAAGGTCCAATATACCTTGCATAGGACGATAAGAGAGATAAGTGAATAAAGCAATTGCCTGGGACAGTGACTATCGCTATCAAACACTCATCAAGATTACGCTGTGATTCCTGGTAAGATTTATAATGTCAAGGAAATCTGAAGTCAGGCTTAGTCAGTCTCATCTGAGATTGATGGGTGTTAAGGGGCTCCTACCTCAGCTACACATACACACACCCAAAGTTTACATTGCAGACAGTTCAAAAATAGACCTCCACTGGGTGCTTGCTGGTGGCTCATGCCTATAATCCTAGCTGCTCAGGAGGATGAAATCTAAGGACTGGGGCTGGAAGCCGGTCCTGGCAGAAAAAAATCCCTGAGACTCTTATCTCCAATTAAACACCAAAAAGCTGAAAGTGGAGCTGTGGCCTTGAGAAAAAAAAGAGCTGTGGCCTTGAGAAAAAAAAAAGGGGGGGGGGGAAGCAGGGAGGGATGGAGGGAGAGGAAGGAAGGAAGGAAGGAAGGAAGGAAGGAAGGAAGGAAGGAAGGAAGGAAGGAAGGAAGGAAGGAGAAAACAAGTGAACACATGAGACCCTGAATTCAAGCCCCAAGACCAGCAATATACTACCCCCACCCACCACACAAACATACACTCCTGCCTTAGCTGTCCCTCCCTTGACAATAACACTTAAAAGAGAATCAGGTAAATATTCTTACAACTGAGTTTAAAAATAGAGCAGGCAGACATTTGAATATTATTATAAATGGCCGGCTGCAGTGGCAATCCCTATTCCTCTCTTAAAATTCCCGAGAACAACACAACGTGAACAACGCCTGGTTAGTTTGTGAAGTCAACCTCCAGACCCAAGAGCCTGCTGGAGCAGCAAATAATGAAGCCACTCCTTCATCTCTACTGCACACCTGCAGCCAAACTGCTTCGCCAAGCCTTACAGAAGGATGGCTGGGAGAAACACAAGTTCAAGGGCAGCTCTGCTACTTGGACAAGGTTTTGGACCTGGAGAGCGGCTGCCTAAGGCAAACACGTGATCTAATTAGGTCCAGTTGATAAACCGGGCAGCGTTTTGTAGTTGACTGCATGCAGAGTGACGCTCTGCCCTGCCCCTCTTCACCAGGTGGTACCACGCCAACCTGCAGTGCCACCAGAAGGTTCTCTGAATGATAAATAAAATAGCCCTGTCCTTATTCTGACACCAATTCAGGGGACAAATAAATATTCACTCGCTGTCATTTAAAAACCATCATTTAAACAGCAGCATTTAAAGAGTCATTTAAATCACTTTCGATTTGCAAAAGGCATTTTACAGGCACTTTAATGAGGCTAGAACCTCGGGAGGGAAGCTGGCTATGATTCTCAGCATGCAGGCTCATCAGTAAATGCTGTCTGCCAATCTGCGTGTGAGGGGGAGGGGGGGTAGGCAACAAGGGCCAGGCATGGCCACAGGGCTGTCCCTGTCTTTGGCAGCCATGGAAATGCTCCGGGGGAATGGGGTCGGGGAGAAAGCAGCCTCTGCTAGAGGAGTTGCCCTGGCCTTGACTCTTGGGCGACAGGCATTTTATCCAGAGACAGGAATGGAAAGATACAAGAAACTAAATTCAAGGCAGAGAAAGGTGCATGTAAAACCAAGGTTGAGAGCTGGGTGTGTTCCACTGCCATGTGAGCAGAAATCTGGGAAGCTGATGCTGGGAGATGGGGCTCTGGAGAATGGTCTCATCAGTGAGGGGCCAGACAGTTCTGCTCCTAAGACCAGACTCGCAATGGGTGGAGGCTCTGATTTAATTGGCCAGGAGTGGCCCCTGGGCATCTGTATATGGTTCAAGGGCTCTCAGGAGGGTCTCATGCCCCAGTGGCCTAGACCAGCACCTGGCTGCAGTGTGAAGCTACCACCTAAGGCTCTGAAAGAAGAATTCTCTTCTGAATTGCAGCAACCACGATCTTTGTACTTTCTTTTGTTTTGTTTTGATCGCAGCAGGGTTTCTGGACCTTACTCCGGCTTACTTGCACAGCTAGCATTCTATCACTTGAACTATGCATCCAACCTGGCTTTTTGCCAGCTATCTTAGAAATAGAGCCTTAGGAGTTTTGTTTGTTTGTTTGTTTGTATTTGCCAAGGCTGGCTTCCAACTGTGGTCCCCCAGATCAGAATCTCCTTAGTAGTTAGGATTATAGGCATGAGCTACTAGCTCTAGGCCCAGAAGTAACTGTGTATCATTAAAAATTTGATCATAAAGATTTTAGTATACATTATTTAGTATTGTATTGTATTGTATGCATGATTTGGTATTTAGTATTGTTTAGTGTGTACTAAACATCTTAATTAACATAGATGTTAAGTCTGAATTGACCTTTACTCTGGATTAAATCTTTTTTTTTTCCCCCATTGGTGATAGGGCTTGAACTCCTGGCCTGGACACTGTCCCTGAGCTCTTCAGCTCAAGGCTACCGCCCTACTCCCTTGAGCCACAGCCCCACTTCTGGTTTTCTAGTGGTTAATTGGAGATAAGAGTCTGCAGGTCTTTAGTGCCCGGGCTGGTTTTGAATGAGATCCTCAGATCTCAGCCTCCTGAGTAGCTAGAAGTACAGGCATAAGCCACCGTTCACAGCTTGGATTAAATCTTTAGCCTGGGTAGAAAACCAATTCTGACCAACCTGTAAGACCTCATGCGTTGCTGGAAAAGATCAGTAAAGCAAATCAGCCTAACAGACAGATTCACCCAGCCAGCCTGAGATGAAGACAGAGCCTGGCACTTGAGAACTTATTTTTATCCGAAGCTCTTGAATGCTCTCAAAGATCATCCTGTAGACAACCCAGGACTTTTATAGCAGAGCAAGTGAATGCGAGGTCGTGATCTCTTAACCCTGAACGGCTGGTGTTTTCCTATCCCACAAGGATGACAAACCCTGGTTGTGGGGGCCGTCCCTTTCTCCTTCCTGCATCTGACGAGGACTCTGAATAGCACTCCCCTGCTTTCTGAGCCAACACAGTGCTCCCTTGGCTACCACCAATCAGCTGGGCCAGGCAGAGGAATCAAACCAACATAGGATTCCTGCCCCATCTCTTAGTGTGCCTCTGAAAGGAACTACACAGCAGGCGGGGGCCTACCTCCTGACCCATTTACACCAACAATCCAACCTTTTAGGTAAGCAAATATGATTTGCAAAAATCTTCAGGGACCTATTTTTTAGGTTTGGGGGGTGGGAGAAGAAAATGTTTCCACTCCGGCAGCAGAACAGGAAGAAGAGATCAATCTACCAAAGAAAGTCAATCCCCAATTCTGGAAGTGACTTTTAAGTGAACGCTATCCAGAAGTTAACAACTCCACAAATTCATTTAATATCAAGGGGCAGATTTGTGTTTCTTCATTTTGTCTGTAGCTGTGGTGACTCACGCTGGGAAGGAAATGGGTAGGTCTCGTCCTCACCTCAGGAGTGTGGTTATTTTAATCAAGTACTACAACATGTGGAGAAACACTTAGCTCACTGCATGTCATAAATATGGAATATGGTTTACAAACAAATATTGCAGGAGTAGCAGTCATTATTGAGTAGGCAAAAGGTGATTGAGGCCGAGTGCCTGTGACTTGTGCCTATAAACCTAGCTATTCAGGAGGCTGAGAAGATCACAGCTCAAAGCCAACCTGGACGGGGCAAGCAAGTTTGTGAGACTCATCTCCAATTAGCCACCAAAAAGCCAGACGTGGAGCTGTGGCTCAAGTGATAGAGTGCTAGACAGCCTTGAGCAAAACATGGTAAGACAAGGCACGCAGGCCCTGAGTTCACACACACACACACACACACACACACACACACACACACACACACACACACACACACAGCTGAATCCTTTAGGTCATCTCTAGGTCATCCAACAATCGACCTCCTAAAATCAGTTGCTTTTCAAGTCAGTTCCTTCACTGGCATCTGCCACAAGCATGGGGGATTCGGCGGACCTGGGAGTCAAAGGTCATGTGACAGTTTGAAGCCGCAACTATGAGGCCAAAATAATGCAGCTGAACCCACCTGTTTATTTTTTTCTCCTTTCAGAAAAGAAAAGCGTTTACTTGGCTAGAGAATCAAATGCAAGCAAAATGGTTCGAGTCTACAGATGGGTCTCAGTGGATTTCTATGTGCACATGCTTCCTTGCTTGGCAAAGAATAAAAGGCTAAGTAGACAAGAATAACTTGATGGACTGTCACATTTACCACATACTTCAAAATACCTGCACCTAGCCAGGACCATAATATGTTGGTTCTACAGGGAGCTGAGCAAAAATGGTTGCCTCAAACAAAATGGCCGTCTCTGTAATGTGGCAACCACGACCCTTCTGCCACCTGGAGTGAGGGCAGCACCCTCTCCACTGCCCTCACAAGCCTGGGAAGTCCCTGATCTGCCGTCGTCTAGGCTCCTGGAGTCCTGTGACACTGCTGGTTTCATTTCAACAGTCACTCGTGCTGGTGAAGAGCATGGCGATTTTAACTCCTTGCGGTGACTGACTCATCCGGTGTTACACTGATTGTTTCCTGTGCCACTGGAACTTGCTGTCCAGCCTCTCGGGGAACTGCCTGACAGCCAGAACTTTCCCTCTGGAGTGGAGCTTGGTGCCTTGGAGAAGGATCCTCATGGTCTACTCTCGGAAGTCACTTTACCTGTCCTCAGGTGGCCTTTGTTGACCTCCTCAGGAGTCAACTTTGAGCCTCCTGGCTTATCTAGTGTGGTCATGTGTCTCGGCTCGGCTATGAGGAGAATGTTACCCACTCTTGGACGTGCCCAAGCCAGGCCTGTTCTCACAGGCCCTGAAGCTTAGTAAATATTTACCAGCATGCCTGGTCTAAGCAAACACATGAGAGCCACCCTTGGCCTGTTCTTCACCAGAAAATAAAACAACTCTTAGTATAACTAGTAAACAAGGCAGGATGTGTCAGGAAGTCACAGCCAAGTGAAGAAAGGCGCCTTCCATCTGGTTGAGTTTTGCTGAGAGCCGGACATCTGAACAGGACTTTCACCTCCAGCTCTGCCCTGCTTCCCATTTGCTCCCCACTTATTTAATTCAGGAACTTAATAGATCGTATTTTCTACCAAAATGTCTTAGAAATACATATATTACTTGAAAACACAGGATCACATACGGCATCACTGTTCTCAAGCACAGTTCCAGGCAGGGGAAAGGTTCAAACTGAAGAATACAAAAATGGGAGGGGGTCTCGAGCCGCAGGCTATCCCACCACATGTCTCATCACAGAAGGATGAGATGTTATCCAGCCCTTTAGTCCTGTGCCCTCCTTCCCTTAGGCCTGCAGACAGATAACAATGAGCAAAACATATAATTGACCATAGACTGCTATTCTGGTACTTTTTCTCTTTTTTTAAAACAATTTTATTGTTATTATTAAGGTATTACACTGAGGAGTCACCATTCCATAAGTCAGGTAATGTGAACGTTTCTTTTTATGTCACCCCTTCCTTTCCTTTCCCTCACTTTCCCCCTATGTAACTACATAGGCCATAATCCTATCAATAGCATGGTTGCCTTTCTACACCCTTCTCCCCTCCCTTCTGCACCCCCTTCTACTCCCCACAGAAGAAAACAAAAGCAAATACTATCAACAATAACATCTCCCCCCTCATTTATCCATCATTGGACTTGAACTCTGGGCCTGGGCACTGTCCCTGAGCTCTTCAGCTCTACAGCTTGAACCACAGCACCATTTCCAGTTTTCTCGTGGTTAACTGTAGATACAAGACTCACAGACTTTAGTGCCTGAGCTGGCTTTGAACCTTGATCCTCAGCCTCCTGAGTAGCTAGGATTACAGGTGTGAGCCAACACGCTCGGCCAACATCTTCTGATACTTTCTACACCACATTGCCTACCCAGAACAAGGTTTCCAATGCAGGGAGAGAAACCACCCATATATATGTGCACCACTTCGAAAGCCACTGGCTCTAGACACCTGCGTGTGCTTGTGGAACCACGAGATATAAATGGCCAGTGCCATTACATCTTAAAGTTTACCTAACTAGCCATGTGTATAAGTGACTACTGTCTTGAATGCCATACATTTATTATCACACTACCCAACTTGAAACGTTCTGACACATACACCACCCCCATGGTATTCTTCCATCCTTCCACCACTTCATTCTTGCTCAATACTTACTAACATTTTGTGTGACTTCTAGCTCCATTGCTTTATCTTAAGAAAAAAGACAAGAGTCACGTGAAGACTTCAGATTTTGAGAGGTTAAAACACTGACTTTCTGCAAAGCCACGGTGGGTCTCACTTCCCGGCCTTGAGTAACACACAGGGACTTCTTCAATTACCCACAGCAGGCAAGATATGCTCAAGTTGCTGTGGATGCTTCCAGAATGTCACACTGAAAAGCACACACTGTACTTTCTGTAGAGCAGGAAATGTCAACAGAAAACCCCCCGGCAGAGGAGGGTAATTACATTTTGCTTCCTACTCTTGGAAAAGCCTTTCCAAGGTCCACCCACCCAAGTTTAGTTTTCTCTCCAAAGAGGTTCTCATGAGGGACACAGAAGCCATTGTCTCCCCAACACTCCCTTCAAATGGGACTTTGTCTCCCTCCTCCACAAGACACTCTCCAAGAAAATGGTGCAGAATAATTGGGCCAAATGGTGTCAACTTGGTGTAGCTTACACAGACGCTTCTTTGAATGATCCAGAGAGCTGGCTGGGACAGTATCCCACGGACTTGGAGGCATAGAGTTAAGGGGGGGGGGGCAACTACTGGAGAGAAGCTGATGAGGAGTGGGGAGGTATTCTGCCAGCTTGTGGGGGTGACATGGTTAGGGTGACAGATGTCCTTCAAAGGCCGAGTGCTTGGTCACCAGCCCAGAGTGCTTGAGGGGGGCTTAGTGGTTAGAAGTGAGGTCAGTGAGGATATGTCCTTTAAGAGTACACTGGGATCCTGTTCCCTTCCTCCCTTTTTGGCTCTTTTTTTCTTTTTCTTTTTTTTGGGGGGGGTCGGGGTGGTGGTCGTGGGGCTTGAACTCAGAGCCTGGGCACTGTACCTGAGCTCTTTTTGCTTAAGGCTAGTTATCTTCCACTTTGAGCCCCAGTACCACTTCCAGTTTTCTGGTGGTTAACTGGAGATAAGAGTCACAGACTTCCCTGCCCAGGCTGGCTTCAAATCATGATCCTCAGATCTCAGCCTCCAGAGTAGCTAAGATTACAGGTGGGAGCCACCAGCACTAGCGCCTCTCTGGTTCCTGTCGCTTCCTTGGCCTCCCACTCCTACAATGACATGTGGCAGTGTGCCACTACAGGCCCAAAGAAGCAACAGGGCCAAGGGATTGTGGACGGAAAGCTGAAACTGATCTAAAATAAACCTTGCTTCCTTTCAAGCTGATTTCCTCAGGTAATCTGTCACCGTGATGGAAAGCTGACTACAACAGTGTGGTACAAGACAATAAGTCCCGGTATGAGGACACAGAATCACGCAGTGATATTGGGAACTGGGCTCCTGCAGAAAATGGCCCAAGGTGAGCACGCTGCTCTGCAGGCACACAGGCTCTATGTGCCTGAGCAACTTTAGAATGAGAAAATCCTGCCCGGGAGTGCACACAGAGGCCAGTCCGACAGTCAAATCCCATCAAGACTCTGACAACCAACATTTCCTCCACAGTGGGAGATGGCATCCTTACGAGTTTTAAGTTCTTTCAATGAAGAACAAAGAAAATACTTGTGATCCAGGGGCCAGTGCTCTTTCTTATGTACTCGAACTGGAAACCCCACCTGCCAGCTGCTCTGGCCAACTTCAAACTACTTAGACCCCATCCTTTCCTGCACTGAAACTGCATGGGGTTGCGCCTTCCACCATTGGCCTCCTGCCACGTGGTCCTCGCTGTGGGCCACGGGGAAGAGCAAGTCAGATCCTTTCTCTTGGAATCAAAACCTGATTTCTCCTGGCATCCAGCCATTTCTCCAGGTTCCTCTTACAACATCACCATCCCTCATTTTGTTTCAGTAATGAAACAGCCATTCCTCTGTATAAACAGAACACATTTCTGCCTTTACACATTCTCTTCCCTTGTCCTGAAATGACTTCCTTCCTCACTTCCTACAAACCTCTGCTTAATGGCACTTAATAGACAGACTTGCCTACAAAGGTTATATAAGATAAAGATGCACAGACCCACAAATGCATGCATTTCCTTCCTGGTTGTTTTTCTTGTTAGACCACCTAATACATGGTATAGTCATATCCATAGACCTCCTGATACATGACATATTTGCCTTTCTGCACTGGAACATTAAGTTGCCCTGAACCAGGAATATTATCCATTCAGTATCTCACTATATTGCCAAAACCTAAAATAGCAGAATATACCTGGATGAGGTACTAAGTGTTTATTAATAAGCACCTGTGGGTGCTTTGTATCTGCCTGAATTTCTGGGCTGCTCTTTCATAAAAGGTTTTCCTCAATCTGTTGGTAATTTGTATGACTATGCAAATATCTCAGGAAGGACCCATGTCAAGAGTTGCCAAGCTACAAAGGGACAATACAATGTACACAAAGCCACGGGAGTGGGGGCAATCCAGTTCTTTGTCAGAGGCTCTCTTGGCACACCCTCCCATCCCACAGGGATGAGAACAAGCGACCCGGCAGAGGCAAGCTGGGAGGGAAGAGGCCTGTGTTAAGGTTAATTCCATCTCATGAAGCCCTGGAGTAAATGAACAGATGATGACAGCCCCAGATGCCCAGCCCCGAGGGAGAACATCTGCGGATCCCCCACTCAGCTAACCCACCTTACCTCCAGGACACAGAACCCTCCTCCACCATTCGTGGAGGGGAGAGAAGGCTCTCGGGGCCCGGTCTACACTGGCCCCACGTGGAAGAAACTCAGGCATGACAGGCATCTGTCCGAGCAAACACTGGTCCTAGGAGGAGAGTCTCCCTCGCCTCACCTGCTCACAGCACCAGCTGAAGAACCGGAAGCTGTTAACCTTGCCAGTGAGAACTCTGCAGGTGAAACCTTCCCCTCCTGGCAAGCAGATGCGCTCTGGGGTGTGTTGTTTGTGGATTTGTTATTATTAAATACTTTTATTATCCTTATGAAGGTGATATACAGAGGTTATCATTTCAATTCTTTTTGGACGATGTCACCCTCTCCTTCGAGCTCTCCCAGTGTTCCCTTGCCATCCCAGCCCACACGTTACATAGGGTTATGTTGTGGTTGTTGTTTTTGCCAGTCCTAGGGCTTGAACTTGGGTTCTGGGCACTGTCCTTGAGCTTTCTCAAGGCTAGTGCTCTACCACTTGAGCCACAGCACCACTTGTAGCTTTTTTAATTTCTGTGTATGTGGTACTGGGGAATCGTACCCCGGGCTTCCTGCATGCTAAGTGAGCACACACTCTCTCAGGCATGATACAATTCATGTTCAACATGGCATCTAGTGACAACCACTCCTCCATCTGTTCACTCTTTGTCCCTCTATTTCTGTGCCTCCCCTTAGCTCTTCAGACCGATACATGAACAAACAAGACAGAAAAGGGAAAAAAACTCCTTTTGCTTCCATTTCCTGGGGTTCATTTAGATAAATATTATATGATCGGAAGCACAGAGGCACTGTTCCTTTGTGTTCCTCTCGTAAGTGTTGTAGTTTGTGGTGTGTGTGGTGTGTGTGTGTGTTTAATTTATGTCAGTGCTAGGGTATGAACTCAAGGCCCTGCTTAGGTTTTCCTGCCACTAAAGCCACACTTCCACTTCTAGCTTTTTGCTGATTGAGTGGACATAAGAATCTTTTGGATTTATATTGCCTTCGAATCTCGATCCTCAAACCTCTACCTCCTGAGTAGCTAGGATTACCAAAAGTGCATTTTGATGGTCTGCAGGATCAATCCACTGGCAGCAGATACCAGAGTTCAGGCTTGAACTCTGAGCCTGGGCCTAGTCCCTGAGCCCTTCAGCTCAAGGCTCCCGTCCTCCCCCTGAGTCACAGCCCCACTTCCGATTTTCTAATGATTAAATAGAGATAAGAGTCTCAGGGACTTTAATGCCAGGCTGGCTTTGAATCCTGATCCTCAGATCTCAGCCTCCTGAGTAGCTAGAATTACAGGCATGAGCCACCACACCCAGATGACACGGAATATTTGAATACAAAGAATCCCAAACATTAATGAGTTATAAACTATCACTCCACTGAGTCAAATTGCTCACACAGAAAAAAAACCCCACTAGGAATTGCAGCTCCCACAATGTCCAGAAATAGAATCCATAACATATGATGAGCCTCATTAAGACATCTGAGAGCTTGTTTTTTTCTTTTTAAAGCAATTATGTAATGGGAGGGGATTAGTAATAACTTAGAATACCATTTACATGCCACTTAAGCCAGCCTTGCTCTCCCCGCACATAATGTCATTCACTGGACATCTGACCCGGATGCAATGGGTCAGAGCCACTGCCTCTATCCAAACAGCAGCCCCTCTGCAGGCCCCTCCAGCCAGCAGACTGATACCACGTGCCGACCAAATTTCTACCCACTAGGACTGTGAAGCGGAAACAGAATGAAACAAACAAACAAACCAACAGGGCTGGGAGTGTAGCCTAGTGATAGAGTGCTCGCTTCACATGCACGAAGACCTGGGTTCAATTTCTTAGCACTACATACACAGAAAAAAAAGCTGGAAGCGGCACTATGGCTCAAGTGACGGAGTGTTAGCCTTGATCAAAAAGTGTATAAACGAGCGGGGCCGGAGCGAGCGGGGCCGGAGTGAGCGGGGCCGGAGCGAGCGGGGCCAGAAAAAAAAAAAAAAGTGTACAAGGACAGTGCCCAAGCCCTGAGTTCAAGCCCCAGGACTGGCAAAAACAAAAAACAGTTGCTGAAGTATCCGTGGCTCACACCCACAATCCTAGCCACTCAGGAGGCTGAGATCTGAGGATCATGGGTCAAAGCCAGTCTGGGAAGGAAAATCCATTAGACTCATCTCTAATTAATCACCAAAAAGTCAGAAGTGGAGCTGTGGTTAAGAGTGATAGTGCACTAGCCTTGAGCAAAAAAAGCTCACAGATGGCGCCCAGACACTGAGTTCAAGCCCAGCACACACATGAAAAGTACACAGCCAAAGCAAAATAGGAAGGGCCAGAGGGGGCCATGGGAACACAGAAGGAAATGGCACCAAGACGGGCCGGGAGTTTGGCCTAGTGGTAGAGTGCTTGCCTAGCATGCACGAAGACCCGGATTCGATTCCTTGGTACCACACACATAGAAAAAAAAAGCTGGAAGTGGTGCTGAGGCTCAAGTGGTAGAGTACTAGCCTTGAGAAAGTCCAAGGACAGTGCTCAGGCCCTGAGCCCAAGCCCAGGACTGGCAAAAAAAAAAAAAAAAGAAAAAGAAAATGGCACCAAGAAATCAGGAATAGCTTTCCAGAAGGACTAGCACTGGAGCTCAACACTGAAGCTTGCCCGAGACACATGGGATCAATACATTCCAGAGACCCCCACAAGGGAAGCAGGACTGCAGGGCAGCTCTAAGGGGACCTTTAAGTATTTCTTAAGCCCCCATCAGTCCTACAAGACCTCATGCATACACTTGGTATGTGCATTGTACAAAAGGTGACAAGGGGACCAGCTCAGACACATATGGCTTCACTCATGGTACTTTATACCTGCTAGTTTAACAACCCAGCCTGTATGCCTTCTAAAACCCTGACAACAGCGGTGGCACGGGTTTGATTCACCAATATATTCCTGTTCTTAAATGAAATGTCTGCACCAAGCAAGACGTGCATTACCGGGCAGTCTCCAGGATTTAGGGGAGATGTGAGATGCTAAGGTGAGCAGAAAGATGAGCTGGCCCTGACTGACCATAAAAAATACTGAGGCTTGATAAGGGTCAAGAGATAGAGCGACAGGCTGCAGAAAGCAAGAGCACTGATGTGGTTGGTGGGTTCCCGGGACAGATATCAAAGGTGAGACTGGAATCAAGAGAGAGAGAGAAGGCAGTGGTTTCTTTCTAGGGACTCAAGAGCAGGATCTTAGGGCAGGAAGAGAGAATCCATTGGATGGCAGACATGTTGGTCTTAGGGAAATTCATGGGTGAGCAAAGGTGCAATCTGGTCCTAGATGGATAGGAAGATGTACTAACATGGCACATGGCAGAGGCCACTCAAGGGGCCAGGAAGCCCTGGGTAAGATATACCAGCTTGGAGCAAGGTGTCTTCCGAGAGGTTGCAACAGCTGAGCTCCTAAGCCAGGCTCTTGGCCGGAGCCTGTACCTCTAGCTACTTGGGAGGCAGAGATTGCCCGATCTTAGCTTAAGGCCAGCTTGAGCAATAAAGAAACTGGCAAGATTCCCTCTCAACCAGTAGCTTGGCACAGCTACAGGGGGAGCTCAATGGCTGAGCAGCTCCCACCCCGGCCAATGACACGAGGAGGCCCAAGCAGGATGGCAGACCTGGGTGGTCCAGGCAGAAAGCAAGATTCTACCTCAAAAATAACCAACATAAAAGGAGACTGAAGGGTTTGAGGACTTGCAAGGCCTTGTTAGGTACTCAGCTCCCAGGGGGGAAAAAAAAAGGACTGGAGGTAGATTAAACACCTAAGTGAGGCCCTGAGTTCAATCCCCAGATCAGTACTCATAAAACATAAATCAAACAACAAAAGCCACCAAAATAGAAAAACAAAGCAAAACAAAATAAACAGCTAAAACAAAAATGTGGGGCTCCCATCCTATAACCACTAACAGAGTATCAAACGCTCGTAAGTCATAATCAAGCCAATCATACTATTTCCCATTGGGAAGCAACCACGGATGGCTCTCGCACTGGGCTATTAGCATAACCCCCTGGCCACTGAAGGCTCTGGACAATGGAAGCCCCAGCTCTGGAAGCTCCGTAAGGTTAGGCAGAAGTCTGAACACAGCCTACTGGATTTAAAAGCTGTTGGACCCAAATATAACAGAACTGTGCCCAGATCAAATGTACACATGCTGACTGCTTTCATATCAACCAGGATCCTCTTTGATTTTAATTTCTGTGAGAACAAGGGACTTTGTGGGAGGATAATGAGCATATCTGAATGTCTCTCATGCACCTGGCTTTGCCAGCCTGCAAATGACAGTGCTGAACACTCACATTTCTTCCCGAAGCTCTTTGAGATATAAACACTCAGGTAATTCTGAATGAAATAAAATGAGTAAGCAGCTGATCTAGTAGAAAGGGCAAAGTTGCTATAGAAAGAGACAGATACTCATGACCTAAAAAGCTAAATTCATATATTTTATTCCAATTTTGATAATTCCTCACAGTAAGGTAAGTACAGCAATATGGAAGTAGTTCGCCAGATCTTCCATTTTCAAATCAGATCATAAGTTAGAAAGAAAAAAAAAAATCCCACGTGGTTTGCTGGTCCAGAGGCCACATCTCTCTTCATGGGAAGCCATTTTCCACCTAACCAGGCAGGAAAGAATAAGGCAGAATCTGCCAGAGGCATGCCTCATTCAAGTAGAGTCCACAACTAACAGCAGGTATTGAAAGAACAATTTGGAAGTTTACTTTTAATCCCATGCTTGTTCAAATTACCCCCGAGGCACTCTGAAATCCTCTGAACATTACAAATTCACTTTACTAAGATGGGTGGTATAGTTTGGGTCTGTAATCTCAGCACTCAGGATGCAATGACAGTTCAAGTTCAGCTTGAGCTATAGAGCAAGACTCATTCTCTTAAAAAAAAAAACACTAAAAAATTAACTGCCTCCATTGTAAACATGTGTGAAAATGTCACCGTGAGATTTCTGCCTATACAGTTAATGTAAGCTTACAAAAAATAAAATTTAAAAATTAACTTTCTCAATTTACAATGAGACAAAATAAAATTCATTTGTAAATATAGTCAAAGGGGAAAAAAAAACGCTGCAAAAGAAAGGGAGTCCGAAAAAAATAAATAAATAAAAACAATGGGAGTTGGTTATTCTGAAAAGTTTAGTACAATCAACCAACTCCATAAAGAGTTATCACAAAAGCCAACTTACCCACCTCGTTAGTTTTTAGTGCTCAGACTGGCATTCCAGTTCTCAAGTTGGCATAAACATGGCTCACGGGTTTGCTCTGTTGCCTAGGTACTGTGTGATGAGGATGAGGTGGAGAAAAATGACAATGTACACAACTTCTTGGGCACTTTAAAGCACTTAGTTGGATATTAGTTACCCAAGTGTGTGTCAACACAGCTTTCTGCATGGCTGGCAATGTGGCTCTGTTCAATATGGCTGCCGCCGGCCCCAGGTGGCTAACCACCTGACTCACGCAATGAACTAGCATTTCACCGCACATCCCTGAAATGGATCTACCTACAGCCTCCTTAAAAGCAGCCAGTGAGGGCTGGGAGTTTGGCCTAGTGGTAGAGTGCTTGCCTAGCATGCACGAAGACCTGGGTTCCATTCCTCAGTATCACATATGTAGAAAAAAGCCAGAAGTGGTGCTATGGCTCAAGTGGTAGAGCTCTAGCCTTGAGAAAGTCCAAAGACAGTGCTCAGGCCCTGAGTTCAAGCCTCAGGACTGGCAAAAAAAAAAAAAAAAAAGCAACCAGTGAAGCTACTCAGGAGACTGAAATCTGAGGATCATGGTTCAAGGCCAGTCCAGGCAGGAAAGGCCATGAGACTCTAATCTCCTACTGACTTCCACAAAACCAGAGGTAGAGCTGAGAATCACAGTGTTAGAGTGCTAACCATGGGCCTGGAGTTTGGCCTAGTGATAGAGTGCTTGCCTAGCATGCATGAAGACCTGACTTCGGTTCCTCGGTACCACATATATAGAAAAAAGCTGGAAATGGTGCTGGGGCTCAAGTGGTAGAGCTCAAGGCTTGAGAAAGTCCAAGGACAGTGCTCAGGCCCTGAGCTCAAGCCCAAGACTGGCAAAAAAAAGAAAAAGAAAAAGAAAAAGAAAAAAATGTTCTGATAGTTATAAATTTTTAGAGAAGTATGAAGTCCATGTAAAAGCCTAGCCTTTAGGTTTCTCTTTCTCAGAGTAAGAGCAGATATAGTACCTTGAAAAACAATAGTAGATTGGCTGACACAATTAGAAGATTTATCAACAAAAGTCTGTCCACAGATGTAAAAGCAGAAACAAAAGCAACTCTTGTGGATGACATCATCTTTGGCAACTGTCAGACCCAGGCATAGATTTCAGTTCTGTCTGGGTTTATGCTTCTCCTGGGTCATGACGTCAACATCATAGCAAACTGTTGTTTTCTTAGGTGTTCAGAGAAAACACTGGCTTTGAATCTTCACCTGTGGCATTTCCCAGGGGGCCCTCCTGCATTCTATTAGAGTGAAAAGCTTGCAGAAAGGTGGAAGCCTTCGGTAAGTAAGGTTAGTCTTTCCTGACGTAAGTGTTTTGTGAATAGCTTCCTCTCACGCTTCCCTTCGTTCTCTACTTGGAACTGATAAAAAGAGACCTTCATTTCCTTTCTGAAAATTCCAGACTAGTCAAATTACAGGAAAGCCACTTTCAACAAAATACACTGACAGATTACAACATTGATATAGAATGATTCTGTTAATCAAGTCAAAATGTTCCTTTTTAAAGAACACAGACAAATCCTCAAATGCATAAAGTTCCTCATTATGCACAGAAAAGCAAAATAATATGTGCATACTGATTAGCATAATTATTTCAGTGAGACACATCTTCTAAGATGTAGGTATAATGACATCTTGTTTGTACAGCAATGTCAAAAAAGTGTGGGTGTATATGTATATGCAGAATTTTCCAGACATTCTCTCCAAATCAAACTCAAACCTCTAACTTTTAATCTTCCTCAACAGGCATCATTTCCAAATACATACGACTGTCTTGAGGTTTTAAACAGAGAAAATGTTGTTCCTGAGCAGCCCTTGTTCTTACTAGTCTGGTCAAAGAAGCGTCTGCTCCTCACTATTACTTAAGTCAGAGCTTTCTTTGTTTGTTTTGGTCAGTCATGGGTTTGAACACAAGGCCCGGGCGTTGCCCCTGAGATTTTTTTGCTCAAGGATAGTGCTCTACTACTTTGAGCCACAACATCTTTTCCCAGAACTCAGCTATTAATTCGTGAAGCTTGCTTTGTTCTGTTTCTGGGGTTTATACCTCCCAATTTTATTTCAGGATTTTTTGGAATTAGCATGTATTTGTTGTACAAGGAGAAGGGGCTCCCAGCAACCCTTCCACACATACATTATTCAATGCACTCAAAGCGGGCTCGCCCTCCAAACTCCCTGTGACTACAATTTTTTTTTTTTTTGGTCAGTCGTGGGACTTGAACTCTGGGCCCAGGAGCTGTCCCTGAGCTCTTCAACTCAAGGCTATTGCCCTACCCCTGGAGCCATGGCACCAATTCCAGTTTTCTATTGGTTAATTGGAGCTAAGAGTCTCATAGACTTTAGTGTCTGGGCTGGCTTTGAACCTTGATCCTCAGATCTCAGCCTCTTGAGTAGCTAGGATTACAGGCGTGAGCCACCGGTGCCTGGCTTAGTTTACCTACTTTTAGATTTATTTGGGTCGTCTACTTTTTTTTCCTTCAGGTGCAATATCATTTTCCAGCCTTTGTAGATCAGTCACTGCTGAACTGTAATGTGAATTGACAGCTCTATAAAATGGGCTGAGCAGAACACATCGGGCAAGAAGGAATTATTATTCTACTTCACTGTGAGCTCTGTATAAATCCTGGCTGGGCACTCTGGGCAAAAATCATAGGTTCTAAGGTTTCTAGATGTCTTTTTCAGAGATTCTGAACCACTCATGAATCTAGAAAAAGATCTCTTCCCTGACTTTTTACTTCCCCATTCCATCAACTGCATGCATGAGGAGAAGACTGAACAGGAGCATCCACGCCGCCAGCCCTCAGGGGATGCTTAAGGCTACTAGGATGGGCCAAGAGCCAGGAGGGCAGGCAGGGAGCAAAACCACACAAAGACATCAGAACTTTCAGCACTTGTTTAGGCCATCACCACTCATATATGCCTAAGAAACAGGAAGTGATTTCTAGACACAATGGCCCTCATCACATCCTCTGTGACTTTCATAGGCTCCTGATTAATGCAGTGCTGTCAGGAACATGATACAAAACAGCAAGCAATCCCCACATACAAGAGTGCTCAAGGTTTCTGAACGATAGTGAAACATACAAGCCACCCTGCCTCTAACCCAGAAGGCTACACGGCTGCCACTCATCAAGAACGCAGTCTCTTCCCATGCTTTAAGATGCCACCAATGCCAACTTCTTGCCAGCAAAATGAGACATTTTACATTCATTAGTGGTTAGAGTCTCTCCGAGATACAGAAAACAAAATGTCTTCATTAAAAAAACAAAAACAAGAAACAAAAAACAAAAGGTGGTGGCTCACGCCTGTAATCCTAGCTACTCAGGGGGCTGAGATCTGAGGACCGCCATACAAAGCCAGCCAGGGGACTTAAGACCTTGAGACTCTTATCTCCAATTAACCACTAGAAAATCAGAAGGAGTGCTGTGGCTCAAGGGGTAAGGGAGGTAGATTCCTCCCAGGCCCAGAGTTCAAGCCCCAGGACAGAGCAAACACACAAAAAAAGGGAAACTATTTCCTTTTAAAATCTTTAATAAAAAAAAAGTGACAAATTACATCATGCTACCAAATATTTCTTTCTCCCTAGAATCTTGTCAGATTTTTGCCTTGAGGGGAACATGATTAAATCTATTTTTAAAATTTAAATTACAACGGATGCCAGTGGCTCACACTTGTATTCCTAACAACTCAGGTAGCTGAGATCTGAGGATATCCGTCCAAAACCAGTCCAGACAGAAAAGTCTATGAGACTCTTATCTCCAATTATCCACAAAAAGCTGGTAGAGAAGCTGTGACCCTAGTGGTAGAACACTAGTCTTGAGCACAAAAGCTCTGGGACAGTGCCTAGGCCCAAAGTTCAAGCCCCAGGGAGGGCGAATAAATAAATAAATAGATAGATAAATAAATAAATAAATAAATAAATAAACAAATGGGTATTTTAAAGCATGTATTAAGCCACTCAAAATTTAAAAATTATCATAGACCATTCTATTTCATCAAGAGCTCTGGAAAAAATAAATACATAAACATAAAATATATATATTTATCTATATATATGTCTAATCAGATTCAACCATCTATTTTATATGGAAGCAGATTCTAGACATCATTTATTCCAGGCATGAGCAGTTCACTATGTTCAATCTACTTCTGAAGATAAGAATCTGAATTCGTTTGGATAGTGCTTACATAATTCTGTAACCGTAGAGATTAAGACATAGCATTAACTTATTACAGTATCACATAGAGAAAACCAAAGCAAAATCCTGGCCCTGGATTCCTCACAGCCCTGCTTGCTAAAATATTTATTTTCCAGATAAATGAGCCCTAGGTCATGACAGAGCTAATTTACCAACTCACTCAAACAAGGTCAGCAAGAAGAAACTAGTATTATGTAACAAAAGCGCACTTTTTAATGAAATTATATTTCTCTGTGAAGGAATCAATTATGTTATAGCCAAGTACCTCTTATCTTACCTAAATTAAAAGCATGAAAGAATGAATTGTTCTGAATACCAAATGTACTCAATAGGCAAGGAAGCCTTGAAGATTGGTGAGGAGGTTTTGCCAATTCAAATGATGCTGGTTTCTGCTTTTTTGTTAAGATTGTGAGTGGTGGATATTGGCTTGAAACTGATTTCTAATCATCTTCGTGATTTAAGGTTTAGACTGAAATCCTTTCAATGAGACCATTCTGGCTGTTTTACTTTAGAAAGTGTAAGAAAAGGAAAAGAGAAATTTAAGCAGGAAACTGTTTTTAGATGGTTGGATAGATGGATGGATGGACACACGAACACACACACACACACACACACACTTTAAACCAAACAAAACCCAGGACCTATGTCTGGGCATTCCTGGGCAGAGCCTCCCTCCCACCTAGGGAAACTAGAGAAGCCAACAGTAAACTCGTGGAGTCAGCATCCAGGACAAAGAGAAACTTGAGAAGGCAACACATTCTCTATGGCCATCCTGGCTGTGAGCACCAGACAAAGCTCCAGGGATTGTGTCTGGACAACCTGAGGCTATCTCCTGTTCTCATTTATCATTTCACAATCTTCTCACTTTTTCTCCTGTCCACTTCACACCTGATAAAATGAGGAAGACAAACCTACCAAGCCTGGGGAAGAACGCAGCCCAAAGATCAGCCTGTGTGCAATGTGACTAGCGCGGGCTCTGAAGGGTGCACCCTGGACATAACCAAATTAAATGGGACCTAGCAAATTGCAGCTCTTTGTCCCTAACATGTCAAGCTGTGAGGCTTGCATGTCTTAAACCAACACCGATGCGAAGTGGATGCATCTCGTGGCCATGTCCTCATGTTTCTTTTTGTTAGGAAAGATGAGTGCTGCAATGCAGCAAACCTTGGTTCTAACCTTGCCCTTCAGTCAGCTCCAGTTTGACCTTGAACTCTTGCCTGGAGGTCAGAAATAACCTTCACAAATTTATGTGAAATTCATGAGTTCTGAAGACAAAATAGTACCTTCAAGCTCAGGCCTATAATCCTAACTACTCAGAAGGTTGAGGTCTTAGGATCATGGTTTGAAGCCAGCCCAGGCACAAATACACACCCTCAGACTCGTATCTCCAGTTAACTACCAAAAATCCAGAAATGGAGGTCTATCTGAAATGGTGGAGCACTGGCTTTGAGCAAAAAATTTCAGGGATAGGTGCTGGGAATGTGGTCTAATGTGTTTGCCTAGCACACATGAAGCCCTAGGTTCAATTCCTCAGTACCACATACACAGAAAAAGCCAGAAGTGGCGCTGTGGATGAAGTGGTAGAGTGCTAGCCTTGAGAAAGTCCAAGAACAGTGCCCAGGCCCTAAGCTGATGCCCCAGGACTGACCAAAAAAAAAAAATCAGGGACAGTGCTCAGGCTAAATTTAAGCACCAGTGCCAACATATATGGGGGGTGGGAAGGAGAGGGAGAAGGAGAGAAAGGGACAGAAAGGGAGAGAAAAAGAGAGAGAGAGAAGAGAGAGAGAGAAGAGAGGAAGAGAGAGAGAGAGAGAGAGAGAGAGAGAGAGAGAGAGAGAGAGAGAGAGAGAGAGAGAGAGACCCTAGAACCTCAGAGGAGTTTTGTTAAGAACAGACTTTAATCAACACTGTTTTGACACACACAAAAAAAAAATTAAAAAAAAAAATATATATATATATTGTCAGTCCTGGGCTTGAGCTCAGGGCCTCAGCACTGGCCTTGGGCTTTTTCAAGGCTAGAACTCTACCACTTGAGCCACAGCACCACTTCTGGCTAGGCAGGCACTCTTACCAATAGGCCAAATTCACGGCCCTGACAAAAAAATTTTTATGGAATGCCTATTGTGTCAGATATTAGTATGGCCCAACAATCTGACTAATTCTCAACTGCTTCACACAACACGTAAGAGCAGCCACTGGCTTTCTAACTCTTGACAAATTTGAACATCCTTGTTTCTGGCACCCTCTCAAGGGTTCAGCCAGTGTCTTCTTTCTGTCCCTAGGCCCGGTTCTGAGCCTGGTCCTTATAATCCTGCTAATGATCTCTCATCATGCAGCTGGGCAGCAGTCCAGGCCCACCCCTACCAGACATCACTAAAAACCTCAGCTCAAACAAGGTATTCTAGAAAGCCATTGCCAATCGATTACAGAGCTGGCAGGGCTGCAGAAATTACATGAGAAATTTCCCATGTGTTTGTACTTTAATCTGAGGCTCCTGAAGACCTGCATAGAAAGATCCCATCAATTCCTAAATACACAGTCCAAGGAGGTAAGAGGAAAAACATTTCACAAACTAAAATTTAGTTGTGTGGGGGGGGGGATGTGTGTGTGTGTGTTTTATGACTATAAGGTGTCCTACAATAGTAGAAAGAGGACTATCCATTAGCACTTTGAAAGCTCTGTATGTGACTGTTACATGTCCACGTAGATGAGCTCGACGGGATACAAGCTCAAGTAGAATATTCAGCCCAGTGGCTCCTATACTGCCCTTACTGTGTTTGAAAAACAGCCCCCTGTGCCACTATGTGGAGAATGTATTCCCTTTACCAGGCTCTGAGTTCCATGGCAGCAGATTCTAGGTTGAGAGTTGTTTCTCAACAACTGGAGCATATACACTGAGCAAGTATTATTAGTTCAAGTATTCTGAAAGACTGGAATGGTTTCCTCCATTATTCCTCCCTGAATAATTGTTAACGAGGTCATTGTGCTGGTTAATCTAAAGGATTAATGCAGCTCACCTCTGCGTAACCACGAAGACCACGAAGGTTCTGACTAAGTCAACAAATTACCTAATCCACGATGGATTCAAAATATGAAGAGATACTGGGAGGTGTGTGACTGTGGAAGGCGGGGTCTTATGGAAGTGCATCACTGGGGGCAGAGTATCCTGGAGGGTTCTACATGTCCTGACCCTTTCTGGTCCACTCTTTGCTTCCTGGTCACCATGAGGTGACAGCGCTCCTCCTCCAAGCTGTTGCTGTGAGGTTTCTGCAGGGCAATGGGCCTGAAAGCAATGGCGTCCATCAATCACAGGCTGAGCCTTCCAAAGCTGGAGCCCAAATCAATCTTCCCTTCTTTAGGGCTCTCCCAGGTATCTCTCACAACAACAAAGACAATGCTGTTTGTCTGTTTTTCTTTAACTTTTCTGTCATTTTAGCTTAGGGAATGATTTTGTTACATCAGCAAAATTCTTCTACTAGTCATAAAAGGGGCTTGGCCAGCTTTCCTCTGGGTGGGTTTCCCACGAGGAGGAAGTAATAGGTCAGGAGTGAAGAGCACGCCAGCCAGCTCTCTGCAGGACACCGCTCTCTCTAGCAACTGCCACAGTCATCTGAAGAGGAAAAAGGAAACAATGCCATGCACACTCGTGCTCAGACCTACAGTTCTCAGACTACATATTCCCATCACATGAGCTGGTTCTACACAGGATGAATGCCTGAGACTCCCACCCTTCCCTGTCCCAGAAGATTCTGCTCAGGAAAGCAGGAGGCTGTGTCTATAAATGCATGAGTATCACGTGCCAGTGGTACACCCCAGAATTCAGTACTACACACAAGCCCACATCCACAAGGGACACTGGAAGAGCACTTAGGAAACAAGCATGAGGAAATAGCGCTGTGGCTCTAGTGCTAGCCTTGCACAGAAGAGCTTAGACACAGTGCCTTCGCCCAGGGTTCAAATCCTACAACCGACAAAGCAAGAAAGCAAGCAAGCAAGAAAAGAAGAAAGACAAGCATAAGAAAAAAGATAAAAAATAAAGTTCCTCTCCTGTATACTCTGAAAAAAAAGAAAGCACAAAGTGGGCCAGGAGTTTGGCCTAGTGGTTAAAGTGCTTGCCTAGCATGCATGAAGACCCGAGTTTGATTCCTCGGTACCACATACATAGCAAAAAGCCAGAAGTGGTGCTGTGGCTCAAGTGGTAGAGCTCTAGCCTTGAGAAAATCCAGGGACAGTGCTCAGGCCCTGAGCCCAAGCCCAGGACTGGCAAAAAAAAAAAAAGCACAAGAAGACAGGCACTTGTGACTCATCCCTATAATCCTAGCTACTCAGGAGGCTGAGATCTGAGGATCACAGTTCAAAGCCAGCCCAGGCAAGAAAATCTGTGAGACTCGTATCTCCAATGAACCACCAGAAAACTGGAAGTGGCACTATGGCTTAAAGTGGTAGAGCACTAACCCTAAGCAAAAAAGCTCAGGAAAACACTCAGGCCCTGAGGACAAGCCCTAAGACTGACAAAAAGAAAAACAAAAACCAAGCACAAGACATTTTGCCAGATGCACTAGCTGTGTTAGTGACAATGCCTGAGCAGCTCTGTCTTCACAGAGATCTGTGACAGGCCTTCTGAGTGAGCAGGGATTATCCTACGTGTTTCTCCTTGTGGTCCCAAGTGGAACATACCATGTTTTACATTCCTCTAGTAATCAATCAGATTTATTGTGTTCCTTGGCATAAGTACTTTGATAAAGCTTTGGTGGCAAACACAAACTGCCCTCCCTGGAGGGTAGCAGGGGCTCCAACAAGAGAAGGCCAAGAACAATAAACTATAAGGAGATGCAAACCACAGAACTTTTTCTACATTCTAGAAGGGCTTCAAGCAGCCACTACCTCCAGGCCCAAGAGAACCGAAGTGAAGTGCAGGTTACACAAAGATTAGAAACAGGAGTCAAGTAAAGGAAAGGAAATACAGAAGAAATGGGAAGCATGTGGACCAAGAGGAAGAAGACGTGCTGTCCAAACAACAGAAGCAAATCCACAGTGACCAGGTGTGACGAATCCTAGCCTTCTCAGAGCAATGCACTCATGCAGACTCGGATTCACTTCCATAGTACCTGAGCCACCAGCTCTACATGTACCTGGGTCCCAGCCCGGACACTCCTCCATTTTCTGAGCCCAACAGATGCCATGTGAACCCTGCATTCCCAAGTATAAAGCCAATACATGTTAGTGTTTATTAAACACTGTCACAAATGCACTTTACACTGAGTCCCGTGAGTCCGTCACCAGAAAGGGGAAAACAGAAGGTGCACTCTAAATGGACTTGCTTTGGGGTGTGGGGAGAAGGGACAGGATCCTAGCTTCCTCCTCACTCCCGCCCTGCCCACGCAGGACACACACCTGCCCCTGTTCTGTGTACTCCATGTGTCCAGTACAGGCACAGAGCATACCACTTCCAAGCTCTGTCATCATCAGATCCCTGCAGAAAGCACCAACTCCACCACAGGGGCATACAATACACTCCATGAAAACGGATGGGCAGGGTCAGGTTCCAATAACACTTTGTGGAGCCTCACAGAATGTCTACTGCCTCTAATCCTAGCTACTCAGGAGGCTGAGATTTGAGGACCACAGTTCGGAGCCAGCCTAGGCAGGAATGTCCAAGAGATTTTTATCTCCAATTAACTACCAAAACTAAAATCAAAAACACGGGCAGGGAGTTTGGCCTAGTGGTAGAATGTTTGCCTAGCATGCATGAAGCCCTGGGTTCGATTCCTCCATACCACATACACAGAAAAAGCTGGAAGTGCTGCTGTGACTCAAGTGGTAGAGTGCTAGCCTTGAGGAAAGCCCAAGGACAGTGCTCAGGCCCTGAGTTCAAGCCCCAGGATTGGCAAAAAACAAGAAAAACCAAAAAACCCTTCCCAGCTCCCAGGCTCCTCTGGCCTATGAGCTTTCAGTGGTCACCCTTGAGACAATCCCACCTGTCAACTGAACTGTGGAAAATGACAGGCAATGTCCTGCAGATCAACCAAAAGTGAACAGTTCAGAAAGAACTACTTCTACAAAACACATATGACTACAGCCTTCCAGGCCACCGGCTTCACTGCAGGTCCACTGCAGAGGGCAGCAGGCACTGCCAGGATGCCAGCCGTACTTCCGCCAAGCTGGCCTGAGGGCTTGTGAGCCCACTGGATTGCCGTCCTTGATGAAAGATCCATGGATCTCCACGGCCACTGGTATGCTGGCTCATGTCCCTGAAGGGGAAGGGGCACTGATGGGGGTGGAGGAGGGGCTCTGCACTACCTTGACCAAACTAGAGGCCCTAGAGTACAGGTGTGTCCTCAAAAGTGTGGAACAAGCTGACCAGCCTTGGGAAACATTCAGGCCGTGACCAAGAGGAATGTAAGCCGGTGCAAGCCCCCGTGGACTTCCCTGAGCCTCACCAACACCAAGCCCAATGTAAACGATCTCAAAGCAAGGCCTGTGAAGCAGGAAGACAAGAATACCCCACCTGGCCCACGAGGCCTGAACTGGAAAGTTAGGTCAGCGTGTGAGTGCCTCTGACAGGGCTGTGGCTAGAACTCGCTGTTTAGGCAGAAATCAGTTTTCTTGCTTTGACATTCACTTGTTTAACACCTGGGTCCAAATCCGAACCCCTTTCTCTGCGCCTCTGGGCCTTCCTGTCATAGCTTTCAGTGCTGGGTTTTATGAGGGATTTAAAGAGGATCTCTTTCATCTAAATGTAGCAGCTGGAAACTGGTGTGAAGGGTGACTTTAGAAAACTTTCCAGAGGTGCCTGCTCTCAACAGTAACGCCTGACTGAGCTCTGCCTCTCTGGTTCCAGCCGGGGAGTGAATGAGTAAGCGCTGTGTTAATATTCAAACTCTGATAATAAGAGCTGACATTAATTTACCACGCCTGGCGGGCTCGGAGCGAGCGCTTCACCTACATCCCCGCTTCCAAGGACAACGTGGGCCTTGTGTGGAGGACAGGACGGTGGCCCCAGACCACACAGCTTGTGAGAGGCTGCACTGGGAACTGGGCCCAGACCTTGGACACCCCTGCTGCCCGGCAGCTCCCAGCGGGATCATCAGGATGAGGATCCAATAACGGGGAGAGGTGGGAGGAACGGCTGATTGTGAGTGGGGTGCAAAACCATTTAGGCCAGGCACTGAGCCTTTGGTCACCAGCCCCACCCTCTTTATCTAAATGGATAAGGTTGGTGCAGCTGGCATCCACTCCTTCCATGTCCTATGACACCCATTAGCCTCGTTAGTCAGCCACCCTCAGAAGAAATGGGAAAATGGACTTCAAAGTCATTTGGCTATGCTGGGCTTGTTTCTATTGGGGTGTCAACCCCTGGGATGCAGAGGACATTAGGACAGATCAGGGAAAACTGGCTAGTCCTGGCATGCCTGGCGACTGCTGTGTGGATTTCCACAGGAACCCAGCCTCCAAGCGCTGACCGTGAAGCCAGTGATGGCATCGCCAGGCAGTGGAGACCTTCAATGAAAGCAAATCCTTTCTGAATATGCTTTAAAAACATCTGGCTTTATGTCTAACATGTAGATGAAAAGCCAATGAGCTCACATAAACTGATGCGGGGGGGAAGTGCCATGCATAGATGGGCAATGCTAACAGAGACCTTCTGTTCTTGGTGCTAGTACTGGGTCTTGAACTCAGGATACGGGCTCTGTCCGAGTCTTTTTTGGCTCAAGGCGAGCACTCTACCACTTGAGCTACAGCTTCACTTCTGGCTTTTTTGGGTAAGCATCAGTGGAAATAAGAGTCTGCTGGACCTTCCTGCCTGGACTGGCTCCTAATGTGTGTCCTTGGATCTCAGCCTCCTGAGTAGCTACAGCCCTCGATTGCTTGACAGATATATGTACAAAGGTGATACATTTACGTACTAGCATAACAAGTGTAGAACTGTGCGACAACATGGATAAACGTTAAAAGTGTTATTCTAAGTTAGGATATCACAAATGTTCACATATCATATGATGTCTTTCTTTTATATCAACTGTCCAGAATAGACACATCCAGAGAGGCAGGGTCTGTTTGTGATTTCTAGATGCTGATGAGAAATTAGTGATCTGATGCTCAAGTAGTATAAGGCCTTACCAAAAAGTACAGATCTGTCTTGATAGAAAACCATACTGGTAAGGAATTATAAGAATGCTAAATATTGGAAGGGGTAGGGTGGTAGCCTTGAGCTGAAGAGCTCAGGGACAGCGCCCAGGCCCAGAGTTCAAGTCCCATGACCCACCAAAAACAAAAAGAAAGTGTTAGGTCCGACCAGAAGAAATGACTTCTTCCCTTGGCTCTCTCCCCCTGCACCCTGGAAATCCCACCCAGCACCTGTAACGCTGGCAACTGGCATGCCTGGGAGCATGGCAGGTCCCCCAGGCTGAGGTATTTCCCCATCCTCTGAGATCACATCGCTACCACTGTGTCTGCACCCCTCCCCCTATGTAATCTCTCACTTCCCGCCCTAAGCTCTCTTGCTTGGGTGGCAGGAGTCTGCTCTTTCCTCACGCAATAAACCCTCTTTTCCTGAACTGCGTGCAGTTTCCTTTTGGCAGACCTTACAGAAAGAAAGAGAGAAAGAAAGAAAGAAAGAAAGAAAGAAAGAAAGAAAGAGAGAGAGAGAGAGAGAGAGAGAGAGAGAGAGAAGAAAGAAGGAAAGGAAGGAAGGAAGGAAGGAAGGAAGGAAGGAAGGAAGGAAGGAAGGAGAGGAAGAAAGAAAGGAAGAAAGAAGGAAAGGAAGGAAGGAAGGAAGGAAGGAAGGAAGGAAGGAGAGGAAGAAAGAAAGGAAGAAAGAAGGAAAGGAAGGAAGGAAGGAAGGAAGGAAGGAAGGAAGGAAAGAAAGAAAGAAAGAAAGAAAGAAAGAAAGAAAGAAAGAAAAGACAAGACAAGACAAGACAAGACTATTACAATTTTAATGAAAAAATTACAGGGGCCAGGAGTTTGGCCTAGGTGTAACAGTGCTTGCTTGGCAGGCACAAAAACCTGGGTTTGATTCCACTATACCAACATACACAGAAAAAGCTAGACGTAGTGCTGTGGCTCAAGTAGTATAGCCTTGAAAAAGCCCAAGAACAATGCTCAGGCCCTGAGTTCAAGCCCGAGGACTGGCAAAGAAAAAACTACAGTAAATCTGAAAAGGCTTCACAATTTACCCTTCTTATATTTTTTGCTTTATAAACTAATTGTAATCGATTAAAATTATATATTAATTATAATTGAATAATTAACAATTACTATGGACTACATGTTAATATAAATTATGTACTGAATAAAATATAGACATTAAATTATATTCGTATGTTAAAATCTAAATTACTTATGATTCATTATGTCAGGATGTAACAGTATGTTAATTTATATTAGTTATATACAAACAGCATGGTGTTTTAGAAATATATATATGTTCTGGAATAGCTGGCCCAAGTTATTGACTATATGAATTACTTCACATCAATTCTTACATTTTCAAAAAAAATTATCAGTAACGCATGACAAGTTCAAGCTTGTCTATCTTCGCTGCAATGGCTCGTAAGTCAGGGTTTCTCTTCTTTTCTGAAGGGGGTCCTGGGGGTTGAATGCTATCACTTGAACCATGCCCCCAGCCATGTTCTTTCTAATTTGTTTTAGAGATACAGTCTCATTCACTTTGTCCCAGCTGGCCACCAGTTCCCAAACACCTAGCTACATGGCTGAACTATCTCATGCCCCGCCGGGTTCTGCTTTTTAGAGCTTTGTAGGAAGCGAAAAGTAGTGGAGGATGGAGAGGGTAATAGAAAACACAGGAAGAAGGGGAAAGCCTGTATTTTCCGTCAGAAATGATCAGCCTGTGTGAGAAGAGTAATACATCTTTATCACATATCACCCCTAGTCAGAAAATTCTCTTCTGTTCGAAAGCTTGCAGAATAATATTGATATTATCAAGGTTAGTACTGTCTTAAACACACCACTGTTTCCACCTCTAAAAAAGCTTCATTAACAAAAATAAATCAAAATTGACCCCCCAAAAAAGATTTTTTTCATATATTTTTATTGTAATTAATAGAAGGGTTACATGATATTTGCCAGATAGAAGGTGCAAAGCCAGCCCAGGCACTAAAATCTGTGAGACTCTTAGCTCCAATTAACTACTAGAAAACCAAAAGTGGCACTGTGGCTCCAGGGGTAGGGTGGTAGCCTTGAGCTGAAGAGCTCCAGGACAATGCCCAGGACCAGAGTGCAAGCCCCGCGACCCACTCAAAAAAAAAAATATTACCATGTGTCACTTTTGTCATTTTTATATTTTTAGAATTGTGACAACGTACATATAATATAAAATTTAGCACTTAAACTATTCTTAGTGTATACCTAATGGCATTAAGTACATTATCGTCATTGATCAACGACCCTATCATCATCCCATCCCTTTCTAGAACATTCTCATCTTGCAAGTCCATGCTCCCATTTTCCCCTCCCCACCCCAATGCCAGTCCCTAGCAACTGTCATCCTAGTTTCTTTCTCGATCACACATGTATTTGGTACATTCAGGAATTCGGAAGTAATGCAGTAATAACATATTCTCAATTTCAAATACAGATACATTACCTAAAATACAGCATACCATAAATGTCCATTTCATCTGCAATAAATGTACTTGTCAGCTTTCCCAGTGATAGAAAAGTGTTTTTAGGAAACTAACAAGGATTTCTGGTGCGATTGTACAGTTGATGCCACAGCTGTGGACATCCTCGGAGGGACATTGTGCTTTTGTTAGTTCCATAAGAGCGCTTCCCAGAACCTGCTAGAACAAAGCTAGGCACATTCTTAAGATTTTTGAGCACTCGCCAAATTGCCCACCAGAAGAGTTGTTGCTTTAACATGTACCAATGCCTCCAATGTTCACACAGATTCTTCTAGATTTGTGGGGGAGGAGGAAGAAACATGACATCCAGTCCCCACTAGCTGTTTATTGTACAACTTCCGGCCATCACGAGACACCATGAGCTTGCTCACAGCAAGCCGGCAGCACTCAACGCCAGCAACCAGATTCCCAAAGGGGGACTTTTATTTTTTTAATGGAGGGAATTGAAGGTGTGGTTCCACCCTTTACTCTGCCAAGTAGAAGGACAATAAGACAGGCAAACAGAAGACATCGCATGCTTCCTCTTATCCTTTCTGCCAAACAAGCTTCAAAACCACACCACAAAAAGCACAGTTCATGAGACCATTCTTAGCTTGTGGCTCACCCCAGTATTCCTGGCTTCTCAGTCAGGATGGCGTGATGCAAAGCTAGCCCCAGCAGAAAAGATCTCCAATGCCCCAGCAAAAAGCAGAAAGTGGGGCGGTGGCTCAAGTGGTAGAGGACCAAAGCCAAGGGAAAAGCACACAACACAATACCAAGACAGAGACAGAGAGACACAAAGACAAGAAAGTCAGAGACAAAGACAGGGAGAGAGCTAAGACAGAGGCTCAAAAGGGCCACTGCTAGTATTTGAAGACATCAATGCGTCGGTGTATTCGTGATTGATTAGAAAAGTGGCCAGACACTCAAGTGATTGAGTGCCTACAGCGATGGAAGAAAAACCCCCCCCATTTGAGATCATTTTTGTTTTCTATCTTAGCTGTAGCCATTTGGACTATTTAGGGGAGAGCAAAGGGGGCTAAGATTCCATTCAAGATAAAGATAAATTCTCTGGTTATAAAAGTTGATTGTTTCAAAAATAATTTCCTCCAGAAATTTTTAAAAAATGACATGTTTCGCTTTTTAGTGTGGGAGGGAGGGAGTGGCGGAAGCTGGTAGTAAACGCGTCTTCCACCTCTGTCCCAGCCTCCAACACACCTCAGCCCTCCCTGAGGTGACTCCTGAGTGCCTCGTACTTCCTTTCCCGTCTGCAGCACTGCCTGGGTCACCCCAATATGTCTTTCCATTTCCAGCTGCATGGACGCCCCCTAGATAGGCAGTGTAGCCACAGGAGTGAATCCAGTCGTGAACTCCTCGCGTGGACTCTGTACTTTGTTCAGGCTGAGGCTGGATCTGAACGTGGGAAGAGCGGGGGCAGGGGTGATGCACTTTGCTTCAACCTCATTCTCACCAGTAGATTCCCCACAGGACCCCCCCACACCCCGATTCCTACAGTCATTTCCCATTCCTTATCACCAGGATCCACTATCCACTTTTCACTGAGCACCTACTTACTACGTGCCGGGAAGTGTGGAGCGTTTTCCCTGCGCCATCTGGTTCTTTGTAGGCCCTGCCACTAACTCACAGAGAGGCAGATAGCTCAGACGAGTCAACTAAGACTCACCAAAATTAAATTTATTCAAAATCGAGGTTCTGAAAAATGGAGCCAAGATTTGAGGATTTGGCTCTTACTCCAGGCCCAAAACGCTGTGGTGACACAAACTCCAATAACAGCGCGGATTGTAGGTAGGGGACGCCTGGGGACAAGTCAAGAAGACATGTGGTTTTCAGGGGTAGGTACATACTGACGACGAGGCCCCAGTGACATGTCTCAGAGGGCCCCTACCTGTAGATAGAGCGGTGTTGTCATCCACACTCCCTAACCCCGTGCTGAAAATGACCACAACTGTGGGGGGACAGGAGGAAAAGCTGGGAGATTGAGGGAAGGGGTGACACCATCCAAAAAGAAAGGCCCCTCACATAACTGTAACCCTTCTGTATATCACCTACATAATAACAAAAAAAATTTTAAAAGATCATAACCGATTGCTGAACTGCCCTGTGTATTGTTTTCAATGTGAAAAATGTTCTTAATGCACTATGTGAAGTTATTTTTCTCTGTTTTTTCCCCTTATGGTTTATCTCATGTTCTTACTGTATCTGACTTTGGTACTTGATATATTGTATATACAATTATTTGTTTACTTGAAAAGTGGAAGGTAAGGGGAAAAACAAGATGAGTAGAGGGGGTAGAGAGAGGGAAAGTGGGAGGAAATGTGGGAAGGGGTAACAATGTTCAGAAGTCATATGCCCACTTCCTGATGAACGTAACTGTAACCCCTCTGTACATCACCCCAACAATAAACTTTTTTTTTTTTTTTTGCCAGTCCTGGGCTTGAGCTCAGGGCCTGAGCACTGTCCTTGGACTTTCTCAAGGCTAGATAGAGCTCTACCACCTGAGCCTCAGCACCACTTCTGGCTTTTTTCTATGTATGTGGTACCGAGGAATCGAACCCGGGTCTTCATGCATGCTAGGCAAGCACTCTACCACTAGGCCAAACTCCCGCCCCCCCAACAATAAACTTTTAAATATGTTCAATACCTTATTTATATAATTGTCATCCTGCTGTACATCATCTTTATAGTAAATTTAAAGTAAATTTTTTTAAATCTCTATTTTCATCAATGAAAAAAATAAATGGCAAGGTGCCATTGGCTTACACCTGTAATTCTAGTTACTCAAGAGGCTGATAGATGAGAATTACAGTTAGCACCCAGACCCTGAGTTCAAGCCCCATGGCTGCTCTGTAAGCCCTGGTGTGTCAGTACATTAGCTCAGGGGTAGGGCGGTAGCCTTGAGCTGAAGAGCTCAGGGACAGTGCCCAGGCCCAATCCCCCCCCCCACCACCTACAAAAAAAGTATGTTGTCAGGCCCTAGTAGCTCATGCCTGTAATCTGTGCTTCTCAGGAAGCTGAGATCAGGAACTGCAGTTCCAAACTAGCCTGGGCAGAAAATTTCAAGAGACTATCTTCAACTAGCCAACAAAAAGCTTGGCACAAGTGGTAGAGTTCTAGCCTTTACCAAAAGCCAAGTAACAGCACAAGGGCAATGAGTTCAAGCAATATTTTAAAAAACAAAAATGGATGTCAACCTAAACCTGACAAGAGTCACGCGTGATGTATTATGTCACTGGCACCACTTGCACTTGCACCTTTCAGCCCTGTGGAAGTTGGACAGACCAAACCAGTTATTTTTAAAAGATAAGCTGATAATAAAATCATTGTGAGCTCGGATCTCCTCTTCTATAAGCTATTGGCATCACAAGTGAGCCAGTATAATCAGCCCTTTTATTATTACAAGTATCTGTTCTTGGTTTATCGTCGTTATGATTAAATTACATAATGCTAATACATAGTATTCCAGGCCACTTTGCAGTTGTTCCCCCTATTAATATTGTTTAAAAGTCTTTTTTACAGCTGAGCGCCAGTGGCTCACACCTGTAATCTTAGCTACTCAGCTTCCTTCTGGAAGGAAAATCCATGTAAGATTCTTATCTCCAGGAAAAGCTCAAAATGGTACTGTGGCTCCAGTGGTAGAGTGCCAGCCTTGAGCACAAAGGAGCTCAGGGCCAGAGCCTGGTTCAAGCCCGAAGACTAGAAGAAAAAAGAATCTCTTTTACAAATAGGCTAAGTTTCATTACTTAAATGTTTTAATGTCTTACATAAGAACCAAACAAATTATGTACAAACCAAAAAGATTAGCAGTACAGTACCGTACATATCCTAAGATCTAAAGCACCCAAAATATGGCTTCACTCTGATGGGATTTCAAAGGCATTTTAAGGAATGACAACTGCATGCATGCATGTCTGTATGTGTGTGTGTGCTCATGTTTTAATTCTACCACTTCTTTCTTTTCTTTTCTTTTCCTTCCTTCCTTCCTTTTTGCCAGTCCTGGGGCTTAAACTCAGGGCCTGGGCACCATCCTTGGGCTTTCTCAAGGTAGCATTTTACCACTTGAACCACAGTACCACTTCTGGCTTTTTCTGTGTATATGGTAACCAAGGAATCGAATCCAGAGCTTCATGCATGCTAGGCAAGCACTCTACCACTAGGCCACACTCCTGGCCTCTAACACTCCTTTTGAAAGTACCTGCCTTTCCAATTTAAACACTGGGCCAACCTAACATTAAGTATTCAGAAACCACAGGGAACTTAGTTTAGAATTTAGTTTGGTTCAGAGTTTAGTTTAATGTACTATCTAGTGCATAGAAAATAACATATTTGTCTTATCAAATGCACATATACGTCCATATCTAAGCCTCAAGAACTTGGAAACTTACAAACATTTAAAGGTAGTTTTTCTTTTTTTTTTTTAATGTCACCAGCCTTCACTCTGATGAATTTTTTTTTGGGGGGTGGTGGTAGTCATGGGACTTGAACTTGGCCTGGGCTCTGTCCGAGAGCTCTTTGGCTCAGGGCTACCTCCCAACTCCTGGGCCTGGGCGCTGTCCCTGAGCTCTTCAGCTCAAGGCTACTGCCCTACCCTTGAGCCAAGCCCTACTTCTTGTTTTCTAGAGATTAATTGGAGATAAGAATCTCAGGTCCTTTTGTGCCCGGGCTGGTTTTGAATGAGATCCTCAGATCTCAGCCTCCTGAGTAGCTAGGATTACAGGCGTGAGCCACTGCTTCTGGCTCTGATGAATTTTTGAGGTCTTCCAAGATTAGTTTGGGGCAGGAGTTGGTCAAAGACACTTATGGGGCTGAAAGCCCCAGAGCAGAGGAAGCAGATGGCTCACATGCCCCGGGATTCCAATGCCACCTCTGGGAATCATCACAATGAAACAGCACTGCTCCTGGCCTCCTGCCCTTTCTCCTCTGCAGCGCTCAGACAGGTATAGCTCCTGGGACCTTTTCTTTGTGGACCTGCATCTGGTTTCCTTCTCCTCAGAGGCAGGCCTGGGGAACATCAATCATTCCAGTAGCCCAACAATTTATGGGTCATCTAAGGGCCTTCTCTTGAGGGTTGGGTGGTGGAGTGTGGGGTGGGGGGTGGAAGGCAAAAGATTCCTTCTGCTAAGATGTCTCTGCATGGCCATAGGGAAAAATACAGCAATATTATTTTTAATGATGTATTCCTTGAGCAAAAATAGAAACGTCTTTATTCAATAAAGGGGTCAAAGACTGGTCTTTGCAAAAAAGCGTTGGCATGGAAATGTAAATGACAGGCCATTAAAAATATTCTCAGTGGGCACCAGTGCCTCACGCCTGGAAGTCTAGCTACTTAGGAAGCTGAGATCTGAGGGCTGCAGTTCAAAGCCAGTCCAAGCAGGAAAGTCTGTGAGATTCTTATCACCAATAAACTACACCCAGAAAATGTCTGAAATGGAGCTAAGTGCTAGCTAGCAGCAAAAGCTCAGAAACAGGGCCTAGGCTCAGAGTTCAAGCCCCAGGACTGGCGCACACACACACACACACACACACACACACACACACACACACACACACACACACACAATCTCAGTACCCCCAGCTTGTGGGTTCTGATGGCTCACATAATCCTGGCTACTCAGGAGACTCAGATCTGAGGATCATGGTTTGAAGCCAGCCCATGAGACTCTTACCTTCAATTACCCACCAAAATGCCAGAAGTGGAGCTGTGGTCTAAGTGGTAGAGAGCCAGCCTTGCAAGGAGAAAAAAAGAAGAGGCACTTTCTGCCTTGCCCACCTTTTATGGGTAAAGATGGGATCCTGGGAGCTTTTGCCTAGGGCAGCCTCGAATGGCAGTCCTCAATCTGTCTACCAAATTGATTAGGAGAACAGGCGGAAGCCACCAGTACCTGGCTTTGTAGGTACATTGTTCTGCAGGTAAAGTTCCCTATAACCTGATCTATGCCCATTTTCAGAAAAGATACCTCAAAATTCTGATTTCACTATTAAATACATATGAAAAGAATACATTTTTTTAACTTAGCTGTTCATTCCGTTCATTCTTGTTTACTGCAAATGCCAGTCCATATAGTTGACTCTAAGGGGCCAGAAGTGTGGCTTAGTGGTAAAGTGCTTGTCTAGTAAGTATGAAGACGTGGGATCGATTTCTCAGTACAGAAAAAGCTGGATGTGTGCCGTGGCTCACCTAGTAAGAGTGCTGGCCTTGAGAAAGCACAAGGACAGTGCCCACCACTACCCCCCAAAAACAAAACTCAGCTAAAGATACTATACACAGGGTTCAAATCTGATCCAGACATGGTAGCCTGAGGTAAGGGCTGCCAACATCCAACAGGCAACAGGTGTGACACTGTGGGCAGGTGGCATTTGCTCTCAGGTGTGCCCTCTCTTTGTATTTTTCCTTGGCACTACTGACTGGCATTTGAACTCACCTGCATAGGCAGGTGTTCCAATATCTGAATCACACTCACAGCCCCACACAGGCCCAGGACACAAGGGGCTCTGTTTTCAGTTTTGTACAGAAATTTCTATGAGAGAGTACAGGGGCAGAATGGAGGGGTCCAACAAACAGCTGGATTTTTTTTTTGCTTTTAATCCTAATTAACAACTGTGTTTCCCTGTCGGTGCTTGGCCCACAAGGCAGGGACAAAGCCTGTCTCTATTCAGTGAAAGGCTGGGTTCCCAGGTGATATCACCCTGTCTGTTTGCAGTTCAAGTACCTGGTTAAAGTTAAACTTCGCTACATGGCTCCTTATCCCTGATCAAGCACTCTGAGCTGTTTATTCCCAGGGAAGGAGACAATATCACATGTAAACAACGTGTTTCTCTCCCTTCATCTCCAACTTCTCCCTTCCCCCTCCCCACTCACTGTGAGAAAGAAAAATGATAGTTATCATTCCTAGATAAAACCTATAGAAATCGATTTCTTTTCATTTATACCAATGAGAAGATTGGGCTTTTTTTTATTTCACTTTTTTTTGTGGTACTAGGGCTTGAACTCAGGACCTCACTCTTACTTGGCTTTTTCACTCAAGGCTGGCACTCTACCACTGAACCACACTTCACATCTGGCTTGCTGGTTCTTTGCTACTTAAATGGAGATTAAGAGTCTCAGGCCTGGCTTATTCCTGTTTCGGATTGCTCCACTGTGGTAGGCTACAGCAAGGAAGGGGATATACTCTGTATTCTGTGTCACTCCCACGTGTCACTCTAGGTAGCCATCCAAGACATTTGTGACAATAAAAACAAATGTTTCTTTTATAGTATTTCTTTTACAAAAGATTCTACCAGTATTGACGGTGAAATAAACAACAGGTTGATTTTCTAACAAGTTGAAGCCTTACCCTCCCCTTACTCTGAGAAGAAAAACTAAGCTTTGGACTTATACACTATGAAAGTCCACCTGCCACTCGGATTGTCTGTTTCCTCACCTTATTGAGGAACACTGAATTAAACATAAAAAGTTGTATTCTCACCCAAAACAAAGTGTTCTCACACAAATGTCCCACAAAATGGTTGGCAAGCACTTGAAAAAACAAGCATACATGAAGTAGATTGTATTATGCATTTATTTATGAGACATTTGATTTTATTTGCCTCTAAATTGCTTTCACAAATAAACAATCTGCTCTTTGATTTTGAAAACATCATACAAAAAAACAATCGCTACAAGCTGGGCTCGGTGGCTCATGCCTGTAATCCTAGCTACTCAGGAGGCTGAGATCTGAGGATCTCGTTTCAAAACCAGCCTGGGCACTAAAGTCTAAGACTCTTATCTCCAGTTAACCACTAGAAAACCAGAAGTGGCGCTGTGGCTCAAGGGGTAGGGTGATAGCCTTGAGCTGAAGAGCTCAGGGACAGCGCCCGGACCCAGAGTTCACAATCAACCCTCCCCCCAAAAAAATCACTACAGATTTCTCAGAACAAAGTAATATGACAAAAAAATGGAGGTTCTTTTTAAAAATCTAAGCCTTTTAGAAATAAAACTTCAGCAATTCCAATTAACATTTAAGAACTAATGAATCTAATTAAGAGACCACTAGAGAAAAGGGAAGATGGTTTTTAATTTGAGCGTAAGCAATAAACCGAATGTCTCTCTTCGGTTTAATTTATAGCTGTAGTAGAAGTGAATCTTCCGCCTTAATAGTTGGGAGGGGAACCAGGCTGAGAGGAGCCTGGGGACCTACTGGGAAGTGGGGATCCTCCAAAACAGCACTTCAGAAACCTGGAATCACTTGGCCCTGGCTTCCTCAGGGTAGACGTTATATAAGCTAACTTCAGAACTGCAGATCAGGGCTGGGAGTTTGGCCTAGTGGTAGAGTACTTGCCTAGCATGCACAAAGACCTGGGTTCAATTCCTTGGTACCACATACATAGAAAAAAGCCAGAAGTGGTGAGGCTCAAGAGGTAGAGCTCTAGCCTTGAGAAAGTCCAAGGACAGTGCTCAGGCTCTGAGCTCAAGCCCAGGACGGGAAAAAAAAAAGAACTGCAGATCATTCTCCTCTAATAAAATGATGAAATTGGACTTTAAATCCTGGCTGCCCATGCTAACCTCCTGTTTCCAGACTAAGGTGAGCAAGAAACAGCTTTTCTTCTGTCAGGTGAGAAAAACTGTCCTCCCCCAAACTCCCAGCGTATGGAAGCAGTACCCCGTCCTCAGGCTTCACACCTATTCCCTTCTTCTGGAACTGGTTAGGATATTCCTACCCACACTGCCCCTGAGCCCAGTAAAATCCTTTTAACTTGCATTGAACTCATGCTCTAAAATCACTCACTAGAAAAGGAAACAAAATGCCCTCCTCCCTTCAGTCACCAAATTTCCAGAATCTCTTTTTCTTCTATTCTACAAGTTCTTGACAGGAAGGTTAAAGATGGAGTTCACCTGAGGTCATTTGAACTTCACTGACATGTCAGAGACCTTTGCAGCTCAAGTACCCAGCTTTGCAAATATTACAGAGTGCTTCATAATATTAAAGTACAAGAGAACTGAGTACCATTTATGGTGGAAATGTAGTTCACTCCCCATGTCTAGCTGATGGTTTACTGAGAGTTTGGTTTTCCCAGAAAAATTTGCTGGTATGGAATATATGTACATAATGAATACATGCAGTTTGGTAAATCTGCACATAGGAGATGCACACACACACACACACACACACACTTCTACTATATCTCAGGAGATATGAAGTCTGCTTTCTAAATAAAACTGAACAGGTTTTTAGACTATACTATAGATACTGACTGCCCATCCTCAGTCAACAGAAAGATAATTTGTTCCAGGCCCTGGTGGCTCACATCTGTCATCCTAGCTACTCTGGAGGTTGAGATCTGAGGATCAAGGCTCAAAGCCAGCCCAGGAAGTAAAGTCCATGCAACTCTTGTCTCCAGTTAACCACCAGAAAACTAAAAGTGGTGCTGTGGCTCAAAGTAGCAGAGAGCTAGCTTTGAGTGAAAGAGCTCAGGGACAGTGTCCAGGCCCTGAGTTCAAGCCCTATGATTGAGGGAAATGGTTCTAGTGTCTGTGGCTACCATGCCAGGTCTTTGGGAAGACTAAGAAGAACTGTGGTCCAGGGCCACTATAGCATAAAGCACGACCCTATTTCAAAACCAAAAATTCACTGAGGTAAAAGTGCTGGAGTAGTGGCTCCAGTGGTAGAGTTGCCTACCTAGAAAACAAGAAGCCCTAGTTCAAACCTCAGTACAGTTTAAGAAAAAAAAAAAAGCCTTCTGAAAAGTAATCTGTGAAGGGAAGGGGGTGGTGGCTTATACTTGTAATCCTAGCTCCTTAGAAGATGAAGATCTGAGGAACACAGTTCAAAGCCAGCCAGGCAGGAAAGTCCATGAGACTCTCATCTCCATTTGACTACCCAAAAAGCCAGAAGGAGCTGTGACTTAAATGGTAAAAACAAACAAACAAACAACAACAACCACAACAGCAACAAACCCTCAAATAATGCCCAGGCCCTGAGTTCAAGCCCAGAATTGACACCAAAAAGAAAAAGAAATCTGTAGACCTATTAAAATTCTAGGTAGAAAGTCCCTCTGAGAATTGATTAAGAGGAAAACTCCTGCCCATACCACTAACCCATGCTTCCCAGACAGAAAGCTGCAGAGGAGCTTTCTCAGCCCATGGATTATTCTGGAAATTCACAGGGGAGGTACTGGCAAGGTCTGGGCCTTTTTCTGCTCCAGCTCAGTAAGGCTTTGCCAGATATAATATTACTAGATTTATGATGTCATGTGGTGTTAATTAAATCTCATTTGGAAGCATATTTCTTTTTCCGACATCTTCAAACAGGTGGTGGGACGTAGATGGAGACCTTCGCATCCATTCTGTTTGGCTCCAAAGAAAGAATTTCAAAGAAAAATGTGACTATGATCAAGGTTACAGTTTTTAAAAATATCTATAGTGCGTGTTCTTTGGCAATACCGTAATTTAACTTAGGATTTTTAAGGATCCCAGAAAATGCTACACTGTGTGGTTGCAGACAAAAGACAAAGAATGCTCTGCCTTTGTGAACGTGTCACAAGAGGAGACTGCACACTTAAAAGAGAAGGCAAGGTGACACAGGTAACTCACGTCTGTAATCCCAGCTACCCAGAAGGTGTGCACTGCGATTATCCCAATGACACAGGAGGCACAACAGCTGGGTCCAGTGGCACAGACCTGTCATCGCCAGCTGGGGCAGTTAAGTCCCCTGGACACGCCAATTAACCACCAAAAACTGGAAGTGGGGCTGTGGGTCAAAGTGGTAGAATGTCCTTGAGCAAAAAGAGCTCAGGGATAGTGTCCAGGCCCTGAGTTCAAGCCCCATGACCAACCAAAAATATAAATAAACAAATAAGAAAGAATTTCAGCAAAAGTTTTGCCTAGCAGACCAGCCTGGACAGGAAAAGATTAAAATTGAACTAGTAATGTCTGTTCTACCTGTTTTTGTTTGTTTGTTTTTACTATTTTAAATAAAGCATTCTCTCTTCTACCTCTAGTTTCCAAAACAAGAGTTAAACAGGGGTTTAGGGGTTGAAATCAATCTGGTCTTCCAAAATTAGAAGATTCAATTACTAAATGAATTCTGATGAAAATTCAAGAACAAAAACTGAACTTATTATAAGATAATGCTATAAAAATAAAGAAGAAGCCAGGCACAGTGGCTCAGGCCTGTAATCCTAGCTACTCAGGAGGCTGAGCTCTGAGGATCATGGTTCAAAGCCAGCTCAGGCACTGAAGAACTTGAAACTCTAATCTGCAATTAATCATGAAAATGGGAAGTAGGGCTGTGGCTCCTGGGGTAGAGTGTTAGCCTTGAGGTGAAGAGCTCAGGGACAACACCCAGGCCCAGAGTTCAAGCTCCATGACCCACAAAAATCAAATAAATAAATAAATAAAAGATAATGCTATGGAAAGTATGTGCTTCACCATTTCTAGCTACAGTCAGTGGCTCTAACTTGACAAAATGTCACAAACTCAGGCACCACCAAAGAGCCACCTATTTTATAAGCATTAAGTATTTTTAAAGCGATTTATGATGACTATGGCATTAAATCTTATGTGATGTTTTTAAAACACATTTCTTTATGCAATTAATTTGCATATACTGAGCAGAACAAATAAAACCAGCACCTGCATAGGAAATTCAACAGAAGCATATTTCTCAGGGAATCTGCACAGGCTCTGCTCGCTCTGCTTGTCCTAGGCTCAGAGCTCAAGGCCCAGGACCAGTGGGGGGGTGGGGGGGTTAGTATCCCTTGCAGCAGGCACACTTAACTCAGGTCTATAATCCTAGCTAATTCAGGAGGCTGGGGTCTCCAGGTCCACAGTTTGAAAAGCCAAAAAGTCTGAGAGTCTCTATCTTTAATTAAACAGCAAAAAGACCAGACTGGAGGCATGGTTCGCATGATAGAGTATCAGCTGTGTAGGGGGGGGGGGGCCAAGAGCTCTAGACCCTAAGTTCAAGCTCTACTACTACTACTGGCACCAAAACAAAACGAAAACAAAGGAGGGGGTATGGGAGCTGCAATTACAGGCTTGAAAAGTGGGGGGAACAGCACTTTGCTGATGAGAACCATATAAAGCCTGAGGCTCTCCCACACAAAGCCTCAAGAAACTCAAAGCAGGAGAACCCCACTTTCCTCCCTCCCCAAAGCAAGTGCGAGTTCTGACTTCTCAGCCCATTCTCAGCCCACGAAGCCACATTCCTCAGAATGCCCACACAGGCCACCCTGCACTAATCAAGTACACCTAAAACTACAACCGCCTGTTATTTTGAAGGAACAGCGCCAAGTCATTAGAGCTCACATTTTTGAATAGGGCACAACCAAGAGAGTCAGTGTACATACATGCACGCCGTTTAAGACGACTTTGGTTATTCTGAGAATCACTGGGTTATCAGCCACTTTCCTTTGCTGGGCCCCTCCCTCCTCATTACCCATCCACCCCCCCAAAAAAAAAAATCTCCCGGCATTAAATGTTCAATGTTCAACTCTCCTCCTTAGACTAAGAATCCAGTCTGAAGTGGATGGGTAGTATGTCAGAGGATGGGAGGAAAGACAGGGTTTAAAGTCAGGTTGGCCTGGGTGCGGAGATCTGAGGATCTCAGTTCAAAGCCAGTAGGGGCACCAAAGTCCATGACTCTTATCTCCAATTAACCACCAGAAAACCGGAAGTAGCACTGTGGCTCAAGTGGTAGAACTTTATTCTTGGGCTAAAGAACTCAGAGACAGCACCCAGGCCCAGAACTCAAGTCCTATGACTGACCCCCGCCCCTCCCAAAAAAAACCAAGTTAGGCTGTGAGGTGCTAGTGGCTCCAGCCTGTAAATCTAACTTACACGGAAGCTAAGATCTAAGGATCCGAGTTCAAAACTGGCCCAGGAATACAAAACTCCTCTCTTCAATTAGCCAACAAAAAGTCAGGAGTAGAGGTGTGGCTCAAGTGGTAAGAGCACCAGTATTGACCTCAAAAGCCAAGCAAAAGCATGAGGATCTGAGTTCAAGTCCCAGTACTGGCACAAACACAACACCACGGGGGAAAAGGACAGAAGAGATGACCATTGATCAAGAAGTACTGGTACTGCTAACCTGACGCGGTATTATAATCCCCTCTTGTACCCCTAAAATTAAAATACATACACAAAAACCAGCCTGGACACATCATAGAACAGATCAGAAGTCTACTGTGTGAGTAAAGGTGCCCTTAGTCCACTGTCAAGGAGGAAGAGCGGCTCTGGCCAGGGAATCAGAGGCAAAGGACGAATGCTATGAGGTGCCAGAGGGAGGCGAGGGGAAGATGCTCATTCTCCAGTCCTCATTATTAGAGATATAAGTTGATTACGATTAGGCCCCTATCAACGTGTCCTAGCTAAACCCAGTGTGGCGTGGGTGTGGAGATGGGAGCCAAATTAGGCTCAACCCACTGAATTTCCTCTGGCAAGAAAAGCAAATGGAATGAATAAGTGAATGAACAAATGAACTCCTATGAGTTATCTTTTTCCTCATGGCCTACAAGGTTTTATGTAATGGAAGGGGTATATAAATAATTCACTAACTGTTTCCTAGCATTATATTTATTTTTTATATTTACAGCTAGAGCTTGAATCCACCAGAAAGATTTTCTGGTGTTAAGATGGAAAAACTGAATTTCTTCTTCTGAATGGGTGTAGCTAAAGGTGCCAGGACTGAATCAAAGAAAGCGTTCTTCCTACCCCACGCCTGCCCCGGCTTTAAGCACCTTCACCACGTATCCTTTTTCCTATGGGGCAGACCCCACGTCTGCTATTCAATATACTGGCTGCGAAATACTAATGTCTCAAACACAAGACCCATTTCACATGTCTCAGCGACGCCTCCAGTGCTGGCACACTCAACCTTCTACATGAACTGCAAGTCACTTTTTTCTGGAACTATCCTCTCTTTTAATTTTTGTTAAATCACTGGTATTCTGATTGGAAGGGTATTCCATGTGTGTGTTCCTCTGGGGAGAACCAATGCTTCCCACATCTTCCCATTGAGGAGTACGACTAGCTCCAGTAGCACCAAGATCTGTCTGGAAGTTCTTCACAAACTGAAGCCACATCTCTTCACACACACGTACCTGGCAACTCAAACGTCTAAGTATTTCTAACTTCAGTCATGATTTTGAACTTTGTCTTATACTAAGAGATCACACACACACACACACACACACACACACACACACACGCCTATTCATTATACTTAAAAGTCTAATGATTTAGAAGTGGTGCTGTGGCTCAAGTGGTAGAGTGCTAGCCTTGAGCTGAAGAGCTCAGGGACAATGCCCCTCCTCCCTCACAAATCATTTTATTTCTCCAAGTGCTTGAAAGATTATTATGGGGTTTTTTTAGGTATTTAATACTAACCTTTGAAAACAAAAATAATTCTCCTTGCTTCCCACCATTTTTTTCCCCAGTAGCTTACCTATAATTTAAGGCTTTAAAAATCATATTGAATAATCATGGTTATTAGAGGTCAACCATACAATGCTCTGGTTTTCTTCTTTTTTTTTCTTGGTAGGTCATGGGGCTTGAACTCTGGGCCTGGGTGCTGTCCCTGAGCTCTTCAGCTCAAGGCTACTGCCCTACCCCTGGAGCCACAGCATCACTTCCAGTTTTCTAGTGGTTAATTGGAGATAAGAGTCTCAGACTTTAAAGCCCGGGCTGGCTTTGAACCACCATCCTCAGATCTCAGCCTTCTGAGTAGCTAGGATTATGGCATGAGCCAGTACGCCCAGCTTGCACTGGTTTTAATACAAATGTCTTCTGCATTTCACCATTTAACTGAGTATCAGCTGTTAGATTTGGGTGGTTAGTCTTCCCGTTATTTAAGTAATTTTCATCTGTTCTTACTTTACTCAAATATTAGAAGTCATGGTTTGAAACAATTATAGACTTTTAAGAGTATCTCCTGATGTTTTTGTTTTGTTTTGTTTTGTTTTGCCAGTCCTGGGCTCAGGGCCTGAGCACTGTCCTTGGATTTTTCTCAAGGCTAGAGCTCTACCACTTGAGCCTCAGCACCACTTCCAGCTTTTTTCTATGTATGTGGTACCATGGACTAGAACCCAGATCTTCCTGCATGCTAGGTAAGCACTTTAACCACTAGGCCAAACTCCCGGCCCTCTCCTGATGTTTTTTATCTTTAATTTGCTTCATTCTTTTGAAAGTATTGAATTATATTCACAGAATAAATATTAGTCATCACATTTTTTAAATATACTCTTAGTTTGGATTTCCTAATATTTTATTCATAACTTACATTTAGCTCCTACATTTCTAATAGCACAGAAAAATATCTCTTCTACAAGGTATCTGCCACTCTCTAGATGTGGTGCTTTGTTAGAGTTGTGCACAAGCTCCTGAGGGAAAGAAAACAAAAATGTGTTCCTAAGAAGTTATATTATGCTGGGAACGTAGCCTAGCGGTAGACTGCTCACCTAAGCATGCATGAAGCCCTGTTCAATTCTCGATACCACATACACAGAAAAAGCTATGGTTCAAGTGGCAGAACACTAACCTTGAGCAGAAAAAAAAAAAAGAAAAGTATCCAAGGACAGTGCCCAGGCCCTGGGTTCAAGCCCCAGGACTGGCAAAAAAGAAAAAAAAATATATTATGTTGCCAGGCTCCAGTGGCTCACGCCTGTAATCCTAGCTACGCAGGAGACTAAAATCTGAGGATCATGGTTCAAAGCCAGCCCAGACAAGAAAGTCTGTGAGACTCTAATCTCCAATTAACCACCAGAAAACCAAAAGTGGCACTGTAACTCAGAGTGGCAGAGCCGAGCCAGGGACAAGTCCTAGGTCCTGAGTTTAAGTCCCACAACAACAACAACAAAAAAGAAGTTATGTTATGTATAAGGCTATCTGTACTGGCATGAAAACCTTGGAAAGATCTCAAGTGTCCATCAACAGGAGATGAATTAAATGAATTACAGCTTATTTAAACTATGCCTATTAAGAAGCTGTTAAGAAGAATGAGTTAAGATTAATATCTCCAAACCTGGGAAGTTGTCTATAATACATTGGCGATGGAAAAAGAAAGATATTCACACATACATGTGTGTATATGTTTGCATGACTTGAAAGAAAATATTTTCACACTGCTTGGGCCTGAAGCAGAGTAGGAGATTGTTATGGGGTAGGAAGGGGGGGTCCACTTTATCTAAAGGAAGAAATAGCTTCTTCCAAGGAGGGAGAGAAAAAACATTAACACAAAAATACACCAGACCCCTCAGAATGATGGAATAAGGCCCAGGGCTCTGTCCTGTTTGTCTTCACTTTTCATAATTATTCTTGCTGAAGCAATGGAAGAATGAGGGTCTTTTGCTGAGTCTGTGGACAAGCAAGCTCTGGTGGCCCAGGCCTGTGGTCCTAACTACTCAGGAGGCTGCGATCTCAGGATCGCAGTTCAAGGCCAACCTAGGCAGGAAAGTCTGTGAGACTCTTATTGCCAATAAACCATACAAAAATAAATAAATAAATAAGCAAGCAAGCAAGCAAACTGGAAGTGGTGCTGTGGCTCAGGTGGTACAGTGCTGGCCTTGAGCAAAAGAAACTCAGGGATGGTGCCCAGGCACAGAGTTCAAGCCCCAGGACCAGCAGTGATAAGGGAGCAATGATGTCTTCACACTGAATTTCCCCACCTGAAGCCCACCCGGAGTGGGAAGGGCAGGGTGGAATCCCCTCTGCTTTCAATGGTCTCACATCTGTGACTTTGTTCTTCTCATTGAAAGACCCAACTGAGAGTGCTGAAACTTCCTTCCTTCCATTTCTATAGCACTCAACCATCCGAAAGGATCTTCTTTCCTGGTTCAAGACCCATAGTGGCCTGTAGACAATATATCTGCATCCTGCTTGCCTGAGGAATGCCAAGTTCAGCTTCCTTGGTCTTATCAACAGTCCCCCAAAATTGTGAGGGCCTTAGCCAGGACCTATGAATGTGGCATCATTTGCGAAAGTCTTTGCAGTCATGAAAAAGGGCTCTCCTGTGACCTTGTTCTTATTAATTAGGGAAATGTGATGCCAGAAACACAGCAAGAAAACGTCTGAAGATGAAGGCAAGTGATAGAGTGACACATCTAAAAACAAAAAAATCCCAGATGGCCAGCAAGCTGGGAGAAAAGGTCCAATCAAGACCTTCCTCCTTACTCTCAGAAGGAATGGCTGGGACAGCAACCCTTCCTTCAGCCAAGGCTCCCTGATCTCACACCTCCTGTGTGCAGACATGGGAGACAACACATTCCTTTAACATCATCTGTGATGCTTGTTATAGCAGCTACAACAAACTCATACATTATAGATCAACAAATGCCAAACTCAACCTCTGAGTGAGAGATTAGCCCAGGGGAAAAAAAAAAAAAAAAAAAAAAAAAACCACGATGGGGGAGGGGGAGAGGGAGGGAAACCTCCTTTCAATTCCACAGTGGAAAAATGTCACCAGCAGGATTTTCACGTGGCTTTAGGACAGACTAAATAAAAGCACTTGCACTCACCCAGTACTTTGTGTACCATCCAACAATGCCCAAAACAAAACCAATCCTCCAGGCCCCTGGCCTTCCATTTTTACAGCCAGACAAGAAGGCAAAAATAGGATTGGAAGCTATGCAATGCAATCTGTAGCCACAGAAGGTTTCTCTCAACAGCGCCGGGCTGGCAGGGTGCCGGAGGGCTGCAGGTTTCTGTTGAACCAGTTTTCTGAAGAAAATGAGAACTTTCTTTTTGAAGCCTTCATGTGTCTCTGGAACCTTCCAAAGAGAAGCTAAATGGAGGGTGCTAACCTAAGGGAGGGAATTCTCCCTCAGAGAGAGTCTGCCCTTCAAAGGGGAGGAAAAGGGAAAAACAAGAAGAAAATTCCATTTTCCTAAGGGGTTTGGGCAATTCCCAGTTCCCAAAGGCTCCTCATTTGAGGTGACAGTAGAGGAGACTCTAACAAACCACAAGACCTTGATCAGAGCAGTGGTGTGCTTCCAAACAGCGGGGTCACGTGGTCACCACGTAGGGCCATGCCCAGCGCCCTGCGCCTGGCATGATGAGCTGTTCAACAAGGCTACACTGGGTAGTGAAGGGGGAAACGCCACTGTCGGCCTGTGCTGTGAAGCCACACACCCCGCTTGATGGATCTAATAAAGAATGTCACGTAGGCACTTAGGAGAACAATGGAATGCAATGAAAGGAGAAGGTGGTTCACAGTAAGTTTTGTTTCGACTCCTCTATATAATCACCATGGAAACAGTTCCTTTTCTTCCCCCTTTGAATCCTACCAACAAGCTGGTCCATGGTCCATGAATGGATACCCGCAAGTGCCTAATCCCAGCGTTTCCAGGCATTTTGTAAGCACCAGTCATGGGAAGCATGCCTCACAGGCAGCAGGATTGAGGATGCACAGTCAGTGTTTCTTGCCAGTCTCGGGGCTTGAACCCAGAGCCTGAGCACTGTCCTTGGGCTTTCTCAAGGCCAGAGCTCTACCACTTGAGCCATAGCACCACTTTTGGCTTTTTCTATGTATGTGGTACTGAGGAACTGAACCCGGGTCTTTGGGCTTGCTAGGCAAGCACCCAGGGCAAGCACTCTATCACTAGGCCAAACTCCCGGCTCCAGGGGCAGTGATTTTATGGGGGAAAGCAGGGGAGGACGTGGCGATGAGTTACAGGGAGCCCCAGCCTCATGGCCTGAATGATCTCTGTGAGGCAGAAGCGTGGTCATCTTCTAAGCAGAGGGGCCTTGGTGATGTGTACACACTTCTGCAGCAGGGTGAACTCTGTGGTTGCTCAGGATGAGGCTACAGGACTGGGAGTTCCAGGCTGGCCTACAAAATGAAATCTTGTCTTAAAAAACCAAACAAAGGGCTCACGTGGTAGAGCTCTAGCCTTGCAGGCCCTGAGTTCAAGACCAGGACTGACTGGCAAAAAGAAAAAGTTAGAACTGAGCAATCGAACTTTACTGGGCCACTTCCAGTGGATAGCATTTACATAATCACTACAAATCTCCAAAGTTAACTTGCAGCACCAAATACAAAGCATGGTAGTTAGACGCGGTGGCTCACGTCTGTAGTCCTGGCCACTCAGAAGGCTGAGATCCAAGGATCTCCATTTGAAGCCAGCCTAGACAACCAATCAAAGAGAGTTGTGTCCAATTAGCTAGGAAAAAGTATAACTGGAGGCATAGCTCAAATCGTGTCAGGCCAAATGACAGCACGAAGACCTAAGTTCAAGCCCCGTATTTACAAATAAATAAATATAAAGCAATGTCCTTTATTAGCAACATTAGCAATGCTCTACCATGATAAAGACAGACTCAAAGGCTATTGGTTGGCCCTGGTGAGGGAGGGGAGATGCCACTCAGTGTCCAAGGACTATGTGTGGTCGCCCCTCCCTGTTGTTTCCTGCTTCATCCACCGGTACCCATCAATTCCACTTCCTGATTTTTCCTTGCACCTGTCAGCAACTTCCTGGTACTCTTCCTGCAACTCCAGGGCCCGGCCCTAGGCCCTTGTCTGTCACCACTGTGCACAAGCAACACCACAATCGTTGGGCTTGCCCTGGGCCGAACATCCTTCCATGTAAGAGCACCTGTTACAGGTAAAACAGGAGCACTGTATTATCCATCAGCTCCTTAGGGCCCACAGCAGTGTAACAGAGCAGGTAAAATACAGGTTCTTTAGCCAAATACATATCCACTCCAAATCACTTCACTATCTAAGGCTGACAGGGGTTACCCACGCCCACCACACAGGTTCTCTAGCCATTTAAAAACAAAAAAACAAAACAGTGCCTTTACCCCCAGTTGGCCCTTTCATGTCACCTACAGGAAGGTATTTGTCATAAGAAGGTCTGGGCCATCAAGTGCACAGCCCCGGCACATAGAATGCCGTCTTTCTTATCACCAGCAGCACCTGGCCTCATGTCAGTTAATATTTGTGGAACCTTATCATGTTTCCAAGATCATATTTCCACCCCCCCCCAAAAAAAAATCTGGTCCAACTTCCTGTTCACACAAATGAGGAAACTAGGAGGTCTTGATCTTTTGCCTTTTACAATTGTTCTTTTCATATGTCCATTCTACAGAAGAAAAATCCCAGATTCAGTGACTTGTTCCCTATCTTTAGAGAACTTGTTCCCTATGTTTAAAGCCATCATGACCAACTTAAATGCCCAGACAGAAGGCAAGTCAGAAGACTACTAAAACACAGCAAAGGTTTAGAACTGGTCTAATGTAGTCACACAATGTTTCATATATACTTTCAAATGGAAATATGAAGATCTCTGTCACATAGGGCCACAAAGGACACACAGCTAAGCACACTGCCCAGGACCCCCTGCGTATAAAGTTTCTGCACCCTCGGAGACAAATGGCACATATGTTCTCTCATATGCATAAGCTAGATCCAAAAAACACCAGGATATGATCAACGATACAAGATTCTGGGCATTCATAAGCAATGAGACCAAAGAAGGAAGCCCTTATGGGAGAACACAAAGGCACAATGTCTGATCATATAAAATAATATTTATCAAAATGGATGCCAGAAAATGAAAACAAGAGGTTTATTCTTTATTGTTTTTGTTTTCTTACTGTCTTGCTCATTTGTCTATAGGGAGAAAGGGGAAGGCAGGGCATGGAAATGGAGGAACAAAATATACACGACTACAGCAGAGGTGCTCACCAGACACTAGGCTGAAAATAAACTACACAACTTGTAGGTGGGGATAGGAGGAAAAAAATGGGAGAGAGCAAGGGAAGGCATGACACTGTCCAAAAAAAAAAAAAAAATACTCTTGGCCGAGAGTTTGGCCTAGTGGTAGAGTGCTTGCCTAGCATGCACGAAGACCCAGGTTCGATTCCTCGGTACCACATACATAGAAAAAAGCCAGAAGTGGTGCTGGGGCTCAAGTGGTAGAGCTCTAGCCTTGAGAAAATCCAGGGACAGTGCTCAGGCCCTGAGCCCAAGCCTAGGACTGGCAAAAAAAAAAAAAAAAAAAAAAAGTACTCTTTATCTGAGTTACATAACTATAACCCCTCTCCACATTACCTCTATAATAACAATAAAAAGAAAGAAGTACAAATTTTTTAATACACTCATTACCTGACTATAATCCCTTATACATCACCTAAACTGTACATAACCTTTTCCTTTTTAAGTTTCTGCCTAGAAGAATGTCCCTGTCCATTTTACAGGGGATGGGGCAGAAGCCCACAGAGGCTGAAGTCCACCAAGCTCTGAGGAGGTGTCTACGGCCCTGCAGACAGCCAGCCCTTTGTCCCCAAGGCCTTCTTGGGCCTCATGTCCACTTTAGGTAAAGTGCCACCGGCCAGAGAAAGCTCACATCTGATGTGATTTCCCCGGAAAGCTATAGGAAGCATGTGCAAGGCACACCTGCCCCAGGTGTGCGCTCGTGAACAGTGTTGCCGTGGGCTTGCTGTGACAACAGGTGTCCACTCTGTTCCAGGAAAAACATAGATCTGAAGTCACAGGAAAAGGAGAATGAAAAGACTCATTTTCCTGAGTGGTGCAAGGTATTTCTCCACACCATCTGCACTTCTGCCTCACCCTGGGCCCTGAAGTCTGCATTCACCAGGCCCCTAGCTCCCTCTTTCCCAGTCTATTCTTCAACACAATTAAGACAATTTATTATTTCCATTTACAGGAGGGAAAAAAAAGACCTCAGGTTCTTAGTTTGGTTTTTGTTGTTTTTGTTTTGTTTTGGTTTGGTTTGGTTTGGTTTGGTTTTTTGCCAGTCCTGGGCCTGAGCACTGTCCTTGGACTTTCTCAAGGCTAGAGCTTGAGCCTCAGCACCACTTTCAGCTTTTTTCTATGCATGTGGTACCAAGGAATCAAACCCAGGTCTTCGTACATGCTAGGTAAGCACTCTACCACTAGGCCAAACTCCCGTCCCCAGGTTCTTAGTTTTCTTACTTTTTTTGTTTCATTTTGTTTTTTTCAGAATATGGACCATTTTAATGTCAAATATGGACATTTTTAATTACACTTGAGTCTTTTCATTTATTAGGTTATACAGAGTGACTTTTCTTTCTTTCGGAGAGAAAATAGCAAACATGTGTTAAAGAACTGCTCTGCTCATTTCAGAGCATATAACTAACTGCCTTTGATCTGAGGAGTCAGAGCTAAAGTTGAAAAGGTCCCACATAGACTTTCTAAGCCAACATTCAAATTCAACTTTCTGCTTCGAAGGAGCCAAAAAGGAAAGCTAACTGGATTTCACTGGAATGATTTATGAAATTTAAAAAAATACACACACATTTTTATTCTGTTAAAATAACCCTTTCCATTTAATCTCAAGAGGCCAGATGCAGAGAAGCACCATCTATTACTCAAAGTTAACTAAAATGCAGAAACGGCCAGTCAAAGCGAACATTAATACTATTTCAGAAACTTGGCTGCCTGAACGAGCCAAAAACAACACTGATAAGGAAAAGAAAATATGAACTTGTTTTTTCAAAGCCCACTGAACATGTGAAATTCCCTACTGCCTGAGGCTGCATGTGCTCTGGGCTCTCAAATCTCTTTCAGCTTTCAAAGGCCCAATTAAATTTTAGTTAGGTCTAACCTCTACCACTAAGTACACCTGTAGTCCCATCTACTCCAGAAGCAGATATAAAAGGATGGCAGTTCAAAGTCAGCCCAGGCAGAAAAAGAGTCCATGAGACTCTTACCTCTAATTAACCACCAAAATGTTGTAAGTGGAGCTGTGGCTCCAGTTATAGACCATCAGCCTTGAACAGAAAAGAAAGTAAGAGAACAGAGTGCCTGCCAGTGGCTCACACCTGTAATCCAGGCTACTCAGAAGGCTAAGATCTGAGGATGGAGTTTGAAGGCAACCCGGCCAAGGTCCGCGAGACTTTTTTATTATTTTATTTTATTTTATTTATTTATTTATTTGTTGCCTTTTCTTGGTAGAGCTTTATTGAGTAAGTAAGCAAACAGACAAAAAGCAGACAAACAGATAAGCAGAAAAGTGGAGACAAACTCTAAAGAAAAAATATTTCCATGGGACTTATATCTCCAGGAAACTACTCAAGAAAAAGCAAGAAGTGGCACTATTGCTCAATCAGTAGAGCTCTGGCCTTGAGCAAAAGAAGCTCAGGGACAGGGTCCAGGCCCTAAGTTCAAGCCTCAGGATTGGCAAAAAAAAGTTAAAGGACAGCACCTATGCCCTGAGTTCAAGCTCTAATACCAATACACACACACACACACACACACACACACACACACACACACATAAAAAAAAATTTTTTTAACCAAAGATAGAGGAAAGCAAAGGTTTTTATAATGACAAGGTTGCCCAGTAAACAAGAGTCAGGCTTAAAGTCATCAACCCATGCTATCCCAGGAAAAAACTAAAAGAAACACAAAAAAAGACGGCTTCTGCCCATCTCTTTTGCTGCGCTCAGGGGCAAGATGCCAGATCTCCACCCTCCCAGCCCAGGGAAGGACAATTCTCTACTGCTGTCCCGCCCAGCCTCAGTGAGAACTGAAGAAATGAAAGGCCCGTTTCATTTCAAAAGGTAATAAAATGAAACTCCTGTTTAATCATTTAAAACTTGACTTTACAACACTCCTAATTAGGTCTTGGGGAGCACAGGCAATTTTGCCGCCAGCAAAAAATTCCTATGTGGTCTCTCTTGTGACAAGCCAAGTAATGGTTTTTCTTTACAATTTCAGGTCCTCTCTGACTGTCACGAACTTGAATCTTTCATTAATAGTGTCTTACTAAGAAAATACCTGGCTTCCTTCTGTCATCTATCTCCTGCCATCACAGGATACAGACCTCAGCCCTGGCTGCCAAGCAGAAGGGGGTGGGGGCTAAAGGGAGGTGGTACCCAATGTTTCTCAAACATCCAAGCTACATCATCACCACTCTCAATACCAGAAATCACACTGTTTATCCTGGGCAGGTATTTTGTCCAGAGCTTCGTAGGTACACAGTAACTCATGTCTGATCAGACTTTTGGGGCCCTTCTTTTTAGATTAATAACTCCCTGAGGAGTTTACAATGTACCTGGGGCATTCCCAAAGGCAGTCATAAAAAATTATTCATGCTGGGTACTGGTGGCTCAGGAAACTGAGATCTGAGGATCGTGGTTCAAAGCCAGCCTAGGCAGGAAAATCCATGAGACACTTATCTCTAATTAACCACCAAAAAGCCAGAAGTAGAGCTGCAGTTCCAGTGAGCAAAAGAAGGTCAGGAACAGTGCCTAGGCCCTTAGTTCAAGCCTTAGGACTAGTATACACAAAAAAATTTAATGTAAAAAAATATATACATATGCATATATAAAAAATTTTAATGTAAAAAATATATACATATGCATATATATGTATGTATATTCATGACAAGGATACCAATATAGGGCCCTAACTTCCCATAAAACCAGAAAGGGGGAGGGAGGGGGGGAAGCTTTTTAATACCATGTGGACCAAACACCTCATTTTACAGATAAGGAAATCAAGTCTGGGTATCAGGCTGGAGAAGGAAATCATTAGTGAGAGGTGGACTGGAGACAAGATCCCAAAGCTAATTAGAAGAAAGTAATAGGAACTTGAAGGAAAGTAAGCTAGGGAGGCCAGGAAGCTCACAGAAGAGGGAGTTGGTGTGCAGACGCCATGGTTTGAGGGGCCTGTGGGCCTCACCTGGTTGCAGACCCCAGGAGGACCCTGAGAAGTTCTTCCTGCAGAGTCCCACGTCTGTTCTGCTCTCCCAGCAGATGGCACCAGGCCCCTCACACAACTCTGGTGAGCGCAGAAAGATCGGAAGTTAACTATGACAGCCAGGGGCACAGGCCTCCATGAGGACAAGAACCCGAGTGATCTTCCTCCTCAGAGTTCCACCTGCCACATTATGCAGGCAAACATATCAGAGAAGTTTCTAGCACACGCAGATAAAACATGAGGCTATGGTTGAGAAGGGGTCCAGGCTTTGGCATCAGCGAAGGCTCCTGATTTCTGCCAGGCTTCTTCAACTAAAACATCCATTCTGGCTACGAGTTGGGCCTCGTGGCAGAGGGTGCTTGCCTACCATGCACAAAGACCTGAGTACCACATACAGAGAAAAAGCCAGAAGTGGTGCTGTGGCTCAAGTGATAGAGTGCTGGCCTTGAGGAAAACCCAAGGACAGTGCTCAGGCCCTCAGTTCAAGCCCTAGGACTAGGAGGGGGGAAAAAAAATCCATTCTGAACCCACCATCAGCGGACACCAGCTATGAATGCTTTGCCATGTTAGTAACAAGATTCGAGGCCTGGAAAGGGACAGGGATAATGTCCTGCCTGAGGCTATGTGCCTGATGCCCCTGATGCTGGCCCTCTGACTGCCTGCCACTACCTCCAGTACCAACCCTGCCACAGATAAGAGGCAACTTCCTGTCACCAAAGCATCTCCACAAGCATGATCACCAGGCCTGCTGTGCTTTATGTCCTCTGCTCTTCTCCAGCAACAAGGCCAACAGGAGGAGACGCCATCTGCTTCTGCAAACTCACTGGAACGGTGTTTGTGTACGAGAAGGTCGTGAGGGCCGGACACCTAAGACCTGGTGGACACCTAAGAAGTGGCCTGGCTGGGATGGGTTTATTAACCCTTCCCAGTGCTCATGACCCACTGTGCCTCATAAAGATAACACCCCATGCAAACCCATAGAGATGGGGCTTTGAAATTTTCCAATCTATAAAGAGTATCCAAGTTCACCCAGGAAAGGTGTTTGTTTGTGGCACTCGCTGTGGTTAGAAAAGCCTGGCACTCACAGCCCTGGCATTTCCAAAGTTTAACCTCTTTCATAACAATATTTCTAAAGGCCTCAAATAAGAAGGGAAACAAGGGCTGGGAGTTTGGCCTCGTGGTAGAGTGCTTGCCTAGCATGCATGAAGACCCAGGTTCGATTCCTCAGTACCACATACATAGAAAAAAGCTGGAAGTGGTGTTGAGGCTCAAGCGGTAGAGCTCTAGCCTTGAGAAAGTCCAAGGACAGTGCTCAGGCCCTGAGCTCAAGCCCAGGACTGGCCAAAAAAAAAAAGGAAACAAACTGCAGGGAGTGTCATTTGTTTCTTTGCACCCTAGGAAGTGCTGAAGAAATCTGTATGGAAATCCATTACTTTGCCCACCTCCCTGCATATTAAAACAAAAGGGGTAGGAAAAACCACAAGTCCCAATCCCCAGAGAGGCAGGACTCAGAGAAGGCCACACAAGGGAACTAACTCCAGAGCCGTACCCTGGAGTTTCTTTTCTGCATCGAGTATCTGCTCACTTGAGGCTCTTCCAGCACGGGAGGGTAGATTGTTTCCAGGGTCAAACACACTTGGCCTTGATGAAATCACAGCAAAAAGTGGTGGGGTAAGATTTTACAGCAATTATAGGAAACTGGGTCTCTGTGATCCTCAGCCACTCTCCTCCAACCCCAAGCAATGACTGAATCACGGACAAGCCTGATGGCTTCCAGCTGTGGAATGGCCAGACTCCAGCTGTTCTTAAAGAGCCCAAGGCAGCGACTTAAAAACAGCTCCATCCATAGAAACGCTGATATCTGCCTTTCGATAGTAAGCCAGAAACACATCTGTTGCCCATGGGTTGAGACAGAACATTCTGACCAAATTAGAAAAGTAAAAATAAAAAATGAAGGGGAGGAGATGGTAAAAACTAAGTGATTCTAAAGTTCTACTTGTTAAATAAATTTGTTCTCCACATTCAGTCAGCAAACATCCGCATCAACTATCTACCAGTGCTACAGCGTATGCTGGGGCTATAAAAATAAAGCAGGTCTGCTTGCTGGTGGCTCACACCTGTAGCCCTAGCTACTCAGTAGGCTGAGATCTGAGGAGCGAGGTTTGAAGCCAGCCCAAGCAGGAAAGTCCGTGAGACTTGCATCTCCATAAACTACCAAAAAAACCTGCAAGTGGAGCTGTGATTTAAGTGGCAGAGTGCCATCCTTGAGCAAAAGAAACCCAGAGACAATGCCCAAGCCCCAGAATTCAAGGCTCAGGACTGGCACCAAAATAAATAAATAAGTAAATAAAATCACTGCTAGCTGTTAGAGACTGGGCTCTAGGCCCCTAAAATGACTGACCTAATAAGAAACCAGGAAACTCCATACCTCACCGGACCAGTCTGGCAAGTCAGAGAAAAACTTGGGGTAGAGAGGGGGGAGGGAAGCAGATATTCCAAAAGGCCTAATTCTCAGAGGAGGTAGAATACTTTTTTCAGTGATTTTACAGTTCCAGAAAATTAGTAGTGGCTCCATTTACCAGTACATAAGGTATCCCAAGGTCCTTAGAAGATAGGAAATTAGAAAGGCACAAAAGTTGTCTGCAATGCACAAGAAATCAGTGGTTATACACATAGGTATTCTCAGCTCTATCCTTCCCTGAGACACATAATTCACACCCTCAACAATGTTCTTTTGAAATAAATGTAATTTATTGAATCATATCCCATAAATGATTAAATGATGGGTTTCTACCATCATTGAATATAATGCTGGCTATTAAATTTCAGTCACACTAGCCGGCGGGAATAATGGATGGACTGTCTGCACCCCAAGAACAGGTGTGTTCACAAGTCTGTCCCTGGCTTTGAAAGCCCCAGACAGACACACACACACACACACATGGTCATTCTTTCCTCCAATTCAAATCTAAAGGATTGCACATATCTGTACACCTAACACAGGCCATACACGCATGGTATCCTTTGCACATAAAGTACAAACACTAATTGCATGTACTGATGCATGGAGATTCTGTTAAAACTCTACTGGCGAGGCCATTTATGTCACTGTACAGCAGTTCATACACAGATCTGAAATGTGAACCGCTCAAACCAGACGAGGTGAGCGGCATATGATTATGATGAGAGGAAGAGGGGGGGGCTGGGGGGGGGGCGGGTGTTCTCGCGCAGACTCCATGCCCACATCCTCCCCACACGCCCTTGAGCACCTCAGCTCTCTGGAAATGGGATGGACGTAGCCCAACTTACCGGAACTTCAAATGCTTCCTGGGTGTCATCCAGCATCTGGATTTTGATGGACATGAGTTTCCCTGATGGAGTGGGGGGTGGCTTCTGTCCACGGTCCAAGGTGCTTATCCCCGAATTCTCCGGGGCCCCCAGTCGTGAGCCGGGGGTAGGCTTCTGCTCTATTTCTCCCATGATGAAAGCAGCTTATATCAACTCTGCAGAGAGCAGTGAGAAAAAAAAATACATCAGAACCCTTTATTTTTGTGGCAGTATAGGGATTTGAACTCAGGGCCTCGTGATAGGCAGATCCACTACTGCTATGCCACAGCCCTTTCTGTTTTTTCAAACTGATCTGGCTTTTTGCCAGATCAGTGGACCCGAATCCTTCTGTAGCTGCCTCCTGCGTGGCTGGGATGGCAGGCTCGCGCTAGCATTTCCAGACTCTGTACTGATCTTGCAAGCTTTTTACACAGTCTGGCCTCGATCTACCATCCTCCCACTCCCCAGTTCCCAAGTAAATAAGATTACAGGCAACAATTACCATCCCTGGCTCACTGAGGAACTCTTGCTGTTCTTCCTTGTTTTGGGAACATACCCAAGTAAGAATGCTGACTGTCCACTCTCTGCCCCCTACAGCAACTGCAGATGGCAGCCTCTAGCTCATGTTTACAATGTCACCTTCGGGCATGCAAATCATATTGCAAAGTTATTTGCATAACTTTGCATGATGCTGCATGTTTTAGCCCTGTCTATTTTCATAGTCAGCACGTCATTATTCATACTACAGACTCAGTTGTGTTCCGCACAGATTATTCTGTGTTTCTATTCTGAATATTCTAAACTAGGCTCTACCTTTCGCATGGAAGCTGGCAGAGACTGAGTCTGGTGGGAAGATGATAAATGGTGCCTAGGCCCTATCATTAGCATCCATTAATTACCTTGTAGGGACACAGACATACACTAAGCACATAGATAACTGGATAAACACACTCTATGTCTCTCCAGCTTGTAATCTGATGTGGACGATGAAAGCTAGAGCTTCTCTCTGCATTTCTATTACAATAACATCTCAATCCATTTCTTCCTGGCCCTTCCCCCCCCATACCACACCCCAACAGGCCTACTTCCCCACCGCCCCATACCAGAGTACCCACAAAGGGATGCTCCTAAAACCACAGCAATCCCCTCAGGTCTAGGCTGTCAAGTGGTTTGTGATTCTTTGCCTCTCCTCCCAGTACCTCAGTCTTGTTCTAGGGCTTCACATGCAGGATGCTCCCTGGCTGACCATATCCTTTCTCTTCACCTAGAAGCTTCTAACATGGCCTTAACCCTCAGTTCAAATGCTACATCCTCAGCTGGGTGGCTCATTCCAGTAATCCTTCCTTCTCAGGGGGCTGAGGGCCAAAGGATCTCCAGTTCTAGGCCAGCCTCGGCAGAAAAGTCCAAGAGACTACACCATCTCCAAAACAACCACGAAAAGACATGTCTAGAGGCCTGGCTCAAACAGTAAAGCATTCCCCTAAACAAGTGCAAGTCCTTGAGATCAAACCCTGCTATTGGTTAAATAAATAGATTTCAAATGTCATAACCACACAGGGACCGGAGCTCAAGGGCTGCTGGCCCCTGTGAGTTCATGGCTCCTCAAAGTCGCCACATGACAGCCACATCCACACAGATGCGTCTATTTACCAGGAAATTCTCCATCCCACAGAACCAATGGGGGCACAAGACCTAGCGCAGAGTAGAACTCAGTGTCCACTGCTTAAAGACCATACTTACTAATCAACTCGTGTGGATGCCTCGGAGCACAAAGTAATGAGCCTTCCACGTGAGCTGATGAGGGTAAAGGGGTACATGGGAAGCAGAGGTGTGTCCACCGCGGAGGAAGGGGAACTAAGCTCGCTTTGAATAGGCAACACAAGGGGCAAGGCCACGCAGGGCGGGGCCGCACAGTTACAGGGACAACACGCATAGTTAAGAGACAGCAACGAGGGCCAGTGGGAAGGAAGAAGTTAAAGGTACATTGCAAGCCGGGCACCATGGCTCCTGCCTGGAGTCCTAGCTACTCAGGAGGCTGAGATCTGAGGATCGTAATTTGAAGCCAGCCCAGGTAAGAAAGTCTGTGAGATTCTGACTTCCAATGAACCACGGGGTGCTGTAGCTTAACATGGTAGAGCACTAGCCTTGAGCAAAAGAGCTTAGGGACAGCCCAGGCCCTGAGTTCAGGCCCATGACTCACCAAAAACAGGCTAAAATCAGGCTGGAGGTGTCAGAGGAGCCCCAATGCCTGACTACTAACAGTCTATGAGCAGGAAAAAAAGGACACAAAGCACACCTGGCAGTCCCTTCGAGGCCCTGTAAGCTGGGCTTTGTGGCTCTGCCTCCCACTGCTCTGAGTCAAAGAGACCCCAGCCAGAGACCCATCCTCCCATGTCACTCCTCTTCCCTGAAAAGATGCTGGGGCGAGAGGCCCTGCCTGCAAACACATCACCTATTATTGTCTTACTCGAGTGAGGAGCAACTCCTCTTAAGATTCAAAGACCTAGACACATGCAAACTTCTACTATCTTGGCATTTAAAACTCTCACTGATGCTGGGCACTGCTGGAGCGTTTGTATAATCAATCCTAGCTGCGGTGAGATCTAAGGATTGGGATTCAAAGCCAGCCCAGGCAGATAAATGAGACGCTCCAATTAACCTGCAAAAAGCAGGTAGTAGAGGCATGGTTCGAGTGGTAGAGTACCAGCCTTGATCAAAAAGCCAAACAAGGACTGGGAATTTGGCCTAGTGGTAGAGTGCTTGCCTAGCATGCATGAAGACCCGGGTTCGATTCCTCAGTACCATATACATAGAAAAAAGCCAGAAATGGTGCTGAGGCTCAAGTGGTAGAGCTCTAGCCTTGAGAAAGTCCAAGGACAGTGCTCAGGCCCTGAGCTCAAGCCCAGGACTGGCAAAAAAAAAAAAAAGCCAAACAAGAGTTAAAGGTCCTGAGTTCAAATCCCAGCACATACACAGACATATGTATATATTTTATATATAGTACACACACACATATATATATATATCACTGAGTTAGTGATCAGCTAGGATTTGGTGCCTTCACTTCCTCTTTCTGTAGCTCTCCAAGGACTCCATTCCTACATCTGGGGGTTGAGATCTCAGAAAGGCTGTTGCCATACTTCCTTCTTGTTCTCTGACTCGCCTATGGACTATGGCTGGAATGTGGAAATCTCTGTTTAATTCAAACATAAATCCAGCCCCAAGTTTGTAGTTAAACATCCGAAGAATGCAAGGGAACGTCAGAGGAATGCAGGGAAGTCATAAATGGACAACCACCATTGATGATTGACATAAAACTGGTAAGCCCACGTACAGTGCTGTCTGCTGGGTATAAATGCTAACCAGGCTCTGCGCCCCGTGCCCTCCATTCACTTCCTGTGAGCCTGCATTCCGGGAGGACTTGTCCAAAAGAAGGGGGCATTATTACTAACGAGACCATGCCAGACCTAAAAGTAAGAAGCTGTGCTTGCAAAACCAGATTGTTTAGATCTCCTTGAAAAGTTACTTAGATGTCATAGCAACAAGATTTTTATTTGGCAAAGATTTTTAGAAAATATACTAGAGTTGTCCTGTCAAAATATCCTGCTCAAAGACTTCCTCTTGGAATTTACCCTGAAACGAGAAGGAACACACATAAAAATGCAAACTCCATTTCTAGGGAGACTGGAGACATCTAAAATGGGAGTGGGAGAGAAGGGGGTGCACAGGCAGACAGACAAGACTTTCTGAACACAGTGAAGGTCAAAGACCAAGCAAAATACTCAAGAGAATCTGTCTCCCTTCAGCTCTCACACAAAAATGGCAGAACGTGGGGCCGGAAGTTTGGCCTAGTGGTAGAATGTTTACCTAGCATGCACGAAGACCCGGGTTCTATTCCTCGGCACCATATACATAGAAAAAAGCTGGAAATGGTGCCGTGGCTCCAGTGGTAGAGCTCTAGCCTTGAGAAAGTCCAAGGACAGGGCTCAGGCCCTGAGTTCAAGGCCCAGGACTGGCGCAAAAAAAAAAAAAATGACAGAACACACTCCTCAATCCAGTGCAACAGCCTTAGTTACAAGCCTGCAATGGCATTCTTGAATAGGGACAGATGTGTGGAAACATCTAGTGGAAAGAGTTTCTGGGGCCCAGGTGGAAGGCTCCAGGCAAGCCACAGAGGGAGAAAACCACATGGCCTACAGAACACAAAGGTCACAATTCAGTCTCAGCAAGTAGGAGAAAAGCATTTGCTAAGTCCTCCCACATACGCACACCCACACAAGTCGCAAGCATCCCCACTAGCGGAGCACAGGTCCATATCAGGGGCCCTCATGGCTTTGCAAAGAATTTCTCTCAAAATCTGCAACAGACCTTCACAAAAAGTTAGCAAGATCTCTATCCCAATCCTAATCGTGCAGCAAGAATTATTGCTCACACATGAGGGAGCAGAAATAGGAGGACTGGGGTACCAGGCCTGTACCCAGAAAAGGAGGAGGAGGAGGAGGGGGAGGAGGAGGAGGAGGAGGAGGAGGAGGAGGAGGAGGAGGAGGAGGAGGAGGAGGAGGAGGAGGAAGGGGAGGACGACGACGACCAAACACCAGCATACCAGTGGCTCACACCTGTAATCCTAACTACTCAAGAGGCTGAGATCTGAGAATTAAGATCTAAAGCCAGCTTGGTCAAGAAAGTCTGTGAGACTCTGATCTCACTTAACTACAGAAAAAGTCAGAAGAGGTGCTGAGGTTCAAGTGGTAGAGAACTAGCCCTGAGCAAAAGGAATCCAAGGACAGCACCCAGAACCAGAGTTCAAGCCCCAGGACAGGCAAAAAAAAAAAAAAAAATTCAGAAGAAATTATTAAGACAACTGATCACTGGAGCCACATCTCAGGACTAAAGGTCACAAACGCTCTTAAAGAAATAATCAAAATAAAGTTCCACTCAAATAGAAACAGCCAATTGCTTTCCATAGGGGGGAATCAAGAGAAACATTATTCAAGACCTTCTAGAAGCCTACTAAAGGTTAAACTGCAGAAAACTAGGTGGTAAATGAAACAATGAAAACCAGTTATTCATAAACGTTAACCTCCTTTCTATTACAAGAGGATGACCAAAATAATTGTAAATCTGTAAGAATATTGTAACACCTGAAAACAAAGAAACAACACAACTAGAGTTGGTGATGTGCTCAATTTTCCAGTGGCCACCCAGAAGGAAGGAGGCCCTGGGTTCAATTCCCAGTCAGAGGAAAGAAGGCTATGTGAAAACAGAACACTGAAACCTATGCAAGCTATTTTACAAAGGGGACCATGGGGAAGGAGAAAGGAAGTGAGATTTATGGCAATACACTGTAGACAGGTGTAGAAATGTAACGTAAGATAATAGAAAGGAAAAGAAAAGGAGTGAGGAAGAGAAAAAGAAGGAGAGAGAAGGGAAATGAAGGAGGGAAGGGAGGAAGGAACAGAAGCCAGGGAGGAAAAGAAGGAAGCAACTAAAACCTTGGCAGGGAAGAGTGTGAGCATTGTGCTGAGGTTTAATGTTTTAATACTGATAGTAAAAAGAATTTGAGCTGGCACGGGTGGCTCAAACCTGTAACCTAGTGACTCAGGAGGCCGAGATCTGAGGGTCACAGTTGAAAAACAGCCCCAGCACCATGAGACTCTTATCTCCAATGAACCATTGGAAAATCACAAGTGGTGATTAAAGCAGTAGAGCAATATAGCTTTGAACAGAAGGTAGTCCTTGGCCTTTCTCAAGGACAGCACTCTACACTGTGTCACAGCACCACTTCCAGCTTTTTTTTTCCCCTATGTATGTGGTACTGAGGAACTGAACCCAGAGCTTTATATATATATAATTTTTGGGAGTCATGGGGCTTTAACTCAGCCTGGGCGCTAGGGCACTATCCCTGAGCTCTCTTCAGCTCAAGGCTACCCTTGAGCCACCCTACCTGAGCCACAGCCCCACTTCCTGTTTGCAAGAGGTTAATTGAAGGTAAGAGTCTCAGGTCCTTTTGTGCCAGGGCTGACTTTGAACCTTGATCCCCAGATCTCAGCCTCCTGAGTAGCTAGGATTACAGGCGTTACAGGCATGAAACACCGCACCCACCTTTAATTATTTTTTTTATAATTTTTTTAATGTGAAAAACCAGAACTTCTGAGCACTGCTGGATGACTGGTAAGAATATAAAATGATGCAGACAGGTTGGAAAACATTTTCTAAGTTGCAATCACAGCCAGAGGTGATGACATATGCCTGTAATCCATCCTCTTGAGAAGTGGAGGTAGGAGATTAAAGAAACCGTAATCATAAATTTACTACAGAATCCAGCGAATCCTTCCCTAATTGCCCAGCCCTCTCATTCCTAAGTTATTTCCACAAGCTAAATAAAAACCACTGTGCAGATTCACTGCACACAAGGTCACAGCCAAGCACAAACATCCAAATATTCATCAACTGATAGACACAGAAACAAAGCGTGGCCCACATGGAATACAAGGGGACCAGCAGGTGTGGCTCAAAAGGTAAAGCAAGAATGAGGCCCTGAGTTCAAACTCCCAGACTGACAAAGTCAGCAATTTACATTTAGCAGAAGTGTAGATGAAGCAGTAGAATGCTTGCCTAGCAAGTGTACGGTCCTGAGCTTAAATTCTATACAAGGAAGTGCCCAGGATGGCTTTGAACCTTCACCAGCACTGGGCTGGGCGATGAGATTCTTATATCCAGCCAACCACTGAAAAGCTGGAAGCTGAGGTGTAGCTCAATGATGATAAGAAAAGGCTCTGGGTCAGTACTCAGGCTGAGTTAAAGCCCAATAACAAAGAGAATCAGTCAAGATTGCTTTTTTTCCTCTCTAGTTGTAAATATACGCCACTTATAGATTCCTGGTTAAGAAAAGTTGTTATTCGAAGAGAAGCCTGTGAGGTAAACTAGCAGGAAGCTTCAAGGGCTGAAACCTGGGACCCCCACATTGGGAGCAAAACTGTGTGTGTGTGTGTGTGTGTGTGTGTGTGTGTGTGTGTGTGTGTGTGTGTGTGTGTGTGAGAGAGAGAGAGAGAGAGAGAGAGAGAGAGAGAGAGAGAGAGAGAGAGAGAGAGAGAAGAGAGAGAGAGAGAGAGAGAGAGAGAGAGAGAGAGAGAGAGAGGAGAGGATATATCTTGTGGGGACAAGGTCAAGTCAAGTCTGCCGTCAAAGAGCATAGAGAGAAGGGGCAAGATCAACCAACAGCTATGTTGTCAGGCTGTTTGCTCTTGGACACTAGAAGCTGCCCTGGAACAAAGCCATCTTGTCTTCCTGGCCTCTGGGGAGCAAGAAGGGGTGGGGACAAAGCAGAAGGTGCAGGAGTCACAGAGGCAGCCAAGCTGGGCTTTGTACAGGGGCTTGGATAATGTGGCTTGGATAGTAAGTTCAAAACCAGCTCACTGCTGGTTTCTAAAATACCTGGATCCAGAGGCTCCGTCCACAGGAAACTGGTCTGGGACCCACAGTCCAGTCACAGGGCGGAGAAGCTGGAGGAAAACTGGGCTAATCACCCAAAAGCAGAGAGCAACACACACACATAACCTCCTGCAAACCCTGAGTGGCTCCACAAGATGGAAAAACTAAACCAGGATGATTTCCCTGCACCGAAGTCCTCCAAATCAACGCCATCACTGCACGCACAAATTTGTCATCTAAGGAAAAGGCCAGGCTGAGTTCAATGCAAGGCAGAAGGCCAGCAAGGAAGGAGCGGCCACTGCCAGCCCCTCTGCACCCCACAATGTCCCTGCAATGAACATGAGCACACACTCTCATCCAGTCACTAAAGAAAGGTTTTCTCATTGACACTGCCAGCCTGTCCACATAGTTGTGGAAAGCTAACTGCTGCTCGCCAGAGCCATAATAAAGTGCAATCTACTGCTGGATTTGCTTTGTCCGCAGCTAGAGGAACAACAAACACAATTTTCGAGTCTCCTATCTATCATTCGAGTGTCACAGTGACTGAGATCACCCTTAACATTTATGAGGGCTTACTAAATGTTTCAGCAACTATACTTAGCATTTTATAGGAAAAAAAGAAGCTATACAGCACCATCTGCTTCTGTCCTTATGGAGAAGGGTGTGTGATCCATCTACCTGGCAAGAGACAACAGGCGCTCAGCCATGACTGCTGAAGACAACCATAGGTAGTCCATGAATTTTAAACTCTCACAGAAGAGGGTTGCCACGTCACTAAGGAACAAGCACACGAACTCATGCTTGATGGTAGATGGCCTGTTGCATGTGGTGTTCCATGATATTTAGAAGGTGGCACCATAGCCCAGGAGCTGTGCTCCTGGCGGAGGTGAGAAAGCAAGGGAGGTGAGAAAGGATGGAGGCCACAAAGGATGGAGGACAGGCCACGGGGCAGCCAGGGTGTTCACTGGATGGATCAGAATGAGACAATGCCCTCTTTAAGCCAAGGTGAAGCCCAGGTGCCAGTGGCTTACACCTGTCATTTCAGCCACTAGGGAGGCTGAGATCTGAGGATCATGGTTCGAAGCCAGCCCTGGCAGAAAAGTCCATGAAACTCTTACTTCCAATTAACCACCTCAAAATTGGAAGTGGCACTGTGGTTCAAAGTGTTAGAGCACTAGCCTGGGCAAAAGAGCCCAGGCCTTGAGTTCAAGCCCCATAACTGATCAAAAAAAAGACAAGATGAAATTATGTAGTTTATATCATTTTCAGGGAAATACATACACCTGGAAAAAGTTGTTAAGTGAAATAAGTCTGGCTCAGAGACACAAAGGGCATCTGTTTACTCTCCTATGTGGAAGTTCCAACTAAATTGTGCAGATATATGCAAACATTTACAGGGCCACATGCATCTATATACACAAGTATATTAACTGAAGTATGGTATGTGCAGGGGAGGATGTGATGGTGTAATTCCTTGGAACTATCAGGAAGCTGAAATGTGTTGAGAGGAGGAGCAGAGGTCAAGGGGTAAGACAGAGACAAATAGAGATGAATGGTGGCGAATAGTTCTAATAGTCAAGGGACATGTGTGAAAACAGAACCAGGTTACTGGGGGAAAGGGGAGGGGTGGGCCGAGAGATGAGGAGAACAATGGATGTGCTGGGCATGCTTTTGCTTTTTTAAATTACAGGCACAAGCTTGTAATCCCTACATTCAGAAGGCTAAGGCTAGAGGATCCTGAGCTCCAGGCCAGTCTGGGCTACATAGCAAGTTCAAGACACAGGCCAGCTACATAATGAGACTCTGCCTTAAAAATAATTTCTTAAAGCATTAAGTGCTTTCTTCCATAAATTACAAAATGAAGTCTGTTTCCAAATCATGTCTGCATCGCCCCAATAGGCTCCTCATTTAATAAGGCTATTTTCATAAGGAAAAAATGAACAAAATGTTCACCTTCCCTCTGATTCTCTATGGAGCTTCAGAACACGCTGGAAACAATGCTTAAGAAATCATTGCCAAATTTAAATGTGTCCTGCATCCTCTGTAAGCATCCACTGACATCTGTTCCTGGAGCTTCCATATTGCACTATACAACTTTAAGAAAAAAAGAAAACAATTCCTAAAGCCCCTCCAAGGCACTGAATAACCAATGGGTTTCTGAGTGAGACAAGGGAAAGGGATCTATCTCCACTAAGCTAGTAAAGCCCAAGCTGTTAAGGCTGCCGATGTAGCTGTGTGGCAGAGCACTTGCCTAGCACATACAAAGCCCTAGGTTCCATCCCCAGCACCATACATAAAAAAGTAGAATATTAAATTCTCCAATAGTTCTAATATTATTCTGGAAACTCATCTAGACAGCATTATTATGATCGAAATGACACACGAGGACACCAGGGGAAGGGCGGATCTCCTTCCTGGAGACTGAAGTGACAACAGCAACAAGTCAAGCAACAAGTCAGGCAACAAGTCAAGGCAACAAGTCAAGGCAACAAGTCAGAAACAAAAAACGTCAACTCCTTGTGAAATGACAAGAAGGGTGAAATATCAGCCTGGTGCATACACCTGTTTAATCTCCAACAATGATTTTGAACAACACATGGTGGCCGTGGTTGCTGCAGAAAGGGGAAAAGTTGAGACTGTCACCAAATGATAGTTGTTGCACATGACAAAAAGAGAATGGAAGCCTGGATTAGATAATCCTGACTCCGTGTGTTGCTCAAGGCTAGATCTCTCATAGCCACAACTTTCTGGTGTTTGATTGGAGTCCCAGGCTTTCCTGCCTAGGCTGGCTTCCAGCCAGGATCCTCCGATCTCAGCATACCAAGTAGCAAAAAACAACCCTGATTTTTGACCTTCTGAATGCACTGTATATTTTGTCTGGATCCCAGAGTTATGCAGGAACATATTGTGTGGTTATATGTGCAGGTGTACCTACATACATGTGCACATATGCATCACACTGCAATACATGCATGCGTACCAGTGTTTATACGTATGCGTAGGTAATTGTGCACAAGCGTGTATGCATTTGTCATGAGAGTGCATGTGGACACACATGTGCACACATGTGTTATATGCTATGCTAACTCACAGCCTTCATTAATGGCCACCACAGAAACAGACACAAGAGATTCCGTCAGCTTGCCCACAGTCAGCTGGCTGGTAGCTAGAAGACACAAGAAGAAATGCAGACAGCCTGATGCCCAAGGGCTGGGCCTTACCCAGGGACTTTGACTGGGACTTCAGTGCAGGAGGATTGAAGTGCTGCCCTCCCTGCCGTCCCCACGATCTGTCGCTGCACATGCCAATCCCTCCTCCAGCACTCAGATGTCAATCAAGCTAGTATCAATCACCCAGGTAAACCACTAAGCATGTCAAAGAGGAAAGCCCAATAGACACTCAAAGCATTCACTGAATGATTATGATCTACATAAAGAATAAATCATGGCATTTCTATGTCTCAACTCTGAGTTTTGAATGTCTTTGTCCCTTTCCTTGGCAAAGAAGGTCAGGGTCACAGGAGCTGACCTGTCCCTCCTCCAGTCCCTCTCCTTCCCTGGAGCCCTCGCAGCCAGCCTGACAACACCACACAAGGGCCCTCCCACACAAGGGCCCTCTCAAGTCTGGGTTAGGCTCAAGGCACCGTGCACAGGCAGTCAAAGCCCTTCAAGACTTCAAAACTCTACAGCTTTAAAACATAGAGGCACACAGGCGGGGTTCACCAAAGCAAGCCCTAGGGCCCAGGGAAAACCCTTCTCCCACAGCCAACCAACCAGTTCCGACAGCTTGCACAGATGCACTGAAACACACACACACACACACACACACACACACACACACACACACACACACACACACACACACGGAGGCTACATTTCAGCCTCAGCTCCTAGTGGAGAAAGGGAAAGGCTCCATGATCTGGTGAGGCTGAAGACATTCCAGATTGCTTCCGCCCAGAACGATAAGTCACAGTGGGAAAGGAGACATCAAAGCAGCATTTTCTATTTCTGTAACTGATGAGAAACAAGATTTCCATTCAAACCAGGCCTTCTTCCCACAAAGCACTCTGGCCCACAGCAAGCGCCACGCCCAAAGCACTTGCGTGAATTATTCAATACAATTCGACACACCAACCAGAAGGCACCAGAAGACAGTTTCTCTGTATACATATGAGAAAACCTAGAGATTAAACCAGGAAAGGGGAAGAAGGGAGAGGAGAGAGGAAGGAAGGAGGGAAGAGGAAGGAAGGAGGGAGGGAAGAGGAATGGGGAAGAAACAGAAGGAGAAGGAAAGGAAAAGAAGAAAGTGTGGCTGGGTGGCAGGTACACCTCCTAGTCTGAAGCCTAAGGTTGTGCCACTAGCAAGCCGTCAGCTGGTCTCTGGGACTCCCACATGTCAGGCAAGGCTAACGTACACCAGCAATCTACAATCGTCTTTAGTAAGACGTTCCTTGAGGAAAGGTAAGCATAACCAGGACAAGGTCAAGGGTAGAACAGGAACCCATACCTGTGCTCAACTCCTAGTCCAGTTTGTCAAATAAGAATTGGCCTGAGATGCCCAGAAGGCTGACGTTCCAAGCCAGCCCGTGACAAATAAGAAAAAAAAAGTTAAAGCTACCAGCACAACCATATTGACTGCAGCATTAATTAGTATAGCTAAGATATGGAACAAACCCAGACGCCCCTCAGTAGATGCATGGATGGGAAAAATGTAATATATATACATAATGAAATGCTATGGCATTGCCCCATTCATAAGGAAATGGAAAGACTTGGAAACAATTATATTAAGAGAAGCAAGTCAGATCCAAAGAAACAGGCTGCATGGTTTCCCTCATTCGTAGTAACTAGAATATATCTTAGATATTCTTAGAAGAGGATCACAATAGCTCAATAGCTAGGTGCAAAATGAAGTTTATCAACACGAACTCCAAGAAATGGAAACAGGAGATATTTTGGGGGCTTTTTTGTTGGTTTTTTGTTTGTGGAGCTTGAACTCAGGGCCTGGGTGCTATCCCTAAGCCTCTTTTGCTCTAAACTAATGCTCTACCACTTGAGCCACTGTACCACTTCCAACTTTTGAGTGGTTAATTAGAGATGAGTCTCACGGTGGAGGTGGAGGGGAGCAGGGGGACCCACATACTTTTCTGCCCCAGCTGGCTTTGAACCACGATCCTCATATCTCAGCATCCTGAATAGCTAAGCTAACAGGTAAGAACCACTGGCAACAAGGAGTTCTCATAATGTACTGTCTGCCATTATTTCTTTTTTCCTTCTTTTTATTTTCATTGTCACTGATTTTGATTTTTGTACCCTTTGTCTTGTATACGTTTATCGGATCTGTGGAAGGCAAGGGGAATCACAGAAGGTGTGGGACAAAGGCCAACTAAAGTAACAGTGATAGGCAACCAGAAGGTTATGGGGGGGGGGGGAAGCAGGAGAAAATGAGGGAGGAGGTTGCCTTACTACATAACTGTAATCCCTCTGTACATCACTATATATATATATATATTTCTACACCAGGCACAGTGGCTCACGCCTGCAATCCTAGCTACTCAGGAGGCTGAGATCTGAGGATCAAAGTTCAAAGCTGTAGGGGTTTTTAGTCCTCAGCCCCTCCCGACCTGCAGGAGGGATAGGGAGAATAAGTCCCACCAGGAGGAGCCAAGAAAGGAGAGGGCCAACTGAGCGCCTGCACCCAGCCCTCCCTCCCTCAGGGAGACCCTTCAATGCAGGAACTTGTTTATCGAGGAAGTTCATTCAGCTAACATAGGATGCAGGAGCCTATCAGCACAAAGGTGGGCAGGGCGGGGGAGGTACTCTCATTGAGGAAGTCCATTCAGCTAACATAGGATGCGTGTGCTGTCCGAGAGGATGGAAGGGTTCGGGGCCTATCCCAGAGGTGGCCTTACTCCAGGAAGGGGAGAACCTGGTCCAGCTAAGCGGCAGGCACCATCTCAGCCAGGTGCGGTCCCAAGACAAGGGAATGAGCACTGGGCCACGAGTTAGAACTCCTTTTACAGCATAGGTTTCCATTTCCCTGATGCAACTTCTAGAGTGGGGCTTGGCTCAAGGGTAGGGAGGGTAGCCTTGAGCTGAAGAGCTCAGGAACAGTGCCCAGGCCAAGTTCAAGCCCCATGACACACCAAAAACAACAACAACAAAAGTCTGTGAGACTCCTATCTCCAGTTAATCACCAAGAAGCCAGTGGGGTAGAGCATTAGCTTTGAGCTAAAAAGCTAAGGGACAATGCCCCGGCTCTGAGTTCAAGCCCCAGTACCAACACACATGCACACACACGTGCGCGCACATACACACAGTAATACTAGTAAAATAAATAAAATCCATGAAGATGACTTCATAGTCTGACAAAGCAGTAGCGACTCTACCTACAAAACACACAGGTTGTGAAACCAAAGATTATATTATTTTTATGTAGTTCTAAAAATGAGAATGTACTGTTAAGGGGCTTGTGCAAGAGATCATTATAAATCAAAGCAAACAATGTTTACCAGAAAAATTCAGCAGCTTCCTTAGGAACAAAGCGTGATCACCTTCCTTCCATCTCCACTGCATTCTCGGCTGGAGAATCAGGAGCTTTTCCAGCCCCGGGTACAGCTGCATTTCAACAGAGTACACGCGAGAAACGCTCCTGACAAGGCACATGCTTTCAGAAGGATTAGGGGCTGGTAGCAGGAAAAACAGCTGCCACTTGAAGAATGTGCCCAGAGAGTTTTGAATGATGAAAGAACATCTCTCCTGAACTCTAGAGTTCTTTTTTAGTACTTTCTTTAGGCTTCCTTCTAGTAACTTACCAGAGATCTTTTATTAATTGCTTCAGTGAAGGCTTTATTGGCATGCAAATCATACTTCTGGATGACAAACTGCTAACCCAGAGATTGCCAGGAGGAAATAGAACAGGAATACACCACACACAGAATGTCTCTCCCTAGTCTGTGATATCACCCACCCTGACAGGTCGCTCTAAATAATGAAGGCAGCTGCTCCCATCCCAGCACACTTCTGTGGGGAAATAGACACATAGAACAGTCTGCTTTCTGTTGACTCAGCAAGAATAAATAGCAGAAGACAAGGGAGAGGAGTGTGGCATCTTGTGAAAGATTGCTGACATACACATACACACACACACACACACACACACACACACACACATAGTTGACTGTATAGGTAAAGGACTAGAGAAACAGACATCTCCTAAAAAAATCTAATTCTTATCAAATAAAGTACCAATTTAAGATAAAAGAATGAGTCTTTTCTAGTATTTCTATAGGCAAATCAATTTTTCTGATGCCCTCATTTCCTCTTCAGTTTAAAATCAAGGCTTTTTTTTCTTTTCATGGCAAAGGCAGATGTTACACTGACAAGTAAAAGTGTGTGAAGAAACATAATGGGACCTTGTGGAAATTAAGACGTCTGTGGCAGATATACTGTAGTCTCCATCATTTGCTACGTCTGAAAACTTATTTAGGAAATCATTTCAAGGAATGAAGAGGCTATGGGCACCAAGATGGGGTGTGTGTGTGTGTGTGTGTGTGTGTGTGTGTGTGTGTGTGTGTGTCCAGGCCTGCACATTGTCCTGAGGGTTTTTTTTTTTTTTGGGGGGGGGGTTGGCTAGTCCTGGGGCCTGAGCACTGTCCTTGGGCTTTTCTCAAAGCTAGCACTCTACCACTGGAGCCACAGCACCACTTCAGGCTTTTTCTGTATATGTGGTACCAAGGAATCAAATCTGGGTTTTTGTGCATGCTAGGCAAGCACTCTACCATTAGGCCACACTCTTGGCCCTGGCCCTGAGGTTTTGTGCTCAAGGCTAGCACTCCACCACTTGAACTACAGCTATACTTCCAAATTTTTGGTGGCTAACTGGAGATACCAGACTTTTCTAAGCAGGCTGGCACTGAATCGTGATCCTCAACTCTCAGGATGTTAAGTAGCTAAGGATTACAGATATGAGCCAAAGTCTCTAAGGTATTCTTTGTAGTATTATTGACTTTAATGTTCACTCAAAACATGAAAAAAAGAGGCTTGTGCCAACTAAACTATAAATGCAAACTGCAGCATCATGAATATAAAAAGTCCACTCATGAAAATTTACTTTTATGCAACAATTACAGATGTACAGACCAGACCAGATCTGGATAGTAGATACTAAAAATATGACTTCGGGGCGAGGTGTGGTGGCTCACACCTGTAATCCTAGCTACTCAGAAGGCTGAGACATGAGGATCACAATTCAAAGACAACCCAGCACGGAAAGACTGGGAGACTCTTATCTCCAATTAATCACCAGAAAGCCAGAAGTGGTGCTGTGGCTCAAAGTGGTAGAGTGCTAGCCTTGAGCTGAAGAGCTCAGGGACAGCGCCCTAGGCCCTGAGTTCATGAGCTACCATAGGAAAAAAAAAATTAACTTGGGGCTTTATTAGGACTTTAAGCCACTTTGTGTCAGCTGAGAGGAAGGTTTAAAGGCTATAAGAAGGAAAAGCGTGAAACAATGTAACAATCTATGAGGCCATCATTAAGATGAAATTGCTTGGGGGATCTACAGATTATCAACACATTATATTCCAAGTATATAAACTGCTGTATTAATAAATTCTTGAAACCCAAACGGTATTTTTGGTAGTTACTGCTAGAAAGGGCTCTCTCCTTATTCTGGAAAGCACATCATGACTCGGGAGTAATGTATTTCTGAACCCCAAGGTTCACATGGGTAGTTTATGCTGAGAAAACAGTAAGCCCTGACTGGTCAGTAGTGCCAGGAAAAACAGGAACTCAGCAGTAGTAGCAGCAGCAAGTTACCATAGCAACAGGGCAGCCGGAGAGTTTCCCATAATCCCTTAGTCCAAATGGACCGTGAAGTGTCAAGTGGTGGCTCTAGGGCAGAGCTGGCTATGGACAAGTGGCAGGCCTAAGAAGATGCTAGAAGGAAGCTGGTGTATCTAGCACATTCATACTTGGTATTGTGGAGACAGAGACTACTTAGGACACTTTTTATGTTAAAAAAAAAAATGGGGAGGAGCTGGGGCCTTGTATGCACTGCTTGCCTAGCATGCACAAAGATCAGGATTTGATTCCTTAGTACCACATAGAAAAAGCCAGAAGTGGTGCTGTGGCTCAAGAGGTAAAGCTCTAGCCTTGAGAAGGTCCAAGGACAGTGTTCAGGCCTTGAGTTCAAGCGCCAGGGCAGGAAAAAAAAAAAAGAAGAAGAAAAAGAAAAATGAAAAATGGGGGAGGGGTTTTAGCAGAAGTCATAAGTCATGGATCTACATAAGGGTCAAATTAGGCTCATTACCTTTATCTGTCTGGGAAGGAAATGAACTACAAATTCTTATGGGCTACCCTTAATTTTGTTTTTCCTAAGACTAAAACACAGAAAAAGATATAATACTGGGGCTGGGAGTTTGGCCTGGTAGTAGAGTGCTTGCCTAGCATGCACAAAGACCTAGGTTTGATTCCTTGGTACCACATACATAGAAAAAAGCTGGAAGTGGTGCTGTGGCTCAAGTGGTAGAGCTGGTAGAGCTCTAGCCTTGAAAAAAGTCCATGAACAGTGCTCAGGTCCTGAGTTCAAGCCCCACAAATGGCAAGAAAGAAAGAAAGAAAGAAAGAAAGAAAGAAAGAAAGAAAGAAAGAAAGAAAGAAAGAGAGAAAGAGAGAAAGAAAGAAAGAGAGAAAAGAAAGGAAGGGAAGGAGGGAGGGAGGGAGGGAAGGAGGGAGGGAGGGAGGGAGGGAAGGAAGGAAGGAAGGAAAGAAGGAAGGAAGGAAGGGAGGGAGGGAGACAATACACAATCAGATCAGACTCTGAGGCAGTAGTCTGCAAGCATTGACTTCTAAATGAATGAATCTTTAGAAAGCGCAGCTAAACCACAGAAAAAAATTTCAGACTTTTACCATTTTTTAGGAAGATCTAGAGGCACAAGAAGAATGGAATCCATTTTCAAAGGCTTGCACAGTAATTGTATCTATATCTGTACGAAATAGCCTTACAAAGAACATTGTAAAATATTTGTAAAAGAAGATGACAAAGAGCTGGAGATTACTTTTATTGCAACACCATTATTATCTTTCCCAGACTGGCTCAAAGAGAAATAAAAGTTAATATGAAGCCCTCACAGACATAGACAAGAGGGAAGGCTGGTGGTTACCTACAAAAGAGAGGGGACAGGACAAATTCTGACACTAAATATACAAATATCTAGGGAAAAGACCCTGCATGAAAAGATTAAGAACTTAAACAGAAATGGGAGGAAAAAAAAACACTAAGCTTTTCTGCTTTGTATTTCATTTCTTCTGGAAGTACTAGGGTTTGAACTCAAGGCCTTAATTAAGCAGTTCAACAAGTTTTTCTGAGAACATAACAAATCTTGACTTTTGCTCTTAAATTGTGACAAAATGTTTTATTCACATTTGAAATCTTCACTGGAAAAAAAAAACAAATTGTATATATTGGCAGGAAGCCTCAACTAGTTTTTGAATTAAAAATTCAACTATACCCAATTTGAGAAGTCTTTTTTAATATGCATGGCAATAATATTCTCTCTATTGAAAATGTATTTCATTTGAATATGCATTGGGTTGGTTAGGGAATTTTTTATTCCTGCAATTTACATAATCTGGTTAAGTAATTTACCATTTATTCTGATCTTTCTCTGTGCCACTCATTTGAATACCAGGCTTCTTTTTTTTTTTTTTTAATACCAGGCTTCTTAACAGAATCTTCATCCTCTCATTATCAAAAACAATTATTGTCTGCCTTTGAACAGTGGCAGAGGTATGACTCTAAAAATATGAATAGGTATTCTCTATAAATTTGGCCTGAAACAGAGCATGGTAATTTAGGAAAGTATGGTAATTTAGACTGGGGTTTCAACCTCACAGACATTCTGATTCAAGAGGCCAGTTAACTCCAGTTATCTCCTGTTAACTTCTAGAAAATGGGAAGTGGGGCTTGGCTCAAGGGTAGGTTGGTAGCCTTGAGCTGAAAAGCTCAGGGACAGTGCCCAGGCCGAGTTCAAGCCCCATGACCGCCCCCCCCCTCCAAAAAAAATAGAATAAACTCAAAGCACAAATTTCATCCCAAGGGGAAAACTCACGCACAGCTACCTTTATTTCTTTCTTGAGTTATCATCCCTTCTTCTTTTCCTCTGCCTGAAATGTTGTCTCCCAAATCCCTACTCGATAATATGTTCATCTTGTCTCAAAGATGCCTCCACGGTGGGTGATGGTGGCTCTTGCCAAAGTAATCCTAGCTACCAAGAGGGCTGATATCTAAGGATCATGGTTCAAAGCCAGCCAGGGCAGAAAAGTCTGTAAGACGCTTCCTTCCAATTAAACAGGAAAAGCTAGAAGTGGAGGTATAGCTCAGGGGGTAGAGCTCTGGGCAGAAAGAGCTGAGCAACAGTGCAAGGCCCTGAGTTCAGGCTCCAGTACTGGCATACTGACACACAACACACACACACACACACACACACACACAGATAAAGGCCTCCAGAGGGCTCACAGATAAAGTTCTGAATAATGACTTACATTAAGAGACTGAAAATGGGCTGAGAGAAGAAATGGACTTAAAGAATTACAGAACAGAAGCCACACATCTCTACATAATAAAACAATAAATAAATGCCCCCAAACAGAGATACAAAGCAACCCTGAGAAAAACACACAAATTAAATACACACAAGCAAGGACACATATATGATTACAAGACCAGGATCTGCGTTTGAAAGGCAAAGAAGACAGAGCAAGCAACTACAGTCCTGAACATATATGTAAAAAGATTGAAAGCCAGGACTGGGAGTTTGCTGGCCTAGCAGAACGAAAACCTGAGTTCGATTCCTCAGTACCACATACATAGGGGAAAAACAGCTGGAAGTGGTGTAGTTGTTCAAGTAGTAGAGCCCTAGCCTTGAGAAAGCCCAAGGACAGTGCTCAGACCCTTAGTTCAAGCCCCAGGATTGGCAAAAAAAAAAAAAAAAACCCTGAAAGCCAGAGCTGCTTCTTACAATACTACCATATAAGAAGTCCCAGGAAAGTGATCCAGACCAGTCAATGCCCAGAGATGCTATGGAAGTCTAAACTTCAAAAGGAAGTGAAAAATGACCCAGGCATGGCCAGTGGAAAAAGCCAGTCATGTACAAGAGAGAAAAACATGAGTCTCCTCCAGAAATACCTAAAGCTAAACCACAACACTGAGCAATGTGAATAAAATTCTGGGGGCAAGAAAGTGTGACAGAGACGTTAGCAACCAGCCACACTGTCCTTCAGATATCAAAGCAAGAAGCAGCCATGCTCAAGGAGCAAAGTACCCAAGGAAGCCAGTACTGGGGAGGGGAGGGGAGGGGAGGGGAACGGGGGAGGGGGAGGGGAGGGAAGGGAAGGGAAGGGAAGGGAAGAACAGGCAGGCTAGCCCCTTATTCTGTTTATTTTGGTATTTCACACCAGGTTTTCCCCAGGAGCTGTCTTTGCCAAAGCTAACAACGTGACATTGTATACAATGGCTTTGGTGGCCCTCTACCAACCCCAGTTTTTGTCCCTTCTGTCAAAGAGCTATTTTATTCACCCACAGACCTTCCAAAAACATTTGGAATCCACACAAAAGAACAAATATGAAACTCACAGGGACTCCTAAGAGTTCTCAGCCTTTTCCTCCCCATGCTCTGGACCAGTGTCTCTGTGCCCTTCCTTGGCAGCGTCAGCTCCAAATCTTCCTGGATGGAGTGACATCATGACCTCTGCCAGCAAGCCCCCAGTTGTGGGACTTTAAAAGCACTCCATATATACACAAATGCATGGACAGACAGACCAAGTACACAGTTAGAACTAGTCCTCTTTTTTTTCATGCTGGTCCTGAGGCTTGAATTCAGGGTTTTGGACCTCCTTTAACTTTTTCACTCGAGGCTAGCACTCTACCACACCTCTATTTTCAACTTTTTGGTGGTGAAGTGGAGATAAGAGTCTCATGGGCTTTTCTCCCCAAGCTGGCTTTGAACAGCTACTCAGCCTCAGACCCCAGTCTCTTGAGTAGCTAGGATTATAAGCATGAGGTACCCAGCTCATTATTCCATTTCAAAGCAACAGACTTATTGGCAAAGCTAAGCTGAGAGGGAATCACCGACAAGCACTATTAAATCTGGTCCTGTGGGTTACCTGTGAATAAAACTTCTGTGACAATCCTGGTAGGCTTCCCTCCAGCCTTTCCTCTATGTACTGCTATGAAATTGATGTTCTAGAGCTGGAGTGGGAATTCCAGGACTCTGGGGAACACACAGGTCCTTGGTGGAACCCGTCACCTCACTCCAAGGTCAGGGGCCACAATGACTCCCCTACCCCCTGGCCTCACTGAAGAGTGGTGAAGAGGATAGAGGATGGACTCCCAGTCTTTCATGGGAAGCCAGCAGGGAAGGGGACACTGCACACAGAGGAAGGAGGGGTTGGTTAGGACTGTGGTCACTGCTGCTTAATCCTGTCTGGTACATCCTCCCACAGACACTGTGTCACACACACACACACATACACACACACACACACACACACACACACACACACACACACACAAATATGATATTGGGGGTTCATGACTTAGGATTCAAAGACGCCAGCCAAGAAGCAAAAATTTCAAGTACATGAAGACTAAAAGCTGAAAAAATGTTACCCAGGTCAACTGACATCTACAAATGCACAGAATTCTTTGGAAGGAATTCTTCTAAGATCACCTGCAATTGAGGCGGACTCAAACCATTTGCTGTTCTTTCTTTGTGCACCAACTACCCAGAAAAAATCTCTCCCCTGTTTCTGCAGGAACAGAATTCTCTAGAACAAATGACCTAATTAAACTTGAAGTTGCTGGCTAAAAGCTCAGCAGAAGGCCTGAGAGGCAACGAATCGCTGCCAGATTTGAAAAAGAATTTAGTGAATAAGGTTTGCTTTGCTTTTTTTTTTTTTCCTGATGGCCAAACTCAACAAGAGGACTAAAAACCCAGAGAATAACAGACAGCCTTAACTGTTTTCATTTATGAAGCAACCAGAATGCATACTTTCCCACTTATCTACTGCATGTTTTTCAAAATGTGATTGTGCAGCATTAGGAATGCATCTTTCTGGCACGATCTGTGGGTCTGCCTTTGCTCTTGGGTGGCTGCCAGAGCAATACAAGAGCATAGATCTGTCTCTCATCACCATTTCCAGTGATGTGCTCAGCTCCCCACCCCACCCCACACTCCCTAGAGTAGTGTACCCAGCCCCCACTGATTTGCACAGATGTTTGGGAGAAAGATCTCCCCCCTCTCCCCACCCCCCACCCCCATTTCAAAGGCAAGTCAGAGGGCCTGGCAGAATCCTGTCTAAAGAAATGCAAAAGTCAGCACAGTGCTGAGAAACTGTAATTAGCTCACTTCCGGCTCCCTCCAGCATCTTCACTTCCAAAAACTAAACATGGAAGCTCTTACTTGCTCAAGAAACCAGAACGTGCAGGTGAAGGGTTGAAAGTTCATTTTTTCTTTTTCTTTTTGGTGTCAGTCCCAGGGTTTGAACTTGGGGTCTGTCCCTAAGCGTTGGTAATCAAGACTAGTCCTCCACTTCTGGCTTTGTGGTGGTGGCTAATTGGAGATCAAAGTCTCCTGGACTTTCCTGCCCCAACTGGCTTTGAATCATGATCCTCAGATCTCAGCCACCTGAGTAGCTAAGATTATGGTGTGAGCCACCATATCTGGCATGACAGCTCACTTTTCTCGGGTTCTTTCTTCTTGTTGTTTTAGACTCAGAACCTGAGCAATTTTGCTCAAGGCTAGCACTCCACCACTTTGAGTTTTCTGGTGGCTAACTGGACATCAGTCTCACTCACCTTCCTGACCCCACGGGCTTCAAACCACAATCCTCAGATCTCAGTCTCCCGAGTACCTAGGCATGAGCCACCAGTGCCCACCAGTTTCTTGGGGTTTGTTGTTCTTGTTTTTTGTTGTGGTTGGTGTTGGTTTTGCCAGTCGTGGGGTTTAAATTCTAGGCCTGTGCAATGTCCTTGAGCTTTCTCAAGAATAGCACGCTACCCTAGCCCCACAGCACCGCTCTGGCTTTTTCCGTGGAGGTAGTGCAGAGGATCGGAATGCAGACTTGGTGCACGCTAGGCAAGCACCAGGCCACACCTGGGTTCTTCAGGTGTACCACTAAGGTACTGTGAAGGTCTCGGGGCGTGTTTCAGGAAGTTCTACTTAGAGGCAGCTCCTTGCCACCCTTGCAGCCATTACCCCTGAGGAGGTGAGGTCACAGACAAACATTGAGGGGCTCAGGCGAGGGGACCTCAGGCAGTCACAGCTGGGGTGCTCAGTGCGAGACTGGGCCCAGCCCCACCAGAACACCCCGTTTCCAGAACTGTTCATTCTGCCAGCTCAACACTCCATGCCACGGTCACACAGCAGCAGCCACCACACCCTGGGGTCTGCAGGACTCCCACTGGATGCATTACAAGTTCCTTGGAACTAGAAACGGGGCCCTTCCCGCCTTACTCAGCCTCCAAACTCAGGAAGAGACAGCAAGGGGTGCCAGGCCCCAGTCATCCCGAGGGACCATCTCTGCTTTGTCCCAGCAGGGAGAAACCCACACACACACTGACTGTAAACCCCCACACACACTGACTGTAAGTAAGCACCCGAGCGAGGAAAGCTGCTGGAATGAGAGAACATGAAGGAAAGCGCTCAAGGCTTTTTTCTGATTCTCTGTGATGGGGAGAACGCAGGTACACAGACCTGAATGACAATTTTGACAGGCCATCCACCTCCACAGCCACTGCAAAGGGGGGGGGGTCACATACATTATGCTACACTCATCAGCAAATACTAGGAATTTCTGCATCGTTTTTTAAGTATTTTATTGTTACTATAAATACACAGTACATTTCTTTTTGGACAATGTCACCATTTTCCTTGTTCTCTCCCAGTTTTTCCTCCCATCCCCACCTTCAAGCTGTACAGTTCACTTTCTTTCTTTCTCGCTCCATTGTAGGGCTTGAACTCTGAGCATAAACACTGTCCCTGAGCTCTTCAGCTCAAGGCTACTGCCCTACCCCTTGAGCCACAGAGCCATTTCCAGTTTTCTAGTGGTAAAATGGAGATAAGAGTCTCACGTTTAGTGCCCGGGCTGGCTTTGAACTGTGATCCTCAGATCTCAGCCTCCTGAGTAGTTAGGATTATAGGCGTGAGCCACTGCACCCAACTTGAGACATTAATTTTTTATATGCTGGATCTTGAACTCAGAGCCTGGGTGTGACATGTCTCTTAGCTTTTTCACTCAAGGCTGGCACTCTACCCCTTGAGCCACAGCATCACTTCCAGCTTTTGGGTGGCTAATTGGAGATAAGAGTCTCAAGGACTTTCCTGCCTAGGCTGGCTTCAAACTATGTTCCTCAGATCTCAGCCTCGTGAGTAGCTAGGATTATAGATGTGCACCACTGGTGTCTGTCTTGACAAGTTGTTTGGTTTTGGCGGGGAGGGGGTTGTTGGGTGGGGAAGGTGCTGGGTGTTCAACCAGGAGCATGCCAGGCAAGATTTCTATCACTGAGCTACATCTCCAGCTCTCAACTTGGGGATGAGGGGATCTCACTATGGAGTTTAGACTAGTCTTGAACTTGCTGTGTAGCCAAGGCTGGCCTCGGGCTGGCAGCTGCTCCAACTTCTGCCTCCTGATTGCTAGGATTATAGGTGTGAACTACACCATCCCCAACGGGACACGTTTATTTAAAGGACAAAAGAAATATGATAAAGAACAACCAGGGTTCCAACTCAGTACTAGACAAGTTTGTAAAAAAAAAATTGAAAGAGCAGCAGAGACAAAGGAGACAGTCCATTGACTGATTCCAGCTGTGTCCCCGGTGATGCTCAGGTCTCTACCCAACAGGCCAGCTCCCTCCCGCAGCCTGAGAGAGGATCCCTCAGAAGAACTCAAAGAGGGGGGCCTTTGTACCCCAAGGCCTTTCCCCTAGCTGCCCCAGCCCTAAATAGAGGTTCATTATGTGAAGAATTGGAGCCAAGGAGATCACAGTCACACACTAGAGGGCCTGAAGAGGAAGAGGGTGGGAAGATTACCTGAAAACAAGGCTGGCCAGGGTAAGCGCTCAGAAGGAGTGGACTTGGCCATCACGGCCCAGTCCCTCTCCTCTTCCTCCCTGCTTCCAGAACCACGGCATGTCCAGGCTCAACTCAGAGAGGGCTTTGGAAATTATTCTGGAAGACTCAGTGAACACACGTGCTGCCATTTGAGTTTCCTCTAACAAAAAAGGGGGTGCTTCTTTTAAAGTAAATAAATGGCAGACAAGCCCCTGTCCTCATTTGCAAAGGTTCCGAGCTGACTTTTTTTTTTTTTTGCCAGTCCTGGGCCTTGAACTCAGGGCCTGGGCACTGTCCTTAGGCTTTCTCAAAGCTACCACTCTACCACTTGAGTGACAGCAGCACTTGTGGCTTTTTTCTGTGTCTGTAGTACTGGGGTATCGAACCCAAGGTTTCGTGCATGCTAAGCAGGCACTCTACCACTAGGCCATGCTCCCGACTCATGACCTGATTTTTACCCAATATCTGTGCTTCACAGACAGGAGAAGCACATGTGAATGTTTCTCAGGAAAGCTGCTAAGCTGAGAGAACGAAGCAAAAAATATCCAGGGAGAATAATCTTTTCTAATCCAAGAGCAGATACTTTAAAAAGGAGGAGCAGCAAGCAGCCACAGCCTGGGGCTGGTGGCTTATCACCCTCCGCGCAGGAGACTGAGATCAGAAGGCCATGGCTAAAGCCAGCCCAGGCAGAAAAGTCTGTGAAACTCCTGCTTCTAATAAACCAGCAAAATCCTGGAAGCGGAGGTGTGGCTCAAGTGGCAGAGTGCAAACCTTGAGCAAAAAAGCTAACAGAAGTCAGGCACGGTGGCTCACCCCTGTAATCCTAGCTACTCACGAGGCTGAGATCTGAGGATCAAGGTTCAAAGCCAGCCCAGGCACAAAAAGACCAGAGGCTCTTATCTCCAATTAACCTCTAGAAAAGGGGAAGAGGGGCTTGGCTCAAGGGTAGGGAGGTAGCCTTAAGTTGAAGAGCTCAGGGACAACACCCAGGCCCAGGGATAGGGTGGTAGCCTTGAGCTGAAGAGCTCAGGGATAGCACCCAGGCTAAGTTCAAGCCCCCAGTACTAGCACACGTGTGTGCACACACACACACACACACAGAGTAATAGCTCTAAAAAGTAAACAAATGGACAGATGCCGGCAGTAGCACAGGGCACAGATGTTGCAACTCTTTCAATAGCCTCCTTGCCCATTATCTTGTTTTCACATCTTCTCATCCTACAAAGCCACACAGCATTTGGCCACTGATCCCATTCTTTATTTCAGATATACAAAAAGATACTCAAAATATTGTTGCTTTATTCACGACAGTACAGTATACAAATCAAATTAAGCGGCTACCAACTAATGTAACTGCCTTCTTTTGTGTATGTGTGTGTTTGAGTGACAGTCCTGGGGCTTGAACTCGGGGCCTGGGCACTGCCCCTGAGATTTTATGCTCAAGGCTAGCCTAGCACTCCACCACTTGAGCTCTATATCTTACATCTTAGAAGCTAACTGGAGAAGAATCTCTGGGCAGGACTTCCTGCCCGGGCTGGCTTTGCACCTGGATTCTCAGATCTTAGCCTCCAGAGTAGCTAGGAGTACATCGTGAGCCACTGGGGCCTAGTTTAACTGCCAACAAGAAAGACAAAGCAGAGCCTAGTACAGACAAGGTAGGTCCTGAGTTTATTCCTAGCACCATGAGGAAGGAAGAGATAGGGAGGGAGGAAGGGGGATACAGAAGGAAGGTGGAGGGAAAAAGAAGGGAGATAGCTGGGTGCAGTGGCTCACGCCTGTAATCCTAGCTACTCAGGAGGCTGAGATCTGAGGATCGAGGTTCCTAGCCAGTCCAGACACTAAAGAACTGAGACTCTTATCTCCAACGAATCACTAGAAAACAGGAAGTAGGGCTGAGGTTCAAGGGGAAAGGTGGCAGCCTTGAGCTGAAAAGCTCAGGGACAGTGGCCAGGCCCAGAGTCCAAGCCCCATGACCCTCCCAAAAAACAAAGAAGGAAGGGAGGGAGAGGAGAGAGAAAGGGAGGGGCTACAGATGCTGACCCAGAACAATTTTCAGAATTATTGATGCTTAGGCACTGGGAAAGCCTATTCTCATCACTTTATTATTACTATTTACTTAACAAATCTCTTTCCCACAGAACTGGGAACACTGGTTTACTCTCAAAAAAATTTTTAAGTAATTTCCTTTATTATTCATTAATCACAGTACACCTGTATGCCAGAAGCCAGTCCAGTCTTTATAAACTCACAGTACACGCGAACATTATTACTCTGAAATAAACAAAGCTTCTATCACTTTCAAGATGAAGGATACTGATGAAGCAAAAATCACATCATTCACTTGGGACTCTTCTGACAACCCCTGGCCTGCAGGATGCAGCTCTAACTCCAAGACCAGAGATTGTTGGCTCCCAGGCCAAGGATCACAACAGATCCCAAACAGGAAGCCCAAAGGCACCAAAAGAGAATTTAATGACAATTAAGAGAAACTTGTTTCCCCATTAAGCAAAATTCTCTGTTCCCTAAAAGACTGATAACAATACTTTCTCAGGTTCACAGCAGGAGGTAAAAGGCAAATAAAAGGAAGGCTACAAACTGGCTGTCACCTGTGATGTTTAATCAACTCCAAATCAAACTGAGTCTTGTGCCAAGGAGAAAATTCAAAGGGAAAAATTCAAAGTCTTTGCTTGGAGAGGGCCCACCGGGCAGGGGTGCTCCAGCAGCCCCAATGCCAGGGTCTGGAACCCAAGCTCTCCCAGAGAAGAGTCTGGAATCTCTGCTCAGGGACTGACAAGGTAAACACAAGTTCAGATGTTCAATTAACCTTTACATGTCTCAAACAAAACCAAGCCCAGCAAATCAAATGACTGCTGGACACAAAGTACCCTTCTGTACTGCTTGCCAAGCCCCATGCCAAGTGTGTTTTTCCCTACAAGAAAGGGGTTCCAAGTCTTGGGGAAAATCATATTAAGTGAGTAAGCCAGACCCAAAGGAACATAGGCTCAATGGCTTCCCTCATTTGTAATTTGTACACATCTCCTAGCTCAAAGCCTAGGTACATAAGGTCATATAGGATGAGACTAAATAAAAGGATCTCCAGGATATGGAAATAAGAGCTTTATCTTGTTCTCAATGTACTATGTTATTTCTCTCCTCTTTTTTTGCCCTTTAGTTAATCTCATATTGTTACTGTATCTGACTTTGTTTCCTGGTATATTGTATATGTTTATTTCTTTATTTGAAATGGGAAAAGGAAGGAGTGAAAAATAAGATGATTGGGGGGGGAGGAAAATGGAACAAAAACATGAGAAGGAGTATCAATGTGTGAGAAGTAATGCACCTACTACCTGGTGAATGTAATTGTAACACCTCTATACATTTCCCGACAATAAAAAAAAATTCTTTGTGGATGGGGAAAGGAGGGAAAAAATGGGAGAAAGTGGGAAGGGATGACATGGTTAAAAAAAAATGTACTCATTACTTGACTTATGTAACTGTAACCCTGGGGTACAGTACTTCTACAATAACAATAATATATATATATTTTTTTTTTCGTCAGTCTTAGGCTTGGACTCAGGGCCTAAGCACTGTCCTTGGGTTTTCTCAAGGCTAGAGCTCTACCACTTGAGCCACAGCACCATTTCCGGCTTTTTTCAATGTATGTGGTACTGAGGAATTGAACTCGGGTCTTCATGCATGGTAGGCAAGCACTCTACCACTAGGCCAAACTCCCAACTCCAATACATTAAAAGAAAGAAAGAAAGAAAGAAAGAAAGAAAGAAAGAAAGAAAGAAAGAAAGAAAGAAAGAAAGAAAGGAAAGAAAGAAAGAAAGAAAGAGGTTCTAGTCAGCCATGTGACTCAAGAAGTAGCCAGGCAATCTGGCAATTTACTGAAAACTACACTAAAGACAGGTAGGTAATCATGTGTGTTTTGAAAAGGTCACGCTAAGTTTAATTTACAGGCCACTAATGCATGATATCATACTTCAAAATTAGCGTTTTCTCTCTCTCTCTCTCTCTCTCTCTCTCTCTCTCTCTCTCTCTCTCTTCCTCTCTCTCTCCATCTCCCTCTCTCTCCCTCTCAGAGGGATTTTTAGGTTTTAGGGCATCAGGCCTCTGAGAACATTTTTAATGCATTTCTGACTTTGCCAGAGGCTAATCTGGCCTGTACCTAAAAAAAGAGGAAAACACTCTGGAAATTTAAAGATGAGAAGTATACAAACAGCTATAAACGCTAAGATCGTGCCACCAATCTGAGACTCTAAATCCAAGGCTTTTTTATAAGTCTGGTGCCAAGTAGCTGTGGAGGTCAGTTCAGCTTCAATGGGTTCCAGTTACTCTTATCAGAAACTTCCAAGGATAGTCCCACCTTCATTCATTCAGCCAAGATTTAATGAGCAGCTACCATGGACCACACCCTTTGCAAGCAGTAGTTACTCCTAAATATATAACACAGAACAGAGACTCAGTGCACCCAAGGCAGTCAGTCAGCTCTAGGTAACTACAATTCTGAGACTCCATTGGGGGGACACCTTCACACCACCTCCCCACCCTCTCACCCCCCCAGTTCACAAGCAGGCAGAGCCAGTTTTCATTGCAGGGAATATCACGTGACCTAGGCACTCCACAAGCAAGAAGTCCAAAAACACTCCCATTTACAGTTCCGTTTCCCATAGCAACAGAAGACTCGACACTTTAGACAGCAAGTGAATTGCAATCTCCATTGAGAAAAGAAGGTAATAAGAATGCTTGGGGAAGGGCGGGGCACATTCTGGGAAATCACAGCTAGACAAGGTTCTAAGCCGGTCCTGGGGGACCCCCTTCCCAACAGGAGAGCAGAGCTACCCCAGGGGAAAAGTTAATAGGAAATGATCTTAGCTGACCTCTGACCTTAATCGTGTTGACTTGAAGATTACTGAGGCTAGATAATAGGGAAGGAAAGCGGCCAGATGTTGGTAGCATACATTATAATAGGGGTGGAGGGGGGGGACACACTGTAAAACTAACATAAGGAAAGTTCAGGGTGCTGGGAAGAGGGGAGGCAAAGGAGGACGATGGAACTAACTTGCCCTTTGCTGAGAATCTAAAGCTGCGCTGGAAAGCAAAATCTATTTTTAAACAAATCAAGGAAAGGAATGGAAGCTAAATAAGGAATGTATGGAGAAGAAAATCTCCGTGTAGTCTTGGGGCCCTAAAGGAAGCCTGTGTGTTCCTCCTCTGGCTACTGGTGCTTTTCCTTTGTCTCTTTTTGTTCTCTTTTTCATTTTATTTTTTATTATCAAGGTAATTAATGTATAGAGGGTTACAGTTACATTCGCCAGATAAGTGCATGCATTACTTCTTACATTTTCTTTTTTCATTTCAACTGGGACTTAATGGTTTTAAGTACATTTTATTTTTATGCTGTTACTGGGACTTGAACTCCAGGCCCACAGGCTTGCTGTCTGTTAGAACTTTTACTCTTCCTCAGGGCTGGCACTCTACTCCTTGAGCCACAGCTCAACTTCTGACTTTTTGGTGGCTAATTGGAGACAAGAGCCTTTCCTACTTTTCTTTTCTTTTTTGGTGAGCTCAGTTCAAGGTTACTACACTACCCTAGAGCCACGGCCCACTTCCCATTTTCTAGAGTTAATTGGAGATAAGAGTCTCAGGTTCTTTTGTTCCCCGGCTGGCTTTGAATCTTGATCCTCAGATCTCAGCTTTCAGAGTAGCTAGGATTACAGGTGTGAGCCACCGCACCCGCCAGGCTTCTCCTACTTTTCTTTCTTTCTTTCTATCGAGTAAACTCTGTAATGACAAACATAACCTGGCCAGGTAATGGCAGCCCATACCTATAAACCTAGCTGATTTAGGAGGCTGAAATCTTAGGGTTGCTGTTCACAGCCAGTCCAGGCAGGAAAATCTGTGAGACTTTTATCTCTAATTAACCACCAAAAAAACCCACAAGCAGAGCTGTGGCTCACGTGATAGAGTGCTAGCCCTGAGCAAAAAAACAGCTCAGGCCCTAGGACGAGGGAGAGACACACACAGTCCCTTTGTCCACTTTGCCACCCAGCCACAAAATATACCCCCCCCACCACCACTGCAGCAGCAGCCACTGCCACCACAATCACAGGCTATCAGGCCTGGACTTCTGGGGAGGTAGGAGACACAGCGCCATCGGGACTCATGCATGCACAGTGCCAGCCATTAAACTGCCATGAAGGAAGAAAACACACACGTTTGAGTGTTGTAAGCAACGACAAGTTAAGTTGGTCCAGTGGCGAATGAGATTTCATCCTCTGGTGCCACGCTGCTCAGTCTGGCTCTAGGATGGGTACTCACTCTGGGCACAAAGTTGAAAGTGGCATGGGGACTCTCAGCAATTAAGGAGATGATCTTTTTTAGCAGGTACTTAAAATTTGTAGCCAGGCACTTGTGGCTCACGCTATAATCCTAACTACTTAGGAAGATGAGAGCTGAAGATGGAAGTTCACAGCCAGTCCTGGGCAAGGCTGAGATCTGAGGGCAGAAAAGTCAGAAAAGTTCCTAAGACTTTTATCTCTAATGAACCACCAGAAAACTGGAAGTGGTATTGTGGCTTTAAGTGGTAGGCCGCTGACCCTGAGCTGAAGAGCTCAAGGACAGGACTGGGCCCAGAGTTCAAGCCCCACAACTGACAAAAAAAAAAAAAAAAAAGCTGAGAGAAACAACTGTTGCATTGGCCCTCTCAGTCACAGGCTCAGAGCCTTCTTGGCAACTCCAGGCTTCGTACTTGTGGGATGGATGCATGTGATTTCATGGCTATTGTGAAATGGTACCCCAGGCCTTGGCTCATGTTTATGAACCCCTACAAAGAAAGCATCTCATTGCTCTGGGCAAAAGACTTCATGATCTTAAACTTCCAAAGCACAAGTAGAAATTTCTTGGGCCCAAGAAAATCATCCGTCCCCCAAGTGGCATGCAAGCCTGTGCTCCTGTCATGAGTTTGGACACACTAGGAAGAGGAGAATGATCCTTGGGTAGATGGTTTTTTGTGTTTTGTTTTGTTTTTGTCAGTCCTAGAGCTTGAACTCGGGACCTGGGCAGTGTCCTTGTGCTTTCTTATGACTAGTGCTCTTCCACTTGAGCCACAGCGCCATTTCCAGCTTTTTCTGTGTATGTGGTACTAGGGAATAGAACCTACTGCCTTGTGCACATTAGGCAAGCACCCTACCACTAACCCATGCTCCCGGCCTGGGTAGATGGTTTTAATAGTACAGCAAGGGGGTCCCTGCAAGGCCATGTTTTTGTTGCCAAAAGTGGATCACACGTGATTGTTTACATATGTGCAGGCTTAGCTTAATCCAGGGAGGGTAGGGGACTTTTTAAAGTTTCTGTCTCTTCATATGTCTCTGAAAAATAGTTTAACTCTTCTCACTGTATGTAACATGGTTTGTTCATTATAATGTAATAAAAAGCCATTGTGGGAACTTTAGCAAATACAGAGAAGCTCAAAGGAGAAAATAAGAACCATGGGTTTTAGTTTCTAAAGAAAACCCTCAGTAGCCTCTTTTTTTCAATCCGTGTTACGTATCTATGTTAAGTATATATCTTGCACAAAATTTTAAACAAATGTGGTCAGTTGTTGTTGTTTTTTTTGTCAGTCGTGGGCTTGAACTCTGGGCCTGAGCTTTGTCCCTGAGCTCTTTCAGCTCAAGGCTACCGTCCTACCCCTGGAGCCACAGAGCCACTTCTGGATTTCTAGTCATTAATTGGAGATAAGAGTCTCATGGATTTTAGTGCCCAGGCTGGTTTTGAACCATGATCCTCAGATCTCAGCTGCCTGAGAGGCTAGGATTACAGGCGTGAGCACCCAGCTATAATGTGGTCATCTTTTAGGTTGCAACCTAAAAGTACAAATGGAAAAGGGATACCCAGACACAGGCCAGTCAGGGGAGAGCACTGGTAACTTTGCATTGTGTAGAAGGCTATGGGAGGCCCTGTTTTACTAAGAAATATAAAGAAATTTTGTGCAACTAGAAGTGTAGCTTAATTGACAGAGTGCCAGCCTTGAGCAAGAAAGCTAAACCAGAAAAAAAAAAAAAAAAGAAAGCTAAACCAGGCTCACACCTGTAGTCATAGCTGAGACAGATCTGAGGAGGTTGGTTCAGACAGCTCAGTCAAGAAAATCTATACAAGACTCATCTCCGATTAACTAAAAAAAAAAAAAAAAAAAAAAAAGCCGGAAGCAGAACTATGGCTCAAAAACAAACTCAAAAAAAAAAAAAGTGAAGTTCTGAGTTCAAGTCTCAGTATCAGCACAGAAATAATAAAAAAAAAATGTGTACACCTGGGCACTGGTAGCTCATAGTTCTAACTACACAGGAGGCTTAGATCAGAAGATCATGGTTCAAAGCCAGCCCAGGCAGAAAAGTCCCAGTGAGACTCTATCTCCAATTAACTACTCAAAAACTGGAAGTGCTGAGTGCTGTGGTCAAGTGTTAGAGCACTAGCCTTGAGCACAAAGAAGCTCAGTGTCACAGCCCAGACTCTTGAGTTCAAGCTCCACAACTAACAAAAAAAAAGGTATATATACATATACATATATGTGTGACATACACACACACACAGGCATGCACACACACATCAACACGATCAACACGTAAACAACTTCGGGCTCTCACAGCACCTCAGAAGAATCTCAAAGCCATTGTGCTGGCTGAAAAGAGTCCGTGTGAAAAGGTCATACAGGCTGGGATCCAATGTGAATAACATTCTAGAAATGACTATACAGCCAGTGACATAGCAAAGATGGAAAGTTCATGGGTTTGTGGTGACAAAGGCCTACCAGAGAGAGAGTTCCTCAGCCGATGACCTGATGAACTAATCAGACAGATCTTAGGGTATGAAAACACATGGAACTTCGTACCCAAGGGGTAAAAGATTCAGTTATTTTACTTTAAGCATGTGGTTGGGGGGGGGGGGGAGACACACAGGCAAGCACGAGGGTCCTGAGGTTTGAACTAAGGACTTTGGGCACTATCCCTGGGCTTGTTTTTTGCTCCACCTCTTTGACCCACAGCAGTGAAGTGGAGCTGTGGTTTAAGTGATAGATCAGGGACAGCACCCAGGTTCTGAGTTCAAACCCTAGTATTGGAACAACAACAACAACAAATAAAAAATAAAACCGGGAGGGAGGCTTTATCCCTGAAGTCGCAGGGGATCTTCTGTATCTGACCCTGGAGTCACTGGAAGGGACTTGGAAAAAAGCACACACCACTTCTGTCACCACCACACACACACTGAGTACTTCTCACCCACATAAGCCCTGGGGTACTGTGCACTAGATACCTTTGGTCCTGGTGCAGTGTCATAAACACCTCCTGACCAGAAATGTCTCCATTCAAAGGAAAAAAAAAAAAATCTACATATCTGCCATCTCCCTGAGGACAATGTGACAGCACTTTGCCCATCCCTCGCTCCCGGGTGAGTTGGGGGAGTCAGACAGACATGGCTTTACATGGGGCCACAGCCCAAGGTGAGGCTTCCATGTGTCCAGAATCTCTCCCACCAACACTCTGACACCACTCCCTATCAGCCCAGCTGGTGGGGTTCAGGATGGACCAGGTAGGGGTGGGGGGAGGGCTGAGAGCCCCTAATTCCTTTCCCTAAGCGCTCTGACAGATGAAGAGAAAGACTAGATAGTGGGCACAGCTTCCAGCATGACTATCCAGGGATCCCCAGCTGCTACTGGGGACCCCTCTCTACCTTCACAGGCAGACACAGAGCCATGAAGTCATCCTGGGCAAGCCCTGTCCCCACCTCCTTCTCATACCCTGGGAAGGTCTGAATGGGAGAAAGGACAATAGAATCCAAGTTGGCCTATGTCACCTCTTCTAATGCTATCATGACAGAACCAATGCTCCAGACGTCTACATGTGAGCATAAGACACCAGGTCTCCACCATCTGTGCCCATCCAGTGTGTACTTGGAAAGGCTACTTAATTCTGAGTACCATCCTCACCCCACTCTCTCTACATCCTTCAACACCTAGCCACACACACAAAGTCCCCACTGCCAGAGGGGTCCCTAGTCCTTCTCTGGTTGTGACTCCAATCTAGCAGAAGCATGCCAGTGCCCAAAGGAGTTGCCAAGAGCCAAGATAGGGCAACCCAAGGAGCAGAAGTATGATGGTGACCCCCCTGGGCGTGACACATCCTGCGAGATGAAGGAAAGCCCGCTCCCAGGCCCTCCAGCACCAAACGGTCCCAGTGAGAATGGCAGCGAAGGAAGGAACAAGAATCAAGACCCTGGGGCCCAGTGACAGCAGTCCAGATGCTGATGGCCACACCCCACAGCTGGAACCCTGACATCTGGGTCTCCATTCCTGAGACCACTCGCTTCTGCCCCTCCTTAGGTTTCTTTAAGAGCGAAGGTTATTACCCTACTTTGTGTTGCAGGGCTCAAGCGAGGCTTCTTCTTGTAAAGGAGACCCGGAGATGCTTACTTCATCCAGTTACACCGTGCTCACTGCAGCCCCGCAGTGCAAGCAAAACAGGCTCAAGCCTGTAATCCTAGCTACTCAGGAGGCTAAGGTCTGAGGTTTGAAGCTAGCCCAGGCAGGAAAATCTATGAGACTTATTTTTAATTAACTACCAGCAAATCAAAAGTGGAGCCGTGTCTCAAAAAGTGATAGAGCGCTCGCTAGTCTTGCGCAAAAAAGCTCAAGAAAAGCACGGAAGTCCTGAGTCCAAGCCCCATGACCTACCAAAACAAAAACAAGAAAAACAAAATGAGTTCAAACCCCAACATTGGGGAGGCAATAAATAAATAAATAAATAAGTTTATGTTTTTTTTTAACAATTTCTGCCAGCTTTAAGAACCAAATCTGAATTCCAAAGAAAATTCAAGGAGACCAGGACCATGGCCTACTGGTAGAGTACCTACCTAACATGCACAAAGCTCTGGGTTCAATTCCTTGGTACCACATACACAGAAAAAGCCACAAATGGTGCTGAGGCTCAAGTGGTAGAATGCTACCCTTGAGAAAGCCCGAGAACAGTGCCCACGCCCTGAGTTCAAGCCTCAGGACTGGCAAAAAGAAAACTCAGGTATCAAAATTTCAAATTCCCAGATCTATAGTCTTTCCATCTATATGAAATTTCCCTTAGAAGCTCTTGATACAATTTGAAAGAACATTAAAAGCTGAGTCAGGTTACTCATTCAAGAAGAATTTACCTCAGGGTTTGCACAGTGTTCAGGGCATTATACTACTGCTGGAATGAACAGGACGAAAACAAAACCTGAAAGTCATCATCATACTAGATTTAAACAAAGTTACTCCTATGATAAGAAATTCATAAGGGAGAGTTACAGACAATCTAGTATGGCCTGTGGCTTTTTTCTTTTAATGAATGCACATGAAATTACATTTGTACATGAAATTAATTTAGTTGAAAAATACAAATTCCTACATTAACTGCAAACATTGCCCTTTGTCCATAACTTCCATCTAACAGTAAAATAAAACTCCAAAGCTGGGCACCAGTGGCTCACATCCATAATCCTAGCTACTCAGGAGGTTGGGATCTGAGGATCAGGGTTTGAAGCTAGCCAGGCAGACCAATGAGAGACTCTTATCTCCAATTAGCCAGTAAAAAGCCAGGAGTAGAGATGTAACACAACTGGTAGGGCACCAGCCTTTGGCAGAAAAAGCCAAGTACAAGACCTTGAGTTCAAGCCCCAGTTCTGGTATACACATGTACACACACACACACACACACACACACACACACACACAGAGTTAGCCTCTCTATATTGAATCAACATTTCATATTCTGAGGACTTGGTTAAAAAGCTGCTTTGGGCATAAAGAACTAGAGAAGTCATTATTTCAAGTAATTATACTGGCAGGCGGGTGCCTCCAATCTTCTGAGCCGTGTGGACGTGTTAGTAAGGCAGCCATCAACCTGGCTGCATGGCAGGGGAAGACACTTCAGGACGTCTTTTTCCAAATAAATTTTTACTTGCTCAGTGCGAGATTACAAGTATGTGTGTGTGTGTATGTGTGTGTGTGTGTGTGTGCACACATGCATGTATACACAGGCACACACATGCTAAAATTATGGCTTGAACACCAAGCCTCAACCTCTCAACCTTTTCACTCATGGCTGGCGCTCTACCACTTGAGCTATGCCTCTACTTCAGACTTTTGCCAGTCAGTTGGAGATAAGAGTCTTCCGGAATGGTCTACCCCAGCTAACTCACAACAGGACATCTTCAGCACTCAGCCTCCTGAGTAGCTAGGACCATGGGACTTAGCCACTGGCGCCCAGCTCCATTGTTCTGAACCTTTTCAAGACTATATTTCATTTAAATTGCCTAAGGAAAATAAGTTCTACTGACTTTTGTTTTTCTTTGCTTGCTGTTATTTTTATTGTTATTGCTTCTGTTTGCCATGATGGGAATAAACCAGGGTCTTCCTTGTGCCAGGCAAGCACTTTACCACAATGAGCTTCTTCTCCAGCCCTACACAGTTTCCTAATGAGAAACAAAGCAACCACATTCACCCAAGTTCTAAAACAACTGCAGAGAAGTGGGGCTGTGGCTCAAGGGGCAGGGTGGTAACTTGAGTGGAAAAGCTCAGGGATGGTGCCCAGGTCCAGAGTGTGAGTCCCATGACCCAAAAAAAGAAAAGAAAAAAAAAACTGCAATAACCCAGAAAGCTGGGATTTTCTTCTAAAATCCTAGATTATTTAGATATCTTATTTTGGTAAACTTGGCTAGAAAGTATCATTAATATTCTAATATAATCCTGTATGCATGCCAGGAAAAAGAAAAGCAGAATTATCATTCTAAATTGTAAGAATTATAACTACCCAGAAATAGGGTAGTTATAGGCACCAATAGGCACCAATGCAGCAGTGGTGCTCTCTGGACACTATGTTGAAAATGAACTACACAACTTGTGGGTGGGATGGGAGGGGAAAACTGAGAGAGAAGGAGGGAAGGGTAACATGGTCCAAAAAGCAATGTACTCTCTACCTGACTTACATAACTGTAATATCTCTGTACATCACCTTTATAATAACAATGAAAGGAAGGAAGGATTATAACTAGGTGTGGTAGACTAGGACCGCAACCACAGCACTCTGGAGCTGAGGCAGAAGGGTCACAAGTTTGAGACCAACCTACATATTCTGTCTAAAAAAGAGAGAGAAAGAGAGACAGACAGACAGAAAACTCAAAAAAAAAAAAAGAGGCTACATTATAACTCTAACTTCAGAAAGGCAAGACAACTGTCACCCTATACCCAAGACACAAAGGTGATCCCCGAGACCTAGAATCCTACTTATTCAGGAAGCTGAGATATGAAGATCCATTAGAAGCCAGCCTAGGCAGGAAAGTCTGTAAGACTCTTACCTCCAATAAACACACACACACACACACACACACACACACACACATACATACACACACACACACACACACACAGCTGCAAGTGGAGCTGTGGCTCAAGGAACTAGCCTTGAGCAAAAAAGCCAAAGGGCAACAACACCAAGACCCTGAGTTCAAATCCCAGTACCAGCAATGGAAAAATTATGCAAGATGACACCGTAAAAGCCGAGTCCCTAAGAGGCTCCTCTGAAGTATTTCTGGTTTCCTGTCCACATAAAGAAACAAGTGAGATTCTGGAAAGCACTGTAGGCTAAGCAGGCATCTGCTCACTATCTCCACCCAAGGTTCCCCTATAAACCAGCCACTGCCCAAGAACGCTTCTATTTATTTTACTCAGAAGCAGATCTATTAGCCAGAAGTCCTGAACACACAAACGTTTCCTTGTGGTTGGAGTAACTCCAATCGTGGTGCCTTGCTGCAGAACGATGCCGCAGGAATACAAAGTGAGCCACGTGCATGCTGCACCCACAGATGAGGTGCGTGGACATGGGAAGTGTCCTACCGGTAAACCCGACTCATGGAGAGGCTGGGGGTCCAGCCCGGCCCGCAGGCTGGCCTGCAGAAGGACGCCAGAGGACGAGCGCAGGGCCTTGCCTCATCCACAAATAAATAAATAAATAAATAAATAAATAAATAAATAAATAAATAAATAAATAAATAAAGGCCACTCCCCTAAAGCTTGCAGAACCCCAGAAGCTTTTCTTTCTCCATTCCAGGTTCAGATTGAATTAGAAAAAAAGCAAGACAAAGCTGGGCCGCCGGGAGGGGTTCTGAAATGGGCTTGGCAAACCACCACGTGGAAGACGCATTCGCCAGAGCCCCGGTTCCCCGGGCAGGGCTGGCGGGGTGGAGGGCACCGGCGTCCCCCCACCCCTCCAGAGCAGGTCAGACCCGGGGAACCGACGGGGAAGGCTTCCACGACGGCGGTAAAACGAATCGGCCCAGGCCGGCCCTCCCGAGCCGGGGGTGGGGTGGGGAGCCCGGGCGGATAACCGGTTCCAGATGGGAAGCCAGCCCTCCCCAGGCCCAGAGCCCGTCGGATACCTGGGTCCCTCTTCCTTTGTGCGCCCCGCCCGCTCCTTTCTGGGGGACCCCACGCCATCCCCAAGAGCCGCTGGCCTCCAGACGTGACAAGGGGACTTGGGATTTCTTTTTCCTCCTCCACACACACACACACGCTCCCCTCTCAAGGGTCCAGCTGGATCACACGAACTACTCAAGTTTGAGAACTTAAATCGTAAAACCTCCACCAGAAGTTGTTGTTTTTAAAATTCTCGACATTAAAATGCTATTTTTAATTTATTTTTTTTAAATTCTGTCCTTTGCTTTAAAACAAACAAACAAAAAATCAAAGACGACCCAAAGTTTGCCCTCCCTTAAAGGACGGAACTTGGCAGAGGGCGTGTTCCTTTGTCGCCCACCCGGAGCCTCTGGCCGCGCGCGGACGAGCTGCGGGCACCGGGTGTGCGGTGGCATCCGCGCCGCCGGCCACCTCCTCCCCGCCCCCCCGCGCGCGCCGCCGGCCTCGGGGACCCGAGCTGGCCGCCCCGGGTCCGGAAGCGGCGCGGGGCGCTGTCACCGGCAGGGTGGGGTGGAACGAGAGCGGGGGAAGGGCGCCGGGGGACCGGAGGCGGGGGGGGGGGGGACCCGCGCGGCGCCCCGCGGCCGAGCCCGGCGGAGGGGAGCGGGGAGGGTGCGGAGGGCGGCGCGGAGCCTGGAGGGCCCCGGGCTCCTGCTGCTATTGTCGCCGGGAGGGCCGGGCCTCGATCGGCCGGGACCCCGAGGGCCCCCTGCCGCCCTCTGCTCGCGCCTCGGCGCTGCGCGGCTCTGCGCGGCGCTGCGGGCGCCAGGACTCGCACAAGTTGCCGCCCGCAGCCGGGACCCCGCCGGCGCCCGTCCTGCCCGGCACGGGCATTGTTCCCCGCGCGCGTCCTACCTCGGCGGCGCCGGCGTCTTCCAGTCCCGGGCTCCGCGGCTCCCCGGCCCCCGGCTGGCGAGGGCGCGGCGGCTCGGGGCTATTAATACCCGCGGGCGGCGGCGGTGGCAGCGGTGGCGGTGGTGGCGGCGGAGGCGGCGGCGGCGGCGCGGGCGCGCGAACGGAGCTGGCGGCGGCCGGCCGAGGTCCGAGCCATCAAAGGCGGCGCGGGGCGGAGGGGAGGGCGGAGCAGGCAGGGTGGGTGGGGAGCCGGCTCCGGGTCGCCATGGCCGCCTCGACGCCGGACCGAGCGCCGCTAGCGCGGGGAGGAGCGGCGCAGAGCGGGCGGTGGCCGCGTCCCCGCCCCGCGCCTCGCCGAGCGCCCGCAGCCGCTGCGCCCGCGCTGGACCCGCCGCCCTCCGAGGCCCGCCAGCGGGAAGTGCCCGCGGCCGCCGCCCCTTCCCAGGCCTGTGCCGGCCCCTCGGCAGGGGACGGGGTGGAGAGCCGGGCCGCCGCAGCGCCGGGCGGCGGGGACACTCGGAGAGCCACAGCCCCCCCCAGCGTCCGGGCCTGCGCCCTGCGCCCCGCTCCGCCCCGCCGCGCCCGGGGGGCAGGTGCGTCCGAGGTAGCCCGCGGGCCGGGCGGCGCCGCCTCCCCGCCGAACCTAACCTGGGCGCGCCGCCAGGGCTGGGATCGGAGCTGCGCCACCGGGGAGGCTGACGCGAGCCGGGGTGGGTGCCGCGCTGGACAGCGGTCGGAGCACGGGCGGGAGAAGCCGCCGTGGGGTCGAGGGCGCCAGCTCCGAGGGGCGCTCCCCGAAGCCCTGCACCGGGCGGTGCCGTGGGGCAGATAGAGCGGCGGGAAGCCCCGAGCCCGCTCCTCCCGCCGCGCTGCAGGCTTCCGGCACACCCGGGGCGGCGCGGGGTGGGTGCGAGACCCCACCTCCGGGGACGGGAGTGGGGACGGCGGGCGAAGGCCTGGGCGCTGCTTGATCCCCCCCCTTCAGTCTTCCTGGAACTTGAGGAGCCAAGATCAGGACCTAGGAGGCCGGGTCACTCGGGGGTTCAGCCACTGTCCCCACCCCCCTGGCGCCCCCTCACCTGCAGGGTCCTGGGGCGCGGAAAGGCCATCCTCGCCCCTTGGGCGGCCCCACAAGAGGCCTGTAAGCCTCGCTTCCCCGAGGCTCTTCTACAGGGTGCTGGCCTGGTCACTTTGCAGTTCACTCACCCCAGGCCCAAATGGCACATTTCTTGGGGTCGTCCACAGGGAATTCTGCCTAGTGGAAGCCGTCGTTGCAGGAGGGCCAGTTGGACAAGGACAGGTGACTAGACTGGTACTCCAGGATGGCCCCTGGGGCGGTTTCTGGAGAGGAACCTGCGCCTATTTGGCATCAGAAGGGCGCTACAGGCCTGGAACACAAGGAGAAACTGAACTAGAAATGGTGGGTTTGGAGCTGGGCTGTCAGCCCCTACCCACCTGGGTGCCTTTGAACTGTAAAGGAGCTGTTCTCAGCCGGTAATTAGGGGGAAGTATGATTAGAGTCAAGCATCAGCAACGCCTGATGGCCAGAAGAAATTCCGATTATCTCACCTATATGTCTTTATTTAGTTAGTTAAATTCCAGAGGCTTTGTGCTAGGCCTGGGAATCTGCATTTCCAACTAACTCCCAATCTGTGCTGCTGCTCTGGTCTGGGGACTGCAGATGGAGAGCCACTGTGTAAGAATTGTGGTCCTCTAGTTTATGGAAGGGATTGGGGAGGGGAGACAGTTTCACAGCACCTTCAGCAATTAGTAGTAGAGCCCTGCAAAAATCCCTCTCTGGGAAATCAAGCCAGTTATCCTTAACTTTCAGGATATAAACATGAAGGATGTCCCAGCATTGCAACGCTTGACTCACACTTCCCACTCCTTTTTGCTTTTTAATTCGTTTTTCAAACAGTTTTAAGCTTATGCCCAGGTCAAACTTGGACAGAGATTCTGCTACCTCTGCCTCCCAAATGGCTGGGAGTACAGGCTTGAGGCACCGCCTCTGGCTCCTATTCTCTCCAGACTGCAGCAGAAGTTATTTAGAAATCTTCCTGGGAAGCCTCAGTCCTCTGTGCAATCAAAGATATGCAGCAAGCGGGTAGACAGACATCACTGGAGCAAATGGAGTCTTGGAAGGATCCTGTGGACAGGCCTCTCAGTAAAGGGTCCCGAGTGTCCCCTTGGCTCAGGCTTCCCACAGGTGGGTGTGGCATTTCTTCATGTAAGCACTCAAGTAGCCTCCATCAGCTTTCCTCTCCAGGAGACCCACAGGAAATGTGACCTCCCAGAAATTCTGCAGAGGGATCAACCCCATGACCAAATTGGTCAGTTCAGCTCCAGTCTAACTGCAGTTGCAAACTCACCTGACAAGCAAATAAGGAAAGGCAATCTAGGCCTTCTGGGTCAAGATGCCAGTGTGGTACTCATTTAAAGAAGGAGAGGAAGATGAGGAGCATGCTGCCACATTTGTAAATAAAGTTGGTTTTTTGTTTTGTTTTGTTTTGCTTTGCTTTGCTAGTCGTGGGCTTGAGCTCAGGGCCTGAGCACTGTCCTTGAGCTTTCCTCAAGGCTAGAGCTCTACCGCTTGAGCCTCAGGACCACGTTTGGCTTTTTTCTATGTATGTGGTACCGAGGAATCGAACCCCGGGTCTTCATGCATGCTAGGCAAGCACTTTAACCACTAGGCCAAACTCCCAGCCCCATAAATAAAGTTTTATTGGAACACAGCCATACTCATTTGTGAAAGAGACTATAGGCCCACATAGCTGCAAATATTTGCTATCTTGACCTTTACAGAAAAACTTGACTATTCCTCATTCCAGAGCACTAAAGCCAAAAAACTTTCAATTGGAATATAATTTTATCTTTACAATTGTGAAAGCATATATCTCAATATAGTTGTTAATATATACATATTATTACTCCATGGTCCCAATCTTTGTAGCTATTGCCATATTTATTTTTAATCCCTTGACAATAGATATTTTAAGGAGTTTATCTTTTATTTTTATCTTGTTTTGGTTTCTATGCCTATCCTGTTGATTGAATTCAGGCCCTAAGTGTTGTTCTGTGCTTTTTTGCTGAAGGCCAGGGCTCTCCCACTTGAGCCATGCCTCCTTTTCCAGCTTTTTGGTGGTTAATTAAAGATAAGAGTTCAAACCCCAGGACTGGCCAAAAAAAAAAAAAAAGAAATGGAATCTGGGCTGGGAATGTGGCCTAGTGGTAGAGTGCCTGCCTAGCATGCATAAAGCCCTGGGTTCAATTCCACAGGACCACACACAAGGAAAAAGCTGGAAGTGGTGCTGTGGCTCAAGTGGTAGAGCTCTAGCCTTGACAGAGTTCAAGGATAGTGTTCAGGCCCTAAGTTCAAGCCCCGGGACTGCCAAAAAAAATGAAGCCCCAGCTATCCAGAAATCACCACCTCAAGAGTGCCCTGACAGAGGCTGTGGGTGAAACACCACCCAGAGAAGCTCTCATTTAAACTTTCAGGTCATATCAGCTGATGTTGTACATGGAGCCAATCCAGACTAAGGGATAAATATTTTTTCTGCCATTAAGCTTTGCACAGCTTGCTGTGAAGCGACAGATGACCAGACGCCCGCTCACTCAGACAGACATAGCACCCAGTTCTGGCTGTTGGCAAAACTTTAACATTTGTCTTTTTCTTTTCTCTTTCCTTGGGGTTTGCACTAAAGCACTAACAGCAGGCAATTTACCACCTGATTGATGCAACTAGACAAATGACCTTAAGGTTTAAATCAATTTGTCTGAAATGCGCTTTTGTCTTTCACTGACTTTATGGCTGTACTCAGGACCTCGCTCACTCGAGCTTACTCAGTATGCTTGGCTGGTGCTCTGCCAGTTAAGTTATGCCTGCTTCCAACCGTGATCCTCCAGACCTTAGAGCCCTAAGTAGCTAGAATTACACATGTGAGCCAAAGTACTCAGCTCTTTTTTGAGGAGGGTAAGGAGATGGCCAGCTCTGGGCCTTGAACTCAGGGCCCAGTGCTATCCCTGTTATTTTGTTCAGGCTTGTACTTTATCACTTGAGCCACAGCTCCACTCTGGCTTTTTCTGATTCATTAGAGGTAAGAGTCTCTTGATTTTCCTTCCCAGACTGGCTTCAAATGGGATCCCCAGATCTCAACCTCCTGCATAGCTGAGATTATAGGCATGAGCCAGCAGTACCTGGCGTACATCGACCTCTCTCGCTTCAGGAGCTCTCATGTCCTTTGCTCATTTAGCCATGTAGTTATTTGTCTTTTCTTTGTGGATTTATAATATCTTTGAGGCATTAAGGTAATCAACTGTAATCTTGTGGCATATATATGTATATATATTTTTTTGTTTGTTTTTTACTGTTTTTCATTTTGTTCATGGTTTTCCTTTTTGGAGGCAAGTTTTCCGTTTTCATATTATCAAGTTTTTCCACTGTTTGCTTTTATGATTTCATGTTTTTATTTTTAAAATGCTTCTAAGGCCAGGCGCGGTGGCTCACTCCTGTAATCCTAGCTATTCAAGAGGCTGAGATCTGAGGATCAAGGTTCAAAGTCAGCCTGGGCAAGAAAATCTGTGAGACTTTTATCTCCAATTGACCACCAGAAAGCTGGAAGTGGCCCTGTGGCTCAAGTGGTGTAACATTCACCTTGGCTGAAGAAGCTCAGGGATAGTACCCAGGCCCAGAGGTCAAGCCGCACACCCGACCAAAAAACAAAAGAATCATGAATTCCATTTTAACTGTTTTAGTTTTTTACATATTATCATCGATCTTTATGGTATTTATTTTGCATAAGAAAGAAGATTTGAATCCAATTTTCCTTTTTCTCTCCACGCCTATTTAGGTACTACAGAAACGACCTGTATCTTCATGCCTCTTCAAGTGCCAACTTTGTCCTATATTACCTTCATTATTCTTTCCACTGGCCTGCCAATTCCTGTCGTAGCACCAAAATACTTCTTTATAACTTCATAATATGTTTCACTATCTGATAGATTATACCATAAATTGTTATTCAAAATTTTGAGTACTCTTCCATGTTTATTTTTCCAAATGAATTTTTGTGTCCTTTTGTTACACTCTTGAAAATAATCTTTTTGGGTTTTTTGTCTTTGTTTGTTTTTGTCAATACTAGAGCTTGGACTCACGGCTGTCCCTGAGCTACTTTTTGTTCAAGGTTGGCGCTCTACCACGTGAGCCACAGCACCACTTCTGACTCTTTCTGTGTATGTGGTACTGAGGAATTGAACCCAGTACTTCATGTATGCTAGGCAAGCACTCTATCATCAAGCCATATTTCCAGCCCTGAAAATAATCTTATTTCAATTTTAATGAAAATTATTTGCTCTTTTTAACCTTTAAACTTCACTCCTAGAGTTTTTCAGATATCTACCTCAGTCCTTGAATCCACATAAATTCACCTATTTCTTTCTCTCTCTCTTTTTCTCTGTTGTGTCAGTCTCTTTCCCCCCACCCCTCCTTTTTGTTTGGTCAGTCCTGGGACTTGAACTCTGGGCATGAACATTGTCCCTGAGCTCTTCAGCTCAAGACTGCTACCCTGCTCCTTGAACCACAGTGCCACTTCCAGTTTTCTGGTGGTTAATTGGAGATAAGAGTTTCATGGGGCTGGCTTTGAACCTCAATCCTCAGATCTCAGCTTCTGAGTAGCTGAGATTACAGGCATGAGCCACCACACCCGACCCTCTCTTTCCCTTTTTGTGTCTCTCCATCCCTGCCTCCCTCCCTCTGTCCCTTGGATAAGGTATTAAATGAAGAATGTGAGTTGCTCCCAGGACTTATGGAAGACATGCGATATAGTGAAAGTGATAGGAATACACAGTCATAGGACAAAACATCATCTCTAGGGGAAGAACATGATTTTTTTGCCCATTGGGCAGAGGTTTTGAAGTTCAGAGGCTCAGAGCTCCTGGGAGGAACAGCCCACAGGGCAGAGGTCACCATTAAGTGACACATTTGAATTAATGACATTGTCAGGAGGCTGGAGGGCTCTTCTCCACCTGCCCTCCAGGGTATAGTTTAGGGCCTGGGTTAAGTTAGAGATCTAGGAACCATTTCTTGTCACTCACCTGAGTCTGGAATAAACCTTTTCCTTAATCTCTGAGCAGATGAGGTAGTTAAAAACGTCTTGTGGGACAGGGAGTTTGGCCTAGTGGTAGAGTACTTGCCTAGCATGCACAAAGACCTGAGTTTGATTCCTTGTACTACATGCATAGAAAAAAGCCAGAAGTGGTGCTGTGGCTCAAGTGATAGAGCGCTAGCCTTGAGAAAAAGCCCAAGGACAGTGCTCAGGCCCTGAGTTCAAGGCCCAGAACTGGCAAAAAAAAAAAAAATCTTGTGATATTACAAGAATAGTTTCACAGCTGGGCAGTGGTGGCTCACGCCTGTAATCCTAGCTACTGCAGTCTGAGAATCTCAGTTCAATGTCAGCATGGGTAGGAACGTCCAGGAGACTCTTATATCCAATAACTCACTCAGAAAAAGCCAGAAATGGAGCAGTGGTTCAAATGGTAGAGCACTAATTATGAGCAAAAAGAGCTCAAGCCCTGAGTTAAAGCGCTAGGACTAGCACAATTTTTTTTTTTGGTTGTGGGACTTGAACTCTGGGCTTGGGCGTAGTCCCTGAGCTCTTCAGCTCAAGGCCACTTCCAGTTTTCTGCAGGTTAATTGGAGATAGTCTCTTTTCTGCAGGTTAATTGGAGATAGTCTCATGGGGCTGGCTTTGAACCTTAATCCTCAGATCTCAGCCTCCTGAGTAGCTAGGATTACAGATGTGAACCACTGCGCCCAGCATGGCACATTTTTTTTTTTTTTTGCCAGTCCTGGGCTTGAGCTCAGGGCCTGAGCACTGTCCTTGGACTTTCTCAAGGCTAGAGCTCTACCACTTGAGCCTCAGCACCACTTCCGGCTTTTTTCTATGTATGTGGTACCAAGGAATCGAACCCGGGTCTTCATGCATGCTAGGCAAGCACTTTAACCACTAGGCCATTTTTTTTTAAGAATATTTTTACAACAATTGATATAGCCCATGTCAAAAACTGATCATCTGTGAGTTGGAAGTTTTAATTACAGTGTTTGTGTCCCCTATCCCCCAGAGACCTTGAGATTTCTTCCTGGAGTTTAGGTTCTCTTTGTTATCATTCTTCTACATCTATAATAATAAAGGTTAAGAAAAATAGAAAAGAAACTTAGTTAAAAGACTTGAGTATGTTTACATTGCACTTTTTCTTTTGTGTGTGTGTGTGTGTGTGCCAGTCCTACCGCTTGAATTCAAGGCCTAGCTGCTGTTTCTGAGCTCTCGTTGCTGAATACTAGTGCTTTACCATTTGATCCATGGCATCCCCTCAGTCTTTGGTGCTTGAGGATAAGAGTTTCAAGGGCTTTCCTGCCTGGGCTGGCTTCAAACCAGGATCCTCATGCGGCGAGCTCCTCGACCAGCGAGGAAGAACGACCACCACTCGAGGATTCTTCTCAAATCATACTTTATTGGAGAGCCTTTTGATTGAAGGGGGAGCAGGAAGCGAAAGGGGCGAGGCATCAAAAGCAGCTGCTTATATAGGGAACAGGAACGCGGGTCGCTCCACCATTGGCTGCCGCCCTACTGCCACAACGAGGTGCCGCGGGATTGGCCACGCATGCACATAACTTAGGACACGTAGTCGAGCACAGCATTGCCTTATATGGAGTTGTTTACCTCTAAGGAGTCAGGAAACGGGCGCCATCTTAGAATGGCGTTTGTCCCGGCTCCCTACAGCTCCCCCTTCTTGTTTTGAGCATCAGGCAAGAGTAGAGGTCTGTTCTCTGAAGAGAATAAGGACAATGCAAGGCCTCCTCTCCAGGCTCTTTCCCAGAGGGTGACCCGCCAGTCCGATGCCCTTTTTTCAGAGGTGGGAAATTTTGGCATCTACCCACATGCAAACAGACGTGCTCTTCTCGAGAAAAGGCATCTCCCTTTTCCCAAGTGCAGTGCATACGCCTCGCATCCTGTTTGCTCCAGATCTTAAGCTGCATACCTGTCCCTGTGCAATGGGATCTTGTCCCCCGGGGTGCAAAGGCTATGCAGAAAAATAAGGCTCAATTGCCCTTTAAGGCTGAAAGCCAACTTCCAAGGCGGCTAATGCTTGTGAAAATCATTACCTTATCCCTCTGTGTTTGGGCTTGCAGGCGACAGACCAACCATAGGCAGACCACACATCCTTTTCTTTTCAAGCATACTTAACCAAACTTGGGGGGAGTCATGCATTTCTAATGCTGCAAAAGCTTGTTTTATAATAGCATTATCTCTTTTTCGTTTATAACTCATTTTACATAGCATCCAACACAAAATCCCCAACCCACACATCATTAATCCCAATAAGGCTAAACTTCCAGCCCATTCTTTTATCCAGGAGGACACCTGTAATATCCAATCAGTAATTTTCCCGAAAAGGGGCCACATTTACCCTGGTTGAATTAACAATCATAATTTCATATCTCAATTGGCTTGTAAGGTTTTCAAAATCATGTGACCATTGTCCAGTTAACATCTGACCCAACTGCCTTGACAGATTAGCGGTATAAAGACATCGGCAACGTATAATTGCCCAACTGTCTGTCCATGAGAAGAAAAGGTAACTGCAATGATGAATTGGTCGTGAAAAGATACGGGAAAACACGAGCGTCATGCTTCACAGGCATCGGTATTGGAAAGGTCTTCATCAGCGCCCACAAAATCCTCTCCTGGGCCATCACTGGATCTGCTAGTATTACCACCAACATGAGAATGATCTTCATTGTCAGTGCCTTTCTCGGGTTCTCCTTCCACCTTTCGCGTGGAAAAACACAAACAGCTCCCCTGGATCTCCTTACTACGGGATCCGGTCCGCACCAAGTATTTGTAATAACATCCTTCCATTTAACCATCTCAGTTATAATTTTAGGGTTTTGGGCAGCATGTCTATCTGCTGCTGACTTATCATCACTATTTAAAATTAAAAAATTTAAAGTAAAAAGTGCAAGGGAAAGTCTTTCCCTGGGAGATGCTCCTTCCGCAATTCCCCCTTTTTGTTTTTGAAGTATTTCTTTTAATTTTTTGTTGGTTCTTTCCACAATTCCTTGTCCTTGCGGATTGTATGGTAATCCTGTTGTATGGGCTACTTGCATTTGCGCACAAAAGGCGCGGAAACCATGAGAAGTATAGGCAGGGCCATTATCAGTTTTTAAGTGAAGGGGGTTTTCCCCAGGCCGCCCAGGCTTCTAAACAATGTACTTTTACATGGGAAACCTTTTGTCCTGCCAAGGGCGTGGCATGTACTATGCCAGAATAGGTATCCACTGAGACATGTAAATATTTTAATTTTCCAAATTCCGCTAAATGAGTAACATCCATTTGCCATAGGGCATTTGGTTTTAAGCCTCTAGGGTTTATCCCCACATTAGGAGAGGGGAGAAAAATCACAAGAGGAGGAATGGGCTGTCCATTAATATCTTTTACTGATCTGCATTCATTGGCCCAATGTTTTCCCTTCTTGCACCTAGGACATGTTCCTGGCATCTTTTGAACTCCCTGAGGACCCTGGGGAGCAGTTCTGGGACACTGGCATTTAAAGTGTCCAAGCTGGCCACATTTGAAGCATCCTTTACCTTTAGAGTCCTTGGCCGCTCGGGTGGCTGACAGTACAGCTGCAGCCAGGCCTGCATTAGTTAATGGCCCCCCTATTTCCCTGCAGGCTTTTACCCATGCTTCCAGGCCCTTTTCCTTGACCGGCACAATAGCTCTCTGACATTCCTTTGTACTTTGCTCAAAAATAATTTGTTGGATAACTGGCATAAAGACTTCAAGATTTCCAAAAACGCGCTCCGCCGTTTCAAGCACAAGGGCCACAAAATCGGAGAATGGCTCCGTGACAGCTTGAGTAACTTTGGTGAGGCTGCCAGTGACCTGGCCTTTGTTTGGGATTGCCCTCCAAGACTTGTAAAAAACCTCATTTATTTGTTTATAAACATCCCAGGGGAAGTTTGTCTGATCGGCAGCCCATTGTCCTTGCCCTAGGAGCATGTCCACGGTCCACTCGGGCCGCCCTTCTTGTACATTTACTCTATATTGAGCCTGAGCTCTGTCCATAACTATAGACCTGAAATCAAGGAACTGTCCATGATTGAGGCATGTCCGCGCGACCTCATACCAATCATTAGGTGTCCTAGCATTGACAGTTAGTCTTCTAAGCAAGGCAGTGGTATAACTGGCCGTAACTCCATAATTACGTACTGCCTCCATCAAATCCTTTAACTGTTTATAGGAGACTGGTTCAAAGGTCCTCTCCTGGGTAACTGGGTTCTCAAAAACTGGGAACGCAGCTGCCAGGCGGGACCCGGGACCAAGTGCTTCCTTTTATGAAATGACTTTTTCCCGCCGCCACAGGATAGGGCGGGGGCGCAGAGGGCATGGTTCTCTCTTGCTTATTTCCTTTAGACACTCCGGCCAGAAGAGGTCGTCGAACTCCATACCTACCCTCCTCATAGCTAGCAACCGCCTCCTCCAAGCCTTCTCCCTCTTTCAGGTCCTGTTCCTCATCTGAATTGTTAGTCACTTCCTCATCTGAGCTGTTTAATTCCTCATTTGAATCGTTTAGCTCCTCATCTCTAGACTCCCTTATTTGTAAATGTTGAAACCTGTCTAGATCTGGGTAAAGCTGCCCGGGGAGCGGCTCCATTGTTCTTATGCCTTGCTCCTCCTTATCTCCCTCCTGCACGGTATCTTGGTAGGGTGCGTCCACCCTCTGTTCTTTGACATAATGTCTCTTTTCTTTATTTTCTTTCCCTTTTCTTTTTGGCCTACCCTTTTCCTCCCCATTTGATTCTGCCTCGGAGAGACTATCCTGGTGCTTCATCAATGTCCTACTGGCTTCCTTAACAATCTCTGAGTTGCAGTCATAAAACTGGCTAGAAAAACACTGGCACTCTCCTCCCCTTTTGTTGCAACGCAGACAAATGCAACAAAAACACACCAGCAGCACACACAAAGGAAGGACAACAGCAAGCACCCAGAATTGTACCCCAAAAAACAGCATACCTGGGGATCTCAGCTGATCAGGCTGATACTTACCGACGTCTCCTCTCCGTATGTTGAGTTCTGAATCCTCCTCGGCCCCTCGCTTGTCGTCCTGTCTTCCCAGGGTCCCGGGTTTTCAGCACCAGTTGCGGCGAGCTCCTCGACCAGCGAGGAAGAACGACCACCACTCGAGGATTCTTCTCAAATCATACTTTATTGGAGAGCCTTTTGATTGAAGGGGGAGCAGGAAGCGAAAGGGGGGAGGCATCAAAAGCAGCTGCTTATATAGGGAACAGGAACGCGGTCGCTCCACCATTGGCTGCCGCCCTACTGCCACAACGAGGTGCCGCGGGATTGGCCAGAAATCGTCATGTGATTCGCGCATGCGCATAACTTAGGACACGTAGTCAAGCACAGCATTACCTTATATGGAGTTGTTTACCTCTAAGGAGTCAGGAAACGGGCGCCATCTTAGAATGGCGTTTGTCCTGGCTCCCTACATCCTCAAACTTCAGCCTGCTGGGTAACTAGGATTATATGTGTGAACCACAGACAGTCCATCTTCCTTTTCATAAGGAAGAATTTGGAGGAAAGTAGAAGAAAGTCGGGCCAGGAGTTTGGCCTAGTGGTAGAGTGCTAGGCAAGCGCCTAGCATGCACAAAGACCTGGGTTTGAGTCTTCAGCACCACATACACAGAAAAAAAGCTGGAAGTGGTGCTGTGGCTCAAGTGGTAGAGCCCTAGCCTTGAGAAAACCCAAGGACAGTGCTCAGGCCCTGAGTTCAGGCCCAGGACTGGCAAAAAAAAAAAAAGTAGAAGAAAGTCACATGATTCAGTCATTTTGAATTTTGCCTTTTGATGCTCAGGAAATAAATGCGAATGGGAACACCTGTTTGTAGTTACTTGAAGTATTTTCATTGTTCAAGAATGTCACTCCTTCCCATGTCCTCCACACATATCACATGGCCTCATGCATGTGGAATTTCTAGGAGCTGATCTCATAGAGTGGAGAACAGCACTGTGGTTTCCAGAACTGGGCGGGGAAGGGGGGAGCGGAGGAGATGATGAGAAAGGCTGGGTGTCCCAGGTGGTCAGAAGACATGAGTTCTCTGGGGGTGAACTAGAGAGTGATAATGTGCTAGAAATTACCCAAAAACTAGGAGAAAGGCTTTGAATGTTGTCACCACAAAGGCATAATAAAAGGTGGAAATAACAGATATGTTTACCTAGATTTGAAAATTCCACAATGTATGTATATCAAAACACCACCAGGAATCCTATAAATATGTACACTGTGTGTGTCAATTAAGATTGTAATGCATTGCTCACGTAACACCACAAAGATTCTAAGATTAAGAAAATCAGAGGCCGGGCCGGGAGTTTGGCCTAGTGGTTAAAGTGCTTGCCTAGCATGCATGAAGACCCGGGTTCGATTCCTCGGTACCACATACATAGATAAAAGCCGGAAGTGGTGCTGAGGCTCAAGCGGTAGAGCTCTAGCCTTGAGAAAGTCCAAGGACAGTGCTCAGGCCCTAAGCTCAAGCCCAGGACTGGCAAAAAAAAAAAAAAAAAAGAAAAAGAAAATCAGAGCCCTTCCCTGGTGGCTCCCACCTATAATCCTAGCTATCAGGAAGCTGAGCTTTGAAGACCCTGGTTCAAAGACAAGCCCAGGTAGACAAATCTAAAAATCTCTTATCTCCATCTAAGCCAGAAATGAAGGTTTGGGTCAAGTGGTAGCGTGCCAACCTTGAGTGAAAGAACACAGGCTCTGAGTTCAAGCTCCAATACAGACACAAAAACAAACCAAAACAATTTTTTTTTTTCTTGTCAGTCTTGTGGCTTGAACTCAGGGTCTAAGCACTGTCCTTGGGCTTTCTCAAGGCTAGAGCTCTACCACTTGAGCCACAGCACCACTTCTGGCATTTTTTCTATGTATGTGGTTCCAAGGAATCAAACCCAGCTCTTCATGCATGCTAGGCAAGCACTCTACCACTAGGCCAAACTCCCAGCCCACAAAAAGATTTTTGTCAACAAGCGTTGACAAAGATGTGGTGAAATTGAGAGCTTTGTAGACTTATAAAGTAGTTCCTCAAAAGCTTACAAAAAGAACTTCCATGTGATCTACCAGTATCATTTCCGATAATATACTTTTTTAAAAAATTGAAACCAAGGGGCAGGGAGTTTGGCCTAGTAGGAGAGAGCTCTTCAGCTTAAGGATACCACCCTTGCCCCTTGAGCCACAGCGCCACTTCCAGTTTTCTGGTGGTTAATGGGCGATAAGGGTCTCACAGACTTTTTGTTGGTGGTGGTGGTCGCCATGGGGCTTGGACTCTGGGCCTGGGTGCTGCCCCTGAGCTCAAAGCTACCACCCTTGCCTCTTGAGCCACCAGCACCACTTCCAGTTTTCTAGTGTTTCTAGTGCCACACGTGGCATGACAATATAAATGTTCTAAACACTAGTGGATTGTATATTGGAAATGGGTAAGATGATAAATTTTGTTATGTATTCCTACCATCATTAAAAATGTTAGAAAGCCAAGCATCAGTGGCTCATACCTTTAATCCAGGCTACTTAGGATGTTGAGATCTAAGTGATGGTGTTTCAAAGCCAGTCCAGAGAAATAAGTCCATGATACTCCAACTTCAAGATAACCATCAAAAGGCTGAGCTGGAGGCATGGCCCAAGTGGTAGAGCAAGCAGCCTGGTAAGCAAGCTCAAGGCCCCGTGTTCAAACTATGATACCTGCAAAACAAAACATAATATGGCACATACACAGAATGAAGGACAAAAAAATCATATGGTACAACCAAAAAATTAATAAAAAGTACATTGAAAATTAAAGCAGGAACCTAAGGAAAACATACACAAATATACATTTAGATTTATACAAACAGTGTAGCCTGCAATCAAGAGAACAGAAGTCCAACCACTGAGGTTCTACATGATGGTTTATGCAAAACAACTACTGCCTAGAAACCTGTGGTAAAAAGTCCCATATGCATCTGCATAATCATATCCTTTTTTAAATGAGAACCTCAAGAATTCTAAGGCAAAACTAAAGACAAAGGTCCTTTTTCCCCCCAGTAATTGTTTCTGAGGATGCTTATGGAAGAATCAACAAAAATATGTCATAGAGGAAATACCAAGCCAGAAGCTGGGTGCCGTGGCTCACACCTGTAATCAATCCTAGCTACTCAGGATGCTTAGATCTGAGGATGAAGGTTCAAAGCCAGCCCGGGCACAAAAATGAACTCCAGACTCTTATCTCCAATTAACCTCTAGAAAATAGGAAGTGGGCTTGGCTCAAGGGTAGGGTGGTAACCTTGTGCTGAAGAGCTCAAGGGACAGCTCCCAAGCAGAGTTGAAGTCCCACGACCTGACCCCCTCCTTTCCTACCCCCCTCCTGCAAAAAAAAAAAAAATACCAAGGCAGGGACCAGTTGTTCACACCTAAAATCCTAGATACCGGGGAGGCTGAGACCTGAGGATCCCCGTTCAAAACCATCCCAGGCAGGAAAGTCTATGAGACGCTTATTTCCAATTAATCACCAAAAAAGCAAAAAGTAGACTTATGCCTTGAGAACTGGAGTGTCAGCCAGGCCCTGAGTTCAAGTCCCAGTATGCCTACGTGGACAGGGATAGGCCAGCTGCCAGTTCTCCACCAATCATGCTTGCCTTCCTTATCCTAGTCTTCTTCTTCTTTTGGGTCAGTTGTGGAGCTTGAACTCTGGGCCTGAGTGCTGACCCTGACCTCTTCAACTCAAGACTAGCACTACTTCCAGTTTTCTGGTGGCTAATTGAAGAGAAGAGTCTCAGGGACTTTTGTGCTGGGCTGGCTTTGAACCCTGATCCTCAGATCTCAGCCTCCTGAGTAGCTAGGATTACAGGCAGGCATGAGCCTCCAGTGTCCGATCCTGTCTGGGTCTTATTTGCTGTATTTCGCTTGTGGGAAGTTTGTTCTGTTGTCATTTGAGCAAATAAAGCTAAATGAGAGCTCAAGGCTCTAAGTTCAAGCCTTGGTAACAGCATAACACAGACACAGACACAGACACACACACACACACATTCGCACACACAGAAACAAATGTTCTAGAAATTATTCCAGAATTATGATGATGATCATGAAAACCTCAAATAAACTGAAATACACTATGCTAAATGAATGACTTGTATGCTTTGTAAATTACATCTTCACGCTGTTACAAAAGTAAAATGCTGGAAAAAAATTGGAGAATCAGATCTTAGGTCACCTGATTAATGGCATGTCAACTACAGATTACTTGCTCCAGATGAAGAATAATATGTTCTAATATTTATACATTGATATAAATTTCTCAGTGAAGAAATTTCTAAGTATATGAAATATGTGGCCTGATATTAATCTGTGATTTATCAAGCTGGTTGTAACTAGAGGCCTCTCATAGTCTAGAAGGTATTTCCTTAGCGATTCCTTGTGACCAATGGCTCAGGCAGACATGTGTTATTAAAGCTACTACAGGGCCGGGAGTTTGGCCTAGTGGTTAAAGTGCTTGCCTAGCATGCACAAAGACCCGGGTTCGATTTCTTGGTACCACATATAGAAAAAAGCTGGAAATGGTGCTGAGGCTCAAGTAGTAGAGCCCTAGCCTTGAGAAAATCCAAGGACAGTGCTCAGGCCTGAGTTCAAGCCCAGGACTGGCAAAAAAAAAATAAATTAAATAAAATAAAAAAATAAAGTTACTACAGCCCCGCTGGTTATACTGGTCAGTAAGTGTTTTTAAGCCACACCTCTAGTCTAGCATTATTTGCTGATTAATTGGATAATAGCATCTTGTGGACTTCTCTGCCTGGACTGGCTTCAAACCACAATCCTCCAATGTTAGCTCTCTCCTATTTATCTGAGCCACTGGTTCCCAGTGTGTAGAAGCTTCTCTATCTGGTTTTTTATTTGATTCTGTCCCGTGTGTCAATTTCTCCGTGAGCCATCGCGCCCCTGGCTAATTTCTGCTCTTCTTTACTGAAGTCTTGATGTCTTAGTCAGAAAGTCGTTGTATATGCCTGTATTTTGTTTTTGTTTTTAGGTTTTCATACTTTAATATGTATCTATAAATATTTGAAAATGATTATAATTTTGATGGTAGCAGAGATTGCTTACTTAAAGGTGTTAATGTACATCTCAAAATGCATCCTTCAGTTATGCCATTGGGCTATAAAATGGTTGCTTCAGTAAGTACAAAAATAAGGAGTTCATTATACTTCAGGTTTCTAAAGGTGCTACCTGCTGAAAGCTAGCTTGCCATCTTAGAAATGATCAAGTCTTCCTAAAACATTTTGAAATATCTGACTCACTATAGTCTGTTTCAGCAGAAGAAATTAATATGGTTTTTTTGTTAAGACTGCTTTTTTTATAATAGTTTTGTTTGTTTTACGTGTTTCTAACATGAATGTCCTACATAGTCTATATCTATGACCTACACAGAGAAGCCTTCCAAGTGTCAAATTTTCATTGTGAGGAGAGCCAGGTAGCACCTTTAGCACCCTGAAGTATAATGAACTCCTTATTTTTGCACTTACCATATGCCTAAATTTTGGAGAATTTTCTTCTAGTAATGTCCAAGTTCCAGATCTTATACTAAAGTCTTCGACCTCTTTTAAATGGACTTTTATACAGGGTGAGAGAGAGGGGTCTAGGGACTGTGGGTCTTCTCCGTGAGGCCATCCAGTTTTCCCGAGGCTCTTTGTGGAAGAGGTCATTTTTTCTTACTTCATCCGTATATCAGAGATACAGCTGTGTGTTGTATTTCTGGGTCTTCTATTCCATTGATCCACATGTCTGATTTTTATACTGCTAACACGCTATTTTTATTACTATGTAGTATGATTTGAAGCCAGGGACTGTGATATTCCCAGCACTAATCTACTTTGCTCAGGAGTGCTTTGGCTATCTGTACTTGTATATGAAATTTTAGGATTATGAGCAGGGCATGGTGGCTCATGGCTGTAATCCTGGCTACTCAGGAAGCTGAGATCTGAGGATCAAGGTTCAAAGCCAGCCGAGATACAAAAGGACTTGAGACTCTTATCTCCAATTAACCTCTAGAAAATGGGAAGTGGGGCTTGGCTCAAGAGTAGGGTGGTAGCCTTGAGCTGAAGAGCTCAGAGAAAGCTGCCCAGGCCGAGTTCAAGCCCCATGACACACACATAAAAAAAGAATTTTTAGGATTATGGTTTTGGTGTGACTATTTTGATTTCTATTGTTTATATTTCTGTGAAAACTGTTACTGCAATTCTGATGGCAATTGCATTGAATCAATCATTTTCAGTAGGAAGTTCCCCCCCCTCCCCCCCCCCTGCCCCCACCCCCTGTGTTGTTGTTTTGGATTTTCTGTTTTGTTTTGTTTTATTTTGCCTGTCCTGGGGCTTAAATTCTGGGCCTGGGAACTATATCCTGGAGCTTCTTTTTTTTCTTCTTCTACTCTTGTGGTGACATCATGGTGCTTGAACTCAGCTGGGGCCTTGTCCCTGAGCTCTTCAGCCCAAGGCTACCACCCTACCTTTGAGCCAAGCCCCACTTCCTGTTTTCTAGAGGTTAATTGGAGATAAGCATCTCAGTCTCACAACTTTTTTTGTGAGCGGGCTGGCTTTGAACCTTGATCCTCAGATCTCAGCCTCCTGAGTAGCTAGGATTACAGATGTGAGCCACCACGTGGCGAGCTTCTTTTGCTCAAGGCTAGTGCTCTACTACTTGAGCTACAGTGCCACTTCCTGCTTTTTTTTTTTTTTTGCCAGTCCTGATCTTGAGCTCAGGGCTTGAGCACTGTCCTTGGACTCTCTCAAGGCTAAAGCTCTACCACTTGAGCCTCAGAACCACTTCCGGCTTTTTTCTATGTATGTGGTACCGAGGAATCGAACCCGGGTCTTCATGCATGCTAGGCAAGCACGTTAACCACTAGGCCAAACTCCCGGCCCCACTTCCTGCTTTTATTGAGGAGTTTATTGGACTTCCTGCACTGGCTTCAAACCCCGATCCTTCAGGTCTCAGCCTTCTGAGCAGCTAGGATTACCGACGTGAGACACTGGTGCCCAGCTAGTAGGATAGTTTGCACAATATTATTAGTTTCTTCTTCATTTCTTTCTTCAGTGTTTTATAGTTTTCATCACTGAGGTCTTTCATTTTCTTGGTCAGGTTTATTCAAAAGTACTCTTTATTTTTTAAACTATTGTGAATGGAATTTTCCCCCTCCTTTCTCCTCCTTCTTTTCTTCTTCTTCTTTTTTTTTTTTTTCCAAGTCCTGGGGCTTGAACTCAGGGCCTGAGCATTGTCCTTGGACTTTTTCAAGGCTAGTGCTCTGCTAGTTGAGCCACAGCACAGCTTCTGGCTTTTTCTGTATATGTGGTACTGATGAATCAAACCCCCAGTCTTTTCTCAGCCTTTTTTTTTTTTTTCTTGTCACTGGACTTGAACTTTAGGCCTGGGCACTGTCCCTGAGCTCTTCAGTTCAAGTCTACCACCCTACCCCTTGAGCCACACCACCACTTCTGGTTTTCTGGTGGTTAGTTGGAGATAAGCTTCTCATGGACTTTTGGACTTTCATGCCCAGGCTGGCTTTGAACCGATATCCTCAGATCTCAGCCTCCTGTGTAGCTAGGATTACAGGGATGAGCCATCATGCCCAGCTATCTCTTAGGCTTTTACATTATTAGTCTTTAGAAAAGTGTTTGATTTTGCATGTTCATTTTGTGTCTTGCTGCTTTGTTGAAAGTGTTTTCACATCTGTTTTCTGGTAATCCTAAAATCTTTTCCTTTTTCTTTTTCTGTGTGTGTGTGTCCTGGGGCTTGAACTCAGGATCTAGGAACTATCCCAGAACATTTTTTGTTGTTATTGATCATGGAGCTTGAACTCTGGTCCTGGGTGCTGTCTCTGAGCTCTTCAGCTCAAGGCTGGAGCTCTACTTCTTGAGCTACAGCGCCACTTCCAGTTTTCTGGTGGTTAATTGGAGATAAGAGTCTTATGGACTTTCAGACTTCTGTGCCCAAGCTAGCTTTGAACCGTGACCCTCCTCCTGAGTAACTACGATTACAGGCATGAGTCAATGATGCCTGGCCTACCTTTTTCTCTTTTCTTTTCTTTCTTTGCCAGTCCTGGGATTTGAACTCAGGACTTGGGCACTGTCCTTAGACATTTTTTGCTCAAGGTTAACACGCTGCCACTTGAGCCACAGCTCAAGTTTTTCTGTGTATGTGGTTCTAGGGAATCAAACTCAGGTCTTCTTACATGCTAGGGGAGCACACTGCCCTCTTTTTTCTCTTTTCTTTTCTTTTCCTTTGTGGTTAATTGAAGACTTTCCTCACAGACTTTCCTGCCTGGGATGGTTTTGAATCACAATCCTCGGATCTGAGCTCCCTAAGCAGATAGGATTATAAGCAGGAGACAATGACACCCGGTAGACTTAAGGCTTTGTAAGTATGGGGTCACAATCTGCAAACAGGGGTAACTTCAGTGTCTCTTATTTGTACACTCTTTTCATGTCTTACTGCTCTGGCTACCAATTCAAGCGGTAGTTTAATTAGGAATGGAACTTGTGGACACCGCCATCTCCTCGAGCCCTCAGGGAAACCCACTTGACCACCGCGTATTATCTTTTTCATGTGTGATTGGTTTCTCCTTCCTCCCCTAAGGAGTAGAGTTTAGTCTGTTTCCTACTTTACTCTGCATCACTTTTCTATTTTCTGTTTCTCTTTGCTTTTCAGCTGCTCTGCTACCTCCTTCTTGATTTGTAATGTGCTTTTTTTTTTTTTTTTTTTTTTTGCCAGTCCTGATCTTGAGCTCAGGGCCTGAGCACTGTCCTTGGACTTTCTCAAGGCTAGCACTCTACCACTTGAGCCTCAGCACCACTTCAGGCTTTTTCTATGTATGTGGTTCTGAGAAATCGAACTTGGGTCTTTGTGCATGCTAGGCAAGCACTCTACCACTAAGCCAAACTCCGGCCGGACTTTTTTTTTTGACAATCCTGAGGCTTGAACTCAGGATCTGTCCTTGGGCTTTTTTCTCAAGGCCAGTGGTCTTTCACTTGAGCCACAACACCACTTCCAGCTTTTTTTCTATGTATGTGGTACTTAGGAATCGAACCCAGGTCTTCACGCATGCTAGGCAAGAACTGCTCCCCAGGCCCTGGACTTTTTTTTTTTTTTTTTTTTTTCTCTACATGGTATCTCATTACTTGACCACACCATATTTTAAGAATTATTCATTTATGGGCACTGAATTATTTCCCATCTGTTATCATAGCAATGCTTCCATAAGCAACTCCATCTGTGCCAGATTATACTTGTGTGTGTCTAATTGTAAGATAATTTCCTTGATGTAAATCTGTGGGGTTAAAATTTGCTGTGTGGTTTTTTTTTTTTTTTTTGATTGACACTGAAAAATCTCCCATGTGGATTGTTGCTATTTATACTCATGCCAGCATTGTGTGAGAATTCCCCTCCTTGATTCTTTCTGCTTACTTTTAGAATTTATTAGCCATTAAGTGAGGCAGACACCTTTAGGGACAAAACTCTATGCCAAAGCACCTTCAAAGTATTCTTTCCTTTTTATCAGCTAAAACTTTTTGGAGAAATCTGAACAAGTTCAGTAGTAATCTTGCCCGCCATCTTTATGACACGAGCTAAGCATGCCCCACTGTTTAACATGTCCTGCATGACCTTGAGCTAAAGATTCCCCCAAAATGTGTTCACTACTTTTCCTTCTTGAACTCTGACTTTGAATTGAGCATGCTCAGGAATGTGCCTTCCCCTCAGGGAGTGCTTTCCTTTATTCAGGCTGCCTGAATCAAATGACCAAGCTTCCATTGTTCCTGGTCGACATTACTTTGGAAATAATTCCCTTGCTCTCCTTTATAACCTGTAAACAGGTAATAAATTTCTCTTCACTCTTTTATTTACTGGCCATGTTTACTTTGGCTTGACATCCATCCACCAAGATGCCAGACAATTAGATTTGGTTACAAACTCAAGTATCATTTTCTGTGTTTAAAGATCCTTAGTAGTTCTCTGCACAGAAGAAAAGATCAGATCTCCTCAGGGTTTCTATAAATAGGAGTCACAGCATTAGGAATTAATTCTAAGGAGGCCTAGGGGGTGACGAACAAGCAGACAAACAGGTGGAGGTGTCACCTCTCATCTTGACAACAGGGACCCACATTGTTTATGTGCCCCAAAGGGTCATACAGAGTGTCACCTTCAGTCTTCAAATAGTGACCAAATGCCTGTATTCTAACAAGCATATCCCATAGATAAAAGAACAAATGACTTAGGGTGTATGTCCAGAATTGCATTACAATTGTAGAAATCCTCCTACCAGCTTACCTAAACCTTTCTTTTTTAACTGATATTGATGGATAATTTTAACATCATTAGCCGTAATTAAACTACTAATTTTTCAAATATTCCTAGCACGAAGCTATAGCAGTCTGAGCTAATTATCTAAAATATTCTTTGAGACTATGTTTCTACCTATGGACCTCTAATGCTTTGGTTATTTTTTTTTTCTTCCTACCACCTAAAAGTAGAAAATTCCTGATCTGTTCTAGTTCTCCAAAGACTTGACTTTTCTTTTCTTTCTTTTTTTTTTTTTTTTTGCCAGTTATGGGGCTTGAACTCAGGGCCTGAGCACCCTCCTTAGCCTTTCTCAAGGCTAGTGCTTGAGCCACAACGCCACTTCCAGCTTTTTCTATGTATGTGGTAAAGAGGGACTGAACTGGGGTCTTCGTGCATGCTAGGCAAGCACTCTACCATTAGGCCAAACTCCCCGCCCCCAAAGATGTTTCTTATGTGAAAAGTTTATGTGTTTCTATTCTCTTATTTCACTTGGCTACTTCCTGTATAAATTAGAAGACCTAGTAATAATTTTCTCATGACATCTGGCCGATCTCCCAGGACCCTAACTGAACAGACATTATCAATCTTTCCTCTTTTAAACATTTCCAAAGGATAGCCTTTGGTTTCCCAATAATTATTCTGCACCAGCATTTATGATCTCCTTATTGAAATAATTTCCACCACCTACCATCTGAAAATGAGCCCAGTGATTATTACTAATGGAATGTGATGTTGATCACTGCCACTTTTTCTTCAGTTCTCTTGAGCTAGTCAATAAACAAATTCGTAGTATACTTAATTAGCTTTGATTTGCTTCCCCCCACTCCCTCCCCCCGCAGTCCTGGGGCTTGAACTGAGGGCCTGAAGACCATCTCTGAGCTTTTTTGCTCAAAGTTGGTACCACTTGAGCCATGACTGTACTTCTGATTTTTACTGGCTAACTGAAGATAAAAATCTCTCATATTCGAGTGCTCAAGCTGGCTTCAGACTGAAGTCTTAGATCTCAGCCTCTTAAGTAGCTAGATGTGAGCCACTTGTGCCTACTCAGCAGTTTCCTTTCAGTTTGAATAAACTCTCTTCTCTTTTTCTCATTCCCTTCAGTTCTACCACTTGGTTCTTTAGGGCCACATAACACTGAAGTTAATTAGGATTTTAGTTTTTGAAAATCTGGTTACCTCAATAACCATTCACCACCCATTTCTTTACATGTCCCTGAAACCACATGACATCTAGTTCAAGGAGCTGGGTTGGGAAGTCCCCGCCTGATGAGGGCCACAGACATGGAATAACCAAAAAGAGGCATGTGACTCCAGCAGGTAAATCAGCCTTGCAGAGAGTACCGGCTGCCTTCTTTCAGGGGCGAAGGGGAGAAGGCAGGCAGGGAGTGCAGACAACAGCAGAAATGATGGTCTCCAAAGTTTTGACTCTAGCAGGCTATGGAAACAATCCAGATGCCCTACTGCAGATGAGTGGATATAGAAAATGTGATATATATATATATATATATATATACACACACACACACACACACACACACACACACACACACACAATGGAATTCTACATAGCCAACAGACAAGATAAAATAATGGCATTCACAGGAAAGTGGATGAACCTAGAGCGAATCATATTGAGTGAGACAAGTCAAGACCTAAGGAACAAAAGGCGCATGGTATCCTTAATATGTGGCTATTAGATCCAAAGAGTACAAGAACAAGGACTCAATAACTGCATACCCAAAACTATGGACATGGTAATGGAAATATAAATATAACTATATAGACAGAAAAACCTATGACTCTATAGACATAATGATTTATTTCATAAATTAATATGCTTCTGTGACATACAAACCCTTAGCCTAATTTTGATTAAGTTCTAAATACTAAGTCCCAGTGATTGTAAATAGAGATTCCCTCCTTGAACATTTGTTTGTTAAACTTGTCATTTAGAATATGATTTAAAAATCAACATTGGAGATAAGAGTTTCATGGACTTTTCTTTCCAGACTGACTCCAAACCTCGACCCTCAGACCTGAGCCTCCTGAGTAGGATTTCAGCTATGAGCCACCAGTGCGTGGCTTGTCCCCTCTTCTCAGCAAATCACTGGTCACACTGGATTAGATCCAGCTTGAGCAGGATTTCAACTTCGACTTCATTATAACTGTAGAGACTACAGGTGGTCAGTAGTAGAGTGCTTGCCTAGCATGCATGAAGCCCTGAGTTTGATTCCTGGGTTTGTGCCATAAAAACAGAAAAAGCCGGAAGTAGTGTTGTGATTCAAGTGGTAAAGTGCCTTGAGCAAAGCTGCTTCGGGACAGTGCCCAGGGCCTGAATTCAAGGCCCAGGACCCTGAGTTCAAACCCTAGTACTATTGAAAAAACAAAAGAAGATTCTATAGATGTCCTACATATAATGATAGATCATTGTTATAAATACATGGTAAGCTGAGCGTATACTAAGTGGAAAAGACATCTCCCACTCATAACCTCCCAAGAGATCTAACACAGCATCACAGCCCACGAAGTACTGTTTCCTCAGTGATCACGGGGCTTGCCTGATTGGATGCTGCGGTCATTATGCTTGCCTGGCATGAGATGTCCTGGCACCAGGCTTCACAAGCTGGAGTGAAGATCAACATTGAACTTGTGACATACATTTCCTTCCTGAAGGTGGATCATTTTTAAAACATTGTAAAGCAAAAACCACAAGTCAAACCTTCATAATACTGTCACATTTGTAGGGCCGAGGAGCCAGGATTTTACCTGTCTTTGGTTGGCAGGTGGAAATCAACTCAAACAAAAGGATATCTGGGCTGGGAGTTTGGCCTAGTGGTAGAGTACTTGCCTAGCATGTATGAAGACTCGGGTTCGATTCCTCGGTACCACATACATAGAAAAACCAGAAGAGGTGCTGTGGCTTAGTGGTAGAGTGATAGCCTTGAGGAAAAGGCCCAAGGACAGTGCTCAGGCCCTGAGTTCAAGTCCCAGGTCTGGCAAAAAAAAAAAAAAAAAAAAAAAGGATTTCTGGGATCCTTTTCTGTTCACCAGCCCTGGCTCCATCTTTCCTCCTGGCTCTGTCCTTGCCTTTGCATCCTGCACTCCCAGTAGTAAAAAAACCAATCAGAGATACTTTTGCTTTGTATTGTCAAGGGAGTTCTAATTAATATGCTAGGCATAATCTAACACCATTATTGTTTATTCTTATCACATATGAGTCACGATGCAGCTTTTACAGTTTTTCACTAAGAGAAAGAAAAGACAGAGAAAAAATGAACTCGGAAAACAATGTAGCAAGATACAGGCTTCTTGCTGGTTGCATTCTGCTTGTGTCAGATTTAATAGTACCTATTTTATTAGCTCTAGTCTTTTAACATAGCATTCCCTAACCTGTATCATGTAAAATGGTATTCCATAAAGAGTGCTAGAAGAGATCAAGACATTTTAAGTCTATTTTTAATAAAAACATATTATGGATAAAGATATTGAGAACTGGAGAGGCTCAATTTGTCCAATGGACTCACACTCAAACAGCAAGCCAGGTACCAGTGGCTCACACCTGTAATCTTAGCTATCCAGGAGGCAGAGATCTGAGGCTTGACGTGTAAAGCCAGCCTAGGCAGACAAGTCCAAAAGACTCTCATCTCCGATTAACCAGCAAAAAATCAGGAAGAGGTAGAGCACCAGCCTTGACTATGCACACACACACACACACACACACACACACACGCACAATGTATAGCTACACACTAAACCTGAGCTGAAGAGCCCAAGGACAGCACTCAGGCCCAGAGTTGAAGCCCCGTGACCACCCCCCCCCAAAAAAAAATCCAAAGTCCTTTTCTTTTTTTCTTTTTTTTTGTCCAGTCCTGGGGCTTTAACTCAGCGCCTGGGCACTGTCTCTGAGCCGCTTCTCCTCCTCCTCCTCCTCCTCCTCCTCCTCCTCCTCCTCCTCCTCCTCCTCCTCCTCCTCTTCCTCCTCCTCCTCTCTTCCTTCTTCTTCTTCTTCTTTGCCAGTCCTGAGCACTGAGTACTGTCCTTTGGTTTTCTCAAGGATAGAACCCTACCACTTGACACTTGAGCCCCAAGGTTCATTTCTTTCTTTCTTTTCTTTTTTTTTTTTTTTTTTTGCCATTCGTGGAGCTTGAACTCAAGGCCTGAGCACTGTCCGTGGACTTTCTCAAGGCTAGAGCTCTACCACTTGAGCCACAGCACCACTTCCAGCTTTCTTCTATGTATGTGATACCGAGGAACCAAACCTGGGTCTTTGTGCGTGCTGGGCAGGCACTCTACCACTAGGCCAAACTCCCAGCCCTCCAAGTTTCATTTTTTTCTGACCTTTTTTTTGCCAGTCCTAGGGCTTAAACTCAGGGCCTGGGCACTGTCCTTGGACACTTTTTGCTCAAAGCTAGCTTCGTGCATGCTAGGTGAGCACTCTACCACTAGGCCACACTCCCAGCCCCCCAAGGTTCTTTTTTTTTTTTTTTTGCCAGTCCTGGGCTTGAGCTCAGGGCCTGAACACTGTCCTTGGACTTTCTCAAGGCTAGAGCTCTACCACTTGAGCCTCAGCACCACTTCTGGCTTTTTTTTTCTATATATGTGGTACCTAGGAATTGAACCCCGGTCTTCGTGCATGCTAAGGCAAGCACTCTACCACTAGGCCAAACTCCCGGTTCATTTTTAAGCAGCATTTCTTCTTATTGTCTTGGGCTAATGTTGTAACTGTCACCATCGTTTGCATCTCTTACATTAGACTCTGGCTTTCTCTCTAGATGGATAGCAGCATTGTGCTCCATCCCATTCTGGCACTGTAGTCCCTTCTCTTTATACCTACCTTTCCACTCAGTTGCATTTCATTCCATTCTCTCATTCTTTCTACTGTTTTATTCTAATGCATTCCACTCTGCCTTTCTGGGCTATTTCATTCCATGCTATTCCATTCTTCTGCTTTTCTTCCACTCCATTCTGTTCATTCTTCCAATCTGTTCTGTTCCATGTCACTCCACTTGGCTCCTTTTCATTCATCCCATTCCACTCTGTCGGATCGTATCCCGGTCCCCAGCACTGCTCCCTCCCTGCTGTGCTCCACCTACACAGTGGACCATGTTCCAGTTCTTCTCACCTCACCTCACTATAGCAGAGACCCAGGGCCTTGTCCTAGGACTTTCCTCAGAGGTCACCACGGTCAGTGTACCATAATATACCGTAGGTGGGAATCAAGTTATTCTAACGTCTCTACAATCTTCATCATCTCTTCCCCCACTCTCTGTACCAAGGTTTGAATTCAGGGCTCCAAGCTTTCACTGCACTTGCTTGGCTATTGCTGTACCCCTTGAGCCACGCCTCCAGTCTAGCATTTTGCTGGTTAATTGGAGGTGGGAGCTAATGGAATTTTCTACCTGGCCTGGCTTTGAACCACAGTCCTCCAGATTTCAGCCTTTTGGGTAGTTGAGATTGTAGGAATGAGTTACCAGTATCTAGCAAAATCTTTTGTCTTTTCTTAAAAAAAAAAATATTGTTATAACCAGGCGCAGTGGCTCATGCCTGTAATCTTAGCTACTCAAGACACTGAGATCTGATCTAAGATTCGGGTTCAAAGCTAGCCTGGGCACTAAAGACCTCGAGACTCTTATCTCCAATTAACCACTAGAAAACCAGAAGTGGCATTGTGGCTCAAGGGGTAGGGCAGTAGCCTTGAGCTGAAGAGCTCAGGGACAATGCACAGCCCCAGAGTTCAAGCCCCATGACTGACAAAAAAAAAAAGGAAGAGAAAAAAAGCGATGATGCACAAAGGGGTTACAGTTATACAGGTCAGGTAAAGCATTCATTTCCTTTTGGATGATGTCCAAAAGTTTTCCCTAGCTCTCTCAATCCTTTTGTCTTATAAGATGAAAAATGATGAAAGTTACCTGGTGAAGTCAAGAATAATGGGTTCTAGTACCAGGAGTTTGGCCTAGTGGTAGAGTGCTTGCCTAGCATGCACGAAGACCAGGGTTCCATTCCTGGGTACCGCATACATAGCAAAAAGCTGGAAGTGGTGCTGAGGCTCAAGTGGTAGTGTGCTAGCCTTGAGAAAGTCCAAGGACAGTGCTCAGGCCCTGAGCCCAAGCCCAGGACTGGAAAAAAAAAAAAAAAGAATAATGGGTTCTAATCTCACCCACCATCACCAGAACCCACTGTAATGGAAGTGAATGGGATCCATATGGCATGACATACAGGGTCCTTTCAAATGGCCTGTGGCTAGCATTTTTTTAACCCTGTAAGGAATGCATCTATAGATTTTGGAATTTGATCTTGGTTGTTAAAGAAGCATGATGGGCTGGGAGTGTAACCTAGTAGTAGAGTGCTTGCTTGTCTAGCATGCACAAAGACCTGGGTTTGATTCCTCGGTACCATATACTTAGAAGAAAGCTGGAAGTGGTGCTGTGGCTCAAGTGGTGGAGCCCTAGCCTTAAGAAAGCTCAAGGACAGTGCTTAGGCCCTCAGTTCAAGGCCCAGGACTGGCAAAAAATTAAGAAGCATGATTTGCTGTGCATAAATTCTTCACTTGTTTGCCCCTAGAGTCTCAAATGTTACCCATTAGCACAGGAGAAGAGAGGATTGATGAAGAAACCTAGAAGTGTAATTATTGGAGAATCATGACGTAGCATCATCTATGTCAAACAGGGGATTCTGAGCACTTACTAGTTCAAACATGAGGACTGCCCGTATTTCAGAGAATTTGAAAGGAAAAAAAACCCACTTAGAATTCAACATTTATCTTGTTATGTGAAAATATAAAAATAGTATCAGAACTATTTTGAAAAGGTTTTGTTTTTTCAGCTTCTACTCCCACTCTAAATGAAGTAGAATATTTTACCATTTTCCATGCTTCTGAAATTAGAACATGAAAGTGTTAAAGCATGCTTTGAGGAAAGCAATGAATGCTACATTTTAAAATAAAGTTAGTTCCTAAAAGAATCTGAGAACCTTGGGCATGGTGTTATATTTCCCAAATCCCAGCACTTCGGAAAGAGGGTGAGGCAAGAAGATTGCAAATTCTAGGCTAGTTTCAAAAATTAATAAACGATGACTAAAATTAAGAGTTTTTCTACATTAAAACATGCATTTATTTTTATTCTCTTTCAGTAGTTATTAAAAAATGTTTCCATTAGACATGATTATTTGCTTGTTTTTTTTTTCCAGTGTTGGAGCTCGAACTCAGGGCCTTGGCACTGTCCCTGAGCTTCCTTTTGCTTAAGGCTAGTCCTCTACCACTTAAGCCACAGCACCAGTTCTAGTTTTTTCTGTTTATGTGGCACTGAGGAATGGAATTCAGGACTTCATGCATGCTAGGCAAGCGAGACACCACAAAGCCACATTTCCAGCCCTTAGACATGCTAATTTACAAGTACAATTCATTTTGAACAGTGTTACCCCTTCAATCAGTGAGACAGCATTTGTCTAGCATGTGCAAAGGCCCCTGGTCTGATTTCTAGCAGGAAGAAAAAAAGAAAAGGAAGTCTAGGAAAGGGTTCTGTCATTTCAATTAGAAAGTTTTATGCATCAGGCACTAGTGGCTCATGTCTGAGCTACTCAGGAAGCTGAGATCTAAGGATCACAGTTTGAAGCCAGTTCCAGCAGGATAGTCCATGAGACTCATAGCTCCAATCAGCCAGTTAAAAGCAAAAGGTGGGGATGTGGTTCAAGTGGTAGAGTGCCAGCCTTCAAGGGAAAAGATGATCAATAGTGAGTTCCCGAATTCAAGCCCCACTATACACACACACACACAGACACACACACCACGCATACAGATTCATGTAATGGTATGGCTTTGTTCATGCTATACCACTAGGCTATGCTCTGGCAGCCCCTTAGTTTTTTCTCAGCACAAAAAGGAAACATCAAAAGATATCAGTGCCGGGCACTGGCTGTAATCGTAGCTACTCAGGAGGCTGAGATTTGAGGATCAAGGTTCAAAGCCAGCCTGGGCACAAAAAGGACCTGAGACTCTTATCTCCAATTAACCACTAGAAAAATGGGAAGTGGGGCTTGGCTCAAGGGTAGGGCAGTAGCCTTGAGTTGAAGAGCTCAGGGACAGCACCCAGGCTGAGTTCAAGACCCATGACCCAGACACACACACAAAAAATTGGATAGCTTTGCTGGGCACAACGGTTCATGCCTGTAATCCTAGCTACTCAAGAGGCTGAGATCTGAGAAAACCTCGATACATAAGGCCATATATGATGAGGCTAAATGAAAGGATCTCCAGGATATAGAAACAAGAGCTTTATATTGTGTGATTGTTGTTCTTAATGTATTATGTCATTTCTCTTCTCTATTGTTGTCCTTTGGTTAATCTCATATTGTTACAGTAACTGATTTCGTTACCTGGTATATTATATATACGTTTATTTGTTTATTTGAAATAGGAAAGGGAAGAGGGGAGAAACAAGATGGGGGAGGGGGTGAGGGGAAGGGAAATGGGAACAAAAACATGAGAAGGGGTATCAATGTGTGAGAAGTAATGGACCTTCTATCTGGCAAATATAACTGTAACCCCTCTATTAATTACAATAAAAAAAAAGAGGCTGAGATCGGAGGATCGAGGTTCAAACCCAGCCCGGGCACTAAAGTCTGTGAGACTCCTATCTCCAATTAGCCACTAGAAAACCAGAAGTGGCATTGTGGCTCAAGGGGTAGGGCGGTAGCTTTGAGCTGAAGAATGTCCAGGCCGAGTTCAAGCCCCATGACCCACAAAAATAAATAAATAAATAAAAAGCTTGATCAAACAACTTCAGTATTTACCAACTTTTTTGATCATTCTACTTATCGTTCATACATTCCTATTTAGAAACACACAATTGGTGTTATTTTGAAGAAAAGCCTAGCTATTGCATAGTTACATCTCTAAATATTTTGGTATAATTTATTTATTTGTATCTGATGTATGTGATTCAATTTGGTGATTTGATCACAGTGTCACTATTTTAACTAGAAATATATATTCAGTCCTTTCCAGAGGTGTCATATTTCAGATAGCTACTAGCTTTGAGGCAGAAGCCAAACAAAGGCAAGCGGTTGCCTTTCACTGATGTATCTCTTGTGTATCTAGCTTTTTTGTTTGTTCATTTTTTGTCTTTGTGCCAGTTCTGGGGCTTGAACTCAGGGTCTGAGCACTATCTTTGGGCTTTCGCAATGCTAGCACTCTACCTACCACTGGAGCTGCAGCGCCACTTCCAGCTTTTTCTGTGTATGCGCTACCAAGGAATTGAACCCAGGGCTTTGTGCATGAAGACAAGCGCTCCACCACTAGACCACACTCGCAGCCCCTGTCCTTGAGCTTGTGCTTTAGGCGAATGCTTTACCCCAGAGCCACACCTCCACGGCTGGCTATTTTTGGTAGTTCATTGGAGATTAGCTCGGATTACAGGCCTGAGCCACTGGCTCTGGACTTGTTCTTTATGTCATTCAGATGTCCCCTTTATCCCTGCAGCTGGGGTGCTGGCTCTGCGATTGGATGCAGAACTCAATCTGTCCCCACACATCTCAGCGTGTGTGTGCGTGTGTGTGCAGGTGCCTGTGTGCCTGCAAACGCACACATATACACAGCATGCTGAGGACACAGGATGGGTGACAGGCTCTTTTTCCCAGCACAATGTCAGGCTGTTGCCATAACCCAGGCAGGCAGCTGTGCCTAAGCAGCCGGTGATTCTCCCCAACACCCACCCCCCACCCTTCACTTCTAATTTTGAGGGGAAACAGGACAAGCTGGCAAGGAAACCAGAATGTGTCTGCAGCTGAAACCAGAGTAGAGAATTAAGATTAAATGAAATCACTAAAAGAGAGGGGGGTGAGGGGGAGAATGCAGGCACGAATTCATTGTCTACACCACAAAACTGAGGTGAAATGTAAGGCAAGGGGTGAGTCCAAGGAGATGAGATGGCTGAAGGGGGGACACGGATGAAGATGCAATGTATAGGAATATATATATATATATATATATATATATATATATATATATATATATATATACTGATGCAATTCCTACTATAACTACTTAAAGACAATTCTCTTTCTTTTTTTCTTTTTCCCAGTCCTGGGGCTTGAAGTCAGGGCCTGGCACTGTGGCTAAGCTTCTTTTGCTCAAGGAGAACACTCTACCACTTAACCCCCAGCACCACTTTTGTTTGTTTGTGTATGTGGTATTGGGGAATCAAGCCCAGGGCTTCACGCAATCTACCACTAAACCACCTCCCCAGCCCTTAAAAGACAATTTAAAAAATTACCTCAAGGAAAAACAAAAAAAGCTGGGTGTGGTGGCTCACACCTGTAATCCTAGCTACATAGGAGGCTGAGATCTGAGGATCATGGTTCAAAGCCAGCCAGGGCACTAAAGTCAGTGAGACTGATCTCCAATTAACCACCAGAAAACTGGAAGTGACGCTGTGGCTCAAGGAGTAGGGTGGTAGCCTTGAACTGAAGAGCTCAGGGACAACGCCCAGGCCCAGAGTTCAAGTTCCATGACTGACAAAATGATAATGACAATAATAAGCCTCCCTCCCCCCCACACAAAAAAAGGAGGGCTGGGAGTGTGGTCTAGTGGCAGAGTACTTGCCTAGCATGCCTGGGGTTCTTGGTGTCACATACAAAGAAAAAGCAGAAAAAGCTGGAAGTGATGCTGTGGCTCAAGTGACAGAGCACTAGCCTTGAGAAAGCCTAAGAATAGTGTTCAGTCCCTGAGTTCAAGCCCGAGGACTGGCAAATGCAAACACACACACACACACACACACACACACACACACACACACACACACGCAAACCAAGTTTTTTTTGTTGTTATTGTTGTTTGTTTTGTCACTTGTGGGGCTTGAACTCTGGGCCTGAGTGTCTCCCCGAGCATTTCAGCTCAAGGCTAGTGCCTCTACCACCTGAGCCACAGTACATTTCCTGTTTTCCGGTGGTTCATTGGAGATAAGAATCTCAAAGTCTTTCCTGTCCAGGCAATCCTCAGATCTCAGGCTCCTGAGTAGCTAGGATTACAAGCGTGAGCCATTACGCCTAGCTCAAGTATTATTATTATTATTATTTTTTTTTTTTTTTGCCAGTCCTGGGCTCAGACCCTGAGCTCAAGCCCAGGACTGACAAAAAAAAAAAAAAAAATCCCAGATTAGCATCAGAGCTCCCATGGGTGCTGTCGTTGGCTGAGGGACTTTCTCCTCCCCTCCCTGGGCCTGGCACTCTGGATTCTGAAGAGAAACCACACCTAAAATAATCTTTTGGAATGGCAAAAAGTTAACATTAATCCTTTCCAGCTAATAAGGGCATCCATCACTGCCTGTTCTTCAGATGTGAAGCAAGTTGCCCTTTCCTTAAATGGAGCTGGGTTCAGTAATCTTTGACCTGGAGTGGAATGCTCAGGTCCAAGGTCACCAGATCCCTAGATTAGAAACCAGGCCAGGCCCGGTCTCCAGGGAAGTGTGATAATATCAGAACAGGAATATACCGGGGACCACTTATCTGGAGAAAGTACCCTTTCCTCCGGGTAGATGGACTGTGCATTTGAACCCTCAGCTCCCACTTTTGGTACCTCAGGGCCAGCTTTCATCTTTCTCTCTTTTCCTTTTGCTGGTCATGGGGCTTGAACTCAGGCCTTAGTGCTATTCTTGAGCTCTTTTGCTCAAGGTTAGTGCTCTCTCACTTTGAGCTACTGCTCTACTTCTGGTTTTCTGGTGGTTAACTGGCAATAAGAGTCTCATGGACTTTCCTGCCCAGAGTGGCTTTGAACCATGATTCTCAGATCTCAACCTTCTGAGTAGGATTACAGGTGTGAGCCACCAGCCTGGCTTCTTCTCCTCTTTCTGACTTACTCTGCTTCATTGATAACTCTTTGTTGGGTCTTCAATTCAGAATTTTAAAATATAATTTTGTTGTTATTGCCATTAAGGTTTTGTTGAGAGAGATCGTCATTTCTTTTTTGAACAATGTCACTCCTTCCTCCATTGTCTCTCCTATCCCTGTCCACAGTTGCATAGTTCATTTTCCACATATTGTCTCCTGAGTTCCATCCGGGCATTTGCTCTCCCTCCCCCCACTCCCAGTTATAGGTGGCAGCTGGGAAGTCCAGCTAAGATCTCCCTTTCTTTTTTCTTTTTTTAATCATTATAACAAATCTTCAATTTATTTGAAGCAATTCAGTTTCAAAAATTTTAAGTTACAGCAGTCACAAAAACCAGGGTATAGTCAGAAATAATGAAAGAATGATCAGGAGTACTGCATTATTTAACTTTTTTTTTTTAACACTGTCATGGCTTTATTCAAAACACAGTTGCACAAAAGTATTCAAAATTTTAAGGAGAGATTCTTGAAGAACTTAACACATTATATATATACTGCCATACAAAGAGCATTAAAACAGGACCCAAAACTTCTATAAAATATAAACCCACCCTGGTCAGGAGTTTGGCCTAGTGGTTAAAGTGCTTGCCTAGCATGCATGAAGACCCGGGTTCGATTCCTCGGTACCACATACATAGAAAAAAGCCGGAAATGGTGCTGAGGCTTAAGTGGCAGAGCTCTAGCCTTGAGAAAGTCCAAGGACAGTGCTCAGGCCCTGAGCTCAAGCCCAGGACTGGCAAAAAAAAATAAATAAATAAAAAATAAAAAAAAAAATATATATATATATATAAACCCACCCTTACTTATTTGCATGAAAATACCACCCACAGAGATAAAGAAGTCTTAAAAGTTATCTGGAGGCTCAAAGTGTAGTCTTCAAAACAAAGAGCTTTAATTTTGATTGCACAATAAGATGATTGATAAGAAAGTCAATATAGGGCCGGGAGTTTGGCCTAGTGGTAGAGTGCTTGTGTAGCATGCAGAAAGACCTGGGTTCGATTCCTCGGTACCACATACATAGAAAAAAAGCCGGAAATGGTGCTGAGGCTCAAGAGCTTTAGCCTTGAGAAAGTCCAAGGACAGTGCTCAGGCCCTGAGCTCAAGCCCAGGACTGGCAAAAAAAAAAAAAAAAAAAAAGAAAGTCAATATATAGATTTTACTTTAAAATAAACATTTTATAATGGGCAGAATGAGCAATTTTTAGGAACTAACACAGGCATTTCAATTGATAAAACTAGGAGAAAAAAAATGTTCATCCTTTGTAGATTTCAATCTCTCTACCAAATTTATCTCGAGTTTTATTTCAGTTATTTGTGCAGCCTTTAGTTTTTCACAAATGTCTTATTTGAAAGCACTAAATTATATGTCTTAAACTGAGAATGACAGCAATAGTATACTCAGTGATCTGTGTTTCAGAAGCAGAACATCAATTTTTAAAAATTTACAAATATGCAAAACAGTGAAATACATTTTAAGTTGCCAAGGTTGTCTTGAACATGGAGCTTCTATGACAAAAGGGAAATGGACTTGTCTATTCTCATTTTAGTTAGTAGCCATAAGGAAGGACACAAATTACAAGTATTTGTCTATTTTTAATGGGCAATTTGGAAATAAATCTCAATTTTCTTATTAATTTAGTTGCAAATATTCTTTCAACTGTCTGCTATACTCCAATGGGGTACCTGATTATGCTTTAAAACTATAGATAGAAAATGAAAGGTTCTGGGGCCGGGAGTTTGGCCTAGTGGTTAAAGTGCTTGCCTAGCATGCATGAAGACCCGGGTTCGATTCCTCGGTACCACATACATAGAAAAAAAAAAAGCCGGAAGTGGTGCTGAGGCTCAAGTGGTAGAGCTCTAGCCTTGAGAAAGTCCAAGGACAGTGCTCAGGCCCTCAACTCAAGCCCAGGACTGGCAAAAAAAAAAAAAAAAAGAAAAAAGAAAATGAAAGGTTCTACTCAGAAAAGTTGTAAATACTTTACAAGGTCATTTTCCAAATCATTTGGAAAACCAGTTTTGAAAATTGACTGTCTCATCAACAGGCAATCACTCTGACTTTTGAGAAATGCTGATTCCACTTTCTAAAGCCTCCTCTACTTTTCTCTCCTTATTTTGATCTAGTATTACATGTTATCAACCAAGAAAGATTTATCAGTAAGCTGAGCTTCTTGCATAAAATGGTATTCATAATATTTTATCTCAGAAAAGTCTCTAATTCTCCCACTTTGTTTAAAACCCAGACAAGCCTGAAAAGGTAGCTGAGGTATTAGACTAAAGGTTTTCTGGATAACCACAAGTTTCCAGTCTTTTGGGGTAGGAAAAGGAATGAAGCTAGACGGGAAGCTGATCATAAAGAAATGACAGGAGAATGCATTTCTAAAACAAAATAAACCGGGCCGGGAGTTTGGCCTAGTGGTAGAGTGCTTGCCTAGCATGCACGAATACCCGGGTTCGATTCCTTGTGTACCACATATATAGAAAAAGCCGGAAGTGGTGCTGAGGCTCAAGTGGTAGAGCTCTAGCCTTCAGAAAGTCCAAGGACAGTGCTCAGGCCCTGAGCCCAAGCCCAAGCCCAGCAAAAAATAAATAAATAAATCAACCACCACTGGCGTGTCATGATCTATAGCATGAAGAAAGGCTTACCTCCCTGTCTCTAGGCATAGCATAAGCAATTTTTCCTTGTAAAACAAAATATTCTCAGTCATCATAAAACTCATGGACTGTATTACTGAATAGAATTTCCCCCAAATCCATGACCTATACTGACTGCTACTGAACTTTTTATTATACTGATTCTACTTTCCAAAGTATTCAAGTGACAATATGGCCCCCAAATGCTCATAGCCAGAAAAAAATAAAACAAAAATCACTGTCTTCAAACTAAAAATCCAAATCACCTCTAAAAAAAAAGAAAAGAAAAGAAAAATCTACTTATCGAAGAGGCTATTTTCCTCTCATAACAGAGAGCTGACCGTAATTTTGGTAAATTTATAAATAACTTTAAAACCTTACAAATGAAATGCACGAAAGTACACCTGTGTAAAATTGACCGTGTTTTAATTATGGGCTACAAACATCTAAGACGGGAAGCCTGAATTAGAAAAGATGCCAAATAGATTGCTAGAGCATTGCACACTGGAGGGCTTGAGGGAGTTAATGAAAAATTTTCTCTACTTACAACATGATCATTAGCAAACTAGTGAATCTTAATTGGAATGATAAGGCAAAAATAGTAAAACCACACTTCTCCTATAAAAACGTTACAGATTATCTTCTGGTGGGGAGAGCTGTCATACAAGAAAAACAGAGGAGGCTGCACACCCAGGGGAGCCAGGAAGGGAATTTTAGAATGGTCTGGTCAACTTCGTCTTCTCCATCACCCTCAGCATCTCGTTTTCTCTCCGCGAAGACCTTCTTCCTCCTCCTCCTCTTCCTCCCCTTCTTCAACATAGCCACCATCATCTTCTTCATCCTGAATTTCTTCTTTCATTACGTATGGAAGACCCCCTCCCTCCTCTCCCTCTCCAAATCTGCATCTGCGTCCTCTTCCTCTTCATCCTCTTCCTCCTCCTCATATCCTTCAAGTGCACCAGTTTTGTCTCCATCCCCATCTCCATCCTCCTCATCTTCCTCTTCCGAGCCTGGTGCTTGGTTATCCTCCTGATCAAATCCATCTAAGCTGTGATTTGCTGCAGCAGCTCAGAAATGCTTTCCCGCTTTGCGATCTCACAGCTGAACAAGTGGAGACTTTTCAAGTTTTTAAGATTTTGCAGAGCTTCCACGGTGCTGAGGTCTTTGATTTTGTTTCCACTCAGATCCAGGTAGGTAAGATGCGGACATTTTTCTGCCAGGACTTCCAAACCTCCAGAAATTATATTGTCACCAAGTTCCAACTTTCGAAGTTTATGTGAGCTGGGGAGCCGGGCCAGCGAACTTAATGTCACATTAGCCATGCTCAGAAACTCTAGTTCTTTGAAAGTGTCATCCAGGCCTTCAGTTTCCCCACTGACACGTAGGCAATTATCAAGGACTAACTCTGTTACCTCCTCCGGGCTCTGTTCCGTAACTCCCGGCTAATCCTCTTCTTCATCTCCATGTCCTCCTGCTCTGTGGTGCTACTCTCCTCCTTTACCCCTTCTCCACTACCCCCAGCCCTAATTTTTTTTTTTTAAGATTTGGAAATGAATGAAAAGAAATGCAAATACAATCGCCCGCAACCACCAAATAGGTGTAGAGCAGAAAGAAAAGCATAGCAAATGGAGTCCAAGGAGTTAGGACTCTTAACTCGGCTGCCCCCACCTTCTGGTCCACACACCTGCGCACACACACACACACCCACGCATGCACGTGCATGCGCACACACACACACACACACACACACACACACCACACACACACACACCACACACACTCCCGCAGTTGCTTCCCCTTCAATGGCTGCTCAGAGACTCGAATCTCCCTTTTTTTAAAAATTTGTATTTACCAGTCTTGGGGCTTGAACTCAAGGCCTGAGCACTGTCCTTGGGCTTTTTCAAGGCTGGAGCTGTACTACTTGAGCCACAGCACCACTTACAGCTTTTTCTATGTATGGGGTACCAGGGAATCAAATCCAGGTCTTCCTGCAGGCTTGGCAAGCACTTTACCACTAGGCCAAACTCCTGGACCCCCTTTTTTATTTTTCATTGTCAGTACCAGGGCTTGAACTGGGGTTTCACACTTTCCCTTAGCTTTTTCCTCTCAAGCCTGCCATTCTACTAGCTCCACGTGCAATTTAGCCTCCTTGTTTCTTAAAACCCAGCCCCTTCTAGGACCCAGTAGCTCATGCCTGGAATCCTGGCTTTTCTGGGGACTGAGATCTGAGGAACTGCCCAGGCAGGAAAGACCATGAGCCTCTTATCTCCAATAACTAACACTACCAAAAATGCCAGAAGCGAAGCTGTGGCCTCCGTGTTAGAGCATCAGCCTTGAACAAAGGAAGTTTGGGGACTCGAGTCTCATGAACTTTTCATGCAGGCCCCCTGCTGGGCTTTGGCCTGTGAGCCTCAGATCTGTCTCCTGAGCAGGTAGAATTTCAGGTGTGGGCCATGGTTTCGGGCTTCCTCTTTCTCCTTTTGTGTCAGGATAAACACCCCCTCTTTGAATTTTGAATTTCTCACTGTGACGTCTTCTCTTTCTTACTCCATCTCCTCATGGAGCTTGAATAGAGTCTCGTGGCAACTGTTACCTGAGGTCTTCCTCCCTTTGCTTGTTTGGCATGTAAAATGGACCCAGAATAAACTGCAAATGGAGCTGTAGCTCAAAATGGTAGAGTACTAGCCTTGAGCAGAAGAGCTCGGGGACATAAATAGACAAACAAGTAAATATTTGTGAGTGAATGAATGAGACAGAATTTATGAATTAAAATGGTTTCAAATTCTTTCTGAGGTACAATGGATTTCATTAACTCCCATCTTATTTCTCTGTTAAATCACCGATATAATTCCTTGGAGATCTTATCAGTTCCTTTTGTATTCCATATTGTATTTTCTATTAAGATAAAAGATAATAATTTATACTATTCAACTCTTCCCATTAGTCTTCTTGACAAATATTTGAAAATGCAAATTACATTGTCCATTTTTAATGATTCCTAAAATGAATAGTTTTTATTGGTAGCCCTTTTTGTTCTGCAGGATTTATAAGTACTACTGTCCTGATTTTTTTTCTTTTTTCTTTCTTTTCTTTTTTTTTTTTTCCCCTGGGTCATAGGGATTGAACTTGGCCTGGACACTGCCCCAGAGCTCTTCAGCTCAAAGCTACCACCCTACCCTTGAGCCAAGCCCTATTTCTGGTTTCCTAGGTTAATTGGAGATAAGAGTCTCAGGTTTTGTTTTGCCCGGGTTGGCTTCGAACCTTAATTCTCAGATATCAGCCTCCTGAGTCGCTAGGATCACAGTGTGAGCCACCACACTTGGCTTTTTTCTTTCTTTTTTGTGCTGGTATTGGAGCTTGAACTCGGGGCCTTGTGCTGTCTCTTAGCTGTTTCACACTCAAGGCTGGTGTTTTACTCCGTCAAGCCATAGTTTCATTTCTGGTGTTCTAGTGGTTAATTGAAGGTAAGAATCTATGGATGTTCCTGCCTGGCTGCCTTTGAACCTCAATTCTCAGATCTCAGCCTCCTGAGCCACTGTAACAGACCTCATTCTTTCTTTCCTTCTCTTTTTTTTTTTTTTGCCAGTCCTGGGCTTCTGCTCAGGGCCTGAGCACTGTCCTTGGACTTTCTCAAGGCTAGAGCTCTACCACTTGAGCCTCAGCACCACTTCTGGCTTTTTTCTATGTATGTGGTACCGAGGAATCGAACCCGGGTCTTCATGCATGCTAGGCAAGCACTTTAACCACTAGGCCAAACTCCCGGTACCTCTTTCCTTCTCTTTTTATATCTCTTCATTCCTTCCTTTTCTCTCTCCCTTCCCTTCTGTCTTTCCTTTTTCTGTTAGTGGTTGCAGGTCTTAAACTAAGGGCTCAGGTGCTGTCCTTGAGCATTTTTTGCTCAAGGCTAGTGCTCTACCTTTTTGAGCCACAGCTCCACTTCTAGTTTTTTTTGTTTTGTTTTTGTTTTTTTCTGGTATTTAGTTGGAGATAGTCTCTGGGCCTTTCCTGCTCAGGCTGGCTTTGACAATCTTCAGATCTCAGCTTCCTGAGGAGCTAGGATTACAAGCAGGAGTTACGGGTACAGCCCTCACGGCCTTTCTTAGATGCAACAGGCTTGATTGTTCTGTTTCTAAGCCTGCAAACAATGGTGGTGACCGCAAGATTGTCCTCCACCCTTCTTTAGCCCTCCACACACCCTCCTTGTTGTTTTAAAGTGTCCTGTGAGTTCAAAACCCCAAATCTGGATTTGTTTTCTGTTTAAGAATCATAGTGGGACTGGGAGTTTGACCTAGTGGTTAAAGTGCTTGTCAAGCATGCACGAAGACCCGGGTTCAATTCCTCAGTACCACATACATAGAAAAAAGCTGGAAGTGGTGCTGAGGCTCAAGTGGTAGAGCTCTGGCCTTGAGAAAGTCCAAGGACATTGCTCAGGCCCTGAGCTCAAGCCCAGGACTGGGAAAAAAAAAAAAAAAGAATCAGTTATTGTCCTACCTGCAATCATCATCATCACCACCACAATCAACATTATCATCATCATCATCACCACCACCACCACAATCATCATCATCATCATCACCATCACCACCACAATCATCATCATCATCATCATCATCATCATCATTATCATCAGCAGCAGGCCGTGTTCATGCACTGGCTGATGCCTGATGAAGAACCCAGGCCACCACGACTTGCTGCGCTCTGGCACCGTGTCTGGCACCGTGTCTCGGTTGCTCTCTTTCCACCAGTGCACACTCACCCACTCCAGCCTTCATTGGTACATCTCTGCCTGTCTCCCGCCCCACCCCGCTCTCTTTTCAGCGGCTTGGAAATCAGCTTCAGCCGTGGGCAACCTGAATGAACAGAGCCATGTGTTTTGGGTGATGCCTTTTGTTCTTTTCGCCCCTGTGCGTTCAGCCTGCCACTCATGAAACATAACCTCGCCGTGGAAGAAGCTGAGGGGGCAAAGCAGAGAAAGAGTTCGAGTTGGTTTTATTTGCTTCAAGCGATTGTCCTGTGTGCACGGCGAGGCCCCTCCTGCCCTGGCTGTCCCCGTGGTCAGACCCGCCCGGAGGACTTGGGATCCAGGACACCGCCGCGTCCCTCGACGGCTGGCTCCTGAGGCTGCAGGCAGAACCCCAGCCGCGAGAGGGCGCGCGTGAGCCGGGCGAGTGCGGCCCTGGGGCCCGGGAACCACGCGTTCCGGGGCCTGGTGGGTGGATGACGCGTGGGGTTAGAGGGCTGCCCAGGCCGGGGGCTCCGGCGCCCCCCCACCCCGGGCCGGTCGAACTATGATCTCAGTCTCCTGAGTGGCTGGGACTCCAGGTGGGTGAGCCACAGGCCCTTGGCTTGTCTCTTCACTTTTTAAAGCAGAGGTGCTCAGAATTCTCATGTATTTTTCTAGAAACAAATATTTTTAAAAAATAGCACCCAAAACAAACCCACCCATAAACTATGCAGAAAGCCAGCTGTGGCTCATTTTTATTAAAAACAAACGAATGCCACTTCCCATATGCTTACCTATGGGTTTGTCTACTTCTCAATGTTTTTTTGGGGGGTACTGGGGGTCAAACTCCGGATGTTAGGCGAGCGCTTTGCCACTGAACTACATCCCAGCTCCTCTACTGATTTTATGTCAAGGCTGACTTCTTTTTTTTTTTTTTTTTGCCAGTCCTGGGCTTGAGCTCAGGGCCTGAGCACTGTCCTTGGACTTTCTCAAGACTAGAGCTCTACCACTTGAGCCTCAGCACCACTTCTGGCTTTTTTCTATGTATGTGGTACCGAGGAATCGAACCCGGGTCTTCATGCATGCTAGGCAAGCACTTTAACCACTAGGCCAAACTCCTGGCCCAAGGCTGACTTCTTAAAACACGTAAAAGGGTTTTCAGCGGAGTATGGTCTGGTGGTAGAGAGCCTGCCTGAAGCCCTGGGTTCCATTCCTCATGATCACATGCACAGAAAAGGCCAGGAGTGGTGCTGTGGCTCAAGTGGGAGAATGCTGGCCTTGTGCAGAAGTCCCTGAGCTCAAACTCCAGGACTGGCAAACAGGTAAAATAGCAGACTTTTTTTTTTTTTGCCAGTCCTGGGCTTGAGCTCAGGGCCTGAGCACTGTCTCTGGACTTTCTCAAGGCTAGAGCTCTACCACTTGAGCCTCAGCACCACTTCCGGCTTTTTTCTATGTATGTGGTACCGTGGAATCGAACCTGGGTCTTCGTGCATGCTAGGCAAGCACTTTAACCACTAGGCCAAACTCCAGGCCCCAGACTGTTTCTCTTTAGACATCTTCGCAGAGACAAGACAGCAAATTTAAAAGCATTTGACTTCTGACTCCATGAACAGGAATTCAAGTACGAGACCACATTCCTGAAGAGAAGGGAGAGAGGAGGACCGCTGCCAAATGCAAGGTAACAGGGCGGCAGAGCAGCGGAGGGAGGGAGGGAGGGAGGGAGGGAGATGCCATCACAGGGAACACACAGTCCTAGTGACAGACTGGCAACTTCTGGCTGCAAGACTTAACACCAGCGTGGGACCGTGGGAACGTGATTTGCAAGACAGTTAATGGTCTGTCCTGGGGCCAGCCTCAGCAAAGTAACTCCTGTCCTTCCCCTAGCAGGGAACAGCAAGCACTTGAGAGGAGCTGGAGTTTGAGACCAACTTATTCTGGAGGCCTGAGAACAAGAACCAACCCCTTGCAGGCTAGGCAGTCTAGGACATGCTCAGAGTCTGGATGGAGGATGGATGGTCAGAGAGGGTAAGGGACTGACACAGCTAGTGAGTTAGGGTAGCAGGAGCAGCTTTTGTGGTAGAACATCGTGTGCAAGAGGGCCAATCAAATCCTCCCTACTCGTGACTGACTTCACAAAACAAGTACGAAGAGAAAACGCAAGGAGTGTGGGGCTTGAGCTTGGCCTGGCCACTGTCCCTGAACTTCTGCCACTTAAGTCACAGCTCCACGTTCAGCCTTTCCTTGTTTTGAGATGAATCTCCTAGACTTTCCTGCCTGAGATGGCTTCAAACTGACCCTCAGATCTCAGCCCAGGTTATCCTAACCCTGGGCCTGGGCGCCACCCCTGAGCTCTTCAGCTCAAGGCTACTGCCCTACCACTTGAGCCACAGCGCCACTTCCCATTTTCTCGTGGAGATAAGAGTTGCAGGGACTTTAGTGCCCACACTGGCTTTGAACCGCGATCGTCAGATCTCAGCCTCCTTAGTAGCTAAGATTACAGGCGTGAGCCATCACACCTGGCTTAGAATAGATTTCTCAGCAGAAACTCTAAAATCAAGAAGTACATGGAATAACATATTCCAGGCCCTCAAGTAACTCTATGTAGACTAATGTATCCAGCAAACGTATTCCTTGTAACTGGAGAAATAAAAGCTTTCCATATTAAACAAACCACATAGAATGTATAACTTTCCTGACCACCAAACCAGCACTGCAGAACACAAGAGGAATCATACACAAGAGGAAGTCATGATGTGCCACCAAAAAACCAGAAGAATCAGGAGGGATGAGATGAGCAAAAGCAGATAGGAAAGCTAAATTTTGAAATACAGCAAGTACATAAAATACTCCCCACCTCCCAATATTAACAATGGTGATGGTCTCAATACTCCAGCCAACAAACAGCAAGTTGGACTAAACGGCCTTGCTGAGGGAGTGCGCCTGCCTAGCAAATTCAAGGTCCTGAATCCTCAATTCAAATGCCAGTACTGAACTAAGGGAGAGACAAGCCCTGACCACTTAGTGCTAGCAGCAAACACCTATCACTAAGAGAAGCACTGGTTTAACTGGAAGGGTTGGGGAGGGGGCACATCAGTCATGGGGTAGCTCTGGGCCTGGGTGCTGTCTCTGAGCTCTTCAGCTCAAGGCTAGCACTCTACCACTTGAGCCACAGCACCACTTTCAGTTTTCTGGTGGTTAATTGGAGGTAAGTCTCTTGGTCTTCCACGCCCAGGCAGTCTTTGAACCACGATCCTCAGATCTCAGCCTCCTGATTAGCTAGGACTACAGGTATGAGCCACTGGCACCTGGCTAAGGATAGAAAACATTTTCCTGGCACTGAATGCAGGCAAGAGCAAAAAAAAAAAAAAAAAAAAAAAGATTCCTACCAAGATGAGTCAGGTGAGACAAAGTTTTTTCACATTAAGAGCCCTATTCAGGGCCAGGGCTGTAGCCTAGTGGTAGAGTGCTTGCGCAGCAAGCGTGAAGCCCTAGGTTCAAGTTCCTCGTAACATATACTCAGAAAAAGCTGAAGTGTAGCTAAAGTGGCAGAGCAGCAGCCTTGAGCAAAAGGTATCCAAGGACAGTGTCTAAGCCCTGAGCTCAAACCCAGGACTGGGGGGGTGGGGAGGGGGAGAAGAGCTCATTAGATACAGAGCCAATATTGGTGCACCTCGTGTTAAGATGCTTGAAACAGTGGAAGACATGCATATCCTCTCAGTAGCAGGCTATCTAGAGGAAAAAACTTCAACAGTTGCAGCACATATTCTTCCTGGCAGCTCTAAAAGATTGTATTTCAGGACAGAGAGCTAGCTTTCTAGGAAAAAGATGTCATCACAGGACACATCTAGCTCTGAACCCGGATTTTAGGCCACATCCACAGCCTTGAACACCAACCTTATACTTGATTTAATTTACCCCCCCACTCTGCACCCTCCTCCTTCGTAGTAGTTTGGGCTCAGAGATCTACATCTTTATCGCTTCACAGGTGGCTAAGGATAGCGAAAGGTACTGTGTGGTGGCCACATGTGTAACCCTAGCTACTCAGGAGGCTGAGATCTGAAGACCTTGGTTCCTTCCAGCCCAGGAAGGAGCCCAGGTGAGTCCGTAGACTCACCTCCAATTAACCATCCGAAACCGGAAGTGGCCTGTGACTCAAGTGGTAATGTGCTAGCCTTGAGCTGAAGAACTGCAGGGCGGTGCCCTCAGCGCACCTGTATGAATTCTTCCTGTAGGGGAAGACGTGGCTGTCCCAGGCGGGTGTGTGTGCAGTAGCAGGGAGGGTCTGACTTTGAAGCAGTGTGCCACTGTGTATGTTCCCCTAAAGCCCCATGTCTCAGGACCACACTCCGTGCTTGCTTTCCACACTTTTCTGCAAGCACCCTAATGACTGGAAGCCTGGGTGATGGGCATTTCAGACTATGAAAAAAAGCCAAGTGCCTGCCTAGCACTTTGATCCCACAGAGATCGCCAAACTTTCCCCATGGGCCCCACGGACAGCACTGAGCTGAGAAAATTACTCATCGTTTTCTGCCAAGGAATGAAGCCTGTTATGTTACAAGCAGCAAGGAGAATTGAAGGCATTTTCTAACCAGAACCATTTTATGTCCTATTCTGCAGTCCATCTCAGATTTAGGTTTAATAAAGTAATGCCAATCATTTAAAGAAAAACCTTTAATTCTGATCTATGCATAAAATTCATTTTTATATCACGGTTAAATGTAGTACAATCTATAAAAATGTTAACACTGAAGTTTTCAACAGAAATCTATTTAAGATCCCTTAGAAAAGTTATTTAAAAGAAACACCACCATTTACTGCTGTGAGGTTAACACAGAGAAAACATTCACACATTTTACTGAAATTCTCAGTAAATAATTTTAGCCATAATACTTATCACAAAATTAAGTTCCAACACGTGTGTGGCTCTATAGCAGTTACAGTTTGCAAAGGAAACACTATGCCAGGTCTTTTTGATGTTATCAGAACTCCTATTCTTTAAAAAACTACTGGTCAAAAAAAACAAAACTGCAATCCCCAAGGATACCAATTGTGAATGGAATAGGCAATAACTTAGCTTAAATTAACCATGTGACAGTAACATCTAGAGGCTCAAGGTTGGATTGCATAAGGAACATATTAGGGAAAAAACAGGCACAGCTACTATCTTAAAAAAATATCAGGTCATTCTTATATTAAAAACATCAAAAATGAATCAAACCAGACAGTACTGAATGTTTACACAAGCTTCTTTTGTACTTCAACGTTTATTAAGGAGTGAAATGAGATGACTGCCAGACAAGCCAATGACACTTCACACACTGCGCGGGCGCAAAGCCTCCCGGCCAGTCACTGCTGAAACTTTTGGGGAAAAGAACCAAAGAAGACATCAGATATGGCATCCTCAAGGTTGTGTTTTCAGTGGGCTTCTCCACCTTCTCCACTTACTGGTTTTGCTGGTTAGAAGGCATCTTTCTATCCCACAAAATCACTCACTCCGACTGGTAGAACCAACACTTGGGTGTACAGCAACTTAACACACATCTATGCTGATTAATTGATCTTAAAGCTGTTTTTCCATAAATGTCCTTATGTCTACTGAGAAAAATTAATTTTATCTCCCTCTCCCCTCACATGGGTGGGAGGAGATAGCAATAGAAAAATACTCTTCAGTGCTACTGCAGGGCTTAGGCAACTCCCTCAGTGGGCTGAGAGAAATCCATTGTAATTCCACTCTGCACTGGGCTCTCCTCTCCTGAAGAATGGCCTACACACAACACTACCACTCTCTCCTGCTCAGAAACAAAACAAAGAAACCTAAACAAAAGGGTAAACGTTTATTTGGAGTTAGTTTTCTGGTGGGTGATATTAAGGCCCTTCAAGCAGAGTTCAGGAGCTCTTGTATGGCTGCCTGCTGCTCAGGACTGAGCTGTGCTATGCATTCAGTCCACAATCCTCCAGAAGTCTAGAAAAGAAAACATGGCAGCTGTATTAGACAGGGTGAGATTCATCATCATGCACAGACTGAAATGCTCAACAAGTTTCTTTAGCTACCTTAATTTGAGGACTATTATTGAGAAAGCAAGAAATCTGTGCATCTTTTCACATCCGCTTTATTTACAGAAACTTTTGCACTGATAAAACTACTAGTGGGGCCGGGAATGTAGACCAGTGTTCCCTTGGCATGCGCGAAGCCTTGGGTTTTATTCCTCAGTACCACATACACAGAAAAGGCAGAGGGCTAGCCTTGAGCAAAAAGTGTCCAGGGACCGTGTCCAGTATCCAGGCCCTGAGTTCAAGCCCCAGGACTAGCAAAAAAAAGCTATACTAGCTATTGACATCTTAAAGTAACTGAAACAACACAAGTATTGAGGAAATGATCATTACTGTGTACGTTGGTTTGTTGGCTATGGGTCTTGAAATCCGGGCTCCGTCCCTGAGCTCTTTTGCTCAAGGCTAGCGTTCTACCACTTTGGGTTTCCTGGTGGTTAATTGATGATAACAATCTCCCAGACTTTCCTGCCCAGACTGGCTTTGAACCATGAGATTCTCAGATCCCACCCTCCTGAGTAGCTGGGATTACAGGTGTATGCCATCAGTGCCCGGCTCAACTGGCTATTTTGTCCTCCTTGGTTGGCGTCAGAGTCATTAGTGCCTTGTGATTGCAAGGCACTTTTCCTGCTATCGAGTCATACTTCTAGTCCTTGCTGCTTGTTTCCGGTCAGGGTTTGCTTGGCATGCAGGCTGGCATGGACTGTGATGCTCCCCACACAGCTAGGATGACAGTCACATGCCACCATGCTTTTTTATTGGATGAGACTGGGGTCTCCTGAACTTTCTGCCTAGGCTAGTGTAGAACCATGGACCTTATAGCCTCCTATTGTATCATAGGCATGAGCCACCATGCCCAGCTAGTAACTTGCTTATCTTTCTTCCCTTTCAAGTAAACAGAATAACTACATAATGAATATAGGTGACCTACACACTTCAGGCTTAAAATGTCCCAGGTTCAAGACAATTTTACTTCTCACAAAAAGAGGACATATAGCTAATACAAGTGAGATACACTATAATGCCCCTTTTCAATTTCTAATACAAAGTATGAAAAAACAACAAAATGGGAAAAAGAAAATCCACTTCACTTTTCCTAATTCAACTAAATTAGCTTACCTGTACTTGGCGAACTACATTAGCCAGGCGTTTGGCACAAGGGTCTTCGTGTTTAATGGCCTCATGCATCTCTCCTTCAGCGATTATGCTGAATATTTTGGGCAGATTGGAATTGTTTGGGCCAAGAACGATTGGGTGGTTACTGACAAAAGAAAAAGCATCCTTACAAATGGAACTTAAAATAAATTTGAAGTTCAAAAGGAATTGAAGAGTATTTCAAGAGTAAGCAGGGAAATTCCAGGCAGTTGTAATGGAAAAACACCGCAGTAAATGTAAGTAGAACTGCAGTCACTGTCACAGAGGGTAACAGTAGTCATTTCCTAGGAGATGACCCAACTGCCCGAGAACAGGTTTCAGATGGAGGCTGGCTCTCACATTCCTCACTGAGTCTATCTGTTGGCGGGGACACTCCAGCACAGCACTTGTGTGAACCTGAACTTTAGAAAACAGACACAAGGGGACCAGGAGTGTGGCCTAGTGGCAGAGTGCTTGCCCAGCATACATGAAGGCCTGGAATCGATTCCTCAGTACCACATACACAGAAAAAGCTGGAAGTGGTGCTGTGGCTCATGTGGGAACACGTTAACCTTGAGAAAAGCCCTGAGTTTAAGTCCCAGGACTGGCAAGAAAAAGAAAGAAAGAAAGAAAGAAAGAAAGAAAGAAAGAAAGAAAGAAAGAAAGAAAGAAAGAAAGAAAGAAAGAGAAAGAGAGAAAAGAAAAGACAGACAGACAGACAAGACAGACATAAATCTGGCTTTGATCTCAGAAGCTCCCTTACCCTCTGTTGCTGGATCCTGAATATACTCAGGGAGAGCCTATAAAACTAGGCTAACCTCCACCACAGCTGGGAGCCATAGTTATGATAGCCTGCTGATATACTTTTTGAGTAAAAAAACCCACAATTCTAAAGGGTAAAATAATGTTAACTAACAACATATTTGGTAATTTTAGGACATTTTCTAAAGCAGCTTATCTATTAAATTCCATAATGCACAACTCAAAAAATAGGAGTTATTAGAAAGGTGAAGGCTAACTGGGCTATGGCACTGTTACCCACGTAAACAATGGAAGGCTGGCTGTGCAGGGACCCATTGCTTTCCAGAGGGGGAAGCTGTCATGGGCTTTCTACCTTTCAATCAGGTCGCACAGGTAATTGAAAGTCTGAACAGCTTCCTCCTTATCTTCATGTAGTGGCAGCCAAGACAACCAGTGTGGCAGGACTTCTTCAACGTTTACACAGTCAGGCTTGAACTTCATCATTTTGCCCACTGCTGAGATGCAGTTCTCTGTGGCATTGACGTTTTCTTTGGTCTTAGAATCCGCAGACTGAATGACTCTCACAAGCAGCGGAAGCGCTTCTAAAAGAAGCATTTCAAGAAAGGCCAGGTAAACCCCACATTCTTACACAAGTAAGTATGAGTAATTGCATTTGGGTGCTGCTTATTATTTAGGGCATAGAAATGCAAAAGGAAGTTCTGTAGCCAGGGGACACCAGCCCTGGTCAGGGCACTGATACCTCTTGGAGACCTAGAGGTAGCCCCGCTCATCACCCAGGGGACTCAATTTTTACGACCTCTATTCCCTGGAGGGTGAAGTCCTCTGCTAAAGCCATGGCTAAATCCCAAGTGAGATATTGCCAGGAAAGGTTATGGTGGAGGCAGCATTGATTCCACTTGGGTTTCATTTCCATTTCTACAAGGCCTTGAGTTCTCAGCTTTTCTGCTTATGACCGGTGTATTACCATTAGAGCCACATCCTCCATTTCTAGCATTTTTTTGTGGCTATCTGGAGGAAAGAATTAAAGTTCTTGTCTACCCAGGTATGCTTCAGACTGCACGTCTCAGGTCTCAGCCTCTTGATTAGCTAGAATTGCCAAGTGTGAGTCTCAGTGCCTGGCTAAGAATTAACTTTCTAAGCTGGGCACAGTGGCTCACGCCTGTAATGCTAGCTACTCAGGAAGCTGAGATCTGAGGATTGAGGTTCAAAGCCAGCCTGGGCACTAAAGTCCATGAGACTCTTAACTCCAATTAACTACCAGAAAACGAAGTGGTGCTGTGGCTCAAAGGGTAGAGTGGTTAACCTTGAGCTGAAAGAGTTCAGGGACAACGCCCAGGCCCTGAATTGAAGTCCCATAATTGACAACCAACCAAAAATAAACAAACAAACTTTCCTTCTCCTTCTTTTAAGGCCAGTCCTGAGGCTTGAACTTGAGGCCTGAGTACCGTCCCTGAGCTTTTGTACTCAAGGCTAGTGTTCCGCAACTTGAGTAACAGCTCTACTTCTGGCTTTGTTGTATTAATTGGAGATAAGCGTCTCCTGGACTTTCTTGCCTGGGCTGGCCTTGAACTGTGATCTGAGCAATCAGCACTCAGCTCAAGAATGATCTCTTAAGTGCTATAAATGAGATGTTTAAAAAGAGGGGAGAAAATAAAGAAGAAATAGGTGGCGAATGTTTAGGGCTATAGAAAAGGGAACTGAGCAGGCAGAAACGCACCCCTGCAGTGCAATGCATGTAGGAGCTAAATTGAAGTACCTGTACAAAAAGGACGATAGTTATCTCCACCATACTGTGCCATCACTCCCAGGCCATATGCTGCTGCTTGTCTGACTTCTGGGCTGTTGTCGCATACGTACTGGAGCATTGGTCGTAAGAAATATTCTGCATACTTAAATGAGGCTGGACTACAGTGTTCTATGACATCATCAAAGATGCATAAGCCCCATTGTCTGTCTGGCCAGGGCCTATGTGGACACTACAAAAAACAAAAAAAAACAAAGATTGTTTGAAGTGCTGACTTAGAATGCTGAGAATTAATCACTACTTACAAGGATATACCTGACACAGGCAACAGGAAAAGTAAGAAAGAGAATATAATCACTCTTTTCCCCTTAGCATTATCAGTATTTAACATTCAGATTTAAATAGTTTAGACTTGATCTTGTGTTATTAGTAACAGTGATGTATACAAATCTGTTTTGTAGGGAGTCAGATAGGCAGGTGCAGCAGGACGGCTTGAGCTAGGCTCGGACAATAGAGTGACACTATTTTGCCACCCACACTGACTCGAGAAGACAAGCATAATCCTAAATTATAAAGTACAGCAATAAAGCTAGTTTATGTGTGACTATCCTTTTTAAAATACATGCTAAATATGTGATGATGGAGATATATGCACTGTACCACTTGAACCACTGCATCATTTCTAGCTTTTTCTGAGTAGTTCATCAGAGGTAAGAGTCTTATATACGTTCCTGCCTGGGCTGGCTTCAGCACTGATCCTCTGATCTCAGGTTCCTGACTAGCTAGGATTACAGGCCTCCCTTTCTACTTACTTTTTGATGCATCAAGACATTAAATTTTACAATTTAAGAAGTCCCAGGTAGACAGAGTAGCACTTACTATTAGGTTGACAATTAATGGAAGCAGCTGCTCAAACCACGGCAATACCTTTTCTTTGTAGCTACTGAATATTGAGTGTAAAATATCTGACACTTTGGTCAGAATATAAACATCATTATCATCCTAAAAGAGAAACAATACATACACTGGATGAATTAAAATGTCTTCTCTAGTTCAGTAGCAACATTAAAAAACAAAAACCAGAAAATGTCTCCTGTTTTAAGAGCACAGTATCAAGAATCTAGAAACTTGGGGGTGGGGGGAGGAAAATGGGGACCAAGACATGAGAAAGGGTATCAATGTATGTGAAGTAATGCACCTTCCATCTGGTGAATGTAATGTAACCCTTCTATTAATTACAATAAAAATTATATGAAAAAAATCTAGAAGCTAAGTTTAGAGACTAAAATAATCTTGAAGCTTGAGTGTCATCTCTCATCAATAAAAAGTTATGACAAGTACCACCCTTACTGCAAAGGTTTTCCTGGAATATATTTAATGGTGGATGGTAAACATTTATCTGGGTTTTGACACCGTTCGCTCACTTTGGAGCAGGGTGGGGGCTCAGGGACTTGAGGCTGGCAGCAGCAGGGAGGGTCAGGGAAGGGAAGTGCCGGCAGTGCTGGACCAGCTGAGGGCCACAGATGTTGCAACCACACAGCTGAAACTGAATGGAGAGGGAAGGAAATTAACACTGCAAAGAAAGCCTCAGACTGTCAACACTGCTGGAGTGTGAGGTGATTCATGTTTCTGTTTCATTTTCATACAGCCCCGGGGCGTTGAATTCAGGGCCTCGTGCTTGTGAGGCAAGAACTACTAGTTGAGTGCGCCAAGTGAGGCCACTAATAGTTCACATGGGGAGAGCAGTACCAAACCCAAACAGCTGCTGTGGCAACCCGTGTGAAGAAAGTACCGGGCATAGGCACTGAACCAAACATAGCACCCAGGACCAGCTAATTTCAAATTATTTACTCTGTAAATTGATAGATGAAATTCCATCACCGTCTATCAAAGATTTTCAACAATTACACCAGTATGCAAGTAGAATGAATCAGAAGCTAAATCATTTAAAACTCATATGCAAATTGCTGGCAAATGAAGGGCAGGAGTAATTTACCTCATCTTGTAGTGACTCTTCCACTTGTTCATCATAGTCTTCATCTTGTCTTTTAACTAAAACACACCCAAAAACATGTTTTGAAATGGTCACTAAAGACGACAAGGACCTCTTTCACAAATAAAAGCAGGGCGAACTTACCTTGCCGTAATTCTTGATTTTTAAAATGCTCTTCAAGCTTTGCCTTCAGTATGCCCCCCAGTTCCTCGAAGTGCTCATTGTTAAGGCATCCGTCTCCCATGACTTCAATGCACTGATGGGGTCGAAGACAGAGAGCAACCATAAGAGTCAAGGGATTGTAACTGAAGATCAGGCTGCACTAAGGCAGAAGTCTGGGTCATAGGAATGCAGCTGAATACCCTAGAAGACGACTGCTTAAATGAGCACGCATGTAGTCCCAAGGAGCTTTTGGAGGAGAGATTAGAAGCAGTCCTTTCAAATGGGTACCAGGCACATCTTAAGAGACAGGCCTTACCCTGGTTCCTGAGGATTCCAAGGTGGAAAAGACAAAGCCAGTTCCCAGGGAACAAAACTCCTATGCCCGCAACCCAGCACAATCACACAAGACTGCTCAGAGGATACCAGTGTCCGGGAAGAGTGAGTGTGTGGAGCAGAGATAAGCAGTTTGAGAAGAGCCTTGGAGGCATTCACAGAAGGGAAGAAACTGAACTGTGGGAGTATAAGTAAAGAACCTTTAAATCAGCCTTGAAGCAAGCTAGGGAACTGTGTGTGGGGGTGAGTATGAGAAGGGATGGGACTCAACAAACAGCAAAGGAGAAGGAACTAGGAGGAAAAGAAGAGGGACTTCCAAATTGGTCACGATGGCATGTGCCTGTAATCCCAGAACTGGAGACGCTGACATAGGAGGATCACAAGCTTGAGGCCAAGCCAACCTGTGCCACATAGTGAGACCCTGTCCCCAGAAGTAGTTCTGGAGTAGCACACAGTGAGGCGGCAAGGCCAGTGAACACGAAAGCGGCCATGAATCACTAGCAGTGTGCAGATAAGGTATCGTAGTGGGACTGGAACACAAGAGCACCAGAATTTGTTTCCAGGAAAGGTACTCATTCTCAGGGCCTCTGCCCCTCTGCCACAATCACCTTCCAGGGTAAACTTACCATATCTCCAATGCACATCCCTAAACAAAGTATAAAATACCTTCAGTGAACTGAACTTGCAATAAAGCAATTACTTATACCATATTTAAAAATCCCTAACTTGAACGGGGGAAAACAAGATGAGGGGTGGGGGAGGGGGGAAGGGAAATGGGGACCATGACATGTGAAAGGGTATCAATGTGTGGGAATTAATGCACCATTTATCTGGCAAATACCATGTAACTCTTCTATTAATTACAATAAAAAATATATTAAAAAAAAAATCCCTAACTTCCTGGGGGAGGATGCTGAAAGGGATACCACTGATCAAAATGTATTATATTCATAAACTGTGTCATTAAATCTAAAGATAATAAAATTAAAATGCACTTAAAAAAATCCCTAACTTCCATCTGATTTTTGAAACAAGACTAGCCAATTGTAACCTTATCAATATTAGGGGAAAATATTATAAGAAAAATGTATTCATACCTTTGCGAAAGAATGCATGATTTCTGAGAGGACATCTGAATCTGGCTCAGTGCCGATGGCCTTGATCAGAGCGTCACACATGAAATGCCACATCTGTGTGAGGTACTCAGGACCACGGACTCTCGCACATTCCAGAAGGAGGGGCATGGACTCTGCTGCGGCCACTCGAACACGTCTCATTGTTAAGGAAAGACACCCAGACAGCTCCATCGTTCTATCCAAATGTCAGCATGAATGCTGTGTGTTATACGAAGTCTCCTGTCAGTTGAGGGCCTGGAGTTTGGCCTAGTGGTAGAGTGCTTGCCTAGCATGCACACACCCCCAGGCTCAATTCCTCGGCACCATAGACACGGAAAAAAGGCCAGAAATAGTGTTGCAGCTCAAGAGTAGCCTTGAAAAAACTCAAGGACAGTGCTCAGGCCCCAGTTCTAAGCTGCAGGATTGCCTCACACACCCCACCCCCACTCCCAGAAAAGTTGAATAGAATGGGTTTGACATGATTGAGAAAGGTCTCATTTTGGGGGGGGGGGGGGGAAGGTGCAGTCCTGGGGCTTGAACTCAGGGCCTGAGCACTATCCTTGGGCTTTTCCTCAAGGCTACCATTCTACTATCTGTGGAGCTACAGCACCACTTCCTGCTTTCTATGTATGTGGTACCAAGGAGCTGAACCTGGGTCTTCATGCATGCTAGGTAAGCACTCTACCACTAGGCCAAACTCCCGGCCCAAAAAGGTCTTAATCTTATCCATATTATCAAGAGGTATTTGGTAAAAGCAACATATGGAGTCTTCAAAACAGTCTAGAAGACACTTCACATTTCTTTTTTCCTAATTTTTGGCAGAAGGTGAAAGGAATAAAAACACATGCAGAGAACAAGTTATCCCTGCACCTACAACGAGTGTAGACAATATGGTGATGTATGCTTCAGGCCTAAGAAGTTCATTTTACGCAATCTAGCCATGTTTTGCAGTCCACAGTCAAAGGATATCATCATGGAAATAGAATTTCAGTAAAGGAACCATCAGCTTGACCACTTGCTCAGTGTATTCCACAAAACCTTCCTTTAACTCCTTCGCATAGCAAACCTGAGAACAAAAAACATTAGAAAAGCAATCAAGATCCATTTACAGCCTTTCCCCCCTTCACTGCCAGAGGTCAAGGCTGGCTCGCACGTGCTGGGCAGGCATACCAACGCTGAGCTCTTGACAACAAAGCCCCCGAACACTCCAAAACTTGACTGCAGTACTACTACATTTAAAGGTGCAAATAAGCCTCAATTTTAAAATCAGAAGGGCTATGAAATGATTGTAGATATACTATCATTCAGAAACTAAAATAACCAGTGGGGATTTTTTTTAGGGGGCAAAAGTATGAAACTGGAATACAGTGTAAATGTGTGGGGATTTAACAATGAAATCTGCCCCTGTGTCACTAGTATAAGCCAATATAAAAGGGGGTTAGATGCATGGGTCAGGTGGTAGGGCACCTGCCAACGAACATAAAAGCATCAGACACCGAGTTTGAGTCTACACACACAAAAAAAGCAGTTACATTTTTTTTTTTTAAAACAAAGGCTGGAATACATTGCATTTTGTTGAATTTCAACTCCTTTGTACAACTACTAAAAGATAATTTAACTTTTTTTTTTAATAACTTGGGATAGACACTATTTCTGGCTTTTTCTATGTATGTGGCACTGAGGAATTGAACCAGGTCTTTGTGCATGTTAGGCAAGCACTCTACCACTAGACCCCTCAAATAAATTTCTTTTGCATTTATTTACTAACAACGTCCCTAAAATGTATGTAAATGAGAGGATATGAATGTTAATAAGGATTTTTACTATACCAGCATCTGGCACGCAGTTGATTTTTCTTCCAGTCCTGCAGTTTTAATACCAAAACTTTGCTGGTCTCCGAGGTTCACAAATTCCCAGCCATCATCATCACTCATATTCTCCATGTCTTGGGCTAATAACAGAGAAAACAAACTTATATAGTAATAAGTGTGTCACCAAACAGTACAACTCTGCTATCAATCCTTACGAAGACACCTACTGTCTAAAAGGGCCACTTCAGGCTTAATTGAAGCTGTCTTCATTAAAGGGCCCATAACCACTGGAAGATACTGCTGAAATTCTTTCCCAAGGATTTTGCACATTCTGGCCCACGCTGAAATCATGTAAGAGATCTGGGAAAAGAATTAAAACACATTTCAAAATAATTGGTAAATAAGACAGGACAGCAGCCAGGCCCAGAGTGTAAGCCTCAGGATAAGCACAAAGAAAAAAATGTCTTGGTCAAATACAGTGGCTCAACATCTGTAATCTTAGCTACTCAGGAGGCCGAGCTCTGAGGATCAAGGTCAGCTAGCTCCAGCACTGAAGACCATGAGATCATTTCCAAGTAATTACCAGAAAACTGGAAGTGGGGCTGTGGTACAAGGGGTTGGGTAGTAGCCTTGAGCTGAAGAGCTCAGGGACAATGCCCAGGCCCAGAGTTCAAGCCCCATGACCAACAACAACAAAAAAAGTCCTAAATGCAAATATCCATTTATCTAACACATGTCACCTGGTACTTCCAGGTGCCAGGCATTCTACGAGTGCCTGATGCACCTTACCCACAATGCACAGCAGCTCCTATCTCTCCACTTATCACCCTACCCCCATACCTCCATACCTCCCTACCCACCTTGGTTCCCCACTGACCTTTGTTATGCCATGCTGCTTAGGAAATATAGTTAAAAACAAACCAAAACAAAAGGCCAAAGTAATATTCTTTGTTAGCAAAATGATAAGATGAAAGTAGAGCTGTGGCTAATGTGGTAGAATGCCAGCCTGGAGCAAAAGAAGCTCAGGGCCAATGCCTAGGCCCTTTGTTCAAGTCCAATGACTGTCACAAAGAGAAACAATAATGTTCCCCCTTACTTAAACTACTGGAAACAGCATACCCACAGGAAGTCAAAATTCATTCAGCAACTATTAGGAACCCTGTTATTTGTCAGGCATTTAGAATATCTTTAAGATTATGACAGATGAGACGGAACCAATCAGGAAACGCATACAGAGAAATATATTTAGCCAAGTGTGTATGTGTGTTTTCAAATTACTGAAATGCACACATGCTCATGGGCAGAGAGTGCACTGCAGGTTTTGGGATTATTGGGTTTGGTTTCTGCATTTCTCTTCTGATAAGAGTGTGAGACAGATCATGTGGTACACAACCAACCCAATGGGAACATTTAGTAAGTGGCTGAAAAAAAAAACAAAACCTTGAACGGTTTACATAGTATACACATTAAGTCTGTAGCCATGACTGAATGTCACTGCTTTAGGAGAGTGCAAAGGAGGTGAGGAAAAGCCTCAAGAGTGACACAATCTGACAGAAAGAGAAAGCAGGAGCCAGTGACAGAGAATTCAGCTCAAAAAGCAGGAACAACCACTGCAGACAAGTTTCTGAAACCAAGGGTGAACGGTGGTCACATGGGGTGGGGCGCGGCCTCGTGGTAGAGCATTTGCCTAGCATGCACAAAGTCCTGGGTTCAATTTCTCAGTACCACAAACACAGAAAAAGTTGAGCGGTGCTGTGGCTCAAGTGGTAGAGTACTATCCTTGAAAAAGTTAAAGGACAGTGCCTGGACAATGAGTTCAAGCCCCAGGAATGGGAAAATACGCACATACATACACACATACACACATACATACATACATACACACACACACACACATACATACATACATATATACATACAAAGGAAGTGGTCACATGGGGCTGAGTGTGGCTTAGTGGTAGAGTGCTTGCCTAGAATGCATGAAGCCCTGGATTTGATTCCTCAGTACCACACATACAGAAAAACCCAGGAAGCAGAGCTGTGTCTCAAGTGTTAAGAGTATTAGCCTTGAGCAAAAGCTCATGGGCAGTGCCTAGGCTCTGAGTTTAAGACTTAGGATTGGTAAAAAGAAAAAAAGCTAATGGTCACTTCTGATTTTACGTGTACATTTATAACCTATGCTATCCACAAGCCATACACAGCCCATGGCTAATATGGCTTAGTCTGCTTACCTGAGGGTCATCATCTTCCATATCATTGAAGTCTGTCTGGGTTTTCAGCAACAGCTGCATCACATCTGACGCATCCTGCATGAACTAGACAACATGTGGACAGAGCAGTGTGTCACCAGTTCACAGTACAGAGGCACCTCCTCACAAATCATTTTGTTTCTTGTGTTAACAAAGAGACAACAAAATCTACATTTCTGTCAGGCGTTAGTGGATCACACCTGTAATTCTAGTTAGGATCATGGTTTGAAGCTCGCCTGCATAGGAAAGTTGGTGGAATCCTTTTCTCCTACGAGCCACCAGAAAGCCAGCAGTGGCAATGTCTCCAAGTGATAGAGCACTAGCTCTGGAGAAGCACCCAGGTCCTGAGTTCAAGCACCAGGACCAGGAAAGTAAAAACAACACACACAAAAACTCCCAAAACCCAATAAAAAACCCTATGGGTTTTCCACAGGTCAAACCCCATAATTAAAACTATTACAGGAAGAAATTCTCATTCTTGAATCTGACTAATAATCATTCTAGGAAAGTGTTTTCCATTGAAAATTGAAGAATAAATATTTCTGACATCAAGTTTTGAGCTACAGCATATGTCTCAAGCAGTAAACAAGTCAAATCTATCCAAAAAAGTTTAAATTGTCCTATAGAATTAACTGTTTGAAGCTTTAATGACGAGGTTCAACTGACTGTGTAGTTCTGGTGATCTCCATTTGTAATAAAAGTGAAAAGCCAGATGCAGGGACACATCCATGTGTACAAAGATAGGCTCTGAGCATCTCACAGAACACAATCTGGATATCGCTTCAGAGACTACATGGAGAAATTCCATGACAGTGTTGAAAGCCAGCTGTGAAAGTTCAATGAGAACTCCTTTTGGACTAGCTTGAACAACTCTGAGGTGGTGGCTGAGAATACACACACCTGACAATGGTCCTTGGTAACGATTTCCTGAAGTTACATGTACTCATTTTCCTCCCAGGACACTTGATGCTGTATGGATTTACCAGGAAATCAAGCACAAACACCACGTGTCACTTGGGGACACAAATTGGATGGTAGAGGGTAAAGGAAATGTTACGCACATAACAGCCACTGGCACCTATAACTGAAGGTTTGTTTTTTTTCCCCATCTGTTTTTTTTAACTTATATGTAAACCAGGAGTTACTGGAGAAGGACCCCACTTACCAGAAAGTGAGCATCTCCATTGTCTGTATCAATGTCCCATGGGCAACATGACAAATTTAACACAGTACTATGAATCACTATCACTTACTTTTTCCTTCCCAACAGCCAGACCAATAAGGCTAATGCATTCGATAGTTTTTCCTCTCAGAAGTCTGAGCTCCTTCTGAACTGCATTCTCAACAATGTGCTTCAGTGATGGCATAAATAAATCATAGTAAGGGACAAATTTCTCTTCTGCAGTATCTGCAACTGACGCAATGGATGTCACAACTTGTTCCAAAACTAACTTGGTGCCTTTCTGTATCAGCTATGAGAAGAAAGTTATACAAAACAAATGGAATTAAAAAGTGGACAAAATATTTAATTTACCATTCCCCCCCAGTTCTTGTAATTCTGAAGTAGCAAACTGGGAGCTTTCTAAAACCTAAAAATGCAGAAACTATAGGAAATTGCCACATACACAAAAATCTATGCTGATCCATTTATGTGGCACCATTAGTTGGGTCTTTTTTTGGTCTTCCAAGTACTGCTGTTTCTGGAGTACAAATCTTGGTCCCCTTATCTTTTTTAAGGCGTCGTGTGAATAATGTTTTTCCCCCTTTGTAGTGGCATTTGAACTCTACAAAAGGACTTGAGAATCACCTCTTGCTTTAACAGCTCCCTAACAAAGGCTATAAATGCTGCTCTTAGTCTGTTTTTCACATTCATCTCCTGTGGACATAACCATTTCCCTCAGCACCTGGGCATGGCACAAATGACAGCACATCTGCCTAGCAAGACAAGGACCTGGTTCAAATCTCAGTACTTAAAAACATGGGACAGTTTCAGGTATGGATCATCCCTTATTTTAAGACAACTTATATAATAACTTACTAAACTGTGGTGCCATGTTGTTCGGAATTCTATTAGCCTATGCTCAGATACAAGTGTGAATAACTGTAGGAAATAACCTGCCTGCCTCAAACTTCCTGTCCTGATGCTCTTGCTGAAAGTCTTCTCCATCTAATAAACCTCGCCTTAAAGATTAAGGATCTCAAAACTTACCTCCTGAAGTTTAAGTACCATTATGGAGTGCAAGTGTTTCACCAAGTTGTCTAGGTAGGGAATAAGCAGCGATTTGGGGCAGTCCTCGGTGAAGTTAATGAGGGCGGCGGCCGCATGCGCCTGCACCCGCTGGTTGCCTTGGTCTTCCATGGTCTGCAGCAGGGCTGCAATCACCTGGGAGTGGAAGCACATGGTGTGCGGTTGGAATGCGTGCCCCATGCTTCTGACACTGCCTGGTGGATGTAAGAACATCCACTTACCTTCTCATGGAATTTCTTTTGGAAACCAGGAGCAAAATCAGTAGCCATCTGTCCCACAGCATTGCAGGCTGCATACCGCACTCTTGGATGCTGCAATGAAAACATACCTTTGCATCAATAAGGAAACAGGTTCCTGTCTGTGTGTAACAATGGTAGTAATAATAATTATGAATCAAAAGGTTTACTGGTACTTACAGGATCCTGAAGGAAAAGCAAAACAAAATTTACTATCTCATTTAGAATTCCTTCCATTTGCTGGTGGCATCCTTCCCCAATGGCAGATAAGGCCATCAGTCCTGCATGCCGGTACTTCCAGTCGGCTATGGAAAAAAACTTATGTTTACAAGACTAGCAGTTTTGACACATGTCAAAACGTCAAAAATTGGAGAACAAAACTTCCTACATACTTATCAATTAGAAAATGAACAACTTGGCAATAATGAGGAGTGACCAGGTCCTGAGGCCTGTACTTGCTGCACAACTGTCACCACCTGACCCGCACCCATAGTATCTTACCCTCTCTTTTACAAAAATAAAAGAGCAAAGGGTATCAATGTATGTGAATTAATGCACCTTCTATCTGGCAAATATCATGTAACCCTTTTACTAATTACAATAAAAAAAAATAAAATAAAAGAGCATTGGGGCCGGGAGTTTGGCCTAGTGGTAGAGTGCTTGCCTAGCATGCACGAAGACCCGGGTTCGATTCCTCGGTACCACATACATAGAAAAAAGCCGGAAGTGGTGCTGAGGCTCAAGTGGTAGAGTGCTAGCCTTGAGAAAGTCCAAGGACAGTGCTCAGGTCCTGAGCCCAAGCCCAGGACAGCAAAAAAAAAAAAAAAAAAAAAAAAAAAAGGGGGGGGGGGGCCAGGAGTTTGGCGTAGTGGTTAAAGTGCTTGCCTAGCATGCATGAAGACCCGGGTTCGATTCCTTGGTACCACATACATAGAAAAAAGCCGGAAGTGGTGCTGAGGCTCAAGTGGTACAGCTCTAACCTTGAGTTGGACTTTCTCAGGCCCTGAGCTCAAGCCCAGGACTGGCAAAAAAAAAAAAAAAAAAAAAAAAGAGCATTTCATGCATTTAAATGCCTTAGAAACTGACATTGAACTGAAACCCTTTTATAAACCTCTTAAAGATAATAAAGTCCTATTCAAGTCCTATTCAAATACAAATCTAAAGATTTCTGCTCAGAGAGTAGATATGCACTTTTTTTTTTTTGGGGGGGGGGGGGGCAGTTCTGGGGCTTAAAACTCAGGGCCTGAACACTGTCCCTGGGCTTTTTTCCTCAAGGCTAGTTCTTGACTACTTGAGCACAGCACCACTTCCTACTTTTCTATGTGTGTGGTACTGAGGAATCAAACCCAGGTCTTTGTGCATGCGAGGCAATCACTAGGCCAAATTCCCAGCCCAATCTGCATGTTTTTTCTTTTTTTGCCAGTCTTGGGCTTGAGCTCAGGGCCTGAGCACTGTCCTTGAACTTTCTCAAGGCTAGAGCTCTACCACTTGAGCCTCAGCACCACTTCCGGCTTTTTTCTATGTATGTGGTGCCGAGGAATCGAACCTGGGTTTTCGTGCATGCTAGGCAGGCACTCTACCACTAGGCCAAACTCCTAGCCCCTGCATGTTTTCTTTAGAATAAATTTTCCCTATATAATGACACCAATTCTATGAAGGGAAAAATTAAGTAATGGTTCCCAAAATGACATAGAATTTTGGTCAAATGTGTCAGGTTAAATACTATAAATAGGCGAAGTTTTAATTTTTCAACAGGGAGAGCCACATTCTGCGCTCTGGGAGAGTGAAGCACAGCTTACGATTCTGAAGCATCTGCATGATGTGTTCCTTGATCATGGGCAGCACGAGCTTCCCGCCAAGGCCACAGGCCATCCGGTCTAATGCACTCTCTCCCGCAACCGCATTGCTAAGCACAAACAAAGCCAAGCCATTAACACACTAAGAATCCACTAAAACCACCACACAGTACCACTGTATTTCTAAGCACACATTAAAAGAGAAATACCCCAATTATGTATTTGTACAATACTGAAGATGTGGGTTAAAAAAACCAAAACAAAAAAAAGTCAAGCACCAATGACTCACACCTGTAATCCTAACTACTCAGGAGGCTAAGGTCCGAGGATTGTGGTTCAAAGCTAGCCAGGGCAGGAAAAGTTCATCACAGAAAAAGCAAGAAGTGGTGCTGTGGCTTAAGTGGTAGAGCGCTAGCCTTAAGCAAAAGGGAGCTCAAAGACAGTACCCAAATTCAAAGTTCAAACCCCAGGACTGGACGAAAGAAGGAAAGAGAGGGGGGGAGGGAGTGGAAAAAAAGGAAGAAAGGCAGGCAAAAAGAAACAGAGAAAAAGGGGAGAGGTTACAGTGGTCACATCTGTAATTCTAGCTACTAAGGAAGCCTGGACAAGAAGAGAATTTGTGAGACTATCTTCAACTAACCACTGAAAAGCTGGACGTGGAGCTGAGGTGTTAGAACTAGCCTCAAGCAAAAAAGCTCAGGGATATAGTATCCAGAACTAGTTCAAAGCCCCAGGACTGGGATCACAGAAATATTCCACCATACATAGTGGAAGTTTTTTTTTTTTTTGGGGGGGGGGTGCTGGCCCTGGGGTTCAAACTCAAGGCTTGGGTGATGTCTACGACATTTTGTTTTGTTCAAGGCAAACACTCTACCACTTGAGCCACACCTCCATTTGACTTTTTGCTTGTTAAACGGAGATAAGAATCTCATGGACCTACAGACTTTCATGCCCGGGCTGGCTTGGAACCTTGGTGCCCTTTTAGAATACACGTATTATTCTTTTTCTGGCCATTATCTTTTCCCATTACAAAATAGTTTTTGGTACAATTACTATTTAAAATCGTATATATTTATAAAATATATTTTATAAACTTTTACTAATCACATTCACTAATCAACAGTCCAAATTATACATGAAGCAATAGTAGTGATGTGATACAGAAATGAAAACAACAGAAGGCAAAGTGTCTCCTCTTCCAACTTGACAAGTTTAACTTCCAGTTCTATAGATAACATAGTGGCAGGCCCAACCATATCTAGTCAGCTCTACTCAGTCAGGGTAGATTACCTGTCAAAATCATCATCTTCTAGTTCATCAGCATTTGCCCAGTCCTCATCTTCTTCCAGGTCAACCATCATAGCCAACATCTGAGGAACTAAAGCAAACCATTAGTTCACACCAAAAAACTGTGGCTTTGTTTTGTCAGTATCACCAGTTAAAAATAAGAACAAGCCAGGTGCTTGTTCCCAATCCCTCGATTTTTTTAATTGTAATATATAAATTAGCTACAATTATGCTCGCCAGATAGTAGGTACATTACTATTACTTCTCACACATTGATATCCCTTTTTATGTTTTTGCCTTGTCAATTTTTTCAATACACATGATTTGCCAATAATCCACTATTCCATTACACACACTGTACACTGGCTGATAAACTTTTTTTTTTTTTTGCTAGTCCTGAGCTTGAGCTCCAGGCCTGAGCCCTGTCCTTGGACTTTCTCAAGGCTAGAGTTCTATCACTTGAGCCTCAGCACTGCCTGTGGCTTTTTTTTTTTTGGCCAGTCCTGGGCTTGAGCTCAGGGTCTGAGCACTGTCCTTGGACTTTCTCAAGGCTAGAGTTCTACCACTTGAGCCTCAGCACCAATTCCAGCTTTTTCCTATGTATGTGGTACCGAGAAATTGGACCCGGATCTTCGTGCATGCTAGGCAAGCACTCAACCACTAGGCCAAACTCCCAACCCCTGATAAAAATTTTAAGTTTCGGCCGGGAGTTTGGCCTAGTGGTTAAAGTGCTTGCCTAGCATGCATGAAGACCCAGGTTCGATTCCTCAGTACCACATATATAGAAAAAAGCCGGAAGTGGTGCTGAGGCTCAAGTGGTAGAGCTCTAGCCTTGAGAAAGTCCAAGGACAGTGCTCAGACCCTGAGCTCAAGCCCAGGACTGGCAAAAAAAAAAAAAAATTTAAGTTTGATTCCCCCCCCCCCCCTTATGCAGTTTGATCAAATTATTATACATCTTCTGTATAAGTCTGGGCAGGCAATTCTTAAAAACATCTTCGCTTTTGCTAAAAATCACCAAATAAGGGGCCAGGAGTTTGGCCTAGTAGTAGAGTGCTTGTTTGCCTACATTGCACAAAGATTGGGTTGATTCCTGAGTACCACATAGACCGAAAAATCTGGAAGTGGTACTGTGGCTTAAGTGGTACAGCTCTAGCCTTGCGAAAAGCACCAGGACAGTGCTCAGGCCCCGAGTTCAACCCCCAAGACTGACCAAAAACAAAAATAACTCACCAGTGCTGCAGTGGACTATTGGAGGTCCTTGGAAGCTGAGTAGTGTTCTCTCTACACTTTTCACCAACCTGAGACTGTCAAATGTTCTCATGCTACAATCACACCTGTCCTTATGTAAGATCCCAGTGTTTATTAGCCCTGTTTACTTTCTAGACACCACAGCTTCAATGAGTACTGGTACTGCAGCTATCTCTTTCCAGTTTGTGACTTCATTTCAAATTACGTATTTGGTTGGCCAAAAGATTTGGATTTAGTATTTGCAAATAAACTCATTTGTATCTATTATGACAAGTTTAAATTTGTCTCTGCTATTACTCCTCATGTATAAAATATATCCTTAATATTTATACCTTTAAATAACTTCAAATATATCTGAAATTGGATAGGGAACGGGGGAAAACAAGATGAGGGGTGGGGGAGGGGGAAAAGGAAATGGGGACCATGACATGTGAAAGGGTATCAATGTGTGGGAATTAAGGCACCATTTATCTGGCAAATATCATGTAACCCTTCTACTAATTACAATAAAAAATATATTAAAAAAATAACTTCAAATAACAATTATTTTCCTGGGTATAGAGCTTGGCCTCAGAGCACTTGCTTGCTCCCGACTGGTGATCTATCATGCCTCTGCTTGCCCTTTGCTGGTTAATTGACATAGACTCTCTTTTCAGCCTGGGCTGGCGTGGATCCTCTGATCTCTGCTCTCCGAGCAGATTGGATTACAAGTGTGAACTACTAGCTCCTGACTTCCAAATCATTATTATTTTTGTAGACAGCAGGGCTTACACCCAGAGCCTGGGTGTGGATCCTGAGCTCTTTTGTTCAAGGCTAGCACTCCATGATTTTGAGCCACAGTGCCACTTCTGGTTTTCTAGTGGCTAATTACAGACATGGGCCACCAGCGCCTGGCTCCAACTTATTAACAGCTAAGATAACTGAGGTTGTTTGTCTCTGCCTCCCCTGATAGCCCTACTTTAAAACCAAATAGCTTATTCAAACAAGCTCTGATGACTTATCTTCTAGGCGGCCTCTTTAGGTCTTCCTCACTCTTCCTATTCTGTTTACTCCACTGTCTACATCAACAATCAATTTCAACTCTTCAGAGCTGAGAGAGCAAGTGTTTACAGCCAGAATCTCCCCAGCTGCGCCAGTACTTGTACTCTTTCATAAGAAGTTTAGAATCAATTTTATTATGACCAACGGAAGTAGAATCTGACTAAAAGCAAACTGAATTTAATCTGTGGTGTGTTGTGTATCCATGTGTTCTAGGATTTGAACTTGGGGCCTTAAATACTTGCTAGGAACTCTACTTAGCTGAGACAGCCCCAGCCTATGAAAGTAGATCTATAGTTTGATGTGAAAAGAATTGATGTTTACATTTATTATCAGAGACACTTTTTTTTTGGCTAGTCCTGGGTCTTGAACTCAGGGCCTGAGCACTATCGTTGGGATTCCTCAAGACTAGAGCTCTACCATTTGAGCCACAGCACCACTTCCGGCTTTTCTATGTATGTGGTACCAAGGAATTGAACCAGGGGTTTTCGTGCACACTAGGCAAGCACTCTACCACCAGGCCAAACTCCTGGCCCACTTTTCTTTTTGGCAGCCTTATATCTAACAACTTTGCTATATTCTTAGACCAGTTCTAACAAATATATATATCTATCTCCCTCCTTTGGGAGGCATATAACCTACAAATGAACAATATTTTTGTTTCTAATTCTTACATTCTATCTATCATTATAACAAAGAGTGACAGTGTCTTCAGTGTGAAGGTTCTATCCACTACTTTAGTGTAAGATAACTAAAAGGTAGATGACACTATAAAATAACCATAGTAAGGTAATGTTATTTATTCTCTAGTGAATAACAATCAGATATCATAAACCCACTGAGAAATGGCTAGGACAGAAAACCACAAGGCTAGTCCTAAGTTCTTATCCTAGCAAAATGAAAGTGTACAGCAGTTATTTCTAGAGTGTAGTCATCATGAAGTTTTAGCCTGAGATTATGAAGGAAAGCACCATAAAACAGCCACTTGCTAGTGTCATGTATGTGCTCTGAGCCTATCTTTATGGGTATGTTTTCAGCTTTGCTCCTTACTACATGTTATAGCCTGCATTATTTTCTAATCAACTGCTTAATATTTATGTATATGTGCATTTCCCAACTCTCAAGGACATTCATATTGTCAGTAAGTCTGAGAGATCACACTAATTCTCAGCAAGTACATCCAGTAATGTTGCCACATTACACATAAGCATTGAAGAGCTTGACTTACTAGTCTGTGCAACGATATTAGTATGCTTTCTTAACATGGCAGCTGCAGTCTCTGAGAGGGTCACAATCACTTCAAGGGCAAGCTGGCGCTGCATATTATTGAGGCTGGTATCTCCACACAACTACAAAGAACACAGTGGTATACATTTAATACTAAAGAGATTACCACTTGCACTTAAGGAAGAGATGTATGCTCAAGTACCAACTTACCTTCAGACTTAGCTGCAGAGTTGCTTCCAAGTGAGGACGCAGATACTTCGGGACAGTATCTGCAATCTCAACTAGGGATTTTAGGACTGAATCATCATTCTGGTAGCACGAGTCATTAACAGCCTAGAAAAGGTAAAAAAAGGAAAACTCAACAACCAAAGCATTCCTAAGAAGTAGTCAAAAGAGGATACTTTTCTTTCCTTCTTTCTGCCAGTCCTAGGGCTTGAACTTATGGACTGAGAACTGGTCCTTGGGCTTTCTCAAGGTGAGAGTTCTGCCACTTGAGCCACAGCACCACTTCTAGACTTTTCTATGTATGTGGTACCGAGGAATTGAACCCGGGTCTTCGTGAATGCTAGGCAAGCAAACACTCTACCACTAGGCCAAACTCCTGGCCCAAGAGAGAATACTTTTCAATTGTAATACCAAAAACCACATGCATGCCTTAATGTTCACGTGACACATAACTACTGTATGATCCCATTACTGGGCACATAGCCAAAGGAATTAAAATCATGCAAAAGACATATATGCACATACATGTTTATTTTAGCACTGTCAGTAACACTCATGATGACATGAAGAAAATATGATACACATACACAGAATGGAATATTATTCAGCTTTAAAATAAATGGGATGTTAATTACAGCAACATGGATTAGGAAACCATCATGGGAACTATACTGGAGCTTTGGGGGCCCAGAACTAACAAGTTGCGTGCCAATGGCTCACACCTATACTCCTAGCAACACAGAAGGTTGAGATCTGACGATTGTGGTTCAAAGCCAGCCAGAGTACTAAAATCTGTGAGACTATCATCTTCAATTAACCTCCAGAAAACTGGAAATGGCCCTGTGGCTCAAAGAGGTAGTAGAGGGCCAGCCTTGAGCTAAAGAGCTTAAGGACAGTACACAAGCCCTGAGCTCAAGCCTCACAACAAACAGGGAAGATTTGGACAAGACATTTAATGCTCTACAGTACTGCTAGTGTAACCATGGCTAATATCAATGATAGAAGTCAAACAGGTGTTACTTAGAAAAACTAGTAGAGGCCAGGCACTAGTCTCACACCTGTAATCCTAGCTACTCAAGAGACTAAGAGCTAAGGAGGATGGTTCAGAGGGGGCCAGGAGTTTGGCCTAGTGGTAGAGTGCTTGCCTAGCATACACAAAGACCCAGGTTCGATTCCTTGGTACCACATACATAGAAAAAGACAGAAGTGATGCTGTGGCTAAAATGGTGGAGCTTTAGCCTTGAGAAAGCTCACGGACAGTGTTCAGGCCCCGAGTCCAAGGCCCAGGACTGGCAAAATAAAACAACAAAAGCCAGCTTGGGTATAAAAGCCCAAGAGACTTTTATTTCCAATTAACCACCAGAAAACCAGAAGTAGTGCTGTAGCTCAAGTGGTAGAGTGCTACTCGAGAAAACCCAAGGATAGTGACCAGGCCCTGAGTTCAAGCCTCAGGACAGAGAGAGAGAGAGAGAGACACACACACACACACTGTCCCTTGGTTATCTCATATTGTTACACTATCTCACTTTGTTATCTGATATATCGGATATAATTGTATTCGGTTATCTGAAATTGGATAGGGAACTGGGGAAAACAAGATGAGGGGTGGGGGAGGGGGGAAGGGAAATGACCGTGACATGTGAAAGGGTATCAATGTGTGGGAATTAAGGCAAATATCATGTAACCCTTCTATTAATTACAATAAAAAATATATTAAAAAAAAGTCAAGAGCGGGGCCGGGAGTTTGGCCTAGTGGTTAAAGTGCTTGCCTAGCATGCACGAAGACCCAGGTTCGATTCCTTGGTACCACATAGACAAAAGCTGGAAATGGTGCTGAGGCTCAAGTGGTAGAGCTCTAGCCTTGAGAAAGTCCAAGGACAGGGCTCAGGCCCTGAGCTCAAGCCCAGGACTGGTAAAAAAAAAAAAAAAAAAAAAAAAAAAAAAGTCAAGAGCATAGATATATACTAATCATAAATGGACAGATCTGCTGTTTTCTGCAGGTCAGTTAATAAATACTTACCTATTTAAAAATGCATGTACTATACAGAAGAGTGACATAATTATGTGTAGTTTTATATGGTTTTCTTACCTGTAGGAATCCAGGTAACAAGTCTGCAAAATGTTTGAAGAGAGCAACATTATGTTCATTTGCAAGTATAAATGCAGCTGTAGCTCTAGCAGATAATGTCCTGATCTACAACAAAGAATAAAAGATGTCATAAATGAGACTGGCTAAATTTCCTCCCCTGTGAACTAGCATTTGTTTTAGTGCATCTTATTCCCCATTAAGTTCTTTCACAAATTAGCCGCAATCAGATGTAAACATTAGTGGAATTTAACTTATTTACCGAAGGATGTTCTTGATCTTGCATACACTGAACTAACATCCGTTTGATGACGTCTAAATAGTGCTGCTGTTGGTTTCCAAAAATTCCAGGAAAGTTCCTAGAAAATGATCCAAAAACACTGTTTAAAAGCTACATTGGGGGGAAGGGTAGGGAAATGGGGACCAAGACATGAGAAAGGGTATCAATGTATGTGAAGTAATGCACCTTCTATCTGGTGAATATAATGTAACCCTTCTATTAATTACAATAAAAAATATATGAAAAAAAAAAGGTACATTAGGGTGTGGACTTTTGCCTAGCATGCACGAAGACCCAGGCTCAATTCCTCAGTATCACGTAAATAGAAAAAAGCCAGAAGTGGTGCTGTGGCTCAAGTGGTAGGGCGCTAGCCTTGGGGAAAAGCCAAGGCAGTGCTCAGGTCCTGAGTTCAAGCCCCAGGACTGGAACAACAACAACAAGAAGCTACATTATATACTTGTAAAGCATGAGACAGAATTTCTAATGACCAGTTTGCCTAATTATCTCAAAATCGGACCATACTCTCACAGGCTCTAAAAAGTTGTCTTTTTCTGGATGAGTTGAATGGAAACAAACACATGGCCATTTAGGCTGGCTAGGGAGGCTCTGCCTGGTCTACCCTTTACCTGTATCATTCAGCTTGGCAGCAGACTTGCAGTGTAGGATGGAAAAGGGCAAGCATGAGACTGGAGGAGGCAACTGTATTAACCACGCCTCTTGTCTACCTATTCAGTCTTGGTGCCCTAGGGAAGCCCATTTCTGCTCTGCAATTGTGGTCTAGGATAACCTAGGCAAAAAGTAAGCCCTATCAGAAAAACAACTAAAGCACAATTGATGAGAGGCAAAGCTCAAGGGGTACAAAGCTCGACTAGCAAATATAAAGCATCAATTAAAAAAGAAAAAAGCTGGTGTGGTGGCTCATGCCTGTAATCCTAGCTATTTAGGAGGCTGAGATCTGAAGACCGAGGTTCAAAGTCAGTCCAGACACTAAGTCTGTGAGACTCATAGGGAAGCGGGAATCGTGGTGCAAAGGCTCAAAGGGAAGGGTGGGAGACTTGAACTGAAGAGCTCAAGGACAACACCCAGGCCCAGAGTTCAAGCCCTACAATCAACCAAAAGAAAAAATAATTTTAAAAATTGTAGTAAACAGAACACGTTTACTTAATTCTCTAACCCAGATTATTGATAATAAACAAGATTCATTTAACAAAGTAGGAAAAGATGGAATATCTGAAAAGTACAAGTAATGTTTGTAACAAGAAAAGTTATAAATCAAATGTATTAGTGATATTTGAAGCGCAGCAGAGAAACGGTTAACACAGTGGGACAAAAAGTACCACTAATTCTAAACTTAAACTGTAGGTTCATAAACATACAGAAGTCTGTTGAAAATGATAAAGTACACTCACAGAAAACCTAAAACGCACACACCCATTCTCTTCTATTTCACAAGTATAGTGAAGCTACACTGTTAGTCTCCAAATAAAGGCATGGAAACTAAGAAAACATCAAGACAAAAGGAAAAGTGCAGAATGTAAAACAAACTTCTTTTTTCAAATTTTGCTTTTAACACACATGCAAAGTATATTAGAAACTCCGAAAAGTTAAATTAGGCTAAAACAATCCATTTTGGAGATATGAATATGTTTACTTCCAAATGCTATCAGAGAATGTACCAGAATATGTGAAGGGCGGCTTCCCGGAGACCCATGTTCTGAGAGCTGACCGAGTCAAAGAGGAACTTCAAGCCTTCAGGCCACTGGTTGTTGCCGTCCTCATCTGCAAGGGAAGAAATCTAGGCATGAGGCGTGCTAGTCCAACCCCAAAACATTAGGGGTACACCTTCCAAGCTGCACAAGCCCCACTGAAAACATGCAATAGTGCAAATGTCATTTGCTCTATAGTTTTATTTTTATACCAGACTTGAGGATTGAACTCCAGGCCTGAGCACTGTCCTTGCGCTTTCTCAAGGCTAGGTCTCTACCACTTAAGCCACAGCACTATTTCCGGCCTTTTCTATGTATGTGGAACCCAGGTCTTGGGGCATGCTAGGTAAGCACTCTACCAGTAGAGTAGAGTAAGTAGGCAAGCACTCTACCACTCCTGGCCCCGCTCTACAGCTATAGAAGTTTCAATAAAATCAAGTCTTGTTTTTTTGGGTCAGTCATGGTGCTGGGCGTGGTCCCTGTGCTCTTCAGAAGCTCAAGGCTCATGTTCTACCACTTTAAGACACAGTGCCACTTCCAGTTTTCTAGTGGTTAACTGGAGATAAGAGTCTCATGGACTTGCTGGGCGCTGGGGCTCACACCCGTAATCCTAGCTAATCAGGAGGTTGAGACCTGAGGATTGTGGTTCAAAGCCAGCCCAGGCACTGAAGAGTGAGATTCTTATCTCCAATTAATCACCAGAAAAGGGAAAGTGGGGCTGTGGCTCAAGGGTTAGGTGGTAGCCTTGAGCCAAAGAGCTCAGGGACAGTGCCCAGGCCCAGAATTCATGCCCCCCACCAAGTTTCCTGGACTTAAGTGCCCAGGCTGGCTTTGAACTGCATTCCTCAGATCTCAGTCTCCCGAGTAGCCAGGATCACAGGAATGAGCCAACAGGGCCCAGCTAAAATTAAGTCTTTTTTCCCTCATTTGTCATAATCAGTAGAAACCTTGGGCTCTTCTAGCAGAGGTTTATGCTAGAACAAAGCCTAGATACATAAGGCCATATAGTATGATGCTAAATGAAAGGACCTCCAGGATATAGAAACAAAAGCCATATAATGATTATTATCCTTAATGTACTTTGTTACCTCTCATTTCTTTTTGTTGTCTCTTGGTTATCTTATATTGTTACAGTATTTCACCTTGTTATCTGATATGTGTATTTGGTTGTTTGAAATGGGATAGGGAAGGGGGGAAAACAAGATGAAGGGTGAGGGTGGGGGGAGGGAAATGGGGACCAAGAAGAGAAAGGGTATCAATGTTTGTGTAGTAATGCACCTTCTATCTGGTAAATGTAATGTAACCCTTCTATTAATTACAATAAAAAATATATGAAAAATAAAATCAAGTCTTTTAACCATAAAAACCACCAAAATCGGGCCGGGAGTTTGGCCTAGTGGTTAAAGTGCTTGCCTAGCATGCATGAAGACCCGGGTTCGATTCCTCGGTACCACATACATAGAAAAAAGCCGGAAGTGGTGCTGAGGCTCAAGTGGTAGAGCTCTAGCCTTGAGAAAGTCCAAGGACAGTGCTCAGGCCCTGAGCTCAAGCCCAGGACTGGCAAAAAAAAAAAAAACCCACCAAAATCTTATTAAAAACTTCATGTATATCTACGTTTACATAAAGATGTTAGCATGGTCATTTCTTTCTTTTTCTTTTTCTTTTTTTTTTTGGCAGTCCTGGGCTTGAGCTCAGGGCCTGAGCACTGTCCTTGAACTTTCTCAAGGCTAGAGCTCTACCACTTGAGCCTCAGCACCATTTCCGGCTTTTTTCTATGTATGTGGTACCGAGGAATCGAACCAGGGTCTTCATGCATGCTAGGCAAGCACTCTACCAACTAGGCCAAACTCCTGACCCCAAGCATGGACATTTCTAAGGAGAATTTAAACAGCGGGAAGCAGATTGTACAAATATTTGACTAAATCCTTTATATGCAGTATTATTTTGGTTTAAAAGAAGTCAATGCTGATATTTGATAGCAAAGTCTTAAAACCAAAATAATGACTATTTTCAATCCAGAGAAGATATGTATATTTCGCACGGCTTGTGGTGTGATGTGTATTGATTTTAGGCTTTTTCAAATAGGGTCTTCCTAAAGTGACCTAATGTGCCATAGAATATGCTGTATAGCCCAGACTGTCCTTGGATTTAAGTTGCCCTTGCATGTGATTGCAAAGGGCTGGGATTTGAGGTATGTGCTACCAGGCTGGGCACATTCTTTATAGTTTTGGGTTTTTTTTTTTCCCCCCTTGTGCTGGTACTTGGGCTTGAACTCTGTTTTGGGAACTGTCTTTGAGATTTTTTTGCTCAAGGCTAGTGCTCTATTGCTTGAGTCACAGGTTCTACTTTCAGACTTTTTGGAGGTTAATAGGAGATAAGAAGATAAGAACCTTATGAACTTTTCTGCCTGGGCTGACTGCAAGCTGCTCTCCTCAGATGTCAGTATCTGGAATAGCTGGGATTACAGGAGTGAGCCAACTGTGCACAGCTACTTTATATATATATGTAAAAAGTTATTTTAAGGCCGGGCGGTGGCTCACGCCTGTAATCCTAGCTACTCAGGAGGCTGAGATCTGAGGATCAAGGTTCAAAGCCAGCCCAGGCACAAAACGAACTGACACTCTTAAATCCAATTAACTTCTAGAAAATGGGAAGTGGGGCTTAGCTCAAGGGTAGAGCGGTAGCCTTGAGCTGAAGAGTTCAGGGATAGCACCCAGGCCAAGTTCAAGCCACATGACCCCCCCCAACACACAAAAAGCTATTTTAACAAGACTTTAAAAATACAGATTTTAAAATGATTCTTTAAAAAAAATGATACTTTGTAGTAAGAAAACTATTTTTCTAGTTAAGAGATTTACTGACATCCTATGTTACAAAGACCTGAAGAGTAGCCCTGAAGTTTGAGGCTAGTCTGGGCAATAGGTTGTTTCTTTTTGGAAGTAAAAAAAAAAAATCAGGTACCTATATGGGAAGCCAGCTACCTATGCAGGTAAAAGCTGAGGTCTAAAGTTCCCTGTCTGAAGCCAGTTGGACAGTAATGTCCATGAGATTCTGGCACTGTGGCTCCAAGCGATACTGTGCTACCCTTGAGCAGAAAAGCTCACAAAGAGTGCATAGGTCCTGAGTTCAAGCTCCATGACTGACAAAAGCAATAAAAATAAAACACTGTGAGGCTTGCTGGGACATTAAAACAGAAGAAAACATTTCTCACCCCTTTAATTGTGGAGTTTAAGGGTTTTGCATATGTCAGGCAAGCTATATCCCTAACGTATAACAAAATGCCCCTAATCTAAACTGCCCCTTTAACAACAACATAATTATGTTTAAAGTGGGGAATAAGATAGCTGCTTAAAAAAACACACAAAACAGAAAACTAAAAATTGACCCTAGCCTTTCACCATGCACAAGCATTAACTCAAAGTGGATCAAAGACCTCAACGTCAGACCAGAAACCGTGAAACTGCTACATGATAAGAGTAGGAGAGACACTGGAGCTCATAGGCACAGGCACAAGATTCCTGAACAGAATCCCAGGGTCATAACAGATTGGAGAGAGACTCGATAAATGAGACTACCTAAAAATAAAAAGTTTCTGCACAGATAAAAACATAGCTACTCAAGTAGAAAGATAGCCAACCAACTTAGAAAAGATATTTACCAATAACACATCTGACAAATGCTTAATATCCGGTATCTACAGGGAACTCAAGAAACTAATCCCCCCAAACCCAACAAACCATTCACTAAATGGGCAAGGGAACTAAAGAGAGACTTATCAGAAGAAGAGATTAAAATGGCAGAAAAGCATATGAGAAAATGTTCATCATCTATGGTCATAAAGGAAATGCAAATAAAAACAACCCTAAGATACCACCTTACCCCAACAAGAATGGCCAAGATTTTGAACTCAGACAATGACAGTTGTTGGCAGGGTTGTAGAGAAAAAGGAACCCTACTACACTGCTGCTGGAACTGTAAACTAGTTCAGCCAGTCTGGAAAGCAGTGTGGAGGTTTCTTAAAGAACTGAAAATAGACCTTCCCTACGATCCCGCCATACCACTTCTGGGCATCTACCCTGAACATCTTAACCCAAGATATGATAAGGACACCTGCTCAGCTATGTTTATCTCTGCACTATTCACAATACCCAGGCGATGGAAACAATCCAGATGCCCTACTGCAGATGAATGGATACAGAAAATGTGGTATATATACACAATGGAATTCTACATAGCCAACAGACAAGATAAAATAATGGCATTTGCAGGGACGTGGATGAATCTAGAGCAAATCATGTTGAGTGAGACAAGTCAAGATCAAAGGAAGAGGACTCAATATTTGCATACCCAATGCTATGGACATGGTATTGGAAATATAAACGTAACTACATAGACATAAAAACCTATGACTCTATAGACATAATGTTTTATTTCATAAATTGATATGTATCTATGATATACAAACCCTTAGCCTAATTTTGATTATGTTCTAAAAACTAAGTGCCAGTGATTGTATATATAGATTCCATTCTTGAATACTCGTTTGTTAAAGATGTCATTCGAAATATGTACAGATCAATGTTAATAAATTCTTTAATAAAAAAAAATCCTGAGTAGTCTGATAAAAAAAAAAAAATCACACAAAAAAATCCTGAGTAGTCCGTGGTGGTACATGGACTACTGTAATCCCAGCATTTGGGAGGCAAAAGGATTGGAGTCTGGGGCCAACCTAGGCTACACAGCAAGACTCTGCCTCCGAAAACCATCTATGCCAGAAGAGTCTGGAAATATTTTCATGAGATTTTAATTAAATGTAAGCCAGGTGCAATGGCCCACGCCTGTAATCCTAGCTAATCAGCAGGCTGAGATCTGAGGATCTTGGTTCAAAGCCAGCCCTGGCACAACAAAAGGACCTGAGACTCTTATCTCCAATTAACCTCTGTGGCTGTGGCTCCAGGGTAGGTCCATAGCCTTGAGCTGATGAGCTCAGGGACACCACCCAAGCCCAGAGTTCAAGCCAAAAAAAAAAAAAAAAAAAAAAAGCAGATGCTGGTCAGGAGGGATCTCTACTACACAGTTGGTGGGAGTATAAACCACTCTAGAAAGCAGTATGGTGATTCCTCAAAAGACTAAACACAGAGCTCCCCTATGACCTAATAATTCCACTCCTTGGAATTTACCCAAATGTCTAGAAACAAGGACACACTAAAGCCACTAGCACAATGATGTTCACTGCAACATTATTTACCATAGCTAAGATATGGAGTCAACCCAGATGCCCCTCAGGAGATGAATGGATCAAGATGTAGCATTTAGATATAATGGAATTCTATGCTGCAGTTAGAAAGAATGACATCACCCCATTCATAAGGAAATGGAAATACTTGGAAAAAAAATCATATTAAGGTGAAAAAAGACAGACCCAAAGGAACACAGACTCCATGATTTCCCTCATTTGTAATAATTAGTACATATCTAGGATTCTCCTAGCAGAGGATCACAATAGCTCAAAAGCTATGTACATAGGGTCATACAAGGTGAGACTAAATGAAATAAACTCAGTTATGGAAACAAGAGGTTTATCTTTGTGACTGTTGTTCTTACTGTACTATGTAAAGTTATTTTTCTCTTTTTTTTCCCCACTTCTCATGTGGTTGCTGTATCTGTTGCCTGCTACGCTGTATATACACTTATTTGTTTATTCTTGAAATAGGGAAGGGGGAAAACAAGATGACTGCGAGGAGGAGGAAGGGGGACAAAAACATGAGAAGAGTGATCCATGTGTGAGAAGTAACATACCCACTACCTAATCAACGTAACTAAGCCTTCTATACATTATCCCAACAATAAAATACAATTAAAAAAAGTGGTGCTGAGGCTCAAGTGGTAGAGTTCTAGCCTTGGGAAAATCCAAGGACAGTGCTCAGGCCCTGAGCTTAAACCCAGGACTGGCAAAAACAAAAAACAAAACAACAACAACAACAACAAAAACTTGTCATATTAAGTCTGTAAGAATTAGATATCAGAAAGAATTATTCTCTAAGGTAGATGCCAGTGGCTCGTGCCTGTAGTCTAGCTACTCAGGAAGCTGAGGCGTGGTTCAAAGTCCGAGCCAGCCCGAGCCAGCCAACGAGATTCTTATCTCCAATTAACCACCAGAAAACAGCAAGTGGCGCTGTGGCTCAAGTGATAGAGCACTAGCCTTGAGCTGATCAGGGACTGTGCCCAGACCGAGGTTATGCCCCACAATATGTGTGGGGGGATTATACTCTATTGGCTGAATTTAAAGAAGACTTCTTCATTACTGATTGACGAGATAAAAAATATCAAGTACCACACACAATCCATAATATTGTCCTATACAAGCCTCTTGTCCCAAGAAGGCTTTCAACTATCATCAGTATGAAGCATAGCAATTTAACAGCTGAGTATAGGGTTTATCAGTATATGTACATCAATAGCCAATACAGTACATGGAATCCTTTGCTGTCTATCTCAATCAGCAAGCTGAACCATCAGTTAGCCTGGCTTGCAAAACTTTACAGAAAGGGGAACTATAGCTAAAAACTTTGAAGCAAATGACAAGATTATTTTTCCATATGGATATTTTGAATAGCAACTGGTTAGGTATTATGACTGGATTCTGTAAACATCTGTAATTTCTGGCTCTAAATGAAAAGTTCATAGTCACATCCACGTTAGATGGAATAAACATTCCTGTGATATTCACGAATCATGTCCTCAAAGATTCTATTAAAAAAAACATAGGGTAATGGAAATACAAACGTAACTATATAGACATAAAAACCTACGACTCTATAGACAATGAATCTATCTAATAGCCTTTCCTTGTAACCTAATAATGAATGTATCTATACACATACCTATTAAGTTCCTGGCCAATTCTGCAGCAATATCACAAATTTTTTTCCTCATGCTAGATTGTGTTTCCATCTGAATAATCATCAGCAGTTCACTCTTGATGGCAGTCTGAACGTCTGATGGCAGAGCGGGATAGACTTCATCAAACGCAGAGGACAAAAGACGTCTCAGGAGAACGGCAGCCATTTGTCTAGCCTACAAACAGATACCATTAATACCTCCAAGTCTTACAAGAAAAAAACTTTGCCTCTGCCACTTTAACATTTGCCTTTTAAAAAAAAGAGTCCAGTGCGGTGGCTCACACCTGTAATCCTAACTATTCAGGAGGCTGAGATCTGAGGATTGGTGTTCAAAGCCAGCCTGGACACTAAAGTCTGAGAGACTCTTAGAGACTCTTATCTCCAATTAACCACTAGAAAAATGGGAAGTGGGGCCATGGCTCAAAGGTTAGGGTGGTAGCCTTGACCTGAAGAGCTCAGGGACAGTGCTAGGGCCCAGAGTTCAAACCCTCAGACCCACAAAAAGAGAAAAAAAAAAAAAAAAGCAATTAGAATATTTTGGGCTAATAACGTGGCTTAGTGGTAGAGTGCTTGCCTAGCATGCATGAAGCCCTGTGTTAATTCCTCTACCACATAAACAGAAAAAACCAGAAGTGGCAGTATGACTCAAATGGTAGAGCGTTATAGCCTCGAGCAAAAGAAGCTCAGAAAGAGTGCCCAGGCCCAGAGTTCAAGCCTCACCATATACAACAAAAGAAGACTCTGCTGCCAGGTGCAGTGGCTCATTCCTGTAATCCTACTTACACCTGTAATAGCTACTCAGGAGGCTGAGATCTGAGGATCTCCTGTGGCTCTAGACTTGAGCAGAAAAGTTCAGGGACAACGCTCAGGCCCTGGGGTAGGGCAGTAAGTAACCTTGAACTGAAGAGAGCTCAGGGATATTGCACAGGCCCAGAGTCAAAGCCCCAGGATCAATTGGAAAAAAAAAAGTCAAGCAACTCTGAATTTGGCACACTAGGCAATTTGTTAAAAACCATAACTTTCAAAAAGTCTCTCAGTTCCTAAGAATATCTTTAGCCCTGATTCATGTAGAGATGAACAGAGATGTGTAGATAAAATATATTACTTCAAAATATTTGGCAATATCGGGCCGGGAGTTTGGCCTAGTGGTAGAGTGCCTGCCTAGCATGCACAAAGACCCTGGTTTGATTCCTCAGTACCACATACATAGAAAAAGCCAGAAGTGGAGCTGGGAGTTTGACCTAATGGTAGAGTGACTGCCTAGCATGCACGAAGACCTGGGTTCAAGTCCTCAGTACCACATACCCAGAAAAAAAAAACAAACCCACAGAAGTGGTGCTGTGGCTCAAGGTAGAACACTAGCTTTGAGGAAAGCCCAAGGACAGTGCTCAGGCCCTGAGCTCAAGCCCAGGACTGGCAAAAAAAAAAAAAAAGGCAATATGAAAATACTAAATGATCATATTTTTTTCTTTGGAATAAACAGTTTCATTAATGGAGTACTTCAAAAGTTACAGTAACAGGGTTGGGAGTGTAGCCTAGTGGTACAGCGCTCGTCTAGTATGCATGAAGCCCTGGGTTTAATTCCTCAGTACCATATATTCAAGAAAAAGCCGGAAGTGGTGCTGTGGCTCAAGTGGCAGGGCGCTAACCTTGGGCAAAAAGTGTTTAAGGACAGTGCCCAGGCCGAGTTCAAGCCCCAGGACTAGCTAAAAAAAAAAAGTTACAGTAATACCTATAGTCTATATAACTTTAGAACTTTAGCAAGCAGTTCTAGAAACACCTACACAGAAAATAATTCTCATCATGCACTCTGCTCATAATGCAATACCCCAGTTCCTTTTGTAAGAATGTGAGTCTCAAATATGAAAAAAATTTACCTCCTCAGCAGCTGTTGTATTTCTGATGGCTTGCAAGAGGAATGTGATCTTTGATTGGCCTGGGATATTCTCATAGGTTTCCTACATGGAAAAGAAAACCACAAGTTAGGATATCATTAGAAAACCTCACGAATAAGCAAGTGAAAGGAATGAAGTACAGAGCAGAAAGCAGAGGAGGAGCATTGTATAGAAGCAGTCTACACCTAGGGTTCAAGTTTCCTTTTGTGATGTAAACTATACTCAGGTTAAGCACAGTGATTTCCAAGCAGCTACTTGGTTCTTTTCTATCCATGCTTGTTAAATAGATGTTGCTCAGGTTTCTGTACATGCTTCAACTTATACTCTGGTTCCTAAAATTCATGGCCTAAAAAGGCTAAAAAAAAAAAAAAAAAAACCAAACCAGGTCAAATATGACTTGGCTTATGTGCTTTGAAATAAGTGCTCACTTAATATCACCTCATAGTCTGGAAAGCTACTTAAGGCTATGTAAAACTGCTCAACTCACCACTACTTCCAACCACCAGATGCATCCCTAACATTAGGCATGTCAGTGAAAGGGGAGTATTCAAATTTTTTATGTTAACCTTATCTTTCAAGTGAGGATTACTCACAAAAATGTCTGTACTCAAAGAGAAATTTAGCCAAGAGACTTTAGTATCATTCCTTGGCGTATTAATAAAGGACTCTGTGACTTAGAACATACTTCTCTGTTAATGATGTAAAATCAGAACAAATTTGTTCACAATAAAAAGATGACCTAAATTAAAAGCAGACTGTCAGGATGGATCCAAAAGCAAGCTTTAGTAGATGCATATGCACATACAAAAATTATAACAATGGGCCTGGAGTTTGGCCTATTGGTAGAGTGCTTGCCTAACATGCATAAAGACCCAGGTTCAATTCCTCAGTACCATATACATAGGAAAAGCCAGAAGTAGTGCTGTGGCTCCAGTGGCAGCACTCTAGCCTTAATAAAGTCCAAGGACAGTGCTCTAAGGCCCTGTGTTCAGGCCCCAGGATTGGCAAAAAAAAAAAAATTAAATTAAAAAAAATGTATATATTCTAACAATTCTTTCCATTGTAGAAATCAACTTAAGTACACATATGTGGATTTTTTTTTTCCTCCAGAAAGAGCTGACCCTTAACTCTTATTCATCCACTAAAATAGGTAACAATTTCTTACAGGGCTAACCTAGGGCTTTGCCCACGCTCACTATATGGCACACCTCTACAGTCTCTGAACAAAAAAAGGGAGAAACGTGCACTCACAGATCTTCTAAGTACCTCTGGAGATATTGACATCCTGGAAATATTGACAAATAGTGTGTGTGTGGGAGGCTTAAAATGATCAAGTGAGAGATCAAAGATAATGGAAGAGAGAATTCTGCTCAGAGGCTTTGTCCTATCTCTGGCACACTTCAGTTCTAAGTTTCATCCCTGAGGGCTTCCTCAACTGCAACCTTCCTACAGCCAAGGGCTATTTGGATATATTTACAACAGCATTGCAGGCCATACAAAATTATCAATACCAGCACATGGCCTGGGTCATCTAAGAAACTGTCAAATCATTTCCTAAAGTGGCCCCACCCCTGCCAATATCAAAGTTCCATTTATATCAAAGGTCACACAGACAGGGGCACACGATTTTCAAACATCTTATTCTAGGAAAGACCAGATTTTGGGGGGAAGGATTTTTTTTTTTGGTGGGTCATAGGGCTTGAACTCTGGGCCTGGGCCCTGTCCTGAGCCTTTCAGCTCAAGGGTACCGCTCCTTACCTCCAGAGCCACAACCCTACTCCCCCTTTTCTAAAGATTAATTGGAGATAAAGAGTCTTTCGATCTTTAGCACTGCTATTCTCAGATCTCAGCCTCCACAGCAGCTAGGATTATAGGCATGAGGCATCTTGCTAGATATGTGTGGGGGAGATCTTAAGATCTGCTAATATCCTCAAGTTCCTCTCTTTTAAGAGGCATACAGGACTTGAACAATGCTTAAAAAAATACTGTGCCAAATGCATTCACAGCTAAGGAGAGGTTGGTCTGAACTTATTTAAAAAATGAGATAACTTATGTAAAGATATTGCCAAGACGATTGCAAAAAATGGCTATGTGCCTTGAATTCACTTTAAAAAAAAAATCAAAGCAACTGAAAAAAAAAAAAAAAACCCAGTAATTTTCACACACACAAACTCCAAAAACTCAGTGGGGAAGGGGTGTGTTGGCTCACACCTGCAATCCTAGCTACTCAGGAGGTTGGTATCTGAGGACAGCAGTTCAAAGTCAGCCAAGCAGGAAACTAGGAGACTCTTATCTCCAACTAACCACCAGAAAACCAGAAGTAGGGCTAAGTGGTAGACGGAGGTGCTAGCCTTGAGTAAGGAAGCTCAAGGACAGCACCAAGACCCTGAATTCAAGCTCCATAACCAAAAATCTGCAGGGACGGGACTGTAGCTAGAGGTAGAGGGAGAGCATGCACAATGTCCTAGGTTCTAATGCACAGTACAGTAACACTATCACAATCCTTTAATTTCCTGCTTATGGCATATCAGATGCTATAAAGGATTACAATTTAAATCAAGTATTTTTGTTTTGTTTTAAACTTCACTCTCTGGAAATATGCATCAGTGGTAGACTACTTGTTAGCATGCATGAAGCCCTAGGCTCATTCCTCAGTACTATGTAAGTGGCACTGAGGCTCAAGTGCTAGACTGCTAGCCTTAAGCAAAAAGAAGCTCAAGGAGAGTGCCCAGGCTCTGAGTTCAAGCCCCAGTACTGGCAAAAGAAAGGAGAAAAGAAATCTATCTTTGCTCAAGTAGGACTACTGATGTGATGGTGCTAATTAGATTAGCAAAATAGTCAACATTCGAAAATGAATTAGAAGTTAGTGATAGGAACATATGCCCATGAGAGAATCTTCAATATAGTTCACCATGATAATCAAATGGTGGCCAAATCCAATGGCTTTTTTTTTTTTTCCCCTGTCCTTGGTCATGGGGCTTGAACTCTGGGGCCTGGGCATGGTATCTGAGCTCTTCAGCTCAAATTACTGCCCTACCACCCCTTGAGCCACAAGGCCACTTCTTGTTTTCTAGGGGTCAGTTGGACTTTATTGCCCTGGCTGGCTTTGAAAGGTGATCTCAGCCTTCTGAGTAGCTAGGATTACAGGCCTGAGCCATTGTGCCCCATCTTGGGCCTTAAACTCAGGACCTGAGCATTGTCCTTGGGCTAGGCTAGAGCTCTACCACTTGACCCACAGCACCACTTCCAGCTTTTTTCTATGTATGTGGTACCACGGAATTGAACCTAGATTTTCATGCATGCTAGGCAAGCACTCTACCACTAGGCCAAACTCCCAGTCCCTGGCTCTAGCTTCTATTCCTAGCTTCTCAGGTAGAAGCCGTGCCAGTGAAACATTCTTCTTTTTCTTCTTTTTTTTAAAAAGGTCCAAAATCTGCACTGGAACTCAGTATCTGACATGCTTTCAATTACTGGCTTGCACTCTTATCAACTATGCCATGATTCCAGCTCCCCGCCTCCTATGTGTACCAAAAAAAGTACAACTAAGAGATAGAGCACCCTGCCTTGAGCAGAAAAAGCTCAGGGGCAGCACTTAGGCCCTGAGTTCAAGCCTCAGGACTCACACCCACACAGGGAAAAAAAATGTGATAAACATATCAAAAACATGGCCAAATGGCTTGGCAAGTGTTATCTCTTTCTAACTTTCCACAGATGTTTAGAAAGTTCCATGTCATCCTTGCATTCCAAGTACCTAGACATTGGAATACAGCAAATACGGTCGAGTATTTCTAAACCTATTCTTAGCACTCATCCAGATAGGTGCAGTGAACATTCCCAGCCTTGTGGCAGACAGCTTCAGCTCCATTTGATTCTACCACATGTAATCATGCTGTGTCAGGATTTTGCCTCCCTCTTCCCAGCCCACAAAGGCAAAATGCTAATGAGTACTCATCTCACTCATTCCATAAATATGTATGCGGAGCCTATTCTTATGGGAGAAGATGGAAGGGGGACAAGCAACTTTCTCAACACCTTGATCCAATTAGATTCTTCAGTCTGCTACCCCACCTTTTATTTAAATCTCAACAATGAAGTTCTGTATTAGGATCAATGAAGTACTAAGTCAACACGGACAATATGCATGCTTATGATTAACAAGATGCTTAAGTGTGTATCACATGCAGGTTCAACTTCAAACGACTTGTCAATTATTCAATTGCTTATTTACATATGCATTTGAAACTTAGAAACATTTTCTATGTTGAAGAGAAAACTTCAAGATGTAAGTCTTAAAATGGGGACAAAAACTTGAGGTGTATCAATGCGTGAGACGTAATGCACCTACTATCTGGTGACTATAACTGTAGCCCCTCTATACATTACAAGAAAAAAAATAGTCGTATTGTAGTTGATTTTATATTTGAATAATCTCCCTAGTCAATTGGTATTGTGTCAAACAAGTAATTTTTTTTCTTTTTACTTTTTTTGTTGTTGTTTGGGGGGGAGGGTAGGCGAGTCCAGGGCATGAACTCAGGAGCCTGGGTACTGTTTCTGAGCCTCTCTGCCCAAGGGTAACACTACCACTTGAGCCACAGTGCCATTTCCAACCTTTTCTGTTTATGTGGTACTGAGTATTTAAATCCAGGGTTTCATGCATGCTGAGCATGCACCCTACCACTACGCTACCTTCTCAACTTAAGTTTTTTGTTTTGGTTGGTCATGGGGCTTGAACTCTGGGCCTGGGTGCTGTCTCTGAGCCCTTCAGCTCAAGGCTAGTGCTCTACCACTTGAGCCACAGCACCAGTTCCTGTTTTCTGTGGTTAATTGGAGATAAGTCTCAAGGACTTTCATGCCCCCGCTGTCTTTGAACCAGGATACTCAGGTCTCAGCCTCCTGAGTAGCTAGGATTAACAGGCTCGTGAGCCACCAGTATTCAGCTAGGTATTTTTGTCTAAGTAAATTACAAAGATATATACTAATACTTACTAATTCTTTAGTTTAGAAAATACTGTTATATTTTATTAAATTTCTAAGAAATTTCTATGTGTGTTCAGTCATTTCCCAAATACTTTCCTAAAAAGCTTTACATACAAACCAGCTAGGTCAAATTAAGAACATTTTGCCAGGAACGGTGGCTCATGCCTGTAATCCTAGCTACTCAGGAGGCTGAGATCTGAGGATTGTGGTTCAAAGCCAGCATTAAAGACCTTGAGAGTCTTATCTTCTATTAATCACCAGAAGGGGCGAGGTAGTCTTGATTGGAAGAGCTCAAGGACATCACCTAGTCCAAGGAATCCAAGGGATAAGTGGTAGCCTTAAGCTGAAGAGCTCAAGGACAAGGCCTGGGCCCAGAGGTCAAGTCCCAGGATGGGACCTCCCCCCAAAAAAAGAAAAGAAAAATTTGGAGCCAGTAGTGTGGACTAGTGGTAGAACGCTTGTCTTGAATGCACGAAGCCCTGGGTTTGACTCATCAGCACTACATACGCAGAAAAAACTGGAAGAGGGGTTGTGGCTCAAGTGGCAGAGCAAGAGCCTTGAGCAGAAAGTGTCAAAGGACAGTGGCCAGGCCCTGAGTTCAAGCTCCAGGACCGGCAAAAAAAAAGGAAGAAAATTTTGTATCAGTGGTAAATTTACATTAAAATATATTGAGGATATACAAAGAAGAAATGTAGTATCTGAATGTTTTCACTAATAAAGAGACCAAAAGAATAACAGTATTTATTTCCAATTATTCTGTATGAGAAAATGTGCTGAATGCTGCTAAATATCCCCAAAGTTATGGGATAAAAGATTTACTGCAGGCACCAATTGGAACTCAAGCTCAACCAGACACTGGTATTTAGTTCAATGGAAGAGAGATTCCCTACCAGGCTTGACAATAGAGACTTAAGCAACTGGAGGGAAGGAGGGAGAATTAAACTAGCTTACTAATTACAATGCAGTTCTGCTTTGTAACACATGAATATTTCTGAGTTAGGATTAAGAACTTTGGTAAAGGAAAAAAGCATCTAAAGGGAGCAGAAAGCATCAGAACGTTATAATTCTAAATGCAACTTCAGGATACAACTCATGACTAATATTTCTAAATACAAATGGTTTTTTATTCTACCAACAGAAAGCTTGCCAAGAGGTATACATCTAAAATATTTCAAAGATGACAATGGAAACCTCAATTATTCAATCATAGGGGGCTGCTTATGTTTATCAATATAATGGTCTTTAGCTGTTTCTAAATTGTGTGGCAATGTGAAATATACTAAGGTACAAAATAATGTGTGTGTATTGTAAATTCATTCATATAAAAACGTGGAGACTTCGGCCTGGAGTTTCCCCTTGTGGTAGAGTGCTTGCCTAGCATGCAATTCCTCAGTATCACATAAACCGAGAAAGCCAGACGCGGTGCTGTGGCTCAAGTGGTAGAGAGCTAGCCTTGAACACAGGCTCAGGGATAGAGCCTAGGCCCTGAGTTCAAGGGCCAGGACTGGCAAAACAACAACAACAACAACAACAACAACAACAACAAATCTTGGTGGGCACGCCAGTACAGAAATCCTATGGGCTAAAAAAAAAAAAATGTCCTGTATGAATTTTTACCACGAGCATGTATTGCCATGTTTAATAATGAACAAGAAATTAAAAAAAACTATCAAAATAAAATGAGTAGTTTTAAGAGTTTTTTTTTTTCCTATAGACGTGAAGTTCCAGAATACTTCCCCCATTCTTGAATCATGAGGTGTGACCAAGCACTTAATTCAAAGCACGAGATGCCACTGACTTAAATAACTCTACAGATTCCTTAAGCCACCGAGTCCAAAAGGGGACCTGTCAATTTCACTAGCCGAAAGATATACCTGCTCTGTCGGGGGAAAAAAAAAAAACAAAAAAAGTCTGTACATCTTTCCGTGAATGTCAGTTACTTGGTTGCTAAGAAGTCCAAGTGAACAGGTTTGAGGGTCGCCTGCAAAGTTTCTGCCTTTCTTGGAAGTTTATCTCCCACAGCGGTGTCTCAATACTGGCATGGTTAGCAGTTCTACCCAGCCCAAGGCCGTGAGATCTGAGGTCGGTTCTGAAGCCTCGACCACACGGTACTGGCCCAATTACACCACGGAAGTCCCGGGATGTGGCCATTAGAGCCCGCAAGTCTCTAGGGATGGAAGGGAACGGGTCGGAGGGAGGGGGAAGCTGCTTAGGAAGACAAGCTTCAAGGCAACTTCAACCCAAGCGGGTCTGGGGACGGAGAGCGAGCGGCTTCCGATCGTCAGGAGGGCTCGGTGGGGAAGGGGAAGGGTCGGGCGGGGCGGCGGGGAGCGTGGTGCCGGGGCCCGGCGCTCGCAGCCCCGGCGGGGCGGCGTGCCAGGGCGCAGCCGCACGTGTGCGCGGGGCCAAGTGGAGGCAACCGGCGCCGCGGCGGCCGGGCCGGAAGGGCCGGGCGGGAGCCTCGGGCCCCGCTCCGCACACGTGGGCTGCGGGCCGCCGCCCGCCGGGCTCGGCCTGGCGCGGCGCTGCCGAGAGGCCGAGGCCCCCCGCGTCGGGGCACGGCCGGCGCGCCGGCGGGGAGGGGGGGGCGCGGGGACCCGGGCAACGAGCTCGCTTACCTCCGCCTGTTTCCGGACCACATTGTCGGGGCTGAGCAGGTTTCCCAGGAGCAGGTAGAACTGTTGCTGCTCCGCCGCGGCCGCCGCCATTGCGCTAGGCGTGAGAGAGAGAGGAGGGGGGGGGGAGACAGAGAGACGGAGGAGAGGGAGGGGTGGGAGCCGTGAGGCGCGCTGGCGGCCGGCGGGAGGAGCGGGGCGGGCCCAGCACGGGGACCGGCACCAGCGGTGGCGCGGGGCTGGGGGCCGGGCGGGAAAGGGCGGGGCAAAGGGGACAGGGGGGGAGGACAGGGCGGGGCTTCGTGTCCTCTCACCCCGGTCGCGGCCGCCGGAGCCGGCGCCTCATTGGCCCGTGGCAGGGGGCGTGGCTTAGGCCTCTCCTCTAGGGCCGAGCCGATTGGCCACGCATCCTGCCGTACCGTCACTGGCGGCGCGCGGCGGATCGCCGGGCTGGGCCTGAGGGATTCGCGGCTGGACTTGGGGCTGGGGCCTAGGCGGTCTCTCCCCTGACGTTTGGGAACGAGCTGGCGTGGCTGGCCGTGGCCGGGGTGGGGGGGGACACGGGGCCCAGTAGGGGCAGGGGCGGGGGAGGAGGAGGAAGAAGGGGAGGAGCGGGCTGCTGAGCGCGGGAAATTCCCGCGCCGCGGGCTAGCTCACCGCCCGCTCCCAACTTGTGGCCTAAGGAGCGGATCCCACCCTCTCGGCCTCCGGGCCGGATCCCAGGTGCCGCCTTCCTACTTGAGCACCGTTCCCTAGCCTTCGCAGACCCCTCCTCAGACCCCTCCCCGGGCGGTGCCCCGGGCCACCCCTTGCGCCGCGGCGCTGACCGGTGACTCACTCCCGAGGCCGGCCCGGAAGGGGGGTTGTGGGCCCTGGGCTCGCCCCCTCCCCATCCCGTCCTCCCGGCGCGTCCACGTTGCGCTCGTGCTCCCACCCCAGCGTCCCTGACTGCCCCTTGTGTGTGTGGGGGGGGGTCCTTAAACCCTCTCCGATTGGGAGAAGGCGGGGGAGACACTGCCCTCCCCGGAGGGACCCCCATTTGTAGGGCTGGATGGTTCTGGCACATCTGCCTTGGCCGCGTGCAGGTCAGAGGACACTTGGCACCAAGGCCCTCCTGTGTCCATTGTGCCCTTGGGCCAAGAGTGACAGTGCTGAAAACTCGTCCTCTGTTCCTTGTGTGAATAATATAGACCCCACGCAGGTACAGTTCGGCCAACTGATAGTATTTAACTTAGAGGATTTAATTTCCTCTTGCCTGTTCTGCTCTTTGGAAGTTTTTAGTAAACATTGGCTCTTTTTAAACGTTGGCCTTGCCAGGCACAGAGGCTCACACATCTGTAATCCCAGCTACTCAGGAGGTTGAGATCTGAGGATCAAGGTTCAAAGCCAGCCCGAGTACAAAAGGACTCATCGCCAAGTAACCTCTAGAAAACGAGAAATGGGGCTTGGCTCAAAAGCCTGGAGCTGAAGAGCTCGGGGACAGTGCCCGGCTCAAGCCCCATGACTCACAAACAAAACCTTGGCCTGACATCAACCCAGGTCTACCATGTGTATGGTACACACAATCTTGGGCAGAGGCCTTGGAATCCACATGTAGCTGTGATGGCCAGCCAAGACTTACTTTTCTGGCCAAGGAATCAAATTGACTCATGGTGAAAAATTCCCTCAAAGTGTTAGTTGTGATCAATGATAGAGTTTTCTATAGAAGTTCTGCAGGACCTGTCTTCATACTGAAGTTTCTAAGATGGGATACTTTCCTTTTCAGGCCCTATTGTTTCTCCAAATCCACAGTATTACATACACTACTGTGAGGCAGATTTATTTTCATACGTGTAATTAGGAGACAGGTGACAGAACATCTGCCTAAGCAACTGCAAAGTATTGATTTCAAAGTTAGTACCAACAAAATACTTGTATAGGGTGAGCATGGCAAGATTTGGCAGTGGCTTCTTCCTTACCCAAGATTGTTAAATGTGTGTAATCTATGTACGGAAGTAATGAATTTGTGTGTGTGTGTGTGTGTGTGTAGGGGTCATGGGCTTGAACTTGGCTTGGGCACTATACCTGAGCTTTTCAGCTCAAGGCTACCACCCTGATCCTGGGCCTGGGCGTTTTCCCTGAGTCGTTTAGCTCAAGCCCCACTTCCTATTTTTTAGAAGTTAATTGGAGGTAAGAGTCTCAGGTCCTTTTGTGCTGGGACTGGCTTTGAACCATGATCCTCAGATCTCAGCCTCCTAAGTAGCTAGGATTGCAGGCATGAGCCACTGTGTCTGGCAAGGTGCTTTTTTTGTTTGTTTGTCATAGGACTTGAACTCTGGGCCCGGGGATTCTCCCTGAGCTCTTCAGTTCAAGGCTACCGCCCTATTCCTTGAGCCATAGCACCACTTCCCTTTTTCTGGTGGGTTAATTGGCGATAAGAGTCTGGGGGACTTTAGTGCCCAGGCTGGCTTTGAACCATGATCCTCAGCTCTCAGTCTCCTGAGTAGTTAGGATTACAGGCCTGAGTGACTGCACCGGGCTTAAGATGTGCTTTAAGTATAACGTTAGACACTCTAAAGACAACAGGATATTAAAAAAAAAAACATTTGTAGAATAGTCATGTGGGAATGCTAATGTTGGGTCATATGAAATATATTAATACTTGGTTAATACTGATCATTTTAAACCTGTCTATTTGAAATCTTTAAAATTCCATATGTGATTTGTGTTTATGGCTCACACTTTATATTTTTATTGGACACTGCTTTGTTGGAGAATAAAATAAGTAACATTATACCAGAGTGTCCTTCCTATTTGGCACATTTAAATTAAAGAAGTGCTTTTTTTTTTTCAATAAATGAAGTTAGTTACCTTTACAGTGTTTTCTGTTGCTTCCAGTTTTCTTGATTCTCAGGGATTTGGAGACATGGTAGAATACTTTCTGAGCAGTGTTCCTGCTTAGGAATTTCCTTCCCCTGCTGGTATAACATAAATAGAATTGTGGACCTTTAGAAGGTAATTAGATCAGCTCAAATTTGATCTTGTAGAGCAAATCTTTTTAAGTTAAATCAAGGACTCATCAATAGTTGAAAACAATAGCTTTTATGTTTTCAATATTGTTTTCATTTACATGTGGTAAATGGATTTAAAAGCTATCATTTGTTTCATTTTTAAACCTGAAATATGATTAAACTTAACAAAAGCATTTTATTTTACTTATTTTTGTTTTTTGCCAGTCCTGGCGCTTGAACTCAGGGTCTAGGCATTGTCCCTAAGATTCTTTTGTACAAGGCTAGCACTCTACCGCTTGAGCCACAGTGCCACTTCTGGCTTTTTCTATGTATTTGGTACTGAGAGATTCAATCCAAGGCATCATGCATGCTAGGCAAGCACTCTACCACTAAGCCACATTCCCAGCCTGGATTTTATTTAAGTTGAATATTTTGCCATAGAACAAAAATAGGGTAAATGGCAAGGAATGGAACAAAATATATAGTGTAAAGAGAATCTACAGTAGCAGAAATAGCTACAAAAGAGATTTCAAGAAAAAAAATGTGTTAATAGAAATGGTATTTTTAATGATCCCAGGTCAACTGATCAGAAAAATTTAACAATTTAAAAAATATACAAAAAAAAATACACATCACAGAGCCTCAAAAACACTTGAGGTAAGACCTGATAGAATTAGGGGAGAAATAGCCAATTTAGTAAAAACAGTTTGAGATTTTAGTCTCCACCTTCCATAATTGGTAAGATAAACTAGGCAGGTCATTGATAAATAGAGGACATGAAGAAGTCATTAAGCATTATGTTAACCCACTTTTATGACCTATTACCACATTTTATGACCTATTATCATAAAAAATGTTATTTCTGGGCTGGGATGTAGCTCAGTGGCAAAGCGCTTGCCTAACAAGTGCAACATCTTGAGTTCAGTCTCCAGTACCAAAAAAGAAAACAGCTAAATTTTTTTTTAAAAAAACAGTAATTTCTAAAGACATTTTTTCCTTGAAATGTAGTATAGACTTGAGTAAGACTGTTCACCAATGATATCACAGTACACTTTCCAAAAAACGATCATGTCAGGACATCAACCATTGAAGATCTAAAAAGGTTGAAATCATACAAAGGACATTTTCTAATGCAAATAGAATGCAATTAGAAATAGAGCACTACAAGAAAATTGACAAATTCATGCCTATGTGGTGAATAAACAGTGCCATCCTAAATAGCAGATATGCTATTAGAAATACTAGAAAATATTTTGAGGCTGTTTGAAAAGGAAAACATAGGATACCCAAACTTAAGGCACACCTGACAGAACTGCTCATGTAGAAGCAGAGTTCTGAACACTTACATTGAAAGAGATGATCTTGTTAATTAATTGAACCTATAGTCATTAGAAAGACTGGGAAGGAAATTTTGAAAATGAGAAGAGAATAGAAATAAAAAGAACCTCAAACTCTCTCTTTGAGAAGATCAACAAAATTGAGAAACCTTTGATTATATTGACTATGGGAAAAAGAGAAAAGACTCATCAATACTAAAATTAAGAATGAAAGAGGTAGGGGGCTGGGAATTTAGCCTAGTGGTAAGTGCTTGCCTAGCATGCACAAAGACCCAAGTTCAAATCCTTGGTATCACATACACATAGAAAAGGCCAGAAGTTGGGGCCGGGGGTTTGGCCTAGTGGTAGAGGGCCTGCCTAGCATGCACGAAGACCCAGCTTCGAATCCTCGGTATCACATGTATAGAAAAAGCCAAAAGTGGTGCTGTGCCTCAAGTGATTAGAGCTCTAGCCTTGAGAAAGCACAAGGACAATGCTCAGGCCCTGAGTTCAAGTCCCAGGACTGGCAAAAAAAAAAAGAACAAAACAAAAAAGAATGAAAGAGGGAGGCATAGCATTAGTGGAACACACCTGTAATCCCGGCACTTAGAGTGTGTGAGGCAGGATTTGTTTTAAGGCCAGCCACACTGTAAGTCCCTGTTTCAAAAAAGATACCCTTAAATTTTTTTTTAAAAAAGGAGGGAAGTTATTAATGTGTTTTCAGAAATATTAAGACTTGGGGCCGGAAGTTTGGCCTAGTGGTAGAGTGCTTGCTTGCCTAGCATGAACAAAGATTCAAGGTTTGATTCCTTGGTGCCACATACATAGATAAACCCAGAAGTGGTACTGTGGCTCAATGGTAGAGCTCTAGGCTAAAGAAAGCCCAAGGACAGTGCTCAAGCCTTGAGTTTAACCCCCCGGATTGGCAAAAACAAACAAAAAGAAATATAAAGGCTTAAAGGAAATATGATTAATGTCTATATTCTAACAAACTATAATCTAGATGAAATAGATAAATTCCTAGAAAGACAGATTTTTAAAACTGATTCAGGAAGAAATAGAAAATAGACCTACAATGAGAAAACCGATTAAATGAATAGTAATTTAAAAAAAACTACATAATAAAGATCTCACACTTGTAATCCTAGCTACTTTCTAGCTACTCCGAGATCTGAGGATCTCATTTCAAAGCCAGCCCAGGTAATACAGAGCCACAGATTCTTATCTTCAATTTATCACTAGAAAATGGGAAGTGGGGCTGTGGCTCAAGGGTAGGGTGGTAGCCTTGAGTTAAAGAGCTCCTGGACAGCACCCAGGCCCAGGGGAAGGGCTATAGCCTTGAGCTGAAAAGTTCAGGGATAGGGCCCAGGCCAGAGTTCAAACATCATAACCCCCCTTCCCACCACCACCAAAAAGAAAAGATCTCATATAGCTTCACTGCTGAGCACTACACCTAAATATTTAAAGAACTGGCACCAGGGGCTGGGAGTTTGGCCTAGTGGTAGTGTGTTGCCTAGCATGCATGAAGACCTGGGTTCAATTCCTTGGTACCACATGCATAGAAAAGCCAGGAGTGAGGCTGTGGCTCAAGTGGCAGAGTGCTAGCCTTGAGGAAAAAGACTAAGGACAGTGTTCAAGCCCTGAGTTCAAGCCCCAGGACTGGCAAAAAAAAAATAAAAAAAATCAACACCAATCCTTCACAAAGTGACAAAAAAAAATCAAAGAGTAAACATATATTAAATCATACTATAAGGCCAGTATGACACTGATATTGAAATGAGGCAAAGACATCAAAGGAAACATAGATCCGTATCCCTTAGGAACACAAAATTCTGAACAAATACAGATGGAGATCGTAAGATGTAAAACATGTAGAAATACAGGTGTGAGCCATTGTGCCCTGCACCCTTTGATTTCTTTAACAAGATTGGGGGCTTTGTGTGTGCCAGTTCCGGGGCTTGAACTCAGGGCCTAGGTGCTATCTCAGAGCTTTTGTGCTCCAGGCTAGTTCTCTTGAGCGACAGCTACACTTTTGGCTGGTGGTTAATTTGTGGTTAATTGTAGATAAGAGTCCTACAGACTTTCCTAGTCAGGCTGGCTCGAAACTGATCCCTTAGATCATAACTTCCTGAGTAGCTACATAGATTCGAAGCATGCGCCACAGAGCCCTGCTGGGTTCATTTTTCAACTCGACTAGTTTGTAGTGCCCAGCTGTATGGTCAAATAATGTAGATGTTGTTATGAAGGTATGTACGGATGTGATTTATCTCCTATAAATCAATTCACTTAGTAACAAATTGAGGTGGGTGAACTTTCTGTCATCCTTTGAATACCTTGATGGGAACTATTAAGGTTACTGGAGGCAGAAACCTCAACAACATAGCCTAGAACCTGCCTACCAGAATGCCCTTCACATTCGACAGCCAAGATTGCAAACATCATTGCTACCTGAATTTCCAGACGACTGGCCTGCTCGACAGGTTTAGGGCTTACTGGCTTCCACAATGCTGGGAACCATTTCTTAAAACAACAACAAAAACACCCAAAATACCCCCACCATGCTATGTATCCTGTTTTCCCAAGCCACTGAGTGTGGGGAGGAAAGGAGTCTTCATCAAGTGTTGTGGTACAATTGGAAATCTACAGAAGACCCCTATCTATCTCACATACATAAAAGCCTTCAGAATGTGTCAGGGACTTAAATGTCAGCGCTAAAACTATAATGTTCTTGGAAGACTAAATTTTCATGGTCTTAGAGTAGGTAATTGTTTTTAGATATGAGACCAGAAATCTCATATGCACACATGCATACACACACACACACACACACACACACACACACACACACAAAATAATTAAATGAATGTAAAAAGTAAAAATACCATCAAGAAAAGGGGAAAAAACAACTCATAGAATGGTAGAAAATACATACAGATTATATATAGTTAACTTTTTGGAGGCATGGTCTCACTATATAACAGAGTCTGGCCTCAAACTTAAAAGTCTCCTACCTCAGCCTGTAGAGATGTGAACCACAACACAGGTTTATAAATTATGTAGCTTCTAAGAAACATCCAGAACACATAAACACTATTATGAAACCAAAATGACCCTATTAAAAAAAGGACAAGCTGGGAATGGTGGCTCCTGCCTGTAATCCTAGCTACTCAGGAGGCTGAGATCTGAGGATCAAGGTTCAAAGCCAGCCTGGGCACAAAAATCAGTGAGACTCATCTCCAATTAACCACTAGAAAAAGGGAAGTGGTACTATGTCTCTAGGGGTAGGGTGGTAGCCTTGAGCTGAAGAGCTCAGGGACAGCACCAGGGCCCAGAATTCAAGCCTCATAACTGACAACAAAAAAAAGGAGGGGCAAAGCATTTGAACAAATATTTTGGCAAAAATAAAATAACCAATAGCCACTTAACATTTGAAAAATATTCATCATTAATCCATAGGGAGATGTAACAAAACCATAATGAAATTATTATATCAAACCTACTAGGATAGCTTCAATCAAAAAGCAATGGAGCCAGGCTCTGGTGACAAATGCTTGTAATCCTAGCTACTCAGGAGACTGAGTTCTGAGGATCATGGTTTGAAGCCAGCTGGGGACAGGGAAGTCCTGACACTCTTATCTCCAATTAACCACCAGAAAAGGGAGAAGTAGAGCTTTGATTGAAAGTGTAGAGCTCTAGCCTTGAGCAGAAAAAAAGCTTAGGGCCAGTACCCAGGCCCTGATTTCAAGCCTCACCACTGACAGCAACAACAACAAAAAGACAAAGGTTAGTATCCGTGAGAATGTAGAAAAACTCCAACTCTCACATTGGGATCTTCACTTTTAAAGACTCTCCAGATGGAAATGTAAGATGAGGCCATCAATTTTGTGTGTGTGAGGGGGAAGTCACCCAGTTATTACATGACCTAGTAATGCCATTGCTGGGATCACAGTACAAAGCCAGCCCAGGAAGGAAAGACTGTGAGACTCTCCAATTAACCACCATCATGTTTGTGGTTGAGCTGTGGCTCAAGTGGTACAATGCTAGCCTTGAGTAAAGAAAACTCTGGGACAGGGCATCAGGCCCTGAGTTTAAGCCCCAGTATTGGTACCAAAAACAACAATAAACTCGTTATGTACTTTAAAAGATTGTACTTCCAGGATAGGTGAATTATATCTCAATGTGCATCAACAGAATTGCAAGAAAATTGATCCAAACTGTAAGTACTGATATTTACTGATATTTTTTTTCATATTTTCACAGTGTTTTACTTGAGATCAGAATAAATGGATAATGTTCACAACCCTCGATACTAAATTAGTACTTTAGTATTGTGCTTGGGTACAATTCAGATAAGATTTAGGAAATAGATATATAAAATATATTTTCTTTCCCATCTTTTTGCTGTTTATAGCAGTTATCTTACAGGTTAGACCAACCAGCATGGACATTTTGCCTCATGCATTATGATGACATACATAGTGGAACTGTGATTGTGACATCGATCCACATCTTAAATTTGCAGCTATTGCCCGGCAGGATAGACTTCTGGCAGACCATAATGAATAAAGGAGACTACACTAGCTCATACTTCTCCAGTCTACTCATTCTATGTGGCAGTACTGCTCTACCCTGTTAGCATTTAATATTTCATTCATTTGCTTAATGAATAACGGGCTCCTCTGTGGTAGGCACTCGAGGTTGTGAGGATTCTGTGATAAGCTTGAAGCCCAGCTTCCCACCTTTATGTATTTGCTTTTTTCTGCTAGATGACTCATCTTTCTTACTTGGCTGGTACTCTACAGACTCTATGCCTTTAGCAATATGGATTTAAAAAGCTTCTCAAAGAAGTCAAGTTAGAAGTGGAGCTGTGACTCAAGTAATGGAGTTCTAGCCTGAAGTACTAGGCTCACTGCCCAGACCCAGAGTTCAAGCCCCAAGAAACACACACACACACACACACACACACACACACACACACACTTAAAAGAAGTAAAATAATAAATAGAGATGTGGGTGTGGGGGGGACAAGTGGCTCATGCTTGGAATCCTAGCTATTCTGGAGGCTGAGATCTGAGGACTGAAGTTCAAAGTCAGGCCAAGCAGACAGATCCAAGAGACTCATCTCCAGCTTACCAGCAAAAAGCTGGAAGCAGAGGTGTGACTCAAGTAGTAGAGCAAAAATCCAAGGAAGAGTTCAAGCTCCAATTTCTAGCACCAAAAACAACGAACTATGCAATAAAGATGGTGGTAAGTTATAATGTATACTGTAGCAAAGTAAGGTTTTAAGTAGGGTAGTTCAGGAAGTTTCTGAGGGTAAAGTTTTAGCACCCATCAGTGCACTGATAGCTTCGTAGAAATGAATCTTCTGGTAGAGCAAGTTTAAAAGATTCACATAAAATGTTCAACTATATTATATATATATATATATATGTTTCATTCATAATAGTAGCTAGCAAGATTTTGATCTCCATGTTTGAACACTTTTACTTTTTGTGTTTAATCAATGAAGCTTTAGTCATTTTGTTATGAAGACATTTAAGCCTTTCCCAAATACTTTTTTTTTTAAGGCACTCGGAACCTGAATTATTTTCACTTTTCTGAGGAGAGGCACCTAGGCCAAGAGTTGGCTTTTGGGGTTAGGAGAACCTGGCTTTACCCCTAACCAGCAGAGTTCTGAATGGGGTTCCCAGAGCCTCTGTTTCCTCACGTGTCACTAACTTCTAGCATTTGAAGGTTATCAAGTCACACGGTGTTGTAACAGGGGGCAGTGGGAGGGGCTTGTCCTGAAGCTAAATTGTTCTGGATCTCTGGAATTTGAGCTTTTATATCTTTCTATTCTTCCTCTTCAAATTTTCTTTTCTTCCTCCTCCTCCTCCCTCCTCCTCCTCCTCCTCCTCCTCCTCCTCCTCTTCTTCCTCTTAGTGCGAAGGAATTTTTATTTTTATTTTTTAGTCATTCATGGGGCTTGAACGTTGGGCCTGGGCACTATCCCCAGAGCTCTTCAGCTCAAGGCTACTGCCCTACCCCTTGAGCCACAGCCCCACTTCAGGTTTCTAGTGGCTAATTGGAGATAAGAATCTCCCAGACTTTAGTGTCCAGGCTGGCTTTGAACCTCGATCTTCAGATCTCAGCTTCCTGAGTAGTTCGGATTACAAGTGAGAGCCACCTGCCTGGCTAGGAAATTTTTTTTAATGCAGGTATTGCTGGCTCAACCAGTAATCCTAGCTACTCTAGAGGCTAAAATCTGGGGATTGATAGCTCAAAAGACACCTATCTCCAATTAAACACTAAGAAACCAGAAGTGGGAACTATGGCTTAAGTAAAAGTAGCCTCGAGCTGAAAAAGGGACTGAAACTCAGTCTGGGTGTTGTCCTGAGCATCTTTTGCTCCAGGCTAGCACTCTACCATTTGAGCACCACTTCCTGCCTTTTCGGAGTAGTTTATTGGGGATAACAGTCTCATAGTCTTTCCTGCCCCGGCTGGCTTTGAACCAAGATCCTTGGATCTCAGATGCCTTAGTAGTTAGGATGATAGGTGTGACCCCTAGTGCCTGTAATCTAACTACTCTCTCTTCTTTCCCAGAGTTTCCCCTCCCATTTCCTCTGTTGGTCAGCAGTCATAATGGCTGCTGATGTACAATGACAGCGGCCTCTGTATCCAGCTCCCCTCACTGTGGGGTTTGTTGTGCGCTCTGGAAACCAGATGACCAAATACAGCAGTTAGGATGTGAACTAGGCAGGGTAGGGAGCAGAACATGTTTCCTGGAGTGCTGGATGTGTGACCTTAATGACAACTACTCAGCCGTTGTGTACTTTTCACTGGGGATGACTGTGTTCTGGTGGTTTCTCTTCCTAGGAAGCTGACACAATGCCACTTCCCAAAGCTGTCTCACACGAGGAACTCATCAGAGATAGAATAATACAGCCGAACGCTTCTGAAAGTTTCTCATATCTGATATGTTTCTTCCATGATGGCATGGTGGCTTTTCTTTAGTTAGGAGACTCAGTTCTATGGGAAGCCATTGACCAGAGGGCTCATTAAGTAGGATTTTTTTGTTGTTATTGGTTGTTAGGCTTGAACTCAGGGCCTGAGCACTGTCTTTGGGCTTCCTTAAGACTATAACTCTACCACTTGAGCTACTTTTGGCTTTTTTCTGTATATGTGGTACCAGGGAATCGACCCCAAGGTCTTGCATGTTAGGCAGACTCTCTACCATTGGCCACACTCCCAGCCCGGATTTTATTTTATTTTTTTTTTGCCTGTCCTGGGGCTTGAACTCAGGGCCTGGGCACTGCCCCTGAGCTTTTTTGCTCAAGGCTAGAATTCTACCACTTGAAGCCTCCTCCAGCTTTTTCTGTTTATGTGGTGCTGAGGAATAGAACCCAAGTCTTCGTGCATGCTTGGCAAGCACTCTGCCACTGTGCCGCATCCCCAGTCCTGTAAGTAGGGTTTTGAATTCTTTGTGATTGATTTCATTTTCCCACAATGATGATGAATTACCTTTTCTTCCTCACTTACTTGATTAGTGATATAAAATACACTCACCTCTGAATGGGCACAACTATATATTGAGGCCTGAAATGGGAAATCCAAAGTTTTTAAACAGAAGATCTTTTTTTTTAAATTAAGATTAAATTTTTATTATTTTATTTTTCTTCAACTTCAGAACAACAACAACCAAATAATATTTATCCAAGTTGTTCGATTTTTTTTTCCCTCACACTTCAGAATAAAACTTCAGTAATTAAGACATGGCTAGAAGAGGAAAGTTTTTAAACAGAACATCTTGAGATATATGAGAAATAGTTTAAATGCTTTAAAGTATTTCTTTCCTAGCTCGCCCCGGTTGCTCATGCCTATAATCCTAGCTACTCAGGAGGCTGAGATTTGAGGATCTTGGTTTAAAGCCAGCCTGGGCACAAAAGACAGCAAGACTTTTTTTTTTTTTTCTATGTATGTGGTACTGAGGAATCGAACCCAGGTTTTCGTGCATGTTAGGCAAGCACTCTACCATTAGGCCAATTCTCGGCAAGACGGAGACTCTTATCTCCAATTAACCACTAGAAAATGGGAAGTGGGGCTGTGGCTCCTGGGGTAGGGCAGTAGCCATGAGCTGAAGAGCTCAGGGACAATGCCTAGGCCCAGAGTTCAAGCCCTGTGACCCATAAAAAATAAAAAAATAAAGTATTTCTTTCCTATAGGAAAATTCTTCCTTAAGATTTCAGTTACTTGGTGAGTAGAAGGAATATCATAAGTTTAGGAGAAAATAATAAAAAATTGTTTGTGAGACAGGAAACAAGTACTAGAATTTACAGTGACCAGAGGTAGAACAAAACCTATTTGAAAATTAAACTTAGTTGGGTCCTGCAAAAATCCTGCTCAAATGAACACACAGGGGTCCTGGAAGAATTTCTCCCTAAAATACTTAAATGAGACAGAAACTTATCCCTGACAGTCTGACTATCCTGGTAGTTTCACTAATAATCTACTGTCTTTTGAGCACTGCTAGTAAAACAGTGCTTTTTTAACTTTATGATGTCTGTCCACCTAGCTACAGATAAAATACCATGGTACAGTTATGGACCGCTCATTCTTCCTCTTTGATTTCTGTCTAACAGTTTCTCAGAATCATTTTTCTCTAACCTTCCCTTCATCCTACCTGCTACTCTGAGTTATAATGGATAAGGGAGTTAAAGGAACCTCCTACATATTACCTTCCTTCTATTACCCTGGGAATTTGTTTCTCAGGATGGGTTAAATCTTTACATTTCCCATCAAAATGCGAGGTTGGGGGTTACTTACAGTAGTCAAGGCTGTTCTCGGCAGTATGCTTGCCCCAGTGGTGGGATGACATTAACCCCCAGTTTTGACCTTGTGTCTCACAGAGGTTACCTTGGAGACCCCAGACAATGCTTATGACTCACCATAGGTCAGTGCTGTCCTACTGGCAGCCAGCTCAGGGTGCTCGCCCTGCTGGCTTCATAGCACCAAGCTTAAATAAAACAGGCTAAGTATGCCAATGTGAAATCATACAAGGGAAAGGAAGCCACAGGATAAAAATCTGTGGTATAGAAGGCTGCTCACATGTCTCCCTAACTTTTGATTTGAAAATCTGGTAGTTTCTTTACTTATGGACTTCACTTTTTTAAATTTTACTTTGTTATACGGGTAATATACAGAGGGATTGCAATAACATGAATCAGTAATGAGTATATTTCTTTTCATACAATCTCTTCCCTTAATCTCCCAGTGAACTTCAGGGTTTTTGTTGTTTGTTGTTTATGGTTTTTGGTACCTGTTCTGAAGCTTGAACTCAAGGTCTGGGCACTGGTCCAGGCTGTCTTCCAACCACAGTCCTCACATCTCAGCCTCTAGAGTGGCTAGGATTACACGCGTGAGCCTGTAACTATGTAATGCATAGTTCTGTGCTAGGCCTGGCCTTAGGTCTTCCAGACCTGCCTGGGTCAGTCTACCAGCAATGCACAAGAAATGCATTCTTGCCAGCATTTAGTATGGTTGTCATTCCTTCGTTCGTTCGTTCGTTCCTTCCTCCCTCCCTCCCTCTCTCTTCCTCTCCCTCTCCCCCACACACTCTCTTTCTCCCTCCCTTTCTTCCATGTAAGTTTAAGTTGTTTTGATATGAGGGTGGTGATAGATCATTCTGGTTTTATTTGCATTTTCTTAATCATGGGGAAAAAAAACCACTATGTTCTTCTGGCTTAGGCATTTGTTACTGTGTCATTGCCAGGCGTGGTGACTTACACTGTAATTCTAGCTACTCGGAGGCTGAGATCTCAGAATTGAAGTTTAAAGATAGCTTGGGCACTGAAGACCTAGAGACTCTTACCTCCAATGAACCACTAGAAAATCGGAAGTGTTGCTGTGGCTTGAGCTGTAGAGCTCAGGGACAGTGCCCAGGCCGAGTCCAAAGCCCATGACAAAAACAAGAAGACAACCACAGCCTAATGATAGAGTGCTTGCCTAGCATGCACGATGCCCTGGGCTTGATTCCTCGGTACCACATCCACAGAAAAAGCTGGAAGTGGCAGAGCGCTAGCCTTGAGCAAAAAGTGTCCAAGGACAGTGCCCAGGCCCTGAGTTCAAGCCCCAGGACTGGAGGTTGAAAAAAAAAGAAAGACAACCACAAACAAAGCCCCTAAGTGACCTAGCTGGAGGTAGATTGGGCAGTCAGCTGAGCCCAAGTGTGAAGTCTGTGTTACTTTCATCTGACCATAGCACCTCCACATAAAGGAACCTTCCAGAAAGAACACTGTCTTCCAAAGAAGACTGACAGAAATAGTTTAAGTGCTGAGAAAAATAAAATTTCTCATGCATGTACATTGCGGAGGTGGTTTATGTACAGGGAAGTACAACCCTCATATCCAGTACAGTGACTAGTCGTGAGGAGGCCTTGCTTATTTCAAGTCATTGGGAAGGGCTTTGAAGAAGTGGAGATTTATGAGCCATTTACAATTGTTCCTTTGGACATTACTGAGATGAGTAGCCCTGCAGGGCGGGGGCTGGGTGATGGTGGTGGTGGTGGTTTCTTGTCATTATAGATTTATTGCTTATAAGCTTATAGTTTCTTTGATTAAAAAACAGCACAGTAGAAAGTAGAAATTCAGCATACTGTGTTATGTTAGAGTGCTAGGGCTGCTGAGATAAAGAATTATGCACTGGGTGATAGAAACAGCTTAAGGTATTATCTCACTGTGTTTGAGGCTAGAAGTTGAAGATCAAGGAAGTTCCATTCAAATGTCTTAGGAACATGGCTCAGCAGAAACAAAGTTTCTGAAGTGAACTTTCTGTTTCCCAGAAAGCCAGGAATTTCTGGTTCTTTCTTGTCTAGGCTTGTTGAGAGAGTATACTAAATAATCCTTTTGTTGTTGTTGGCAGTGGGGCTTGAACTCTGGGCATGGGCACTGTCCCTGAGCTCTTCAGCTCAAGGCTACTGCCCTACCCCTGGGCCTAGGTATTGTCCCTGAGCTCTTTAGTTCAAGGTTACCGCCCTACACCCTGAGCACAGTGCCACTTCCTGTTTTCTAGGGTTAATTGGAGATAAGAGTCTCACAGTCTTTGGTGCCCAGGCTGGCTTTGAATCGTGAACCTCAGATCACAGCTTCCTGAGTAGCTAGGATTACAGGCATGAGCCAGCCACCACACCGGACTTAAATAATTCTTGCCTGTTTTTTTTCTCATCTTCCTCACTTAATAGTATTTGTTTGTTGAAACCAAACAGCACCTTTATAAGCAATTTACATGTGCTAGCTATTCTATCATTAAGTGTCTAATAGCCCTATGAAGTAGAGTTGAACATTATTCTTAACTGATGAGAGGCAGAGGCATAGAGAAGCTAAGTGACTTGGTTCTCCTTTCAGAACTACTTGCATGGGGCCAGGAGTTCAGGCTAGTGGTAGAGTGCTTGCTAGCATGCACGAAGACCGGGGTTTGATCCTCAGTGCCACACACATAGAAAAAAGCCAGAAGTGGTGCTGAGGCTTCAGAGGTAGAGCTCTAGCCTTGAGAAAGTCCAAGGACATTGCTTGGACCCTGAGCTCAAGCCCAGGTCTGCCAAAAAAAAAACCCAAAAAACAAAAACAAACCCAAAAGCTCCCCAAAACTACTTGCTACTGGGCTGAACTGTAAACTCAGGTGGTCTGGCTTAGAGTCCACATTCCTAGATGCTAGACTCTCTATTCTTGAAATCAAAACAACAGTTATGATAAAGTTTTATGTAAATGTCAACAAAGTAGTTCCTACAGTTTCTTGGGGGGTAAGTGTGGCTTGTTATTTTGCAACCCAGATATTATTTGTGAGTCACTATTAAAGATTGGTATGGTTAGCTGAGAGCTGGTGACTCTTGCCTGTAATTCTAGCTACTCGGGAGTTGAGATCTGAGCATCCCAGTTCAAAGCCAGAATAATATATTGTTATTAGAATAAAGACATAAAATATCAATAGGATGCAATAAGAAAAGCTTTAAAATATTATTTGGAGGGGCCGGGAGTTTGGCCTAGTGGTTAAAGTGCTTGCCTAGCATGCATGAAGACCCGGGTTCGATTCCTCGGTACCACATACATAGAAAAAAGCTGGAAGTGGTGCTGAGGCTCAAGTGGTAGAGCTCTAGCCTTGAGAAAGTCCAAGGACAGTGCTCAGGCCCTGAGCTCAAGCCCAGGACTGGCAAAAAAAAATATATATATATATATTATTTGGATTGAAACACCAGAAAAAAAGAATTCTCCAGCTAATTTGGAAATTTGACATAATATAACTAAAGTTGGCTATTTAGACATTATTATTATTATTACTGTCAGCCCTGGGCTTGAACTCAGGGCCTGGGCACTATTCCTGAGCTTTTTTTGGCCATTTTTGGCTTTTTCTGATAATCTGTTTATCTGTTTAGTTTCATGCATGCTAGGCAAGCACTCTACCACTATGCCACATTCCCAGGGCTCAAGACATTATTTTGTAGCTGTAATATTAGAACTACACAGCAGAAATGTATATATGGTTGTTGGAGGCTTGGTTCAGTTGGTAGAGCACTAGCCAATGAGCAAAAGCATCAGTGTGAGTCCCAGTCTCAGATCAAAAAAAAAAAGTACAGAAGCTTATACATGTATTTATTGCAATGCATGTAAGGTAGAGGATATAGCAACATCTTGTAATAATTCCAGACTGATAGAATATTAAATTTCAACCAATGGTGGAGTAGATAAACCAGTTTAGATGTTTTTTTTTTCTTTAAAACAAAGAATTATTATTATAAAGGTTATATACAGAGGGTTGCAGTTACACAAGTCATGTAAAGAGTATTTTTTTTTTTTTTGCCCTCTGGACTTGGGCACTGTCCTTGAGCTCTTCAGCTCAAAGCTAGCACTCTGTCACTTAAGCCACAGCACCACTTCTGGTTTTTGAGTGGTTAATTGGAAATGAGTCTCATGGGTTTCCTGTCTGGGCTGGCTTTGAACCACTCATCATCCTCAGGTCTCAGCCTCGTGAGAAGCAAAGATTATGAGCATGAGCTCTGGTACCTGGTAAGGATCTCAGGCTAGGCACCAGTGGCTGATGCTTATAATTCTAATTACTCAGGAGATTGAGACTAGTTCAGAAAAGTTCATTGACCTCCATTTCTTAAATAACCAGCAAAATGCTAGGCTGGAGACATGACTGATAGAGCTTCAGGTTAGCAAGTACACAGCCTTCAGCTCAACCTCCAGTACTGAAAGGGAGCGAGGGAGGGAAGGAAAGAGGGAGAAAGGGAGGGGGAAATCTCAAAAGAAATTTGTGAAAAGTCAAAATAATCATTCCTCCCCCTTTAAAAATCTGAGATAACTCAATATTTACATTAATGTCTTTAGGAGAGAATTCACATTTATTTGTCAAATATTTTCTTTGTAACACTTATGATTATTATTTTTTCTCTATTGTGGTACTGAGGTTTGAAGTCTGGGTTTTGCACTTGCTAGACAGTTTTCTCTCTCTCTCTCTCTCTCTCTCTCTCTCTCTCTCTCTCTCTCTCTCTCTCTCTCGCTTTCTGTCACACCTCTATCTCTGTTTATGCTGGTTATTTTGATGTAGGGTCTCAATTTTTGCCTAAGCCCCTGTCTGGACTGTGATCAGCACGTTTTAGACTTCTGTCATAGCAGCAAGCGTGCACTGGTGCTCCCTCTGTTGAGATGTTGTCTCGTGGAATTTTTATCCCCTGAGCTTGTCTGGAGCTGTGATTCTTCCAGTCTCACCCTCCCACATTGCTCAGGAGGTCAGCTGGTTGCCATGGCTGAGAAGGGATCTCAGGAACTGGGAACGCAAACTGGGCATGGATAGTGATCTTTCTGATATTGGTCTCCCAAATAGCCAGGGTGACCAGCAAGGGCACCCAGTGTCTGGCTCCTGATCACCCTCTGGCAAAATCTCTGCTCTTTTATATCTGAATCCGTGTGTATGTGTGTGTGTACACGTGTGTGCGTGCACTTGCCCTGCCCTGGGCCTTAAACTCTGGGCCGCTCACTGTCTCTGAGCTCTTTTGCTCAAGGCTAATACCCCTGAGCCACAACTACACTCCTGGCTTATTTTTTCACTTACTGGAGCTAGGAATCTCAGATGGCTCTGTTTTGGATTGACTTTAAACCTTAATCTTCAGATCTCAATTTCCTGAATAGTTAGGATTATAGGCAGGAGACACCAGTGCCTGGTAATTACTTTTCTATGTTAGAAATTGAAGAAAATGCTACAGATGATTTTGAATAAAACCATTTTGTAGTCAGGGCAAAAGTGGAGGGAGAGCTGCAGGAGATGCAGAAGTAGGCAAGGGACTGACTGCTCTGCAGGATTTTATACTTTATTCTTATGCCATAGCAAAGGTATCAATATTTGTATTTGTATTTTACACATACGGAATTATCTGTGTTTAGAAAAAAGTATAGTAAGAAGGGTGTTCTCTAGTCTTCTGTCTAAAATGAGCTGGGTAAACGAGGGGATAGGTGTGATGCTGAACCACACGGATAGCTGAGTTCACACTGATAAAACATGGGCCGGATTGTCAATAGAGAATTAAGTGTAAATCTCTGTCTGCCAGCAGAGCAAAACCAGAAGTGCCTAATTTGCAACAAGGGGACCCACAGATTGGCTTTTTTTTTTTTTTTGCTAGAATCTGCAGTTTGACAGTGGAGTTAGGGAGAGGAACTTTATTTTATTATAGTATAGAAGTGACTGATCTGGATTGCTTAGTGGTGAGGGGAGACACAAACAAACTCTAACCTTCCATCACCTCCTATATAAGGATCCTAATCCTGAACTCAAATGACCCACGAGGTTTCTCCAACTCCACAGTGTAAAACCCTAGTCATTCCACGATGACAGTAATAACTAAAGGTATTAGCAATTTATAACTTGTTACTTGAAACAAACTTTCACCAACGGTGTTAACCATACAATGTTTCTAGAAGGAAGAATGTGGACAGGAAGAAAACGAAAGGTGAGTTGAACACACTCTCCTCCAGACAACTGACAATTGTGGCTCAATAGAGCACAATTAGAAAATTGAAAATGCTGGGGCCGAGAGCGTTGCCTAGTGGTAGAGTGTTTGCCAACCATGCATGAAGCCCTGGGTTCGGTTCCTTGGTAACACATACACAGAAAAAGCCAGAAATGGTGCAGTGGCTCAAGTGGCAGAGCGCTAACCTTGAACAAAAAGTGTCCAAGGACAGTGCTCAGGCCCTAAGTTCAAGTCCCAGGACTGGCAAAAAAAAAAAATTGGAAAAGCTATATTTAAGCTCAAAGGAGAAAGATGGTTTATTCAGGAAAGATAGTTGACTGAAAGGAGAAGAAATAAAAAGTTATCATAGAAATCAGAGCCTCATGAATGACTGGCAGGGATATGAGTAGCTCAGTAATAGAGAAATTACTAGTGTGTATGTGCCTTGGGTTCAAATTTCCAACACTGCTAAAAATAAAACTTCATTATCAGTAGCCCAAACAAGCCTATAAAGGACCTATTGAGAACAGTAAAATACATATATATATATATATATATATATATATATAAATTAACACAGGTATGCAGGATTAGAGAGAAAAAATGTAGACAAAGGATGTTTAAATATGTTTAAGTAGAGCTGGGCACGAGTGGGTCACGCCTGTAATCCTAGCTACTGAGGAGGCTGAGATCCAGGATGGCAGCTGGGGCAGGAAAGTCTGTGAGACTCTCATCTCCAGTTAAGCCTCAAAGAGCCAGAAGTGGAACTGTGGCTCAAGGGCTAGAACATTAGCCTTGAGTCCTAAAGCTCAGGAACAGAGCCTAGGCCCTGTGTTCAAGCCCTAGGACTACTACCTGTACACATATACAACATATACTAATGCATGTGTGTGTGTGTGTATGTGTATTATATATGGAAAATAAAATAATGGAAGAGAAAAAATTTTTTGTCAGTCCTGGGGCTTGCACTCAGGACCTAGGCATTGTCTTTAGACTTTTTCCTCCAGGCTAGCCACTTGAGCCACAGTACCACTTCAGTACCACTCTGTATGTGGTACCGAGGAATTGATCCCAGGTCTTCACGCATGCTACCCAAGCACTCTAGCACTAGGCCAAACTCCCGGCCCCTGTGTTCTTTTTTTAAATTAATTTACCTTAATGTTACTTTAGAGATGATGCACAGCAGGATTACAATTACATGAGTCAGGTAATGAGTACATTTTCTTCCATACAGTGTCTTCTGTTCTCTTATTCTTTCCCAGGCCCTCCCCTGTCTCCACCCATGAGTTGTATACTTCACTTTGATCAGTGTCTGGTGAGCTCCACTGCTGCACCTTTTCACCCCTTTTCTCTTGAATTCTGTGGCCTCCCCGCAGCCCTCCTGTACAGTCCTGGGGCTGAACTCAGGGCTTGGGTGCTGTCCCTGAGCTCTTCAGCTCAAGGCTACTGTCTTACCCCTTGAGCCACAGAGCCACTTCCAGTTTTCTAGTAGTTAATTGGAGATAAGAGTCTCACGGGGCCAGGAGTTTGGCCTAGTGGTTAAAGTGCTTGCCTAGCATGCATGAAGACCCGGGTTCGAATCCTCGGTACCACATATAGAAAAAAGCCGGAAGTGGTGCTGAGGCTCAAGTGGTAGAGCTCTAGCCTTGAGAAAGTCCAAGGACAGTGCTCAGGCCCTGAGCTCAAGCCCAGGACTGGCCAAAAAAAAAAAAAAAAAAAAAGAGTCTCACGGACTTTAGTGCCCAGGCTGGCTTTGAATTGCAATCCTCAGATCTCAGCTTCCTGTGTAACTAGGATTACAGGCATGAGCCACCACACCTGGCTTCCTGAGCTTTTGTTCAAGGATAGGACTCTACCACTTAGAAGTCACAGTGCCCCTCCTGGCTTTTCCTGTGTATATGGTACTGAGGAATTAAGCCCAGGGCTTCATGCATACTATGCAAATATTCTACCACTAAGCCACCTTCCTAGACCAGCTTAGTGTCTTTCTAAGAATGTGAGGGAACCAGCTTTTCCCTTTCCATCCTTTTATCATGTAAGAACACAGAAGGCATCATCTACCAAGCAGAGGCCATGGAATGCCCTTGGCAGGCCTTCAGAGTCACTTCATGTCAGGCAATTAGTCATAGTCCCTTCATAACAAATCTCTCCTTGGTGTTACCAAAGAAAAACCCGAGTAAAACTAACATCATTTGGTCATAGTTGACTTAAAGGTCACTCATTTTAGAGGTCAGAACTGGGCATTATAGTACGACTCTCCTCCCCTCCCTGCCCCCCGCCAGCTTTATGTAGAAAACGCCAATGGCTGTGCATTATTGTAACTGTTGCCTCAAGAAGTTGTAGGCATATTGCTGAAAACACTGTCTTCACTTGGGCCTGCTGATGTCTGATGGAACAGGATGAGAAGGTTTGGCATCTCTGCTTCCCATTGTGTCTGCCTCTTTTGTTGTATTAGAGTTAGATTTTACTTGGCTCTGTATGTAGATATGTTGTTTGCTTGAGAAATGGTTTATTCAAAGCTGTAATACAGGGTCAACTTGACTTAGATTTCTGTGGTCTCTTCTCTCAAGACTAAAATAAACCTACTAACCATGCATGTCACCAAAGGAATGGAATGAGATAGCACCCAAGTTTCTGGAAAACTTGTTCCCTGGAAAACTCAGATTTTCTTTCCCTTCCCTTTGTTTATCTTTCTCCTGCATTGTTTCTAATATCTGTAAGCTCTTAACTGTCTTGGAGAGAGAGAAATGGATTTATAAACAAAGTTCCTTCTCCAAGCAGGGGTGTTTATGGCTCACATCTATAATCCTAGTTATTCTAGAGGCTGAGATCTGAGAATGATGTTCAAAGCCAGCCCCGGTACTAAAGACTTAAGACCTAAAGAGCTAGAGACTCTTATCTCTAGTTAATCACTAGAAAATTGAAAGTGTCTCAGAGGCTTCTGGTGTAGGGCGTAGCCTTTAGCTGAATTGCTCTAAGACAACATCTGGCCCTGGGGTAGAGTGGTAACCTTGAGCTAAAGAGCTCAAGGACAGAGCCCAGGCCCAGAGTCCAAGCTCCACGATGGACAAAAAAAAAAAAAAAAAAAGTTTCTCTATTCAGTTGGCTTTTGGATGAAGTCTTCCTTTATCACTGACACAACTCTCAGAGATTGGTTTTTCTATGGGATCAGCTTTAGAACCTGGGTTTGGTAACACCCTTTCCACACACAGATTGATACTGAGCTTCCTAGCCTCTGGAATGACAGATAATACATCTCTGTTGCTTATAAATAACCCAGGCTTAAGTGTTTTATTGTAGTATCGGCACTGCAAGATTCTTTCCCGAGGAATGATCTGTGAACTTGTTAACGAACAGGACAATTGTCGAAAGCCTGTGCCAGCTCATGGCTGGCAGCGGTAGGAAGCAGTGACAAATCTACTTTCTACAGGGCAGGCTTCCCAGAGGCTCTGGGTGCCTGACCTCCAGAGAGCCCAGTGCACAGAGGGAGCTGCAGCAAAGAGAGAAAGCGCTCAGTTTTCTGGCAGCCAGAGTAGTCCTGTTTTAAATTTAGTTTATAAGCTCATAAATGTTATGTCTTACCATTTAGATGAAAGAAAGTGACAATTTAAAAAGGATGCTTTAGATTGTGTTAAAGAAATCATTCTGGTGCTTCTTAAAAATAGCAACATTAGCTGGACACGTGGCTCTCACCTGTAATCCTAACTACTCAGGAGGCTGAAATCTGAGGATCGAAGTTCAAAGCCAGCCTGGGCACTAAAGAATGTGAGACTCTTTTTTTTTTTTTTTTTTGCCAGTCCTGGGCTTGAGCTCAGGGCCTAAGCACTGTCCTTGGACTTTCTCAAGGCTAGAGCTCTACCACTTGAGCCTCAGCATCACTTCTGGCTTTTTTCTATGTATGTGGTACCGAGGAATCGAACCTGGGTCTTCATGCATGCTAGGCAAGCACTTTAACCACTAGGCCAAACTCCTGGCCAGAATGTGAGACTCTTATCTCCAATTAACCACTAGAAAATGGGAAATGGGGCTGTGGCTCAAAGGGTAGGGCAGTAGCCTTGAGCTGAAGAGCTCAGAGACAGAGCCCAGGCCCAGAGTTGAAGCCTCATGACCCACAAAAAATAGCAAGTTATGCCTTTTTTTTTTCTTCTCCCAAGTGCAAGCATGGAAAGAGATTGAACTTGACTCCCGAGGAGTTCACAATGAGGGCACAAAGTGATTCACTGCCAGTGCATAGTGAGTACTGGCTGTAAGGGATGTTGGTAGAGGAAGAGGGGGTTGTTTGGACCTTGGTGAGGGTGTTTGCTGTTTGTTGTATGTTTGTTGTTTGTTTGTATGTTCTTTTGTTGGTGGTGTGTTTGAACTTGGGGCCTAAGCGCTGTCCCTGAGCTCTTTTGCTCAAGGCTAGTTCTCTACCACTTAGAACCACAGTGCCACTTCTGGTTTTCTGGTGGTTAATTGGAGATAAGATTATCACAGACTTTCATGCCCCATTTGGCTGTGAACTACAGTCCTCATATCTCCCTGTAGAGAGGCGGGATTATAGATATGAGCCACAGGTGCTAGCTTGTTTGTATACACTTGATAAATTGGTTTAGCAAGATTCATTGCTAAAACTGGGTCCAGAAAGCCAAGACCAAGGTCAAGTCAAGAAGATAGCTCAGAGGAGCTTGGCTGAAGTTTGAACCATGTCTTCTGGTTTGGTAGCGAGTATCAGATTGTTGGCATTCCATAATAGGGAGGGGGATGGGGAGACCCTAATCCCACCGGACTGTGTCTTCATAAGAGGAGGAAAACAGAGCTTGCCCTCGCTCTGCATATGCAGGCTACATAAGCACACAGTGAGAAAGATGACAGTGCCCATAAGCCGGGAATCAATTCTTCACCAGGAACTTAATTGCCTGACATCTGGATCTTCAGCCTCCAGAATGTTGAGGAAATATGTGTGTTTATTGTAGCTAAGAACACTCACCTTTTCTACTCCCCAGTTCCCTTGTCACTGGTACCCACTTGAACACTTTTAGCTGTTCTGTTTTTCTTTTTTTGAGATAGGGCCTTATTACATAGCCCAGGCTTGCTCACAAACACATAATCTTCCTGCCTCTGCCTTCTGAATGCTAGATTACAGGCATGTGCCACCATATCTGGCTTGTATTCTACATTTTTGAATAAGAAATGGTATCTTTTGCCCCATTAGCTTCAAATATTATTTATTAATGTCCCCTGATGTTATATAACTATCTAGCTGTGGTAGATATTGCTCTCTATGACCCATTTTCCCACATTACCATCTTTGGTGAAACGAATCTATTTGTTTAGATTGGGGGTTTAGTTCAATGGAAGAGTATTTGTCTAGTATTCACACAATCCCCAGCCCTGTACAACCAACCAACCAACCAAAAATAAACACGAAAGCACAGTATTTCCTTAATTATTTTGGAAGATTCTGAGGACAAGACCACTGATAGGAACATATGCAGGACTCCTGCAGACCAGTTGCTTGTCATGCAAGTTTCCCTCATCTTCTGAGGGTACAACACAGGCAGAGAGTGCAAGGGCTCTGTGCCCCATGGAGTGACAGCTGAGAAAGCCAGAAGGACTTCCTGTGTTTTAGTCTTCAGGGGACTGGGCAAGTGAATTCCTCACTTTATGGAGAACCCAGAGGGTGCCAATGATTTGGTTTATGTGAGCTTTCAGCCCCAGGCTAGAACTGGAGCTTCAATGGGAGCTGAATGTGGGAAGTTAGTGGTAAGGCCCAGGGTGCTGAGAAAGGCCATAGGGAAGTGTGTGGCAGGTCACCCTGCAGCCACTTGCCCTTTGAATTGGGGTAATCTGCCATGCTCAGTGTCCTGCTAAACAATAGTCTTTAAAAATGATGCACGCACAGTCTTAAATTTGCTGAGCTATTCCCATCCTCAGCCGAGCTCATTTCAAATGCATTCAGACTACCACAATTAGCTGCTGACACTATCCTAAAATAATGTAAAGCCAGGGCCAGTAATTACACAGTGAAAGAAACTATGTAGAGAAGAGACGATTAACATGGAGTGGAAGAGAACATTTTCAAGCAGAGTGGTCTGGCTCTTGTTGGTATGGGTGAAAACACAATTTCAGATCTTTTGCTAAATATTTAACAACATCTTGCTTCAACAGCACCAAAGTGTTCAGACTTAATGGGGCTGGGGATTAGAAGGGCTATGATTCCTCCACCCCTCAAGATTACCTGTAGGTGGCACTGTAAGAGTATTCAAGGGAAAACCTGCCATGGTCACCCACATTAGCGTGGAGGAAGGAACTCATAGGGACGTTGGAGAGCTCATTGCTCTGCTTCTTCCTTCTGAAGTTGGGGTGTGAAGTAAGTCCTAGGAACTGGGCCCCTGGGCTGCTTTTTGCAAGCCAATGCTTCTCCAATTCCCAGGCCAGACACAGCTCTTGTTCATTTTGTTAGCCGCAGTCACCCGACCCTACTTTGAACCCAGGATGTTTTCTCTTGCCATGTCTTGATATTACTTGTGAGCTCCTAGAACTCAGGGATTTGTGAAATTTATTGTTTAGCTCCAAGCTGGGCCCAAAGTAAGTGGTCAACAGAGTTGTTTTTTTTTTTTTTTTTTTTTTTAACGAATAGATGAGGGAAGACTGAATAAAAAGCCCTAGGATGAGTGGGGCCTGTGGCTCACACTTGTAATCCTAGCTACTCAGGAGGCTGAGATCTGAGGATTGCAGTTCAAAGCCAGCCTGGGCACTAAAGTCTGTGAGCCTCTTATCTCCAATTAACCACTAGAAAACTGGGAGTGGCAATGTTGCTCAAAGAGTAGGTCAGTAGCCTTGAGCTGAAGAGCTCAGGGACAATGGCCAGGCTCAGAGTTCATGCCCCATGAGTGACACACACGAAAAAGCCCCATGCCTTAAAGCCATCCCTGCCTTAAAGTCAGGGATGTGGAAGGGAGAAATTTCCACTCTTCCTTTTGATTTTGGAGAATTGCTTCACATGTAATGAGGAAGAAGGGGAAGGTTATGAAGTTTAAGGTTGAAACCAAATTTGGGGACTTAAGATTTTGTGTGTGTGTGTGTGTGTGTGTGTGTGTGTGTGTGTGTGTGTGTGTGTGTGTGTGTGTGCTGGTCCTGGGACTTGAATCCTGAAATCCTGAGCCTTTTTTTTTTTTTTTTTGCCAGTCCTGGGCTTGAGCTCAGGGCATGAGCACTGTCCTTGGGTTTTCACAAGGCTAGAGCTCTACCACTTGAGCCACAGTACTGCTTCTGGCTTTTGTCTATGTATGTGGTATTGAGGAATTGAACCCTGGTCTTCGTGCATGCTATGCAAGCACACTACCACTAGGCCAAACTCCTGGCCCTCACAATCCCTTTTGAGGACACACCCTCATAATCTAAAATCTCCCACTAAGCCACACTTCTTAAAGGTTCCATCATTTCTCAATAGTGCCAAGCTGAGGACTAAGTTTTTGTTTAATATGTGGGCCTCAGATCCAAACAGTAGCACTTATGATACTTGCATATTTTAGTAAATTTACTCTGTATTAAACAGTAGTCTTTAACCACATATAGTAGCAGGCATTCAATAAAGTAGGTTTTATTCACAGCGCTTTGCAGTTCACAGGAATCTTGAGCAGATGGTAGAGTGTTCCCCTTACACCCACCCTATTATTGCCATCTTACACTTGCTGCAATTAATAAGCCAGTGTGGATAGATTATTAGTAATGGAAACTCATGTTTTATTCATATTTCCATCATTTTAATCTAACAATCTTTAGTTGTTCTAAGTCCCTTCTAGGATGCCATGTTTGTCATGTCTCCTTTGGTGTTGTGAGGTTGTGACAGTTCTTCAGATTTTTCCAGGTTTTTGATGATGGAAAAGTTTTGAGAATTACTGGCCAAGCAGTGTGACCTATGACTGATCCTCTGCTGGGCCTGGATTTGTTCTTATGAGTAGACTGGGAGTTATGGGGTATCGGGAAGAGGAACTCAGAGGTCAAATACCATTTCATCATATTGTGTCACAGGTCTTTACTTGCAGTATGATTTGTCAGTAGTGATTTTCCCTCAACACCTGGCTAAAAACCTATTTTATTATTATTATTTTTGTGTGTGTGCTGGTCTTGGGGCTTGAAATCAGCACCTGGGTGCTGTTCCTGAGCTTTTGTACTCACCACTTGAGTCACAGCTCCATTTTTACCTCTTTTTTTGGCAGGGTATAGTTAGTTGGAGATAACAGTCTCATGGACTTTCCTGCCTGGGTTGACTTCGAACATGATCCTCAGATCTCAGCCTCCTGAGTAGCTAGGATTACAGGTATGAGCCATCAGTGCTTGATTCCAATGGTATGGCTTTTAGAAAGAGTTTTTTTTTTATGCAACTTTTTGTTTTGTTTTGTTTTCTTGTGGGTCATGGGTCCTGGTGTTGGGTCTGGACATTATCCCTGAGCTCTTCAGCTCAAGGCTACTACACTACTCCTTGAGTCACAGCCCCACTTCCCATTTTCCATTAAATGGAGATAATAGTTTCACCTTCCTTTTTTTTTTTGGCCAGTCCAGGGCTTGAGCTCAGGGCCTGAGCACTGTCCTTGGACTTTCTCAGGGCTAGAACTCTACCACTTGAGCCTCAGCACCACTTCTGGCTTTTTTCTATGTATGTGGTACCGAGGAATCAAACCCCGGCCTTTGTACATGTTAGGCAAGCACTCTACCACTAGGCCAAACTTCTGGCCCCAGTAGTTTCACATTCTTTAGTGCCCAGGCTGGCTTTGAACTGTGATCCTCAGATCTCAGCCTCCTGAGTAGCTAGGATTACCGGCATGAGCCACCATGCCCAGCTTCATGCAACTTAAAAAAAAAAATATCATTCCCAAATAGTACTTAAGTGAATGATAACAGAAAAAGTGCTTTATGAAATTTAGATGTTGGCTCTTGCAACAACAGTGAATGGGCACGTTCACTTAGCTTTGATAAGGAGCCACACGTCCACTGATGTACGGAAGGTATACTTTACTTGAGCCACTGACAGCCTTGGAAGCACTCCTGGAGCTGATGAGGAAGGCAGATGGGGTGTTCTACAGATCTAGAGAGTTTATTTTTGCTTCAAAGCTGCTTACTATTCTAAGAGACAGAAAACTGGGCAATAGCAAGCAGTAGCAGAAGGGCCGGCCTCAACAGATGAGCCTGATACGTTATTTTAGGAACTTTTTTCCAAAGCCAACTCATTGCACCTCGTTGCTTTGTATGAACTACGAAGTGCATTTTATTTAAAGGATTTGCTTTCCTTGAGAAAGATGAAAATTGACTGCATAAGCATGTATCCTGTTGTAATATAAACACGTGGAGCTCTTGATTCAATTACACAATTTTCAGTTACATAATTTTCATGTTGATAGAGCTGCGTCCCTATACAAATGTCATTCTGTTACCGGGCCATAGGTTCCAGTTTTTTTTTTTTTTTATGTTTGATTGAGACAGTCCTGTTTACCAAATGTTATATAGGCTCCCCTAGTTTACAGCCCCTCTTGTACTTGAATTGGGAGCATGTGATCAGGTCAGGCTAATTGGGCCATGAGAAAAGGGCCAATCAGTGTGTGGGAAGTAAAAACAGCACAGGTCTTCCAGATCTTCCTGTTTGCTGGTGACCCCTGTGACAGGGAGGAGCCACATGGGAGGAGCAGCCTCCATGCTAGGGTGACTGTACAGGAGACCAGCCCTGGAGAGCTACCAGCCTGCAGCAGACATTTTGTGATAAGGAAAGCAATTTTTTCCCTGATATGCCATTGGGATGGGAGTATTTGTTACTGTAGCACAGGCTAATGTTGTGCTGACTATCATTAGTAACAATATGCTTCAGGTTGAGTAATTTCACAGTTCTGGAGTCTCGGAAGTGTGAGGTTTGGTCTCGGCCACCAGGGTGATGCCTATTGCTCTGTCTTCACATGACAGAAAACATAAAAGAAAAATAAAGGACCCAGTTCTGAAGTGAACCTTCTTTTATAAGGGCATTAAACTTTGTGTGTGTGTGGGGAGGGGGGCCATAGGCTTGAACTCTGGGCCTCGGTGCTGTCCCTGAGCTCTTAAGCACAAAGCTACTGCTCCACCCCTGGAGCCACAGCTCCACCTCCAGTTTTCTAGTGGTTAATTGGAGATAAGAGTCTCCCGGTCTTTAGTGCCTGGACTGGCTTTGAACCTCGATCCTCAGATCTCAACCTCCTGAGTAGCTAGGATTACAGGTGTGAGCCACTGCACCTGGCTAACCTTTTTTTTTTTATTAAAGAATTTACTAACATTGATTTTTACATCATATTTCAAATGACATGTTTAACAAGTATTCAAGAAGGGAATCTCTATATATAATCACTGGCACTTAGATTTTAGAACATAACTAAAATTAAGCTGAGGGTTTGTATGTCATAGATACATATTAATATATTTAATAAAACGTCTATAGAGACATAAATTTTTTTGTCTATGTAGTTATGTTTACATTTCAAATACCATGTCCATAACATTGGGTATGTAAATATTGAGTCATTGCTCTTGTATTGTTTGGATGTAATAGCTACATATTTAGGATACCATGTGCCGCTTGTTCCTTTGGTTTTGACTTATCTCACTCAACATGATTCTCTCTAGATTCATCTACTTCCCAGTGAATAACTTTAAAAAAAAATCACCTAATCACCAGCCTACTTCTTAACATTATTACAGTGAATATTTAGTTTCAACAAGAATTTTGGAGGGAACACATACATTCAACCATGGCAGAATTGGCAACTACTAACAACTCATCACTTTTTTTTTTTTTTTTGTGAGGTAATACCAAGAAGCAGAGAACTTGACATCTGTGGTAGATGTGGGTATATTGGTGAAGTTTCTTGGGGGCGCTATTGGTGTTCTGGGTACTTTATGCAATGCTGATTTGCCTTCATAGATTATTGTGGGAGCAAAATTACTTGGGAACTGTGATGATAAACAAGACTCTGTAGATTACAAGTAGTAGATTACAAGGCTCATGCCTGTCAAAAGTCTTGAGTTCAAATCCCAGTACTGCCAAATTAACAAACAGACTAATACCCAAAAACAAAAGTCAGGAAGGAAATGATCTTAGCGCTATGTCATTTCAACTCAAGGGTGGATAACACACACTTCCTTCCCTCAGGACACTTGGGGTGTACGGGGAGTGCTAGGATAGACATAAAAAGTAAGTGAAGATGAAGCTAGAGAGAGGAACAAAGAAAGTTTCATAGTCTTGAGGTGTGCCTTAGTAAGGATTTAGAATGACTCCCCAAAGCCCATACATCAAGGGCTTCATCCTAGGCTGTGCTGTTCATAGGCTGTGGTGCTGTTGGGAGGTCGTGGAGCCTTTAAGAGGCGGAACCAAGGTTATTGTCTTGAAGGGGATTGTGGGAGTCTGGGTGCCTCCTCTTTCTCTGCCTGGCTGCCAGGTCCTGAAGTGAGCAGCTTTGCTCTACCAGGTGATTTCTACCATTGTGAATGAAAGTTTAGAGTGATCTAATTTTCAAGATTTGCTGCTCTGACTACCCAGGGCTCTCGCAGGCAAGTTCCTGACCACATCACAAAGAGCCACCTCACCAAAAGCAGTTTTCCAGCTGTGGACCAGAGCCCCCAAAACTGTGAGTGGAGACAACACTTTTTTCTCTTTCACATTGCTTCATTCACGTTATTTGTTGTAAATCTAAACCAACTGGAGAAGACAGGTCGCCCACCTTAATCTAGTTAATAAACAGCACACTGGCCATAAGTATTCAGGACTGAATTTGTGTTGCAGATGTAGTATTATTTGAATGTGGAGGATGAAGAGATTTTTTATTTTTGCCAGTCCTGGGGCTTGAACTCAGAGCCTGAGCACTGTCCACGGGCTTTCCCAAAGCTAGAGCTCTACCACTTGAGCCACAGCACCACTTCCAGTTTTTTTTCTATGTATGTGGTACCGAGGAATTGAACCTGGGTCTTTATGCATACTAGGCAAGCACTCTACCACTAGGCCAAACTCCCAGCCCCCCAATGAAGAGATTTTTATGAGATTGATTATCTTTTCTTTCAAGGTGAATTTTCAAGATGAGATACCATTATATATTTATTCCAAATTGGTGGCAAGTCTAGCCTTTGCTTGATAAGGACAGTCACAGACGTTGGGTCTAGGCTGTTGCTTCCCCACAGATGGCAGATTTAATCTCGTCACTGTAAATGGTCCTGAGCCAGAGCCAGAGCTCAGTGGCTTCTGAGCCAGTCTTGTCTGCTGAGTTAATATGTATGAAAGCAATGGTGGCGGGGTCTTCCTGTGGCTGAGGTATCCTGGCCAAGAGCGAGAGAACATGATTCTCAGGGCAGGTGGGAAGATGACCCTGTCCAATAGCGCTGTCCCCAGTTGAGATGTCACTACCACATGAACCTTCTGTTCTCTGCCAAGGTGGTGATGGCATTAACACTTGCTCCAATGGCAAGTGTTCTCAGAAGGACCTCCCCTTTCTTCTTTGCTTCTTTTGAGTAACTATTTGACCACCTAAGACCTGGACAAGATGTGACACTGTGCTGTGACACCTCCAAGGACTTATGGGAAGGCCTTTTGTCACTGACCTATATGTAGTTGGTGGTTAATGAACCTCCATTTTGCAGGCCTATGTGGAAATGATAATAATTTGATTTGGTTTCAATTTTGCTTAAAATAATACATGCCACTACTTAAAATCAACAAGCCTCTACTAGGTCGCCTGCCATCCATGTTTAGAGATTTCTGGGGTTGAACTCAGGGCTTTGGTCTTGATAGGCAGGTGCTCTGCCATGTCTAGCCATGTCTAGCTCCATACTGCCTTTTGTGTCCCTCAGGGATTATATTATATAGAGATTTCTTGTCAGGAAGTAGCACCTGCATTTTTTAGAGGGAGGCTTTCTTTTTCTTTTTGTCAGTTGTGGGGCTTGAACTCTGGGTCTCGGTGTTGTCCTTGAGCTGTTCAGCTTACCCCTTAGCCACAGGGCCACTTCCAGCTTTCTAGGGGTTAATTGGAGATAAGAGTCTCATGGACTTTAGTGCCTGGGTTGGCTTTGAATCGTGATCCTCAGGTCTCAGCCTCCTGAGTAGCTAGGATTACAGGTTTGCGCCATCTCACCCAGCTTTGACTTTATTTATATAATCTTTTTCAGATCTGTCCATTTCTTTTGTTAATAATGTAATATATTTTTTCTAATGGACCAGTAAAATTCCATTGTGTATATGTACACCACATGTTCTTGATTTAGTCCTCCATGGAGGGGCATCTGGGCTGAGTCCATATTTGGGCTATGATGAATAATTCAGCAGTGAACATGGTTGCGCCGGTGGCTTTACTCTGTCTTGAGTTGTAATCTTTTGGATAAATGTCCTAGAGTGGAATTGCCGGACCATAGGGTAGTTCTATGTTCAGTATTTTGAGGATTATCCACACTGCTTTCTAGAGAGGATGAACAAGCCCGTCAACAGTGTATTAGGTTTCCTTTGCCCACACATCTGTGCCAGTATCAGTTGTTCATGTTCTTGATGATGGCCATTCTAACTGGACTGACACAGAATTTCAGTGTTGCTTTGATTTGCCTTTTTTTTTTTTTTGCCAGAAACGTTGAGCATTTCTTCTTGTGTCTACAGGCTATTTTTCTTTTTTTTTTCTTTTTTTTTTTTTTGCCAGTCCTGGGCTTGGGCTCAGGGCCTGAGCACTGTCCCTGGATTTTCTCAAGGCTAGGGCTCTACCACTTGAGCCACAGCACCACTTCTGGCTTTTTTTCTAGGTGGTATCGAGGAATCAAACCCAGGTCTTTGTGCATGCTAGGCAAGCACTCAACCACTAGGCCAAACTCCTGGCCTCCTACAGGCTATTTTTAACTTTTCCTTCTGAGAAGAAGAAGTAAATTTGTTAACTGGGCTGTATATTCTTTGAGGGTGTGGTTTCATATGTTGAAATCCTTACCTGAAAGGTGATTTTGGAGTCAAGGCCTCTGAGATCATGTCATGGAGTGGGTCCTCTAGGAATGGGATTAGGGTCCTTAGAAAGCAGATCTAGAGCTCCAAGGATACACATCAAACTCCACATTGCATCCTAGGTTTTAGGTGAGACTTAAGCACTCAGGCCACCAAGCCCATTTTCACTCTCGCTTTGAGAACTTGAAAAGTCTACATCAAGCTTGGATCAGAGATGTCTTCCTATATGTGAAGCAGGCCACTCCTCAGAGATGCATGCTGGCCTGTAGAGGCTGAACAGTGTAGCCTATCAGACTTGCAAGGAGGGAAGTCAGCCCACTGCCCTCATGATAAACTACCATAACATTCCTGCCCCATGCGGGGCGGGGCACAGGCAGTGAGACAGTATTCAAGCACTTACTTTCCAGTTACGAAGCACAACACAAGCGTGCGTTGTGACTTAGATGACAGTTCCCAGCAACCATCTGTCAGGACATTCTGCTTCCTTGGAAAGATGTCCCTGGCACTGTTATGTGCTGTAACATTTTGATTTTCTTAGTTTAGGAAAGTAGTGGGTAGACATGAAACTCTGGAATCAGACTGCCTTTGATGGAATGTGGTGACTGCATATGTTCAGACACATTACTAGGACTGTCCTCTGGGGTGACTTTGTATCTGGTAGGGGAGGGGGACATGGGCTTGGGGATCTCTCTCTCTCTCTCTCTTTCTTTCTCTCTCTGGCTTGTACTTTTGACCTAGGCGCTGTCCCTGAGCTCTTCAGCTCAAGGCTATCACCCTACTACTTGGTCAAGGCCCTGCTGGAGGGCTGGGCTCTTTCTCCTTGTCTGTGACCTTAGGGGCCATCCAGTGGTGTCTTCTGTTGGTTCTTTTCTAATGATGAGCTCTCCTCACTAACGATGAGCTGTTTTTTTTTGTTGTTGTTGTTTGTTAGTTTTGTTTGTTGTTGTTGTTTTTGCCAGTCCTCGGGCTTGAACTCACGACCTGAGCTCTGACTTTCTCAAGGCTAGTGCTCTCCCACTGGAGCCACAGTGCCACTTCCGACTTTTTCTGGATATGTGGTGCTAAGGAATTGAACTCAGAGCTTCCTGCATGCTGGCCAAGCACTCTACCACTAGGCTACACTCCTAGCCCTAACTATGAACTCTTTGAGAATAGAAATGTGAATTCTTCATGTTGGTATTTCTAGGACTCACAAGAACCTGGGGTATAAAACAAGCAATCCACAAATATTTGTGGAGTACATAAAGAATGCATGACTTCTTTTGACGTGGAAGGGAAAATATTTTGCAGGTGTTATTTGGTAGTAATGGTCCATCCTGATGTTAAACTCTGTTAGAAATGAAACTGTGGCCTTGAATAAATAACTTTTGGGGTTCAGTAGCTTTAAAACATATTTCAAGAACTCAGAATGTGGCTCAGTGATAGAGTGCTTGTCTAACATGCATGAAGCCCTGGGTTCAAGTCCTCAGTACCACATAAACCATAAAAGCCGAATGTGGTGCTATGGCTCAAGTGGTAAAGTGCTGTCCTTGAGCAAAAGCTCAGGGGAGTTGGTACCTGTTGCTCATGCCTGTAATCCTAGCTACTCAGGAGGCTGAGATCTGAGGATTGAAGTTAAAAGCCAGTCCAGGCATGAAAGTCTGTGAGACTCTTATCTTCAGTTAACTACCAGGAAACTGGAAGTGGCACTGTGGCTCAAGTGGTCGAGCACCAACCTTGTATGAAAAAGGTAATTCTCTCTAGGAGTAAAGATTCATTTTCTCTGCCCATCAAAGACTTAAAAGGCAGGAAAGTGTTTATTTAAGGTAAACAAAGTTTATTTACAAGTTAACCATGAAAGAAAAATAGACTCTACTTCCTGAGATGAGCCCCTAAAGGAGTAGAATGGAGTCCTCTTGGGGGTGGTTATCATAATTAGGGCTCTTCCCACATCTCCTCCCTTAGGGGTTGGGGTTGCTGATTGCTTGATGGCTCATGAACCAGCCAACACGTTTTATTTTTGTTTTTTGTTTATTTTGCCAGTCCTAGGCTTTAGCTCAGGGCCTGAGCACTGACCTTGGGTTTCCTCAAGGCTAGAGCTCTACCACTTGAGCCACAGCACCACTTCTGGCTTTTTTTTTTTTTTTATGTATGTGGCACCAAGGAGGAATCAAACCCAGGTCTTTGTGCATGCTAGGCAAGCAGTCTACCACTAGGCCAAATTTCTGGCCCCCCAATGCAGCTCTTTTTATTGGTTGAAAGCCCACCTACAGCATTATGGGGAGAAGAAGCATTTGAGCAGCAGCCTTAGACATTATGGGAACAAGAGACTCTGTGATTGACCCCATGTTATCTCCACATGTTATACCCACCACTGTTTATCCCTATGTACTTAACAGTTCTCTTTTCTTTCCCTCAGAGTGAGAACACAAGGCCCTGAGTTCAAGCCCCAATTCTAGGACACAGATACATAAACAGCAGCGACAACAAAAAAATAGATTTTAGTAAGACCTTTGCACTTGCATTTCCAGATCTTTTGGAATTTAAAACCTCATCACCTTTTATTTATGAAGCAATTTAGAAACAAAGATGATGCTAATCTGGTTGAATTATGAACCTACTAATTACTTGTTTCCATTCTTCTATCTGAACTTCAGAAAAATCATTGTGTTTTACTGAGATTTGATAAAGACCTGGTGGAAAACTGCTGGCACCCTCACTAAAAAGGCTAAAATGTCCACATATAAGGGAAAACATTCATCCATTTTCTCCCTGGACTTAACATAATTCTATACAGGTCTTTCAATATCTTCTCTCCCTCCCTCCTTCCTTCCCTCTTCCCTCCCTCCCTCCCCCCTTCCTTCCTTCCTTCCTTCCTTTCTTTCTTCCTTTTTTTTTTTTTTAATTGGTCCGTGGGGCTTCAACTCTGGGCATGGGTGTTGCCCTAAGCTCTTCAGCTCAAGGCTACAGCTTTACCATTGAACCAGAGTGTGACTTCCTGTTTTTCTGGTGGTTAATTGGAGAAAAGAGTCTTATGGACTTTAGTGTCCGGGCTGGCTTTGAGCCCTGATCCTCAGATCTTAGCCTCCTGAGTAGCTAGGATTATAGGCGTGAGCCATCAGCACCCAGCCATGTCATCATTCTTATTTGTGCTGGCATTGGGGCATGGACACAAAGAGCACTGTGCCTTCACTTGGCTGTTTCTCTCAAGGCTGGTACTTTGCCCCGTGAACCACATATGCACTTCTAGTTTTTTTGCTGGTTAAATGGAGATTTGAGTCTTTTAAATTTGTGTGCTTAGGTTGGCTTTGAGCCTTGATTCACACATCTCAGCTTTTTAGTAGTTAGGATTACAGGCATGAGCCCCCAGCACCCAGCAGCATTTAATCATGTTTGACTGAAGAATAATAACAGTTCCATATGATTTAGTTCATGTTAGTGAGGCCCCTAAAGAGAGGTACGTCTTAGGCTTCCCAGTTGCCACCATACCTCCCAATCAGTCTATCTTAGAAAATCCAGGTCATGGAGGAAAATAGACCAAGCAACCCAGTACTGTAAGAATTTCCGATTAGAGCAGTCAGTGGCTGAGGAGCATTCATGTATTTGCTGACAGGACATCCACGACCTGTGGCTTCTACTGCTACCCTTGGTTCTCTAATTCTGGGTGGGGCCTCCCTCGCCTGGGAGCACAGGAAGTGGAGAGGGGAAGTTCAGCCCCCCTCTACGCTGAGACATCTAGCCCCCATGGAAGGAGCGGGGCGAGTACAGTCTTGCTTTCCTCTGGAGGAAGCAGCACCCCACATTGTGAAGGACATCCCAGAGTTCATGTTGCTGTGTGCAGCTGTGCATGCAGCTGTGCATGCAGGTGTGTGTCTGTGGGCTGGGCAGAGGTGCTGGGTATGCACCAGGGGAAGACTTCATCCCCAGTGACCTGTCCGTGTGCTTGAACTCCTGAGAACATTTTAAGGACACTTTCCAGGCCAGCTCAGGCCAGCCAGAGAGTGAAGGTAGGTCAGACTCGTTAGTACTCACAGAGGAGCTGAAACAGTTCTTGGCCTGCATGGCACTGACGCACACAGCCTCCCAGAGCAGACACAGCCCGGGCCTTTTCTTTCTTTGTTTTCTTTAATGGTACTTTCTCCATTTGTTCTTAGTATGTCAGCCAGTTGCTGTCAGAGAGAGTCACTAAGGTGTGGTTGTGTTGTGACAGTTGTGCTTGCAGCTCCCCATGTGACAGGAGGCATAAAATTCAATTTGGTAAAAATCTCCCCTTCTGTGGGCTGTTTAGCTTGTCAGCTATGTCGTTTCCCATGCAGAAACCAGAGTAGGTACTTGTAAGAGGGGAGGGTGGAGCAGGGCATGGTGGCTCACGCCAGTAATCCTAGCTACTCAGGAGGCTGAGATCTGAGGATTGAAGTTCAAAGCCAGCCTGGGCGTTAAAGTCTGTGAGACTCTTATCTCCGATTAACCACTAGAAAACTGGAAGTGGTGCTGTGGCTCCAGAAATAGGGTGGTAGCCTTGAGCTGAAGAGCTCAGGGACAGTGCCCAGACCCAGAGTTCAAGCCCCCATGACCCACCAAAAAAAAAGGGGGGGGGGTTGGGGCCAAGAGGAGAAGAAGAATAAAGTGGGGAAGAGAAGCTAGGCAAGAAGGCAGGAATTCGTTTATATATATTTATACATACACACGCACACACACACATACACACACACACACACACACACATCACAGAATTAAGAAAAACAGGAGGAGATGAGTTGAAGGGGATTGAAGTTGTTGAAGGAATGACACAAATCAAGATGTATTGTGATTTTTTTTTTCTTGTCAGTCCTGGGGTTTGAACTCAGGGCCTGGGCTTTGTCCTTGGACACTTTTTTTTTTTTTTTTTTTTTTGCCAATCATGGGCTTGAGCTCAGGGCCTGAGCAATGTCCTTGGACTTTCTCAAGGTTAGTGCTCTACCACTTGAGCCTCAGCACCATTTCTGGCTTTTTTCTATGTATGTGGTACCGAGGAATTGAACCCGGGTCTTCGTGCATGCTAGGCAAGCACTCTACCACTAGGCCAAACTCCCGGCCCCGTCCTTGGACACTTTTTGCTCAAAGCTAGCACTCTGCCGCTTGAGCCACAGCCACTTCTAGCTTTTTCTGTGTATGTGGTACCTAGGAATCGAACCCAGGGCTTTGCACATTCTGGTGAGCAGTCTACCACTAGGCCATGCTCCTTCCCAAGATGTATTGTATACACAGAATGCTTTGTTAAATGGCAAAAATTCAGTTCATAGCCTAAAATGCCATAAAGTGAGGGAAGGAGCGGTTAGGAGCGGTGAGTGAGCATGTTGAGAGGGGCAGCACTGATTAAGATGTACGGTATTCATAAATGGCTCTGATGAGTGGCAGCTCCTTTAGACAACTACTTAAAAAATAATGAAAATATTGGGCATGCTAGGGAAAGCTCTGTTAGACCATTTTGTTCTATGCCGTGTCTTACATCACCTGGCACGTCACACAAGTTGTTTGTGGAGTCATTGTGAGCAGAGGGCCCACTATCACCTCTTCTCACCCATCCCTGCCACCAATGTCTGCGCCTTCCCCTCTCCCCGTGCCGTCCTGCAGGGACTAAGTCCCCCCAACTTCCAGTTTGTGGTAGACGTTAGCTTCAGGAGCTCATGAAGGATGGGAGGGATGAAAGATGGGGCATCTTGGTCTATTTTCTGTCACTATAACAAAATACTAAAGACCGGGTAATTTTTAAAGAAAAAAAATAATTTCCTCCATATAGTCTGGGAAACTGAGGCCAAGATGGAGAAGCTCACATCTGGCCTAGACCTTTGTGTTTCTCCATCCTAGGGTGGAAGCTGAAACCTAAGAGTCCCACGGCCTTCCTCTTCAGAGCATCCATCTGTTTCCTGCTGGCTCCGCGGACTGAATGTCCTCCCACTCATTAACTGGCTGTGTTTCCCACCATGAGAACCCCATTTCCCAGCTCCAATTCCCTGCCCACTCTGCGTGCCATCCTTTTTCAGTCCCTCCTGGGTCTTCATGACTATATTGTTTTTCTGCCAGTCCTGGAACTTGAACTCAGGGCCTGAACACCGTCCCTGAGCTGTTTTTTGCTTTACAACTTGAGCCATAGTGTTACTTCTGGCTTTTTCTGTGTTTGTGGTACAGAGGAATCGAACTCAGGGCTTCATGCATGCTAGGCAAGCACTCTTGCCACTAAGCCACACTCCCAGCCCTGGCCCTATATTTCTTGGTCCCCTTTCTTCTCATCTCTTTTCATTCCTCTGGTTTTAACTTACACAAGAGAACAAACCCTCACCATGCATTTCTCTGAGTGCCCTTCAGGTGCTTTATCCTGTCGGTCCTTTGAATAAATAAATAAATATATATATATATATATATATATATTTTTTTTTTTTTGCCAGTCCTGGGCTTGGGCTTAGGGCTTGAGCACTGTCCTTGGACTTTCTCAAGGCTAGCACTCTACCACTTGAGCCTCAGCACCATTTCTGGCTTTTTGCTATGTATGTGGTACCGAGGAATTGAACCCGGGTCTTCATGCATGCTAGGCAAGCACTCTACCACTAGGCCAAACTCCCGGCCCCGGTCCTTTGAATATTTAACGTTCATTGTCTCCCATGTGTGAGGTGCTCCTAAGATGGGACTAAATGATCTCTTTGACATTGTACAGTAAAATATGAACTACTAACTCCATTCTAAGGAGGAGAGTCCTCTGTGCTGTAGAGAAATTAGATACTCTGCCTGTGGCAGAGTGAGATGGAAGCCCGCCTTCTTGTCCTCCAAGTCAGAGCTTCTCTTTCTGTAGGGGATGTGGCTTCTTTTGCATTATTGAACTTAAGTTGAACCTAGGAGAAGCTTCAAGTATTCTAAAAACAGCTAGTATGACTTCAGGGGTTTTAACTGTAGTAGAACATTTTTTTTTTTTTTTTGGCTAACTCATTCATCAGGGACATTTGCCTGCCTCTGACTTTGAGCCTCAGTTTGCTCTGTAATTCATTGTGATTCTAAAAATTACCTCTGGCTCCCTACAGAACTCAATTTTAGACTCATGATGTCTTCACAATACAAGATTAAAACTCGAGCAGTGGGAATGTTTTTTTCTAGAAAAAAAAGAGTTTCTGCTGCTCTAGTTTTAATCTTGTGGGGTTTTTTTTTCATATCAGAAATTAGAAATAGGGAACTCTTACTTATCTTTTCTTCCCTACAAAATAAAGATGTGGATAAACCTTTGCTGGGGTGGAGGGCTGAATTCATCATTATTCAGTTATTGTGACTGTGGGAAGAACAAAGAAGAGACATTTGATTGCCACCTGGCTGAAGCCTAAGCTATAGAAGTCAGCACATCTGGATTCAAGACCTAATACCTCGTGACCTTGCGCACCGTCCTTAGAGCCTCTGTTTCCTCTCCTGGGATGTGGGCATGCTTGAGACATCCCATCATTTCTGGTAGAGACCACAAATGTTACCTTGGAGACAATTGCTAGTGAGGATGGGGGTGAGTCAGGAATCTCTTGGTCAGCTTCCCACCCAATCTGCTCCCCTCTAGAGAGAAGCAGAGACTTCATCCATAAATACTCATAGTTCAGATCATTCTTCAGGGAGTTCAGCAGAAATCTAAGGTGGGGAAGGTTGAGAAAGACCCTGAGAGGGTGGTGGGAGCCACCCTTGGTCTTGAGTGCAGGAAGAGACCAGAGTCCAGGTGATGCTTGATCCTTGAGAGGAGAGTTCTGCTTTCACGTGTTCCCATTCAACCATACCCAAAGCACACTTATGGGAAGAAGCCCAGAGGCCTAAGCTGAAAAAGGGCCCTGTTTAGTTTTGGAGGAACATCTTTGAGTTTCTGTGTTAGGAGGCTGAAGCGAGAGGAACTACTTGGAATCCCCTTTCTTGAAGATGATGCCTGGAAGATCAGGGATTGGGAATACTTCATTGCTGCATCGAGGTTGGATGTCTTGCAGGTCATGGTTAGTTGGGCTGATGGCCTATTAATTGGGGAAATGATACGGAATGGAAATTGCTGGTTACATATAGAAGGCATTAAGCACAGTATCTGACATATAAGTAACCAGGAAATGGTTGCCAGGCGCTGGTGACTCACACTTGTAATCCTAGCTACTCAGGAGGCTGAGATCTGAGAATCATAAAGCTGGCCCAGACCAAAAAAAAAAAGTGGGTGAGATGCTAATCTCCCATTAGCAAAAAGCTAGGAGTGGAGGTGTGGTCAAATGGTAGAGTGCTAGCCTTGAGCAAAGAAGCCAAGTGAGAGCAAGAGGTATTGAGTTGAAGCCTCAGTATAGGCACAAACACACAGATGACAACTCAGTACATTGCTGTGTTAACAAGCATGATTCTGGTGAGGAAAAGGATCAGCCTTGCAGACTGAGGGAATAAAGAAGCTCATTACAGCACCGTCCTTCATTACCTATGAGAAGTGTCAGGGTCTTCTGGCTGCTGGCCTGGGCAGATGGGGAATGATGTGCAGAATCAAGCTAGTAGTTGATTCTGTGCTTTTGTCTCTTGGTTGTGCCTGTTTTATTGTCCAGAAGCCTGGATGAGAGCATGTAAGCATTGCTCAACTCTTCTTGGACTCTTAGAAGGTGCCTAGAAACCATCTACCTATGGTTGCCACTTATTTTACAGCAGCCAAGTTCCTCTTCTTTCTTGTATTCTTCCCCAATAAAATTTTATGTGATATCCTGACATATAGAGAGGGATGTTGCTAATAAAACTAGTTTCAAGTGGAAATGTGTTCTATTGACTTACGTTAAGTCTCAGGTATTTTGGGGGAGAGACCTAGGCTGGGTCCCTATTGTTTTGGTGCCATCCTGCTTCTCCAGCAAAGCTATTTTGAAAAAAAAAATCCAATAACTCATAATTGGGGCTATAGAAGCTGATTTCAGTTTTTCTGTCAGATCTATTCTCTATAAAATTCAAGGCAAAGTGCAAATGGAATCTCAGAAGTGCCCTGATGGCACTCTGCATAAGCTCAGTCTTGCTCATTATGTTAGTCACCATCTCAGCAGGAAATAGTTTATGCTCTCAAGTGAATTACTTGGAGAAAGGTTTAAACTTCTTAAAGCATGAAGCATAGGCAGGGAGGAGACCGTACAGGACAGTGGAATAATCCAGGGAGAGTTACCCCACTATTGCTGAGGAGCTCGGGCAGGGAGCAAGGAGTTATGGGAAGCCAGAACTAGATGATTGCATAAATGGCTGTCTTTACAGAATGGGGGTCCCCAACCCCCATGATAGACCTTGTCTGGGGAGATGAGAGGGATACACACCCTGGCCTTACTCTGCTCCCTCCTATACCCACCTTTTCTGCAATTCCCTGTTGGAAGACCCCAATCAGAACCCAGAAATCAAAGAACCCTTTGATGCCATTTCTGCCAATGAGCCCAGGATAGAAACTAGGCGGAAGCCCGTGGACATAACGCAGTAGAACCTGCCTCTGGTTTGAAGGACAACAAGCTTGGATGACTGGCCTTGGGTCACAAGATCAAGGGCAACATAGAAAGCCAATTTCTGCAAGTTCAGCCCTCTTCCCCATCTCTTCCAATCACTAAAGTCTAGGTACTACTCTGGATATAGAAATGCTAATGTCACTCTTGTTTTGGATCTGGAGTTACAGGGGAACAAGCTCAGCCTCCTCCTGCCCTAGAGCCAACCCCAGTCCTCTGCACAGATGACTTGGCAAATCTAAGGAGACAGCTCAGCTATTTAAGGAACCAGTGAAGCCAGGTACTTTTAGACCTCGTGTTACACATTCTCAGGTCAAACACTTTCTCAACAGGAAGAGCATCAGCCAAACAATGGAAGGAAGGACCTGGTTTATGGCCCACGAACTATCCAGGATTCTGGTCTGAAAACTGAGTTGCTAGAGAGACCTCTTGGATCCCTGGTGGCACGTGTGCTGTATTCAGCCTGCTTCCCAATGACTTTACCCTTGGCCTACTTCTCTGAGGATGTTTGACTTAAAATGAGCTCTAATAAGCACAGGCCCATCCGGAGGGTGGACGAAAAGTATTGCCTCATCTCAGAGTCGTCTCTGGATGGAAGTGGGTTAAGTGGGTGGCGTAGGTTTCTTGGAGTTAGTTGGGAACTATAGACAAACAGGCTTTGCACTGTTGTGAAGGCTACTTACTTCTTGATTGATTTGGGGCCTAAAAGTCACAAAAGCCCAAGGCATCTTGGGTATTCCTTTACTACAGGTGGGCTGTACCTGGGTTGCCCAACCAGCATCAGCCAGCTTTCCTAGGATGTTTCTCATGTAGGCAGCCAGAGCACCCCTGGTTTCCAAGGCTGCCCCCTTCACTGTCCCATAGCTCCACTTCCACATGGGTATTTGTGAATGTCCGGCGTCGTTCAGGGTTGATCGCGCTCTGGGAACACTGACTCTGTATATTTTTCTTTTGTGAGTATTGGGTGACACTGGTAACTTAAGGGATAAAGGGTTTGTTCCGCTCTTTTCTTTCTCTCTTTGCCAGAATAGTAGCTCACTTCCTCCCTTTTAATAACTGCTCAGGTGGAATAACACCAGGTCTCCTTCCCCTCCCGAGTAACGTGTTTGTCCCTGTTGATGTAGTTCTGTAGTCAGCGTAGTTGACACTCTTCACCCGCAGCCGAGCATGCTTCTAAGAGGGCACTGCTGGCCAGGGACCTTGTTTTACCCTAGAATGCAGTGTGACTTCCCACACTGCACGGGACCATAGCGCAGTACTGCAGTAAACCATTTAAGTTGAAATGGTCGTGACCACCAGCCTGTTCTTTGTAGGGAGCCATTGGCATTCTTTAAGTAGGTCCCTCAGACAGAATCACTTGTATATTATTCTCACAGGCAAGTCTCCAATGATAGCTTTATTCCAGTGCCTCAGTTCTACTTAGGATCTAGTCTATAATACATTCACATAGAGCACCATTATCAGTTAGATAAGCAGAAATCTTTCCTATGACTCAGCCATAGCACTCCTGGGCATCTACCCAGGCTATGATAAAGACACCTGCACAGCCACAATGGCCAAGTTAGGGCCATTACCCTAGTACCACAGGTATAGGTCTACACAGGGCCAGGTACCACAGATGAGTGGATTAAAAGAAATATGGTACCTACATACGATAGAATTTTACACAACTACTAGAAAGAATAAAAGAATATCATTTGCAGGGAAATGGGTGGAACTAGAACAAATCATGTTAAGTGAGATAAGCTAATATCAGAGACATTTGGAAATTAGACCTAAAATGCACTGGCATATGACAAATTTCACAGGAGTCTAGATACTCGCATACAGTGAAACCAAAAGAGGATACTCAGGAGAGAATTATGAAGATACAGTGCCTAAGTGCCTAAGCATGTCTTCATATTTATATAAAATAATATACATATTGAAACCAACTCCTGAGATATGGGAATGAAGCACTTTTTTCTTTTTCTTTCTTTTTTCATATATTTTTATTGTGATTAATAGAAGGGTTACATTATATTCACCAGATGGAAGGTGCATTACTTCACAAACATTGATACCCTTTCTCATGTCTTGGTCCCCATTTCCCTCCCCCCACCCTCTTTCTTTCTTTTTTTAAAATGATTCTTTTTTATCTCCCCCTCCCCCTGTCCCTGTCCCACCCTGTCATAGGCTTGAACTCTGGCTTGGGCACTGTCTCTGAACTCCTCAGCTCAAGGCTAGAGTCTACTACTTGGAGCCACAGCACCACTTTTGGTTTTCTGGTGGTTGATTGGAGATAAGAATCTCATGGACTTTGATGCCCAGGTTGGCTTTGAACTACAATCCTTCAGCCTCCTGAGTAGCTAGGATTACAGGCGTGAGCCACCGGTAGCCTGGCTTTCTTTATCTTATGTACAGTATATTCACATGTGTATCTTCAGAGGGTGTGGGGGAGGGCACAGAACTGGCAGAAAAAGGGTGAAAAAATACAGCCATGGAGCTCACTGGACATGGATGAAATCCAACAGTTCAACTTGTGGGTGGAAACGGGAGGAGGGGACGGGGAGAGAGGGATGGAATAGAAGAGACTGTACAAAAGGAAATGCACTCATTACCTGACTCACGTAAATATAACCCCTCTGTACATCACCTCTATAATGACAATAAACTAAAAATAAAAATATTAGTTAGAAAAAATAGCGTTAGGAAACTCAGAATTTGATGCAGATTGTGATAGTTAAAAGGGGACATTCTTGTTTATGTACACTAGGGGAGGTAAAAATGTGGCTTAGTGTAGGATCCTGCTGTAAAATAGACCTGTTTTCTCTGTGGCAGTCAGCTTTCAGTTACTGTACCACAGCACCCGAGGTGATCACCTTATCAGGAGGAAAGATGGATGCTGGTTCACAGTTTTGGGAGGTTTCAGCTCATGGTCAGTTGGTCTCATTGTTTTCGGGTCTGCGGTGATACAGACGTCATAGTGGAAGCAGGTGGTGGAACACAGTCTCTCACTTCCTGGCTGGAATATAAATGAGGAAGAGATGGGGTCCTACCACCCCTTCCCAGAGGATACCTTGGTGACTCAGACTTCTCAATAAGCTACGCTGGGGGAGAGTCCCCTACCATCAGAGCCTCTGGGGTACACTGAGGATCCAAATCACAGCATTTTCCTACTTGATTCAAAAATAATGAAGAAAAAAAAAGCCCTTAAAGTAATTAACATGGATTCCTTCTTGCTGATTCAATAATTACTCTTTCTTGCTTCCTGACATCTAAGGCCTTAAGTAGTTCTGATGAGTGAATATAAATTCACAACTCTATACTGTAATTATATCTATAATTCAAATACCTTTTATTTATTTTTTAAGCTAAGACCTTATAGTAATTGTTTTAATTGCTCCTTACTGTCTTGCTGTGTCTTACTTGGCTTCTCTGAATTAGCAATTGTTAAATGGTGCAGTGCCAATAGGAGGTCTGATGTGTGCATTTAGTCATCTTGTAATTTTATTAATAAGGTTAGGATTTAGCATTTTAGTTTTAATTGTTGGTGTATATTAATAGTTTCCATTTACAAGCAGATCTCCTTGCTGGGTGTGGTGGCTCTCGCCTGTAATCCTAGCTACTCCGGAGGCTGGGATCTGAGGATTGAGGTTCAGAGCCAGCCCCTGCATAAAATGACCTGAGACTTATCTCCAGTTAACCTCTAGAAAATGGGAAGTGGGGCTTGGCTCAAGGGTAGGGGAGTAGCCTTGAGCTGAAGAGCTCAGGGACAACGCCCAGGCCAAGTCCAAGCCCCATGGCCAAAAAAAAAAAAAAAAAGAAAAGAAAAGAAAAAGAACAGATTTCCTGGCTTTAAGTTGCCCCTCTAACCTAACTCATCATTTTATTTATATTTTATTTTTCCCTAGTCCCTTTTCGAGTCTGATGGTGAAATACTGTAAGACCTGCATCCAACATGTGAGCTTTCTACCTTACTTGAGACTGAACCTTACTAAGTTGTCCAAGTTGGTCTCAAAGTTTTTCTCCTGCCTCAATCTCCTGATGGCTGAGCTTACATGTGTGCCACCATGCCTGGCTTGTGAATGAGCATGTTCTGTATCTACCATGACCCATTAATTTTAGCTGAACTGTCACGCTTTTAGTTTTTGAAGTTCTTCATGCAATTGTATAATCTTTCCACTTTGATATTATTTTGTGGTTTTGTGATTTCAGAATTTTCATGATAGCAAAAGCTATTGAAGTTATTAAAGCAAAAGTTGCTACAAGTTATTAAAAAGAAACTATAAGTATATATACATATAATTTGGCGTTTTCCAACTTTTATTAAGATGTCTCTTTTGTATGATGATATTACCTATATTATGTTCACTGCAATTCCAATATTTCTTTTTGTTTGAAGTTGAATGGGGGACTGAGGCTGCAGTTCAGTGGTAAAAGCCTGCCGCAGTGCAGTGCTTTTCTGATCCCTACAACTTGGGAAAAAAAAAAACAACAACAACTGAGAGAACAAAAGAAGAATCAAAGCATTCGATAGGCTTGATTGTACTGTTAAGAATTGTGACTGTGTGTGTGTGCAGATTTTCTATATCTTATTTTGGGTCTGCATAATCTGTCAGATACTGAATGATTTGGTAAAATCTCCTACCATGATAATTGAGTTTTCAGTTCCTTCTACTAACAGTTCTGTTTTGGTATCTTCATAAATTTTTCCTTTTGAGTTTCCATTTCAGCAATTCACTTCTGCAGGTTGTACATGTAGTATTGACAAACATGGTTCTTTTTTTCATTTTTTTAATTAAAAATTTATTAATGTTGATTTTTACATTATATTTCAAATGATGCATTAAAAACAAGCATTAAAATTAGGCTGAGGGTTTGTATGTCATAGATACATATTAATCTATGTAATAAAACATGTCTATAGAGTCAGAAAATGATTCTTTTAAAAAAAATTCGTTTTCTTAGGTCAGAAATTTAATAGCTGTGTTCTTCTCTCCTTCTAAAGCATCCTTTTCTTTTTCCACCATTTTAACTCTGTTTAGCTTCTCTCCTCTGTGTTCATTCAGTACTTCAACTCCCAGACACAAAGTTCAGCTGTCCACAGCCAATGATGTCTTCTAAATTCTCAAGCATACCCTCGTCATGCTAACCTTTTCGTTTCATCATAGCAATCTGTTCAACTTCACCCTGTAAGATTAGAAATTCATTATGATCCAAGTCAGTTCTATGGCTTCAAAGATTTCCAACATCCTTAAACGTCCTTTTCTTCCCACTAATGTGATAGACAGAAGTGTTATCTCTGTAGGCCGTTCTAGATACATAGAAGTTACTATTAAGACTGACTTCATAATCATCCCTTTCCTTATCAACTATCTTTTGAAAATGAACCTCTACAGTACAACTCTGAATATCTTATGTTCATCAGAATTATGAATTAGCACCGACAGTTTTTCAGATCTTATTTTTTGACCTCAGTAGCCAAACACAAAAAGCGAAGAATCGATAACATTGGACTTGCCGCTGCCATTTGGCCCAGTAATACAGGAAAAACGCTGTGGAGACAGCTGGACCCTGGGCTGCACGGCCGGCCAGCAGCTCGGGCTCCGCGTCGCTCTGTTTTGTCATTTGTGCAATCAAATATTATTGAGACAATATTATTAAGACCGTGCATTCCCAGAATGCTTATAAAACACAGGGTTACCAGTCAGTGTTAACCAGTTTACCCTTACAATTCCATTGAATTTAAAGTGTAATTCATTTTGTATGGATATACACATTTACATATTACAAGCTGGACATCCCTAATTCAAAAATGACAATCTTCCAAAACCCCCCCACACATTTTTTTCTTTTTTGGCTAATCATGGGACTTGAACTCTGAGCCTGGGCATTATCCTTGATCTCTTTAGTTCAAGGCTACCACCCTATCCTTGAGCCATAGTGCCACTTGATAAGAGTCTCACAGACTTCAGTGCCCAGGCTGGCTTTGAACCGAGATCCTCAGATCTCAGCCTCCTGAGTAGCTAGGATTAAAAGCGTGAGCCACCAGCATCAAAGTCAGATTCTTTTTTTTTTTTTTTTATAGGTCATGGGACTTGAACTCTGGGCCTGGGCACCGACCCTGAGCTCTTCAGCTCAAGGCTACTGCCTTACCCTTGAGCCACAGTCCCACTTCCTGTTTTCTAGTGATTAATTGGAGATAAGAGTCTCATTGTCTTTAGTGCTGAGTCTAGCTTTGAACTGCGATCCTCAGATCTCATCCTCCTGAGTAGCTAGGGTTACAGGTGAGAGCCAACACACCCGGCTGACAGTCAGCTTCTTAACACAGCATGTGACCTTTCATTTGGAATAGTTTGAATTATGGGATGTTTTTGTCTTACTTTCCTTTCTGATTCTGCCTATACCTTGTAGGGCACTTTTCTCCCCTTCTTCAGTTCATCTGGCAATGAAGCCGTGGAATTAATACAGCCTGGCAGGCTGGCTGGAGAGAAGGGAGTCCCAGGGCCACATGTGCTCTGGACGTGGAGGCTTTTTTCCCCTTCCCCCGCCCCCCCCCCCTTTTTTTTGCCAGTCCTGGGCCTTGAACTCAGGGCCTGAGCACTATCCTTGGGTTTTCTCAAGGCTAGAGTTCTACCACTTGAGCCACAGCACCACTTCTGGATTTTTTTCTATGTATGTGATGCAGAGGAATCGAACCCTGGTCTTCATGCATGCAAGGCAAGCACTCTTTTTCTTTTCTTTTCTTTTTTTTTTAAGAAAACATCAACATTTTTGGCAACCTCTTCCATTAAAAAATGTGCTGTGTTAACCACAAACCCAGCTGTGAAGCCCATATGGCCTCTAGGCCACTGCTTTGCAATCTTTAATGAGCTGCCTTCTAGAATCTTCCAGATGCCTCAGCGCCGTCATGCCATGGCAGCTCCATTTCATTTCTCTGTGCTGTGGACTGTCCAAATTCCTCCTTGTTAAAAAAAAATGTCTCACTTCCCCATTACCTGTATTTCCAGTTCAGCATGAAATAAGCATCCCGTTCCTTGAGTGACTGGGTTAGGACAAAATGTCACTGTCGCATGAATTCTGGAGGGATGGCTCCTCTCAAAGGTGAGCTGCGTAGAATCACAGGTTGAGTCCTGGCCTGCGTGTGCTTAGGGTCAGTGTTTTGTGGGAGTCAGCCACAGGAAGGTTGTAGCTGGATGATCCTGATCGTGTGATTTTATTGTTTATTCATGGTTTGATTTATATATGATTTGATTTTTTTACCCACTGAGTAATTCTCATCTGTACAACCAACATGCCAGGCCATAAGGCTGTTGTGAGGCTATTTATTTTGGCACTGTTGGGCTTCGAACCAGGGGTTGCATACAATGCTGGGCAAGCACTCTTCCACTGAGCCACATCCTTCGTCGTGTTGTAATGTTATTTCAATCATTTATCTCAATCTGTTGTAAGTTTATTTAAATGCTTTTTGCTGTGGTTGTTGCTGCTGAATGTGTAGGAATTCTGCAGCTCTAAGAGAACTTAGAAATCACCTGAGTAGAGGCCCCTGACCGTGGAGATTTTATAGAGATGATTTTTGTTTCCAAGGATTTCCTTCCAGGCTCAGCTAGCCAAACGGGGAATTGGTATGCGAAATTTGTTTATAATGAAAAATTTTATGATGGAATTGGCTGTAATCTCCCCTAGCTCATCTGTGTGGCAATAGGAATTAATTATTACAGTAGGGATCCCAAATCTGTGAAATGACAGGGTTTTCAGTTCTTGCATTTGTTATCTGCCTACAAAGCTCTCTGAGGCCTCGTTTGGTTTCTGGAAAAAGGCCCAGTTACATCTGCTTTGCTCCCTGAGCATTTATTTGGTGTATTATTAGTTTGAATAACTTCACATACTCAAGATGCAAACATGGTCTCATCTCTTGAAAAAAAATGAATGCTCACCCAAGTCACCATGTTCCTGACTTTGCAGAAAGACCCTCATCTCCCATCTTGGAACTTCCCCCTCCTCTGCTGTTTAAGACCCCAGTGGTTCTAGAATTCTAAGGTGTGGGGGGGTCGGTGAGCAAGAGACGACAAAAACAACGACAAACCCACAGGCAAGGAAGTTCACAATTACAGCGGCTGCTTGCTGTACCACATGGCTGTGAGAGCTCCCTTGAAGACCTCCAGAGACGCTGGAAAGAAGCCCTGCTCTGGACTCTTGGCTGGACAGATAAAGCCGGGCTGGACTTGAGAAGCCAGTGGCTTCTCTTGGGTACACCAACCTCACCCTCACAGTGGTGGCCTTGCTCAAGGAGGACCCCTCACACTGTTGGATGGAAGGATGGGGGCTGGGTGCACACTGACTGGAGCCTGTGCGGTTACAGAGGGTCTACCCCTCACCTCCCTCCCTCCCTCCCTCCCTCCCTCCCTCCCTCCTTCCCATGGGCTCCCAGCTCCACAGCTGTGCATCTGGGAGGCACCTTCCCATCGATCTATTCCCTATCCTTTTGGGGATCCCCAGAACACAGAGGGTCTGGTTCTGCCCCTTCACGGAACTCGGTGCCGACCTCTCCTTGAAGGTTGTTCTATAGCCTCCTGATGTTAACCCAGAACATGCTATTATCAAGCCTAACAAACAATCCAAGGCAAGCCACGTTTCCCCAGAGACCTCTTGATCTAGGTGAGGTGAGCCCCACTTCTCTGCATTTTTCCCCCTTCCAGTGTGCAGTTAGGTTGCAAATCAGATTGCATGCAAAATAATCAGGGATCTGGAACTTTCAAGAAACTCAACCAGCCTTTTGTTTTGGATGGCTTGGCTCTGCCTTTGTTTGCACATGAGCTTTCGGATGCTGCCTCACCCCTGAGTCTCTCTGAGGCAGGTTCTGGTGGCTGCCTTCTCATCTGGATTCCTGTGACTGCAAATTGGGGCCCAGCCTGGGGTCATGGTCTGGGATTGCTTTGCCTGAGAGTCAGCTGCACAAAGAGTCAGCTGCTCCAATCAGCACAAAACAATTTTGTGTCTAGTGCTCCTGTCGGAATCCACACAACCTCTGTGTTCTTGGTATATTAGAATAAACAACAGGGTTTATGTTTCTCTTTAAGATCTACCAATATGGAATGTTTTTGAAAATACATGACAGTTCAGTGAAATCAAACTCAGGATTAAATGCAAACACTAGCAAACACAATCAATAAATCATTAACTTGTAGAACAGACTTTCCAGGTCCGCTGCCTGGCTTGCTTTGCCAAGTGACAGAAGGGTCACCAACTTCTCAATGGAAAAGGAAGTTAGTAGTGATTTCACTACGCTTGGGTGCATTCATTTCTCAGGGCTCTGCAAGTCAAGGGTTGAAAGCGATGCTCTACCACCCCCTAGTGGTAACTACATGTATATCACTCCTGTGCAGAAAGGGCCCCTGGGAGATCTTCACCGCATCCTCCACATAAAATCGATATACATTGATGAAACCTAACTGCAGCAAATCACACGTGATCAAAGTTCAAACAGAATCATTCCAAGATGTCTCCTGACTTAAATTTTATTTTTTAAAAATCCATCTTAAAATTTTATTTAAATATATTCCAATGACAAAAGGAAACATAACCAGCAGTGTATCCAGGGTATTTAACAATGTATGTGGGCATAAAATCATTGATTATGGTACAAAGGATAGGGATGCAAAGATGATATTAGACTGTGGTAATGTGCATGCAACAAACAGGGATTCATAGTATGCCAGCAGAGTCAGTCCAGGTGAAACATACATAATTTGAATATATAAAAGGACGCTAATACTAAAATGCCTTTAAAAATTTCCCATGGGGTACAGTGGCTCATGCCTGTAATCCTAGCTACTCAGGAAGCTGAAATCTGAGGATCAAGGATCAAAGCCAGCCTGGGCACTAAAGAATGTGAGACTCTTATCTCCCAATTAACCACTAGAAAACCAGAAGTGGAGCTGCGGCTCAAGTTCAAGCCCCATGACCAATAAAAAAAAATTATGCAACTTTTTCAGTTATACCTTAATGAAGCTGGGATGGTTTTCTAGTGGTTAATTGGAGATAAGAGTCTCATGGACTTTGTGCCCAGGCTGGCTTTGAACCATGATCCTCAGATCTCAGCCTTCTGAGTAGCTAGGATTATAGGTATGCGCCACCAAGCCCGACCTCTTAATTTTTTTTCTTGTTTTCATTCTTATTCTTCACTGAAATTTAAGGATTAGTTGTAGACTTTGTTGTAGCTCACATTTGTTTACTAATGTAACCATTCTCATGTAGAAGGCTGTGTGCTCTTCCTGTGTGGGGGGCATGGTATATTTCCATTTTGAGGTTGTGACTTGCTCTGAGGAAGGCAGAGATGGCATTGGATTCTAACTACTTATGCAAGGAAAACAGTATACCTCTGGGATTTTGGCCATGCTCCCCTGTCCCCTTTTGGGGACGGGGGGGGGGGGCTCTAGTCTGATTTTCCTTTCTGTAAGAACCCTTCCTCCTTTCTCAATTCATGTGAGTGGGGGTTGACTTTTTTGGCCACAACTGGGTGGTAAGTCACTTGTCCCCCATTGTAACGATAGTGCCCTGGCCATGGGGATTGGTCAAGGACCAAGTGTTCAGATATTAGAATTCTCCACCCCCCTTTAAGTTAGGGCTGCTAATAGCCTAGACTACACCTGCCAGGATGGGATTGTAGATGTCAGACTTGAGATGAGCTCTGAGAGCCAGAGTATGAGGTCCTAGGCTTCAGGCTCTGATTTAGTCCCCAGATTTGTTGGGACTAAACTAGCCATGTTGCTGGACTTTACAGTTGTTCTTATTTTTTTTTGCCAGTCCTGGGGCTTGAACTCAGGACCTGAACACTATCCTTGGGCTTTCTCAAGGCTAGCACTCTACCACTTGAGCCACAGCACCGTTTCCGGCTTTTTCTATGTATGTGGTACTGAGGAATTGAACCGGGGTCTCCATGCATGCTAGGCAAGCACTCTCTATCACTAGGCCAAACTCCTGGCCCTTTATAGATGTTCTATGGGCCTCAATTCTGTTTTTAGCTGGGTGTCTGTCAGTGGCACTGGATGGAGGAAACACAAAGTGTCTTCATTCTGTAACTTGGTCCTCTGCTAAAGTGACCTCACTGATTAATTTGGTTGCCACATGGTCTGGTTCACATCACTGAGGGAAGATGGCATTCCTGAAACATCACTCATAGACACTGGACTGCGAAAGCAAGAGACCCTTCTTCACAGTAGCAGAGGAATTCCGTGCATTTCCTGCTGCTGGGGTCATCTGCGCTGACATGCTTATATACAAGAACAGAATGTTCTAGAAGGAATTTAGGGACCATCTTAAAAAATAACAGCATTCTTCATTTGAAAACAAAGTATTCAGACACTTCTGCCCATGTGTATCCTTAAATTGCATTGAAATAATCAGCACAATAAAACTGCTAGGGATTCTGGAAGTCTGATTGACTTGTTAACAGCAAGTGAGCAGTGGATCCCAAAACGTGCTAAATTGTGGTGAGCTTTTCAGGGAGGTGGGAGAGGTGGCACAAATCTTTACAAAGACAGTAACTGTGACACTGAAAAATGTTATGATAGTCATTTATTCCTTGTGAAGTAATGGCAGCAATAAATGTAATTTAAAAAACGTAGTAGTTAATAAAATTCGCAGCTTGATCAGAAAAAATGTATTTTTTATTAACACTTTTCCCATATATTTTTTATTGTAATTAATAGAAGGGTTACATTATATTCACCAGATAGAAGGTGGATTACTTTACAAACATTGAGACCCTTTCTCATGTCTTGGTCCCCATTTCCCTTCCCATCTTGTTTTCCCCCCTTCCCTGTTCTATTTCAAATAACCAAATAAGCATATATCCAATATATCAGATAACAAACTGAGATACTGTAACAATATGAGATAACCAAGGGACAGCAAAAGAGATGAGAGATAACATAGTACATTAAGGACAACAATCACTCATTATATGGCTTTTGTTTCTATATCCTGAAGGTCTTTTCATTTAGGTCATACTATATGATCTTATGTATCTAGGTTTTGTTCTATTGCAAATCTCTGCTAGTAGAGCTCAAGGTTTCTACTGATTATGACAAATGAAGGAAACCATTGAGCCTGTGTTCCTTTGAGTCTGGCTTACTTCACTTAATATGATTTTTTCTAAGTCTTTCCATTTCCTTATAAATGGGGCGATGTTGTTCTTTCTGACTTTAACACTTTTTCATATGAACAGCCTAAGTAATCACTAGTCTGTTTCTGAATTTTGTTATTTAAAAATTTATAGTGGACCTCATTTTGCATTTAGAGACAATATAGAGCAGGAAGCATATTCAGTTTACAATACAGAGGAGGTATGAAGTGTGTTCTATGAATAAATTCGAAATTTGTCTGTTTGATCCAAAGGCAGATTGTGCCATCTATTAGTAACATGAAGGAGAAATTTTCCTGTGGTCTTAGAATCAAGTGGAAATTCTGACAGACTTTGACATCAATATTTCATATACAGCTGGAACTGAATGATTACATTTGCAAGTTTTTGGTAATCAGAGTTAAAATTAGTACATGAACACCAGAAATGGTGGTGCATGTCTACAGTCCTATCAACTTTGGAAGCAGATATAGAAGGATTATGTTTCAACTCTGGCTGCAGGCAAAAGTGAGAAACTTTTTCCTAAAAAACAAACTGACACAAGCAAAAAAAACAAAAAAGACTTGTGAATGTGGCTCAAGTGGTAGAACTCTGGCCTATCTGGTCTAGCTATTGCCAAGGCCCTTGATTTCAAGTTCAGGGAGGTCAAATGCTTTATGATACAACTTAAATCTGTTCTGAAAGGAGTATAAATTTAGATGCAAAATATCCCCAGACATCAATGAATCATGAATTCTCAGTCTGGTTTCAACTCAACAGCCTGTTTTATTTTCCAGTTACAGATAAGTTACTTATTACTTTATTTATTTTTTTGTGATGGTTCTATAGCTTGAACTCAGGGCCTGGGTACTGTCTCAGCTTTTGTGCTCAAGGTGATTACTCTTTGAGCCACAGCTTTATTTCTGTTTTTTTGTTTGTTTGTTTTTGGTAGTTGAAGAGTCTCACAGACTTTCCTGTCCAGGCTGGCTTTGAACATCAGATCTCAGATTACGGATGTGAGCTTCTGGCATGTAGCTCATTATTCATTACTTTGAACAATATTGTGTAATAATTGTGCAGTGGTACATAGTAAAACTCCTAGGCCCTCAAAAAAGAAATGAATGATAGGAGCATGTAAAGTTTTTTTTTAAAATGTTACTATGCTTTTATGCTTTGTGAGTAAAGAATTTAGATGGAACATAAAAATGGATCTTATAGAGAAGCATATAAAGTTTATGAGCTGAGCCTCACATTTAAAGTTCTGGTAATGACCTCACTAGACCAAAAACACCTAGATAGTTCAGTATCTGATGGCCCAACTTAGTTTTGGAGTCTTCGGAAAGAAACTATTTGTCAAAACTTTGTGTCATTGATTAGGGCAGACACAAAACACAAGGACCATTCTTAGCACCAAATTTGTGTAGGACGGGTGCTAAGCTTTATATAGTGTCTGCATTTTCACATATGAACCACATATGTTCAGTGCATGGGCCAGGTAGGTGGGTTTCTTGTGGACTTTCATTTTCTTGTGCTGTGGCCCACAGGGAAACCAGATTAGGAAACAGCTAATGATGAATGTCTAAATCCAAGGCTCTAAAGCTCTTCATGTCTCTGTTTCCTTGTGTGACGTGAGGCTACTGACAAATGTGTGAAACGTGGCAAAGATGAATTGCACAACATGATTAGCAGGTTCTGACTTTACTTTCCAGCTGTCACTGCCATCCTCCATCCACCAATTACCGCCTAGATCTGTCTCTCTATTTGTATCTTATTGATTAACAAATTGGATTCGCTCAATGTGAGAGAAGCCCAAAGATCTATGGGTGTTTCTGTGTGGTTGCCAGAAATGTACCTCCATGGAGGTACATGGGCTGAAGTTATGCTTATAAGGAATTAAGGGTACTAATGTTAGCAAGGGTCCTGAGCTCAGAATGCAGTTCACATCCAAGGTCCTAAGTGATTCTGTTCTAACAGAAAAGGAGAAAAAGGAAAGACAGAGACATGGATGAGTGGAAGGGAGAGGATGTGGAGGGGAATGGTGCAGAAAAGGGAGTTCCAAGCTGAAACACAGGTCTCAATATATATATATATATATATATATATATATATATATATATATATATATGAGGTAGATCTAAAGGGAACTTCTCTAACTTGATGGTGACCAGTGTGTGTGTGTGTGTGTGTGTGTGTGTGTGTGTATGTACACGTATGTACACGCGTACATGTCTGGGGCTTGAACTCAGGGCTTTTGTGCTTAAGACTAGCACTCTACCACTTGAGCCATAGCTCAGCTTCTGGCTTTCTAGCAGTCAATTAGAAATTAGTCTCATGGACTTTCCTGGGTGGCTGGCTTTGAACCTCCGTCCTTACATCTCAGCCTCCTGTGTAGGGAGGATTACAGGAATGAGCCATTGGCACTCGGCTAGCATTTTTTTTTTTTTAGCACTTTCTTCTTACGATAGCTCCTTTGTGCCAATGTATTTTCTGTGAAGTGTTAAGATGTCATGGAGACTTAGAGCATGAGTCTTTCAGCCTGGAATCCATGTACTGAAGTCTTGCCAAGCTGAGGCAGCTGGTGCCCTTCCAGTCTTTCTGTTCTGTGTTTTGGAGTCCAGGCAGATGGAAGCGTGGGAGTGGGCATCACGGATGGTGGCAGGAAGCTTTGTATTTACTGAATCCGAAAATTTCTATGATTTATAGCCAAAGGACTTAAAATTCTTCGGATACATAAATAATTTATGAAATGATGTTTGGAAAAGTCTACTTCCTCCTTTTCCTCCTCTTCCTCCTCCTCCTCCTCCTCCTCCTCCTCTTCTTCTTTCTTCTTTGTTTAGAGGGGTGTGTGTGTGTGTGTGTGTGTGTGTGTGTGTGTGTGTGTGTGTGTGCTGGTCCTGGGGCTTTAACTCAAGCCCTGGGTTCTATCCTTGAGGTTCTTTTTGCTCAAGGCTAATGTTCTCCCACTGGAACCATAGTTCCACTTCTAGCTGTTTTGGTAGTTCACTGGACATAAGAGTCTCAAAAACTTTTTTGCCCATGCTGGCTTCTAACTACAATCCTCAGATTTCAGCCTCCTGAGTAGCTAAGATTACAGGCATATGCCCCCAGCACAAGTCTCAATGTCTTCTTTTCTTTTCTTTATTTCTTTATTTATTCTTGTTGGTCATGGGGCTTGAACTCTGGGCCTGGACTCTTCAGCTCAAGGCTACCGCCCTACTTGTGGAGCCATAGCACCACTTCCGGATTTCTAGTAGTTAACTGGAGATAACTCACTGTCTTTAGTGCCCAGGCTGGCTTTGAACTGCAGTCCTTAGATCTCAGCCTCCTGAGTAGCTAGGATCATAGGCATGAGCCACCACGCCTGACTAGTTTTCTTCATTTTCTGTTATATTTTCATTACAAATTTGGTCTGGGCTCTGAGAAAGTAATAGGTACAGATGACACTAAATATATCTGAAGAAAATAGTAAACTGAAGGACACATTCAGTGAACCACTTATTTAGCCTTTATGGTAAAATAATGGCTCAATTGCTTTTTATTTTCATTTCTTTTTGGACAGTGTCACCCCTTCCTGTGTTCTCTCCACGTTTTCCCTTCCATTTCCACTGACAAGATATGAAGTTCATTTTCAATATAGTGTCTAGTGAGCTGCTGAATCTGTTCATCTTTTGTCCCTCCATTTCTGTGTTCCCCCCTCTTTTGCCAGTCCTGGCGACTGAGTGTTGTCCTTAGGCTTTCCTCAAGGCTAGAGCTCTACCACTTGAGCCATAGCACCACTTCCAGCTTTTCTGTGTATGTGGTACTGAGGAATCGAACCTGGGTCTTCATGTATGCTAGGCAGGCACTCTACCACTAGGCCAAACTCCCAGCCCCTGTGTCCCCTCTTATCCTCACATAGACAGGTAAATGAGAAAAAAGAAAAGAAAAGAATGGGGGGTGTGGGGGGGGAGGGAAATGGGTACCAAGACATGTGAAAGGGTATCAATGTATGTGAATTAATGCACCTTCTATCTGGCAAATATCATGTAACCCTTTTACTAATTACAATTAAAAAAAATAAAATAATAAAAAAAAGAAAAGAAAAGAAAACAAAAACATCAACAAAGGAGACACCTCCTTTATTGGAGTTAATTTATTGGAGTTAATTTTGATGAATATTATTATTGTTTTTTGTGGGTTATGGGACTTGCACTCTGGGCCTGGGCACTGTCTATGAGCTCTTCAGCTCAAGGCTAATGCCCCATCCCTTGAGCCACAGCCCCACTTCTCACATTCTTTAGTGCCTGGGCTGGCTTTGAACCTCTATCCTCAGATCTCAGCCTCCCGAGTGGCTAGGATTACAGGCGTGAGCCACCACCCTTTGTGATAAATATTATTTTATATGATCAGATGCACATAGTCATTGTCCCTTTGTGTTCCTCGCCTAAGAATATTCTCTTTAGGTCTCGCTGTAGGTGAATGTCTGGAATATTCTATAATTTATCATGTCTTGCTCTCTTTTAGATCTAGCTTTTACATATAAGAGAAAACATATGCTGTTTGTGTCTCTGAGCTTGACTTAATCCCACTTTACATGATTTGTTCTAGGTCCATCCATTTCCCTGCAAATGACATAATATTATTCTTCTTAATGACAGTGTAGAATTCCATTATATAGGTACCACCTTTTTGGGGGGTCCACTCATAGATTATAGCACTGTTTCCATAGCTTGGTTACTGTGAGTAGTGAGCAATGAACGTGGGTGTGCACGTGTCCTTAGGTATCCTGGCTCATGGTGTTCTGGATAGATGATCAGGAGTGGAATGGCTGGCTGGGAGGGAAGATATACGTTTACTTTTTTGAGCAACCTCCAGACTGCTGTCAGAATGAGTGTACTGGTTTACATTCCCACCACCAGTGTTCTTTCCCCCTTCATTCCTGTCAGCATTTGTTATTTGAATTCATGATGTTGTCTAAGCTAATGGGTGAGATGGAATCTCAAAGTTGCTTTCATGGAGCTGGGAGTATAATAGAGAGCTGGTCTAGCATGCAGGAAGCCCAGGGTTCAGTTCTTCAGTACCACATACACAGAAAAGGCCAGAAGTGGTGCTGTGGCTCAGAGGGTAAAGTGCTAGTCTTGAGAAAGCTCAAGGATAGTGTCCAGGCTCTGAGTCCCAGAACTGGCAAAAATAAAGTTGTTTTCATTTGCATTTCCTTTATGGCTGGAAATGTTGAGCATTCCCTCATGTGTGTATTTTTTTTTGTCTTACCTCTTCTGAGAAGTCTCTCTTTAGTTCCTGCCCATTTAATGATTATCAGCTCCTTGTATATTTTGGATATTAGGCCTTTGTCAGATATATTACTGGTAAATATTTTCTCACTTTTGTTTATGCTCTTTCTAGTTTAGTATTTTTTTTTTTTTTTTGCTGTGTAGAAACTACCACTTTGAGCCATAGTACTAGTTCTGGTTTTCTGCTTAATTGGAGATAGGAGTCTCATGGACTTTCCTTCCTGAGCTTGAGCTAACTTTGAACTTCAATCCTCTGATCTCAGCTTCCTGAGTAGTTAGTATTACACGTATGAGCCACTAGTGCCTAACATTTGTTTGGTTTTAAAGGAACTAATCCAATATTGCTTAGATTTTAGGTAAAGTATTGTGTATAATTACTGGAAGATAATAAATTAAAAGATGAGTACTGTGAACTCTAGGGCATTGATTAAGAAAACAAGATTGAGACATAAATTCAGCTAATCCAAAAGAAGGCAGAAAAAGAAAATTTTAGAAAACGGAACAACAGCCACCATCACCAGAATAGAGCACAGTATCAAGGTGGTAAATTAAAATAAAGATGGGCTGAAAATACCAGAAGGACTTAGGAAAGGTAGAGTAGGGAAGGATTCATAGAGGAGGGCTAGAGAGAGTAGAACGAAGATTGAACATGGTCAGAGCACAGTATGTGTATTCCTAGAAATGTCACAGTGAAACTCATTAATTTGTATAGTTAATATGCATAAATAATTATAGTAATACTGAGGCAGAAAGATCATGAATTGATATCGGCATTGGCTATGCAGAAAAATCCTATCTCATAAAGTAATTCTAATAACAAATATTTAAATCTAATTCTATCAATGTGTAAAATAGAATTGGTTTTACCATCTTAGTTAAAAGCAAAATGTTGGATAAAGTAAACAATCTAACCATCTGATGCCTACTGTACTGGTAGGTTAAAAAAGATTGGAGGACATGTGGCTTAGTAGTAGAGTGCTTACCAAGCATGCACAAAACCCTGGGTTCAATTCCTTGGTACCACATATACAGAAAAAGCTGAAAGTGGTGCTGTGGCTCAAGTAGCAAAATGTTAGCCTTGAGCAAAAGTGCTCAAGGTCAGTGCTTAGGCCCTGAGTTCAAGCCCCAGGATTAGCAATAAAATAAGGATTGGAAAAGCTATACCAATGCATGTGCACACACCCAAAACACACACGCATAGATATATGTATGCACACACACCATAAAACATTACTTAGCCATAAAGAAAAGTGAAATCATATCATTTGCTAGAAAATGGATGGAACTGGAGATCATTATGTTGACTGAGATAATTGCTTATTTATGAAATTTAGACCTAAAGCAGTGATGATGATGATGATGAAGATCTATGAATGTTAAAAGATGACTGTCTAGGGTATCAGCAGGAGGGGAAAAAGAAAAATGAGAAGGTACTGAGAGGTGAAGAGGATTTAAGTTCTTTCTCTCTCTTTCTCTCTCTCTCTTCTCTGAATGAGTCATCATAAAACCCTCCAAAACATATTGGAGAGGGAAGGTAGAAATGCAAATATAATGGAAGTGGTGAATTTATTCAAAGGTCATTATATACATGTTTGGAATTAAAACAATGAACCCTCCTTGAATGATTAATGTATGCTAATCCAAACAAAATAAAATACAAAAATTCTTAGTAGCATTGGCATTAGCTTATAAAAAAAAAAAAGCTTTATCTTGGGCTGGGAATGTGGCTTAGTGTAGAATGTTTGCCTAGCATGCATGAAGCCCTGGCTTCGATTCCTCAGTGCCACATAAAGAGAAAAGGCCAGAAATGGCACTGTGGCTCAAGTGGTAGAGTGCTCGCCTTGAGCACAGACTGGGTCAAGGACAGAGCCCAGGTCCTGTGTTTAAGCCCCAGGACTGGTTCAAAAAAAAAAGGTTTCTCAAGCCCTAAGGAACAAAAGGCGCATGGTATCCTTAATATGTGGCTATTAAATCCAAAGAGTACAAGAGTGAGGACTCAATAACTGCATACCCAAAGCTATGGACATGGTAATGGAAATATAAACATAACTATATAGACATAAAAATCTATGACTCTATAGACATAATGTTTTATTTCTTAAATTATTATGTTTCTATGACATACAAACCCTTAGCCTAATTTTGATTAAGTTCTAAATACTAAGTCCCAGTGATTGTAAATAGAGATTCCCTCCTTGAACATTTGTTTGTTAAACTTGTCATTTAGAATATGATTTAAAAATCAACATTAATAAATTCTTTAAAAAAAAAAAAGGTTTCGGGGCCAGGAGTTTGGCCTAGTGGTTAAAGTGCTTGCCTAGCATGCATGAAGACCCGGGTACCACATACATAGAAAAAAGCCAGAAGTGGTGCTGAGACTCAAGTGGTAGAGCGCCAGCCTTGAGAAAGTCCAAGGACAGTGCTCAGGCTCTGAGCTCAAGCCCAGGACTGGCAAAAAAAAAAAAAAAGGTTTCATCTCTAATCCATGGATTATTTTTTTGTTCTGTTTTACTGAGGCAGTCTGACTATGGAGCCAGGATGAACTAAAACTTATTTTCTTCTTATCTTAGCTAAGTGGTGGCATTCCATGCATTTACCATTGTGCACGGATCTTGGCATAGTTTATTAAATAAGACAAAAAATGATGAATGTAAAAGAAATTCAATCAGTTTAACAGTAAAAATCTTTTGCTCTTTAAAAGAGTCTATCAATAAAATGAATTAAGTGGCATAGTGGAAGAACATATCTGTACCATATTTCTGTCAAAGGATTTTCATCCAGGATATATATAAACAACTCTCGTGAGAAAATTAAAAATTTCAGGGCCTGGAGTGTGGCCTAGTGGTAGTATGCCCACTTAGCATGCATGAAGCCGTGGGTTTGATTCTCTGGAATCACATACACAGAAAAAGCTGGAAGTAGCATTGTGGCTCAAGTGGCCTTGAGCTAAAAGTGTTCAAGCCCCGGGACTGGGGGAAAAAAAGGAAAAAAGAAAATTAAAAATTTCAATAAAAATGGTGAAAGCGTTTGACAGAGATTTCACACACCGAAAGATTTATAAACGGCCAACAAACACATGAGAAGATGCTGATCAGCATTAGCCACAGAAAAGTGCCAGTTGAATCATGGGATACAATTTACATCGGCTAGAATAGTTATTATGAAATACTGAAAATATCAAGTGCTCAAGAGGCTCTGGAGCCACTGGAACTCTCACTTATTGTGGTGGGGTACAAGTGACACAACCACTTTGTAGAGCAGGAAGTTTCTTTTTTTCTTTCCTTCCTTTCCCTCCCTCCCTCCCTCCCTCCCTCCCTCCCTCCCTCCCTCCCTCCCTCCCTCATCAGTCCTGGGCTTGAACAAAGAGCCTGGTTGCTATCACAGAGCTTTCTTTTTGCTCAAATCTGGCATTCTTCCTCTTAAGCCACAGCTCTACCTCTGGCTTTTGGGTGGTTAATTGGAGATGAGTATCTCATGGATTTGTCTGCCTAGACTGGCTTCCGGGATCCTCAGCTCTCAGCCTCCTGTAGCTAGAATTACAGGCATGAGCCATTGCTGCTGGTAGTGTCTTAAAATGTTATTCATACCTTAACCATGTAACCCAGTACTTACACTCCTAGTAATTTACCCAAGAGAAATGAAAGTAAGTTTCATCTATAGATAAAACCTCATGCATTTGAGATTTCCATGATTATTATCACTACCATTTTTATTAATAATGCGTGTGTTATATTGTGTCCACCAAGCATTTCTAGCCTGCTGCTAACACATGAAAATATTGTGTACTTGTTTGGGTTCATATGCAGATCTGTTCTTTCTACATTGTCCCATTACCTATTGTGAATAGTGCAGCAATGAACATGGATGTATGAATGTCTACAATATTCTTTTTCTTTTCTCATAGCCACAAAAATATCAGCCCATGTATCTGCACAAAGGATTTTCTTTTTATTTTTTTGCCTTGAACTCAGGGTGTAGATTAGTACTTTACCACTTGAGCCACAGCACCATTTCTGGCTTTTTTTCTATGTATGTGGTACTGAGGAATAGAACCCAAGTCTTTGTGCATGCTTGGAAAGCACTCTACCACTAGGCTAAACTCCCATCCCCTGCATGAAGGATTTTTTTTTAAAACTCTGGGTTTGGGTGCTGTCCTTGAGCTCTTCAGCTCAAGGTTACTGCTCTACCACTTTGATCAACAGCACCACTTCTGGTTTTCTGATTTTCTGGTGGTTATTTGGAGATAAGGTCTCATGGACTTTAATGCCTGGGCTGGCTTTGAACCATAATCCCCAGATCTTAGCCTCTTGAGTAGCTAGAATTACAGGCGAGAGCCATGGGCACCCTGCTAGGAATTTCAAAATTCTTTTTTTTTTTTTTTTAAGATTTTTATTTATTTTATTTTTTTCCCAGTCCTGGGACTTGAATTCAGAGCGTAGGCACTGTGCCTGAGCTTCTTTTGCTCAAGGCTGGTGCTCTACCACTTGGGCCACCGTAACACCGATGGCTTTTTCTGTGTATGTGGTGCCAAGGAATTGAACCTGGGTCTTTGTGAATGTTAGGTGAGCACTCTACCACCAGGCCATACTCCTGACCCCGAACTTTCAAAATTCTTATGCTGAATGAAAGAAATAAGAATGAAAAAGAGTAAATTTTTTTTTTTTAGAGGGGATGTCATGGGGTTTGAACTCTGGATCTGGGCGTTGTCCCTGAACTCTTCAACTCAAGACTACCACCCTACCCTTGAGCCAAGCCCCACTTCCCATCTTCTAGAGGTTAATTGGAGATAAGAGTCTCAAGTTCTATCTGAAAGAGTCTCAATTTCTTGCCAGGCATGGTGGCTCACACCTGTAATCCTAGATACTCAGGAGGCTGAGATCTGAGGATCAAGGTTCAAAGCCAGCCCAGGCACAAAAGGACCTGAGACTCTTATCTCCAGTTAGCCTCTAGAAAACTGGAAGTGGGGCTTGACTCAAGGGTAGGGTGGTAGCCTTGAGCTGAAGAGCTCAGGGACAGCACCCAAGTCCAGGGGTAGGGCAGTAGACTTGAGCTGAAGACCTCCATGACTCCCCTCCCCACCCCCAAAAAAAGAATCTCAGGTTCTTTTGTGCTTGGGCTAGCTTTGACCCATAATTCTCAGATCTCAGCCTCCTGAATAGCTAGGATTATAGGCGTGAATCATTGTGCCCAGCTAATAGTATATATTTTTATGGCTTTATTTTTATAACATTCTAGAAAAGCAAAGTAATCCATATTGGTAGAAAGTAGAACACTGGTCCCTGGGAGGGGTGAGGATGGAGAGAGCATTGACAAAGAGCTTGATGAAACCTCAGAGGTTATAAAATGTTCATTATCTTGATTGCCTGTGTCAATGCCAGAACTCATGGAATCACTTCATTTATTAAATACATGCAGTCTATCTGATGTCAATTACACCCTCAGAGAAGCTATTAGAAAATTAGCAAGCATAAGGCAGATGGTGGAGGAAGATGTTCTGGGGCCTTTTCCTGATGCTTCTGAAATTTTATCAAACGGACTGCTTACCTGCAATGCCCACAACCACATTTGGCCTCATTTTAATGTCAGAAAAATAGCTAATTAGAAGACATGGCTCTTGGTTGGGAAGCTTCTGAGTCAACAGTGTATTCACTTTAAATGAATCAACTATTTATATCTTGTTATCTTGTGGGGGAAATGGTTCAAACCATGAAGCCTAGTTCAGTATTGGGGAATAGACCATGAGGCAACTTAATAAGCTTTTCTTAAATTATTTCTCCCCCAACTGAAAAAAAATATATAAATATATATGCATGTATATGCATATGTGTATATGTATATATATTCTGGGTTGATGCCTCAGAAGACTGAACACAGATGGTAAATCAAATTTAGGGAGAAAGATTGTTTTTCTGTAACTCCTGAATACTAACTTCGAAACACTAGATGGCTCTCCTAATGCATTTTAGATGGTGGTTCAAAATAGGACTTCTCATCAGAATTACTGAGAAAGCTGACAGTCATTTCTCAAGTGATAGAGGAATCCATTTGGGCCTGGGTGATGCAGAAGGAGATTACAGTTCAGGCCAAATAAGAGACTCTTAGGGATTAGAACATTTGTCTCTTTCTTCTTTTCATGAAGGGTCCTGGATACCTGGTAGAGACTCCTGAATTGATTGCTATTAAAGAAATGAGTGATCTGTTTTTAGAAAAGTGTCATGTGTTATTCCAGAGAAGGAATGGTAATATATATATATATATATTTTTTTTTTTTTTTAAAGCAATGCAAGGACTGGGAGTTTGGCCTAGTCATAGAGCTGGGAGTTTGGCCTAGCATGCACAAAGACCTGGGTTTGATTCCTCGGTACCATATACATAGAAAAAGCCAGAAGTGGTGCTGTGGTTCAAGTGGTGGAGTCCTAGTCTTGCGAAAGCCTAAGGATGGTGCTCAGGGCCTGAGTTCAAGCCCCAGGACTGGCAAAAAAATGTAATGTGAAAACATTACTTGTATTTGCCAATTGGCACGAGTAAATTACTATTGGCAGTAAAACCTCAACTTGCCAACCTTAAGTATTTCTCAGGATGTGTTAGAACTGAGGCTGTGAGGCTTGACCTTCTGGGGATCAGAACACAGACATTGCTATGCTTGAAGGTAGCAAGCTTGATGAAGAGGAAAAGTGCAGGCTTGCTAATCGGTTCTTTTCAAATACTGCTAAAAGTATGCATGTACCTTAGTTTTTCTCATCTGTCACCTGGACATATAAGAATGTGACTTTGCTCATTGCACATGCAGGATCATACTTCACTGTCTTGTATGCATATTGTATTCAAATCTACATATTTGCACGGTCACTTACAATTTAGTAAGATATTTTCATTGCTATAGCCAATTGCAAACTATTTCTCTACATTTTTAATTTTTTTTTCCTTCCCAGTCCTGGGCTTGAGCTCAGGGCCTGAGCACTGTCCTTGGACATTCTCAAGGCTAGAGCTCTACCACTTGAGCCTCAGCACCACTTCCGGCTTTTTTATTTTCTATGTATGTGGTACTGAGGAATTAAATACCGGTCTTCGTGTATGCTAGGCAAGCACTCTACCACTAGGCCAAACTCCTGGCCCCCTCCACATTTTTTTTTATTAAAGAATTTATTGACATTGATTTTTACATCATATTTCAAATAACTCATTTAACAAACAAGTATCCGAGAAGGGACTCTCTATACACAATCACTGGCACTTAGATTTTAGAACATAATCAAAATTAGGCTGAGGGTTTGTATGTCATAGATTCAAAATAATCTATGTAATAAAACATTATGTAAAAAAACATAAGTTTTTATGACTATGTAGTTGTGTTTATATTTCCAGTACCATGTCCATAGCATTGGATATGCAACTTTTGAGTCCTCGCTCTTGTCCTGTTTGGATCTAATAGCCACATATTAAGGATACCATGCGCCTTTTGTTCCTTTGGTCACCCTCCACATTTTTATAAGCATCAATTAGTTGTATGAGGGGGTTTCATTTTGATGTGTCACAATGTACCTTGATCAGACTCACCCCTCTGTCACTTCCCTTCGTCCTCTTTCCCCCCCTTTCTAAACTGGTCTCAATGAATATCATTGTTCCATTGTCCCACAGGTGCATAAAACTATTGACCATAGGCCGGGAGTTTGGCCTAGTGGTTAAAGTGCTTGCCTAGCATGCATGAAGACCCAGGTTCGATTCCTTGGTACCACATACATAAAAAAAAGCCGGAAGTGGTGCTGAGGCTCAAGTGGTAGAGCTCTAGCCTTGAGAAAGTCCAAGGACAGTGCTCAGGCCCTGAGCTCAAGTCCAGGACTGGCAAAAAAAACAAAAAAACAAAAAAACAAACTATTGACCATAGTCAAAATACTTCTTTTACCCCCACCCTTTCCTCCTCCACCCTCTCTTTTAATCCTCTAACTCCCACCCCTAACTCCCCAGGACCTAGTTTACATTTCTGTCATTCTTTTTTTTTTCCAGTCTAGATTTCAACATTTTTTTCCCCCCAAAAGGAATACATTTTAGTTAGGTGCCAGTGGGTCATGCCTATAATCCTAGCTACTCAAGAGGCTGAGATCTGAAGATCACGGTTTGAAGCCAGCCTGGGAAGGGCAGTCTATGAGATTCTTATCTCCAATTAACTACAAAAAAAAAAAAAAGGCCAGAAGTGGATCTGTGGCTTAAGTGGAGAGATCTGGCCTTGAGCACAAAAGATCGGGGACAGTACCCAGGCCATGAGTTCAAGCCTCAGGACCTGCACACACATCTCCTCCCTGCCCCTCAAACAAACAGCAAACAAAATCGAATGTAAGGTACTTTGGTGTGAAATATCATATAATACATACTACATAAGAAAGTAGGTATATGTACTCTTGTTGGACAAGGGATGGTGTCAGTTCTTCTCGTGCCTCCCCTTGTACTCTTACCTTCCCTGTATCAGGCTGGTTCTCTCCCGATGGAACAGGGTTTGAAAGCCTCTGCTACTAAATTATACCATTTGTTCAATACAGGACTTATTTGGGAACTTATGATACAGAATCGTAGAAGCTGAAAGATTGTGTTTACTCTAAAGTCACACACTTCATAAAAGAGAGGAAGGGGAAGAAGGTGGTCTTAAAATTCAATGCATATTCTACACAATTAAGAAAATTGGGGGAATGGGCATGTTGTGAGGGATGGCTAAGAATATTGAAAGGGGTGGCATCGATCAAGGTGCATTGTACTCAAACTACTTTGTTGAATGGCAACTACTTTGTGCAACTACTTAAAAGTAATAATAATATATTGTTTTACTTCATTACTTTTGTAGGACATTAGAGAAGTGGTGTATTTTGTTCAATCTGGTTTATTGCTTTGTTGAGGAGTTGAGTTCTGTGTTCTAAAATGTCTGTATTAATTAGTATCAATCCCTTTTCTGCTTTATAGAATAGTAGGAACTAGATTCAAGTACATTGTATGAATTATTTTGCAAATCCAAAGGGAAATAATGAACCTAATTTGAAAATAGATGTGGTAAAGACATTTTCTTTCATCTCAGACAAGCCAATATTCCTTGATGTCAATTTGTGTGTGAGTCGTGGGGCTTGAACTCTGGGCCTGGGTGTTGTCCCTGAGTTCCTCAGCTCAAGGCTACCGCCCTACCCCTGAGCAACAGCCCCACCTCCATTTTCTGGTGATTAATTAGATATGAGTCTCATGTTCTTTAGTGCCCGGGCTGGCATTGAACCGCAATTCTCAGATCTCAGCCTCTTGAGCAGCTAGGATTACAGGTGTGAGCCGCTGTGCCTGGCCCTTGATGTCCATTTAATTTAATTATTATTATTTTTTTGCCAGTCCTGGGGCTTAGACTCAGGGCCTGAGCACTGTCCTTGGATTTTCCTCAAGGCTAGAGCTCTACCACTTGAGCCACAGCACCACTTCTGGCTTTTCTATGTATATGGTACTGAGGACTCAAACCTGGGTCTTCATGCATGCTAGGCAAGCACTCTACCACTAGGCTAAACTCCTGGCCACCATTTTATTTTTGTGTCAGTCCTGGGACTTGAACCTAGAGTCTAGGTCTTGTTCTTGAGCACATTTTTCTCAAGACTAGTGTTCTACAGCTTGAACCACAGCTCTACTTCTGGCTCTGTGGAAGTTAATTTTGAAATAAGTCTTATGGACTTTCCTGCATGGGCTGGAATTGTGATCACTTTGAACTGTGGTCCTCAGATCTCAGCCTCTTGAATAGCTAGGATTACAGGTGTGAAGCATTGGTGCCCAGCCAATTTTTATAATCAATGTTGACTTAATGACTGATAATGGAGCTATCCCTCTTTTCTGAAGTTTATTATTTTTATTATCTTTTAATAGTTGTACAAAATATTTCAATTCAGCATATCAGTTTATAAGTATGCATCTTTATCAATGCGATCACTTTTCTCATTCTCCCCCCAGAGCATTGTTTTAATGATAAGGAACCCTGTCTTCCAGGCAGATGAGATATCCAGCCCATTAAGTCCTATGGGATGGTCTTTCTGGAAAATACTCTCAGTTCTCACTTTTGTTTTCTTTCATGGTGTTACTGGGATTTGAGTTTAGAACTTCACATTCTTGTTTAGCTTTCCTGTTTCAAAACTGTTATTCTGTTACTTGAGCTACATCTTTTGCTGATGAATTAGAGATATGAATCTCTTGAATTTGCTGGTTTCTCACTGGTTTTCCTCTGATCTCAGCCTCCTGAGTAACTAGTATTACAGGAGTGAGCCATTGGTACCCAGTAATTCTCACTTCTTTAAGCTCAAAGGTAATACATGAGTTTCATACAAGGTATGATCTTTATGCATGCTGATAGCTTTTTCCATTAAGTTCAATTTTGGATTTCAGGCCTGGTTTGTTAGGCATTGACTGGGCATAGGAACAACTGTAGGATGGGTTGTAAAAAACAAAACAAAAAAACCCTAACTTTGTTTTTATGGATCCAATTCTTCAGTAGAGGAATGCTTTAGTTATTTGGGTCTCCTCCTCCTCCCTTCTGTTGCCTTATTTTAGTCATCAAGCTGAGGAAGAGGAGAAGAGACAGAAAATTGTGTGGGTTGCAGCTCTAGCAAGATTCAGTACAAGAAGGAGGTGGTAGATGGAGCCATTAGTGATGATTTCAAATATCCTATCTTTTCCTAGATGTGTTTCAGATTCTTGGGAAAAGAGGCTATCTATATACTTAGAGGGTTTATGGCTGAGTAAAATTAACAACAAAGTTTTGGAACCAAGACAGGGCTGCTGGGTTTGTACTTTGGCAAATCATTGAGTATTGCTTATACCTTCTTTTGTTTCCTTGTTCATCTATTGATATGAGCTTGTGTAGATTCCGACCACTGGCTATTGTGAACAGTGGCACTATTCTGGTCTACTATATATCCTTGACGCGCTGCTTTCAGTTCTTTTGGGCTTGTCCCAGAGATAGAATCTCTGGGTCACACTAATTCCATGCTTCACATTGCCTCTGTGCTGTTTTCCACAGCACCAGTTTCCTCTCCCTCTGAGAGTACTGCCATTGCACCACATCCTTGCCAACACGTGTTTTTTTTTTTTCCCCTGTTTTCTGTTCTATTTTATGCTCTTTTTGTTTTGGTCTTAGTCTGGGACTTGAATTTGGTACCTAATGCTGTGGCTTATTGGCAACAGAGCCACGCTTCCAATCTCTTATGCGCTTTTAATAAAGTCTTCTAGTTTTCTGGTGGTTAACTGGAGATAAGAGTCTCACAGATTTTGGTGCCCAGTCTGGCTTCGAACCATGATCCTCAGAGTAACCTCCTGAGTAGCTAGGATTGTAGGTGTGAGCCACTGGTGCTCGGCAAGAAAATTAAAAATTCTAGCAACCTTCTACCGAAATAAAAGTATACGGCATTTAATTATTCACTTTCCTTTCTTTGGCATCTCCTATGCTGTTAATATTTGGCTTCATCTCAATGCTTGGTTTCTGTACTCCACAGAAATCTGTTTACTTTTTTCAGATAGGGGAAAGAGATAAAGGAACTTTATTATTATTTTCTGAAAGTTTAGATCTCAAATTTTGAATTTGAATTATTTGTATAGTAAGAAGTACTTTTAAATGAATTTTTTACTGTATAGAGTCTCAACAGAAATAATACACATATGCTTATACAAGGATATACAGAAGATGCTTTTGTTCATATATTTTTATTGTAATTAATAGAAGGGTTACATTATATTCACCAGATAGAAGGTGCATTATTTCACATACATTGACACCCTTTCTCATGTCTTGGTCCCCATTTCCCTCCCCCTACCCCTGCCCCTCATCTTGTTTTCCTCCCTTCCCTATCTGACTTCAAATAACCAGGAAGGCTGGGAGTTTGGCCTAGTGGTAGAGTGCTTGCCTAGCATGCATGAACACTAGGGTTCAATTCCTTGGTACCACATACATAGAAAAAAAGCCGGAAGTAGTGCTAAGGCTCAAGTGGTAGAGCTCTAGCTTTGAGAAAGTCTGAGGATAGTACTCAGGCCCTGAGCCCAGGACTGGTAAAAAAAAAAAAAGTGTGTGGAGCTCTAAAATCAGTTATGAACTTACTTCCCTTCCTTCCCTCCCCTCCTTTCCCCTCCTCTTCCTTTCCCTCCACCTCCCCTTTCCCTCCCCTCCTTTTGTTCTCCTCCTCCTCCTCCTTCTTCCTTTCTCTCTCTCCTCTCTCTCCCTCTCCCCCTTCCTCCCCTCCCCCCCTCCCTCTGTAGGTCTTCGGGCTTGAACTCAGCCTGGGGGCTGTCCTTGAGCTCTTCAGCTCAAGGCTACCACCCTACCCCTTGAGCTACAGTACCATTTCTGGTTTTCTAGTGATTAATTGGAGATAAGAGTCTCATGACTTAGTGCCCATGCTGGCTTTGAATGAGGATCCTCAGATCTCAGCCTCCTGAGTAGCTAGGATTACAAACGTGAACCACTGTGCCTTGCTGGCTAAGATACTTCTTTCACAGCAGGTTTGTGCATACTGAGTTTAATGTATAGAAAGAACCCCATACAATGCCCCTTCCCACAGAGGGTGGCAGTACTTGGCGCGGTTCTCCTAAATGATATCCACAGTCACAGAGGAAGGTGTCGTCAGTCGTGCTTTGCTGGGGTGTAGGTTTGCTCACGTCTGGGCAGGGTGTCTGCAACAGTGCCATAGTACCTGTACAAAATTGTTTTAAACCCTAATGACAGGTGACATAACATGGCAGAATTGAAAGATGCATGGAAAGTACACAAGAGCTGCTGCATCTTTCCCCTTCAGTGTGTGTGTGTGTGTGTGTGTGTGTGTGTGTGTGTGTGTGTGTGTGTGTGTGTGCGTGTGCATGCATGCGCTGTTTCTGGGTCTTGAACTCAGCGCCTGGGCACTGTCCCTCGAGACTAGTACTGTACCACTTGAGCCACAGCTCCACTTCTAGCTGTTTAGACTTTCCTGCCTGGGCTGGCTTTGAACTGTAATCCTCTTGAACAGCTAGAGTTACAGGTGAGAGCCACTGAGGCCAGCCCTTTTAAACATTTCTATTAGCTTAAGTTTACTGTACATGTTCTACATACCACTGCAGATTTACAACATGTATGGAATTTACTTGGAGCAAGTTCATCCCATCCATATTGCTTTTAGGCACACTCCTCCTTCTCCTTTTTAATGGTTTTTGGCAGGTGTCATTGTCCTGTTTTCACACACACACACACAATGTATCTCTATAACTTCCACTTTCCTGTCACCCTTCTTCCTCTTCCTACCCTCTGACACCCCCCCAAACAAAGCAGTATCCCTTTACAATCATAATGTATTATTTTTCTTAATTCTAGATTGCATATGTATGCAGAAACATTGGAAGTTTGTCTTTCTTAAGAAGTTTGTGGCTTGCTGTTTCCTGGGTCGGGGGGAGGAGGGACGATCCAGCAGCAAAGAAGATGGAAGCAAGCAGCTGCTTCTTCTAACTAGGCTTGGAAGTCACTTGTGGTCATTTTCATAAAAAACTAATCGTGGTGCAGGTCAGTGGTGTTCACTGTGGGAGATAAGGAGGGCCATTCTGGGGGCATTTTGGGATTGTGGTGCGCATGATCTAGTCTGCATTGAAGAATCCAGATGCAAAAATCTGCAGCACGTAGCTGTTCTTTCCTCTAGAGGCTGCTGAAGAGGGATTCAATGCCCTCAATTTGCCAATCAGTGATGTCAAGGCAAGAATGAGATCTGGTGTAAATCTGTTTGCTAAGAACAGTGTAGAAATGAAGCCACTCATAATAGACATTTTCAGCATATTTGAATCAATAGAAGAATCTGAGGAACAAAGAGACCATAGAAAAAAGAGGCAGGGGGAGGGTAATGGGGACTAAGACATGTGAAAGGGTATCAATATATGTGAATTAATGCACCTTCTATCTGGAGAATATCATGTAACCCTTTTATTAATTACAATAAAAAAAAAGAAAAAAGAGGCAGAGCCAAGCGCTGTAGCTCTCACCTGTAATCCTAGCTACTCAGGAGGCTGAGGTCTGAGAACTGCAGTTCAAAGCCAGCTGGGGTACTGAAGACCTTGAGACTCTTATCTCCAGTTAATCAATAGAAAACAGGAAGTGGGGCTGTGGCTCAGGGGTATGGCATTAGCCTTGAGCTGAAGAGCTCACAGACAGGGAGCATCCAGGCCCAGAGTTCAAGCCCCATGACCCCACACACATCAAAAAAAGAAAAAAGAAGCAGGGAGCTGGTTACTTGGCTATTTCTTAAAAACCTTCATCTTTCTATCTGGGAGACATCAGACTTCAGGACTGCAGCCCCTGGGCTATGGCCAGCAGAGGGCAGACTTTCATGAGCCAGAGACTGGAGGGAACTTTACAATGAAGGAGAAATATAGAATCTTTAAGGTTTAGAGTAGAAAAGAATCTGAAAAAGCCCTCCAGTAAGACCTTATTTCACCGATGATAAAACCAAGGCCTATAAAAGCAAAAGCAAAAGGTTCAAGTTCTCTTATCCTGGCAAGTGGCATACATGGGATTTGAACCCCTGGCTCCTTGAATGTTTTTTGCTTTCATTAAAGTAAATCTTTTCTCCATTCATTAGCCCAGCATGAAAAGTACTTAGGCAGGGCACAAGTGGTTCATGCTTGTAATCCTAGCTACTCAGGAGGTGGAGATCTGAGGATTGTAGTTCAAAGCCAGTCAGGGTACTAAAAACAGTGAGATTCTTATCTCCAATTAACCACTGGAAAACGGGAAGTGGCTCTGTGGCTCAAGGGATAGGGTGGTAGCCTTGAGTTGTCGAGATCAGGGACAATTCCCAGGCCCAGGGATAGGGTGGTAGCCTTCAGTTGAAGAACTTAGGGACAGCTCCCAGGCCCAAAGTCCAAGCCCCATGACCCACAAAAAAAAAAAAAAAAAAAAAAAAAAACTGATGAGCGCACCACATTTTAGACAAATCAAAAGGACTAGACTTGCCTCATTGCTTATTGTATTTGTGCACAAAGATAATAAAATATGTGATAGGGTTTTGTGTGTGTCTGTGTGTGTGTGGGGGGGGGGGTCATGGGGCTTGAACAACAATCACAAAGATAAACCTTGTTTCCATAACCTAGAGTTTGGTCTCATCCTTTACTGACCATATGTACATAGCTTTTGAGCTACTGTGATCCTCTGCTAGGAGAGTCCCACATGTGTACTAATTACTACAAACCAGGGAAACCCTGGAGCCCATGCTCCTTTGAGTCTGGCTTACTTCACTTACTATGATTTTTCCCCAAGTCTTTTCATTCCCTTACAAATGAATGGGGCGATGTGGTTCTTTCGGAGGCAGCCTACAATTCCACTGCGCATAGTTACCGCATCTTTGTGATCCATTCTTCCCCGGCGGGGCATCGGGGTTGGTCCGTTCCTTACCTATGGTAGACAGTGCTGCGATGAGCGTCGCTGTGCCGGTAAGTTTAGTCCGCGGGGCTGCCTTTGAACCGTGCTCCTCAGATCTCGGCCTGCCCAGGCCGACAGGCGCCGGGCTGCGCGGTGCGGTGACCTGACGTGAGCTGGTTCGCAGTACTCGAAGGAAACCTGGCTGTGGCCGCAGTGCCGCGGCGAGGCCCGGCCCGGCCCCCCTCCCGCCCTCCGTGGCGGCCCTGACACCACCGTGGCTGGGCGCCCTGGGCGCGGGCCTCCGCGGACCCTGCGGTGGAGCCTGGCAGCGGCGGCGGCTCGCAGGCCGGGGGCGGGCAGGCCGGGGCCTGGCGACTGCCGGGTGCAGCCGCCCCGGGCTGCGAGGCGCGGCAAGATGCGGACTGCCCGCCATCGCGGCCAGGCTTTCTCCTTACACAAGGTGCGGGCTCCGGGCCACTGCGGCTGCGCGTTCTCCTCGTGTGGTGAGGTGCGGGGCTCCGGGCCACTGCGGCTGCGCGTTCTCCCTGTGTGTTGAGGTGCGGGGCTCCGGGCCACTGCGGCTGCGCGTTCTCCTCGCATGTTGAGGTGCGGGGCTCCAGGCCACTGCGGCTGCGCGTTCTCCCCGCGTGGTGAGGTGCGGTGGGCTCCGGGCCACTGCGGCTGCGCGTTCTCCCCGCGCGGCAAGGTGCGGGCAGGTGCTTGAGGAGCGCGGCCGCGCTCGCCGCTGCTCTCACGTCCTCGGCTAAGGCCGGCCTGGCGCTGGTGGGAGCGGAGGGTGGAGGCGGCGAGCGTCCCGCGGCCAAGCCGGCGCGGCTGGGCGCCAGGCCCGCGGTGGCGGTGGCGGTGGCGGCGGCCGGTGGGGTGAGCGCCGCCTCTCCGTGTGGCCGTCCTCGAAGGCCGCCTGCCTCCGGCTGTGTGGTGAACTCCGGGTAAGTCATCTCATCGGGGAGCGGGGGAAGGAGCGAGAAGAAAGAACTCCCCCGAGAACCAGCCGGCCAGGGCCCTCCTGGCTGAGGGCGATGGGGGCTCCCACGCGTGAGGAAGCCAGCTGCGTGCGGGCGTCCACGCGGCACACGGCGGGACGAGCCCGCAGGGGAGCTGAGGGCCGGGCGCCGTCCCTGGGCTCTCCCGCCCTGTGGGCTTGGCGCCGGCCAGGTGAGCGCTCCACCCCTAGGCCACACCCCTGATCCTGACCCGTAGGCCGGACTGGCCTTCCGAGCCGTCGGGCGGAGACTCCCCTCTCCAGTCAACCGCGGAGCCTGGGCGCCGTCCCTGCAGAGGAGGAGCGCCAGGCCCAGAGCGCAGGCCCGGGGCTCCGTCCCTCTTGCTAGCCAGGAGTTTTTGTATTTCTTACCCGAATTTATAAAAGAGTGAAGGAAATCGCAGAAGTGGTCCGTAACTATTTGTTTCCAGAAAGTCACTATTGGTATCAACCACAAAAAGACAAAAATTAGGACAATTCATCTCCATGTATGAAGATGCAAACACGGAAAGCAAAGAGAATTTCTTTTCTTTTCTTCTTCTTTTTGGTTCAGTTGTGGGGCCTGGGCGCTGTCCTTGACCTCTTTCAGCTTAAGGCTCCCACTCTACCACTTGAGTCATAGCACCACTTCCAAAGAGAAAAGGTTCTAACCCTGTCTTCCTTCCTTCTTTCCTTCCTTCCTTCTTCCCTCCCTCCCAGGACTGGCAAAACCTCCGCAAAACCCAGTATTGCTGAGAGAGAAATAATGGGAAGAAGAAAGAAAGGAACATGTACTTTTTTTTTTTTTTAACAGCGATAAAATAGACTTTTATTTACTTTGTTGAATAAGAGAGTTATAAAAAAAACCTTAACGAAGATCTTGGGGCAACAGAAAGATGTCTCCGAAGTCCAGTTATCTTGGAGTTTATTTAAACAAAGAGGAAAAGGTCATAATGTTTTCATGCAATACAGACTAGGTTCTTTAAATAACAATTGTGACAAATGGTAGAAAGAGTTAAGAGACTGCTCTACCTGTGATCCATACAAAACACCAACATTCTGGGTTGTGTATATTAAAGTAGTATCTCACTTTTGGAAACACTGTAATAGCCTATACATATGGGCATGCCTTAGGTGGGCATAGAAATGCAGTAAGGAACATGTACTTTTAAAAATATGTTTCTGGGCCCGGAGTTTAGCCTAGTGGTACAGTGGTTGCCTAGCATGTACAAAGACCTGGGTTTGATTCCTCCATATCATATACATAGAAAAAAAGCCAGAAATGGTGCTGTGGCTCAAGTGGTAGAGCTCTAGCCTTGAGAAAGTCCAAGGACAGTGCCCAGGCCCAGAGTTCAAGGCCTAGGACTGGCAAAAAAGAAGAAGAAAAATACGTTTCCATCTAAACAGAAAAATGCAAGCACTATAGCATATATATATATATGTGCATTAAAACTCTTGACGTTTTTGTTCACTACTGTTATGAATCTTATTTTTAATAATCTACATTTCGGAGAAACCATCAGATTTCTAAACATGATCATGATGTTCAGGAATCTGGGCATGATTATGAACTTAAATATTCTCTATCTTTTCATTTTCTGGAAATTTGGATATAATGAGGCAGGTGAGGAATGTATTTTATCAAAAAGGAATCAAGGACTGCTTGCCTAGCATGTATGAAGCCCTGGGTTTGATTTCTCGGTACCACATACACAGAAAAAAAGCTGAAAGTGGCACTGTGGCTCAAGTGGCAGAGCACTAGCCTTGAGTAAAAAGTGTCCATAATTTTGAGATGGGATCTCTCTAGCTGAGAACTTGCTATGTAGCCAAGGAACTATGTAGCCAACTTTGAACTGTGGTCCTCCAGTCTCATCCTCCTTAGCATCATGATTACAGGGGTGCATCACCATACCTGGATCCTGGACATCCTTAGGATTTTTTGCCAGTCCTGGGGCTTGAACTCAGGGCCTAAGCACTGTCCTTGGGTTTTCTCAAGGCTAGGGATCTACCACCTGAGCCAGAGCACCACTTTTGGCTTTTTCTATGTGGCTGGTACCAAGGAATTGAACCCGCCCAGGTTTTGATGCATGCTAGGCAAGCACTCTACCAGTGGGCCAGACTTGCAGCCCTGCTCCTGGACATTCTTATGACTTGGAATTTCCTCACTATAGTAAGATTTCCCCTCAACCACTTTCTTTCTTTCTTTTTTTTTCTCCTCCTCCTCCTCCTCCTCCTCCTCCTCCTCCTCCTCCTCCTCCTCCTCCTCCTCCTCCTCCAACATTCATACAGTCTGGTTTAGAAACATGAGACACATTTTCTTTTTTTTTCTTTCTTTTTTTCCAGTCCTGGAGCTTGAACTGAGATCCTGAGCACTGTCTTTGGGCTTTCTCCAGGCTAACGCTCTACCACTTGAACCACAGTACCACTTCAGGCTTTTCCAGTGTATGTGATACCAAGGATTCTAACCCTGGTCTTCGTGCATGCTGGGCAAGCACTCTACCATTAGGCCAAACGCCTGGCCCCAACACATTTTCTATAAAAAACCACCCAATGTTTTCTAAACTGTCCTCCTTACCAGATCCTGAGTGCTTTTGTTTAGAAATTTCCACCATTGGTTGACATTTCAAAGGACTCTCATGTAAAGATATGCTGTTATGGGGGCAGATAGCTGGATATGCATGCAGATTCTTCTGACCAATTAAGAAGATTTTGAAATTGATGTCAACCATCTTTTACATGGTCTTCAAATATTTTCACACTTCAGATCTTCTGTGGTTAGGTCAGTCACCCTCAGGGGATTTTAAAATTGAAGATTATCTGTAACCTCTTTCTTTTATGTTTAAATTAAATTAAATCTAATGTTGATTGCCTTCATATAATTGATTTTCAAGTCATATTTGATGTATGTTTAATGCCCCAGTTGTGAGCATCATACTCGTCTTCTGAGAGCGGATGAATTGACTTACGACCCAAGTGATCATCTCCTCAGTTTTGTTTTGAATATTTTATTATTGTATACTGATGAATAGTGCATTTACATCAAAATTCTGTGCTTTGTATTTGTATGAATCAAATGGTCCATAGACTCCTAGTTGAAAATATTTACAGTTTTATACAACAGACTTATATAGCACCCTAACATGCTCCTCCAGCCCACATAACTGCCTCCACTTATACTTAGCAGAGGCTTGCTAGGGGCAAAGCCCAAGGACTTGGTCTCAAAGGAGAGTTGGTGCTACAGTTTCACTGTGTCCCCTCAGAAAAGAAACTTGTTCCTATTTGGTGGTATTGAAGCAGTGCCTTCTGGGAAGTGATTCAGTCATTAGGGCTCTACCCTCCTGAATGAGACTGGCAACTATAAAACTTCCTGAAAGAAAAAAAAACTTAATTAAAGGGGGGAGAATTCTTCATCATCCCCCCCCCCGCCTTTTTTTTTTTTTGCCAGTCCTGGGCTTGGGCTTTCTCAAGGCTAGAGCTCTACCACTTTTTCTGTGTCTGTGGTATCAAGGAATCGAACCCAGGTCTTCGTGCATGCTAGGTAAGCACTCTACCACTAGGCCAAACTCCCCGTCCCCATCGTCCCTTTTTTCTATTTGGCCCTCTACCATGTGATAATGCTACTGCGAGAAGAGGTTAGTGGTGTAGCAGGTCCTTCCCAGATGCTGGACCTGCTGGTGTGGTCACCTTAGACAGTCCGCCATCCACAATTATGGGAACTAGATCTCTATTCCTTATAAATTATTCAGATCCAGGTGTTTGGTTATAACAACTCGAATGGACCAAGACAGTTGGTCTCTACTCACAGAGAAATGGGAGACAGGTAGACACAATGGCAAATGCTACAGCAGGGCTATGAGCAGGAGCAGGACTGCTGCGCCCTGAGAAATGCTTCTCAGAGCTTGGTTCTACTTTAGGATCTGGAGGATGGACAGTGAAGAAGGGAGGTGCTTTCCAGTTGAAGATAATCCTGTATCATGGAAGACAGGAGGCATGATGAGAAGCTCAGTGCATGGAGACAGTGATGACAAAGGAGAGCAGGGCAGTGTACAGGGCTGGACAGGGAAAAGCATCACACATAGCCTTATCACTCCCAGGTGGATGCTGCCTTGCTGGCACTGTGGTGGAAAGGAAGTTTGGCTCCTTGCCATAAAGTGGGAATCACTAAGTTGAATTGTGCCCTACGATCTGATGGAAAAATAGAACTTGTGAGCAGTGAAACTAGATATGTAGCCAAGTGGAGTCCTAACCTAAGGCAAGAGTTGAAGGAGTGACTTGGACCCCCCTGGCTGCTTTTTGTAAAATATGAGAGAGATGAATTTAAGGTAAAAAAAGAACAAGAGCCGGGTGTGGTAGCTCATCCCTGTCATCCTAGCTACTCAGGAGGCTGAGATCTGAGGATTGAGGTTCAAAGCCAGCCCAGACACAAAAGACCATGAGACTCTTATCTCCAATTAATCACTGGAAAATGGGAAGTGGGGCTGTGGCTCCAGGGGTAGGGTGACAGCCTTGAGCTGAATAGCTCAGGGACAGTACCCAGGCCCAGAGTGAAAGCCCCATGGCCCCCCTCCCCCACTCACAAAAAGAACAAGAACTTTAAGATTCAGAAATGTCTTAGCTTATCCATATTTCAAATTGTAAGGATGCCTGTTCTGGGAGAAACTGAGCATACAGCTCTATAAAGCAGTTCCTGTGATGTTAGTGAGCTATCTTCACAGAAGCCAGGACCAGAGATGGCACCATACCAGCAGAGTCTTCACCAATTTGGGACAGAGAAAGTGGGACAGGAGGAAGAAAGTGTATGCCATAGCACATGACCCTGGAGTTGTGTGGCCCAAAATGGATGCTCTTCATTCTTCAGTAAAGGGGAAGAATGTCCCCAGAGGCCATTGAAATATGAGAGCTGCCATTCCTACTATATGTCCAGGGGAAAGGCTGTTTCTCCTTAGTCTCAAAGGGAGCCACAGGGGCAGGGTAGCCCACGGGAATATGGGGTGGTGGAGCACTGACTCAGAGAGGATTGTTCTTGTGTCCTATGAACTTGAGGAGTTGGCCTTGCTATGTTTAGAGTCCTCTGGGACCCCTCACTCACATTGCTTCTTTCCTCTTGCAACCTTTTGTCATGATAATTTCTGCACCACGGCTGGATTTGGGAAGTGTGTAACTTGTGTGGTTTCATAGGTAAACAGATGGGGAGAAATCTGTACTAAGAGTTTTACCTACATCTGATTTAGATAAGATATTGGACTTGAGATTGTAGACTAAAATGCTGAAATGAATGAAAACATTGCAGGCTGTTTGGAAGGAACGAATCTAGCATCTGGGAAGAATGTGCAGTTTGAAGGGTCATATAGGCGCAGTACCAGGCACTGCAGTGTGTCCTATAGATTCATGTGAGTCCGGGCCCCCATAGCGTTCGGACATGGGTCTTTTCTTATTGTTATTATAAAGGTGATGTACAGAGGAGTTAACAGTTTTACAAGCCAGGTAATGTTTCTGGACAGTGTCACCCCCTACCTGGCCCTTTTCCAGTTTTTCTCTCCTATCTCCACCCACAAGCTATATATATAATTCCTTTTGGATATGGGTTTTGAAGGTAATTATGGCAGAATAGGATCATAATGGTCAATCTGATGGGATGTCCTATACGAAATGGCATCAGAGACTTTGCCTTCTTTTTTCCAGGTGAGGCTATGATGAGAAGATGGCTGCGTGCAAGCCAGGACAGGAACTGAACTGAGCACCTTTGATCCTCTCCTTCTCAGCTTCCAGAAGAGTAAGAAAATAAAATTTTTGTTGTTTTGTGTTTTATTTATTCTGGGGCTGTCCTTGGAGAGATTGGAAGAACTGTCCCGTGGACAGCTGGGCACAGGGAAGAAGAACAATGGGGAATAGCTCGGATGGGAGAGAATTTGGGGAGCTTGTGCACAGATGTGGCAGAGTGGGGCATGCAGAGATTGTCCAAGGGAAAGAGTATAGAATAAATGATAGAAGCTCAGAGTCCAGACAGTGGACTCTTGGGGGAAGAGGTGTAGGAGAGGAGGCTCTGGCTAGAGGGGCGGTGGAGGAAGATTCAAGGCTGTTGACAGCAGTGCTGTGGCTGTAGAGGACTCATGCAGGCTGAAGCCCAACACATTTTAGTTGTAATTAGGAGACAGTTACTGAGGACTAGGTCAGTGAAGTGTTATGGGGCAAAGTCAGTTTACAGAAACCGTGGGAGAGAATGAGTTAGGTCTTTGTCATCTCCAGCTGCTGAGACACACTGGCATCGATCGGGTGGCTTGTGAACAACAGACATTTATTTCTCATGGTTATGGAGGCCAAGCTCAGGGTACCGTCCGTGTCGGGGTCGGGGTCTAGAAGGCTGCATACTTTTTGTTATGTCCTCGTGTGTCAGAAGGAGCTGGGGAGCATCCCAGAGTCTCTTCTAAAGGCACTGCGCTCGTTCACAGGGGCTCCACTCTGCTGACTTGATCACTTCCCAAAGGCCCCCATGCCTACCGTAGAGCCTGCCAAGTATACATGATGGCTTTGTGAGGTTTGCTCTTCCTCCTCCTCCTTTTTTTTTTAAAAAAACCATCATACGTGTAGAGAAACACTCCTCAGCTGCTTTCTTCTTTTACCCTTCTCAAAGTCCACATCATTCCCCTCCCCCCTTTTTGCAGAAAACTATAGACAGGCAAAGAAACTATGTTCTCCTTTTGTACAAATTAATCTATATCATGTTTTTGACATTCAGATGTCTCTGTACTGCCCAATCTGGATAAGTTCTTTGTCTTCTTCCCCTATAGCCTCTTCACATCAGGGGTTCACATCTACTCTGCTTTACAAGCATCATGTCAGGATTCTTGGAGTGTGGTTAGAGGTGTGTGTTGTGGTGTGGTGGTGGTGGTGGTGGTGGTGGTTGTGGTGGTGGTGGTGTGTGTGTGAGAGAGAGAGACTAAGAGACTGTGGGTCTCAGTGTGGCAGTGACTATGGGGATGGATGTGTGAGAGAGTAAGAATGTATGGGTGTGAAGATGTGTGCACCTGTATATAAGAACATGTGAGTGTGTGCTGTGTGTGTAAGTTGGGTTCGAGTGTGTGTGTGTGTGTGAATGTGAATGATTGAGAGACTCCTTCCCTGAATCTATGGACCTTGGCCCTGATCTCAGCCTTCCAATCTCCACAACTGTTAGAAATAAATGTCTGCTGTTTATGAGACACTGAGCCCATACTGAGTGTGTAAAAATATGCATGTACAAGAGTATGTGCAGGTGAGAGCAAGGGTAAGAGTGACTCGATACCTGTGTGATGGGTAGTGTGTGTGTGAGTATGTACTAGTGATGGTGTGAATTTATGACCATGTGACATGTGTGTTTGAATCAGTGTGTGTGTGAGGATATGTGCAAGTGTTTCTTCAGTCATGTATGTGAACAGGATGTAAATATGGAGTTTGATTTTAGATGCCTGTATTCTGTGAAGAAGTTCACACACCATAACAATAAATTTTACCTTACATCTATTTTACTACCACAACAAAAAAATCATAAGACAAAACAAAGCTACCCCCAGAATTATTTATGGATCCCCCCTGCCTTCTTCAGACTGCAGTCAGCATGAAAGATGCTAGTATTTGTGTTTATTCAGCAGTCAGCCTCTGAGGACACACGTGTGTATCTTTATCTTGAAGACCCACTGCTCAATGGATGTGATGTTTGCCTATGTCTGAGATTGCTTCATAGTTGAAGCAAGAAGAAGTCTATGTATGATAACACTTTTCTTGACACATCAAAATAATGTGTTAATTTAGGAAAAAATGATTCAGATGTATCTTTGTGTAATCATTGGCTTTTTAAATGACACACATAGCATTTATCTGGTTTTTAGCCTTGCTGGGAATTGGTTGAATCCAGCAAGGATAAAGACCTCCAGCTGGGATAACCATCCTATAATTAGTGATGCAGTTTTAAAAGGAAACCTCGAAATTATGGGAGACAGTTGATGTAAAACTCTCCATATTTATAAAGTATGTGTTGCTAACATGACAGGTTGAGCTTATGTGTGCTGTTGAACACACGCACACACGCAACCAGCACATCTTTTCTATGTTTCTCTAGAAGCCTTTCTAAATCTTACCTAGCAGCTTTCAACTGAGATTTTAATCTGTGCTGTTATGTTTTCTACAAGTCACCTTGATTTGTTTGTTGATTCTTTGTCTTGAAAAAAAGAAGAAAGTGACCAGTTATTGTTTCTGGATGCAGAGATTCTCTTATTTCTCCGAGAAGACTAAAGCTATTTAAAATTCTTTTCTTTTCTCTCTAACTAGTACCTAGGAATCTCACAGTTGAATAATTTTTTTTTGCCAGTGCTGGGCCTTGAACTCAGGGCCTGAGCACTGTTCTTGGGCATTCTCAAGGCTAGAGCTCTACTACTTGAGCCACAGCACCATTTCTAACTTTTTTTCTATGTGTGTGGTACCAAGGAATCAAACCTGGGTCTTTGTGCATGCTTGGCAAGCACTTTATCACTAGGCTAAACTCTTGGCCCCAGCTAAATAATTTTTAGAGCTTGGGTTCAAGCTCAGGCTGAGAGATAGCTGTTGTGACTGTGTGCTAGCATGCCTTCTTCTGAATAAACATTGGGTCTGGCCAGCCTCAGAAGTAGACTGGGGGCCGGGAGTTTGGCCTAATGGTAGAGTGCTTGCCTAGCATGCACGAAGACCCAGTTCGATTCCTCGGTATCGCATACATAGAAAAAAGCCGGAAATGGTGCTGAGGCTCAAGTGGTAGAGCTCTAGCCTTGAGAAAGTCCAAGGACAGTGCTCAAACCCAGGACTGAAAAGAAAAGAAAAGAAAAAAAAAAGAAGTAGACTGCCTTTTTGAGGCCTTACTATGAGTAAATGAAGGGTGTGTGTGTGTGTGTGTGTGTGTGTGTGTGTGTGTGTGTGTGTGATGGAGCTTGAACTCTGGGCCTGGGTGCTGTCCCTGAGTTCTTCAGCTCAAAGCTACCATCCTTCCCATTGAGCCATAGAACCACTTCCAGTTTTTTGATGGTTAATTGGAATAAGACTTTCACAGATTTCCCTGCATGGGCTGAATTTTAACTGTGATCCTTAGATTTAAGCCTCCTGAGTAATGAGGATGACAGGTGAGCCACCAATGTTCCTGGATTCATATTTTTCCCCCAAATCATTCTTTGTAAGTTGCATATGAGAAAAGAGAATATGTTATTAAAGACATGAACATTATATAATTGAAGATATGTTAAAAATTCATGTATCTTAGTGTGAGTGGGCAACTCCCATAGAAAACTACGCCAGTATGAAAACGCATATTACTATATGAAACTATAATCTCTATATTGTGGCAAAATCAAATCATTACAATGATGTTTATTAAACATTGTCAAAACAACTAGGTGGTAATGATTTGGAGAAGAATCAGAGGTGGAGTTCAATCTGTGCCTTCAAGAATTTATTAGGGTGATGGTATTTCCTAGTTAGTTACAAATAGAAGCAATTGGAATAAAGCAATAATTTTAACAGAACTATAAGCAAAAAGCAGTTTAGGGATTTTGCAAAGGGACTGATTAGAGTCACATCCATAAGATCTCCTCTTTCCAAACCTCCTGGCTGTGCTATTCTTTTTTTTTTTTTTTGTGGGTCATGGGGCTTGAAGCTCAAGGATAGCACTCTACCACTTTGAGCCACAGCTTCACTGCCAGTTTTCCAGTGGTTAGTTAGAGATAAGAGTCTCATGGACTTTCCTGCTTGGCCTGGGTTTGAGTCCCAGTTCTCAGATCTCAGCCTCCAGAGTAGCTAGGATTACAAGCATTAGCCTCTGGTGCCTGGCTGTGCCCTAATTCTCTTGGTTAGGGCTGTAAAAGTGTTTCCATTTTGATTCTAGCAACTTTTACAGCAGCAAGTAGCCCAGAATCATCTCTAAAATTGTCTGGTAATGTTTTCATGAAGGGTGACATGCTTTGCTTTCTTCTCTGTATGTTTTATTTCCCATAATGTTTCCTATAAAGTATTATTATTATTATTATTTTGGCAGTATTGGGGTTTGCACTCAGAGCTTTGTTCACTCTCTTGATTTCTTTGTCTGGTTGACACTACCACATAAGCCATGTCACCAGTCCAGCATTTTACTGGTTAATTGGGATAGTGTAGCTGGGCACAGTGGTTCATGCATGTAATCCTAGTTACTCAGGAGCCTGAGATCTGAGTATCTAGGCTCAAAGCCAGCCTGGGCACTTAAGTCTGTGAGACTCTTATCTCCAGTTAACCATCAGAAAACTGGAAGTGGCACTATGGCTCAAGGGGTAGGGCATTAGCCTTGAGCAGAAGAGCACAGGGACAATGCCCAGGCCCAGAGTTCAAGTCCCATGACTGACAAAAAAATTGGGATAATGTCTCATAGACTTTTCTGTCTGGGCTAACAGCGAACTGTGATCCTTAGATCTCAGTCTTCTGAGTAGCTAGTGCTACAGGTATGAGACACTGGTGTTCAGTATTCTTTATAGTTCTAAATGAAGTCATGCTCCTATTAGGTGCTTCAGGAACTCTAGGTTAAGAAGCTCTGTTGAAAATGGTTTGGAAATCTTTGAAGGGCAAGTAGCATCTGTAGGGACAGTTGTACCTCAAATGATACTCCCTCATGTGTACTGGTGGGAACCTCCCAGAGAAATTGCATTGCTCTTTGGTGCTGGGGGAATATATAATAAATAAGCTCTCTGTATTGGTAGTTGTGATCAGAGAATTTGAGCTACAGTGGATGCTGAGTAAGAAATACAAGGTGCACAGCCAGCCTGCTGATGAAGCTAGCCACACAGTGAAGGGCAAGGGAGGATGTGAGCAGAGGAATACAAGAGTCTAACTCACAGATTGGTGGAGAATAGTCTGGATGGTTGCAGAAATGGCATCCCTGTGCTCAAAAGCTAGCCCACAAGTGAGGAGTCTATTTCTCAGGAAGGAACAAAGAAGGAGAGGGATTCACCTTTAGCTTAAGCTGTTGGTATCCAGGCAAAGAATAAACTCTCCAGGATGGGGTCTCAGCTAACCCCTTCCTGACCTTGAAAGAGAATAGACTTGCTTGACTTTGAAAGACCTCCACTTCTATTTGGATTGTGCCAGAACATAGCCCTCTGGCCTATTTGTACAGAGAACAGCAATACTTCAGCATAGGAAACAGCATCCTATGCACAGAGGGTGGCCATTTGGAAACCGGAAGGCTTGGTGCTTTGCTGTGTATTGTTTCCAAGAAAGTTTCATTTGCTATCTCTTGATGTCATTACTAAATATATGCCTGTCACTAAGGTCTCCTTGACTTTTGTCCGTGAAGATGCAGAGAAAGCTGGATGGCAAAGAAAGAGCTTTGTGTAGATGTTGCCTAGCAACCAACAACTCATTTCCCCCCAAGTTGTTGCTTTAAAAGAATTCTCCATTATGTTAAATTAATCTGGGTCTGAGGCACAGGTTCCTGTGTGTGTTTGAGGGCATCTGTATGCAAATAAGAATGTAGAAACACTTCTTTTGGGGGCATTTGAATTTCTGATTGGGCTAGAGTCCTGTAGGAGAAATTGTTACCCATTTGAAGAAAATACATGGGCTGGAAATGTGGCTTGGTGGTAGAGTGCTTGCCTAACATGCATGAAGTCCTGGGTTTGATTCCTCAGTATTACAAAACACAGAAAAAGCCAGAAGTGGTGCCATGGCTCAAGTGGTAGGGTGCTAGCCTTGAGCAAATGAAGCTCAGGGACCGTGTCCCTGAATTCAAGCCCTGGGACTTGCAAAAAGTTTACATATAAATATTTATTGTGTATAAATAATATAAATATTATATATTTACAAAGCCTATAAATTTAGGAGCTAAGGGACCATCTGGGACCCTGTCCTCCCAGGGGTGATTGTCCTTTCTGGTCACTTTGAAAGTTGAACACTGTAGCTTGCCTATGCTTTCCATCTTGGCCTTGCCCTCCTGATTTTGTACCACAATCCATGGGTGCTGTCTTTCCTGTGTGTGCTGGTCCAAGGGTTTGAACTCAGTGCCTGGTTACTGTTCTGAACTTTCTTGCTCAAAGTTAACACTCTATCCCCTTGAGCTACAATTCTAATTCTGGCTTTTTGGTAGTTTATTGGAGATAAGAGTCTCTTAGACTTTCCTACCTAGGCCAGCCTTAAACTGTGATCTCAGATCTCAGTCTTCCAAGAAGCTAGGATTACAGGTGTAAGCCACTAGCATCTAGCAGGGGCATTGCCTTTTTTTTTCCATCTCAGTACCCATGTCCACTTTTATTTTTGGCTGACCAGTTCTTTAAGTTAAGATTTGATTTGGTGGTGACTGCATGGATTCTTCTGTGGGTGGAATCGTGGATGAGTGAGGCAGGAGATTTTAGGTCATGGTTCTAGCTCTGCTATAAACTTGCTGTCTGAACTTGAGCAAAATGCTTCATTTATTACTTAGACTAAGCGAATTTCTGTGGCAATGATAAACTCTCAGATCTCAGTGTCTTTATACCACAATAGAGTTCTGCTTATGCACAGTCAGACGTATGTTGGACATTCCTCTGGAGGGTGAGATGGCCCGAGATCTAGATAACCTCCATACAGTGCTCCGACCAGCTCAGCCTGGGATTACCAAAGGGAATGAGAGAAACAGACATCTGCATTTTACCAGGAAGTGACCTGTCACTTCTGTTTGTAATGTTTGGATCAGAACTTGTCACATGATGGCAGCCTACTTTCACGGCTAGTGTTAAGGCTGGGGAGTCTGGGTAATAAAGGAGACATCTGGAATATTCAGTGAGCTGCAGTTAAGTTCTTTCTCTCAGGCATCATTGTGTCTTAAGTCTAGTACACCTGCAGAATGACCTGGTGGGACTAGATGATTCCCAGGGGAGACAGCCATGCTAACCACTCTGCCATGCCTGCAGATGAAGCATTCCATTCTTTTTTTTAAATTTTTTTTATTGTAATTAATAAAAGCGTTACATGATATTTGCCAGATAGAAGGTGCATTAATTCACATATATTGATATCCTTTCAAGCATTCAATTCTTCTAAGTAGAATTCCATCCTTATATTTATTTATTTATATTTTGTCAGTCATGAGGCTTGAACTTGGGCCAAACTCCTGGCCCCCAGATTTCTATTTTTAAAAGAAGTAGATTCACATTGTCTTCCCTTGAGCCACAGCACTACTTCCAGCTTTTTTCTATGTATGTGGTGCTGAGGAATCGAACCCAGGTCTTCGTGCATGCTAGGCAAGCACTCTACCACTAGGCCAAACTCCCGGCCCAAGTGCAAAAATTTTTAACAAGTATTTCTATTAAGTTAAATTCTTCATACTTTTTTTTCTTCAGTTGGACAAAGACACACTAATCATTTATTCATGTAATTATTTCTTAAGTAGATGATGCAAAAAACTACTTAGTTTGTACATAAAACTCATTTTTTATCAGGGAAAACACTCCCTTGACCCTCTCTGCAAGGTAATTATAAAGCTATATCTAAGCCATTTTTTTTTCTTTCACAGACAAACATTTTTTTTTTTGCCATTTCAAAACCAATCAATAGGGTCACTGCCCAACTTTTACTAAATTTGTAACATTCAAAAAGTCCACTGCTTTTACATATTCAGTGTCTTTTGACTTTGGGAGGCAATTTTGCTTAAAAACACATATACCATAAGACTTCAGCATTAGTATCCTACATTCTCAAACACACCAACTTCTTTCCTCTTATTGAGCTCTGTCATAAGAGGATTATACATTTGTAGTTTATTTATCCTTTTCTAGATGCTTGTTGATTTTTTTAGTGTCTGCTCCGAGTGTTTAATTAGCTCCCGGCTTTTGAATCTTTTCATCTCCTGGATAGCATATCCAACAGGTTCTTTCTGAAATTCCAGAGTTCCTTGCATTTCCTCAAGCAACTCGAAGATCTTTTCATATCCTTATCCCAACTTCTTAATTTCCTTCCTGAGTGCAAGTTTTGTATTAATGACTCCTTTAGGTCTCCCACGCTTCCGTTTATGCACCTCAGCTGATTTAGGTGCTGCTCTCATCTCACAGTCACCGTTTCCCTTTGACAGGCAAACATTTTTAAATGACAGTGAACACAAATGAGGTACAATTTGAGTTTGCTTCTGATTTTCAACAATATGCCATGGAAACTCTATAGTATAGATAAATACTTTTACTTAATCTTTTTCTTTTTTCTTTTTTAAGTTGTGGTACTGAGATTTGAACTTTAGGACCTTGTGCTTTCAGGCGTCTGCCACTTGACCTTTATCTCCCCGTCCTTTCTATTTTTTGTTGTTGTTGTTGGTCATGGGACTTGAACTCTGGGCCTGGGCGCTATCCCTGAGCTCTACAGCTCAATGCTACTGCCCTATCCATTGAGCCTCAACCCCTCTTCCCTTTTCTAGAGATTAATTGGAGATAAGAGTCTCATTTCTTTAGTCCCCAGGCTGACTTTGAACAGTGATCCTCAGATCTCAGCCTCCCAGTAGCTAGGATTACAGGCGTGAGCCACCATGCCTGGCTTTGGTTGATGGTTTTAAAACATGGTTGAAAATCATTTGGTTCTTCTCTTGTCTACAGGTAATGTCTATGTCTTCCTCTCTTGAATCTGGGCAGATTTAACAGTCTTTGTTCCATTGACTGTGGGGAAATGGCGTAGTGTGACTTCCAGATGTGTATCACAAAGCTCAAGATGCTTTTGTGATACTCACTGAGTATCAGTGAGCCTACAGTTTCTACATAAGACTTTGACTTCTTTGAGACTGCTGTGCTGAGCTGAGCCTGTGCCACACAGAGGCCTCACAGTGGCCCTATTCAAGGCCACTGTACTCCAGTGTTTATCATAAATGAAGAAGTTCCAGAAGGTTCTGTGCTCCCACCATTTCCATTTTCCTCTTAAAAACTCCAGACTTTGACATGAACTTTCCAGTTCGCCCTGTCTCAATTCCTGCCTCACTGGACCTAAGCACCCACAGAAGTGACTAGTGACCCAGAAGTTACCATCTCTGCTGCTGAGGAGTTTGGTTTATGAATTATCTTGCTTATTTTTTTTCCAATTTAGACACATTTTTAAATTTTTTTGCTGGTCTTGGGGACTGAATACAGGCCCTGAGCACTGTCCTTGGGCTTTCCTCAAGGCTAGTGCACTACCATTTGAGTCACAGCACCACTTCCAGCTTTTCTATGTATGTGGTATTGAGGAATTGAACCTGGGTCTTTGTGCATGCTAGTTAAGTACTCTACCACTAGGCCAAACTCCCAGCCCCATATTTTTATTTCATAATACTTGAAGTGACAGAATTACTTGAGTCTTTGAGTTCAAGGCTGGCTTGAACAGTATAGTAAGACCTACCTCAAAAAAAGTTTAAAAGCTCAAGAAACAAAATACTTGAGATAATACAATATATCCAGCTAAGTTTCTCCAAAATGTTTTTTTTTTTAGAGGAGGAAAAATTTATTTTGGCTCATGGTTTCTGAGATGTCAATCTGTCACTGACGGGAGGGCATGCAGAGCAAAGCAGCTCACATCAAAATGTCCTGGGAGAAAGAAGAGTGGTTTACAGGAAACCGTCAGGGCAAGAAATAGCCCTTGAGGCATGCCCCTAGTGACTGACATCCAACCAGTCCAGCTTCCATGTCTCCCCATTACCATGCCATCATGCTATTACTCATTCATTTTTTTATAGGGCTCTTATGGTCTGATTGCCTCTGAAAATGCCATCATAGACAGTCTCATGTATATAGTTTTTTTCTGATTACACAGTAATTTTTCACTCTCATCAGGATGGTGATTTGGATTAACCATCACATGGTTACAACTGAATGTTGTTGCAGTAATTCCAAGGGAGTTCCTATCTTTTGGACCTAAGCCATCATTTGAAAAGGAGTAAGAAGCTCAAAATCTTCTCAACTTGCAGTACCAGCCTGATGTTAATACAGTGAAATACCTGAGATTAGTAATTTATGTAAAGAAAAAATCTGTTTAATTGATAGGTTGAAGAAAGTTCTAGGTTTGACCTGGGAATTCATTACATGTTACATTGAAACTTCATTGAAAGTGTTCACTTTAACTTTGATCCCTGTTGTTTTCATGTGTAATAGAGCCACAGAAAATAGAAAAGGCCAGATATTTGCTATACCTTCCCCCTAACGTTGCATTTAAAATGAGCTCTCAGGCTGAGATAGAATGGGAGAGTGCATGTTCTATACATCTACAACACATGGTTGGAAACAGGATTACTGACAGGTTGCCCCCAGGTTTACTTGGGTAGGAAAAGCATTTTTTTTTTAGTTTTGGCAAGAAACAAAAACACAGAAGGATGCTGATTGGTTTTACCGGAATCTGAATCTCTTGCCTCGGGAACCAGTACTGGAAGGAGCAGGAGAGCCCATCAGGCTTGCAGCCTAGGTTTGTGATGTGTGCAATTACACAGAGACAATTAATTGCCTATGCATTGAAGAGTCTCCTGTTTGGATTAATGATCAGCTGTTGCCATTTACAAAATCTTAATAATTTTGGAACCAAAGAACACTGAATTTTAATTTTGTACTGGACCCACCCCACTACTTATTAGTTAACCCTAGCACTGAGTAGTGGCTCAACTCATCAATCCCTGTTACATAGCCATATAAGCGGAGTGACTGCAGAGAAGGCATTTCCAGAAGTAGTAGATAGATGGTAGCTGGTATCATCATCATGGGTCTGAGATTTGAAAGGACTCTAGGACATGAAAAACACCCCTCTCTTTCTCAAGCACTCTCACATTCTAGTCAAACACATAGGCTTCTCAAAAGTTTCACAAATCTAAATGAATGTCTTTATTTTTGAGAGTGACTGGGAATATCCAGCTGCCATGGAAAATGGTAAATACAAAGGAAATACAGAGAGCTTGTGGACCTGCACTTCAACATTCAAAACAAAACACAACAAAACAAAAACCAACTAGTTTTACAGAACCGGAAGATGGTGTATGACGGCAAGCTGGCTGTGTTATAGACATGACAACTGATACCACCAGAATTCACTATTATGATAGAATGCTTTTCCTACCAGGATACATAAAGAATAGACTAAGTAAAACCTTGGAATGTGTCCAGGGCCTCATTTTTTTAAATATATCGAGGTGATTTAATAGAAGTGATAAATCTCCTATACCAATGATTTTCCAATAATACATATGCACATTTCCTCCTCAAGTAGTAGAAAAAGGAAAAATAATTTTTTCATATATTTTTTATTGTAGTTAATAGAAGGGTTACATTATATTTGTCAGATAGATGGTGCATTACTTCTCATACATTGATACCCTTTCTTGTGTCTTGGTCTCCATTTCCCTCCCTCCACCCCAGCCCCTCATCGTGTTTTCCTCTTCCCTATCTGACTTCAAATAACCAAATACACAGGTGAAATACTGTAACAATATGAGTTAACCAAGTGACAGCGAAAGAGATGAGAGATAACATAGGACATTAAGGACAACAATCACTTTTGTTTCTATATCCTGGAGGTCATTTCGTTTAGTGTTATTCTGTATGGCCTTATGTATCTAGGTTTTGTTCTATTGTAAATCTCTGGTAGGAGAGCCCAAGGTTTTTACTGATTAGGACAAATGAGGGAAACCATTGAGCCTATGAGGAAAGATTAATTTTATAGCAAAGAAACCTGTCAGTGCTATGATGTTGTTTAGGAGCAGGGTTGAATTTATGGGGTTAAGGTTAGGGTCAAAGGGGGTTAGGGATAGGGTTGGGGCTAGGTGTAGGGTTAGGGTTGGGGATAAGGGTGAGAGTAAAGGTTAAGGTGGGTTATGATTAGGGTGGGTTAGGGTTGGTGTTAGATTTGGAGTCAGGATCAGGGTTAGGGTGAGGGGAGAAGGTTCGGGGTCAAAGGTGGGGGGGGGTCCCTTTTTATACTTCTGCTCCTCTCTGATGGGAAGTGATTATACAGGCAATAATAAACTATCCAGAAAATACAAAATGGGATCCTTATAATGTCTACAGCTGTCACCTTGGCATTTCATATCATTTCACAGACTAATGAGAGAATGAATTATCTTGCTTAAAAAATCTGTTTATCAATGGAACTTTAAGCATATTCAGCCACAAAATTTATACATCCAAGAGGCATTTTGTTAACAAGGCCATTTAAAACAATTAAAAACATTCAAAACAATGTAGTTTTGCCGGGTGCAGTGGCTCACACCTGTAATCCTAGCTACTCAGGAGGCTGAGATCTGAGAATCAAGGTTCAAAGCCAGCTCAGGCACTAAAGTTCCTGAGACTCTTTTTTTTTTTTTGCCAGTCCTAGGCTTGAGCTCAGGGCATGAACCCTGTCCTTGGACTAGAGCTCTACCACTTGAGCCTCAGCACCATTTCCGGCTTTTGTCTATATATGTGGTACCGAGGAATTGAACCCGGGTCTTCGTGCATGCTAGGCAAGCACTCTACCACTAGGCCAAACTCCCGGCCCCCTGAGACTCTTATCTTCAATTAACTTTTAGAAAACTTGAAGCGGTGCTGTGGTTCCAGGGGTAGGGCAGTAGCCTTGAGCTGAAGAGCTCAGAGACAGCGCCCAGGCCCAGAGCTCAAGCCCCATGACAGACCAGAAAAAAAAAAAAAAAGGGCAGTATAGTTTTGATTGGTTTTTGCTTCTCCATTGCATAGAACTCTAGTACAAGGGGCATGAAATGATGAAATGATGAGTGCCCAGGAGGTATTTAGCAAATAAAAAAAATATAAAAGAGCAGAGATTGACACCAATGTTGACAACTGCCATAGGTTATCAAGTAATATTTTAAAAACTATTAGCCAGGATGGCTACACATTTAAGCAATGAGGTTAACAAATAATCAAGTTCAATAGTTGAATACCAGGGGTTGACAAACTGTAGCATGCAGCAAATCCATATCAGTTCTGATTTTTCAAAATAAAGTTTTATTGGAACACATCGTTACACGCACATTTATGTAGCATAATTGACTGCTGGGCTGCAGTGTTAAGTAGCTATGGTGGAGATTGGACTAGCCACAGAGCCTAAAAATCCTGAATGTTAACCTACTAGCTTACAAGCTTTGAGAGTCAGTTGAGATGATGGTGGATGTATTTGAACTTGAACGAGCAGCAGAAACACCTATTCCTGTTCTCTAATCACCACAGTGTCTGATGCAGATCAGGGCAGGGCCTAGGTATCTACATTTAAACAAAGTCCCAGGTGGTGTTGGTGCCTCTGTTTGCAGACAGTACTTTGAGAAGTAATAGTCACATATATGAGCAGAGATATCTAAGGCCATACTGATGGCTCTGTTCTGACATTCTGGTGCAGTGATCCTGGTAAGGATCTGGTTTCCTCTGTAAAGTAAAGGGACTTGCCCAAAGTAAGGCTTCCCACAGTGTCTGGAGACACTTTCATTTTCCTTTCATTTTCTTACTCCCATTTCTGGCCCTGGACCCTTGAGATAGTCATTTTCTGTCCTAATTAACCCAATTATTTATCACAGGATTCTTAACCAGTTCTGTCCTTTTCTGGGTGTGCTGTGATTTAAATGAGACTGGGACATTTTGGAGTAGAGGACTTCTTTTTTCTTGTCAGTTGTAGGGCTTGAATTCAGGGCATGGGTGCCATTCCTCAGCTCTTTTGTTCAAGGCTAGTGCTCTGTCACTTGAGCCACAGTTATACTTCTGGGTTTCTGGAGGTTAGTTGGAGATGAGTCTCATGGGCTTTTCTGCTTGGGTTGGCTTCAAACCGTGATCCTTAGATCTGAATAGCTGAAGATTAGAGCCACCTGGCTTTAGAGGATTTCTTAAGGTCTTTTTGGTTCTAAAGTATTATGGACTGGATTTTTTTTTTTTTTTTGCCAGTTCTGGGCCTTGAGCTCAGGATCTGAGCACTGTCCTTGGGCTTTCTCAAGGCTAGAACTCTACCACTTGAGCCACAGCACCACTTCTGGCTTTTTTCTATGTATGTGGTACTGAGGAATTGAACCCGAGTCTTCATGCATGCTAGCAAGCACTACCACTAGGCCAAACTCCCTGCCTGGACTGGATGTTTTGATTGATAAAGACTTCCATCTCCAGTCTAGATCAGTCACTACAGCCCACTCCACAGGGCAGTTGACTCACATCTTATAAATAGAGTGCTTTTTTTTCCCCCTGGGAAATTGGATTCCATTGATGCTTTTTTTCCCACTGTGTTGCTTACATCCTCTCAGTGTAAGACAAGTTTCTTGCTAGCCTATTCTAAAGCATGCAGAGCTGATATCCATTCTGTCACCCAGTATCTGTGTGGCCCTTTCTTGGTGTAGAGCATGCGGAGTCTCACTCCACCTCAGCAGCCTCATCTGTATTCTCCGTGCATGGCTGCAGGACAGCGCTGCTCCCCAGTGCCCCCTAGTCTTTTCAGCTTCAGTACAGTGAAGAATCAGATAACTGTAGAAACAAGAAATCTTGTCTTCTTAGTCTTAATAGTGCTTCCCAATTTAGTGCAACTCACTAGATGGTTCATGGTTCAATTAGCAAATCAGTGAAACATAGTGTAGTATATATAGAGCAATACATAATGAAACACAACTGTTAATTACTGGTTATAATGCAGATGCACACTCATTCTACACATGTGAATATATGCACACATCTAATGTACATATAGAAATTTATGTGTACATCCCACACCCACGCTATATGTGTGACTATATGCACACATATGTCTGTATACTCATGCAATGTGTGTGATTATATGCACATATACACATGTGTATTCATTCTGTGTGTGAATATATGCACATATATTCCTCTTATATATACACATACATGTATACTCATTCTCTATATGTGAATATATACACACATGTCTGTAACATATATTTACATATAGGCATATTTTGATAAAGACACAGATTACTATGTCAACTTCATGGTTATTTCCATGGGATACAGTATGTACTAACAAGTGCAATTGAAACAGGATGTTATATAAAGGAAATTTAGGCACAGCTATTATTTTCAGTGAACCCCAGAGATTTGCTTAGTAATTATTCTTGGGAAAATGAAATGAGGGAGCAGGTGGGTGCAAACTCTTTCCCGAGAGACCATTTTTTTGTTGTAGGATTGGTGTATAGTCTTTCTGTTGTTTGTGCTTTCAAATGATATCAGAATGGCAATAATTTGTTCCATGCTGAGCATGAGTCAAGTCTAGGAAGTGGGCACTGTGAATTCCAGAGGCGGCACCACCGGAGCACATTTATGAAAGGAGAAAGTCAAGGTTGGAAGGAAGCCGGCCGCTACAACAAGCTGAATGATCAAAGGCACAAAGTGTACCTTCTGCATGCAGAGGCTCTGCTTTTGTCTTCTGTGTGGGTTTAAAAGGCCACTTCTCACTTCTCCCAGCACAGTGTTGCTTTTGTAGGGATTTGCACATGTGCTGTCTGGAGCCAATTATCTACATCTAATTGACCTCAAATTTTTGGTGTGGCATATCTTCCCTGAATGCCTGTTACAGGACAGATGTTGGCGTGACTATGGGAGACAAAATGACACCAACACCACAATAAGATGAAGGCTGGAAAGGGGGTGGGAGGAGCCAACTACCTGGGCCCCAAGTGAAGCTGAGGTGTCTGAAAGCTTTTAATATTGTATGGTCCATTAGAGGAGCTCCTAGTAGAATCAGTAAAATTTTATGTTAAGGACAGAGCCTGTCTGATAGGAGGGAAACTTGAAATTAGGGTTGATCTTTTTTTCTTTTCTTTTCTTTTCTTTTCTTTTCTTTTCTTTTCTTATCTTATTTTGACGGTTGTGGGGCTTGAACTCTGGGTCTGAGCCCTGTCCCTGAGCTCTTCAGCTCAACGATAGCTCTCTATCACCTACGCCACAGCACCACTTCTAGTTTTCTGGTACTTAATTGGAGGTAAGAGTCTAAGGGGCTTTTCTACCCAGGCTGACTTTGAACCGAGATCCTCAGATCTCAGCTTCCTCAGTAGCTAGGATTACAGGCATGAGCCATTGGCATCTGGTTAGGATTGATCTTTTTATTTATTTATTTATTTATTTATTTCTGCAGACCTGGGGCTTGAACTCAGGGCCTGAGCTTGGGCTCTCTCAAGGCGCTAGAGCTCTACCACATGAGCCATAGCACCCCTAATGACATTTTTTAAATGTATGTTGTACTGAGGAATCAAACCTGGGTCTTCATGCATGCTAGGCAAGCACTCTACCACTGGGTTAAACTCCTGGCCTTTTTTCTTTTTCTTTTTCTTTTTTCTTTTATTGTCTTGTCTGTTGCGGGGCTTGAACTCTGGGCCTGGGCTCTTCAGCCCAAGGTTACCACCTTACTTCTTGAGCATAGCACCACTTCATAGGATTGATCTTTTTACTGTGATAAGAATATGCCACTCAGAGCCTTCTTAAGGAAGTGCATGTCCAGATAGGTCTGACCAGACTTGTAACAAGATGTGGAGACTTAAGTTTTTGTGTCTAGTAGAAGGAGAAGGACTGGGCTGAGTAACATGGAAGATTAATGAGAAGAATTGAGAAGTCAGTTAGAAAACCCAGAATAGGGATGTTAGTGATAAAAACTGGTGAGTAGAGAAGAATTTCCTTGGTAGTTGTGGTCTAACAGTGTAAGGAATGGCTGTCCAATTTCTGTTTGAAATTGCAGGACCAAGATGCAATGTGGTTCTTTCTCATACTCATTAACCTGCACACATGCACACAGAGGCATTGTGGGATATGCACTATGCTAGAAACCAGAGAATTGCCCACCATGGTGGGTTCTTTGTGGTGCAGAAGGCAGAGCCATAAGAAAGAGGTTCAGTATTTTCAAAGTGAATCTCAGTCTCCAGTCAAAGGCTTATGATAGATGCAATAATGTGAGTTGCTTAAACCTCAGTAGGAGATTAAAGTTCAGTTAGGAATGAGGCTTCGCAGCATTAGATTCAGTTGTTGTGGGAACATTCAGAGTGGTGGGAATGTTATCACAGCCAGAATGTACGTTAAACTACAAATATTAAATATCTGCCCAGTTCCACCTTTTCTATGTGGATACCTTGGGTGATAATAATTACTCAGTGAATCAGAATGCCTGGGCTTATAGCAGCAATATTAGCAGTAGCCAAAATATGGAACCAACTTAGGTGCCCATTGGCTGATGAATGAATAAGGAAAATATAACACGTATACACAGTGACACAAAGGACTATTAATCAGCCAGAAAAGATAATGAGATTATATCATCTGAAGGGAAATGGATGGAACTAAAGATTATCATGTTAAAGCTAGGCTCAGAAAGACAAGTACTACATGCTTTCTTTCACTTGAGGAGGCTAATCCTTAAAAATGAATGACAGGAGCTGGGTGCCAGTGGCTCATGCCTGTTATCCTAGCTACGCAGGAGGCTGAGATCTGAAGTTGGAGGTTCAAAGCCAGCCCAGGTACTAAAAGCCATGAGACTTTTATCTTCAGTTAACCACCAGAAAACCAGAAGTGGTGCTGTGGCTCATGTGGTAGAGTACTAGCCTTGAGTTGAAGAGCTCAGGGACAACACTCAGGCTCAGAGTTCAATCTCTACAACCTGGGGTGGGGTGGGGGATGGAATGACAGGAATGTGAATTAGGTTTAATTTGACTTAGTTACCAGCAGGAGGTGGAAGTACAAAAAGAAAGGGTGAATGTGGTTGAAATACTTCACACATATACATGAAAGCAGAACAGTAAAACCTGATGAAATTATTTTAACAATTGGGAAGAGAAGATAAGGGGGGGTGAGAGGTAGTGAATTTGATGGAGATACCTTGCATGTACATACATTGTCATGTGGAACTCCTTTGTATAACTAATAACTAATAAAGGCTAATAAAAATACAAATCTTCAAGACAAAAATTAATAATTACCTGGTGCAATATAGGATCAAATCAAAACCTGAGTAGATTTTCTGCTGCTGAGTTACTGAATTGATCTGAAACATTGATTTTTGGTACTTTCTTTGCTTTATTTTATTCATAAGAATTTCGGATTATGATGTGGCGGTGGGATGTTCTTTTCTGGTCAGGTCTGTTTGGGGTTCTAAAAGCTTCTTGTATCTGGATGGGCCTGCCCTTCTGGATATTTGGGAAATTCTCTGAGATGATTCCCTGAAGTATATTTCCAATACCATTGACCTCTTTCTCCACACCCTCCTCAATACCAATTAGCCTTAAATTAGGCTTCCTAATTGTATCTTGGACCTCCTGAAGCGCTCTCTCATTTTTCCTAGATTTGGATTGACTCATTTTCTGTTCTTTCTCTATAATAACTAAATTATCTTCAGCCCCGGAAATTCTCTCTTCTGCATTGTCTAACCTGCTATCAAAGCTATCTACTTTATTTTTTATCTCCCTTGCTTCTAATTGCTCATTTTTGATGCCTTGCATCTCTTCTTTTATATCATGTATGGATTTCTTTAGCTCCTTGATTTCCATTTGAGTGGTTAGCTCAGTAGCTTTATTTTCTTTCAACATTTGCTGGAGTTCGGTCACCTTTTTATTTGTGGATCCTATGAATTCATCCATCTTTCTTTGAAAAACCTTTATTATGGCCTCCTTTATGGCTTCTTCTTTTTCACTTATCACCTTGTTTATGGTTCTTCTTGTTCAGCTATGGCTTCCTCTCTTATCTCTTTCTTTATATTTTCACATTTTTCATTCATGATGTTTGTCAGTTGCATTTGTATAGCACTTGGAAGACTCTCCTCTAGGTTTGCCAGAGACTGTTCCATTGTCTGTTTACATTGGGTGGGGGATGTTGTTTCTTGATTTGACATTTTTCTTGAGTTTCTTGTTCTGCCCATTTGAAAATGGGAGCAAGATTAATACTAAACACGATTATAGTTTTGCAGATATAACCAACCTAGACCTCTGTAGCTGGCAGACACTAGATGTCCACAAGTTTTGATTGGTGTTATCACTCTTTTTGTGCAGTTACAGACCAGTCTAATACATCCACTGATAAGCGATTTATACCCAAAACAATAAGCCTCACAATCCAATCTCTATTGTCTTTGTCCCTCTGAGACTAGAGAATAATTAAACACTTAGATATACAGTATTGCTCAACAGCCATCAAGTGTAGATCCGTGCAGTATTAAGGGTTGAAAGACGAACTGAGGTCCAGAGATAGAAAAATAGAATGAGAGAGGTCAGGGGAGGTACAAGAGAATTAACGTAGGAGTGTAAGAATATTGTAGTACTGAAGAAAAGGTATAGCGTAAGGATAACTGACCTAAGTTGGTAAGTAGGTAGCGTATTTGAGTACAAAGTTTGGAAAGTATTAGAATAAAACTTATGTGTTGCTGCATGACTAGCTCTTAGCCCAACCAGTGGCCTCACAGTGGACCATGGGATGGATCTGCGAGCGTCCGTCTGAGCGCGGTTGGCAGACGTTTTCCTGTGCTGCTTCCAGGGGCAGCCCCAAACTAAGGGTCTGGGGATTGAGAGTTTCCAGGGGCTCTCAGCAGGACCAGTAGGAGACCCCTCTGTTCCCAGGGGCGGGGCCCAGCTGAGGATGTGGGCTCCAAGGGCGGAGCCTCGCCTTTCTGATTCTCAGAAGGGGAGCTTGGCTGCTTCAGATCCCTGCTTTGTTTCATATGGAATAATAAAAGACCCCGTATAGCAAAAACACTTCTTAGCAGAAAGAACAGCGCTGGAGGAATTTCAATTCCAAACTTTAGACTCTATTACAGAGCTATAATTCTCAAAACAGCTTGGTACTGGCACAAGAACAGGCCTGAAGACCAATGGAATAGAACTGAAGACCCAGATATTAAACCACAGACCTATGGCCACCTAATCTTTGACAGGGGAGCCAAAAAAATAGAATGGAAGAAAGACAGCCTCTTCAACAAGTTGTGCTGGCAGAACTGGTTAAGCACCTGTAGAAAACCAAAGTTGGATCCTTCTTTGTCACCTTGCACTAGAATTAACTCCAAATGGATCAAAGACCTGGAGGTAAAAGCTGACACACTGAAAACATTACAGGAAGGAATAGGAGATACACTAGGCCTCCTTGGCACAGGTAGAAACTTTCTTAATAAGGACCAAGAATCACAACAAATCAGAGAAAGGCTGGATAAGTGGGACTGCATTAAATTGCAGAGCTTTTGTATGGCAAAGGACATAGCTAGTAAATTAATTAGGAAGCCTACAGAATGGGAGAAGATCTTCACCAACCAAACAGCAGACAAAGGCCTCATATCTAAAATATATCAACAACTCAAAAAATTGAATCACTCCAAAACTAATCTCCAAAGTAACAACCATCCCATTAAAAAATGGGCCAAAGACTTAAAGAGAGTCTTCTCTGAAGAAGAAACAAAAATGGCCTCTAGACACATGAAGAAATGCTCAACATCTCTGGTCATAAAAGAAATGCAAATCAAAACAACTTTAAGATTCCACCTCACTCCAGTTAGAATGGCCAGGATCAGGAAAACGAATAATAACAGATGCTGGAGGGGATGTGGCCAGGAGGGATCACTACTACATTGTTGGTGGGAGTGCAAACTCATTCAACCACTATGGAAAGCAGTGTGGCAGTGCCTCAAAAGGCTAAACATAGAACTCCCCTATGACCCAGCAATTCCACTACTTGGCATTTACCCAACCATCCAGAAACAAGGACATACTAAATCCACTAGCACAACAATGTTCATTGCAGCACTATTCATCATAGCAAAGATATGGAACCAACCTAGATGTCCCTCAGTTGATGAGTGGATCAACAAGTTGTGGTATTTGTACACAATGGAATTCTATGCTGCTGTCAGAAAGAATGACATAGCCCCATTTGTTAGGAAATGGAAAGACTTAGAAAAAAATCATATTAAGTGAAGTAAGCCAGACTCAAAGGAACTTAGGCTCAATGGTTTCCCTCATTTGTCATAATCAGTAGAAACCTTGGGCTCTACTAGCGGAGATCTGCAATAGAGCAAAATCTTGATACATAAGGCCATATAGTATGAAGCTAATTGAAAGGACCTCCAGGATATTGAAACAAAAGCCATATAACGAATGATTGTTGTTCTTAATGTACTGTGTTGTCTCTCATCTCCTTTGCTGTCCCTTGGGTATCTCATATTGTTACAGTATCTCACTTTGTTATCTGATATATTGAATTTATTTGTATTTGGTTATTTGAAATTTGATAGGGAAGGGGGGAAAACCAAGACGGGTGGGGGGGAGGGTAATGGGTACCACGACATGTGAAAGGGTATCACTGTATGTGAATTAATGCACCTTCTATCTGGCAAATATGTAACCCTTTTACTAATTACAATAAACAATTAAAAAAAAGAATTTAGGAAAGGCTGTGCATAAATAAGCAAATGAACAAACAAATTAAAACATTTACAAATTAGCTCCTTTTGAGACATGTATTTTGGCAGGATTGGTTAACTGTATGGGTTTTGATGTGAATTCCTCAGATTCTTGGCTCAAGCCACTGATTTTTGTCATACATGATTTAATGCATAGACTCTTTAATATCTTCTACATAAGCAATTGCCGTGTTTGGCAGTGTGCTATTTAAATATAAAGTAGGGATTTGTTTCTATCAACTTGATCAAGAGTTGGAGGAAGTCCCATAGTTTACCTTTTGAAAAATAACACAAAACATTTTTTCCCCTAGAAATGTTTGCCGAGGGTCTACTCTGTGAAACAAATTGTTCCAGGGGTGGAGGGAGGAACAGATTCTGTTCATGAAGCCCTAGCTGTGAAACATGCTCATAAATGCCAACCGGCAACATGGTGAGCACTGGGAATCAAACTCATACAAATATTAAGTACCCAGGGATCTCAGGAGAGGTGCAAACTGCGCACTGCGGTGGCCAGAGAGAGCTCTCTTGGAAGTTTTGAGATGTGAAGTGCATTTGAAAATGCTTCCTCTATTTTGGAAGTTTTATAGAATTGGTGTCAAGTAGCTATATGTAAAGCGCGAAGTTTAATATGTTTTTAGCATATGTACACACCCCTTTAGTTATCACCCAAATCCAGGGCTGGGCATGGCAGTATATGTGTGCTACCCCAACTACGCTGGAGGTGGAGGTAGGAGGAGCATGGCCTGAAGTTGGCCCAGGAAAAAGCATAGATCCATTTTTTTTTCTAGATTTTCCAGTTTATTTGAGCATAAGCTTTCATAGTGATCATCTGGATTTTGCAACAAGTGCTACTTCCAGTTTTCTGGTGGTTAATTGGAGATAAGTCTCATAGACTTTAATGCCCAGGGTGGCTTTGAACTGCAATCCTCAGATCTCAGCCTCCCGAGTAGCTAGTCATGCTTGATTTTTATTGCCAGTCCTGGGGCTTGAACTCAGGGCCTGGGTACTGTCCTTGAGCTTTCTCAAGGACACAGCACTTGAGCTACAGCAGCACTTCAACTTTTTCTGTGTATGTGGTAGCCAAGGAATTGAACCCAGGGCTCTGGGCATGGTAGGTAAGCACTCTATTGCTAGGCAAACTCCTGGACCCTCATGCTTGATTTTCTTCAATGTTTTCTTCAATATTTTTTATCATCTTTAAGTAGTTGTACAAAGAAGTTGCCACTCGATAAAGCATTTATGGACACAATGCATGTTGGTCAGTGTCACCTCTTTCAACATTTTCACCCATCCCTCCCAACTCACCCCTTCTTTCACTTTTCTTAGTTTTGTAGGATATGAATTGAATTCTTGTCTGTATTCTTTCTCCCTGCCCTCCTATCTCTTCATTTTTCCACCCCCCCCACAATCTCTTTTTCTGTTGCACATACAGTTGATTCAGAGGAACAACTGTTCCATTAAAAATGTCAAACTTACTACAAGTGTTTGCCCATTATTTCCTTCTGCTACTTGACTTTTAGCCATTTATCTTCCTTTTACTCTTTCCCTGGTCTTTCCATGTTGTAAATTTTGAATAGGTCCCTGGAAGGCTGCTTTTGGTTGTTGATATTTGGTGGAGGTGAACTTTTCTTGGATCAGCAATCTTCGGAAGCTCTGTGTTAGGGAGGAGCTGCGACTCCACAGTCCCAGCTCCAGGGTAGTTGGAACCTTCCCAATGACCCAGGGGTGCCAGTGGCAGGCTCTTCAGCTCTTACTTCTTCCCAGCCCATTGAGATAGCTCTCATGGAGTTTTCATACAGTATAATTTCTGTTGCTCTCCTGTTGCTATAGTGATAACTTGCAAATATGCTTCTGGAAGTGATTTCTTATGGATCAACATTCTGAATTCAAGGAAGCTCTTGCTGCTGGCATGTGCACTCTGCCCCGACTGCTGCGAATAAACAATTTCTATTTTGCTCAACAGGGTATTTCTCACTCAGAAATATTCTTTGCTGCTACTCTCAAGACCCAAAGCCATAGATATCTTCACTTTCTACCACACATGCTTCTCTTTGTTTCCTACCTCTTGCAGACTTTCCATCAACGAAGTGTGGCATTTTCTCTTGCCTGACTTCATTAAATATTAAAAATGTTCTCGTCCTCTTTCTGGCTTTCATATGATTCCGAAGAAATTGAGGAAGATATTCTAACTTTAAACTATCATCTTGAAACTGGCAGTTCAACTTACAAACTGGAAAGACAGATATTGCGATGTATTCATGGTAGTTTGATGACAAGCAGTTTCAAGCTGTATAATGGCCTTTTGTAAGTCTTAACAAAAAGAAGACATAAAAATAAGTTAATCAAAGATTTAAAAATCTGCCAGGAAATTTGATGCTTTAGGTACATATACACCTTGAGAAGATTTTCTGATACTCTTCACCATGATGTAAGCATTCATTCACCTTGTAACTTTTAAAAACGTGTTTTATGAAAGGAAGATAATATGTGTGAGAGACCCTTCATGATACTGAAGTAAATTGCAGCCCATTAAATGTGAATGGGTCCTGGGCTGTCTCCTTTAATCAACCTCTATAGACCATTAAATTTTTGAACCATGAATATTAATTTATTTCATGAATTCTAGCTGATTAAGTGAGAACTTTATGGTAACTTTTATAAAAGATAAGGCATTAGATCTTCATAAAACATTAGCCCTTTGATTAAGCTACTATTATTATAGAGAAAATAAGATTGGGCTTGGGTAATTTTGAATGTGGAAATGTAATTCTATATAAACATTAGCAGTTTAATGCTGTCTTATTAAAATATCATTTTTTGACCTGAAAAATGGAAAAAAATAATGGAGAAATTTTTATTTAAAATTTTTATTTATTTACTTTTTTTTTTCAGTTGTGAGATTTGAACTCTGGACCTGGGTGCTTTCCCTGAGCTCTTCAGCTCAGGGCTACCAATTGTTAATTGGAGATAGGAGTCTCTCAATCTTTAGTACCTAGACTGACTTTGAACTGTGATCCTCAGATCTCAGCCTCCTGAGTAGCTAGGGTTACAGGCGTGAGCCACTGGGCCCAGCTTTTTTATTTTAAATTTTCCTGATTTTTTAAAACATAGAATCATTAATGCTATTTTATTATACTGTGACATTTTGTCTTGAAAAATGAAAAAAAAATAATAAAGGGATTTATTTATTTATTTTGTCAGTGGTACGCTTGAACTCAGGGCTGTCCCTGAGCCTTTTCTGCTCAAAGCTTGTGTTCTATCACTTCGAGCTACAGCTCCATATCTACTTTCCGGGAGGATTAAGAGTCCCACAGACTTTCCTGCTCGGGCTGGAGTCAAACTACCATTCTCATGAGTAATTAGGATTACAGACATGAGCCATTGGTGATTAGCTGGAATTTTTATGTTAAAATTTCCAGGTTTTTGCATGAAATTAAGAGGTACATTTTTTCAGTTTCTCTTGTTTTTTTTCAGCCTTCAAATGAGAAAAATCCTTTTACTGAAAATCACATTTTATTTTATCAAAATATTTCTCTGCAATTGACTCCTATGTTCATTTCACTTGATGACACTCTTGCTTGTGTAAATATAAATGTAAAACAACCCAACAAAGCAACAGCTGTCATCTCCAAGTTTTAATAGGTAGGGGGGGGGTTGGATCAGGTCCAAATGACTTGGTTCTGCTCTATTTGAGGGGTGGAGTCTTCTCTTCCTGATGCCAACTGGACTTAATGTCTTGCTTTTAATGAATGGATAAAGAATGATTGATATGGTGGTACAGATTCTCTAAGAACAGGTCAGAAGCCATTGTGGCTTTTTCCTTGGTCTGAATTTTGGGTATTTTGCTCTGATGAATAACCAACTTAATGTTGTGAAAAATCTCAGCTGATTCGGTGAAGTGCTTTTGTGGTAAGATCTTGAGATCTCCTGCTACTAGCAAATAACCAAGGCTTCTTTCAACAGCAGTGGGAGTGAACCACCTTGGAAGCAGCTGCTTCAGGCCTGTGGAGTCTGAAGAGGACAACAGCCCAGTTGCTGTCTTGCCTGCAGACTCACGAGCAGTCCCCAGCCAAAACCATCCAGGCAAGTCAACTCTGAATTCCTGGCCCACACAAACTATAATCAATGCCTGTTTTAAATTGGTAGATTTGGGGATAATTTGCTATATAGTAAATAGACAGGTAAAACAATGTGACCAATTTTAATTTCTCTATAAGGATGCACCAGCACAGACAGTTGTAAAGCAACCAGTTTAACACTCATTTCTTGCCTAGACACATTCTAATTATCAATCCGTTTGTTCCCCCAAATCTTGTGAAACCTACAATTTGAACAAATAATAACAACCAATATTAAGGAAAATATGAAACGTTCAGAATTCTAAAGTCAAGGGAGTCAAGGGAAGAAAAAAAAGTAAATTATTATTATTTTTTTGTGTGGGTGGTGGGGCTTGAGCTTGGCCGAGGCACTGTCCCTGAACTCTTCAGCTCAAGGCTATTTCTGGGCCTGGTCATTGTTTCTGAGCCCTTCAGCGCAAGGCTACTGTCCTACTCTTGAGCCAAGCCCCACTTCCCATTTTCTAGAGGTTAATTGGAGATAAGAGTCTCAGGTTCTTTTGTGCCCGGGTTGGCTTTGAACCTTAATCCTCAGATCTCAGCCTCCTAAGTAGCTAGGATTACAGGTGTGAGCTACCTCACCCAGCTAAAAGGACAATGAAATAGGGCTCTTGACCATTGAATGAATATGAAGCCCTGACATACTTGTTGGCAAGAAAAAGAGTGATTAAATGGAAACTTCTCTGGTCCTTGTTTTTTTTATTTTTTTAAAAATTAAATACTATCAATAATTAGAAAACAACACCAGTAATGGATCTTGCTAAAATCTCACGTACTACTCCACATAGGCCATAAAAGGAAGCTAATTATCAGAAACCCACCATGACTTGATAAAGTCACAGACAATCTTTAGGGCTAAGACAATGGAGGGGGCAGATGAGAAATCAATAGCGATGTCTGGGCAGAGTTGACTAATGATTTTTTTCCCAGGCACTGTAGCGAAAAGCAGGCAAATACACCTGGCATTTGTGCCAACTGAAACTCAAACTATTTGCTTCCACTCGGACATAGGTCATAGGGTGGTACGTGTTTGAGTCATCAGATGACCCCTTCTCCTTCATCTCCATCTTCAGACCAACTGATTACTTTCGGGACAACTTATTAGAGGTGAGAAAAGTTCCTCTTCTTCCAAACCTCTGTCCTCCTGGAACTTTGCCATTTTGTGTTTGACCTCAACAGTCATGAGAAGGGAGGTGTGGTCCAAAAAGATCTACATAGAAGACAGTAAAAGAAATTCGGTGTGATAGAAGATCAAAATGTATCGCTTCACGAAGCTGTTTGTTACAGGGATGAACTCCTATAGGAAGATGGTTCATGGAACACTCGGTTCTTCCGGGGAGCAGATCATGACAGAGCTGTAGTTTTCTCTCATACTGCTATCTTTAGTAGTGAGCTGTTGAATGTCTCGCTCCTTTCTTTAATCACAGTGTGAGCTGATACCACTGGTCACTTCTCAGCTTTTTTTCCCCCACATAGTAAAATCTCCAGGTTTAGTTAACCTTATTTAAACAGTACTCATACTGTACTTTTTTTTTTTTTCCAGTCATGGGCCTTGAATTCAGGGCCTGAACACTATCCTTGGATTTTCTCAACGATAGAGCTCTACCACCTGAGCCATAGCACCACTTCTAGCTTTTTTCTATCTATGTGATACCAAGGAATCGAACCTGAGTCTTCATGCATGCTAGGCAAGCACTCTACCACTAGGCCAAACTCCCAGCCCATCATACTGTATTTTTAATTCATCTAATACCTCAGTTCAGTTTTGACAAACACCTGAAAGCCTGGGACGATGGAAGGGAAGGGAGGGCAGATGCGTCTTCTTGGTTTTTTGCAGCTGTCTGAATGGTTCTGCTTCCCTGTTCTCCGTGTGCTGTGATTTAAAAGTGAGTTTTTAAGCTGGACACCAATGGTTCACACCTGCAATCCTAGCTCCTCAGGAGGTTGAGATATGAGGATCATAGTTTTTTGTTTTTGTTTTTGTTTTTGGTGGTGGGGCTTGGACTCTGGGCCTGGGAGCTGTCCCTGAGCTCTTCAGCTCAAGCCTACCTGGAGCAACAGTGTCACTTCTGCTTTTCTAGGGGTTAATTGGAGATAAGAGTCTGAAGGTCTTTATGCTGCTGGAAGACCCATTCTGAAGGCTGTAGTTTGTTTCTAGACTAATTCATCCCCTGAAAAAGGTCATCTCTATGCTTCATGCTCCCCATATGGAGTCAGAGTCCAGGGCTGGCAGTGTTTATCCAGAGCAGTCTGCATCTTCGTGCTAAATTTACTAATCCTTTCTTCTTTCCTGAAAAGGAGCTATAAAAAAATCACGGTTATCTTCAAACTCGAATTATGCTTTGAATCAAAAAGTGTTCAGAACGTGGGAATGTAATGTTTTCCAAGGATTTAAATGCAAAGCAGAGCCATCCCAAAACCCCATCATCACATTCTAATTCTATTTTGTGGAGTGTTAATTTAAAACCATGACCTGTGGAGCACAGCAGAGGGCATGGCTGTGAAGCCAGAAGGTATGAGCCTGGGAAGACAGATAATGTGTCTCCACCTTCTTCCTACATAACCAGCCTTCCTCCAGTCCATGCCTCTGCTTTCCTAGCATTTGATTTAAAAACTGCAGGAAATTCTCCAAGCTTAATTTATTATCTTTTCCCATGGCAGCTCTCACGATATTACTAGCTTCTTTACAGCAGACTTGATACTGTCTGTCTGCAGAGCAGAGTTAGTCAGGGCACCCCTGGGGTGAGGATACAGAAAGAGCTGAAGTGATAACCAGCTGCATCTGCCTGAGAGCATGGTCGGTGTCCTCAGTTCTTCACATAGCTGTTTGCTCCTTGCTTTCTCTTCTGATTCTTCAGAGGTTCCAAGAGCAGTGGAGCTTCTGGGGCTTTTCAAGCCCAACCAAGAAGTTTTTGGCATATACCTGAGATCCAGGGAGACACAGGTCTGGCTGTGAGGCTGAGTCTTACAGTGCTCCTTGCTGCATTTCAGAGGAGGGATAGAGAGGGCTTGATGCAGACAAATGCCTTCTCAAGAATCTAGAGTGAGGGTGGTGGGATCGCTGTTCCGTTCACCACAGGACACTCAGAGGTCCTCCTGGGCTGCCTCATAGCAAGTGACACCTGAGACCAGCCAGGCTTCTCACTTCATCCCCTAGAATGGTGGGAGAAGAGCTTGTGATGAAAGTGCGGCCAGCTCAACACAAGTGGCATCCCCAGGCCCTTCCTTCCATATCTTCAGAGGGTGGGAGGAGCCACCAGTGAGGTCACACTCTTGACCTTGGTGTAACCTTTCGTTAGGATGAGATGATTGTGAAGTCAGGGGCACAGGAAGCAGCATTTCCAGAAGGGGTTAAGGTGTGTGGGGGGAGTGACTGTCCATCAGCCTTTTAGGATAAGACTCTCCCATATACATGGGAACCTTGAAGACTGAGTTAGAAATGAAATGCTTAAGGTGACAAGGGACAAGAAGGAGACCAGAAGTCTCACCAGCCTGTCACTAGTATGCCATGTCCCACCTTGTACATACGCCCTCTGATCTTCACCTGTAAAATGTCAGGTATGAGATTCTGATCTGGAGCTGGCAGTGGTTATTTTAGGCTGCCCGATGAGACTGAGTTCCAGCAGAGTGAAGAGACAGAGATAAACACTGGGTGATGCTCATTTGGCTCTAGCTGGGAAAGAACATTTCATATTTGACAAGTTTGAACCGGGAGTTAATCTGCAGCTACACAAGCATAATGACCTTTTTGCATTATGATAAATTGGGAAACTCAGAAAGGGCAGACCTGCATTTCAGGGTGAAGGGGAGAAAAAGCCACTAAGGATCTGCGCTCGTGATGAACGCTGTCTCTTCTTGTGCCATAGGGAGCAAAGTGCCTCAGGAACCAGCCTCTGCTGTGGGGTGCAGGAGGGCAATGCTGACATTACTGTGCCTGCCTAGACAGAGCCTGCGCAGCCCTAAGGGTTTCCAGGTGAAGAATTTGAGTGCAATGGAAAAGCAGATGAGCATTTTTTTGTTGCAATAAAACTTTATTGACAAAAAATAATCAATTGACTGAATTTAGCTTTTTTATTAAAGAATTTATTAACTGATTTTTATATCATTTCAAATGACATGTTTAATAAACAAGTATGCAAGAAGGGAATCTCTATACAATCACTGGCACTTAGTTTTTAGAACATAATCAAAATTAGGCTAAGGGTTTGTATATCATAGGTACATATTAATTTATGAAATAAAACATGATGTCTATAGAGATGAGCAGTTTTTAAGTACTACTTACCAGAATGGAGACATATTTGCAGTTACTGACAAAGAGAGTGAAAAGCTTGAGGGAGAAAGATAATGCTGCCATGCTTCAGGTGTGGTCAGAGCAGACTGGATTTCCAATAAACCTCGGAATATCCCATTCTTTAGACTTGAGCAAACAGTAGAAGCATACACCCACAGGGGAGCCCTTTAGAGAAAAACAGTCCTGTTTCCCCACAAATAATATAAACCACATAATCTGTGTTCACAACTGGCATTATGTGTGATAAACTCTGCTAGGCATCATTGAAACAGAAAGAAAAGGAATGGCAGAATAATTTATTATTTGCCCACTGAAAGACCTTCCTTAGAGACTTATTCAAGCTCTGTCTCTCAGGATTGGTTTTTTTTTTTTGTTTTTTTTTTGTGCCAGCCCTGGCTTGAACTCGGGGTCTGAGCACTATCCTTGGGCTTTCTCAAGGCTAGAGCTCTACCACTTGAGCCAGAGTACCACTATCTGGCTTTATGTGTGTGGTACTGAGGAATCGAACCTGGGTCTTTGTGCATGCTAGGCAAACACTCTACCACTAGGCCAAAGTCCTGGCCCTGTCTTTCAGTTTTTTTCATAATAGTTCTGCTGACCTTTCAGGGTTGTTACATAAAATAACAGAATACTTGGCACTGTACCAAAAGTATTCATTAGTATTATTTAGATTATATATACATCATGGTGTTAAGCTTTTGGGGGATCTATATGAAATTTTTTTCATATATTTTTATTGTAATTAATAGAAGATTGAATTATATTTGCCAGGTAGAAGGTGCATTACTTCACAAACACTGATACCCTTTCTCATGTTTTGGTCCCCATTACCCTCTCCCGACCCCACCCCTCATCTTGTTGTATATGAAGTTTTATGATTTATAAATCACTTAGACAAAATGAATCGTGTTATTGGATTCTCATAACAGCTTTGCAAAGAAGGCATCATTAATTCCATTCTACATACAGAAATGGAAACTTTCTTGATGATGTACACCTAGAAGAGGGACTTTAGAAGATGTCTGATTTGTGTTCTGTTTTTGTATAGCAAAATCCAAGAGACTTGGTGATTTATAAAGGATAGAGATGTACTTAATTCACAGTTCTGGAGGAGGAAATTCAAGGACAAGACTAGAGAAGGGAAAATCTAAGTCTTTTGGTTAGCACCTCATGCTGTCTTGTAACAGGATAGAAAATCAGAAGGACAGGAAGGTAGGTAGGTGTGTGTGTGTGTGTGTAAGAGACATATAATGAAGGGTTGTCTTGTTCCATAGTAATCTCTCCGTGGTAAAGAACCTGCTTCTACGAGAATGAGCAGAGACCTCCTGACCTAAACACCACCTCACACATGGTTACATTGGGAGTAAAATTTCAACAAGTGTTTTACAGTTTTATTCAAACGGTAGCAGGGTTAACTTTAAATAATTCCTTTTTTCTTTTTACTTTATTCAGGTACATTCCATAAAGACAAAGGAAAATGGAGCTCATGTTCGTAAGGGATATGATATGTGGAAGAGCCAAAAGTGAGACCAATGAAAATGACTCGTACTAAGTAAGTGACTAATTTTAGTTAGAGTGCTGATGACTCAGTAATTGCTATGGAGGTGTAGGAGTGTGAAGGGTGGGGGTGGGCTGCTCCTGGGTGATCACCCACCAGGGCTTCTTGGGTACCTACACATTACCATTCGTCATGGAGCAATAGTGTTGTGCGGCCCATAGTCCTAGACTTTCCCTTCTCTAGGTGCTTTTCTTTGTTGACCTACCTCTAGCATCCCAGTGCCTTGCAGATCTCTTGGTTCGGCTGTGTTCTGATTCGAATGTGATCGCAGTAATGAAGAGCCCATTACGGTTCAGCAGATGAAGTGGAATGTGGCTGGGTTTCACAGCCATTTTCCTCCCAGTTCACGTTACCCTTAATTTCATGTCGGGTATGTGGAGAGTTGAGGAAAGAAGCCTGGAGACAGAGGTGATAGACATTTACACATGAATTTCAGGAGAGGGAGGGCGTATTAGAACTATTTTAAAATGCAGTACATCTCTGATGGTTATGAAATCAATAGAATCTTAAGCGAGTCAACTCTTAACAGGTCAGGATCATGTGTTTCTTGTTCACAGATGTGTAACACCGCAGCCCTAGGTCTAAAGCACGGCTGGTACTCTGTGTATACTGACTGGCTCAGTGAATGAACTGCTTCCTGTATGAATCAATGAAGACTTTTTTACTGTGGATGTACATGAAATTAATCCAGCTGAACTGAGCATTTTGACTGGCCGACCACAGAAGAGTCATGAAATAATTGACTTATTATAGTTTCAAGATAATAAAAACCCTTTTATTCTGAGTCTTTAAAAAAATCTAGTAAGCAAGAATAAGGATGATAAGGGTCATGAAACCGATTCCTCATATGCCATGGAGGAATTCTTCACCAGTATCCTCTTGCCCTGAGGACGGGTGGAGGGAAGGAGTAGGAAAAGGAAGTTGTCAAATCTCTACAATTTTCCCATAGGTTGTGGTGCAACGCCCAAGCAAGAGAGGACTGGCACTACTTGAAGCGAGGGAGGAAGTTGCCCTGTTTCCCTAGAGATTAGAAGCAACAGTATTGTGACCTGGAAGTGGCAAAAGAACACCTCTCTTCTGAAGCCTGCACTCAGGCCCACAACCCCCTTCACTCACTCAGTGACTACTCTGTTTCTTGGTCCCTGCTGTTGCCAGGAACCATTGCATGGACTACGCCAGGGGTGACTGCAGACCTACTGATTGGAGTTGGAGCCTGCTATTACATCTATAGACTGATTTGGGGAAGAAAACAAAGCAAAGAGACAATGGCGGAGGGTGGCTCTGGGGGTGTGGATGATGCTGGGAACTATTCTGGGGCCAGATATAATGACTGGTCAGATGATGATGATGATGACAGTAGTGAGAGCAAGAGCATAGTGTGGTACCCTCCTTGGGCCCGGATTGGGACTGAGGCTGGGACCAGAGCCAGAGCCAGAGCCAGGGCCAGAGCTGACAGGGCTCGTCAAGCTGTCCAGAAACGGGCTTCCCCTAATTCTAATGATACTGTTCTGTCCCCTCAAGAGCTACAGAAAGTACTCTGTTTGGTGGAGATGTCGGAAAAGCCTTATATTCTTGAAGCAGCTTTAATTGCTCTGGGTAACAATGCTGCTTATGCATTTAACAGAGATATTATTCGTGAACTTGGTGGTCTCCCAATTGTTGCAAAGATTCTCAACACTCGGGACCCCATTGTTAAGGAAAAGGCTTTAATTGTCCTAAATAACTTGAGTGTAAATACAGAAAATCAGCGTTGGCTTAAGATATACATGAATCAAGTGTGTGATGACACAATTACATCTCGCCTGAACTCCTCTGTGCAGTTGGCTGGACTCAGATTGCTTACAAATATGACTGTTACTAATGAGTATCAGCACATACTTGCTAATTCCATTTCAGACTTTTTCCGCTTATTTTTAGCAGGAAATGAAGAAACTAAACTTCAGATTTTGAAACTTCTTTTGAATTTGGCTGAAAATCCAGCTATGACTCGAGAACTGCTCAGGGCCCAGGTACCGCCCTCACTGGGTTCCCTCTTTGATAAGAAAGAGACCGAAGAGATTATTCTTAAGCTTCTGATCATTTTTGAGTACATAAATGATCATTTTAAATGGGAAGAAAATGAACCTACTCAGAGCCAGTTTGAGGAAGGCTCACTTTTTTTCTTTTTGAAAGAATTTCAAGTGTGTGCAGACAAAGTTCTGGGAACAGAAAGTCACCATGATTTTTTGGTGAAAGTAAAAGTTGAAAAGTTCTTGGAAAAACTGACTGAGCATATGTTCCCGAAGAATCAGGAATAACTTGTTGAGCTTGCTGTCTAGAAGTGACACACATTGTAAACTGTTCCTTTTCTCCACCTTGTTTATACGACATAGGAATTCTTTCAGTTGCCAGTTTTGATGAATGAATACCATATTGTGTCATCATCGTTGATATTTAAACAAGTTGGTCTTCGGGCTTAAGCTGGTGAATGAATATCACTGCTTGTTCTGAAAACATGTTTGTTGCTCTTTTGTCATTGCCTAGATTCACATATTTTTACTGTTTCCTCTGCTTAAGTGACAGTGAATCAACTCATCGAGGGTTTTTTTGGGGGGGAGGGTCCTTTGCAGTGATTTAATGTGTGCATTATTAGTAGACTTGTATGTTTAATGCCATAAAGGAAATAAAAGGAATAAAGAAAACTTCTTTGTCAAAAAATGTATTCTGCAGTTGTTGATCCCACTATTCTATATCATACATAATTTTTTTCCCAATGCACAAGAATAGTCAGTGATTAAATGATACAGACACATTTAGTTCTCCTGCATTTTGAGCAAATGTTAGGGGCACAGATTTTGCAGCACACAGAGAAGCTTTAGGACACTGGCATTTCATGATTTAGAGGAAGTTATAGAACACCATGTACTTAGCATTTTTGTTATGCTTCATTTCTTTGTGTAGATTGTATTTCTATCCAGGACCTTTGTCCTTTAGCGATCTTCCTTTCATATTTACTTTGTGAGGTCTGCTGATGGGAGAGTTTCAACTTTTGCATTTTGGAAGAAGTTTACATTTAAAATTCACATTTGAAAGATACTGCCAATAGGTATATCTCTAGGCTGACATTTATTATTTAATAAGTTGGGGATATGTGAAAGATAGTGCTCCATTGTCTTCCCCTCCTCCCTTCCCATCCTGGGGCTTGAACTCTGGGCCTGGGTGCTGTCCCCTTGCTCTTCAGCTCAAGACTACCACTCTACCCTTGAGCTACAGCACCACTTCCCATTTTCTAGTGGTTAATTGGAGATAAGAGTCTCAGGGACTTTAGTACCTGGGCTGGCTTTGAACCTTGATCCTCACAGCTCAGCCTCCTGAGTAGCTAGGATTACAGGTATGAGCCATAGCACCCGGTTCCATTGTCTTCTTACATTCATTGTTTCTGACAAGGGGTCTTCTATCATCAGTGCTCCTTGGTATTTAACCTATTTTTCATTCTTCTTTGCTTCTGGCTGCTCTATAATTCCAATTTGTTGATTACAGTTGATTGTTAAAGTGTCTGGTTATGAGGACCTTGTTTAGTTTTCTTTGTATTTATTTTGCTTGAGAGTCAATGAGCTTCTTAGGTCCTTGGATTTATAGCTTTAAAAAGTGAAATTTGGAAAATCGTTTCTTTTTTTCTAGTAGTTTTCCCCTTGTCTTTTTATTGCCTGAAGACTCTAATTAAACATTAGGCTATCTAAAATTGTCTTACAACTCACTGATAGAAAGCAATAACATTTCTTTCTGTCTAATCGTTTTAGGTTTGGCTTGTTTTTGTTCTTGTTTTGCTTTTGTGTTTGTCAGTCATCGGGCCTAGGAACTGTCCCTGATCTTTTTTGCTCAAGGATAGTGCTTTACTACTTTGAGCCAGAACTCCACTTCTGGTTTTTTGGTGGTTAATTGGGAGAAAAGAGTCTCATAGACTTTGTTGGCCAGGCTGGCTTTGAGCCTTGATTCTCAGATCTCAGCCTCTTGAGTCTCTAGGATTATAGGTAAGCCACCAGTGTGTTTTTCTAAGACAGGTACATCATTGGGGTATTAATGTAGCTGCTCATAGCTATAAACTTCCCTTTTATCATGGCCTTTGCTGTGTCACAAAGGTTCTGGTAGGTTTTATTTAAATTTTCATGAGATTTTTAAGGAACATTTTAGATTTCCTCTCAGTTTGATGATACACTCATCAATATGAACAACAATATGTTGTTCAATCTCCACAAATTTGAATATTTTCTGTGACTTCTTTCACTGCTAAATTCTAATTTTATTCCACGATGGTTTGAGAGGATAGAAGAGGCTATTTTAGTTTTCTTATATATTTGCTGAGACATCTTATGTCTTAGAATATAATCTACTTTGCAGCCATTGAACAAATGATCCTGAAAGACATACACAGAATATTTCATCCAGCTACTAGATGAAGTTTCTCTGTTAATTTTTTTTGCCTGTATGATCCATGAATGAGCATGGGCTGTTGAAATCTCCTACTGTCATTGTGTTTATAAGTCCAATAGTGTTTGTTTTAAAAAGTTGGGCTCATCTACACTTGATGCATAAATTATTTATCACTTTTTGATGGTGATTTCCTTGTACTAATATGAAATTATCTTTTTCTCGACCAATTTTGATTTAAAGACAACTTTATTAGATAGGTGAATAAGTATTCCTCTAAATGGTGTCTGCTTGCTTGGAAGAAATTTGTAACCTTTCCTTCAAGCCAGTGATTGAATATTTTAAATATTGAAATGTTCAATCAATTTTTGTCAGATACATTTCTTCTTGTAGACAGCAGATGGTTGGGTCTTGCCTTTTGATCCAGTTCACCATTCTAGGACTTTAGATTAGGGAATGGAGTCCACTGATACCAATGGTGGAAATGGAAAAGTATGTAATGGTTTGTCCTATCCTGTGCTCATCTGCTCTCATCTAATGTGATTTGATTTCTCCATCTTTTTAATGTCTATGTTAGCTATCCTCTTCTGTGTGCAGGAAATCCTTGATGCCTTCTGTAGTGCTGAATTTTTTTTGAATGTTTTTGAATTGGCAGCTGTTAACTATATTTGCTTGAAATACAATTATTCTAAGACATCTTTGTTTTTAGGGCTTCTGTTGAGAGATCTGTTATCTTGATATATTTATTCTTGTAAGTTACATGCGCTTTTCTCTATTATGGCCTTTGCTATTTTTTCCATTGTTTTCATTTTTAAACTACAGTATGTTTCTGATCAGATTTGCTGGGTGTTCTGAAAGTCTCCTCTACTTGAATAGCCTTCTCTTTTTTCAAGATTTGTGAAGTTTTCTGCTATTACTATGTTAAATGTTTCCTGTGCCTTTAACAATCATCTCCTTATCTTTATTATGTTCAAAATCTTTATGTCAGGTCATTTAAAGCCTTCAAATTCTTCAGATGTACATTTCTTTGATTGTTTTTCATGTGTTTTTTTTTCTTCAATATGTCTACTTTGTCTTCAAGTCTTAAAATTCTATCTTCCATTTTGTATTCTGTACTGGAGATGCTTTCCATTTTATTTTGTTTGATTTTTCTACTTGAGGTTGTTTTTTTCTTCTACAGGATTTCCCTATCTTTATTGAGATCCATACTTCTATCTTCCACTGACTTCTTTACTCCATTTATTTATGTGTGTCTTCTTTCCAGGGATAAGTGGCTTATATGATGGCGAGAAGCCAAGTGAGCACCATTAGTTGAAATCCTCAGACTTTTATTTTGGTGTGAAGAGATCTATCAGCTAACTATAGCCTCTTAAGGGTAAACATGTGGCCTCTACTTTGCTGCTGCAGTTCCCACCTGAGCCTGTTCATTCACACCCATTAGATTCATGTGGACGAGATCCCTGGGAATGAAGTAGATTGTGGAAAAGCTTGGTGGTGCTTGTCCCATGCTGATATTCCATTACTCAGCTGGAGTCCTCTTGTGGACATGTGCATTCAGGTCTTCCTTGGGTTGGGTTGGTGTAGTGCCTACAGGAGGTCCCTATTTTGACAGTCTTACAAGTCTGTTCCTGATTCTGTATCTTCCCTAATCTGGGTTATTGTTTTCTAAGTGTTTGAACTGTTTATAGGTTAGGTGTGTGTGTGTGTGTGTGTGTGTGTGTGTGTGTGTGTGTGCTTGTATTTTGTCAATAGGAAAGTGGAGAAGGAAGCAGAGGAAAAACAAACCCCCAAATACAATACAAGAACAACTAAAAGATCCAAGAGGGAACTTCCATCCTGATGTCACTGGGTTCTTCTAACATGCCCTTACCCAAGCTGATCTCTCCCTAAAGTCCTGTACTTCAAGTTCATTTTCAGAGACATAGGAAAGATGGCTATTGGCAACCTGCTCTTTTCCCCCAACCTGAATCCATCTGTGAACATACTGGAAACATTAGTTTTTTTGTCTATCTCATTAGGTGCCATCTTGACCCAACTCAGTGTATCCTAGGGTTTGAACTCAGGACCTCACACTTAACATGTTTTTCCTGGGACTGGCCCCAGACAGTGGTCCTTCTACCTTCTGCTTGTTGAGTAATTGATAATATACACCACCATAGCTTCTAATTTTGATTTATTTACAAATAAGCTGAATTTTCTATACATTCAAACCTATTAATCTTTTAAAATTAATTTTTTAATTTAAATTTTTATTGTTATAAAAGTTATGTACAGAGGTATAATTATATTTCTGTAATTTTTATATTTTAAAGTCCTTCCATTCAGAGTAATTTTTTTTGCCAGTCTTGTGGCTCGAACTCAGGCCCTGAACACTGTCCTTGGGCTTTTTCCTCAAGGCTAGCACTCTACCACTTGAGCCACAGCACCACTTCCAGCTTTTTCTATGTATGTGGTACCAAGGAATTGAACCCGGGTCTTTGTGCATGCTAGGCGAGCACTCTACCACTAGACCAAACTCCTGGCCCTACAGTAATTTTTTTTTGGTGTTTAGTTTTTTTCCTTAATCCAAGTAGAATATGTATCTGAGTGAATTGCTGAGGCAGGTATTTAAATGGAATTTCTCCCCAAATTTTCTGATTTCTTTCCAACTTACTTTTTTGGAACAGCTCTTTCTGTGCCTATTGGAGTAAGCAAATCTATGATATTCAAGACTCCTGGCTAGCAGGAAAATCTCTGCATGCAATGTCCATTCTGTTTTCTCAGGTCTGAGCTGAGGCCACCCCTGGTTGGTCCTGGGGCTTGAATTTGGCATGATGGCTACCCTGAGCCTCTTAGTGGTCAAGGGTAGTACTCTACCACTTGAGCCAGAGTGCTACTTCCCACTCTTTCTTAGTAGTTTATTGGAGATAAGCCAGCCCTGGCTGGCTTCGAATGGTGATCCTCAGAGCTTCCTGAGAAGCTAGGCTCACTAGTGTGAGCCACCAGTGTCCAGTGTGAGGACAACATTCCTTTCGGTATGTTGTGCAAGTTGTACAGAATACTTGACTTCCTTCTTTTTCTTAGCCAGAGAGCTTCTGTTGGGAGTGAGGTGTGGACACCTACAGATACTGTAATGAGAGCTGTTTGTAGCATCTACTGATTTTCAGACACCTCAGTGCTGGTCATTTTCTTGTAAGATTAATAAAGCAAAGTGCTATGTGACAGCTTTCATACCAGTGAACACATTCACACATTCACACACACGCACACACATACACACGGTGCTAGCTTGTCATCTTATCACTATCTCTTCCTGTCATTCTACCAGTTGAAGAGCCAAAGTATGGAGAAGGTGAGAAGAGAGATTGCGTGAGCATATGCAACTGTCAAAACCTAAGTGTAGGTCATATGTGTGATTAAGAATCATCTCCACAAAACCATCCCCCAGCATGTTTTCTCATATCTGCACTTCAAATCTTCTTTTAGACTTCGCTAATGTTTCTTCCCAGCTTTCTAATAATCTCTTTTCTAGCAGATCTTTTCATAGGGATATGGCAGTTATAGGGCTGTTCACAAATATTCTGCATTTTAGTTCTTCTAACCATGGCAGAATTGAACTCTGGCATTTTTGAAGTGACATACTTTGGCCAGTGAATTATGACCATAAGATCAAAGATGTGGTATATTCTTTGGCACGGAGCTAGTTAAAGCCCAGATGGTTAGCTTCTGCATTAGTGTGGTTCACCGTGTGAGTTAAGCTCACAGACAATAATTAAGAATGTGTCATATAAGTGGGAAATGAATCGTATTATTTGGTGCCATGAAGACTTGGAGACTCTTTGTTCCACAATATACCTAGTCTAATTATATATACTATATATATATCATATATAAAAATAAATATATGTCGACAATTTTTTCTTGACAGGAAAAGTGGGACATGACTTGTGGAACATGTGGATGTGTTTGTATCTGGAGCATGTTCTTATGATAATAGTAAGAAACTGGATGGGCTGGTGTAGTCAAAGGAAATTGGAGGATGGCTTTTTTTTCCCCTATCCCATCTGTGGACCTTTAGCCCCCAAAGTGACAATAACAGAAACACAGTATTTAACACCAGAAGTCTTCTTATACCATGATGCAAAGCGCCACAGAAACGATTCTTTATATGGCTGGCTGGAGGATAAAGTATAGGCTTGTCATGGAGGCTAAGCGGTCACTTCAGCCTCTGTGATTGACATGTGTCAGTACACTGGGTTCAAAGGTGAGTTCATGTTCTGATTTGAAAGATCTTGCAGTTTTGGCCACTTCCCCAGCAGGTGTTTGGTGAAAGCAGAAAATGAAATAAAGCAATTCTAAGCAGGTGTGTAATGAATGATAAGCACTAACATTTCTATAACTTATCTCAGGTTTAAAGTAAGGATCAGCATATTTAATTTTGGCTTCAATTGGGCCTTTGTAGTATTAGGATCTTTCCCATCTGTTGCCTTATCTGCACTGTTATGGTTAATAACTTATTAGGGAAATTCCTCAGCTCATCTGGTTGAGTGGGGTTTTCTTTCTTATTTTAATTAGTTATTTCAAGGGGTTTTCATAATCTGGATTTGCAAAGACTTTACGGAACCTCATTAATCCTGGAGATTATGTTCTTATGCTTTAGAACACCCCCTTTACTGTTATTATTATTATTATTTTTCTTTTGCCATTGCCACTGTCATAGCTGTGGTTAAACTGCCTTGGTGGGCACTAATTGGATGGAAGGTCAATGTAAATTAGTTACCAGACTGAATTACAGTCTGTTTCTTAAAGAATTACATTTTAAGTGAAAAATGGCAACTCAGACTGAATTTTCAGAAATTTCTGACAGAAGTCTTCTAAGTAGCAGTCCTGCTGAGCGCTGTATTGAGTAGATAAAACTCACTTCCAATTGCCAGCCCTATTTGCATACAAACAGTTAATGGGCTACAGTCCTTAAAAGTAATTTGCTCCCTTCCAGCAATTGAATGTATTCCCCCAATCTTTGTTGGGTCTAATCAGCTGCCTAGCAGAGCTTCTTTGCCACACTGAACCTGGGTCTAACCTATGCTGACATATAACATAACTAAATTAGTATCCTTAGAAGAGGTAGAGTACAATTGAATATAGTCAGGTGTTTCTGAAATAATAACTAACAACAAAAAAACAGTTCCTGATTTCCCATTCCATTCTAGAAAACACACACACACACACACACACACACACACACACACACACACGCGCGCGCGCGTGCAGAGAGAGAGAAATCCTCAAGTGGTTAAGAAGTTTTCTCACCTACAGAATAAATTGTTTGAGATAGAAATAAATTGTAGAAAATTTAGAAAACAGTAATTCATAGGCACACTTGGATGTAGGCTTAAATCCAATCCTATAATCATAATTCTCTTATAATTTTAGATGCTTTCTTGCAGAATACAAGGGGTGCGCTTTGGGATCAAGCAATATGTACAGCTATTGAAACGACAGTTTCCTTGCTTGTGGAGATGCAGGTGAGAACCTGGCATTCGACTTTCCTTTGAGCAGACTCCTCCTCCTCCTTTCCTTCCTCCTCCTCCTCCTGGCTGTCCCTGACCTCTTCAACTCAAGGCTATCGTCCTACCCCTGGAGCTACAGTGCCCCTTCCTGTGGGGCACATCACATCAGGGAAATGGAAACCTATGTTGTAAAAGGAGGCCTAATTCGTGGCCCAGTGCTCATTCCCTGGTTTTGGGACTGCACCTGGCTGAGATGGTGCCTGCTGCCCATCCTGGAGTAAGGCCACCTCTGGGATAGGCCCCGAACCCTTCTGCCCTCTCTTCCGCCCTCTAGGACAGCACATGATTCCTATGTTAGCTTATTGGACTTCCTCAATGAGAGTACCTCCCCGCCCTGCCCACCTTTGTGCTGATAGGCTCCTGTATCCTATGTTAGCCGAATGGACTTCCTCAATAAACGAGTTCCTGCCTTGACTGGTCTCCCTGACACGTCTGATTGTCCTCCAGCGAGAGAAGGCTGGTCAGTCGGCCCTCTCCTTTCTTGGCTTGTCCTGGTCGGGGTGAGTTCTTCCTATCCCTCCTGCAGGTCAGGAGGGACTGAGGACTAAAAACTCTGACACGTTCCTATGCTTCTTCATTAAGTCTGAGGCCAAACATCATCTCTTTCAACTTTTCCTATTCTTACTCTTCATTTCAGTCATGGTTTCAGCAGAAAACAGTGAGGCATTCAAATTGGGTAACTGGAGAATTCCTAAAGGGCCGGTTTAAACACATAGAAACTACAATAGTGGGATCCTGGAATGGTGGTGGGACCTAGGAGCCTGGAACAGCAAGGCGTGAAAAGACAGGGTCTAATGTAGTCACTGAGGCCTGATGCTGGGCGCCATAGTGGGCTGTCACTAAATAGGAACAGAGAACGTCATGACCAACACACAGAGACTCCATGAGAAGGAAGTTCAAGAGGCAACTATCCCAACTGCAACTGGCTTCATCACCCTTCTACCTTTGGTCTTGATGGCTTTTCCTACCAAGGAAATCCAACTAGAAGCCAGGATTTGACCAGGGATCCTACTGATGTAGTCCTCAAAAACCTAGCTTTAAATAGCAGTTATTCCACAGCCCGAGGGGAGCAGGAGTCTGGATACTGGTTCTGCTTCCAGGTCTCTTTGTGAGGTGACATGTCAAAAGTCAGCTGAGATTGGCTGCAGGGGTTCCTATCTGTCCTCCCAGCTCCCCACGTGGAAGATGGAGACCCACAGGACCACATTTGTGAGGCTGGCCCAGGCCAAGAGCAGGCAAGGGCCCCATCTCAACCACTGGTTGGATATGGTGGCTTGTGCCTCTCATCCTAACTGCTAGGGGAGCAGACATAGGAGGATTGTGGTCCACACAATGCAACCTGAAGAAGAACTAAGGATCAATAGGTAGTACCTGCCTAAGAAGCCTGAGTTCAAATCCCAGTACCACCAAAAATGAGTATGTGAACTGTAGTCATTTGAAGACTCCCAAGACCATACATACCCATAGCTTTCAGCCAGAGACCTCAGTAACTTAGTGCAGGGAACTTTCTATGCGGTTTCCTGGTTTGTCCTCATGATGGAGAACTCGCTTCCCTAGCGGAGTTGATCTAAGCGAGAAGAATCAAGACAATGTGTTTATGGCCTTCCTTGGAAGGGACATTCCAAAACCCGAGTCGTGTTGTGTGAAGGTTTATTCAGGGGGACATGAAAACTGAAGGGCAGAGTTCACTGGGTGCCATGTTGGAAGCTGTTTCCCAGTGACCCTATTGACAGAGTGTACAAGAGCAGAGAAGAATCCAGAAAGGCAGAGGGAGCACATCCATACATCCTCCAAGCAGCAAATCAGGATGGGAGCATCCTGTCAAGAAAAGGGTCGTCTGGCAGATTTCTGGCCGAATGAAGATCAGCCCATGTGAAATAACTCAGGACGGCCTCTTTCCCTGGGTGGACATACAGCACCGTAGGCCTGTACAACCAGGAGAGCTTTCCCTAGGGTTGAGGGTTGGGGAAGGGAATCCAGCAGGCCAGTATCGCTTTTCCAAGACCAGAGTGGCTTCAAGCTTCAGCCACAGGACAGGCCATGCAACTCTGTTGGTCTTCAGTTCCCAGTGGGAAAGGGCACCCAGGCTTCTCATGACTGAGCATCTGTAACCGTTGCTCAACACTACTTCCTACCAGAAGGGACATGATAGGAGGGGCATGATAGAGTAGGTCAAAGCAGTAACCTCAGCCCTGGAACCTAGTTCAAGGAGGGGCCCTGAGTCATAGCTCCATCTGCCATGATGGTGGGGATGTGTGATCATAGGTCAATGTACAATAACTAGATGGTCACTAGAGGGTGCAGAGGGCAGTGGGAAGAGGCTATTAGTAAAGGAGAACCAAGTTCCTTTTTCTGAGTACAGGCTTTGGATTTGTGGTGAGGCCAAGAGCCAACAAGCCATTTCAGGAGGCATTACTGTGGCAGGCTGGGGGCTTAGCACCATCTGGAAGTGACTGCTGGCTGCAGCGCGGTCTGGTGGACTGTGCTTGGCACAAATGGCTGTTGGAATCACCGCCACTGTGTGTTGCTTTGCAGGCTACCTGGGTCTTCACAAGTGTCATTGCATTGACTCATTGGATCTGTAGGTGAGCTTTCTGAAGAGGGAAGATATATTTTACAGATAAATAGACTTGGAGACAAAGGGACTCTCAGTTTCTAATCAGCTAGTGGTTAATTGCCCATGTGATTAAGTTAAATGTACAAGATGACTTCTTTTTTATGCTTCTGCATGTGGAAGAAAGAATAATTACTTTTCTGAGTCTCCGTCTCAAGATTTGTATCCATGTGCGCACATCTCACAGTGACCTCCTGTCTTCTTTCTGTGAAAGGCAGATGGGCTTTTCAGGCACATCCCAACAAGGTGAGCCAGGACAGCAAGCTTGGAAGGCTTTTCTGCATCTATCTGTTGGGAAGAGAGCATACAGTTTAGAGTCAGCAGATTTGAGGTGATATCCTTATTCTCAAAAACTCACCAGCTATGACTAGCTTGTCTAGTAGAGTCTTTAAATGTCCAATAAAATTGTAAACAATGTCTTCTAATTTAACTCTTGACAAACATCTGTTTTATTATGCCAACTAGATTATAAACTCCCAAATCACAGTGCTTCACATGCTTTTGCATTTGTCACTATGGTTTGATGAGCAGATATGGAAACACTGACAAGGTTGTTGAAATACAGGTAGGCTGGCTTCCCAACATTGAAATTCAATGACTATGCAAGGCATAGTCTGCCAATTTGTGGTTATTAAAGAATTTAAACTCGTTGGTAAGCAAAAGCAGGTGCGTCTTCCTAGAAGTGGAATGTGAATGTTAGTGTGGAGTTTGCTAATCAGTAGAACATTGTCCAGCCTGAAACTGTTTACTTGTGCTTTGGGTTTGAATGCTAAGAACCTCCAAAATGAACACATTTAAAGATCTCAGCTACTCCATACTTGACAGGTTTTAGATAGCTCTAAATGTTAAATTATAGTTCTAAAGGTAAGCTCAATCACAGCGTCATGTAGGAGAGACAACATGAGTATTTATGGACTGACTGAATGTTATCTTCCCCACCCCCAATTCATGTATTGAAATGTGGAGGTGGGGCCTCTTATAACTAGCTGGGCTATAGGGCGGAGCCCTCCTGAGTAGGTTTAATGTGCTTATAAGCAGAGGGAAGCAAGCTGTCACCTTCTAGCCACCGTGCATGGGTCCAGGAAGACAGCAGGCTGCATGCTGGAAGAGGCCCTCACCAGAACCTGCTGCCACTCTGATTTTGGACTTGAACTGCCAGAGGCATGAGAAATGAATGTCAGCCGATGTCTGTGGTTTATAAGCTATCCAGCCCATGATGCTTTGTTATCACAGTTTGAACTAAGGTAACCTTTAAAAATTTAGCAGAAGGGTTTTTGAACTCAGAGCCTTGTGCATGCTTGTCAAGTGCTCTTTCACCTCAGCTCCGCCCTTTTAGTATGGTTTTCAGATAGGGTCTCATACTTTTGTCTGGGCTAGCCTTGGGACCTTTCTATTCCTGCCTCTCTATCCTGGGATGGCAAGTGGGCCTGGATTTGCTTCTGTGTTTATTTATTTGTTTATTTATTTTGTCAGTCGTGGGCTTCAACTCTGGGCCCTGTCTCTGAGCTCAAGGTTACCACCCTACCTCTTGAGCCATAGTGCCACTGCCTGTTTTATTTTTAAAAAGAGAAACATACAATCACATCCCAGTGCTTTAAAGAATAGGAGACTGCTGAATGCAATCACGATAGGTATTTTTGACTAGAAATAAGAATGAGCCTTTCATACATGCAAGATGCCTCTTGGGTCACTTAATAGTTCATTGTAAAGAATATCTTTTTATTACAGTATTGTCTGTGGAAACAACAGTGCAGAGGGTGGATGGATGGTGGATAAATCGGTTACGGAAATATATTGAAGTCAGATGGTTCCATCAAAACCGAGTAATTAATGTTTGTACTTGGCAGTGCCATTCAGTCTGTCACACAGGGCTCTGATAGCACACAGGAAATACTCTGAGAATCTGTAGCTAGGAGGGAGAGGTACAGCTTTTCAGTCATATGCAAACATTGCACACATTATCTACTTCTTTTCTTTAGTTATTGTTTTTTTCTATGCTGGGAAAAGAAGGCCATCTTCTCCCAGTAGCATTTACTATAGCTGGCTTCTGTATGTAATTGTCACTGCTCTCCCCTGCTTTAGAGAAAGAGTTCTTGACAGAAATAAAGTTTGTAGAGACTCGTGCCAGCAGCCTTGAGCTGTGAGCTACAGTATTTGGTTGACATCCTCTGTTGTATTGGTAATGGCTAAGTTATTTCAGCCAGCAATCTGATTTCCACTATCAAAATAAAAAAGCAGAACACTGGAAGAAAGAAGCAGTCACGATACAATATGATACGTTCTGCCTTTGATTCCAAATCTCTCAGTGCTAAAGATCTCTAAGTTGCCCAAAGGGGGGAAAAATCACTTCACTAGCTGGGCGTGGTGGCTCATGCCTGTAATCCTAGCTACTCGGGAGGCTGAGATCTGAGGATCATGATTCAGAGCCTGCCTGGGCATTAAAGAACGTGAGATTTTATCTCCAATTAACAACTAAAAATCAGGAAGTGGGGCTGTAGCCAAAGGGGTAGGGTGGTAGCCTTGAGCTGAAGACTCAGGGACAGTGCCCAGGCCCAGAGTTCAAGCCCCCTGTCCAACAACAACAAAAGAAAAAGAAAAAAAAATCACTTTACTGGTTACAAAGTTAAGGATGCCAAATATGGGTTATTTCCCCCAAAGCTTTTTAGTTACCCATGTGTAAAACTCCCCACAAGTTCTCCATGAAATAGTCAGTCAGTGTTTTTTCTAATGGAAAAGCCAGTTATGAACAAAGCCAAATAGAAAGGAAGGGAAGCGTTCTCCACAAGGCTGCCAACTGCAAGTTTGTGGACGCCTTTGGGAACTGGAGGGTGGAGCTCGTGGCACCTCGGCCTCAGTTGATTAAGGTATGAGGAGCACATTTATGTTTTGGGTTTCCTTTTCTATAGAGACAGAGGTCACAAGAGCTGTAAGAGTCCCGGGAGCTCCACTTCCCTTCCCTTTGGTCTTCCTCACTGCAGGATTTGCCTCCATCGACCAGATTGGGAAGGGGGAGCTCAGAGGAGTCTCATGCTGCTCTACTACGATGACCTCTTTCTCCACGATTGCATGCTTGTCTAGATGAAAGCGTTTTCATTCAAGACGGGTTCCCCGGACCTTAGCAAACCTTTAAGAACCAGTGATAACCAGAGCTAGGCTCTCTGCTCTAGAAGGGAAATGTACAGATTTATTTTTGGTTTGGCATCCTCTATTTGCTGTCTCTTTCCTGGCTTTGTTCAGAGAGCCCAGTTTTGAGCTTGCCCGGTGCAGGAATGTGCCTGGAAACTGACCCGGGGTAAGGAAGGATGTTTTGGTGTTGACATTTCCTGTCTCATTTCCTCCTCAGCTTCCTTCTAGTGCATGATCTGCTCTCCTCACATGGTGTTTCTGCCTTCTAGCCAGAGATTGGCTACCCAACAGGAACTTGGTTCCTGCCATTTTCAAACTAAAAAATAACAGTAGGTAAAAACATCCATTAAATTTGTGCATTCTTCTAGTCTATCTTTAATTTTTTTTTACTGTTTCTTAAAGACAATTACTGTGTACTAAGAAAGTCATAAACATGTCAATTATTTGTTCATTGGAGATAAACTTTCACTATAGAGCTGGGCTGGCTTTGAATTCACTGTGTTATCTGGTGTGGCACTGAACTTGAGATTTTCCTGCCTCCGGCTACAGAGAGCTGGGGTCAAAGGCATGTTTCATTGTGACTGCAAGATGGTATTACATGATACTATTTAAACTTTATAAGTCCATACCAAGAAGGAGGTCAAATCATTTTCATTTTGAAGATGAAGACATGAAACAGAGAAGTTAGATAAGTTACCAAAAGTACACAGCTAGTAGTGACAGTATTCGAATCTTGATTGTGTGTGTGTGTGTGTGTGATAGAGAGAGCAAGTTGACTTTTAATTTTTATTATTCTCATAATTAAAATTGTGACTACTCACCCAACAGACCATAGTTAAGCCTTTCCTGTACACAAGCAAAACCTGGCTGGTCTAGGGACGAGGGGATATAAGTCATATATAACTGCTTCCTTCTAGAAGTTTTCAGTGTAATAGAGCAAGCAGACAGACTCACATTTCATCTGAGGAAATAGGAAAAATTACTGAAATGAAAACATTTTGTTCCACTGAGTCTCAGTGTGCCAAGTTTCCTTCATTTTTGAACTATTAGCAGATATTAGATATGTTAGGCTAAATAAACCATTAAAGATAATCCAGTCTCCCATTAAACATTATTTCACATTTCTTGTGTTTTTCACAAGTAGCACATGGGCTTTAGAAGACCATTTGTAACCAACAGCTACTTCATTGCACCCAAGCACAGACAATACCCAGCCCTGCCTTGGTATGTCAGCAGGTGGCAGTCTGGCTTTGCACTCGCTGGTAGCAGTGGTATTGGGAAATCCAAGTGCCATGAAAATCCCTATTATCATTCTCTTCAGATCTTCTGGAACCTAAAAGCAATGCTTTTTCCAATCGGAAAACATAAATATTGTGCCTGAGCCATTTTGAGAAACTCCTAGTTGAGCTTTGCAAAGACTCTACTGGGAATCAGATCTGCAGCAGGCATGGTCTGATATGGATTTCACCTTGCCCATGGATGCAAGGCCTGCTGAACCTGAAGTGGCCCTCTTGCTCTTACCTGCATAGCAATCTTCTGTTATTTGCTCAGAGAATCCAACTGGCTTTGTTCTAGCATTCTAGTAGTTGTTCATTTCCCTGAGATCCCATCTGTTGGGGTTAGATTATAACCTCATCATTTGAGACACCCATCGTATAGCATTTGTGGACAGTGATGGCTGACAAGCGTACCTGTGAAGAATCTGTTTGCTAAGGAAACAAGCTTACTAAAGATGAAGTCACAGGAATGGTGAAGAATTAAACAATTCCAAATCATGTATCCCGTCAGAGACTACATGACTTTTCCCATTGTCTGAATCGAGTCATGTCAGGGTGCAGCCCTGACATTGAATCAGGTTCTACAGAAGTTTTGTTCAAACTTGTGTGTTAGTGTTAATCACGACTTGAGCTGCATGCTAGAAAGAATCGTGAAGGCTTTCAACATTTATGTCATCATATGGACCTTTAACTTGCAGTATTTCAATTCCTTCCGTCCTCTCCCTTTCATCCCCCTTCCCTTCTTCCTCCCCTCTTCCTCCCCCCAACCAATCCATCCTTTTTCCTCTTTTATTGTTTTTGAGACAGGTTTCACTACAATAGCCCAGGCTGGCTTGAATTAGTGACCCTCCTGACTCTTGAGAGCTGAGATTACACATGTGTACCACCATACCCATTTCACTGTACAGCAGAGGAAACAAGTGCTAGAGTGGTCTAGAGATTTTCCATTATTAATAAACAGTGGCAAACTTCTGCATCAAAATTTCTTAATCACTTCTTTTTTCACTAAGATGTGGCTATAGGCTAACTTTACAGAGTCCTGTGGCGTTTTCTCTCAGGGAGAGCTCGAGATTTTTACCTCAAGGTGGTCTGCAGAAATGAGTTTGGAAGCCACTGAAGAAGTGAATATTTTCTGTTTTTTTTTTCCAGAATATTTTACTCCAAGGTAGGTTATTCTTGCTGCGCTATTCTTTTAAAATTCTCACTGGTTCTTGGTGTTCTTGAATACTATTGGCTCTTTATATTTTAAACACAAAATTTAATATTTAAATATAAAGCCCAGTTTTACAATTTCACTTTTTTTTTGCCAATGCTGGGACTTGAACTCAGGACTTCAACAAATGATTTTTATAGTTCAGAGCATCTTGGTCTGATTGTGGAAGTTTTGACTGCACATCTGGGGAGCCAGTTCCAAGGCAGATGACCTGATGGCTGGTCCTGAACTTTTTCTTTATCACCTAGGCATGGGATGGGAGCTCGTAGTTTAATGATGGCAGCTAAAATCAACAATAAATATAATACTCTTTGAACGATGGAGAGGAAACCCCAAGCCTTTCTCAGGGCAGCACACCGCTGAACCAGAAGCAGCCTGGCCTTGGCTCACTGGCCTGCACGTCTGGACTATCACGTCAAGGACATGTGCCAAGTCAGGGTCACCTCTCAGGGAGCTGCTTCCTGTCAATGAAGGCTTCTGCTGACCCCATCTGCTGTGGACTATTTTAGGACTTGGTGCTTGGTCAGGAATTTTTCTCCTGTAAAACTAATGCTGTTTTCCCCCTTTTGTTCTTCCTCATCAGTCATTTGCTATCTTGCAGGGAAGTGCTGCTCTGGCAAATCTGAGCTGTGTTTGTGCTTGCCTGATATTTGGGTCTTTGTTGTTGTTCCAGTCCTAGGGCTTGAACTCAGAGCCTGAGTGCTGTCCCTTAGCTTTGATGCGCAAGGGAAGAGCTCTATTACTTGAGGCACTTCTAGTTTTTTTTTTTTTTTTTTTTTTTTTTTTTGTTTTTTTAACCAGTCCTGGGCTTAAGCTCAGGGCCAGAGGACTGTCCTTGGATTTTTCTCAAGGCTAGAACTCTACAACTTGAGCCTCAGCACCACTTCTGGCTTTCCCGAAGTATGTGGTACCAAGGAATTGAACCCGGGTCTTCGTGCATGCTAGGCAAGCACTCTACCACTAGGCCAAACTCCCGCCCCACTTCTAGTTTTTTGATGGCTAGTTGGAGATAAGAGTTTCAAGGGTTTTCCTACCTGGCCTGGTTTGAAACTGTGATCCTCAGATCTCAGCCTCCTGAGTAGCTGTTGGTACCCATTTTCATGGGGCTTTTAGCCTTTTCCTTTTCCAAATAAGTGGGTTCAGCACTGCTGGGGACTTAGTGACTTAGTAGACCTGTACACACAGTGACTTCTCAAGTTTTCATGTTTGTCAACCATTGGAAATTTGGTTAAAATTTTGTTAAAATTCTGACTAAATAGATCTGGGTAGGAGCCTGAGCTCCTGCCAGTTTTTTTTTGGGGGGGGGGAGCAATCCTGGGGCTTGAACTCAGGGCCTGGGCACTGTCTTTGGACAGTTTTTGCTCAAGGCTAGCATTCTGCCTCTTGAGTCACAGCACCATTTCCAGCATTTTCTGTGTATGTGTTACCAGGAATCAAACCCAGGGCTTCATGCATGCTAGGCAAGCACTCTAGTACTAGGCCACACTCCTGGCCCTAGATAGTACATTTCTAAAAAACTCCTAGACGATGCTGATGCTTCTGGTCCAAATACCATACTTGATCATTTGTTGTTGGCCAACAGCACCCAGGGCCTGGGTGCTGTCTCTGAGCTTTTGTGATCAAGCTTAGTACTTTACCACTTCAAGCTACAGCTTCACTTCTAGTTTTCTGGTGATTGATTGGACAAAAAAGTCTCGTGGACTTTGCTGCTCTGGCAAGTTTTAAACTATGTTCCTCAAGCTTATCCTCCTGCTGAGTAGCTGGGATTACAGGTGTGAGCCACTGGTGCCCTTCTCACCCCCCTTTTTTTTTCCAGTCCTGAGGCTTGAACTCAGGGCCTGGACACTGCCCCCGAGTTTCTTTTTGCTTAAGACTAACAGTCTGCCACTTAAGCCACAGCACCATTTCCTTTTTTTCCTGTTTATATGGTACTGAGGAATTGAACCCAAGCTTTAATGCATGCCAGGCAAGCATTCTATCATTAAGCCACATTCCTAGCCCCACATTTTATGGATTTTTAGCTTTATTTGATCATTAGAGCCAGGAGAGAATGATCTACCAATATTCAGCTTTTTCTCACAGATCTAAGAATTCAAATCTTGGGCAGATTAATCTACATCTTCAGATGTGTTTTCAAGGTTTCTATAATTCAACTAAATATGATTGCAGATTCCCATTCTGCTGGGATGAGTGGAAATGCTCAATGTGAGTCCTTTACTCCCTTCCCAGTGTGTACCTTTGTGTCTCAGGCAGTACCAAGCCACCATAAGAATGGAAACCAACTGAGCCCAGCATGGTGGCTCAAGTCTGTAATCCTAGCTGCTCAGGAGACTGAGATCTGAGGATCAAGGTTCAAAGCCAGCCCGGGCACAAAAGGACCCTTGAGACTCTTATCTCCAATTAACCTCTAGAAAATAGGAAATGGGGCTTGACTCAAGGGTACAGTGGTAACCTTGAGCTGAAGAGCTCAGGGACAACGCCCAGGCGGAGTTCAACCCCATGACCCCTCGCCCTCTTCACACAAATGGAAGCCAACTGGTCCTTATGGTATCTGTTAACAGGGACATCCACTAGGCAGTGCGTCTTCTGACTCATGGACAGATATATTTCCTCTCAAGAATCATTCATTGTTCTTGCAGATCTTTCTTGGGTTTCCTTCTACTATGGACTCTCACCAATTGTCTGGGGCTTAATGTCCCTGGGAAGCAAGGCACAAGATGGTTCTTCTGGGACTTGCAAAGTCCCTTCCTGTTGCTAGCTTGTTCAGCACCATGGTCATGCTGACACCTACCCTCGCCATCTGTCTCCTTTGCCTTCTGCAAGCCTGGAAAACCTTTCTTTTAGCTTTGGAAGGAGAAAGCATCCTCTCTTGCTCATTGCAGTCATTTTATCTCGGGTTGTCTATCTTCCCAAGAGCATCTCATCAAATCACGAGAGAGAGAGAGAGAATTCTTTCCTCTTCTTTCCTGTCTGTGAAGTCATGCATGTCCCCTGAGACAATGCCCACAAAAGGGTTTCGTTGGGATGTGAATACGAGGAGAAGGGAGGACATACAGAAGAAACTATGGCCAACATTTAAGAAGTATCATCTGATCCACCCATCACTAGGTTCTCCCCATGTTTCTGCTAAGACTCTAGCCTTCTCTCTCATCCTTGGCTTCTTCATCTTCTGACATGAGGGGTTCTGTGACTATTTTGATTCTGTGTGAGTAAAGCCTTCTATGCAGGTCGTTCCTGTCCATTTTTCTTCTGATTAGGTGATATACTTATTCAAAATGTCCCATAGAGACTGTGTTCTTTGGCAGTGAATATTCCAGAGAATTTGTTGACTGACTTCCAGAGGTGCTAGCCTATACATTGCTGTTTCATCTTAATTTTCTTTTCCCTTGTTTTCATTGGTTTAAGAGAAAAAAACCCAAACCACTTACAAATGTTTCTAAATCCTCATTATCACGAGGCTAATTATATGTCAATAATTATATGTGATATATAAAACATATTACTGCATATGAAAAAGGACAGGTAGCCAACCTTGAAACACATGAACAAAATCTTCTTCCTTCTTTCACACACTTCTGTGTAAAATTGTATTCATGACAAAGGACTCAAAGGACAGGTACTTCATGTCAAAAGAATCTCTCATTTGGTGTAAGTATCAAGTTCCAGGAGGCTTCCCTATGGAGAAACTTGGTATGATTCACTTAAGGGAATCTTCACAAAGCAAGGACGCTTCCTAGGTGGAGTTGACCAATGTGCCAAGATGCTCAAGTGGGAGAAACATTTGGAAGTCTGAGTCACTGCAAAAGGCTGCCATTTTGAGTCTGTGGCGGTGGTGGTCAAGAGTCTAGATGAATGTTGTTAGGAGGTTGGAAGGGCCTGATGGTTGCTACTTATTAATAGACACACACACACACACACACACAAACACACACACACACAGGGATTGTCTGTAAAACTTCGCAGTTTTTATAAATATTTAGGTATCACATGTGTAACAAGCCTAAAAGTAGCTTGAGAATAAAGCAGGTTGATGGTGTGTACATTGCCAGCGTTCCTCGAGGTTAGCAGATAGCTGAGTCTGTGCTAAAGAATCTGGAAGAAAACTTTACCAAAGACAAGGTAGATGTTCAGCACAGGCAAAAACTCAACTGTGGCCTAAATATAGGCAGTGCTTCCCCCAGAAGCTGTCTCCATCCCCGTCACTCACGGTGGGCTGAACTTTCTTATCCAAAATGGAACTACATTTCCAAAGCACGCTAGCTCTTGGACTCTGAATCTTTTTCTTTTTTTTAAATTTTCTTTTTCTTTTTTTATTTTATTGATGGGGTGATGTACAGAGGAGTGGAAGTTACGTTCATCAAGTAGTGTGGGTACATTACCTTTTGAATATTGTTAACCCTTCCCATGTTTTCCTCCTACTTTCCCTCCCTCCAACCTCTCCCACTTGTCTTGATTTTTTCTTTACTTTCCCATTTTCAAATGCACAAATAAACGTATATACATTATATCAGGTACCAAAGTCAGTGGACTCTGATTCTTAAACAAACCACCAGGCTTTCTCATCTCCTCTGGCTAAGTGACTGACAACCCTGATAAATCAGTGTCAATCCAGGAAATTGTTTGTGAGTTAGACTCAGTTTCACAGATACAGATCTACACATTTGAGTTGTGCTTCAGAGGCAAGCCAAGAGCAACTACATTGGGAGAGTTGCAGCCCAAACTCTGGGATGAGGAGAGAGACCAGCCATGTGTGAATATGAGTGAGTGTCCTAGGACAGACAACAGACAGGGCAGAACACACAGGATTACTTGTGTGGTGTGATATTCTAATAGTGCTGACTGCTTTAAATTCTTTGTATAGACAGAGGGCAAAAGAGACTTGGTGGGAAATAGCCAAAGGTAGAGTCACCCAGTTCAGCTGGAGGGAGCAGTTTGAGGGTGGCTTCTGTACTCCTCACTTTGCTAAGCCTGAATATGGAATACCATGGACAGAACTTCACTCCAGCACTAATTCCTTCCTGTACAAAATGCAGGGAAGGGCTCTGTCTATAATCAGAACTTTCTCATCTAAGTTGTTAGGACTTCAGAGAAGAAAACTTGACCTCATATAAAATGCACTGAAAGAAGCAGACCTGTTGTTGGTGGTGGGTAGCAAAGCATCTTTATCCCCTTTTAGTCATGTCATCATTTTTTATGCTGGTAACTGGCATTTGAACCAGGGCCCCATGCTTGTACTCAGTTTACTTGTTCACAGCGGGTGCATTGTCATTTCAGCCACGACTTCAGTCCAGCCTTTTGTTTGTTAATTGGAGATACGGTCTCAGGAAATTTTCTGCTTAGGCTGACTTTGAACAATGATCCTTTGACCTCAGCCTGTTTGTCGCTAGGATTACAGATGGAAGCCACTAGTGCCTGGATTTCTTTGTACTAATTGTATTGTGTTCTTCTTCACTGTTGCTTATTATATTTTCATCATATATATATATATATTCTCTCCTATTTTGCTTCTCCATTTTCTTTTCTCCTCTCCAATTCTATTTTATTAGTTATTAATATTATTATTATTATTTGCCAGTCTGGGAGCTTGAACTCAGGGCCTGGGCACTGTCCTTGAGCTTTCCCAAGGCTAGTGCTCTACTGTTTGCACCTCATCACCACTTGTGGATTTTTCTGTGTATGTGATACCAAGGAATTGAACCTAGGGCTTTGTGCATGCTAGGCAAGCACTCTATCACTAGACCACACTCCCAGACCAATATTATTACTTTTTAATACATTTCAAAGCAGTAATTTATCCTGTAAGTATCATAACTTCCTTCTTATCTTTATTGAGGGTATAGTTGATATTTCAAATATTTTTAACTACACTTAAATATGTGTGTATATTTGTGTGTGTGCATGTGTGTGGGTGTCTGTGCACATGCATGCATGCACACATGCACTTTAAGGCTTGAACTTAGGACTTGGGCTCTGTCCCTTTTTTCACTCAAGGCTAGTGATTTGTTACTTGTAACTTGAAACAGCTCCACTTCTGGCTTTTTCTGGTGCTTAATTGAAGGTTAAGAGTCTCATGGAATTTCCTATCTGGGCTGGTTTTGAACCATGACCCTCAGATAATAGCCCTGAGTAGCTAGGATTAATGTGAGCCACCGATGTTTAGATTTGATTTGATTTGATTAGTGCTGTTTACTTTCTGTTCTCTGAGTGGCAGTGGAGACCATGACTCCCAAAGAAGTCGACCTACCAAGAAGATGCCTATTTAAAAAACCAGGAAAAGGCCGGTAGTTTGGCCTAGTGGTAGAGTGCTTGCCTAGCTTGCATGAAGGAACAGGTTAGATTCCTTGGTACCACACACATAGAAAAAAGCTGGAAGTGGTGCTGTGGCTCAAGTGGTAGAGCTCTAGCCTTAAGAAAAGTCCAAGGACAGTGCTCAGGCCCTGAGTTCAAGCCCCACAATTCACAAAAAGATAAATAAAAAACCAGGAAGAAATATTTATTCCAACACACACACAAACGATAACACAGAAACACAAGAGAGAAGAGAAAGGTTAAATGAATCCACCAAAAGCTCATAATTCTTCCAACCGCCAGATTCCAAGATACTGAAATGGTGCAATATTAGACAAAAGATTCAGAATCAGTGACCTCAAAAAAGACTCAAACAGATGAGTGAAGTAAGAATATCAGCATAATGACTGCATGAGAAAGCAACTTGGATATAGCAAGGAAATAAATAAACTCAACAGAAATGTTCATCATGAAAAGCTTGATAACTCATTTTTAAAAACATACCAATACCAATAGACATACATACCAATACCAATAGACATACATTACCAATAGACTAGATCAAGCAGAAGAAAGAATATAGGGATTGAAGACAAGCTCAAAGAAATATCACATTCAGGCAACAGTAAAGAAAAGGACTCATAGATTGACCTTTAAGAAGTCTGGGACATGATTGGAGACCAAATGTAAGAATCTATGGGATAGAAGGAGTCAAGATACAAACTAAAGGTATGTAAAGCATATTTAATGGAATTATGGCAGAATTTTCCTCAAATCTAGGAAAGATATTGACATCCAAGTACAGGAGACATTTATAATCTAAAATAGAGGTGACCAGAAAGAAGTTCATGTCACATTATAATTAAAATGCCAAGAGTATAGAACAAAAAAATAATCTTACTTAGAAATGCAAATTTAGGGGCCGGGAACTATACACCAAGTGTATGTGGTACACGTACATAGCAGAATATAGAAGCCATAGAGAACGAAATGGTGTCATTTGCCAGAAATTGGATAGAACTGTAGGATAACCATGTTTAATGAAATAAGCCATACTCATAATAACTAACATGCATTCTCTCATATATAGAGTCTAGATTTTACTAAAAGGCAAGAAAGTAGAAGGGGGACTATCTGGAAGGAGGAAGGAAACCAGTAGGAATGAGAGATGAAGAACAAGAGAGGGTAGTAGGAATATGGCTAAAATACCTTACACATGTTACAGAAGGTCAGAATGAAACCCATTATTCTGTGCAATTAACAAGTGTCAATAAAATGTTAATAAAGAAGGACAGAGGAAAGAATAATACAATAAAACACTAGCCTGCTGCAATCTGCATGCTTGTCTGTGCATTAGTACTATTCCTTTGCAGCCGAAAACCCTAGGGCTCATGCTTGGTCCATGTCTATTAGTAGCTATTGTCATTAATGTTAAGTGTTCAGTACAAGGAGAAGTTTCCCTATGCTCTTTTTCTTAACATGGTGGACACGTTAAGGAAATGTAGTTTTCCTCTGAATTGTTACTTTCCCAAAGAGGTGAAAAGTAAGTATGGTGGCTTATGGAGTCACCAAACACCACAAAAGTTGTATAAGATTGTAAGTCTGGTATTCATATGTTTCTAAGGCTTTTTGCTTCCTTCCTAAGCCTGTTCTTGGTGATTGTGTTTTTAAATAGTACTCAGAAAGAAGAAACAACATTTATGGATTATTCAAACCCAACCCACTCATCAATCAGGTAGGAGGATTTTTGTTCGTTATGTGTGTATTAAAAATACCAGCATTTCAGCAGAACAGCTATCAAATTTTTTATGAAACCAAGGCAACAAATGATACTCATTATTGAAATAGTGTTGCCTTCGCAGTGGGGAACTGTTGATGCTTTATGACAACTAAATTTGCACTCTACACTTCTGGAATCCCTTTTTTTGTGAAGTGTTCTCTGAGCCTGCTCTGAACTTATGTTCCTACTATCGGTCGTGATTCTTAAATCCAGTGTGCTTGTATTCAGAGACAGGGGCATAAGGGCGTCGTGAAGGTGATGTAAGGATTGGTTCATGGCCCAGTAGTTCCTGACAAAACTGGATACCAGAAAGTTTTTCTTCCTTTCTCCTCCATGTAAGGACTCTGTGAGAAGATGGCTCTCTGCAAGCCAGGCCTCCAAACCTAGCCATGCTCCGTTACCCACTGATTTCAGACATTTTCCAGAACTATGAGAAAAGCACTTTCAGTTGTTTACCTAGTCTGTGATACCTTAAGACAGCAGCTGAAGCTGAATACTAAAGGCCCTATAGGTCTTTTAAATATCTGCAGAATAACAAATCTTTGTCTTAAGAAGGCACATTTTGCACTTGGAATCAGCCAAATGTTTTGAAGCCAAGGCTATGAAACAGAGTGGATGAGTGAACAGAATAAGGACATCTTTCAAAATAAGGGGAAAAAAGAGGAATTTAGTTCTAAAGTAAAAGCATTGCTGTGGGCTGCGTTTGGGGACAAGGCTGGATCATCACATTCACTGTGTAATTTTCCACAAACTCACTTGGAAGGACCATGAGTCATTTTGTCATTTACAAAATTAATGTTTATTTTTTCTAGAAACATATAAAGAAATATTAATATTCACTTTCAAAAGCCCCCAACTTTAAACATCATAAATAAATTGAAGCTGTAGAAACTTATTAGCCTGTTATCCCTAGAGAACTGCTGTAAACATTTTGTACATTTTGTTCCAGGACCCATGACCTTCACATATCTCCATGTATACACTCATAAACTCAAATGTTTGTGATCACACTGAAGATGGCTATGTATTTTGTCTTCTTCCCATTGGACATTCTGTTACAGATCATTACAAAAGTAAATCAATGGACTTGAAAACATGTGGTTATATTTGTGGACAATTCCATGTTATGGATGTATACATTGTCTTTTAAAGTTGTCTATTTCATGCAAATCAAAACAACTCTAAGATTCCACCTCATTCCAGTTAGAATGGCCAGGATCAAGAAATCTAATAACAACAGATGCTGGAGGGGATGTGGCCAGGAGGGATCACTACTACACTGTTGGTGGGAGTGCAAACTCGTTCAACCACTATGGAAAGCAGTATGGCAGTTCCTCAAAAGACTAAACATAGAACTCCCCTATGACCCAGCAATTCCATTACTAGGCATTTACCCAATCATCCAGAAACAAGGACATACTAAATCCACTAGCACAACAATGTTCATTGCAGCACTATTTACCATAGAAAAGATATGGAACCAACCTAGATGTCCCTCAGTTGATGAATGGATCAACAAGATGTGGTATTTGTACACAATGGAACTCTATGCTGCTGTCAGAAAGAATGACATAGCCCCATTTGTTAGGAAATGGAAAGACTTAGAAAAAATCATATTAAGTGAAGTAAGCCAGATTGAAAGGAACTTAGGCTCAATGGTTTCCCTCATTTGTCATAATCAGTAGAAACCTTGGGCTCTCCTAGCAGAGATTTGCAATAGAGCAAAACCTTGACACATAAGGCCATATAGTATGATGCTAAATGAAAAGGACCTCTAGGGTATAGAAACAAAAGCCATATAATGAGTGATTGTTGTCCTTAATGTACTATGTTATCTCTCATCTCTTTTGCTGTCCCTTGCTTATCTCATATTGTTACAGTATCCCACTTTATTATCTTATATATCGGATATATTTGTATTTGGTTATTTGAAATTGGATAGGGAAGGGGGGAAAACAAGATGAGTGGTGGGGGTGGGGGAGAGGGAAATGGGGACCAAGACATGTGCAAGGGTATCAATGTATGTGAATTAATGCACCTCCTATCTGGCAAATATAATGTAATCCTTCTATTAATTACAATAAAAAATATGAAAAAATAAAGTCGTCTATTTCAGCACATCAAAAACTTCCATATTTCTAAATTGCTATGGAATTCTATGAACTTCTCCAAATGGAGTTGATAATTAAATGGGTTCTAGAGGCTCACTTCCAGAAACTTAAGTGTGCCAGTTTCTCCTGGTTGGCAATTTTTTTTTTAAAGAAATAGGAATACAGCAAGGACCAGGTCAGCTTCTGAAAGGATCACCAGGTAGTCCATGTTTTAGGTAGAATCATATCATCACAGTAGACCTTTGTGCTAAAATCGGTCCAGATGTCCTCCGCATGTCATGAAGTTAATGAGAACCATCTACTGTCATGATTCAACATTTACAGCATCTTGGAAACCACTCAATGCGAATCCATAGCTCCATAAAACCTCGTTATGAAACGAGTTCCTACTTTTAATCATTTAATCACAAAGCTTCCTTATATGTACAGTCAGAGAAGACAAATGACATACACCCTAGATTGTCTAACCCAGCGGAGTCTTAGATTTTAGTGAGGAGCAGCCATAGGATGTAGTGGTGATAAGAAATCAGAAGCAAACCAACCAACCAAAAGGCTTTTGTCATGCACGTCCTATTTGTATTGATAACAGTCTTTGCAAACATCTTACTTGTATTATTTTTCTCATTCTTTTACTTTCACGCTTCCGCCCTTTGGAAGATTTAGAAAGCAGAAAAGAAGAAAGAGGAATCTGCTACTCGAATCAGTTCCATCTGATGGTCTATAGATTGTGCTAATGGGTGGTGGCACCTCAGGTATGTGCCTACATCCTGGGAGCTTCTGAGATATCACCCAAGATGGGCCCTCTATTCTCAGCAGTGCAAACTCCTTGCTATACATGATACCATCAGAGCAGTGCCCAAGTCTGACGTGATGTCACTACAGGGCACACATTTCCTTCTCCGAATGTCCTGCACCAATCTCTTTGTGGCCATACCAATCAGATGTGACTTTTGTTGGAAGGTCTGATTTCATGTACTCTGTAAGACCAGGACCTGAGAGCCTTAATTACCTCAGTTCTGCCCTGTCTTTCTCGTCTTTAGTTCAAGAGCTCATCTTTTTCTGCCAGAAACATTCTAGTAGTTTCTGTGCCTAGGCTAGCCTTGAACCATGATCTCAGCTTCTCAATTAGCTAGGGTTACAGGCATGAACCATAGGCACCAACTCTAGTTGTAAGGTTTTTGTGTATGTGTGTCTGCTGGTCCTAGGGCTTGAAATTGAGGACTGGATGTTTTTTCTGACTCTTTTTTTTTTCTCCCAAGGCTAGGATTCTATCACTTGAGCCACAACTCCATTTCAGGATTTTTGGGTGGCTAATTGGTGATGACTCTCATGGACTTTCTCACCTAAGCTGGCCTTCAACCACGATCCTTAAATCTCAGCCTCTTGAGTAACTAAGATTACAGATGTGAGCCACTGGCACCTGGCGGTAGATGGAGTTTTGACTGTGCCTCTCTGATCTGTCTTTAATTCTTTAAAGTCTGTAGGATTAGAGCCTGCTCTCTTAGCATAACAAACAAGGCTTTTGGATGACTGGCTTTACACCCACCAGACTTTATGTCCCTGCAATAGTAAGCTGATGGCCATTAAAGTTCTGTAAGTAGGACTTAGGGAAAGTTACCTAGCTAATCTGCACTTTAGCCCATGAGTACTAGAACAGAAATTGCTTGTTGGGAAATTACTTGGCCTTTGACTTGTTGACTTCTTATCTGCCCTTGAAGATGTTCATCAAGTTTCTGCTCTGCTGTCCAGTGTTCATGTAGATCCACTAGGTTGGGATAGTGGTTTCCGTTGTTGGTTCTGTTGTTGCCATCTATGCTTCAGTTGTATCCTTTCCTCACATTATCAGTCATACATGTTGTTGCCATGAGTCCATAGCCTACAGTCATCACTGCAGCCATCCCTTAGCTTGCAGTTGTCGCATGACTTTTTATCAACTGCTTAAGATGGGGACTGACCCCCCTATTCTGTGCCTTTCCTGCCTGACACCCTTGTGAAAGGACAGACAATGAAGTGCTCTAATTCTACCTTGAAGGTTAGCCGAATCTATAGCCCAGAGCCATGCCAGATGGTCTTTGAGCGTCAGAAGTCATCACAAATGCCCACAGCCAACATCCTCATCTCTGAAAGGCATCTCCCAGCAACTTCCATGCGCTTCATGTGGCCCAAGAGCCACATGACCGAGAGAGGGGAGGGGGCTGGGGGAGGGGGGTAGTGGTGCAGAGTCTTAGCCAGCTCCTTTCACCAGAAAGATGCCCAATTTACTCTCTAGCATGTGCACACTGATTTTATACCCGTGAGAACATTTCATTGCACTTGGAAGCAAAGCTCTAAGATGGATCTGACTGTTGGGGTGGGAAGGAAATTCATTTCATTTTTAAATATTGCAGTTTCTTATTATTACCAAACAAAGTTGTCCATGCAGCAGATACTGGCTTTTCATAAATCTTCTAAATAGCTCTTGTTTAAAAATCTGATATCAGTCCAAAATGTCCATAAAGATGATTAGAACAGAGCACAAGAATACCTTGCTACAGAGAAATCTATTTAAAATCAGTCTGAAGTTGATTTTTGAAAAATTGCAAGAAGGGAAGATATGTAAAATAGGAAAAATGTGCTATGAGGGGGAAAAATGTATGAGAGGCTGTAATCGAATGCCCACATTTTGCTGGATGGATGAGACTGGCACTTCCAAGTCCTTAAAAATGTCATTGAGGCTTAGGAACAAGGTGTCAAGTAGATGATAAAGATCATTATGGGTATCAAGCATTTAGAAACATCTAATACCAGGAACCACCAAGAAAGTTACCTCCAGAGCAATATGAACTCATTAAAATTGTATTAAACATTTTTATTGGTGTGAGAAACACTAGTGAGATAAGAGTAGGTCAAGGAAAACCATTCCTTTCCAAGCAGAGTGATCTCAAATAAGTACGGAGTAGAGAAATTCTGCTACAATTATCATTGTTGTCTTTTAGCAGGGAGTGGAATTACTATGTTCTCTTTCTCCGTTCCTGACGTCTATCAATTTGTCAAGTTAAATTAAATCAGAGCATTTACTTCCTATTTATTGTGGCGCAGTGATCTTTGATTCAGATTTGCTGCCAGGGAGATATTGGTCTTTCTGGAACATTTTTTTCTTTGGGGGATGGGAGGGGAGCAGGGAGAGCAGACTTTCAGAAGTGAAGTGTCAGGTAGCCCAGCTGAGCTGGGGGAATGTAGGTGGAGCATCTCAGATGAGTGTGGGGTTTGTCAAGGCTTGAGAGATATGGGAAGACTCCAGTTCCCTATTTTTCATAGGAACATCTGATCTAGAGAAGTCACAACTTCGTAGGTTTCCTATGGAGCTTCAAGATAAGAATCAACTAATCAAGCCAGGGAAGGAGGCGAGCATGCTATTGCTGGGGAGGAAGAGTTCAAGGACATGGTTGCAGGACTACAGGGCAGGGGGGAAGCCAAGTGCACAGCAGACAGTCTGGTAAGTGAGAGACTTGGCAGCTGGTAAAAAATGCAAATGGACTGTAGTTGGCCTAGACAGGCAATAGAACAGAAGATAGCATTCTTTTTGGATGACTCCAAAATTTTGGTTTTTGAAGGTAAGATTAAAAAAAAATAAATGAATTTGCCAATATGAACTAGAGGAAAATAACCAGATCTGAGAACCAGAGTTCATCGATGAGACTTATTATCCTAGCTATGCTAGAGACAGAGCTTCGGAGCACAGGCTGAACTGAACCCAGGCAGAGCTATCTGTAAGACTCTTAACCAGCAAAAAGACAGAAATGGAGGTGCTGTTCCATTTGTGGTAGAATGCTAGCCTTGAGAAAAAGAGCTAAGGGAAAGCACCCAGGCGCTGAGTTCAAACCTCTGTCCTAGCATACACACACATAAGTGTGTGTGTGTGTGTGTGTGTGTGTGTGTGTGTGTAGTAAGTCTAATGTAGGCACAACTAGAGTTCCAGAAAGGGAGGAGAAAGAATAGAAGAAAATGTGAAGACATGAATGCAAGAGCTTCACAACTAGGGGGAGAGTCAAGTATTTGATAATACTGGCCAATCAGAATACGCACTGTATGTAGTATTGTGTCCCAGCTGAATACCAGTCTTTCTGCCATTGAAGGGCATAATATGCAAACCACTGAGAGCAATTCTGGGGATGTCAGACTGTTTCCTCTGCAGGGGGACCATGCCTATAACGATAAGAACACCTGCTCCCCCTTCTCCTGTTCCGGTCTCAGCTGGGACACAGTTCCTCTAGTTAGAGTTCTCTTGGTCATCCAGAGGTAGAGCAGCTGCTAGGCGGCTGTGTTTACCCTAATCAAGCTGTCTTCAAGGTCTGATTGCAGCTGTTGCTGCTACCCTGCCTCTGAGGCCTGCACAGTTCCTTGATAACCTCTCTTGCCAGCCCTCAGAACTTTGGTTTCTTTCCTGTCTGCCATTCTTCTGGCATATGGATCTCTTGTTGGCTGGTTTTCGTATGGAGTTCACTACTTCTCTTTTTAGTATTATAGTTCTTTCTGGGGGTGGGCTGGGCACTGTCCTTGGGCTTTCTCAAGGCTAGAGCTCTACCACTTGAACCACAGCACCACTTCCAGCTTTTTCTGTGTATGTGATACTGAGGAATTGAACCCCAGTCTTTGTGCATGCTCAGCAAGCACTCTACCACTAGGCCAAGCTCAGGAATTGTGGTTGTTTAATTTGAATCCTTGAGTTCAGCTCTCCCCTCAGATGTTCCACTCATAGAAACATTTACTTACTCAGTTTTTCTGCAGATCATTTTAGTTGAGTTTCCATCTCCTACAGAACACCTCTGAAAACAATGACATTCTGGTTCCACAATTTTTACACCAGGGCTGCAATAGTAACCACAAAATACATGGTTGCAGAGCTAGGTAGGAGGTCTCTGGTAAATTCCAGCAACACAGAGCACAGGGCAGCAGCCAGCCGTGTCTGGAACTGCAGTCTGCAGAAGCCCACCTCTGCACATGGACTGAAAGAATTCTCCTCAAATTGGGCTGCATCCCTCATCCTAACTCCCCTGGGCACGAAGACCAGCTTCCTGGATGCCCTGGGATCTGTCAGGCATTTTCCTTCTCACTAGACAGCCCAAGGTTGTGAGGAAAAGGCAGGACAAAAACATCTCTGGGTTTTGCTGTCAGCTAAAATTGATGGAGAGCTGACTATTTCAGCACTGCTTGTGCCCGGCTGACGCACCGGTTGCCATGGTGCCCGAGTGCACTCTGCCATTGCTGGAATCTCCGCACCTGTACCTGAGAAATGCCACTGATGGGGAGCTTATTGTTGTCATTAAGGTAGTTAGTCATGCATTAACAGCCCCAGAGAACATTCTGCTGGCATGGAACGTGGCGCCTCCAAAGGCCAACCAGGAACACTTTATAGGTGCACTCTCGCATGTAGTTCAATGTCATTTAAAAGCATTTACTGAGAAGCAATGGCGTGTCAGATCACGGAAGGAGAAGGGGTGGAAATCTAGCTCTGCAGGCAGGGAGGCCAGACAGCAGTAGTTGAAGGGTTGGTGTACACACAGAGAAAAAGAATCATAAAGAACACGTTTTGTTCCACCAGTGGAGAGGGAGAACCACAGACATTTTCAGGTTTTCTTGTGGTGCGGGGACCACGGTGGTGAAGAGCCGGATCAGGAAGCACCCACGTGGGTCTCCTCCTTTCTGTTCTCCTCTGCTTGCTGTGGTGCAGGTCCTGCTGCTCTTATTGCATGATTTCTGGCATTTGACTCCTACCATGTCGCTCTGCAGCCACATGTACTCTTCTTCAAACCATTTTTTACATATAGGAAGGAGACAACCATTCTGTCTTGATGGTGATGCTCTATAGAGCAGAAACCCTACTTGCTCCCATCGACCTTCTCCACAGCAGACCTGGCTTTCCTTTCTGGAAAGGCTTTGTGCTACCCTTGACTCTCCACATTGATGTTCTACGGAACAGACATGTCCCTCTGGCTACGAGTCACCAGAAACTTCCTCCACAAATCCTTCCATCTTCTCCTGAGATATAGCTACTTCTTCTTGCCAGACTTTGTTTTTGTGTGGCATTTTTCAGTGATCTCAAAGTATAATTATTTCATAATTCTTCTAAAGTATCCTGATGCAAAAGACGACAAGCCCCTGCTCATCTGCCTTTGCATCATGCATACATTTAGATCCACTTTCTTAATTTTGGTACTCAATTAGGGCTTGTGATGAATTAATGAAACAGGGAATGAATCAATAACAATAACCATTCAGTAATAAATTACTATAGAATAGTACTTTATTATTTATTTATTTATTTTTGTCGGTCAAGGGACTCGATTCTGGGCTTGGGCACTGTCCCTGAGCTCTTCAGCTCAAGGCTACCACCCTACCCCTGGAACCACGGCCCCACTCCTGGTTTTCTAGTGGTTAATTAAAGACAAGAATCTCATGGACTTCAGTGCCTGGGCTAGCTTTGAACTGCGATCCTCAGATCTCAGCCTCCTGAGTAGCTTGGATTATAGGCATAAGCCCCCGTGCCCAGCTAGAATAGTACTTTACAATAAGGTATGCATAACTCATACAAATATAAAATGAAACTCATGCTAAAGATTTTATATAATTCATTAGTCAATGAGGTAATCAGAAAGATGTTATAATTGGTTCAAAGAAGAAATTTAGGAATCACCTGTCTATAGACAGAAATAAAACTAAAGGTATTTATAAATAGGTCACAAAACTATAGATAAGATAAGGTAGATAAGAGGAAATCAAGCTTATTTCCATGATAAACAAAATTTACTTGCATGCATCTATGAACAAGAGACGTTTGTGAAATAGAGAACTGTCAAAGAACTCAAAAATCTTGAAAGATGCCAAGATACCATGGGACCAGATATCCGCGAAATATATTTCCAAAGCACACATCCAGCCATCTGTTTGGACCATTTCAGTTTCCATGTTTCTGTGTGTTCCTGGAAGAGGACCTCCAAGGGTTCCTTGCAAATTGTAGGTGGTCACAGTGTCATGGGGCCAAAAAGTCACCTTATTCCCTGTTGTCAGCTTTCTTATTCACAAACATTCTAGTTTCCCTTAAACTGCCATTTCTTTCTTTCGTGTGCCAGTCCTGGGTCTTGAGCTCTGGGCCTGGGTGCAGTCCCTGAACACCTTTTGCTCAAGCTTAGTACTCTACCACTTGAGCCACAGCACTACTTCTGGCTTGTAGATTGTTGAAGATAAGAGTCTCATGGACTTTTCTGCCTGGGCTTGCTCAAACTGCAATTCTTAGATCTCAGCCTCCTGACCTAGGATTCTATAGGCACGAGCCATGCACCTGGTACCAGCCATTTCTTCAGTGGATTTTGCATATTATGTAATTCGAAGGCATAATCTTTAATTATTTGAGGAATACCAGGTAAATAGTTTTGCTTTAAGCCTCCTTTGGAGGAAAAGTTTTCCTTAAGTAAAATTGATTTAATAATAGAAAAAAAATACCAAATTTCAGAATTTCCACACTTGACTGAAGAGTTCCTACAGATTCTTCCAGGTTTCTCTTCACCCTGTGGTATAGGATCACTCGTGGCGCCTGTACAAAATGAGGATGTAAGCATGTGATGGTTCATTTGTGAGTTTATATATCTGGTTGTACATTATGCATATTTTGGATGCTTTCTACACCACTTGTCTAATTGGAGTTCTCAATGCTTACTTTCTTTGCACGAAAGCCATAGAGCTTCAGCAATAGTGACAGTGGGCACTTGAGACTATTAATTGATAACAGGACCGTGGGAGGAAAGCATCTTGTCATCTGAAGGGCCGGAGGGCATCAAGACTGAGTAGAGAGGGGCCTCTCGGACGGGACGGCCCAACTGTGGATATGGAACTTGGACTTTTTTGCCTTATGTGTTGGCTCCCTTTGTTTTTGCAGAGATCTAAAAAGCTTGGAGGAGAGTCAAGGAATGGAGCCACAAAGCTCAGAAATGTTAAGGCAGATAAAGCAAAACTAAACGAATTAAGATGAATCATGAATGAAAAGCCTATGGAAATGCATTTTAAAGAAAAGTGCTGTCCAACTTGTTTTCAGTGTCTACTGAGTATCTGGAGAAATAGGCAAAATGTAGATAATTGTTCCATAGTGAACAAGTGAACAATTTATCAGAGCTACAATGCTGTTGACCCTCAGCACCGATCACTGAAAGAAGACAGATGTCTCCTGATGGGCTGGAGAGAAGCAGGAGGCAGATCTGCAATATGTACACACGATGTTTCTGCAGTCACCCAGGTAGGCATTGATTCTATGACTCACCTGGAACATGTCCTTGAGATTCCAATCTGCTCTGTCACTTGTGTGAGGAGCCATGACCTAAGCTTGCTTTTGATTTTCCTGAAGTTACCTCTTTCAAAACCCATCAGGAGGTGAAATTCTTTTGCTCTGAATGCTTGGAATATAGATATTAGGGAAAGGCCTGGCTTAGAGATTCAGACAGGGTTTAATTTGTGTCCTTCCTTTTGCTGTTCTGGTTGTTTTCTCTAGGTAGCAAGTGATTCAAGCTCTTATCTGTAAAATGGAGAGATACCCCTTATCTTAAGGAATTAAAAAAAGGGAACCTAATAGTGCCTGTAAAGAAGCCTTTTATGGTTCCAGCACATTGTAATAAATGATTAAATGCTACCACAAATATTGATGTTTGCTTTGCATGATAACTGGGAAAGTATTATTTCAAGGGTAACACTTCTCAATTTACATATAGGCGAACACACTGAAATTCTAAATATTATCCCACTGCAAATAGAGATTAAAAATAAAAAAACACAACTCCAGTCTGGAAAAGCTCTCCTCCCCCCCCCCCCCCCCCCCGCCCATAAAAGTGTAGTAGTATAAGTAGGTATGTAGGGATACACAGCAGGCACACACACACACACACACACACACACACACAGGCATATTTCTATTATCCTGGTAACAAAGGCTTTTGGGTGGTAGATGATTTTTTTTCTGGTCAGTTGTGGGGCTTGAACTCAGGGCCTGGGTACTGTTCCTGAGCTCATTTGCTCAAGGCTAGTACTCTATTACTTTAAGCCACAGCTCTACTTCCAGTTTTCTAGTGGCTAACTGGGAATAAGGGTCTCCTGAACTTTGCTGCCTGGATTGGTTTTGAATTGAGATCTTGAGTAGCCAGGATTACAGGCATGGGCCACCAATGCTCAGTGTGGCCAATGATTTGATTTCTAACCTTCTCTGGTAATTACATTTGATGTTCTAGAGGTCCCCAGCATTTGCTGTCATTACATCAAGACCACGAAGAGTCACCGAGGAACTGGAGAAGGTGAAACAGATCTTTAGAAAATAAACAGTGAAGGTAGAATTAGGAAAGACAAGGCAGATCTATGGCATTCTCAATTATTTTATTTTCCCTATTCTTTTACTCAAAGATGGGGTAGTAAGCAGAAAGAAAAAAAGAAGATTTCACCCCATGCTTCATGTCTCTGACTGGGAAGTGGAAAGAAGATCCAGGCACAGGGTGAGAATCCTTTTAGCACTACTATGAAAATATGAAGGGCAGGAATGCGAGGCCAGGAAGGGAAGGGCAGCCGACATTTTGCTCCACTTCTTGGACAACCAGCTGTTAGTGTCTGGAAAGAGCAGAGGACAGCTGGAGTCAGGACAGGTGGCTTTGGGAAAAATGTAAATTTATATCTGGGTAACACCTTCATAACTTTGCATTTATGATTCTGCTTTCTAATAGAGATCAACGTTTCAGGCTACTGATTTTTTTATTGTATTTTATTGTCAGGTGTTGTATAGAGGATTTACAGTTACATTCAGCAGGTAGTAGGTACATTATTTCTTAAACATTGATACCCCTTCCCGTGTTTTAATGCATTGATTTTAAGATCATTTGTATGATGAATAGTATGATCTGAGCTTCCTTTTTAGGGAATGAATTCTGGTCTTAGCCAGATTCCATAATTTTCTGATTCTACCTACTTGATAACTTTCTATATCCATGGTTCTCAGGAGAGACTAACTCTGGGATTTAAGACACGAAATGTTCAACCTCAGAGTAGCTTTTCCCCTTATCCAGTGCCAGGACTTCCTTGTCTATCTGTGGCATTGACAAGGTGGATCTCAGGCCTGGCTGTAGCTGGGAGCTCTGCACACTGTCTCCCTGAGTCATGACCCAATTTCTTTCTCACTTAAGTGATTCTATGTGTAGCTAAAATTGAGGAGCTGTGCTGGGAAATAACAGGTCGGAGGATGGCATGAAGGATTTGGGGCCAAGGGCCATTGTCTTCTGTTCAACTGAAAGTGGTGCAGGTTGAGTTCTTGGATGGTCTTTTGCTACGTCTGCTCTTTACTTACTCTGCAAGAGATCCATTTGCTGGCTTCCCTGAGACACAGGTAGAGGGCTGGGAAGGTGGTGGGAACGAGGGTGAATTTCTTCCCATTTCAAAGGTGATGGGGTGCAGAAAGTGTGCCTCATCATGGTTCCATCCAAACCTCATATCCACCTTTCTTTCACTAGGTGTTGTAACTGCGCATGTGCAGGTTACATAGCTACTAGTACTAGCTAGGGCTTCTCTGGAGGATCACAGTCCTTTCCAATAGTAGGTGTGTGTGTGTGTGTGTGTGTGTGTGTGTGTGTGTGTGTGTGTGTGTGTGTGTATGTGTGTGTGTGTATGTATTTAGTATCACCTTTTTGCTTATCTATCTCCTCCTTCTCCTCCTCCATCTTCATCTTCCTCCTCCCCCCTCCTCTTCCTTCTTCTCCTTCTCTTTCTTCATCATCATCTATCTATATACAGAAATTTTAAAAATTGATTGTGAGGCTGGTGTTTTAGAGCCTGTCTTTAATCCAAAGTTAGTCTACAGATAGAATTTTCTTGTCTCTGGAGGACCATTTTTTTTTTTTTTCTGCTTTCAACTCAGGGCCTGGGCACTGTCCCTGGAAGGCTAGTTTTCTAGCATTTTGAGACCCAGTTCTATTTCCGGTTTTCTGGTGGCTAATTGTTGATAAGAGTCTCATGAACTTTCCTGCCTGGGCTGGCTTTGAACCCTGTTCCTCAGATCTTAGCTTCCTGAGTAGCTAGGATTACAGGCCTGAGCCACCGGTGCCTCAATCTTTTTGGTAAGGCCTTCAACTAATCATGGGAAATAAACTGTGAGCAATAAATTTCTGTTATTTAAAGGTGTGCAGACTGTGGTGTTTTATTTTAGCTGTCTGAGCTGAGTAAGAATGACAGTGGTGACACTGCTGAGGTGAAATGGGGATTTTGCATGTGTACACAGACACATATAAGTACTCACATACTGTAAGTGCACACATGCACATACATGTGTAAGGCACTCACATGTCTGTATTCATGGCTCTAGTCTTTTCCAGCACAAGTGTGGCCTTTCTGCCTTACTGGAAAAACATGTTTTTTGGTTTTTTTTTGTCACTTTACTGCTTTCACGCTTAACCCCTTAACTGCATGTGGCAGATGTTATGCATCCTCACTGAAGACAAGTGTTTTGGGTCATTTCATGCATCTTTCCATATGGTAATGGAAAGTTTTATTGCTCGGAGTGAGCTATTTGATCAGTGTGTTTGCCCATTTTCTCTCAGAGGATAAAAGGGTATTTGTGAGTTTCTGAGTGCAAGGGAAAATGCAAATCACACATTTAATATCTGTTGGGTACAATTTATATTTTAAATATCATAATTGTAGCCTTTCCAAATCATTATTTTTTAAGGTAGCTAAATACAATTCATTAGCATGGTGCTGAAAATAGCGATGACATTTGCATCACTGCTGAAGCATGTAATCAGCAGGTTCTGAGCCCACTATGATTTTTGTGCCGTGGTTCAATGGGGCCGATCATGGATTTTGCCATGTGGAGGGACAAAGAGTGAATGGGCTTCAGAGGGCAGTGGGAAGTGGATTAGCTTTCTACCTGCCTGTCCATTCTGCACACAGCCCAGTGGTCAGCTCAGTAGCACCTTTAGGAAAGCACGAAGGGTCTTTGGGGTCAGTTCATCCTTTTATTTTTTATTTGCTACTGTTCATAAGATGATTATTTTCTACAGTAAAAAATCTAGCAGTAACTAAAAAAGGAAATGTGGCTGAAGGCCTACTTCTGCTCATTTTAACATCCCATGTAAGCCTTGGTGGAATTTGAGCAGGAGAGAGGAAAAGAAGACAAAGGAGGCAGGAACAGAGATGTCTCATTCCCTCAGGCTTACATCTCCTACTTTGCCTCCCACCCTGACTCAGCCTCTCCTTTTCTTCCCCCTGTTTATGTTGTTCCCAATTTCCAATATGTCCTCCTGCAGCCTCTCCCAGCCTTCCACCACCACTTTGATTCTTTTCTTTACACCATGCTGAGCCATCTGTATTTGTCTTCCTCAGCCCCAAATCCCACATGGTCCCTTGCTGTCTCAGCTGTGTAGGGACATCTATCCATTACAGAGGTGTGGCTTCGCCTGGGATGAAAGCCCTTTGAAGGGTCCTAAGATGGGCTGTGCTCTGGGTCTCACTGTTACAGGGCCTAAGATGCACTCATATGGCCCAGCCTTGTACACATGAGATACTCATCACAGTAGGCTTTACTCAGACAGAAAGCAATGAAACTGTTATTTTCTAGAAAATAGATGGAACTGGAGAGCATCAGATTGATTGAAATACAGCAATCAGGTAAAGGCAAGCACTGCGTGATTTTCCTCATCTCGGGAAGTTAGTGGGGGCAGGGGGGGAACAGAGAACAATAACAGCAAGGACCTAAAACTGAGGGAGGCCTACTAGGGAAGAGAAGGCGAGAAGTGGAAGCACAGGAGACACAGATGGGCTCATGGAGGGATGAGTAAGATCAAAGTGCACTGTACACATGTATGGAAAGTATAATGAAGGGCCTTACAACTAATAAACACTAACTTGAAAAGGAGAGAAGCATGGCTTTAGTAACATAGGGCTATGCATGAATCTGACTCATTATACTTCTAATGCTCAAGGCTCACTTTCTTTTTTGCCAGTCCTGGGACTTGAACTTAGGAGCTGAGCACTGGCCTTAGGCTTTTTCAAGGCTAGAACTCTTCCACTTGAGCTACAGCACCACTCTGGTTTTTTCTATGAATGTGGTACCAAGGACTCAAACTTGGGTCTTTATGCATGCTAGGCAAGCACTCTACCAAGAGGCCAAACTTCTGGCCCCTCAAGGCTCACTTTTGAGCCTTTTATACTATTATTATTACCATTATTGTTGTTATTATTACATAGAAAGCATAATACAGAGTCAGAGATTGTTCTTTTTTTCCTTTAACTTTAATTTGTACTTAACTTGTTGATAACTGCATGTACTTATTTGATGAATAAATAATAAGGCAATAAATTAAAAAATTTATAATGTTTGAGTTTTTGTGTAGTTAACACAGTGCCAGAGTCATAAATATGTAATAACCTTCAAGCATTACATTTACTGCTATCCATTTATCTTACTTCTTCAGGCACACCAGTACTTGGCTTGTCTTCTCTATGTAAGAAAATGGAATTAAAAAAGATGAATTGTTCACCATTCCTAATTCTACTCTCCCTTGTCTTCTTCTAGCAGCTTCTCCAAACTCCTCATAAAACTAAAAATAACAATGGCAGTAGAAACAGCAAAGCCACTTTTATTACTCTGGTTATTTTCTCTCTTGGCTTAGTTTTAAATGTAATGATGTTGCCATTTTAATCTACGTCCTTGAAATATAATCCTTCTGTCCTTCGAAAGGAATGTTTCTGAAGGTACAAAAATATAAGGATTTTGATTTTAATTAGAATTTATGCAAAGTCTTGAAGTTAGTCATATTGACTTAATGTTCAAGAAATGGACACAATGTCCTAATAGGCAGAAAGTAAAGTGGGACACAGCTAATAGAGGAGCATTTTTTCTTCTAAAAAAGACACTGCACTTCATAATCAACAAATTAACTAACAAGTAGGAAAGTGACTGTATAGGTAGAGACCGATACGTGCTGAGCTTAGGGATGGATTGCTCAGTTAATGTGACCTTGTGTCTCTGCTGTGTGCACAGAAGCCCATGTTCCGTAAGCAGTGATGAAGGGGCTCTCATCAGAACTCCTCCAGCCTGATCAGCACGCACAGGCTGGGAACGAGCATCATGCCGGATCTTCTACACATTTCTCCATTGAGCAACACTGACAATTCTTGGGTTGTTCAATAGTTATGTGAAGGAGAAAAAAAATTCCATTTTTGTAAATTACTACTAATGTGACCTGTGAAACCAAAACCCATAATTTAATTACTATTAGAAAAGAAAGATTTTGAACAAAGTCAGACAGGAGGATAGCTGTGGAAGGCATAGCTGATACACAGAAGTATCTTTTCTGCTTAGTTGACTGGGGAGGAATGAGGCAGTGTGTTTTTGGCCAGTTCTGAGCTTGAACTCAGGGCCTGAACACTGTCCTTGGGCTTTCTCAAGGCTAGAGCTCTGCCACTTGAGCCACAGCACCATTTCTGGCTTTTTCTATGTTTGTGGTACTGAGAAATCAAACCTGGGTCTTCGTGCATGCTAGGCAAGCACTCTACCACTAGGCCAAACTCCCAGCCCTGAGACAGTTTTTATTAAAAGCTTTTCTGGATTTTTTCAGTATGATTTGTTCCAATCTCTGTCTAAGGTATTATCATCAGGGGCAGAATAGAGGGGAAAAAAAAGAGAGTCTGAGAGACTCTTTATCTGGCTTTTGAATGATCCTAAGAATTGCAGAAACATATGCCAAGAGACCTTGTCAGAACCTTGGCAGAAATGCCACAAACCAAGACATGGTTTCTGACTTTGACAGGAGTACAGATAAGGCACACACAAACAAATACATAAGTAGATAAGTGGGTAGATAGACTGATAGATAAGTGCCGGAATTTTCCTTATTAAAATACACTTTTGGGATAACAATTAGGGATTATTGTTCATTACTTATTAGTTGTCTCACCAAGGGTAAATCACTTTACTTCTCCATGAAGAATAGGCTAGTGATATCTTCTTATATATCAAAGTCCTCTAAAGTGCAAGCCTGTGCCAGGGATTCCCCTCCCCTCTTTAGTTTGTTTGTTTATCCTTTCTGTCACTCACTGACTTGTGTATGATAATGTTTTCATTCCTGGTATGGAAATTCTGCCATCTCATTTATCCTTATTGTCTTGATTATGTTCTTACCTAAATTTCAGAATGAAGATCCATAAGAGATACTGCCAAGATTTAGATCATAAATGCATTCACTAAATGGATGACTTCGGTACTGAAAACTTTAAGGAATTGAACTGGGTAAGACTTGAAGGACAGTGTAAGGAGATGTTTGGGGTATAGAAAGATCATGGCAGAAGGCAGACACTACATATAGAAGCCTAGGGTATGTCTGGCCTGTGGTGTGGCCTAGATTGTTTGTAGAGTAATAGGTACCAGAAGAGAGATGTGAAGTAGGCTCAGAATATCCCCAAGGTGCCAGGTATGATATGGAATTCACCAAGGGAAGTCTGTGCCAACTCAAGCCATGACAGTCCATGACACTCATCTAATGAAAATAGACCTGCTTTATAATTTGTGTAATCATAATGCAATGGAGATTCGTATAAGAAAAATTAGACAGAACATTAGCCAGATGTTAATCAGGCCCTAAGCTGTGAAAACAAGTCTGTCAATGCTAGTCCTTTTGAAATGCAATGTTATTTTACCTGTGCTTACTAAATCCATGGTATATACTCTGCATGAATATGAGTGAACAAATGTACATTCTCTGATGATTTTCCCACATGTGCAATTAGTTTGACCAAAACATGCACAGCCAGAGGTACTCATTAATTTCCAAAACTGAAGCCTATTTTCCCTTACTGAGCCTGCTTGGGTAGACCAGTTGACTCTGTGCACATTATGCATTCAATATTCCTGTTGCTTTACCATTGTGATTTCTGGAGCCTGGAAAGCCACATAGTTCTTCCATTATTACGCATAATCCCTGCTGGCTGTGTCCCCTACAAAGCTATTTTAAAGGTCAGCAGGCTATTGAATTATACAAATCAGCATTGGCAGAATCACAGCAATTCTGAAATAAGTGGACACTAGGACAGTTGTTCATCTAGACCAGCCTCTCCTGAAGAAGATAAGGAAGCAGAGTAAAGAGGTAAGCAACTGCTTCTTGGTGATGCTGAACATTTGGGATAGAATAGACATGAGAATGCAGATCAGATGTCTGGTTTGCAGAGACATTTGCCTTCTCTTTGAGACATCTTTGTCATCTTAATGGTGGTTCTAAAAAAAAACTTCTATTTACCATAGCAAAGATATGGAACCAACCCAGATGCCCCTCACTTGATGAGTGGATCAATAAGATGTGGTATTTATACACAATGGAATTCTATGCTGCTGTCAGAAAGAACAACATAACCCCATTTGTAGGGAAATGGAAAGACAGAAAAAATCATATTAAGTGAAGTAAGCCAGACCCAAAGGAACATAGGCTCAAGGGTTTCCCTCATTTGTCATAATCGGTAGAAACCTAGGCTCTCCTAGCAGAGATTTACAATAGAGCAATACCTAGATACATAAAGCCATATAGGATGACGCTAAATGAAAGGACCTCCAGGATATAGAAACAAAAGCCATATAATGAGTGATTATTGTCCTTAATGTACTATGTTATGTCTCATCTCTTTTGCTGTCCCTTGGTTATCTCATACTGTTACAGTATTTTACCTTGTTATCTGATATATAAGCTTATTTGGTTATTTGAAATAGGATAGGGAAGGGGGGAAAAACAAGATGAGGGGCGGGGGTGGGAGGAGGGAAATGGGGATCAAGACATGAGAAAAGGTATCAATGTTTGTGAATTAATGCACCTTCTATCTGGTGAATATAATGTAACCCTTCTATTAATTACAATAACAAAATATATGAAAAAATAAACTGCTTTTTTTTTTTTGTCATAGGGCCTGAACTCTGGGCCTGGGCACTGTCCCTGAGCTCTTCAGCTCAAAGCTACCACCCTACCTTTGAGCCACAGAGCCACTTCCAGTTTTCTAGTGGTTAATTAGTCTCACGGACTTAAGTGCCTGGACTGACTTGGAACCACATTCCTCAGATCTCAGCCTCCCCACCGCCCCTCCAGTATCTAGGATTACAGGCATGAGCCATCGCACCTGGCCATTTTTGTTATTTATTTGTGCTGACCTGAGCAGTTTGTTTCAATACTGGGTTTGGCATTGTAATGATACAATGTACATATATTAGTACATTGTTTCAGAGATATAATCAGGGTTAAAACCAACTGTATACTTCTGAACCTACCACTGACTGTCTGCTGTCTCCAAACTCCAGGACCACGATTCCTCTCAAATTGTCCTAGGAGCTCACTAGGATTGGTCTTCAATGGGATACTCAAGTAAAACCCCTTTCTCCATAGTGACTCCTGCCATCTTCTTCCTTACTATGTGCTGGTGACATTACAGATGGTGACCATGCCACAAAGGTCCTCCGGAGATGCTGACTTGTTACTGGTGCCTGCCCAGTAACGACGACATCATAGCTGTGGCCCCAAATGACAAACCTTGAGCTGATGTGGCTTCTGTAGACTGATGGAAATGACATTGCTTGATGCCTGATTTCGTTATTGCTGTCAGCACACCACTCCACCTCCTTACCAATGCCAAGATCCCAGCACACATTTCTAATAGATGGTGGAAGAAAATGTGAGAGACATAGATCAGATTGCGTACTGAAATGTACTTTTCCTCAACTTTGGGTCATTTTCACCAGCCAGTGGCTTTGTTCCTTCCCCCCACCCCCGCCTGATATATTGGATATATTTGTATTTGGTTATTTGAAATTGGATAGGGAACGGGGGAAAACAAGATGAGGGGTGGGGGTGGGGGGAGGGAAATGGGGACCAAGACATGAGAAAGGGTATCAATGTATGGGAATTAATGCACCATCTCTCTGGCAAATATCATGTAACCCTTCTATTAATTACAATAAAAATATATAAAAAAAAACAAAAACAAAAAAATGTGTTTTAAAAAAGTAGTTGAATAAAGGAGTTACCATTCAACAAATCCGTTTATAAGTAGAATGCATTTTGCTTGTTGTCACTCATTTAATCATTCTCCCCATCCCCACCAATTCATCTCCTCTCCTCAATTTTCTTAGTTTCACAGGATGTTCATTGAACATTATGACTGTATCCTCGCCTTCCTTTCTTCATTTATCTCTGCCCTTGACATCCCCCATCAGCATCTTTCAAGTTCCAGTTTCCTGATATTCATTTTGTTGGACTGTGAGTTCATTTTTCTGAGGAATTACACCATTTGAATTCTCCCTTACAAATAATGTCCTTTGTATGCACTTGCTTATAATCCCATATGCACTTACTTGTAGATTTATAAATTCCTTCTAGCATCCACCAATGACAGAGAACTGTGCCCCTTGACTCTCTGAGCCTGAATTATTTCACTTAACATATTTTTTTCTCCATGTCCAATCATTTCTTTGCAAATGATGTATCATTCTTTCTAATGGATGAGTAAAACTCTACTGTGTATATGTAACATTTTCTTTTCTTTTTTTTTTTTTTTTGGCCAGTCCTGGGCTTGAGCTCAGGGCCTGAGCACTGTCCTTGGGCTTTCCTCAAGGCTTTACCCTGAGCCACCACACCATTTCTGGCTTTTTCTATGTATGTGGTACTGAGGAATTGAACCCGGGTCTTCGTGCATGCTAGGCAGGCACTCTACCACTAGGCCAAACTCCCAGCCCTATGTAACATTTTCTTAAATTGTTTCCTGAGAATGAACTTCCACTAACATCTCTAGATGGACTCTCAATGGATCCATCCCGAAGTGGACACCCATCCAAGGATGGGACATAGCTCTGCTCAAGTTTGGATTCACAGACACACATATATACACGTGGCATGTGTGCGCGCGCACACACACACACACACACACATACACACACACACATACATACATACACACACACATAGAGTCTGTAAAATAGGAAAGTAAAAGTAAAATAGGAAGCCTGCTTAATATAGTTTGACAACATAAGGGTGACAAAAAAATGTGAACTGGGTTCTGGAATAACTGTCCAAATCAGGACTCCCTCACTTCTAACTATGTGTGTCCTTTGGTGACTTATGAAACTTGGTTTTAGGGTTTTTTTTTTGAGTCTCAGTGTACCCACTGTGGGCAGTTCTGAAAAGATAAGATAGAAGGCACTCTGTACACAGTTGAGATCTAGTCAGTGTTCAACAACTGTTGATTGAATAAATCAGTCGTCTATTGGAAAAAAATTGAGGGAAAAACTTTTCTGGATGCATTGAAACCTCAGTCCCATAGAGAATATAAAACACAGAACCTACGAATTGGTTTTATAGGTTCCTATTTATTTGCTAAATTGCTCACTTATTCAATACACATCCATGCTGTAGACTATGATATACTAAACATAAATATACACATATAGCACTACAGTCTAATGATAATAAATGCAATTTAATATGATAAGTTAGGATATTTCTTTTACTTAGTGATGTAATATTTTATTTTATTTATTTTTTTGTGGCCATGGGGCTTGAACTCAGCCTGGGCGCTGTTCCTGACAGCTCAAGGCTACTGCCCTACCCTTGAGCTAAGCCCCATTTCCCTTTTCTAGAGGTTAATTAGAGATAAAGAGTCTCAGGTCCTTTTGTGCCTGGGCTGGCTTTGAACCTTGATCCTCAGATCTCAGCCTCCTGGGTAGCTAGGATTATAGGCATGAGCCACTGCGCCCAGCTAGAGATGTAATAGTTTAGAAGATGGACTCATAGCTGTGTTAAAATGACAATTTTAGAGTTTAATTGATTGCAAGATATTGGCTTTAATGGATTGATTAGGAATTTTTATTGGTTGTAATTCATGACATTTCTAAGTATGTAGAAATGTGTATATTTTGGGAGAATAAATAAAATTAAAAATAGGCACAATAAAGAAGAATTTGAATTCTTATCAGAAAGTGCCATAAAAAAGGGACAACAGAGATAGGTTTAAAAATTAGAAAATCACCCATATTCAATCACTGCAGGGTATGTTTGTAATTAATTAGCTGCTTAGCACCCCAAGCTTTGTCTGTATAAGACGAGGTCCCCCTGAGTGAGCATTGGCCCTAACCCCTCCCTGCAAGAAAACCAATGGTAATCAGATATACCCCTTTTCTAGCTGGCAGTCTATGCATAATTATAGGTCTGAGGCTTGGCCATTCTTTGATCGTCTCTGTAACTCTGGACTAGGAACACAAAGCTCGAGAAACAATTTAGGACATTATGAATAAATATTCACAGTGAAGGCAGCAGAATTAATGGTGTGTGTGGCAGTACTATAGGTGTCCTGAAAAGGAAGCATTTCTCTAACTGCAGGAGAGACAATGATGCCACTCTATCTGAACCACACCTATAGCACAGGCTAAAGGGAATCCTTGCTCTTGGACCTCTGCTGCTTCTGGACTATTCCCTCAGCCTCTGTCTTCATTTTTCCCCTACATTATTCTCATTGCTCATTATCCTGCATATTTTCTTTGGCTCTTCCACCTACTAGGCCCAGAGATGTCAGGAGAGGAGCAAGAAAGTGAGACAAACAAGGCAAGATGGGACTGGGCACGGTGGGTCCATGCTTGTAATCCTAGCTTCTCAGCAGGCTGAGATCTAAGGATTTCAGTTCAAAGGCAGCCCAGGCAGAAAAGTCTGTGAGATTTTTTTTTTTTATCTCCAATAAACTACTCAGAAAATGCTGGAAGGTGGTGCCATTGTTCAAGTGAGTGCTAGCCTTGAGCAAAAGAAGCTCAGGGCCAGCACCCAGGTCCCGAGTTCAAGCCCCAGGACTACCCCCCCCAAAGTAAGGCAGTTGATAAAAGATCAAAGAACAGATGGCTATAGGTGATTTAATCTTGCTGGGAAGTTCTAGAAGTAGAATAGGACCCACACCCCTTCCCCAGGAAAACCCATTCTGTGACTGAGTGAGTAGGAGTGTTTATATTCAACATTGTTATCCTGGATGGTCTCAGAGTTGTCAATTCTCTATCACCAACACCTATATGATACACAGGCATTATGGGTAGGCAGAAACTGACCATGTGCTGCCAAGGCAGAGCCAATAGATGGGCACAAAACTGGTATCATGTTTTCTGAGTTGTAGTTGTAGGCTGGCCAGAATAGTTTCTACTGTTTATATAATTTAGGTCTGATTTGCTCTGGTGCTATAAACACCTCTCTCATCTTTCTCTCTTGCTTCATCTTGCAGGTGAAGCCGACTTTCTGGCAACCGTCCAGAGAAGCAGCAGGAGAGTTGATGTTCTTCTGTGCTGGAAAAAAAAAATGATCAAAATACCATTTATTTGACTCTTATCTTCCTTGTCATTAGTGCCTTTCCTGAAGGGCATTTGCATTATAAGGAGGAGTCTCTGAATTGGAGCCTCTTCAAGTCATTCTATTGAATAGATTGTGATAGCGATGGCAGGTAAAACAAATATAATAGCTATAAATAGAAATCTGCCATTTCATTTTTCATCCTTTAGAACATCTGTCTGGTTAAGTGTAACTTTTGGAACAACTGACAACTCCATTTAAGCAGCAGTATCAGACTGCAACAGTAAGCATTTTCTGACTCAAGTGTTCAGATAAATTTAGGTAAGATGAAATGGCTGGTTTGTTGATAGGAGTGATGTGTGGGGGTAGAAAAAAACTATAAACTTTTAAGCTGTATTGAATTTAATTTTATTTCATTGTAACTTAAGGATCCTAACAGGAATCTAAGAAATACCTAAGAGTTATTCATTTTATTAAAAAATAGACATTAGTGAGCTGGGTAGTGAATTAACTTATTTTTGCGGTTCTGGATTCAAATACTGTGTCAGAAAAAGACTCCAAATATTAAGAACTCTGTGTTGGATGATTTAAATGATGTATTCTGATGTTTTTAGGAGTCTTATGAAGTGAATATTATTCCCCATATATTTTATAGGTGGAATCTAAGACTCATTAATTTAAGGAAAAATTGAAAGAGTATACAATGACAGATGGGAAACTGGGTTTAAAAATGTTGCCAGGAGGGCCGGGAGTTTGTCCTAGTGGTTAAAGTGCTTGCCTAGAATGCATGAAGACCCGGGTTCGATTCCTCGGTACCACATACATAGAAAAAAGCCGGAAGTGGTGCTGAGGCTCAAGTGGTAGAGCTCTAGCCTTGAGAAAGTCCAAGGACAGTGCTCAGGCCCTGAGCTCAAGCCCAGGACTGGCAAAAAAAAAATGTTGCCGGGAGTGTGGCTTGATGGTAGAGTGCCTGCTGCTGTGGCTCAAGTGGTAGAATGTTAGCTGTGACAAAGCTCAAGAACGGTCCCAGGCCATGAGTTCAAACTCCAGGACTGGCATAAAAAACATCTTGCCTTTTACTTAATGCTTTTGCTCTTAAAATCAGGGCAAAACAATGTCTACTTTTACCACTGCATTTTAGCATAGTGTTGAAAGTTCCACAGCAATTCAAGGAAAGGAAAGGAAATATGAGGCTTAAAGACATCAAAGGAATAAGCAAAAATGTCCTATGTACATGTGATATAAAGGGGTAATAATAGAAACCCCAAGAAATCTGCAAATAAATTTCTTAGTACTAATAAGTGAACTTGATAAGGTTGCACAATGCAAAATAAACATACAAAATCAATTGATGCCTCTATACAAACAATAAGCACATAGAAAAATTCGAAACTACAATATGACTTATAAACTGTTCAATAAAGAGAGCAATACTGAGCACTGGTGAGCACTGTGGCTCACACCTGTAATGCTAGCTACTGAGCACTGGTGAGCACTGGTAGCTCACACCTGTAATGCTAGCTACTCAGGAAGGGAGGCTCTGAGGGGCACAATTTGAAGCCAGCCTAGATAGAAAAGTCCTCATGAAATTCTTAATTCTAAGTAACCTTCAGAAAAATCAGAAGTGGTGCTGTGGCTCAAGGTGGAAGAATGTTAGCCTTGAACAAAAAGAACCCAGGTTCTGAGTTCAAGCCTCATGAATGACAGGAAAAAAAAAAAGAGAGCAAATGTAGTATAAATCTAATGAAGCATATATGTTTTTACATGATAAAAACTAAATTATGCTTATAAGTGAAATTAAGAAAAATTTAATGAAGGGAAAGTTAGAACATGTTCATGAATTGAAAAACAACTAGTAAAGTGGCAATTCACAAATCGATGATAAAGGTTTCATGAAATTCCTATCAAAATGTTATCAACTTTAGTAGACAAAATTATTCTAAAATTTATATGAAAGGGCAAAAAAATTCAGAATAGCCAACAAAATTCTGTAAAATAAAAATGTGACATGAATCAGTCTCTCCAATTTAGGGACTTTTACATAGTTTCAAGACTATTTGACATTAGTAAGGGAACAGATATACAGATACCCATACCAATATACCAGCTGATTTCTTAACAAAATATGAAAGCAGTTATACAGACAAAGGATAATATTCTCTGCAAAAAACTGTGCTGGGACAATTGGAAATAAAGCACAACTTAAACCTCATCCTCAATAAGAAATCAGCTCAGGATTCTGCCTAGAATTTTCATGTTTGTTGTCATTAGGAATATTGGTATGAATACTTTCTTATGTCTTTGGTTTCAGTCACAGAGAAATGCCAGATTTTCATAAGTAATTGAGAAATATTTTTTTAATTTTTTTATTGTAATTAGTAAAAGGGTTACATGATATTTGCCAGATAGAAGGTGCATTAATTCACACACATTGATACCCTTTCACATGTCTTGGTACCCATTTCCCTCCCCCCTTGAGAAATATTTTTCTTCAATGTTCTGAGAGTGTTTCTATAAAATTAATGTCATTTTTTTGTTAATATGATTCACTGGTTAAATCATCTTGTCCTGGAATTTTCTTTGGGGAAACCCTAATCTAATCCTAAATTTAGTTACTTCAAAACACATAGAACTAGTAGGACAACTGCTATTTCTTCTTGTAGGAACTTTGCTGGTTTGTGTTTTCTAAGGTATTTATCCATTTCATCTTTATTATTGATAGTTTAGAAAAAATGTGCCAAATATTGCTTTATTTAAAAAGAATTGTTAAGATCTATAGAAAAGTTACTTCTTTTATTCCCAATACTGTCAGTTTGTGTCCTTCCCCTCTAATCAGTCCAGCTAAAGAATCTGCAGGAGTGTGGTCTAGTGATGAGTGCCTGCCTGCCACACACGAAGCCCTGGTTTCGACTCCTCGGTACCACATGTACAGAAAAAGGTGGAAGTAGGGCTGTAGTTCAAGTGATAGAGCAGTAGCCTTGAGAAAGCCCAGGAACAGTGCCCAGACCCTGAGTTCTTTGCCTCAGGACTGGTGAAGAAAGGAAGGGAGGAAGGAAAGAAGGAAGGGAGGAAGGAAAGAAGGAAGGGAGGAAGAAAGGAAGGAAGGAAGGAAGGAAGGAAGGAAGGAAGGAAGGAAGGAAGGAAGGTTTTCTCTGTAAAGTTTTGTTGATTTCTGTACTGATATTTATCATTTTTCTTCTATTGAATTTAATTTTTGTCTTCCTTTTCTATTCCCTGTAGTCATGTATGAAAGCTTTGAAATCTTTCATTTTTTAAAAAAATGGTTATTTAGGATTATAAGTTTACCTCCAAAAATTTCTTTAGTAGCAACCCAACTTATTTCATATGTTCTATTTTCATTTTCTTCAGTTTAAAATATTTCCTATTTTCTGCTTGTTTTATTCTTTAATTCACTGATTATTTAGAAGTGAGTTACTTAGTTTTCAAATGTTTGCCAAATTTACAGATCTGTCTGTTACTGATTTCTGATCTTATTCTATTGTTTCCAGAAAATATAAGCTTATTTTTATTCATTTTTTTCTTTTCTGTATTTTTTTCCAGTTGTAGGGTTTGAACTCAGGACCTTGTGGTTGCTAGGCTGATGCTCTACCATCTTAGCCATACCTCCAGTGTAGCTTTCTGATGATTAATTTGGTGATGGAGCATACCAGACTTTTCTGCCTAGCTAGCCTTGAATCACAACCCAGATCTCAGTCTCTTGAGTAGCTAGATTTATGGGAAGGAACCATCAGCACCTGGATCAATAACTTTCCTCTAATATTTCATATCTTTCTTTTTTTCCAGTCCTGGGGCTTGAATTCAGGGCCAGGGCTTTGTCCTTGGGCTTTCTCAAGGCTAACGCTCTACCACTTAAGCCACAACACCACTTCCAGATTTTTCTATGTATGTGGTACTGAGGAATTGAACCTGGGTCTTTTGTGCATGCTAAGCTAGTACTCTACCACTAGGCCAAACTCCCTGCCCCTTATTTCTTTTTCTTGGTCGTAGGGCTTAGACTTGGGGCCTGGACACTGTCCCTGAGCTCTTCAGCTCAAGGATAGTGCCCTACCCCTTGTGCCACAGTGCCACTTGTGATTTTCTAGTGGTTAATTAGAGATAAGAGTCTCACGGACTTACGTGCCTGGGCTGGCTTTGAACCGTGATCCTCAGATCTTAGCCTCCTGAGTAGCTAGGATTACAGATGTGAGCCACTGTGCCCGGCTATCTCCTTCATTTTTGTATGTATCTGTGTGGCTCTCTCCTGATCTGCAAACTCTGATTTAAAGATATGAGGCTGACACTTTTTCTCAGCCATGAGGATACAGCAAGATGGAGTCTATCCACCAACCAGAAAGAGAGTCTCACCCAGAATTTGTAGTATCTTGTCTTAGACTTCCCATCTTCCAGAACTGTGAGAAATGAAATTTTGTGGGTTATGCCAACAAGTCTCTGCTATTTTTTTGTTATAGCAAACCCCAACTGACTTAAATAGAGGTCTTACTGAAAAAGTTTGCCAATCTCTTGTCTGTATCATTAATCAAAGAATCATAAAAATAAAATTAAAATTGCTATTATAGGAAGTCTTCTAAAAGATAAGCACATGATAATTTCATAAAACTGATGTTTATAACATATTTGGTACAATACAAGAATGACTCTAAACACCTCACTAACCCACCAAATGCTCAGAACGATGTTATGAGGTATTTGGTGTGATCACTGTTGAATGAATAGGAAGTTAAGGAGCAGAAAGACTAGTATTTTCTCATGGATACAACTAGCAAGAGCAGAAGGATTTTAACCCAGATAGTTTGACCTCCAATAATTACATTTGAGTAGTTGCCCTATGATAGGTGTAATGTGTCACACGTAACAAAGAATGCGTGAAAATGGCCTCATCAGGGAGATTAGTATGATTGTCTCCAGGCAGTAGTGATTGCTCATTTAGATGGAAAGTAGAGGAGTTCATGAGGCAAAGGAGTTGGAGGTGCGTTAAGAGCAATCCTGTAGAAAGACCAGCATGTTCAAAGTCCAATGCCAATACCTGAGACCAAACGAGAGTTGATGCTTTGAGATTTCAGGGAAAGAAACGCTGCTAAATAGAGTGACGGTGACCGTGTATCTGTAAGCTATGCTGCTTAACCAGCAATTAAATAACACACATTACCTTGCAATACAGTTGAGCAGCTGGGCTCAGTAGGACTCCCTCCCCACCCTGCCAGCTGTGGACTGGAAAAGTGGCTTCTCTTGGAAGGTTTTTCATGTCTGGGACCTGAACTGTCCTCCTTCAGCAGGTTATCCTGAGCTTTTCACATAGTGCTGATAGAATTCCAAGTACATGAAAGGAAACGCATGACGAGTTCTTGAAGCACAGCTCCAAACTTGACTTCCATTAGCCAGAACAAGTCTCCAGGCCCGTGTGTATTGCAGTGAGGAGAAAGAGACTAATTTGTAACGGACTGAAGTGTGAAGTCACAAAGCCACATTGCAAAGCCAAGGATTCCGAAGAGGCCAGGGACAAGGTATAGTTTCATAGTTGAATATAAGTGGTCTCAGGCTGCAGTGCGAGACTTTCTGGACCTCATCCAACTCTGTTTTTATCTGCTGAGTATTGGGCACTCATTGAAGAGTTTAAGGTGTATGTCGCCTTTGCAAAATCATTCTAGCTTTGCTGAATGGGTTGTAAGGAAAAGCATTCAGGGACAACGTTTCAGGGGCTACAGGAAAAGTTCATGTGAGAGATGGAGTTGGCTTCTTTACCCAGGGGGCGCAGAGTTAGAGAGATGTGCATGATTTTTACAGACAATAGAAGGTAAAATTCACAGCATTTGGTAATAAATTGGACGTGGACTGCATGTCAGATTTCTTGGTTGGAACTGGGAATTTGGCCTAGTGGTAGAGTGCTTGCCTACCATGCACCAAGACCCGAGTTCCATTCCTGGGTACCACATACATAGAAAAAGCCGGAAGTGGTACTGTGGCTCCAGTGGTAGAGCTCTAGCCTCGAGAAAGCCCAAGGACAGTGCTAAGATCCTGAGTTCAAGCCCCAGGTCTGGCAAAAAAAGAGAAGATTTCTAGGCTGTACGCTACTTGAGGATGGGAACAATGCTTGACTTCTACATCTCTAAAGCTCCAATGCCAGGCACATTGTAGCATACACTATTTACAAAGCTATTTTGTAGTGTTTGGTTCTGCTCCACCCCCATCCTTAGTTACATGCAATTTCTTTTGGTTTGATATTCAGATTCCTTTCTTCTTCTTCTAGAATCAAGGGACAGGATTTTTATAAATGTAGCTCATTTGTTAACGTCACAGCAGGAATGGTTACTTTGAGTTCTGGCCTCATGTAAAATGAATAAACTTAACAGGACATTTATGTCTCCCAACATGCCTTCTCCAAGGGTAACTTCTGAAAGCTGGACCTGGCTAATCAGCTCCCCAGGCTCTGCTGTAATAGAAAAGCCCAGTATGGGTGGACCATCGAAGCTGAAAGCAATGGTGCCCCAGGCTCTGCTTAATCTGTTGTTATTTTCCTCCTCTCTGGGAATGTGCCCAGTAATCACTGTAAGACGCAGAGATTCAGTTACTTGAGAACAAATAAGGAAGCTGAGGGCCCAGCTTATTTGAATGGGATATCCGAGCATGAGCCAGTCAGCATAAGGGCCTGGGTTTTTCTTCGTCATCCGGCAAAAGGCTGTGCCAGTGGGATGTGGGAGGTGGAGGTGAGCAGCTTTCTTTGCTCCAGGTCTATTGATCAGGGCAGCCCAGGGGCTCTGTCTTCATCATGGTTAATTTTTCTATTTGCTGTTCTTCTCAGGGGGAGCCAAGGAATTGACTAATTGGTTCATCCTTTTTCTTCTTCCTGTTTGTATTTTTTGAAAGGTGAGGAAGTACTCTGTCTTACTGCTGAAGTGACAAGTCCTGCCTCGCTTGCTGTGTCCGGTCAGGAGTGGCATTCATTCTACCAGAATCTGGTGCTAATTCAGTGTGTCCAGTCTGCTCATTCCATTTCATTAAGTTCATGGAAGCTGCAAAGATTGAAAAGCCGAGACTGAATTTCATGAGATTCCTTTGTTTGTGTGTGGAATGTACAATACAAACTTGTTTCTCCATAACTAGTGAAGCCAATAATTTTGGCAGTTTTAGACAACACAGCCTGAAAATGGACCCTCCCTACAGCAATTTATTTGATGCTTACAGGTTGTACAACTGGGTTTAAAACGTGAAAGACAGTTTTGCCTTAAATAATTGGCTCAAATGGAAAAATAAGATCCCTGAGAATTCTCCTCTGGAAGTAAGAACCTGGAGACTCCTCTGAGACTGTTGCTCTAGTTATTGTGATGGATGTTAGAAATAATGACCCAACGCAGGAAAAAAGGCCCATCCTTCCCCTACCTCCAGGAGTGGGGACAAGGTGGGAGAGGTTGTGCAGGTTTAATGTAAATGGAATCGTTTTTGTGCCTTTTTATTTTTAAAACATGTGAAGAGAAATTTCTAGCCTACCATGTGGACATTTCACCACATACCTCCTGGTGAGATTTGTGAAGCTTTGGCTAGGCACTTCTGGTTTTTTAACACATTCTCCCATCACCCCATCACTGAGTTATGAGCTATTATTTTTCCAAGGAAAACAACCAATACCAGGGGACATACCTTCTTGCATTTTTCTGTATCTGCAGATATAAAGTCATCCCAGAAGCCTCTTTGACTCCAGATGGCATGCAAAAAGATTGTATATACAAATGGACAATGGATGGTCCATATATATAGAATTCTAAGCCATAGCCTGCAGCGACCTGCCTAGGAAACCAATTGTTTTTCTGTAATAAATAGCCTAGGAGCCAATTTGTTGTATATCACACTTATAGAAAGCAAATTGCTGTCTCTGGTGACAACTCCAGGATTGTTTGAACAATGACTTCTGTAACAACTGGTTCCAAATGGCCAAAGCTATATTAATAACTAACAGTTTGCCTAATTTTTGTCCCTGCTCCTAACTTAATATCATCCAGAGAAAGCCAGCTATATACACCTAGATAACCACAGACTCTACCCTACTTCTAGTTGGCTGCCCCAACTTCCCGAGACCAATAGCTTGCAATGGAGGCATGCTCAACCCCTTCCTTGCTTTCTCTTACCTTCCAGCCTGCCTTTGCAGTTTGGCCAGTGCAGGATGGCTGGACCACCCCTCCCCTCACTGAAATCTAGGATGCCCTGGAGGGGGTCTGTTCTTGTGTTTACTCTAGTAGAATGTATCAGTGATCTTCTCAGTATTCCTATTTACTTTCCCTTTCCAAATGGAAGGGTACAAGTGAAAGGCAGAGAGTGCACAAGTCCTGTCATAGAGGTGGGCGGCCTCCAAGGCTGGTTTGTAGACCATTCCTTCCTGCTCCCAAGCAAGTCCAGGAAAGCAACAATTGAAACTAAACTTGGGAATCCTTTCAAGGTAAGGCTCATTTTCTTCCTCAACTGGATTAAGGAACTGGTGAAACTAATCAAGATTTATTGTATTTATATATTACTTTGTTGAGTGGCAGCTCCTTTGTACAATTACTGAAAAACAAAAATAAGGGGCCAGGAGTTTTGGGCTAGTGGTAGAGTGCTTGCCTAGCATGCACAAAGACCCAGGTTCGAGTCCTCGATACCACATACATAGAAAAATGCCGGAAGTGTTGCTGAGGCTCAAGTGGTAGAGCTCTAGCCTTGAGAAAGTCCAACAACAGTGCTCAGGCCCTGAGCACAAGCCCCAGGATTGGCAAAATACACAAACAAATAAACAAATAAAAATTAAAAGGAAACAGGATAAAGGGAGGGACAGTGGGGCTATCTCACTTGGAAACATTAATTTCCTCCTTATTCCTTTCATGTAGTTATTTCATATACATTGATCATATGCTAAATGTAAGCATTTTTAAACAAAAGTATATTTTTAAATAAATTGATGTATTTCAATGGCATGCCATGATAGCCCAATGCTATGATCAAGATAGCAACAGTGAAGACACCTGGTACTTTAATAGAAACACTCTGAATGACAGGACAGTGGCGTCTGTGGAGACTGACAGCTGAGCATCTTCCTGAATGAAGACGTGCTCGTATCATTGTAGGGACTGAGCGGACCGTGAAAGTCTAACAATTAAGCTGCACCCTCCATGTAAGCATTTTGTAAAACATGGTACTGCGGCTTGAACTCTGGGCATTCCATTTCTCCTTATCTTTTGTACTCAAGGCTGGTGCTCTCTATTTGAGCCATGCCTTTTCATGTCCAGCTTTTCTGTGCTGATTAAGTTGTCTGTCTTGGCTGGCTTTGAACTATGACCCTCAAATCCTAGCTCCCTGAGGAGCTAGGATTGATGCAGTCATGAGCCATTGCTATGCAGCTGAATAAGAGAGTTAAAATTAGTTTATCTTTTTTATTTTCAGAGTTCCTTTTGGACACATCATTTTGATTCTGGAGCAGTGGAAGTCTTCCCTTACTGCTTCTGGAGTTAGCAGTTTGGTTTTGTCACAGGGCTCAGACTTGTACTTTCTATCTTCCACCAGGAGGTTTTATTTTGTCTGCATGGCTATTTACACTTTCAGAAGTTTTCTAATGCTTATGTCGCCATTGTTTCTTGGCTTGTTTAAGAAACTATTGGTGAAATTCAGAAGAACTCTTTGATCGTGCTCGCATTTACATGCATTGATGTATTCAACCAATACATATTAAGGCCCTACAAACCTGACTTGACTCACAGATGAGAATCCTTACGTGTCAGTGCCTCTCCTGCTCACATAGTTCCAAATCCCAGAACTATGACAATGTGTTCATTTATCCTGTGAGTTTGTGGACTTTTCACAAGTAACCTATTTAAGCAACTATTGGGTTAGAAATCTGTGGATTTTCTTCAGGTGTTTTTCTTTTTTGTTTTTTTTTTAATGTTATTTGTGTGCCAGTCCTTGGGCTTGAACTCAGGGCCTGGGCCCTGTCCTTGAGCTTTTTTACTCCAGGCCAGCACTCTGCCATTAAAACCACAGCTCCACTTCCAGCTGTATGGTGATTAATTTTAGATAAAAGTTTCATGGGGGCCGGGAGTTTGGCCTACTGGTTAAAGTGCTTGCCTAGCATGCATGAAGACCCAGGTTCGATTCCTTGGTACCACATACATAGAAAAAAGCCGGAAGTGGTGCTGAGGCTCAAGTGGTAGAGCTCTAGCCTTGAGAAAACCCAGGGGCAGTGCTCAAGCCCTGAGCTCATGCCCAGGACTGGCAAAAAAAAAAAAAAGTTTCATGGACTTTTCTGCTTAGACTGGCTTCTAAACACAATCCTCAGAGTTGTTAGGATTACAGGTGTGAGCCACCAATGCCTGGCTTCAGTTATATTTTTAATTGATGAAAAATATTTGTATATATTTATGGAACATAATTTGATGTTTTGATACATATTAACATTGTGTATCAAATTAGCATAATTAGCAAATCCATCACCTCAAGTAGCATTTTTTTGTGTGAGTACATTTGAATCTTCCCTTTCAGCTGTTTTGAAATGTAATGTTGCAAATTCCAGAATTCCTCCTATCTGACTATACTTTTGTATCTGTTGATTAATGTTTCCCCTTGGTCCATCCACCCTAACCCAGCTTCTGTTAACCACCATCCTACTCTCTGCTTTTCTTTTCCAAATTCCCTCATTTCCTCTCAGGTTGAGTGTGGTTGGAACAGAGGCAGGGAAATTTAAGAACGGGCTCAGACTGACTTCGGGATTCATTGTGCTTGAGTTGGTACTTTTTATTTTGCATTTTCTAAGTTGTGGGACTTGAATTCTGCGGCTGGGCACTGTCCCCGAGCTCTTCAGCTCAAAGCTAGTGCTCAACCACTTGAGCCACAGCACCACCTCGGGTTTTCTGGTGGTTAATTGGAGATAAGAGCCTCCTGGACTTTATGTGCCCGGGCTGGTTTTGAACCTTGATCCTCGGATCTCAGCCTCTGAGTAGCGAGGATTAAAGGCATGAGCCACCGGCTTCTGACAAGTTGATATGTTTATGTGTGCAGCTAAGTGGTTGCTATCAAAGATTCATGACAAAAAATGACAAAGCTCAAGATGTGACTATTGCTAATGGCACAGTCCTTTTTATTACTTACCACTGGTTTAGTGATACATTGAGTGGCTTCAGAGCCTTTCATGTAGAGAAATCTTTAACCTTGAACATTTGCCCAAACCTGCAGCCAACCCCACTTCTGCAGTCTTGAGATGTTTCTCTTGGTTTATCACCTGCTGCCCTTCTTCCTTCATACCGTGGAGCCCACGCCCGGGCCCTGGCTCAGCCCTTGGCTCCATGGCTTCCATCAGGCCTGTCCATATAGAATCTTTCTCCTGCCTTCCAGTCAGTAATGTCAGGGGAAAGATTTATATTTGGTCATAGCTTTAGAAAATATGAAGTCTCTATTGTAAAAGGAAGTGATCACAGTGTAAAAAATGTAGGAAAACTTATTATAGTGGCTTGTAGTAAATTAATAGAAATATTTGGGTGGATATTGTGATCTTTGTGTCATTTGTTAGACTTTCATTTCTTTTTTTCATTCTCAATAAATACTTCTTTAATTTAATACTACTTTAATTTTTTCCCCCTTTTTTTTTGGTGGGTCATGGGGCGTGAACTTGGCCTGGGCGCTGTCCCTGAGCTCTTCAGCTCAAGGCTACTGCCCTTCCCTTAAGCCAAGCCCCACTTCCAGCTTTTTCTGTGTATGTGGTACTAAGAATTTGAACCCAGGGCTTCATGCATGCTAGGCAAGCACTCTACCACTAGGCCATATTCCTGCCTCCCTCCTACATTTAATTTTTGTATGCCTATCCTAACTAAACTTTTTACATAAGTCATAGGAAATGATGCAGATAATTTCTATGTTATTCTATACTCTGTTTTCCTTAACAGCAACATACTCCAAACCTGTAGTACAGTATCACAACTAGGATATTGACACAGAGATCATCCATATCTAATGCCTGTCTTTGTACTTTTGTGTCTTTTTTCTAAAGTGCTCTCCTTCCCTTGTGTATGTTAAACTTTGATGTCCTCCACTTTCCTTCTCTCAGGTTCTGAACACATTCTAGCTGATGCAGATGGAAGCAATGAAGAAAACAACGAAGTCTCTGGCCTCAGGAAGCTGACACTCCACTGTTCAAGAGAGGGAAATAAAATGTAGACTATCAGAGGCTGCTACAGGAGAATAGAAGGTTAAGGGCCAGAGAGAACACGACATGGACTGGAATTGCTAGAGAAGGAAAGGGTTATATGATAGCTTTGTTTTGAGGTAATAAATCGAACTTTTGATCTCAAACTCCATTCCAAGACTCTTAGTTCAGAATTTCATTATGCAGACATTTCTATCTTTAAGGGGATGCCTTGTTTTGACAGGAGGTACAACACCAGAAAAAAGCTTCTGTCTTACATCATAGATGTAACTAAAATAAGATATTTTCCCAAGACTACTCCATTAAAGAATTTTGAAGGGATGTTATTAATAGGATGTAATTTAATCTTAAGAACAGCTTACTCTCTCCAAATGACATTGTCTTAGAAATTGATTGCTATGCCATTCGAAAATAACGAAGTGCTAAGTTCATTATTAATCACCCTATGTGAAAGACACAAGTCAGAGTAAAGGAAGGCAGCAAGGAGCTCCTCCTTTAGCCTCAAGTTGCTAAAGCATGTTATAGCAAAGTGAACTCTGCACTGCAGGTTTTGTTCTGCCTATGTTAGTTGGTTGTGAGCTTGTGACCTGCAATCAAAGCAAGTGCACACTTAAGCTGTCAGGGGGATGATGTTTTGCATAGAGCAGTTGCTCAGTACCTGTTCCTTTTCTTGATTTTACCTATCAGCCATGAAAACAGGAATATGTTCACAATAAATTTATCCAACAACTGCACTGTTGGTGTTTCAACACAATAGTGTAAGTCTAAACTGGAATGTAACATACAACTCTTTATTTTCAAAGAGTTTAAAGACTGACAGGTGTCAGTCTTAGACTCTTGGACTCTTTCAGAATGTTTGTCATGTCATGAAAAATGGTCTTATTTATGGCATTGGTCACTGGAATAGTTATATGAAGTAATGTTGAACAGTTGTCTGAAGTGTCAGCAATTGATGTGTTTGTTAAATGGCATTAATTAATTCAATGTAAACATCTAGATAGGGTGGAAAATTTGTGTGTAATTTAGTAGAAGCTGCTGTAGTGACCTGATTGAAGGAACTATTATCCTATTAAATAAAAGACATATTACATTTGATTACTTCCTAAATACTGAGAAATATTATTCATGATAGTTTTTCCTTACCATCTTTTGTAGGATCCTGAAATTGAATTGTGGTCTCTGGTAAAGACAGTTTAAGACAGGTCTGTACTATATTATTTTCCTGAAAGTCTGAGATAGAAGATGTAGAGAATGTGAGGAAGAGTTTAAAAGATGAGAAAGGCCAGTACACACTAGTTCATTATAGATCACAGCTCTGACTTGAGAACAATGGCTAGGTTTGAGGGTGGTTACTTGAATGAAGGAGGATAAGGAAGAAAACACGTTGGCAAAGCAAATTTCAGGCAAGAATTGATCCAATGGGTCAGGGATTTCAGCCTTCTTTGCTCTTCATCCTAAGCAGATCCAGTTCATGGACCTTATTGGAGCCTTGTGAAAGATGAGTGGAAAACACGAGCAGAACGGGGGAGAAGGCAGATGAGGTAAATCATACATTGGTTGTATAAAACTGGAAGACGCTCAATTTTATATTCAGAGCCATGGGAACTTTAGAGATTCGTATCAAAGGAGTTACACAGCATAATGTAAATGGTCCCTCTAACTGAATATAGAATGGTTGGGAGAGGGATTGGAGTGAAAGCAGAGAACCAGGTAGGAGGTAGTTCTTGTACACTCTCGGTGCTGGTGAGGGTTAAGTATAGGAGGCAAGAAACAGAAAAGAACCAAGAAGGCAGTGTTTTATAGTGATAATTTTTTGCACCCTAAGATTAGCATCCTTCCTGATTTTTGTTTGTTTCTGCCAGATCCTACAGAGGTATAAGTATAATATGACTATATTTTATATTGTTTTTTTGGTTTGCTTTGGTTATTTGGGAACTCTCAGCTCAATATTATGAAGCACTGGTGGGAAAAAAGAGTGACATATAGCAAACAATACAGAATTAGATCATGAGCTTAGCACAAAACCCCTGAGTGATGTTTAAGATAAAATTTTTGAAAAGGGCCGGGAGCAGTGGCTCACTCCTGTAATCTTAGCTACTCAGGAGGCTGAGATCTGAGGATCAAGGTTCAGAGCCAGCCCGGGCACAAAAGGACCTGCGACTGTTATCTCCAATTAACCTCTAGAGAAACAGGAACTGGGATATGGCTCAAGGGTAGGGTGGTAGCCTTGAGCTGAAGAGCTCAGGGACAACACCCAGGCCAAGATCAAGCCCCATTACTTCCCCCGCTCCCACAAAATGACTGAAAAGGAGTTAAGATACAAGGAGGAACAAGACAAAGTCAAAAGAGCACAGTCCAGGATGTTTAAAAAGGAGCCAAATAGAATTCTTAGAAAAGAAATTTTGCTAATAGAAAAGGCTTCAGTGTTACAGTAAAGACAGATTAGGTGCAGCTAAACTAGTAAAGTGGAGTGGGGAAAATCCACAATATATCATAAAAATAAAGAGGCAGAGAATTTCCATGAGAGTATGAGATAAGAAAGGCTAATATCTAGCCAGCAGCATTTCTTGAGGAGGTAGAAAGAATGAGGGAGCTGCTGCATGGAGGACCGTGGCTGCTGTTGTTTTCTTGGGGTTGAAGAAGATTTCTTGGATACAAGCAGTACAAATCCCACTGTGTCTGATAAACAAAAATAAATCAATACTTTGGAATTGGATGCACTGTAGAGACCAGAATTAATCAATGAGAGACCAGAATGACTTTGAAGCGAAAGTCCACATAGTAGACTGTTCAACAGCAATAATGGAACTACTCAAATGACCAGCAATTGATGAGGGAATAAATAAAATACGATATATCCATACAATGGAGATATTATTGGAGAGTAAAAAGGAATGAAAACAATCAAACTAGAAATTTTCTAAGCCAAATAACAACAACAACAACAATAATAAAACCAATTGAAGCTGAACATGGTTGCACAAGCTTGTAATTTTAAGTAATTGAGAAGTAGAAATTGGGGATCATGGATCAATGCTAGTCTAGACAACAGGAAAGATCTAGTTTACAAGATTTTTTCATTAAATAACAAATACATAAAGCATAAGGGAGCTGGTTGAGTGAATCAAGCGGCAGAGTACCTGTTTAGAAATCACAAGACCTAAGTTCAAACCACAATACTATACACATATATGTGTATATATGCATATATATGTATCCAAACATATACATATATACACATATATATTTGATAGATAAATAGATATGAATGCCTGTCTGCAGACTAGATCAAATGGAAGACAGATAAGGCATATAAACTAGACAAACTGGAAGATAAATTTTAAAATATTAAAAAAACTATGAAAATAATTTTTAAGACATGGTCTGTATAAATAAAATGTGAATCTGAAAGTTGTCATTGTATCTGATTTTATTACCTGGTGTATTGTATGTTTATTTGAATTAGGGAAGGGAAAGGAAACAACAAAATGGTGGGACAAAGGACAAAGGGTGAGCCAATATAACAGCAATACTCACAAGATAGCATGCTGGAAATGAACTCTGCAATTTTGGGAGGCGCTAAAGGGAGGGAAAGTTGGAGAAAAATGTTGGAGGGAGTAACAATGTTCAATAGGAAATGTACCCACTACCTTACATATGTAGCTATAATCCCTCTGTATATCACCCTGACAAAAAATTACATTAAAGGGCCGGGAGTTTGGCCTAGTGGTTAAAGTGCTTGCCTAGCATGCACGAAGACCCGGGTTCGATTCCTCGGTACCACATACATAGAAAAAAAGCTGGAAGTGGTGCTGAGGCTCAAGTGGCAGAGCTCTAGCCTTGAGAAAGTCCAAGGACAGTGCTCAGGCCCTGAGCTCAAGCCCAGGACTGGCAAAAAAAAATTACATTAAAAAATGCAAGTAGGATGATAAGCAAAGAAGAAGAAAGAAGAGCAAGAAGAAGAAGGAGGAGGAGGAGGAGGAGGAGAAGGAGGAGGAGGAGGAGGAGGAGGAGGAGGAGGAGGAGGAGAAGAAGAAGAAGAAGAAGAAGAAGAAGAAGAAGAAGAAGGAGGAGGAGGAGGAGGAGGAGGAGAAGGAGAAGGAGAAGGAGAAGGAGAAGGAGAAGGAGAAGGAGAAGAAGGAGGAGGAGGAGGAGGAGGAGGAGGAGGAGGAAGAAGTGGTGCTATCTAAAGACATAGGACACATATTCAATAAAGTAATAGGAGGAAAGTATCCAAATCTCAGAAAAGAGAAGACCACCCAGGTATAGGAGGCTTCTAGGACAGCTAACAAACCAGACGAAAATGAAACCTCCCCATGACATGTAGTTAAGGACCTAAAAAGAGAGACTAAGGAAAAGTACTGAAAGCTGAGATAAATGTCAATTCATTTACAATGGAAAATCCATCAGAATAATATCAGATTTCTCAGCAGTAAGCTTAAAAAGAGGAAGTTTGGAATGACATATTCCAGAGCTGAGATTTAATAACTGTGAACCCAGAATACTCAATAAAGCTAATATTCATAACCAAAGAACAAATAAAAGCATTCAGTGACTTTAAAAAAGAAAGTTAGCAATATTTGACTAGTAAATCAGCACTACAGAAGATACTGAAAAGAATCTAGCATATAGAAGAGAAAGATCATTAAAATGTAAAACCTAGAGAAAACAAATCCCACTGGATGAATATATATGCAAATGAGTATAAAATAATCTAACATTTGCACAGCAACAAACTAATCACATACCTTTCAATTTTAATATTCAATGCTCATGTCAATTCTTCAGTCAAAAGTCATAGGATGCAAGGCAGATTACAAAGTAAGACACAACTACCTGTTGGCTATAAAAAGCACATCCTACTGAAGAAAAACAAATATTCCAAGCAAATAGACCCCAAAGCAAGCAGGAGCCTGCCACAATGGACCTCAAATCAAAATTAGTCAAGATTATATGAAGATTAAGTTAGCTTCATCTGAGGGATTCAAGAATGATTTAATTTATTTATTTATTTATTTATGTTTGTGGGTCATGGGGCTTGAACTCAGCCTGGGCATTGTCCCTGAGCTCTTCCGCTCAAGGCTACCACTCTACCCTTGAGCCAGGCCCCACTTCCCATTTTTCTAGAGGTTAATTGGAGATAAGAGTCTCAGGACCTTTTGTGCCTGGGCTGGCTTTGAACCTTGATCCTCAGATCTCAGCCTTCTGAGTAGCTAGGATTACAGGTGTGAGTCATGGTGCCCCCCGGCAGGAATGATTTAATCTTCATAAGTTAATATAAATCAATCAACAAATAGAACTAAATCAATAAATATAAATTAGACACATCACATAAACAGAATCAGATAAGAATCATATAGTCACATGAACTGATTGATTCAAAAAATCCCTTGACAAAATTCAACATCCTTTATAATAACTTTGAACAAATCAGTAATATACCTTCATATAATAAAGACTATACATAATAAGCCTATAGACAGTATCACACTAAACAGGACAAAACCCAAAATCATTTTCTCAAAATTCAGGAATGAGACAAGAATGCCCAATTTATTTTATTCTTGTTCAATATATTACTGGAATTTTAGTAGAGTATTAAGGCAAGAAAAAGAAATAAAAGGTATCCATGTATAAAAGAAATGAGTTAAGCTATTCCTATTTGCAAATGATATGATCCTCTACCCAAAAGGACCTTAAAGATTTTACGCCAAAACTCCTAGGTTTGAAGAACAAACAATTTCAACAATGTAGTAGAATATAGAATCTGTATATAAAATACCTATTGTTTTTCTATACATCAACAATAAACAAGCTCAGAAAGAAATCAGAAGAACAATTTTATTTATACTAGCTTAAGAAAAAACAACCTATGAATAAAATTAATCAAGGAGGTGAAAAAATTTAAGAAGGAAATTGAAGAAGATAATGAGAAGATGGAAAGAACTTTCACATTTGTGGATTGTGAAAATTATTATATTACCAAAGCCAATTGACAGAGTCAATGCAATTCTCCATGAAATTCCCCAAATCCCAACAGGAATATGAAAATCAGTCTTAAAATTCACATTGGAGCACAAAGCACTCTCAAATGACAAAACAATCTTGACGGGGAAGAAAAAACAATGCTGAAAGTATCACAATACCAAATTCCAAATTATACTATAAACTTAGAGCAACAAAAACACAGACATGAAGAACAATGCAACAGAATGGAAAGCCTAGAAATAAATGCACACAGGCAAAGCCATCTGATTTTTTTTTAACAAAAGAACCCTAAATATATGTTGCAAAAAAGAGAGACTTGTCAGCAGATGGTGCGGGGAAAATGGAATATCCATGTAGAGAAGATTGAGAGTGGTCCCTTACCTCCATCCTGTATGAATTCAATTCTATGTACATCAAAGAGCTTAATGTAAGAATCAAAAACTGAATGACTACAAGAAAGATGAGGGGAAACACTGGAATATATTGACCTAGACAATAACTTTCTGAATGGAACTCCTACTGCTCAGAAAATAAGAACAGCGATGAATAAATAGAATTGCATCAAACTTCAAAGCTTTGGGAAAGCGACTAGACTTAGACTGAAGGGAAAGCCCACAGAAGGACTGAAACTCTTCTTAGCCAGCTACACATCTGACCAGGGATTAATAAACAGAATAAACAGGAGCTCCAGAGACCTTTGGGCTCTCCTTACAAAACTCTTCTTCTTACTCAAAGATGACCAAAGTGGGATAAGACTTTGGTAATTTGGGACTGATATTTGGTTTGTTGTTTTAGGCCTGTAAATTCTGCCTCTTACAGAAAATCCTGTGTCACTCAGTAATGGATGAGTTCTGAGAAGTACATTGGAAATGCACTATTGTACAATTGTCCTAGAATGTACTTGCACATGAGAAAGGTTATGACTCATTAGATTACATAATCTTATGGGGTCCTGCGTATGCTTTGTCACTGACCCAGCTGTCATTACGTGATACGTGACTCTACTCTTGGTCTGCAATTCCGTCATTAGAGGCAAGAGGAGAGTGGCTTTTGGGCCCTCCTAGTCTTCCAGTCTAAGGATAACAAACATGTTAACGCACCACGGAGAGAGCAAATCCACATGCTCATAGAACTTGCATCTCCTGGCCAGAACATGTACCTAAAACTTGGGTCAAATCTTCCTACCTCCTTTTAATGCAGAGCATTGGACTTCAGTTCACCTCAGTGAGTTCCTCGCTTTATTCTCTGTGTGTTTATCAGGCTGTACTTCTGAGTTGATAAATGTCCAAATTTGACCTGCAAATGGGTAACAGGGCAGAAAGATAGGACCAACTCCTGTCACAGAATGCACTTTATTTTCTATCAATAGCCCTTTAGCATTCACAGGCTCTTGGGTTTCCTGAGGAATTGAATCATTTTGTAAACAAAATGCTGTCATTTTAAGCCATTAGAATACATTATATGAAGCCTAATGGCCAAAAGAAAGCTAGCAGGGAGTCAGACAAAGCATAGAGTAAATCTTTGGTGCTCTGGCTGCCATAATGAACTGAGCCTTCCCATTATCCACTGTATTAAAAATCTCTGGAACAAAAGCAAATAGTGCTTTCCTTTTCTGAGAAGAAGGAAATAGATCTCAGTTATGGAGATTTAGCAACCTTGACTCCTATTTGACAGTTCGGCAGAATCTAGCTATTTTCAGAGTTAAATATTCTTCTCTTGGATGTTACTCAAAATTTCCCTAGCCCCCCGCCTTTTTTTTTTTTGGTGGATCATGGGGCTTAAACTCTAGGCCTGGGCGCTGTTTTCTAGTGGTTAATTGGAGATAAGAGTCTCATGTTCTTTAGTGCCTGGGCTGGCTTTGAACTGCAATCCTCAGTAGCTAGGATTATAGGCGTGAGCCACTGTACCTGCCTTGCCTTTCTGTTTTTTAGAAGAAGAAAACTTCAGCTCTTTAGTTCTCAACGTAATGCTGATATTTTTCAGCCACTAAAAAAAAAATCTCATTTCTCTCTAAGGGTCATAGAGTTCACCTCACTGAGCCATTACTATTTACTGTAGTATAGCAAGAAAGGTAGAATTGTTAGGCCATTTAACAGATTTGGGAACGGAGGCAAATTTCTGGTGGATGTTGATCTGTCTTTTTCACACGACTTAGTACACTGTTGCTTTTTCTACAATATTCACCCTGTGTTCACTTCTGAGAAGACTTCCAAATTGCATTTTCTTTCTGAATGGGAATCAAGGTAGATGGTTTAGGTAAATCTGGAGGGTGGCTGGCATGTTGCAGCACAAGACATAGTTCAACTCTGCCTCCCATTTGGAAGCATCACAATGTAAAGGATGTTGGTAATTGTCTCGCAATGTCCTCCCAATCTCCACTGCACATGGAGGAAGCCAGGAGAGCCAGGAGAGTCCATTCAGGCCAAGGGCTTGAGCTTTAGTTTCTTGCACAGACCGGCATCTGTCTCCTTATACAGCAACGCAGCTTGCCTTGCCTCAGAGCCCCTTGCATTTTCTGTGCTTTCCAGCCTCACCTACTGGAATATCCAGATGGCTCCCCACGCTGGCTGTGTGGACTGCAGCCCCTGATTCTGGCTCGTGAAAATGCCACCCCCCATAGCACCCCTGGATGTGCTCCCTGGCCCTGAAATAGAGGTTTACTCATGAAAGACCATCATATCCTCAAGGTCTTGTTGAAATTCCAAGGCCACATGACACCAAAATGTCCCCAAATCTCCTGTCTGCCTCTGACACACACAGAAAAGATACCTCTTCACAAGCCCTCTGTTTCCTCAGAGATCAATATTTTTAAGTATCAGGCAGACTGGGATGCCGTTCAACCAAATACTCCCCCCCCCCCCCCCCCCCCGGGAAGCACAGCCTCCTACAGATTCCTCCTGCTGACCCCTGCTCTGAACTGTCCCTTCACTTTCCTTTGTACTCTCAGCCTCTTCTCCACACGGCTGCATCTTCAGTTCAGGTCTCCAGTCCTTAGTCCCCAAGCCCATCATGGAAGACCTGGAGACTGAAAAGACTCTCCAGCCATGAAGCAAAGCTTTAGTAGCCATCCAATGTCATTTCGTCCGGGTGCCCTGGTTCCGTTTTTCACAGGTCTAGTTGAGCTGCATCTTACCTTATCTGCAGCCCGCTCTCATTGTTACCCACTGGTCATCAAGCCTACACACTCCTAATAGAACTAACAAACATCAGTCTCCCCCTGAAGCCTGTGTGGGAGTAGACCTGCGGGACACTGGAGCCCTGCAGAGCGATGTGGGTGTTAGCTGAGATGCTGAGCAAATAAAGAGGCAAGCAGAGCTTTCCCCTGCTCTCTGCTGAGAGGAAATACTGACCAATACTCACGAGCCTCAGAGAAGAGGCTTCAGATTAGATGGATGGCACATGCCCTGATCTTCCATTTCTTGATTCCAGTAAGAGCACCGGATTTTCTTTAAAAGCTTGTTTGTCCCAGTCTCTCTGCTCCCTGGTGCCTGGCGCGAGGATGAATTGTGAGCCTTGTGAATGAGGCTGGGGAAGGAGCAGGTCTAGAACGTCATGTGCTACAGCAGCTGGGGAAGTCAGCAAAGCCGTGTGTGGGATGTGTTTAATTTCACCTCTCTGCCTGACATTTCTCTTGCCTTGTTCCAGTCTTGCAGCAAAAGGCAGAAAAATAGCATGTGCAGACTTGTATAATATTGGTAATCACAGGACGACGCAGGGAGTAGTCTTTGTTCAGCAAATACACACAATCCAGCCTCCAGTGAATCACAGTTGAGGAAAATCACAGCATGTGTCTATGCAGGGGGCTGGAGGGACGTGTCTGCAGGACCTGAGGCTTTTATGCTTCTCTTGGACACTAGAAATAGGTCAGTGGACATTTTTGCTCCGACAAAACTTGGTGCCTTTTCAGAAGAATGAGCCTCCAGGTATGGATAAGAATATTTATATGGCTCTCATAAAAGGAAGAAGTAATCTGTTAGGTTCCCTGAGTGTTGGAAAGCTTACTAGAATTTACAAAGTCTAAAGGCTTTGACAGAAACATGGCCCTGAATAAACTTCATCTCAGACTTCTCCCTCCAAATTAGATCTGCTGTTTGAAGCCATCCAACTTGTGATCATTTGTGACGACAGCCCTAAGAAATTAATATATGAACCATCTTGTATGATAAACTTGTTTTTAATCCATTGTCTAAGATGGTGTTCATTTCTTCAGGATACATTCAGGCTTTGCTTCCAGATTGACATGAATTTGGTGGTGGCTCAGAAAGCTTGCTCTTCCCATTCCCTTGTCTCCCCTGATTTCTGTTCAGTTTGGGAGTACAGGGCAAGAAACACAGACAATCAGATCACAGTTGCCTTTTATTGAACACCTACTTCATCCACGGACAGTGCTAAGTGTTTTATACAACAGATATCACACCTGATTTTTTTCATATATTTTTATTGTAATTAACAGGAGGGTTACATTATGTTCACCAGATAGAAGGTGCATTAATTCACAAACATTGATACCCTTTCTTGTGACTTGGTCCCCATTCCCCTCCCCCAACCCTCGCCCCTCATCTTGTTTTTTCCCTTCCCTATCCTATTTCAAATGACCAAATAAGCTTATATACAATATATCAGATAACAAGGTGAAATACTGTAACACTATGAGATAACCACGGGACAGCAAAAGAGATGAGAGATAACATAGTACATTAAGGACAATAATCACTCATTATATGGCTTTTGTTTCTATATCCTGGAGGTCCTTTCATTTAGTGTCGTACTATATGGCCTTATGTGTCTAGGTTTTGTTCTATTGTAAATCTCTGCTAGGAGAGCCCAGGTTTCTCCTTATTATGGCAAATGAGGGAAACCCTTGAGCCTATGTTCCTTTGAGTCTGGCTTACTTCACTTAATATGATTTTTTATAAGTCTTTCCATTTCCTTACAAATGGGGCTATGTCGTTCTTTCTGACAGCAGCATAGAATTTTATTGTGTACAAATACCACAACTTGTTGATCCACTCATCAACTGAGGGACATCTGGGCTGGTTCCATATCTTTGCTATGATAAATAGTGCTGCAATGAACATCATTGTGCTAGTGGATTTAGTCTGTCCTTGTTTCTGGATGATGGGGTAAATGCCAAGTAGTGGAATTGCTGGGTCATAGGGGAACTCTATGTTTAGTCTTTTGAGGAACTGCCATACTGCTTTCCATGGTGGTTGAATGAGTTTGCACTCCGACCAACAGTGTAGTAGTGATCCCTCCTGGCCACATCCCCTCCAGCATCTGTTGTTATTAGATTTCTTGATCCTGGCCATTCTAACTGGAATGAGGTGGAATCTTAGAGTTGTTTTGATTTCACACCTGATTTTTACAAATTAAGGTGCTAAAGTTCAAAGAGGCTAGAAGATTTTCTAGTTAAGACCACATAGCTACTATGTGGTACAGAATGCACAATCCTAGCGTCTTAGACTCTAAAATCTACTCAGTGTTAATATTTATATTAATATTAATATCCTCTCTTTCTCTTTCGTTCCTTTCTTATTCATCTGTGAATTAAAGGAACTAGTCTAGAAAAGCATTTCTCTAACTACTCTGGGGGAAGGAGTTCTAGGCACAGCCTAGAGACTAATTTCTCTCTTGGGCCATGACTACTTCATGCTGAGAGGCAGCTGAAGGATGGAGACTAGGTAAAGGTGTGTGGCCAGTCAACCAACCAGCATTTAACTCACAACACAGAAAAGACAAGCTTAATTTTTTCCACTGCTTGCAGCATAACTTTTCTTCCTTTCCCCTGTTCCCTTATCATTCTTCTCTTCTTAAACATACCACTCTCAAGTTTTTTTTTTTTTTCATGACAATCTTGGGGCTTGAACTCAGGGTCTAGTTGCTGTCCCTGAGCTTTCTGTTCAAGTCTAGTGCTTTATCACTTGAGCCACACAGCTCTGCTTCTAGGTTTTTTTGGTGTTTAGAGATAAGAGTCTCATGGATTTTCTTGCCTGCACTGGCTTTGAACCATGATTCTCAGATCTCTTCCTCCTGAGTAGATAGGATTACAGATGTGAGTCACTGACACCCTTCACTTTTTATATTAATCTTTAAAAAATACCCCCTTCCTCTTTTTCTTGATCTTTCTTTTCCTCCTCCTCCTCCTCCTCCTCTTCCTCCTCCTCTTCCTCCTCTTCCTCCTCCTCCTCCTCTTCCTCCTCTTCCTCCTCCTCCTCCTCTTCCTCCTTCTCCTCCTCCTCCTCCTCCTCCTCCTCATCCTGTTCCTCCTCCTCATCTTCCTCCTCCTCATCTTCTTCCTCCTCCTCCTCCTCCTCATCCTGCTCCTCCTCCTCATCTTCTTCCTCCTCCTCCTCCTCCTCATCTTCTTCCTCCTCCTCCTTTTCCTTCTTTTTGCCAGTCCTAGGGCTTGAACTAAGGGCCTGGACACTGTCCCTGAGTTTCTTTTGCTGAATGCTAGCACTTTACCACTTGAGCCCCAGTGCCACTACTGGCCTTTTCTGTTTATGTGATACTGAGAAATGGAACCCAGGGCTTCATGCATGTTAAGCAAATATTCTCCTACTAGGCCACATTCCCAGCTCCTTCTATCATCTTTGTATTCCATCCTTACTTAGTTGCCTGAAATCTGACTTTCAATTAGAGAAGTAAGCTTAGGAAGCATGAAAACCATGAGTATGAAATTACTGAGAGCTGAAATAACAAGAAACATCGGTGAACACACCAGAATAAGTAATTTCCATCCAGATCCCATTACTCACAATGTGTACATGTTAAAAAAAAAGTACCCGATGCAATCTTGAAAATTGTGTCAAAATGTGTGAGCAAGATATGTGTTAATTTGCATGTAATGTGATAATTTATAACTCAGTGACATTTTAGTTGCTGAGAAGAAAAATTTCTTTGGGATGACATCTTTCCTAGAAAGATTCCCCAAAGATGAATGATGATGTACTCCACCCCTGCTCACACTAGCAGTGAGTTGAAGTTGTGTTTTCATATCAACAGAGCAGTCAAGCAGCTTTGGTTCTCTTACATGGAAAGTTCGTAACTGTAATCAGTTTGCTCTCAGACAAAGAGACCATGACAGAAAATTGAATGGTGTTTCCATAGTACATTCTTTTAAAAAGAATATACTTAATTGTTATAGTAAAGGTGATGTATAGTCAGATAATGAGTACATTTCTTTCTGGACCATGTCATACCTTCCCGTCCTCTCTCCCAGGTTTTACCTCCCATCCCCATGCATTTTCAACATAGTAGTTAGTGAGTTCCACTGTTATATTTGTTTAACCTATGTTCTGCCTTTTCTGTGCCCCACTGTACCTTCCCAAAGACAAAGAAACAAACAAGATAAAAGGAAAAGACAAGAAAAATACCCCCCAGCAACAACAAAAATCTTGTTTCTGTTTCTTGATGATTATTTTATATGTTCATATGCACATAGCTATTGAATCTTTGTGATTCGCCCTGTGAATAGCCTCTCTGGGTCTCACTCTGTGACCATCTAGAGAGCTGTATAAGTTCTCATGTCTCAGTGCTCTTTTTTTTGTGTGTGTGTGTGGGTCATGAGGCTTGAACTCGGCCTGTCAGCTCAAGGCTACCACCCTACCCCTGGGTCTGGGTGTTGTCCCTGAGCTCTTCAGCTCAAGGCTACTCTCCTACCCTTGAGCCAAGCCCTACTTCCCATTTTCTAGAGGCTAATTGGAGATGAGAGTCTCAGGTCTTTTTTGTGCCCAGGCTGGCTTTGAACCTTGATCCTCAGATCTCAGCCTCCTGAGTAGCTAGGATTACAGGCATGAACCATCGTGCCTGGCCCAGTGGGTTTTTTTTTTTTAACCATCCAGTGTGTTTACTTGGTAGGTTTATAGGTACATTCTTGTAACCACAAATGAAGGAAGCCATGGAGCACAACACAAGAAGCCATGGCTTTGACTCTAGGATGTAGGTAGAGGGAAAATATGTTTTCTAAACAAATTAGAGTCAATCTATTACATGGACTTCCTGTGTTTATGTCAATTTACCAGAATCCTGCAGTGCCGTCAATATTTGCCTTTATACAATTACAAAGCTGCTTGATTCTACCTTCTCTGTGAGAGAACAATGATTTAATGCTCTAGAGTTTCAAATATTAGAAAATTATCATCAGAACTTTTGTTTTCTAAAATGCCATTCTCCGAAAGTACTTTTGGTTTAACTAGTATTGTCATTCCTTTGCTATCTATCATTACCAATCACCTGTAGTATTAGTTTTGCCCTTCAAATACTCTGTCTATTCCAATTAAACTCATGGCAAAGGTTCCATAGATAGCAGGTAATTGAAAATATCCTCCTTGAAATCACTCTTGCAGAGGGCTGAATTTCTTGCCATGCACTGAGCTTGTCCTGACTGCCACATGTGCTGTCTGCCATCTGCCCTTGTCTCCTGGTGACAGCCCCTCTCTCTGCTTGTACACATAGGGGAGGGGCACCTGGTCACCACAGAGGCCCCCGCTTGTAGGCAGGTCTGCCTGTATGGTGAGGAACACAGCCTCCTTTCACAGATAACTTACACAATGATCTCTTATGCCAATATTACTATTATGATTTGAGACCCTCCCACCCAAATCTATGACGGTGAAAAGATTTATAGATTTATACATTCTTCCCATTTTAGACGATATCCTTTGAGGTTATTTTTCTTTTTATTTGTCTTCCTAGGTGTCTGAATTAGTGCTTGCTCAGTAATCTGCTGTGTATTTACCACACAGTTGACAGGACAAAAACACCTCAATCCCAGTCTCCTCGCTGTGAGGAGGGGGGTTATTTTCATTAAAAGCTACCTGCTGCTTGTAAAGTTATTGCAAGGCTATCTTGAACTCTTTATATCAGTTCCATTAATGAATTTAAATGGGAAGAATTCCAATTTCCTGACTGCAGGGAGAGCCCCAGTGTCACCAGGCAATGCTTAGTATTGTAACATCAGCCAACTGTCTCTCTGGCAGCAGCAAGAGCAGGGTCTCTTGTTTACTATGCCTCCTGGCAAGAAATGGGATGTTGTTAAAATTCCCACCAGTGGTGGGTTGAGAGGCTGCATCACCACAAGGGGCTGCTCCAATGAGTTGGTTATCCGAGGTATTTACCCTGTGCAGACATGGTGGTTAGCAACTTGGGTATAGATGGCTAAGCAACACTGCGAAAAGATGAGTGACAAAGAACTGAAAGCCAGTGCCGACATCAGCAAGTCTCACTTGATGGTATGCACAGAAGTTTGCATTACTCCCACCATGATGGCAGAGAGAATTGCTATGCTCAGAACTTAGGGGTGTGGTGATGAAATGATTCTTTCCTTCCTTTGATTAGAGAATGTCTTATTTGTGTCCTTTTTTTTTTTTGCCAGTCCTGGGCTTGAGCTCAGGGCCTGAACACTGTCCTTGGACTTTCTCAAGGCTAGAGCTCTACCACTTGAGCCTCAGCACCACTCCCAGCTTTTTCTATGTATGTGGTACTGAGGAATTGAACCTGGGTCTTTGTGCATGCTAGGCAAGCACTTTAACCACTAGGCCAAACTCTCAGCTCCTTTTTTTTTCAGTGTGAAATATAGCCTTGATTTTCCATTGAAAGTTTACTTCTTATTTATTATATGTGAAAGCCCTTTTCCAAGCTCCAAATATTGGTACTGTTTTTAACATGCTATGGCAGCACCTATGAGAGTTAAAAAAGTGTATCCAATGAAATAGAAAGTAGAATAGATGTGGGGGAGAGAGAACTAGGACTTCAGCTCATGGCCAGAGTGCTGTTCTTGAGCTTTTTTGCTTAGAGCTAGTATTCTACTACTTGAGCCACAGGTATACTTTTGGCAAACTGGGCTGGCTTTGAACTGCAATTCTCAGTCTCAACCTTCTGAGCAGCTAGGATTACAGGCATGAGCCTCTGTTGCCCAGCCAGAAAGGATTACTTAACCTTGGAAATGTAGGTTGGTTGGTTTCCACGTTTACCACATAATGTCTTCATAAAAATTTGTGACTTGGCTAAAGAGCAGGTGACACAGCAAGTTTGAGGTATTTCAAGATACTGGCGAAGAAATGGAAACAGAACTGATAATATAAGAAGCTCTGAGGTTAACACTGTGTATAAATTACATTTTGAAAGGCTGATGGATTTTTTTATGGAGAACTTATTGCGTGTTATGTATGCTAATTCATGTTAATACATATGTTGCACAGATTACTTAAAATTATGTTTAATCAAGTGCTGGCAGGTGGGGGAGATATAAATTAGTACAGCCATTATAAAAAGGCATATGTAGGTTCCTCAAAAAACTAAAAATAGATATACCTTATGATCCAGTGATTCCAAGACTGAGTGTGTATCCAAAGGAAAGGAAATATCAAAAGAGAATGTACATTGTCATGTGTGCTACTGCACCATTCACAATAGCAGGAATACGGAGACAACCTAAAGGTCCATCAGTGAATGAATGGGAAAAAATGTGATTTTCATACATCATGAGAAATTACTCAGTCATAAAAAAGAATGAAATTCTGTTATCTGTAGCCACATGTTTGCACTGGAGAGCTTAAGTGAGATGAATCAGCTACAGAAAGACAAATAGTGTGTGGTTTCACTTTTATGTGGACAGTTGTTCTCACAGAAGCAGAGAGAAACAGTAGCTACCAGAGCCTGGGAAGGTTGGAGACAAAAAGAGCATGGATAAGGAGAAGATGGTTAATGAGTACAGAAATGCAGTTAGATAAGAGAACTAGCCAGGGACCCGGGCTTATGCCTGTATCACTAGCTACCCAAGAGGCTAAGATCTGAAGATCAGGGTTTGAAGCACAGGCAAGAAAGTCTGAAACTCTTATCATCAATTAATAACCAAAAAGCTGGAAGTGGAGCTGTGCCTCAAATGGTAGAGTACTAGCCCTGAGCAAAGACAAGAAGACAGGTCCTATCAAAGGAAGCTCGGTAACAGAGGAACAGAAAAATCCTCAATACATTTTGGAATTGCTCAGCCTTGTAAGACTCAGAACCCTTGGGGACACAGAGCATAGATGGCCTGCAGACACAGCTCACTCTCCTTGAACTCCTGGCCTGATGGATACAGATCTTCAAACACAGGGTCAGAACCTCCTGTTTCTCTAGTAGAGTTGGAGAAGGGATTTGCTTATCTAACATTAGATTTTACCATTGGAAATTCTATTTGCCTTTAAAACTAGCAATACAACATCACTCATCTGCTTTGAACTCTTGAAGAGAGAAGTAAAAACAGAGCAGGGAAAATAAGTTGGGACTTTCTAGAGAGCATTCAGCTATTTCTAAATATAGCTTTGAAAGATTCAGCATGGAGAAGTCTGATTGCTAAATGTTGGGCTACATATGCGTTTTGTTGCCCTTAGAATGTTGGCCTTCGCTCTACAAATGTGTCTTCCTATTATCCCCAATCTAGGGCTTTTCACAGATGGCAATGTTCAAATCAATTTCAAAGTGAATGTCTCAGCTTTCAAAAAATAAAACATGAAATAGCATGTATGGGAAATCTGACCCCATTTCATTTCGTTCACTATTTTGTTAAGCTTATTTTTAGGATATATTATCAATCTGGATATTTTCACAGATTTTTTTTATCAGTTCAGCCTGTTCTGAATCATTACCAGTCTGGTTGCTATGTGATTTAAAAAAATTCATTTCCAAACAAAAAGTAACCTTTCAGTAACAATGCATGTACAGTCTCTGGAGCTATTTTCAGTGGTATAAGCTAAGGGTGCTTCAGCTACCAATTGTCTTTAATCTTCACTGTTATTAGATCAGGATTTGTGTCCTTGGGGACAGAGGATTTTTAATTGAAACCCAAACCCCACAGCACAAATAAAACAATTATGTGATATGACAATCAGAAGGTTATTTAAAGGAAGATCAGAAGAATCAGTTGAAGAAACTTAATAAGTCCTGGCCTCCATTTAGAAATAGGAAACTGGAAGAAGACAAAATAATAAAACATGATCATTTAAAATGAATATACTCCATTCAAGGTCCTATCTAGTAAGGAATTCCCATGTGGTAACTCAATCCTCATTACCCTGTGGGTTGAGGTTATTGCAATGCCTGTTTTACATATGAGAAGGAATGAAGGATACAGAAGTTAAATATTTTGTTGTCACAGTCACCACAAGTAGCTGAAGCTGATTTTGGCCCCCAGTCATCTAGTGCTGGAGTATAAATGAAGTCATTTATTCAAAGGTTATTAAAATATTTAGGTGGGGCTATTTATTAGGTTTATGACCTCTGTTTCAACTCATCTTTGGATAAAGTTTCAGCACACCCCAAGGACTTATTTTGATATGTCTGATCACTTCCAGTGTGTCCATCTGGTCATCTCTCTGCTTTAGCACATTAGCTCCCCTGTCCTGCCAGCCCAATTGCAACACTTGAGGACAGGGACACTTAGGGACCTTACACACACCTGCATGTGCCTGCAGACCCAGCCTCGGACAGCATTAGTAAGATGAGCCAGTCTTCCAGCTCTTGGCCAGGTCTACAACACACAACGGGCTCCCCCACCCCACTAGCATTCTCCCTCCAGCCTCCTGAATCCCGAATTCCCCATGGAGTCACTGCAGTGTGTGAAGAAGGTTCCAGAAGTAAAGCCCAAATCACACCCTTTCTGTCCTGCAGCCGTTTGTCATTGTTGTTATCACTGAAAATGGGGTGCATCTGAGATGGGGAATGGGGTGACAAACACAGCTGCTGTAATAAGGCGAGAATGTATAGAATATACAGAAGCCATTCTTTGCAGGTTCGAATCTTGGAGTCTTCATTAAAAGGCCAGTGGACTGCAAGGCAATCTCCATGTTTGGATCCCGTGTCTTGTCTTGTCTTGTCTCCTGGCTGTTCTCTGGTCACCGTGGCATGGCATCCTGGTGCCTAAGCTGGTTCAAGCCTAAAAAGGATTGGGGTGGGGGGTGGTGAGCCGGGTCACAGGAAGCTCCCAGTCCCAGGTACTGGACTGACAGGTCTGGAAACCTATCAGCCAAGTGCCCACCCCTGTCTCCAGGGATGCAGGTCCCACCCATCTCCTGGGGGAGGGGCCTTCACCTTCCCCCACCAGGAAGACAAGAGCCCAGGGCTTAAAGCTGCACAAGTAAGGCTAGTTTTGTTATAAGCAGAGCCCTCCCTGCTTACCTCGAGGCCAGGTATCTTCATTTAATGAATAGCCTCTAACCCCTAGGCTTTCCAGCACTGGCTGGAGAATTCCCTCCCCCCAGCCAGAGGCGCCAGGATGGCTGAGAAGCCCCCAGCATCTGGGCAGGCACTGGCATGGCTGTGACTCAGTTTCCTTACTAAGGTTAGCCACCTTACTTCACTACCATCTTTCTGATGTCCCTGAAGTTCCTCCTCAGGCCAACCTATGTCCAAACGCTTAGCTCTGATGACTGTAAGATCTCTTCCCTCTTTGTGTCTACCTCTGGGTGAGGGTGGGGGAGGGAGGGACAGAGAGTCCCTTCCTTCCTTCCTTCCTTCCTTCCTTCCTTCCTTCCTTCCTTCCTTCCTTCCTTCCTTCCTTCCTTCCTTCCTTCCTTCCTTCCTTCCTTCCTTCCTTCCTTCCTTCCTTCTTTCCTGGTAGGGAGTAAGGAATATTAAAGACTAGAACAGGAGCCAGGAGTTTGGCCTAGCGGTAGAGTGCTCAGCTAGCATGCATGAAGACAGGGGTTCAATTCCATGGTACCACATATATAGAAAAAAAAAAGCTGGAAGTGGTGCTGAGGCTCAAGTGGTAGAGCTCTAGCCTTGAGAAAGCCCAAGGACAGTGATCAAACCCTGAGTTCAAGCCAGGACTGGAAAAAAAAAAAAAGACGGACAGGCTGAATGATGAGAAGAGCATGTAGCTTAGAATGCTTTCTACCATCACATCTATGTGATAAATACATCCATCTTAAATGTACCGAGTTGCACTTGGACCTTGGTAGACTGGAGGTTACTTTTGTCATTGTGTACTGGCTTCCTACTCCATACAAAATAAAAGCTGTGTTTCATCCTGGTGGTTAAAGACAGTACAATCCAGGCTGGATGGGATTTACTTTCTTCTGTTGTGATCTTAGAAGTAATTAAAGCATTTTCATAAGGCCCTAAGAATTAAGCTTTCTTTGCCTAATGAACAGAAAGTATAACAAATGTGTAACTTATATAGTAAAGTGATCAGACCTTAATTCAGGAGACTTTTACATAAGCAGATGTTGTTTAATCAAAACTGGATTGGAGGTGTAGATCAAGTGGTAAGAGTGCTAGCTTTGAGTGAAAAAGCCAAGTGAGAACATAAGGCCCTGAGTTCAAATCCCAGTACTGCACACACACACACACACACACACACACACACACACACACACACACCTCAGAAAAAGACAAGTGACATTTCAAGCACTATCACCCTGCATTCTGGTCCGTCCTACCTCTATTGAATAGATTACTCTTGCCTCTCTACAATTTTCTTAAGTGGAATTATATAGGATACACAGTTAGGTCGTTTCTTTTTTTTTCCCATACAGTATCTGATTTACCCATATAGTTACTTTTAATGTAAGCTCTTTTGTGTTTTTAAATTTCTAGATTACATGAATTGTTATATGAATATACCACACTTTGTGTATTTATGCTATTATTAATGGGATAGGTGAGAGTTTACTATGGAAAATCCTGCTCTGATCATTTTGTGCATGCTTATTTTTCTTGTGGATATATATTTGTATTCATATAAATATATCTATAAAACATTACATGTAACTATAACTATATATGGTAAAATTGTAAGCATGAATGCTATTCCAGTACTCTGCTCAGTAGTCCAGGCCACACAAGACACTAAGAAGTTCCACACTGGCCTTTGACCTTCTTTACCCTGTCCTTCATGCTTGCAAGGATGCTTACAACCAAAATGACTGCATTCCTTTGTACATGACCTTGAGCTCTTGAGAAGAAGTACACCTCGGAAATCTTGCAAATAAATAATAAATAAGCAGTGTTTACAGCAAAAGGCACATGATTCCTAGCTTCCTCTGTAGGGAACATAAAGAGCTTGGCAGAAATGGGAACAGTTTTCTAAATGTGGAGGAAAACACTAAACTGTCCTGATATTTCCTTATCAGTAATGGATTCTATTAAATTAGAGTTCTACAGGGCTATCTGGTATAGCTTATTGCGAAACTTGAAGCAGAATAAAATATTTAGACATATACAGTTTCTGCTCTGTATAGTTTCTGCTCTGTTTTTCTCTAGACCTAATGCTACTTTAAAACCAGTCTTTTTAAAAAATACAGAATCTTTGAAACTTCGGCAAAGTAGCAGGATATAAAATTAACCCTCAAAAACTAACTGCTTTCCTGTATTCCAACAAGGAGAAGAGTGAGGCAGAAATCAGGAAAGCAACTCTTTTTTTTTCCCCAGTCCTGGCTTGAGCTCAGGGCCTGAGCACTGTCCTTGGACTTTCTCAAGGCTAGTGCTCTACCACTTGAGCCTCAGCACCACTTCCAGCTTTTTTTCTATGCACCGAGGAATTGACCCTGGGTCTTCGTGCATGCTAGGCAAGCACTCTACCACTAGGTTAAACTCCCAGCCCAAAGCAACTCCTTTTGCAATAACCTCAAAGAAAATAAAATACTTAGGAATTAACTGAGAATGTAAAAGACCTTTATGATGAAAACTTTAAAAACCTGAAAAAGGAAATCAAAGCAGAACCGCAGAAGTCGAAAAACCTCCCATGCTCCTGGATTGGAAGAAATTAACATCATGAAAATGGCGATCCTGCCAAGGGCTAACTACAAATTCAATGCAATACTTACCAATATCCCAATTTCATTCTTTAAGGAAATAAAGGAAGTGATCCAAAAATTCATATGGAGTAACAAAAGACCCTGTATAGCAAAAACAATCCTTAGCAGAAAGAATAGTGCTGGAGGATTTCAATACCAGACTTGAGACTCTGTTACAGAGCTATAGTAACTAAAACAGCTTGGTACTGGCACAAGAACAGGCCTGAGACCAATAGAACAGAACTGAAGACCCAGAATTCAACTGGCAGACCTATTTATGGCCATCTAATCTTTGATAAGGGAGACAAAAAAATATAATGGAAGAAAGACAGCCTCTTCAATAAGTGGTGCTGGCAGAACTGGTTAAGCACCTGCAAAACACTAAAGTTGGATCCTTCTGTGTTACCCTGCACCAGGATTAACTCCAAATGGATCAAAGACCTTGAGGTAAAAGCTGATACACTGAAAACCTTACAAGAAGGAATAGGAGATACACTAGGTCTCCTTAGCACAGGTAGAAACTTAATAAGGACCCAGAAACACAACAATTCAAAGACAGTTTGGAAAAAAAGGGACTGCATTAAACTGCAGAGCTTCTGTATGGCAAATGACATAGCTAGCAAGTTAAATAGAAAGCCCACAGAGTGAGAGAAGAGCGTCACTAACCATACAACAGACAAGAGTCTCATATCTAAAATATATCTATAGCTAAAAAAATTGAATCTCTCCAAAACTAATTTTCAAAGAAATAACCATCCTATTAAAAGATGGGCCAAAGACTTAAAGAGAGACTTCTCTGAAGAAGAAATAAAAATGGCTTATAGACACATGAAGAAATGCTCAACATCTCTGGCTATAAAAGAAATGCAAATCAAAACAACTTTGAGATTTCACCTCACTCCAGTTAGAATGGCCATGATCAAGAAATCTAATAAAAACAGATGCTGGAGGGGATGTGGCCAGGAGGGATCACTACTGCACTATTGGTGGGAGTACAAACTCATTCAACCACTATGGAAAGCAGTATGGCAGCTCCTCAAAAGACTAAACATAGAGCTCCCCTATGACCCAGCAATTCCACTACTTGGCATTTACCCAACCATCCAGAAACAAGGACATACTAAATCCACTAGCACAACGATGTTCATTGCAGCACTATTTACCATAGCAAAGACATGGAACCAACCCAGATGCCCTTCAGCAGATGATTGAATCAACAAGATGTGGTATTATACACAATGGAATTCTATGCTGCCATCAGAAGGAACGACATAGCCCCATTTGTAAGGAAATGGAAATACTTGGAAGAAAACATATTAAGTGAAGTAAGCCAGACCCAAAGGAACATAGGGTTTCCCTCATTTGTAATAATTAGTACAAAACTTGTATTCTCCTAGCAGAGGATTATAATAGCTCAAAACCTAGATGCCTAAGGCCATATAGGATGAGGTTAAATGAAAGGACCTCCGGGATATGGAAACAAGAGCCATATAATGTGTGTTGTTCTTAATGTATTATGTTATTTCTCATCTCTTTTGTTGTCCCTTGGTTATTCTCATATTGTTACAGTATCTTACCTTGCTATCTGGTATATTGTATATGCATTTATTTGTTTATTTGAGATAGGAAAAAGAATGGGGGAAAACAAGATGAGGGGAGGGATTGGGGGGGATGAGGACAAAAACATGAGAAGGCATATCAATGTGTGTGAAGTAATGCACCTTCTGTCTGGCGAGTATAACTGCAACTGTCCTATTAATTATAATAAAAAATAAAAAATACACACTCTTGTAACAAAATAAATTTATCATAATTATAATTAATTAAATAATATAAAATTTGACAACAAAGTACTTTTCACAGAACGTTAAGCTTTTCTTACATTTATAGAAAATATAAACATTGTATATCATGTATATATATATGTCACAGATATATGCTAGAAATATAGATAGATAGATGATGGCTAGCTAGCTAGCTAGAAGCTTTGTGAGTTTCCTATATTGGTGGATGATATAACCTTAAATAATTCTCTAATAAGAATTCTTTGGACCAGATATGGAGTCTTTGCTTTAAATCCTGAACTATACAAACTCTTGCTATTTCAGTATTTGTATCACCTAAGGGTCCTTGAGTGAGTGACAGAAATCAACAAGGCTTCACTTTACCAACAGAGGAACTTGTTAGGCCAACTGGAGAGCCATCATCAAACACTCTGGCTTCCGGAAGAACAAGAACCAAGAACAAGAACGGGAGCTAGTGAGGAAGTTGAGAGTTTTCAGTTGTGCTGGGATGCTGTTTGGGGGGAGTCCTTCACTGGTGATGATGGTGGGACTGGAGTGTGGATTAGGCAGGCTAGGGGGTGGGGGTGGGGGGGATAGGGTTTATTCTATAAAAAGAAGTGAGAAATGTTGAGACCCACAACACAAGATCAAAGGTCAAAAATGGTCTATAATATTGCCCGATTTTAAACGGGAGGAAAGAAGCTATGTATGTTCAGATGTATGCCAAAGCACATGTCTTCGCGCTAAAACTGGAACTCAAGCCATTCTACTCTCCAGACACCTTATTTTCTTCCTCTGTTGATGGCGCTCTAGTCTATGGATGACATTCTCTTCCCAGATGCTGCACAGCCTGATGCGTTCTCCCATGTTTTCAGCTCTTGGCTGAATGAGTCAGCCAGCACCGCCATCCCTGACCTCCTTCCAAGCACTTCTGCTTATTCCTTTTGTCTGTCTCAGCCTTTGATTTCCTTTGCAGTTGTCTTTCCCGTGGAAACACCTAGAGGAATTGATAAGCGGGATGGATGGGGAAGTGCTATAAACACAGAAGCAATCAACACACAGAAAAGAAATAGGAGACTGCTTCAGTGGTCACTGTGGGCACAGGAATGGTGGTGCATCAGTAGTGTTCTTCCTCCCCTCCCCTCCCCTCCCCTCCCTTTCTCTCCTCTCTCCTTCCTCCCCTTTCTTGTTCTCCTTTCTCTTCTCTAGTTATTTTTCTGATTCCAAAAATAACAGTTCCAAAGAACCCAGCTCTAGGCACTGCCACCAATAACAGAAACCCAAGGCTAGCTACACAGAGAGGAAAGGGTAATTTTAAATTTAAAATTAGAAGTCTAGACTTATTTCTAGAGTTAATAGTTGTGGATGACCAATGCTCAAGCTAAAGCTCATTTCTTACCCAATAGGAAGTGTGAGGGTGTGGCTTAGTAGATTACAAACAAAAAAGTTTCTAGACTCACCAGTTAAGAGAAAAATGCGATTGTTTCTAAAATACACCCTACACAGTTTTCAGAATGCCAACATTTTCTCGTACTGTTAATTCAAATATTGTTAATACTATTTTTAAATTGTTGAAAGAATTGTTATTTAATCAAAACTATCCCAATTTGAGCTCAGGGTTTTAACTTATGTTCGTAGAAAAGATATTTGTCAGGTACTCGGTACAAGGAGCAGCTTATGAAAGTTACTTAGTGAATGTTTGCCATTCCTTTTGTGAAACTGAGTCAACTTGAGTTAATGGTTGTCCAAACACTCATAGACCTTACTATTCTTATCCAGTCAGCATTTCTTGAATATCTTTCAGGCAGGGTCAGGTACTATTCTCCTTTCTCAATTCCTTTCCTATTTCCTGCATCACTACCTTGCACATCAAAATGGCCCCTACACCACCTGCAGCCCCTCAGTCTTAGTCTTGGGTCCCGGTCCAGACCTCCTGAATCAGAATCAGATCTCAAAGTAATTTGTGTACATGCTGCAACTGGAGATAAGTTGACTTGTGTTATTCATTCTCTTTCCCTCGATCTACTTGTCCTTTCGTGTCTTGTAAAGGCACACCCTTTATGAAGGCACACATGCATGCACCTGTTCCTTCTCTGTGTGTTACGGAATGCCGACCATGTGCTGCGTCCAGGAACCTCCTCTAATGAGCACGCATTGAGCTGTGCTCTCTGGGACTCTTTGTTCCCTGGTCCTCTCAGTGCCATGGATTTATTATGGGATGCTGGCCTTGCTGTGGGCATGGAACCTGGCATAGTTCTCCTTACCGCCCCATGTACTAGTGGCCCTGCCCATGTTTCCAGCTCATCACACAGTGCTTGTGGGATTGAATAGTTCTACTGCTGTTGGTAGAACCAGTGGTTGGGTCAGAACCCCAGTAGTGGTTTGTGAAGTGAAAGTTCTTCTTGACCCAAGGTGAGTGCCCTCTTTTTCGCAGACGCTGCTACCTTTCAGAGTCACCATTATTTCATTCACTCAAGGGAGCTGCCTCGGCCGGTGATACAATCCCAAGGGCTGGGTGAGGACATTCTGTAAATAAAATATTATTATTCCAAAGTAATAGAAAGAACCAGTGGATGAAACAGAGCGACTGTGTCCGTCAATGGGAAAGTGGAAGAACCTATTAAAATCTGGGCAGGCCGGACGCAGTGGCTTACACTTGTAAGCCTAGCTACTCAGGAGGTTGAGATCTGAGGATCAAGGTTCAAAGCCAGCCCGGGCACTAAAATGTCTGTGGCTCTTCAATTAATCACCAGAAAAAACTGGAAGTGGCACTGTGGCTACTGTAGTAGCCTTGAGCTGAAGAGCTAAGGGACTGTGCCCAGGAGCAGAGTTCAAGTCCCATAATCACTCTCCCCCACCCCCAGCCCCCCAAAAAAATCTGGGCAGTAGAGCCAGTTTGCCTGAGTCCTCCTTTTGGCCCAGCCCAGTAGGATGTACAAAATCCTGGGCAAGTTGTTCAGTTTCCTAGGCTACACTTTCAAAGTGGGACTCACGCAGGTCCCTCCCTTGTGAGAGTCAAACAGTTTACTACTAGTCACCAAGTACTTGGAACAATGCTACATCATGAGCACTGTCTTGCTTCGTGCATGGACACGGCAATTCCTTGAAAACAAATCTCAAATCTCAGTAGCTCATTCTCCTTGGAGGACAGCAGCAGCCTCCAAGCTAATGTTTATCATGTGAGTTCTCTGTCTTACAATAGGCGTGTGCACATCTTTAAGCAGATGTGCAAAGCCTTAAAAATAAGCAAAAGAGAAACAGCTGCTTTGCTTTTGAAAAGAATTGCCAAGCTCACCTAGTGAAATGTAATGGCTGGGTGTTTCCAACCCTAGGAGAACAATGTAATTTGTGTCATTACTGCTACAGAGGATGACTCTTAGTGAGCATTTCATTTGGGTTGCCTAAAAAACGTAGGTTGAACAAAAGAAGCAAAAACAAATACAAACACAGTATCGGAAAAACTCTAATTAAGCGTTGGCAGAAGATTATCCAGTCCTGTCTTGTCTCCATAGAGCAGGATAAAAATAACATTGATACCTGCAAAGTTATTTTTCTCAGCAAATATGTTAATTTTTAAATAATATTTTGTGGGAAGCAGCTTGTGATTCTAGAAAGTGGGAGAATAGTTAGAGAAGGGGAAGGAATGGAAACCAATATTCTAATGTTTCGTGTGCTTTACGTTCACTAGCTCTTTTATTCTTCCCCCAAATCTGTGAAGCCAATGTTTTCCTGCTTTATAAGAGAACACTGAGGCTCAAAGAGCTTAACATAGCCAAGTCAGTAAATATCAGTGTCTGAGAATTTGACTCTGTCTATACATGACTAAAAATTACACTCAGTTCCACCCAGTTCTGTGTGCTTTTAAATGGTAGTTATGGATGCATATTCGAACCTCATCTGTGCAGTTTCTAAAGAAACCAATTATTAAATTGTGAATTTCAGATATTATTTTTCCACATACAAGACATAGATCTTGCTTCAGTGTGGTCTCTGTATATTGGTAGCAATCATGGAGAAAAATGATGATGATGATGATGATGATGATGATGATGATGACAACCATAACAACCACATTCACAAGAATGATGAGGGTGACGAAGGCTAGTAGAGAAAACAGTTCCAAAGGACCTAATGACATCATCTGGGACAGCACGCCTGTTTTCCATGTTAGTACAAGAAATAGGAAGGATTTGGGCCAGAAGTGTGGCTTAGTGGTAGAGTGCTCACCTAGCATGCATGAAGCCCTGGGTTCAATTCCCCAGAACCACATACACGGAAAAAGCCAGAAGTGGTATTGTGGCAGAGTGCTAGCCTTGAGCAAAAAGTGTCCAAGGACTGTGCCTAGGTCCTGAGTTCAAGCCCCAGGACTGGCAAAAAAAAAAAGGCATCTCTTGTGATAAGGTTTTGCAGAATAGAGATGATGGTTAAGCTGTTACCCACTCACATGGAGAAGAGGGAGAGCTTCTAGATAAGCAACTCAGGTCATCTGAGATGGAGCTTAAAAGGGCCTGTTTAATCAGGCATTTATTAATTTCCTGTTACCGCTGCTGTCTAGGTTAAAAAAAAAGTTTCTCCCTATAGAGAAGGTAGGAAACAATTTCATTTTGCTTTCACACATTGAGACAAGAGGTCAATTGAGTCTGCAAGTCAATTGTAGAATACTTCCTTTTAGTTGTTGTTGTTGGTGTTGGTGGTGGTGGTGGTGTGTATGTGCGTGCGTGCGTGCGTGCGTGCGTGTGTGTGTGTGTGTGTGTGTGTGTGTTTAGAATGTATTTTGGGATAGTCGCCCCGGTGGCTCACACTTGTAATCCTAGCTACTCAGGAGGCTGAGATCTGAGGGTCAAGGTTCAAAGCCAGGCCCGGCACAAAAGGACCTGAGAGTCTTATTTCCAGTTAACCTCTAGAAAACGAGAAATGGGGCTTGGCTCAAGGTAGGGCAGTAGCCTTGAGCTGAGGAGCTCAGGGGCAGCGCCCAGGCCCAGGCATAGGGTGGTAGTCTTGAGCTGAAGAGCTCAGGGACCTTGCCCAGGCTGAATTCAAGCCCCATGACTCCCCCCACGCCCCCCCCCAAAAGAATGTATTCGGAGATGTCTATCAAGAAAGATTCTAGATATTCTTAGCAAAGAATAACAATGGCTCAACAGCAATGTGGATATGACCATATAAAATGATGCTCAGTGAAATAAATTCCAAGAAATGGAAGCAAGAGATTTTTTTATTGTACTATTTTTTAAGTTCCTTCCCCTCCCCCCCCCCGCTTTGGTTTGTTCCTTCTTGTTACTGTTTTTATTTTGTTTTTGTTTTTGTTTTTTGCCAGTGCCAGGGTTTGGGCTCAGGGCCTGAGCACTGTCCTTGGGTTTTCTCAAGGCTAGAGCTCTACCACTTGAGCCACAGCACCACTTCTGGCTTTTCTGTGTATGTGGTACTGAAGAATTAAACCCTGGTCTTTGTGCATGCTAGGCAAGCACTCTACCTCTAGGCCAAACTCTGGGCCCCTTGTTATTGCTTTTTATTTCTGTACCCTTTGTCTTGTATATAAGCTTATCTGTTTTGGGGAAGGGAGGGGAATCACAGAAACAGTGAGATCAAAGATGAACCAATACAACCGTGATATTCACTGGACACTGTGTTGAAGATGAACTTTACAATTTGAAGGGGGAGGGGGTGGGGCGGAGTGGGAGAAAATGAGGGAAGGGTTAACACTGTTAAAAAAGAAGTATGCTCATTACCTTGTCTATATCACTGTAACCCCTTTATACATCACCTTTACAACAATTTTAAAACTAAAAAATAGCTCCTCTAAAAAGAAAGATTCTTGACCACCACCGCACATTCTTCCTGAAGTTATTACATCAGTACCAGTATTGGGTTCACTGTGAGCTCTAAATTAAGACAATCTGGCTTGTCGCAGGGTTTCAACCTGATCTCCCTGCCTTATGACTTTGTGCAAATAACTGGGAGGGTGAGGTGAATTCATGGATTTGAAAATATCTTATTAACCAAAAAGTTACTACATAATACTTAACATATTTAAACATTGGGTGCAATAGTAAATTCTCCCTGGACCTTTTCGTTCAGGAAAATAAGCTGTGGAATTATCTAGATGACTTCTACATCTCTAGGGTAAATACTTCAAAAACTGTATTTGGGTAAGTGATGCCACTGGGACTTCCTTGACCTCTTCTCTTCCTAGTAATCTGTCCAGGTTCTGTAGGATGTCTAAAACCCTTCTCTCTCTTTTTTTTTTCTCTCTAATCTTCCTCGTCCAAACACACACTCAGCAGATGCCCATGCTCTTTAGACAAATCTTCCCCACCCACCCACACACATTTCAAAGATTAAACTTCCAATCTGTCCTCTGTGGACCCCTGCCATTTCTTAGTGTGAAGAGATCCACCCATGGTTCTGGAACTTTCAGCCACATTTCTGGAAAGGTCCACCTCACTTGTCTCAAAGTCTATGACATCCACACAGCACAGTGCTTTGCAAAACTCACTGAAGCATTCTGCTCAAACTTGTCTGGCTTGGGTTACTGATGTTCTGTCTTCCTGTAACTTCCTCAAAATGTTGACAGGCCTTCTCCTACTTGATCCTCAGCAACACCCTCTTATTTCATCTATATAGCCAATTAGAGGGCTATGCTATGCACACTGGACGCTTCCCTAATAAATTATTTACCACAGTTAAACAAATAACCCATTCTCTGGAACATACTTAGTCCTGCATCTTGTAACCCTGAACTCTTGTCTCCTTATGGCCTCCTCCATCCCATCTTCTTAAACTCTTTAATCCCAGCTCAAATTTTACATAGACTTTTATGTTTGTTATCGCCAACATGCATGTAATTCTCAAATCTTTGTGTCAAGCTCAAGTATCCTCTTCTCTAATTGTCTGGTAGATGCTATTTAGCAGGTCTGAAAACAAACTCACATTTTTCCTCTAGACTACTCCATCTCTATTCCCAATGACATCTGAGCAGGGAGAACCATTGAACAAAGACCTCCAGTGCTTTCTCCTTTCCCTCAAAATAAGACATGAATACTTTGTTTCCTGGGGATCAGCGTCTTTAGACTCATGACCCTGCATTTTCTATGACGCTGTGCTCTGACCATTCTAATTATGGTCCCTACCTCTGATACCTCACTCTCTCATTCACATCTGTTTCTTTGCACAGGCCGATTCTTCCACCCGAACTTTATTCCTAAGCCCACTCATGTTCTGCTGCCAGTTGTTCATCCCTACACTTGACCTTTGTCATCTTCCCTCTCTATAGCCAATTAGAGGACTCCACCATGCACACTGGACTCTTTCCTAATAAATTATTTACCACAAATAACCCAACCGGGATATAACAACAGTTATAAACCAAGTGTTCCTTGAGGGTCTATTTATCTCCACTCACCTTGCTGGATAGTTGTGTGTCCACATGCTTCTTAGGCACTCACCATATTGTTCCTTGAATATCTTTTTATCTCAGTTGTGTACATGTAGTTCATTTTCTTACATGGTAACATATACTACAGATGGAATCATTTTTTTCATATATTTTTTATTGTAATTAATAGAAGGGTTACATTATATTCACCAGACAGAAGGTGCATTACTTCACAAACATTGATGCCCTTTCTCATGTCTTGGTCCCCATTCCCCACCCTTTTCCCCCACTCATCTTGTTTTCCCCCTTCCCTATCCTATTTCAAATAACCAATTAAGCATATATAAAATATATCATAACAAGGTGAAATATTGTAACAATATGAGATAACCAAGGGACAGCAAAAGAGATGAGAGATAACATAGTACATTAAGGACCACAATCACTCATTATATGGCTTTTGTTTCAATATCCTGGAGGTCCTTACATTTAGCATCATACTATATGGCCTTATGTATCTAGGTTTTGTTCTATTGCAGATCTCTGCTAGGAGAGCCCAAGGTTTCTACTGATTATGACAAATGAGGGAAACCACTGGGCCTAAGTTCCTTTGAGTCTGGCTTACTTCACTTAATATGATCTTTTCTAAGTCTTTCCATTTCCTAACAAATGGGGCGATGTCATTCTTTCTGACAGCAGCATAGAATTCCATTGTGTACAAATACCACATATTGTTGATCCACTCATCAACTGAGGGACATCTAGGTTGGTTCCATATCTTTGCTATGGTAAATAGTGCTGCAATGAACATCGTTGTGCTAGTGGATTTAGTATGTCCGTAGATGGAATCATTCATAAAGACAATAGAAGTATATCTGGCTCACGGTTCTGGAGGCTGGATGTTCAAGGCCATGGTCCTGGCATTCACTCAGCACTGCTCAGAACTTCCTTGTTGTGTCACGACATGGCAGGCACAAAAGGCAAGAGATAGTTCATTTTTATCATGAAGCTGTTCCTGCAAGGACTAACCCACTCAAGAGAACAGTTCTCATCCATCCGTAAAGGAAAAGCCCGATCTGGCTCCACCTCCAACAATGCTACACTGTGAGTGACGTTCCACCATCTGAACTATTGCAGATGCTTGAAGGATAGCAGTGAGCTACTAGAATGGTGCTAGAAATTGGAAGTCATCAACAAATGGTAGCTCCTTGGAAACGACATGAATCATAGTTTGTTAAGGCTCTGTTTTCCTATTGTACAATGTGAATGGCCATTTATATGATTAATGTAATATACGTATGTTAAACTTTTATAATGTGTGATTACCCATCTAAAACATCATCTTGTTGGAAGAGTACAGTAAGATTAACAGAAAGTATGTTATGTTATACTTAAAGATAACCACAGCCTTCTGATTCTCACGAATAAAAAGAGTCCTTCTCTGTACAACTAGTTTGAATGAAATTGTAAGACTTATGAACTCAGTTTCTGTTTTGTTTTCCCAGTTTGGCTTCATGAGGGTCCATTCTCTCATGGTTTTTCATTCCTTGATTGATCAGCATAACTTCTGCTCAAACAAAACAAAACAAAACAATGTAGACATGAACCAAGCAACATGTAACTTATTAATCACGGAATGAATGAGTCAAAAACATTGGTCCCTCTGGAATGTGAAGATCTTAACTCAGGGATGGTTTCAGTTTTAAGAAGAATGGGTGTTAGGATTTGACAGATATGAAGGGTCTCCAAGGCTCATGCGTTGAAGGCTTGATTCCAGTGCTCAGAGATGACTAGCTCGGGGAGGCTTGGACTTCAACAACAGATTGATCCCATTGTCTAGAACGGACCACTGGGAGACCATGGAGACCTCACTGGAAGGTCACCAGAGGTGTGTCCTTGAAGAGCAAATCTTGTCTCTTGTTCCTCTCCCCCTTCTTTCTGGTCTCCATGAGATGATCAGCTCTGTTCCATCACGTGGCCCTCTGCCACCATCTGGCCTCTATCCTCCATCATGGACTGCAACCTCTGAAACTAGGATCCAAAAGAAACCTCTTCTCTTCTTCGGTGGCTACCCCTGACTGTTTTATCTCAAGTGATGGAGAGCTGACATAATCAGGATTCTTTGGTCTTTTATAGCTTTTTTTTCCCCCCTAGAGCCGGGGACCGAACTCAGGGCCTTGAACTTGCCAGGCAAGGGCTCTTCCGCTGAGCTAAATCCCCAACCCAAATCAGGATTCTTTAATCAGGTTGCCTTGAGTTAGTCCTATTATGTGTGTGGTCACATTTAACCTTCACAGTAGTGGGTATGTTAATAATCTAAAAGAGAAAAATAAAGCTCAAAAAAGTTAAAAGATTTTCCCAAAGTTGCTCAGCTTGTCCATGACAAAAACCCTATTACCAGTGATAGAACTCCCAGTCTTCCTGCGGAGTTTAGGAGGATGAGGAGGAAGACACGAGCTCCTTCACCGCAACAAGTATTTGCTTCTGGCTGGCTGTACTATCAAAACATAAGGAAGATATTACCTAGGATTTGAATCAGTGCCAGCTTCTCTTTGACTCATAAGAACAGAGCTGGCATTGTCCCAGACTGTTTCATGAGCTGAAGGGATAAAAATGATGACAGGGAAGTCAGATGGGTACAAGAGAATCTGTTGGAAAAATATACAACAGGGTCACCAACCCCAAGACACATAAAATGTAGAAATCCAGGCGAGGGAAAGCTGGTTCTACAAACAAATAAATACATGTGTTTGACCTCCACGGAATCAGTAAAAGAAAGGAGCTCAAATAGATGAGTTCAAGCTGCGACAGGAAAATGAGGAAGCTTAAAATGAAACACACGAGAAATCTGCTTGCTAAAAGGAACCAAGATTTCAGGTGAAGAGCATATACTAAAAAAATTAAGGCTTTAATTGAAGTCACAGTTGTTACTTAAAATACCATGAAACCATTTGAAGCTCATCAAAAGTTAATTGGTTTCACCTAAAAATGCATTGCAACCTAATGAGAGAGTTTGGACCATGAGAGAATGCCTTGATCCAAACAAGAAGAATTTAACTTAGAAATACAAAGAACTTGTGGGAAGTTTTAGACACAGAAGAAACGTATGGATAGTGTCATTAAAATAAAGTGATGAGAGAGATAAGAGTATCTTGAGACCAGATGATTAAAGATTTAATAAATATATAGAGGAGTTGGAGCAACTATCAAGCTACTCCCATAAAACATTTTTTCAGCATGAATGTTAAAAGATTAAAAAGGAAAAATAAGAAAGAAAAGGGGCCAGGCATGGTGAAGCATGATTGTAGTACAGGCATGCAAGGACTCAGAAGGTGGAGTTAGGAGAATGGTATTTCTAGCCTGGCTCCAGGTGAAAGCTGGAGACTCTGAAACAAATGCAAACAGAAAGGGCTGGAGGTATTTTTCAAGTGGTTAGAGCGCCTGCCACGCTAACAATAAGACTTTGCATTCAAACCTCAGCACTGTCAAAAATATTTTTTTAAAAGAAGAAAGTAATTTCTGAGATGCTAGAATTTCCTTTCTGGTAGTGTTCCAGAATCATGACAATACTATGTACCTTCACCTGCCTTCAAGTGAAGCTTTCTGCTTACCTTTCTCTTGAGAGAGGAAGGCTCAGCTCTTAAGATTTGAATCCACTCCTCCTTGGTAGGTCTATTTTGAAGGTAGTGGGGTTTGAACTGAGGGTTTCACGCTGGCGAGGCAGGCGCTGTAGGACTGGACCACACCAGTGTGCTAAGTCCATTTTGGCTGGTATTAAGATAATGAAAATAGCTGTCTTTCAGTTGGGTATCCTGGCTTATCATTCTTCCTTTCATTCAACCCCAATTCCTGGCATAGTTGAGTGTGCTGCAGATGGTTCTTCTCTGGTTTAGGTAGATCCAAGAAAGAAGCCAGGCAGGGTGAGAATGGTGGTCAGCCTTTATTAGGCTCTCCTGTTTACAGCAGCAGTGTACAACACAACATCACAACAGTCTGCCATCCCAGCACAGACTCACAGTCTCTGGTCACATTTTGTCCAGCTGTGGTTCCTGTTTAATTATGGCCCCAGGGCTACGTAATGTGGGGTGAGAAGTCCGTGAGTCAAGGTCATGTGAATGTGCTGAGTCTGCTCAAGTACAGGCCTTGGAAGGCTCTGGAAGTTACACGAGAAATCCTGACTAAGCCCATTTACCTCTTGCAGAGCATCTCTGTAAAAAGCATAAAACTATACTTCATAAACGACCTTGTAAGATTTTGTCTCTTGACTAAAGAACTAAATCCATCTATAGTTGCTATAATGCCTAGATTTAGGAATTATACCTTTCTTTTTTTCTTTTTTTTGTTTTTGTGGGTCATGGGGCTTGAACTCTGGGCCTGGGCGTTGTCCCTGAGCTCTTCATCTCAAGGCTACCACCCTATCCCTGGAGCTACAACCCACTTCCTGTTTTCTAATGATTAATTGGAGATAAGAGTCTCACCATGTTTAGTGCCTGGGCTGGCTTTGAACCTGGCCTCCTGAGTAGCTAGGATTACAAGTGTGAGCCACCATGCCTGGTTTATACTTTTCTTTCCCCAGGTATTTTATGTGTTCTTGTTAGTTCTTCCTGTACTATACATCATTTCTCTGCTGTTGTTGCCTTTGTTTAAACTAATGATCCTTTTCTTTTCTTTTTTTTTTAACCTCTTCTGTTTTGGAAATACTGTATCCTATTCTCCAAAGCAAATCAGAGTTGGAATATTGTTCGCTCCTCATCACTAAGATGCCATTTTCAAATATTTTAGTTCTTGCCATGTTTTTACAGCTTCAAATAGTACTTAAAGTCTGCTTTGTTCTATCAGCATCAGCTTTGATTTCCCTGTATGTGCTACAGCCTATGTTCTTTATTCTACTCCTGACCTGAGATTACCTATCTCAGGTTATTTTCTTTTGTCTGGAAAATGTCCTAAGATTTTCCTTACCAAACATCTGAGTGACAAACTCTCTCCATTTGAGGTAGATTGCAAATATCTTTAGTTTCCCCTCCTATTCCCAAAGGAAATTGTAGCCACTCATCCGCTGGGCTGTGAGCTGGGTTTTGACTTCCGCACTGTGCTCCCTCCCCCACCAACACAGCCCATATCTGATGTTCACATAATTCTGTGGTGGATAAGCAGAAATGGGCAGTCAGCTTATCCACCACTTCCTGAGAAGGTGCATGCCTTCTTGCTTCTGCCATCATCTTCTTCACGTGGTTGTGGTTTTTATTTTGCTCTAAGAATTTCCTTACTTGACTAACAACTTGTATATGTGTTTAAAAAATGGATTTTGTTTGCCAGTTTAGTTTCATTTTAGCCATAATTGAATAATTATTTTAAGTAGTAACTAGTCAGAATATAATGGAAGATATTGAATAGATAAATAAAGAATAAAATGGAATGGGAATGTGGCTTAGGGGTAGAGTCCTTGCCTAGCATGCATGAAGCCCTGGATTCAATTCTTGGTACCACATAAACAGAAAAAGCTGGAAGTGGCGCTGTGGCTCAAGTGGTAGAATGCTAGCCTTAAGCAAAAGAAGCTCAGGGACAGCACCCAGATTCTGAATTCAAGCCCCTGGACTGCCAAAAAAGAAGAAGAAGGAGAAGGAGAAGGAGAAGGAGAAGGAGAAACATATAGTTAAATACATTTATAAAATAGTTAAAATGTATTTATATAAATATATCTATCAATAATCCCTATCTTTTTAAATCTGCAGGTGCAAGATAATGAACATGGGTGCTGCTGCTTTGGAAAATTCTAGAAACCCACTTTAGTGGGCAATAGAGCCAAAGCCGAGCCACTGCTCCCTCTCCCAGGATGACAGCTGCTGTAAGGGAAGCTGCTTGAATAGATGGCGAGTGCCTATGGAAGACCCTGGGGAAGAATGTTATGAATTGACAAACAGGTTCTAAAAACAGATGCACTTTGTTTTATGATTGATGATTGTTTCTGTCACTATGTGCAAGACCTGCCTCTGAATGGAAGGTCTTACTTAGCGATCATTTAATGCTTGCTCAAACCAAGTGCTGGACCCTTGATAGATATTCAATGAACTCAGAATTTGCAGAGCTATGGGGGGTGGAAAAAACAGCTAAGTATGTAGAGTTGATTCATTGATTATCCAAGTCATAAATTCCAGATTAAAAAAATTAATACAGCTGGGCATGGTGGCTCATGCCTGTAATCCTAGCTACTCAGGAGGCTGAGATCTGAGGATCAAGGTTCAAAGCCAGCCAGGGCACAAAAGGACCTGATAGTATTAACTTCAATTAACCTCTAGAAAATGGGAAGTGGAGCTTGGCTCAAGGGTAGGGTGGTAGCCTTGAGCTGAAGAGCTCAGGGACAATGCTCAGGCCCAGAGTTCAAGCCCCATGACCAACCAAAAAAAAAAAAAAGTAAAGAGAACAGATCTTAAATATTGTCAGAATGAAAATAGCAAAGTATAGTAACGTACTTACTAATAATCTAGATTTAACAACTATACAATATAAATTTACCTCGAAACTTCATGGCTTACACAATAAAGACATTGTTAAGGGGAGCAGAGACTGGCACCATCTTGAATGTGCTAAGAGCTCCCCGCCCCATTGTGTAAGGTCAACAATGGTAAAGCAGCCCAGCCATCTTTGCCCTTCTAGGGAGGGGCAACCTTATCCCCACCCCCCATGAGCTTGGGTGGAGGGGGGCCTGCTTTGTGTGGAGACCTGCCCAATTTGCACTAACTCCTACTAAGGTGATGGGTAAATTCAAACACTGGGCTGTAACCCTATTGGCTACCTGCGTGTGGCTGGGGCTGGCTGTGGTCCCTCTGTGTATGCAACTATCCTATCGGCCACTTATATCAGCCAGGCTTGACCGCATGGTTTTTGCCCTCTCAGGGTCACAGTGTCAGCTTCTGAGTCTGCACTGTGTCCCTGGCTGGTCAGTTCTCCATCTACTTCCCCAATAAATTCACCTTTTTAGATGAGATTGTCTCTGTGTGGTGGACTCTGTTGGGACGTGGAATCCCCTCCTCCTGACCCCATAACAATATAAGATTATCAGTTATTTTTTTAATTTTAAAATTGTCATTAGGAAGATGATATACAGAGGAGTTACAGTTTCATAAATCAGGTAACAGTGCATTTCTTTTCAGACAATGTCACCCCTTCTCCCACTCTCTCCCAGTGTCTATCAGTATTTTTAAAAAAATGAGAAACAAAACAACCCCTTTCCTCCCAACATTTCGATTTTCTCTAAAGGACCTTTGATTATAGCCTCTGCAAAACACTGTCCACATGGAATATTGCAGAGAGGGTAGTCACTGCCTCCTCCTGGCTCTGGAAGAATGGTGGCCTCTTTGCCTGTTAGTTAAAGGGATGCTGTGTGTTCTCTTCCTCCACTCTGCAAGTTTCTCTTGCCCATGACAGGAAGTGCTGGCTGCCTCCCTGCCTCCCCAGATGCATTATCTCTCCTCAGCATCTGGCCCTGTGGTCAGGGGAGGGACATGTGATAAGAGCTACTTCCTGCTTTGAGTGTTCAGGTCTGCATGAACGTGACTCAGTGCCCTCAAGTTGAAGACTCTCTTCAGTCCCGGCTGCTCCACATTTGTCCCCAGATTTATTGAGCTTGACATTTCTCCTCGAGGATTGTGATTTGACTTTCCCACAAAAGAAACACCTATGAACAATCTCTTAGCAAGACAGCATTTGGTTAGTCCTTTTATATTTATAGATTAAAAATGTATTATAAGAAGCCAGGTATTGCATGTAATCCTAACTACTCAGGAGGCTGAGATCTGAGGACTGCAGTTTAAAGCCAGCCAGTGTAGAAAAGCCCCTGAGAAGGCACACGAAGGAAGGAAGGACGAGAAAATGTAGCTATTACATTCAGTGTATATTATGTAATGTACTATGTAACTGGAGGGCAGGGGCAGAAAGGGGAAATGGGAGAGAACAAAGATGCACAGTTCTTATAATCTGATTTATGGATGGTAACCCCTTTGCACAAATACTTAATAATAGCAATAAGTAAAAAAAAATCTCAGAGGGAAGAACTTAAGAATTTCATATCAAAATATAAATGCATGTAATAAAAGAAATGGTATCTATTAAAAAATTTCCAGAGACTCTTTGCTCCAATTAACTAGTAAAAAGCCAGAAATGTAGATGTGGCTCAAGTGGTAGAGTGGTAGCCTAAGTGATAATGCTAAGGGAGAGTGCAGGCATTAAAAGAAAAATGAAGCAAATGCAAAAGAGAGAAGGGGGTAGGGGGAAGAGAGGGGAGGAGGGAGAGGGAGAGAGAGAGAAACAGAGACAGAGACTGAAATAGAGACAGAGAGAGAAAGAGAGAAAAAATTCAGTAAGAAAAAGAATCATGCTTCATTGTTTCTTTTGCTTTTGTTGTTGTTCTTTCTTTTGGTACAAGCCAGGGCCTGGATCCACCACAAACCCAGCCCCCACTCTTGAAACTCCTTGTACAATGAAAGGGGAACTGCACTGGGGACAGAGTTGTTTACAATAGGTATTCTGGGTTCCTTTCTACCTTCTAGTCTGAGAAGAGTAGCCTCGAAAGGATGAGATAAGCATTCATATCACTTCTCTGAAGGAAAAGGAGCTATGTAGCTGTGCCTTTCTAGGAGTCACTGTTAATTATAAAGCTAAGCTGGTCAGAACTGATGTGTATACAGAGGAATTTTTAATACCAACACTTCCCGTTAGTAAGTGGCTATTTTGAAGCTATCTTTGGTTTGAGAGCAGTAATTTCTGTATAATAGTAGAATGAACACCAGTGGTTTGATGGTGAATTTGAAGTGAATAGTACTTTTAGAAATGGCATTTCAGCCAGGTTTTTTTCCCCTTATGGTTAATCTCATGTGGTTACTGTTCTGACTTTGTTACCTGATATATTGTATGTATGTTTTATTTGTTTATTTGAAATAAGGAAGGCAAGGGTAAAACAAGATGGTTGGGAAGGGATAAAAGGAGGGACAGGAGGACAAAAACATGAGAAGGAATATCAAGGTTCTAGAAGTAATGTATCCATTACTTGACAAATGTAACTATAACTCCTCTATGTATTATCCCAACAATAAAATACAATAATCAGAAAGAAATTGCATTTCAGTTGGGTTGGGTCTCTCTTCTTATGGATGGCAATAATAATGAGAATATTACATTAATTAAAAATTCTACATACATGCATCTAAGAGCATCTGAGGACTGCTGGCCATTTAATATCCTCATTGATGGACAGAAATGGAAATGAACAGAGTCAGAAATAAAATGTAGGGTATTATCCGCTGCCCTTCTGCCTCGTCAACTACATAGCCACCTTACATTAATATAAATACATTATTTCACAGAAACATCATAAAGAATGTGGTAGAGATCTGTATATTCATTCTTTCCAGGCTGAAAAGGGAAATTCATTGGATAAATTATTGTTAAGTATGGTCTTTTTAATGTAAAGTGTGATATTTTTGGATATAAGGATAAATCCAAGGTCTCTGAGGTGAGAGGTCTGCTACTAAAAGAACTGTATGATTAAAGACATAGCCAAAAGTTGGAAGAAAATTGGAGCATAGTGATATAATACTGTGGTCCCAACTACTAAGGAAGTAGATGCAAGATGAGCCAGCCTGGATAAAATCCATGAGAGACTCTAGCTGAAAAACAAACAAAAGGGATGGAGCTATAGTTCATATAGTAGAAAACTTACCTAGCAAGTTTAAGGCTCTGTGTTCAAGACCCAGTATAGGAAAAAATTCAGTAAATAAAATGAAAGGGAATATTTGGGAGAAATAAGACCAAGACTAGAACTGGGGCCATAGTATCTCCCATCCCTGAGAAACAACCTGTGCTGGGAACTGGCTGCTCAGCTTTGGTTCCGTGATGGCAAAAGTCTTATTTATTTACAATCTTGCTTGTTCTAGATTTTTTTTCTTGAATCACAGTCCCCACAAATAAAAGCTTGCCTCCTTTCTCACAAATCATCTGTAGTCAAGGCTCTGGACTTGCAGCCGTGGCCCTGGTGAGGTGGCCACCCTGGAGTATGGCAAACACTTTCTAATGAAATCCCCAGAGAACTTGCTCGAAGAAACAGCTCATCTGGAAAAGTAAATGTCAGTCCTTGGTATGTAGCTGACCTTGAATGAACTAGAATTTTCTAAGACCCCCCAATCGTGACTGTTTGTTTTAATCAGAGGATTTGTTTAAGAATAAAATCCAGGGTGAAGAGATGATTAATATTGTAAAAGTCCCCATCTTCCCAACATCCCATTACCTATGGAAAACAGATGCATGGCCTTTCCGATGTTTTCTGTGCTTATGTAAACATGTGTCTATTATACTTAAACCATGCATATTTTAATACACAAATGGGGACATTTCCATCCTCTGTTATAAGATATTTTCGGACATTATTTTATTGTCAAAAACAAAGCATATTACCAGGTGCCAGTGGCTCTGAGATCTGAGGATGTGGTTCGAAGCCCGCTAGAGCAGAAAAGTCCAGTGAGACTCTTATCTCCAATTTACCACTCAAAAACCAGAAGTGGTGCTGTGGCTCAAGTGGTAGAGCACTAGTCTTGAACACAAGAAGGCTCAGGGATAGGGCCCAGGCCCTGAATTCAAGCCCCACAACTGACCCCCCAAAAAGAAGCAAAGTACACTCTTGAAATTTATTGTCCTTTGCTTTATAGGCTAATGCTTCTCTTAGTATTTGCTTTTCTTGATTATGAAAAAGCAACAAAACAAAACAGAACAAAACAAAAATTACAGGCACCGTGGCTCATGCCTGTAATCCTAAGTACTCAGGAGGCTGAGATCAGAGGATCAAAGCCAGCCTGGGCACTAAAGAATGTGAATCTCTTATCTCCAATTAACCTCTAGAAAAGGGAAGTGGGGCTGTGGCTCCAGGGGTAGGGTGGTAGCCTTGAGCTGAAGAGCTCGGGGACAGTGCCCAGGCCCAGAGTTCAAGCCCCATGACCCACCAAAAAAAAAAAAAAAAAAAAGAAAGAAAAAAGAAAGAAAGAAAGAAAGAAAAGAAAGGAAAGAAAAAGAAAAGAAAATGTACTCAGACTACACAACCACACTCCCTGATGAAGCCTCATTTTACCAGATCTCCAAAACTAAGCAGGGTCAGACCTCCCTAGTTCTTTTTGTTGTTGCTGTTGTTGTTGTCAGTCGTGGGGCTTGAACTCTGGGCCTGGGTGCTGTCCCTGAGCTCTTCAGCTCAAGGAAACCACTCTACCACTTGAGTCACAGTGCTACTTCCTCCTTAGTTCTTGATGGATATGGACTCATACGGACTCAACTTCATTGTAGGTTTTTAATCGTTTCCAGTGTCTCTGGAACAAATGTTCTGTTAAGCAGAGGCCCACAAGTTGTTATGTAGATGGCTGCAGATTGAAGTAAGTTACAGTGTCCTCCTTTTAGCCCCAAACGGAGCTGATCTCTAGAATTTTGCCCTAGAGTGAAGGTCAGGAGATGCTCTAGCAGACAAACTCCTCTAAGAAAGAACCGATCTTCAGCGTGCGCCGTCTCCAGCCCATTGCTAGGTAAATGGCCCCAGCTCCCTGTGTTCGTGGCTCATTTTTTTAATCTCATTTTCTGTTACTTCGTTTAGGGCTACACTTTTCCTGCCACTGGACCTATTATAAAGGGACCTAGTATAAAGTCAATTTGAATTTCATGAAAAAAACTATTTTTAACCTAAAAAGGTGAGCCATTCCATGTTTTTCAACCAGAAGCTGGTTCATGATCACGTCCCACACTGCAGTTGTGGAGGCAGAGAGCCACGTTTAGCTCCGGTTCAGCATGCAGAGCAGGTTCTCCATGTTAGGAAAAATGGAGGAGAATGGGAAAGAAATAGGCTGGACTCGGTCATCCACAGGGGAGGACTGTTGATGGAGAACCAGTGAGGGGCACAGACCTTGCCACAGGATTGGAGTTGTGCGTCTGAGCTGGGACTGGAGGTGGGGTTTTCTGGGGTCTGAGCAAGGAGGGCAGAAGTTAATGCAAAAGCCACTGGGTCAAGGAAGGTGAGGGCTTCCCGGACGGGCACACAATGGGATGTTTCCAGCTAGGCTCAGGTAGATGAGCTGCGGGAGTCAGGCTGGCTCGTTGGTGGCTGGCTTGGTATCTCTGTATGCACGTGAAGAAAACAGGACGGGACTCAGTCCTTTACTCCATAAGCGCAGAAGCTCAGTTGCAACTCAGTGTATATACCCAGCTGTGGAACATGCTTCTCACCTTCTCTGTTCCCCCACCTTCTAATTCGGAATTCTGCTGGGATCTTACATGAAGACACTGCCAATCATGAGGAGCAGCAAGTGAGCGCACCCTCTCTGCCAAGTTCAGGAAGTGCCAATGTGCACAGCAAAGGCTATGACTATCTGTCCGCGATTTGAGAGTGGCATAGGCGTTAGCTTCTCACAAGGAATGACTTCTTCCCCACAGTTCTCTTCCCTCTGATGGCTCACAGGACTGTCTTCATGAGAATGGAAACACCCTGAGCATGAGAAGCTAAGGGTCTCTGCAGTTTTGTGTTTCACTGGCTCGCATGCTGATGACATAAAGAACAGTACTTGCTTGTTGGTTTTATTTCTGGACTGGTCCACTCCTCTTCCCCCCAAATAGAGAGTAAGCGTGAGAGGAACCTTGACAAACGCAATAGTTCAGATATGCTGAGTACATGAGAAGACTAGCTACCATTGCTCAAACCATACAATGTACAAGAAAGCATTTTGTCCTGCTATGAGGAGTCAAAGAAGAGAAAATGTGTCAAGTAAGCTGATAAATGATTTGCTCTGGAAAGAAACTCTGGGAGAAATAACACCAAGGATAGATTTAGCTAGAGTTTCCTGTGGGAAAAAATAAGCAAAAATTTAAAACATTGCAAAAAAATGCCACGGGGAATTTCAGTCCTTCTTAAATGTAGCATGTCTTGGCATAAGTGCAAAAAGTGCACCAGTGTTACTAATGCCTCCAGATGGGCCTGTGTCACTCAAATGACCCACGCGGACAGAAAGTCATATTCAAGTCACTTAACTGGGGAACAGATGGGAATGATTTTGTTGATATAGCTTTAGAAAGCTGAAGAATGATTTTAGGCAACTTGTATTCAAATTTGGAGTGGGACTAAAAAGAAATTTAAAAAAATGAAAACTAAGAATGCCATTTCTTTTTTCCATTAGTTAAGTCTTTTTTCCTTTTTTTTTCTTCTTCATCCCCTCCTCCCTCCTGTCTCCCCATCCATCACCCCTTCCTGTCTCCCCAGTGTGGGAAAGGGCAGAAAATCCATAGGAAAATGGCAGGAAGTCTGACAGATGTTTGGAACCCTTGAAGGCTGTGCTGTGGGAGAAGCCTGAGTACAGAGACTGCAGGAAATTCTGAACTTAACTGCTGTTGGCTTCAGATCTGAGTCCAGGGCCCAGAAAGTCCCCATTCTGTGCTCTGGAGTTGTGTACATTTCCAGACAAACATGAGAGAAGTAAGAAGAGCCCAGTCGTGCCAAAGAAGAGAGGCAGGAACCAAATCAAATCTTCATCCATCCTCTAGGGAGGCATAGGAAGCAGGCACCCTCAAATTTTCAAACAGTTCAAATAAGAACTTTCAATTGGAGTGAAGGAGGCAGATAAGGAGCAGAACTCCAAAGCTATTCACAGAAAAAATGCTATAAAACATTCAGTATATTTCATATCTCTTTAAAGGGAGCTTCCATTATGGAGAGGGTAGTGTTTAGTATAACTTTTCTAACAGAAAAGTTTCTGTGCAGAAAATATTCACTTGTTTGCCGGGCGCAATGGCTCACACCTGTAATCCTAGCTACTCAGAAGGCTGAGATCTGAGGATCCAAGTTCAAAGCCAGACCTGGCAGTAAAGTGTGTGAGACTCCAATTAACTACCAGAAAACTGGAAGTGGTGCTGTGGTTCAAGGGAGCTGAAGAGCTCAGAGACAGCGCCCAGGCCCTGAGTTCAAGTCCCACGTCTGACCAAAAATTAAAAAACAAAAAAAGAACATTTTCACTTGTTTAACTTACAAGTATTTATTGGTACCCATTCTGCTCCAAGCCTCTGTTAGGCACAAAGATGGAGCTCTACACAAGATGAACAGAGTTACTGCCTTATTCCAACCCACAGCCTCATCATGATGTCACTATATATCATATTCCACTGGAAAATATCTGTAAATTAGCACCTAGGACTTGAATATCTAAGGCTTTGCAGACCACATCGTCTCAGTTGCAACTTCAAAACTGCTTTTGTGCGGCTGGGAATTTGGCCTAGTGGTAGAATGCTTGCCTAGCGTGCAGAAGACCAGGGTTCAATTCCTTGGTTCCACATACATAGAAAAAAGCCAGAAGTGGTGCTGAGGCTTAAGTGATAGAGCTCTGGCCTTGAGAAAGCCCAAGGACAGTGCTCAGGCCCTGAGTGCAAGCCCAGGATTGGACCAAAAGCAAACAAAAGAATTCCCCCGCTTTTGTATCAGGAAAGCCACCATTGGCATTGTGCTTATGAGTGGTCATAGCCATGTGTCAATAAAACTTTATTTACAAAATAGACACAGGTTGCTGCTTGCCCACCCCTGCTCTACTTGCTATGCTATATTGCATTCAAACATTAGAGACATACTCAGGTAAAACTTCAATTTGACCTCAAATTTCCACGTACATTATACACCCGGGTTTATAAAAGTTACCCAGTTTCATTACCTGCTTGAACAAGTATTTATGTCAGGATGAAAGGTTCAGGCTACATTGCGATGGCCTCTGGTGGTAACATCAGATTTGTGTGGTTGTCCTCAGGTCTCCTTATCCATGGCTTTGTTCCACCTCCAGATGTTTCCTATATACTCTTCAGTGCAAAAAGCAGAGAATAAAATGACATACTGACCCTCAGCCACAGGCTATGATATTACCTCCTGCTTGCAGTTACTATGTGATATAGAGAACGGGGCCATCTTCTCATAGCATTGATCCTAACACTCTCCCGCCTGCTTTGAATCTCTTTTCCCTTCTATAGCTGGTGCAGATGCCACCAGAGCTTTCTTCTATGAATAGCTTAGCTGGCCAGCAGATCCTATCGCTCCCTTATTCTTTCTGTTTTCTTCCCTTCAAGGCTGACTTGCAGGGCCAATATCAAAGGAATCCCACCGCCCTCTTGCTTCCTTTTGGGTCTAGCCCAGGAGGCTTTCTGGCAGGAGACCTGAAGGAGGAAAGAGGGTGAAGATGGGTATTTCCTTTCCCCTCCTCGGCAAGGACCCAGCTGCCTGGCTTCCACATGCACAGTCACTTTCTGCATTTTCCCTAGGGTGGAGGGCTGGCAATGTGGCTGCCACCAGCTTGGATTCCTGTACCACACAGTGTGTCTTCTACACTCCACCCGAGACTTTATAATGTCAACTTTTGCACATAAACTCTTTCCAGAGTGCCCTCATTTGCTTGCACGGGTGCACAGGTAGGAGCTCTGAGGCGGTGGGTTTTAGCCCATGACTGTGGCCTGTGCCACAGGCAGAAAAACTCTGGGAGAAACTCCTAGAAACCTCAAAAAAGCACACAGCATCTGTCAAGTCTACACTGAAGCCCTTTGAACACCGCGTTCTTCAAAGGAAACAGTCAAGCAGAAGCTTTGGAAGTGGGTGCCAGGCAGAGCGGTGGAGCAGAGCCCTCAGCCAGCACCCAGGCTATGCGCTGGGCTGTGGCCCAAACAGATGCACGGGTTCAAACACATGTGACAGCATCACCAGCCACCACAATCAATGCCCCTAAATCCTGGGGCCATGTTTATTTGGGCAGCCTCATAGACAGTAAAGGAGTTAAGCAGGAGTTAAGAGATCTGAACACAACCCCCAGATCTCTGGGGACAGCATCATGAGCTAAATCTAGCACCCATCCAAGGTCACTTACTTGGTAGAGATGGATGAGGGGACCAGTTGTGTGTGGTCCCTTCCAGTTCTGTGTGATAAAGTGACTTCACCATAGGGGAGGCAGGACTCGCTTTCCTCTTCTGTATAGGAGCTATTGTGGGAATTAAATTAGGTAATATTTACAAACATATATTTAGTACATAGTTAACACAGTAAGCCTCAGCAATTAGTGTTATCATTGAAGGCAGTCCTTGATGGGACCTGCGCACATAGCAGGATCCATTCTGGAGCAGGATGTTCTGGGGTGCTTTGTGGAGATTTTTCTGTTGGACTCTATTTCCTAAAAGGGATTTAATTGTGCTTTTAGTTAGTGAGTGTAGAATGCACAGGTCCTCTATGGCTCACACCTCTCATGTCGGGGAGAAGGGAGGCAGCAGTGAACAAACAAACCTCATCGTCATGTTCGTGACAGTGCTATGGAGAGACACAGCTCAGGCTAGAAGATACATGCCTTTCCAAGCACATTTAATTTAAAATCAAACCACTGGAGAAAGTTTGGCTGTGAGCTTGGCGGGCTCTCATCTCCCCGAGTACAGGGCAGTAACTGTAATCAAGTTGTGACTTAACTGATTTTCCCATAGAGACCCTCACGACCTTTCTGTCCCCCCCATCCCCCGCCAGGACACGAGAGTAAACAGAATATTACAGACCCTTAGCACCTCTGCTCAAGAGTTTTCTGGCAGCACAAATGGATTTAAAACAAGAGGAAAAAATCATCTCATTTCTTCTTCTGCAATGAGCATGCACTGCTTTCGTAGTGCAAACTAAAGATTTTCAAATTTTAAATAAGTTGACAGCTGCAAAATAGAACTTCTTTTATTAAAGCACACCATGAGTTACCACTTATCAAGCTTGAAAAGGTGTCGAAACACCAGAAGAAGAGTTCTGAGGTCGTTATGCTCCTTTTTTTTCAATCTGGAGAGCCTAGCACGTGGATGGGGAGATCAGGCAAGAAGACCAGAAGCAACCCAGATTCACAAGACATCCAAGAAAGTCAGAGTGGCCAGAAACTTTGTACTCGTGCACAAATCAGACAGTAATGCAACTGGGTGTAGTTTCCATCTGGAGATAGTCCAGGTTCTTGGTGTCTTGAATGAAGAATTGAGTGTCCAGACTGGCTTTGAACCATGTTTCCCAGATCTCAGCCTCCTGAGTAGCTAGGATTACAGGTGTGAACCACCAGTGCCCAGAGGGTTTAGCTTCTTATAATGCTCTAATATGCTTCTTCCCACAGGAGGCAAGAGAACAGGGAGTTGGAGTAGATGGTTCTCTCCGTTGGGTAACACATGTTTGACACAGAACTCCATAAAATTTTCTTATAGGCAGATTCCAGTCTACACAATTTTACTTTTAGCTCTATTAATAAAATGGATTTAAGGGATATTTATGGGCCTTTAACAGTCTTCAACCCTCTTGGGATAAAGATCTGAATCCTCAAGTTTGTTAAAATAGCACTGTATGATCTGACTCTCATCCACTTCTCCACATTACATCTCTCGACCTCTGGCTTCCCAATACCCACCCACACTGGCCTCTTTTCTTTCTTAAGATACCTTCATGATCTAAATTATCATAGCTTTGTATACTGTTCCCTCTCCCTGGAACCATTTCCCCCCATACATACCTTTGGGATTTTGGTTTGTTTTTTTTTTCCCCTTCTTTTCCTAAAGAGCTTTCTTCAGACTTCTTTTGGAAGATTTTCTCCCTGTCTAGACAAGATAAAGTCTGATTTTTATAGCATCCTACTCTTTTCTTTCATTGTGCCTCTAGTAGTTTGGGGTATGTAATTATGTAACTATCTACATCTGTCTCCTCCCTATGCTGGAAGCCCCAGAGGTGAGGGCATTCCCTGATTGGCTCATGAGGGTAGCCCCACCTATACATGAGGATAGTTCCAGCTACATCAGAGACTTCCAAAATAACGATTGAGCTGAGGAATGTTAATAGTAGGCCAGAGAGGAAACACTAAGTATAAGTGTCTGTTTTATATTTCCTTACTCAGACCATCCTTAGATCATTAACTGTGTGCGAATGTGTGTGTGTTTGTATATTTGCTGCATACCGACTAGATGAGCTTCTTGACTATCAAAAGAGTGTTCCTCTTTGCCAATGGTGCATAGACAATTCGAGAAATTATAGATGTTGTTTATGAATTGGAGATGCTTCTGCAATGGAGCAATTAGTTTCAGTTGGAATTTGTGAAGTAAGCAGTATGCCACAGTAGAAAGAGCCCCAGAATTAGGCTTAAATCCTGTTCTTTGTGTCCACTGATTAGATACCAGTTGCTGTGCTTTGTTCTGGTAGAAAAACAACAACAGAACATTTAATAAGACCTGTTTCCTGTTTCTAAGAGGTGTGGTAACAAAGGAGATGGCTGGGGGGGCTGTGACGGGAGGACAGAGGGAATGCTTCCCTGGAAAGCCTTCCCACAGGGAAGTCTCTGAGTTCAATCTTGAAGAATGGGAAAAAAATCTACAGGAGAAACAAGAGGAAAAGGATTCACCTTTGATGCTAGGGAGACAGCACATGCAAAGATACATAAATAGAAAACAATAGCTCGTGTTTCCCCGGATGGTGAGGCTGAAGGGTTCCTGGAATGGCAAATACACAGGGAAATCGCAGGAAGTAAAAATGGAACAAGACAGGATCCAAACAGTAAGGAAATGTCTTTAAGGGTCAAGATATTTGTCTTAAAACAAGTAGCACGGAAGATGGCGGAATGATGAGGCAACATCATCTTGTCTGCATTTCACAAAGGGCTTGTGGCGAGGGTCTGAAGAGTTGAGTGGAGCAAGGCCTGGATGAGGGTAGGAAGGGGACAGACAGAATGACCCTCTGCTTCCTGTGAATGTAAGGTTAGACAGAAAGGAAAGGAACCCCACCAGATGGTTTAGGCAGAAAAGAGTTTATTGGGGCCTGCATTAGATGGAGGTGTGTGGAGACAGAGGGGAAGGAGGAAGAGAAAAAGAGGAAGAGAGGAAGGGACCTGTGTTTAGCTGGATTATATCTGGAAAGGCGTCAGGCGGGCCCGCAGTGGATAAGGAGGTCATCTCAGAGCCTCGGGAATCTCTCACTGTCCAAAGGAGGCCTGACCAGGGCAATTGAGAAAATGACCTCAGAGCCTGGGATCCTTGGCTGCCTCAGTGAGAGGTTTGACAATCAGGTGACTGACAGGTGCTAAGTGGTTCGAGGAAGGTGAAAAGGAAGGCAGGAGGGGCAGTTCTCCAGGGCAGACCTAAAATTAAGGATGTTAATGTTAATGCTGGGTCCTAATGACTTACTTTCAGTTTACCTGTTTTATATTTATGCTTATTTGATTTTATTTTTGTGCAAATAATCTAAGGTTTTACCAAGCCAGGCCAATATGACCTTATTGACAGAGGTCAGACCCCCCACTTTTTTTTTCTGTCAGTCCTGGGGTCGTGAGCTGCCTGTAACTACTCCTTAGGTCAGGATGCCTATGATTGGCTGTATGTGAGGCCAGTGACTAGTGGCAGAATCATCCCTACAAGTGTATATTGTTTTCCAATGGCAATATCTGGTATAGAAAGATAATCAGTCACACAAAAATAACAAGTGAAAAAGACAAACAGAAACATCCATCCACAGGAAGAGATGCACAAGAGCCGACAATTATCAGGCACATCTTAACAATAAATTCCCTTAAGGTGATGAAAGATAATATCAAGATGCTAGCAGAGAACAGAAAGTATTAAAGGAAGGTGCCAATGCACCGGAAATACATAGATGTTCAAGAAGTAATGTACTCACTACTTGACGAACGTAATTGTAATCCCTCTATAGATCACCCCAACAATTAAACACAATAAAAAAGGAAAAAATCTGAAATTTGCCAAAAGAAGTGTGAGATCACTTAAAAAAATAATTCCACTTCAATTAATGTCTCAGAAATAGCAAGACACGAAATGCTGGATTCTGTTTAAAAATGTTACTCTGCAGTTCTTATATCCAGTAAGAAACAGAATAAAGGTATAATGAAAATACTTCCAAACAAAGAAAAATGTGGGGGACATTTTCATACTCAGACTACATTCTTTCTTTGTTTGCCAGTCCTGTGGCTTGAACTCAGGGCCTGGGCACTGTTCTTGGACACTTCTTGCTCAAGGCTAGCGCTCTGCCACTTGAGCCACAGCACCACTTCCAGCTTTGTCTGTGAATGTGGTACTGAGGAATCGAACCCAGGGCTGCTACTAAGCTATGCTCAAAGTCCTCAGACTACATTCTTTAAAGAGAAGCAAAATGGGCAGGGTGTGTGGCTTAGTGGTAGAGTGCTTGCCTAACATGCACAAAGCTCTGGACTGATTCCTTGATATCACATATCCAGCAAAAGCCAACAGTGGCTTTTGCAAGTGTTGAGGATCAAGTAGTTAAGTGTTAGCCTTGAGAAAGCTCTAGGGCAGTGCCCAGGCCCTATGTTCAAGCCCTAGGACTGGTGCCCCCCCTAACCCCCCAAAAAAAGCAGTAGCAAAATGTTCCAAACTGAAGGTCAAATGCTCAGGAAGGAGTTAAGGAGCAAACAAAATGCTGAACATCAGAATGTATGGATAAGAATAAGACCCAATATATCATCATAAGGGTCAGCATGTTTATAGACTCAAAACTCAGGAAAACAGTAATGCGGAAATTAAGGTGAGTTTAGAAAATAACAAAGTTTCCAGGGACCAGTGGCTCATGCCTGTAAGCATAGCTACTCAAGAGGTTAAGCCGCAGCAGGAATGTTTGTGAAACTCTTATTTCCAATTAACTGCCAATAAAAGCTGGACATGAAGCTGTGGCTCAAGTAGTAGAGTTCTAGCCTTGAGCACAGAAGTGCCAAGGTCCTGAATTCAAGCCCCAGGACCACACACACACACACACACACACACACACACACACACACACACACACACACACACACACACACACACAGAGTAATGATGATGATAAAGTACTTTTGAGTTATTACATTGTTGAGGAGTAAGTAGCATATTAGTTTCATATGAAAAGAGTATTAAAAAATACCCCCTAACTCACTGTTTTGGTTGCTATAGTAAAATGAGGAAGAAGTTCCAAATGGGTAGAAGGAAAATATGGAGAATCTAAAGCAAAGGACTGATTTCAGAAAGAAAGACAAATGAAAGTACAAGGTAAGTCTAAATGTAGGCGATGTCTAAATGCACTAGGAGAATACTTCAAGGAGAATGGGCCAAAACGTTTGTTTCTGGCTAAAATAGGAAAAGAAGAAATAGACTTATTCTTTTGAACAACCCTCTTCCCCCCTTCCCCCAAAAAATCCCCAAACCAAAGATATGACACGATAAATTTCCAGGCACTGGAAATGAAGCAGGAAAGGGCAGTGATTCCTGAAAGACAGAAAATGAATGAGATAAGCTGTCATGCCCTGGTTCACCATGGGTGAAGGGTTCCAGGCGTTGGCCAGAGTTCAGCTTCTGGGTATGCTTGAATTGAAGAGATGAAAAGATGAGGGCAAGTTAGACTCTTCACAACAGAACTGCAACAAGTAGAGAGCGTTAAGAGACAGAAGCTCAGAGAGCTCCAGAGGGTCAACTTCAAGTAGTAAAGTTGAGTTTCATCTGCACATTATTGCGTGGGAAATACTCGAGACCAGAAAAAAATGCAAGAGCCTGACACTCATTTATGACTGGAAATGTAGTACCTGTGACCACCAGATTCGAAACCTTGTAAATGTTGGAGCATTTGGCAAACAGAGAAAGTCCTTTTTTTAAAACAAAAATTCTTAAGCAGTAATTAGTACTGTGATGTGTGACCTTGAATGCTGTTTGCAGTGGTAATACCATTTTTTGTAAATATTTAATATTCATCAAGAATAAATGGAAATAATTCATGCTCTCTAGTTGTGTCTACTAGAAGTCTTTTCAGGTAGCAGAATGATACCCAAAGAAAATATGGATCCATACAGAGAATCTGGAGCAGGGAAAAGTATAAAAATCTCTCATAACTACCAACACAAGCAAAGATAATACAGCAAGCACAGCTCGGGTGAACTTGTGGTGATATAAACAATATTACAAAGGCAGTGTACAGACAGGAACATAGACTGTTATAAATTGCATGGGGCTATCCCAAAATCTGTCTAGAGCTAGACCAGGGTGAGACAAAGGAGATAACTTCTTTTGTGGACACAGTTAAGGCTACTCCAAAAACTTAATGACTAAGGCAGATGCTAATTTGACCCAGTTTTTAAAATATAAAATCGAGTACAAAAATCCATGCGGAATAGCCATATTTTACTTTAAAGTCATTATGCAACATTATATTAGATCTTGAAATAAATGGAAGAAGCAGGACAGTAGACCTCCTTATTTTGGATGGATTATGTCCCAAGACAGGCACTGAGAAACTAGCAAAGTCAATCATGTAACAGATGCCAGACAGGCAGGTAGCATATTCATATGGACACAGTACAGGAATGAATCACTGCCTGGGATGGATGGAACAGGAGAGCTAGGATTTCATCATGGCATCCAGAACATATGAATCATTTCTAGAATTTTCCATTTAATCTCTTTGGACTATCATTGAGTGTTGTTAAGTGGAACTATGAAAAGGACATAGGGGATGAGGGTGATTATTGTAATGGTGATCTTATCTTTATTTAAAAATGGATATTTCGAGGGGCATGGTGGCTCATGCCTGTAATCCTAGCTACTCAGAAGGCTGAGATCTGAGGATCAAGGTTCAAAGCCAGCCCAGGCACAAAAGGACCTGAGACTCTTATCGCCAATTAACTTCTAGAACATGGGAAGTGGGGCTTGGCTCAAGGGTAGGATGATAGCCTTGAGCTGAAGAGCTCAGGGACAGCCCCCAGGCTGAGTTCAAGCCGCATGACCCACAAAAAAAAAGGTGGGATGGGGGGGGATATTTCAGCTGGTCACTGGTGGCAATCCTAACTTCATAAGGAGGCTGGAAAGTGCAGGCGACACTTACCTACAGTCAACCACCAAGAAGTCAGAGTAGAGCTATGACTAAAGTGGTAGAGCCCTAGCCTTGAGCACAAAAGCTCAGGGACAGGGCCCAGACCTTGAGTTCAAGCCCCATGACCACCACCGCCAATAACAAAAATTGATATTTCATCTATAATGGAATCTTTTGTATTAACTTTGATTTTAGAAAGAAATGATTGCAGTAAAGAGTTTATTTGGATTACTAAAGCTTTTAAAGTGTCCATATGTATGTATATATATGTATGTATGCATGTATGTGCATGTACACACATATAAGTATATATATGTATATATATATTTTTTTTAAACCTGTGCTCTATTTCTAACTTGGAGGTAGGAGCCAGATATATTTACATTTTTCTTTTTCTTTTTTCTTTTTTTTGTTAGTCATGGGACTTGAATTCTGGGCCTGGGCACTGTCCCTGAGCTCTTCAGATAAGAGTATCACAGACTTTAGTGTGCCCAGGCTGGCTTTGAACTGCAATCCTTAGATTTCAGTCTTCTGAGTGGCTACAGGCGTGAGCCACTGTGCCTGGTTTATTCACATTTTTCTAATGCTTTATTGATCACCTTCCTACATGAGAATGGCTAAAATGATCATTTCAGTCTTTTTCTTCCTTCTTTCTGTACTGGGAATTGAGCTCAGGACTTTGAACTTGCTGGACAGGAGCTCTACCACTTGAGATACACTTCTGGCCCCTTTCTGCATTGTTTATGACCAGATTGGCTGGGTGTCCTCTTGCTGATGCTTCCTACACAACCAGTATTTTTATTACTTGGGCCTTTTCTTTTGTAGACCCTAATCCCAAGTGAAGAGAAAAATGTTAAGTAGTTTACATTCTTGCATTCTTACTTTGGCTGCTAACCAATTTGTGTGTGTGTGTGTGTGTGTGTGTGTGTGTGTGTGTGTGTGTGTGTGTGTCGGTTGTTGGGGCTTGAACTCTGGGCCGGGCTGGCTCTAAACTTTGATCTTCTGATTTCAGCCTCCCGAGTAGCTAGGATTATAGGTGTGAGCCACCGTGCCTGGTTTATCTAACTTTTTTTTGTGTTTTTTTAAATATATTTTTATTGTAATTATTAGAAGGGTTACATTATATTCACCAGATAGAAGGTGCATTACTTCACAAACATTGATACTCTTTCTCATGTCTTGGTCCCCATTTTCCTCCCCCCCACCCTCACCCCTCATCTTGTTTCCCTCTTCCCTATCCAATTTCAAATAACCCCAAATACAAATATATCCAATATGTCAGATAACGAAGTGAGATACTGTAACAATATGAGATAACCAAGGGACAGCAAAAGAGATGAGAGATAACATAGTACATTAAGGACCACAATCACTCATTATATGGCTTTTGTTTCTATATCCTGGAGGTCCTTACATTTAGTGTCATACTATATGGCCTTATGTATCTAGGTTTTGCTCTATTGCAAATCTCTGCTAGGAGAGCCCAAGGTTTCTACTGATTATGACAAATGAGGGAAACCATTGAGCCTAAGTTCCTTTGAGTCTGGCTTACTTCACTTAATATGACTTTTTCTAAGTCTTTCCATTTCCTAACAAACGGGGTGATGTCATTCTTTCTGACAGCAGCATAGAATTCCATTGTGTACAAATACCACAACTTGTTGATCCATTCATCAACTGAGGGACATCTGGGTTGGTTCCATATCTTTGCTATGGTAAATAGTGCTGCAATGAACATTGTTGTGCTAGTGGATTTAGTATGTCCTTGTTTCTGGATATTTGGGTAAATGCCAAGGAGTGGAATTGCTGGGTCATAGGGGAGCTCTATGTTTAGTCTTTTGAGGAACTGCCATACTGCTTTCCATAGTGGTTGAATGAGTTTGCATTCCCACCAACAGTGTAGTAGTGATCCCTCCTGGCGACATCCCCTCCAGCATCTGTTATTATTCGTTTTCCTGATCCTGGCCATTCTAACTGGAGTGAGGTGGAATCTTAGAGTTGTTTTGATTTGCATTTCTTTTATGACCAGAGGTGTTGAGCATTTCTTCATGTGTCTATAGGACATTTTTGTTTCTTCTTCAGAGAAGACTCTCTTTAAGTCTTTGGCCCATCTTTTAATGGGATGGCTGTTTCTTTGGAGATTAGTTTTGGAGTGATTCAATTTTTTGAGCTGTTGATATATTTTAGATATGAGGCCTTTGTCCATTGTATGGTTGGTGAAGATTATCCAACTTTTTTAAAAGAGGTAAAGATAATGAATGTGGATATAAAATATCCTCTGCCTTAGAGAGTTCTGATTTTTTTTTTGTCCAGTCCTGGGCCTTGAACTCAGGGCCTGGGCACTGTCCTTGGGATTTTTCAAGGCTAGAGCTCTACCACTTGAGCCACAGCACCATTTCTATGTATGTGGTAACGAGGAATTGAACCTGGGTCTTTGTGCATGCTAGACAAGCACTCTACCACTAGGCCAAACTCCTGGCCCCGAGAGTTCTGATTTTTAAAGAGTTAAAATGAATTAGATTAAAAGGTGTAAGTCTAGCCAGCCATGGAGGCTCACACCTGTCATCCTAGCTACTCAAGAGGCTAAGATCTGAGGATTGCAGTTCAAAGCCAACCCAGGCACTAAAGTCTGTGAGACTTTTATCTCCAATTAGCCTCTAGGAAACTGGAAGTGGTGCTGTGGCTCAAGGAGTACAGCAGTAGCCTTGAGCTGAAGAGCTCCGGGGCATCATGTAGGCCCGGAGTTCAAGTTCCACGACTGACCAAAAAAAAAATGTGTAAGCCTTCTGTATATATCCAACAGTGGATTTAGCAAATTCTGAGCTAATTTATTGCTAATCTAATATGGATTCTCAATGTACTGGAATTTTCTTTTTTCCAATAGTTATAATTATAGTATTTGTTTCCACACTCTTATTGTTAAGAGTGTTTAAAAAGCTTTTGCAATGTTTTGCCAGTGATGTTTAAATCAACAATCCTGAAAAGTCTTGAGCTGATGGTTTAATCTAGAAATTCCGATTCAAACTGTGATCTAAAAAAAAAAAATCTGTGTTTCAGATGATGTGGATTTTATTAAGTTATCCTAATAAAGGGTAATCATTTTTCAAAAAGATTATTTGCATCTCTTCCGCTTTTTCTAATAGAGTTGGAGTGTGTGTGTGTGTGTGTGTGTGTGTGTGTGTATGTGTGTGTGCCAGCCCTGCGTGCTATTGCTGAGCTGTTTTGCTCAATGCTAGTGTGGAGCTGTGGCTCCACTTCCAACTTTGTTTTTGGCGGGAAGGTTAATTGGAGATAAGAGTCTCATGGCCTTTTGTGCCCTAGCTAGCTTTGAAGTGTGATTCACAGATCTCAGCCTCCTGAGTAGCTAGGATGACAGGCATGAGCTACTGGTACCCAGCTCAGTGAGATGAGTATTTCAGTATGATCTTGATTATTGTTAGCATATTTTAGTTATAAGTTTTCTCATTGATTTTCTTAGGTCTTCAAAACAGTTGTCTATATTTTTTCTTTTAATTTCTATCAATGTCTTTATATATTTTTTTGCTTTATTGAATTAGACAGAAGTGTTGGAGCAGTGTCTGATACTGGTGGCAGGGCAATCACAGTGGACTTTCTTTTGTGGACTATCCTCAGTAGTCTGTCTTTAAGTTGTTATGTATGTGTGGGGGTAGGGATGGTTACCCTGGTAACAGACTGGTATAATACAAGCACTGGAGATTTCACCTTGGCACTTCAGTTTCAGATTTCAGCATTGCCATGTGCAATTTAATGAGGCATTAGAAACAAGTATATGATCCTTCTAAGTTGCAAGTACTGTAACTTGGAAATTGAACACATAAATTTTAGAAAGATTTTCAACAAATGGTACAATATATTCTTGCCTAATTAACTTTAAAATTCAATTCATTACCCTAAGCACCTCAGTCTTCTAAGGTAAGATTATAATTGGCTTTTCCTAATTAGATTTATGTCACACTCCATTATTTTCCATTATATATGCTATTTGTACCTCCCACCACAATCTATAGCATTTCAGACCAGGACTTGAGAAAGTCAAACTTTGAGTTAATAAACAAACTCCTGAGCTGAAGGTGTATTACCCAGTTCACTTTTTTGGCCTGGAAACCACCACCAATTGCTGAGGAGCTGAGGAATCGTCCTGATTGATCTTATATCCTGGACATATTGATGCTTGCAGTCAGACAAATAAACTTACGTTTAACTCTAGCCACAAGACTGCAGGGATTAGGCTTTCTTGAGTTCAGTTGTGGCCCTGTTACACCATATGTAGAAATAATTAGGGCTAAATACCCCCCTCCATAAGTCTATGATTTTATGCCCAGTTCAGAGCACCTGAACTCATCTCTACCTTTGAAGACTGTCTAGCACCTGTCTATGGGGCCTGGTGGGCCACTGCTTAGGACTTAAAGATTCTACACAGCTTGTCTGTCAAGACAAGCTTCTCCATGGTGGAGTATGTGAGTTGGTCAGAACTGTACATTTCCTCTTCTTACTCTGCTCATGGTCAGTAGTTGATGAGCTTGTGATGACCGTCTGGCTGCCTCTTCCATTCCCATCCTCCTCTAGTGATCGCTAACGTTGAGTTAATCACAGTACAAAACTTGCCAGATGGCAACAGTAGGTGCGTGCTACAATATCTTTTAAAATTCAGGCTTTGAGCAGTCTTGGACAACATAGATGCTTCATTTGGAACAAATGATTTCAAGACTCAAAGAATGAGTGAAGAACAAAACTGACCAGTTAAAGCTTTCACAGATGTGCTCTGGCAAGGATGGCTCAGAGGAAGGGCTTCTTGCACTGTGAGCGCTCAGGTTGGAAAAGACCTGTTCTGAGATCCCACACTTTCCTCCAGCATTGCAGTTTCCAAGGTCTGTGGTTTAGGATCTTATTGTTTCTGAGAACAAATGTTATTTAAAGCTGAATCCCCAGTGAGGTTCTCTGTGGAGCTGGCAAAAAGGATTCCAGACACCTGCATTTTGTTCCTTGTGGCATTTTTTTCTCCCTTTACTCTAAAGAAAGGTGCCTGAAAAAGAACCATTGCAAGAAATGGGAACCAGAGTCCAACAGCTGAGTACCGCCCACTGTGTATACACAGGACTGGCTGTGTCATCTGAGGAGCCCTGTGTATTCATTCAGCTCCTTGCTCAGGATTCCTAGAATGCAACAAGGGCAAGGCTGGGCATTGTTCCCTTCTACATGCACGGGTTACATGTCCTAAAGCGAGCTCTGCAGATGAGTACTTAGGCTCTAATGGTTTTTGAACAAGTGAAATGGTACAGGGTTGAGGTGGACATATTTTTACTGGAGCAGTACTTCTTAATAGAATTTTCTGTGACTATCAAACTGGTCTATCTGTGCTGTCTGATAGTCCCTACTGAACATTTTAGATGGTCGAGTGCTACTGAATAAACAGTATTTACATTTTTTTTGGTAGGTCATGGGGCTTGGACTCTGGGCCTGGTTGTTGTCTCAGCTCTTCAGCTCAAGGCTACCACAGGGGCACTTCCGGTTTTCTGGTGGTTAATTGGAGAGAAGTCTCATGGACTTTAGTGCCTGGACTGGCTTTGAACCGAGATCCTCAGATCTCAGCTTCCCGAGTAGCTAGGATGATGGGCATGAGCCACCATGATGCTGGGCATGAGCCCGGGAATGTTTACAATTTTTATTTTAGCTAATATAAACGTAACTAACTATATATGCTGCCATATTAGACAGAACTATCTCCCAGATCATCCCAGCTACAAACAAAATGGTTGCAGGGCAGGGCTTGCCTAGCATCCAGGAAACCCTGGGTTCAACCCCTGGCATTTATAACACTGAGAAACACAATGTGTCTTTCATTTGAACTGTTTTTGAGCACTGACAAGTCTGTATGTTATTCCAATGGAAAATTATAGCACAGCTTCTAAACTCATAGGCAAGAGATTTCTTTGTGCCATAAAACCACAAAACTTGGGGAAGATTCCTGCTTCCTAGACTTCCTACAGATAAGAGGGTTTCCATGGCAATAGTGAATTCATCCAAACATAACTAAAAGCCAGGGACTGGGGTAGCTATTTTACTCAGCTCTGGTACATTTTACTTTTAATTATAGTTTTCTAAGCCACAGATGTGCTAATATGTCAGACAATATTTGTTCAGGACTCAGGCTCAACCAGTCATTGTTAGAAGAAAAGAGAGAGCCATGACCCTAAAGGACCATCAGGGATGCTGTAGATGGAATGAGAAAAGACATATTCTTTCACTACAATGTAGAATTCCTTCAACTATGAGACTACTGCCAGGTCTTTTCCTTGAAGGAAATATGTTTTTTTGTTTTTTTTTTTTCCAATGGGTTCTGGGTTTGAACCCAGGCCTGGGCATGTCCGAGCTTCGTTGCTCAAGGCTAGCACTCTACACTGAGCCCAGCTCCACCTCTGGGTTTTAGGTAGTTATCTGGAGATGAGAATTTCTTAGACTTTCCTGCCTGGGCTGGCTTTGACCAGTGGTCCTCAGATCTCAGCTTCCTATGCAGATTGGATTACAGGTCTAAGCCACCAGCTCCTGCTCTTCCCTTTAGCCTTTTCTAAACACCATTATCCTACAAGACCAGAGACCAGCTACATTTCAGTAACACAGCCATTCCTGTCTGTTCTTCCCTGAAACCCCCAAATGACAGTTTAAGGAAGTTTGGTTTGGGAAAAGACCCTGCTTCACAAGCCCTCAATCAGGTCAGTGGAGCTCCAAATTGGATGGCACTATAAAACTCCAACAACTGACATTTTCACTCATGGACTACCATGAGCTAGAAAGTAGACAACTCGAGATAATTTTGAAATACTTCTCCATCTCAAGGAAATTCTCTTAATTAAAATAAGAATTGTATAAGTATGAATGAGATTCTGAAGCCAATCTGCTAATATTACCAAAATCTAGGCACATATTCCTTTAACTAGCTGAGATTCAGTCTACAGTGCCTCTGTTATATTCATTTAAATTATCCTTATGTCCTCAAACAATGAAGCTTTCTCAAATGGTGGAATGTCGCCAGGGGGTTTCAACTGAATTTGAAGGCCACATCACCAAAGGCACCCTTCAAATGGGCTTAGGGAATGAATGGGCGCCTTATCAGAGCAGCTGACGCTGGGTACAATTAAGAGCATCTGTGGACGTTCACAAGGCCCCCTATAGAACAAGGAGGCCCTGCAGCCTGGCAGAGTAGCAACTTTCAGCTTCTGGCACCTTCAAGCCCACATGACACCAAAAACAAAGACGACTCCCATTAGCTTCCTGGCCCAGCTCAGAGATGTCGCAGGACCACTAGATTAGGCCAACAGTTCACGTTAGTTATTCCGAATAATGCCGCTAACTTTAGTACCAGCTACCAAGGAAGTATTTTTTTTAAGGCGCAGCTCATATTTATGAGTGATTTAAATCTTTCTCATGTCATTTTTATTTTTAAATGGCTTTAAGAGGATCTTGAAGCCCTCACTAGGTCTATGATGAATCCTCAGTTCTTTTTTTTTTTTTTTTTTTGCCAGTCCTGGGCTTGAGCTCAGGGCCTGAGCACTGTCCTTGGGCTTTCTCAAGGCTAGAGCTCCACCACTTGAGCCTCAGCACCACTTCTGGTTTTTTTCTATGTATGTGGCACCTAGAAATCAAACCTGGGTCTTCGTGCATACTTGGCAAGCACTCTACTGCTAGGCCAGACCCCCGGCCCCTGATTCCTCAGTTCAATTGTTTCCATACATCTGCCTGCAGAAGATGAACTTCGCAAAATGCACCTCTTTAGTATCTAAGATATACTTCACTCATGAAATGCGTACAAAAACCACAAATTCCAGAATTCATTAAATAAATTTATTTGTTAAAATAATTTAACTCCAAATACAACTGTTGAATTTGCATCGAGTTCTAACTACAATTCATATTTTAGTGGAAATGCCAAGATTTAACAACTGACATTGTTACAAAACAATAAACTGTTGTTCAATTTGAAATGGTCAGTTGTATTACAGCTCAACAATTAACTGTGAACTGTATCTCTGGGAAACCTCAAATCAATAATGATAAGTCTGTTTTCAAAAACCTACTGTAGTCATTCTTGAAACCCTGATCAAGATTTAATAGATGCACAATGACAAGTTAAAAAAAAAAAAGGAAAGAAAAAGACCCCTATAGTCTTTAACGTTTGATTGGCTAAGAAGACAATTAAAGCTTAACCAGTGCTAACACAGAGCTAAGGAGAACCGAATACAAAACAAACCCAACACCAATAAACTATGCACAACACTGTCAAATGCACACAGACACTGACAACATTCACCCTGGAAAACAAATACGAGACATTTTCAGGCAATATTTCCTTACACAAAAAGCAAATCAGTAGTTTTACCATGGAAAGTGGTGGCAACTGCAGGAAAGGAGTGAAAGTTCAGTCTTAATTCTACAAACCGAAGGAGAAGAATCATCGGAGCACCTTTCAACAGTTTAAGGAAAGATTTTATGTGATTTTTCTAATCAGATGCTGGCTTGTTCCCAGAAAGCTGAACAAATTCAAAGGCATCAAGTTACCACCACTGTCACAGCTTAAGAGAAAAAAAAAAAAAGCTGCAACATTAAAAGGAAAAAAGAAAGTTGCTGCCTTAGTATAAAAGTAAAAAAAAAAGGAAAAACCTTACCACAATACCTAAAGAAAAAGTGGGTCTTTGGATCAAACCATAATATTTTTAAGGCATGTTAGAAAAACTCACTTTTCTTAGTTGCTAGACTGATCAGGGCATAAAATAGTGACCTAAAGTCACCAACTCTCCTCGACAGCCACTGGTATTTCATGTGCCAACAAGTATAATCTTCGTGCTCTTGAGTTTTCAGTGACTATCTCAGCAAACACATCCATCCGCTGTACTAGTTAGATTCCTGCCGGGAGAAGGCCGAGTGCAGGAGGGCCTGGAGGCCATGGCACAGGGTCACTGCACGTGCGGGCCACGTGGGAACACAGATCAGGTGGCCAATCATTCCTAGGAACGGCTTTCTAGTAAAAGCTCACCTTACTGTCTGGCCCATATTTCAAACCCAAACCCCACATGTTAGCTAAATCTTTCCCACTTGACAATATTTTGTCAGACCTCTCTCATGGGATCTCACCTAGTCTTCAAGTCTGTGTAGCATTCATTGCATGAGAAAAAACTGTGGACCTTGTTTAAGGTCATAAATTGCTATTATGAAATCTTAAAAAATTGGAATCATTTTGAGAAGCTGTAGGCTTCAAAACTCATGTTAATTAAAAGAAAATCTCCTTTAGTGAGTTATTACTTCCTGCATCTTTGATTTCTGATGGATTCAAATCAACTTTTACATAATGAAGTCTGTTTCAATACAATTGGTTAAAACTATTCTAAACTGCCTGGTAACTGAAGTATTCATATTCAAATAATCGATTATTCTAACAACCTAGTTTTACCCACTTTATTTCTTCACTTTTCTCATGTCTTTTCCTTATCTATTAAGCTTAATGCCAATTACTGCAGAGTTGGAGGTGGGGCTCGCCATGACGTGTAAAGATGATTTAAAAGAAAAAAAGGCTTTTTGATACAGTACAGACTGCAGTATGGACTCTCAGGATAGGCGATTATCTCTGACTTGTGCCAAATTCTTAGGAACAGTAAACATACATGCACACACGAACACACACTCTTCCCTCAGTTACACACGTTAAGACCAGAGGTGGTTTGCACAAGACTGTGGAACGAGGAAAGGGTGAGGGGTATATGTATATCGCAGGCTCAGTGATACTGCAGTTCTGAAGGCCAAATTTATCTCCAGAGGGCGGGCTCAGGACAATCTCTTCAGTATTTACAACTGAAGTGAGGTGAAAACCCTTCTACCCTTGATTGTAAAACTTCTGAATAGGTTCTTCCTGTGTGCCATTACTCATGCAAATGATAAATACTTCACGGCTAGGCTATGAAAACCAAAAATGTCAGAGCTTTAGCACCTTTTCAAAACAAAATATTCACGCCAGCCTTATTTGCCACTTCAGTAATCAGGGCAAAATTGTTTTAAGAAAACCTTTATATAATTCTTCAGAAAAATGAAAGGTAAAAAGGCTTTTTTGTCCCTTACCTTTCACTCTATAATTTATGTTCTACTTTTAAGCTCAAATTATCTCACATGGTTATTCAACTTTTTTTTTTTTTAAATGCCTTGCAAATAAAGCTCTGCTACAGCAAAATGGATTTCCAAAGCAGGGTAGCCAAGGCTCACATCACAACCATAGCCCTTAAAGGCAGAGGAGGAATTTACAGCTTTAATGAACATAAAAATGCCAGACACCTGTCCTGTCAGGTTTCTGCAAACGGGAACAGCATGGCTTTGTTTTCCTTACGTGGTGGTAGCAGGTCATCATCTCCTAGACTGCCCATGCTGGGGAGACTAGGTAAACGCTCCATCTCAGTTGCTTCCTTCTTGTTCAGTAAATAAAGACCAGCCCTGCTTGGCTAAGAGAGGTGGATTTGTGCCTTTAATTCTGATCAGACCCCTGTGAAAATTTCCATTCTCTGTGGCAAAGTAGGTGACTTAAATTCTAAAGCCTGACTGTATCTGCAACACAACCTTGTTCTGACTTTGACTCTATCAAGGATTGATGCATGAGTTAGTTTCATGTCACAAATTAGAATCACATCTACAGTTCAGCATGAATTCTGAAAAACAGAAATGTGGCAGCTGAGCAAAAGCTCTCCCCGCAGTTCTGTTGGCAGGCCAGCTGGTGTCCGATTTGACGGAATACACTGGTTAGAAGTTCCTGAAGTTCAGTACTCTTGTAGGAAAATATTTCTCCTTTACTTTTTTTTTTAAAGTCGACAAAATATTTTAATTGTAAGTGGTCATAGGAATTCTTCTGGTGTCTCTCTCATGATTATTTTGAGATTGTACAATAGTTGCTTTGTCAACTCAGAGGCCACGCCACCATTGCTTTCAGATGAGATCACCCTGTAGATCGACGGCTGGTGCCTTCAAGATGCAGATGCACACGAAGGAGACAGGACAATGGTGAGGACCGCAGGCACTGAGCCCCGCTGTGCTCACAGGCAGCGTTTCTGAATAAGGGCCGCAGAGCACTGAGGATTCATACCACACATCGTGCCAACTGCAATGGCCTAGGCGAGCTTTCTATCACCTGCACTGCCAGGCACATTCCACCCAGGACAGCCACATTCAGGTGCTACTGTATGTTACAGGCTGAACAGCATGGATCGTCTTTGTCAGGCTGAGCAGCATAGTTCATCTGCCTCACGATTTCTGCAAACAGTTCGTCCACCATTGTTTTGCTCTTAGCCGAAGTCTCCATGAAAGGACAGCCCCACTCTTCAGCCAGCGCTCGGCCTTCATTGGAAGATACTTCTCTCTCACTCTCCAGGTCCACTTTGTTCCCAACCAAGATGACTGGTACTTTCTCATACCTACAAAAGAATACACAACACACACAGATTGTAGCAGTAAGCATCAAGTTAGACAGGGCAAATAGATTTTCTCTTTTCACTGTATCTTTCTGTAAAATGATCTCTTTAGTTGCAGGAGAAATTATATGCACCCGTTGGCTGGACACCTACCCAGGGCCATTTTACACTCAAGATCCAAGCAGCTCCACTTTAGTATTTGACAATATTGCCTAGACAGGGATATATGGGATGTTCTTAACTATGCATTTCTGCATACATGTAGAAGTGTCTGACATGGTGTAGTTGTTTACTGATAGTGATTGATTAAGGCGCTATTTGCTTAATTAGCATATATCTATTTGCTAAGAGCTAAGATACTATTGTCTCTACTTACTATAAAGACAGGCCTGTAAGATCTCTCCCTTTCACAGCACTGACCTCCAGAGAGGACACTAATACTAATAGTAAATACCAATAAGCAAGTAAATGACAGATTAGGAAAAAAACCCAAACACCCAAACTCCCCAAAATCAAACAAATAAATGGAAGACAGAGTCCAGGGATCGGGTTGGAAGCCCAGCTGTCATTTTTGGTAAGATCACCACACGCCTTGCTGGGAAGGCAGCTCGGGAGCTAAGAAGTGAAGGCTGCAGAGTAGTGCCCGGGATGAGAGAGAGAACACTCCTACTGGGCCATGGATCAGTCAGTCTGAGGCGAGGAGAGGACATGGCTGGCGGGTTCAGTAATAGCAAATGAGCACCGTGTGATCTCCCTCAGCTCCTGCGGGATCCTCACAGTACAGGAAACACAACTTGCTGCAGGGGAAATACAACTGAGAACCTGGGGTGCCAAAAGTGGCCTCACCAGACCAATTCAAGGCAGGGCTGGCACAGGCCCTTTGTCAACGGACAACAGAAAGTGTGTTCATGTTCTACAGTCATCACAATTTGGGAGGTTGGCTTCATTCTCTTCCCTTTTCTAAACACATGGCTTGGGTAAGAAGAATTCCAAAACGAATTTGTGTACGGAGGCAGGGTACCACACTGTTGGTGTGTCAGGCATTAGTGTCAGCTGTTGTCCTTGACATTTCCTTTGAGTATGACCAGTGTCAGAGAGTGGTTGGTGCAGCTCAAATTAATTTGTTTACAGTATGTGGACAAACACTTATTTTATTGACACAAACTTTCACACTGTTTATTGTATCCTTGAGCATGATTACATAATGTATGAATAAATAAAACCCGCTCTTTTAAGCAGCTGTGCCTAATGGATTGAATGAAACACTGCTTAGCTGTAGAATGTTGATGGGCTTCCAGTGAGGCAGCTTAGCAAAAATCAGGAGCTCAAAAGTATTGGATGTGTTTTTGAATGGACTTTATGTCTTCTCCTCTCTTGTAATTTCCCTAATAGCTACTGATAGGTATCTGGTTATGTCCATTTTATTCTTGGTCAATCATTAAAACAATCTGAGAACTATAAAGGTATGGATTGGTGGGTCCTACTCCAAAGCTACTGAATCTGACTCTGTGGGATTGAGGGAATACTAAAAATACTTATTCATACCTCTAACAAGCTTTGAAGATGGATTCTGAGAGCTTCAGACAGTTTAGGAAGCCCTAGGCTCACCTATGACCTTGTGACTGCTCACGACAATGACAAGACTAATCAGATATTTTCCACAACATCATGAACATTCCTTTTGAGGGTGTTGTAGTATGTTAAAGAAGGCCATAGTTCATGGGAATTTTATCATGCTGTTATATGCTTAGTTAGAAGCAGACTGAAATATAATTTTCTTTGAAATCAGAAAAGAATCAAAAAAGGTATTAAAATCCACTTGTTTAACTTTCCACGGTGTTAAAATCTCCTCTTGAGGCAAAATGTTAAAACACCTGATACTTGTCACTTTTGAGTCAGCCTCACCAAATGACTTTGTAGATTATATCTAAACATTTTTGGTGATGCAGAACTCATATCCAAAGGCAGCCTGCTTTGTCCTTCCTGTCAGCTCTCTTAACTGTTAGTGTTAAGTGTTTGTCTTTGTCCCCGTGTAAGGAACGGTGATTAATGACACTCTGCTCTCTTCTCACAGGTCCTCAGTTCTCTTCCTTTTAGTGTAAGGAGACTTTTTCTTTTCTCAAAACGAAACAGATTTTCTTCTCTGGCTTCTAGCTCAAATTAAACATATCTTAAGTAAGAAAAGAAAAATAGAATTCATTCTTATTTTACCTTTGTGAAATGATCACAGACTATTTTTCATGTCTAAATAAATAGAGGCATATGATTACTGAATCATATTTTAAACCACTCTCAGACTAGCCTAATGGTATACATAAAACACACAGGAAATCTATGAAACAAACCTGACACTGGAATCAACCCTTAGGCAAGGAGATCTATATAGAGTTTATAGTTAGAACCTAGGAAGGTTGGTTTTCTGCTGCTACAAGGAAATCAAAATTGCATGTAATGCTGAAAATGTTTCAATCTAAAATGACCAAACAGGCAAAGAACCAGGTAACTGTGACTAACCATCAAGGCTCAAGATAATCAATGGCTGTACGCATAAACTCAGATGAAGAGATCTCAAAGAAGCTATTACATCTGAGCATTTCTAACCCTCAAATCTGAAATGCTCTAACATCTGAAAATTGGTTGATGATATTATGCTACTCTGAAATGTAAGAACACTCAACTAGTTTAAGAAGCAGAAGTACCTAAAATTTAAAAATGATCATGGAAATCTGAAGAAAAATCAAGGTAATGGAAGGAAGAAATCATAAAGAACAAGAATTAAAGAAAACTAAAAAATAATGTAGAAAACGAATGAAATAAAAAAACTAGTTATCTTCTGAAACTCACTATATTTGAGTGAACTAAACCAAGCCAAGGAGTCAAACATCACATGGATGCGCTTCTCAAGCTGGCTTCCAGGAGAGATCCCGCAGGTCTCAGCTTCCTGAGTAGCTGTGATGACAGAGGTGAGCCGCCAGCTCCTAGCTTGAGGTGCAATATAATAATGAAAATGGGACATGAATATAAAGGAGGAACAATATGGGGTAGAGGGGAATGGGAATGAGAGGACATTACATGCACATCTAAGGTTGGAAGCATATTACATTTACATATACAAAGACAATACTGAACCCCACCAAATATTGTATGATATCAGAGGAGAGTTAGGGGGAGATAGTAGAGAGAGAGAACTTAGTCAAAGTACACTGTATGCATCTATGAAACTCTCACAACGCAACTCTCTTGTTATCATTAATGATTCCTAAAAATAAAAAGATGTAATACAAAATTTTGTGAAAGGATAACCAAACTAGTTGAGCTCAACAAGGCTCATAAACCTCTGGCCAATCTATCTGCTAAGACAAAAAAAAAATAAGAAATTTAAAACCAGAATGAAGTACAAAAATCACTAGATAATGCTATGGACATTGTAATGGAAATATAAAAATATGACTCTACAGACATAATGTTTTATTTCATAAATTAATGTTTCTATGACATACAAACCCTTAGCCTAATTTGGATTAAGTTCTAAAAACTAAGTCCCACTGATTGTATATAGATTCCCTTCTTAAACAGTTGTTTGTTAAAGTTGTCATTTGAAATATGATGTAAAAATCAATGTTAATAAATTCTTTAATTAAAAAAAAAGAACCTCTAGGATATAGAAACAAAAGCCAAAAAAAAATCACTAGACTCTGTAGATAAGACATGAAAAGAATATACTCCTGAAATGAAAACATAGATGAAATGCGCCAATCATTTGAAACAGCATGGTTATGTCATCCATCCTCGACTCTGCTGGAGCTGGTAAACAGCTGTCCATTGATGATCAATTGTATCATCTATCTAATCCTGCTTAGCTTCTATAGCCAAAGCCGTAGCATAAGATTAATTCAATCTTATCTCTTATTTAACTTTCCAAAAATGAGCTTACATATTAAATTCTATGACATTTTTAAATTGTAGTTTCCTACCTGTAGTAGTCTCTCACTAATCAAATGTTAACTAGCAGGGAGGTGTGGGTGGCTCATGCCTATAATCCTAGCTACTCAGGAGGCTGACATTTGAAGTTGGCCCAGGCAGGAAAATTTGTAAGACTTATCTCCAGTTAACTGTCAAAAATAGCAGACTGGCTCAAGTGGCAAAGCACTAGCTGTGAGCAAGCAACCTAAATGAACACCGAGGCTGCATTCAAGCCCCTGAATGAGTGGAAAAATGTTATCATGCAGGGCTTAGATCAAACTTTCATGTCTTTAAAGTCTTTCTCTACTTTCATAGATGTTCATTTGTCTAAATTCTTATTTCCATTTTATAACACTGAGAATTTGGTGTTCATGGGTTTTCATTAACTGCCGAGCATCTACTAGGCTGCATGAGGGACTGATGATATAAGACAAGGTTTCATATTCAAGCTGAAGGAAACACACAAGTATCACAGATAGACAGTTTGTACAGTTAGTGTGGATGTGGATTGATCAATATCACATGAAGTGAGAAAAAAAGCCTCTCAGAGAAGATCCTACACAGAGGCTTGAAGATCAAAAGTTAAGTCGCCATGGGAAGAAGAGACATTTTAGATAAAACGAAGAGCTAAGGTCAAGAGGAAGTGGGCAAGCACTAAGCCTCACAGTTTGAGGCTAGCCCAAGCAAGAAAGCCCATGAGACTCTTAACCTCCAACTATCAAGAAAGATGGAAGGGGAGATGTGGTTCAAGTGGTAGAGCACTAACCTGTGAGCACAAAAGCACAGGCACAGTGCTCAGGTCCTGAGCTCAGGACTGGCACCAAAAAAAAAGGGAGGGAGGAGACCAGTACAGTTATGCTATAAAGAAAGAAAAAAGAGAAGTAAGATAATGAATGATGGATGAAAGACAAGATAATGGATGGTTTTCACAGGTTAAAGTAGACCATGTATTCACAGAATAGAAAAAACACTCATCTAATATGTTTAAGCATGGTAACCATGTGGTAAGAGGTGAAAGAGAAATGGATTTTACATGCAGTTATACAGGTAGGCAATGACAGTTTTCTAGGAAGTGACAGTGGTGACCTGGGCTGGAGCAGCAACTATGACAATAGGAAAAAATGATTTAAATACACTCCTTCCCCACTCTGTGTGTGTGTGTGTGTGTGTGTGTGTGTGTGTGTGTGTGTGTGTGCGCGCGCGCGCGTACATGTTGTGTGTGTCATCTGATGGGGATATGTTCACAGAAAGGTGTTATTAGGTGATTTGACCATTGTGGAAACACCATAGTGTGAACTTTCACAAACACTGAGGGTATCGCTTACTACCACCTTACCCTCTAACCCTGGTGGTATACACCCGGTATATGTGGAATATCACTGACGGTTTGTAGGGTGTGTGACTGCGCAGAGGTAGTATAATGAAGGGTGTGGTAATCCACTGCTTGAAGGAAACAGTGTAAATTGTTTTGAAAAAATAGTAATCAAAAGTGACTAGTAGGTATTATTTACTTTACAAGTCCAGCTTTATCTCAGGACTAAAAACATTAGACCTCAAAGAAACTACTGCATCTGCCTCCTATTACCTGCTGTTTCTAATGTACTTGTACAGGGATCACGTGTATACACATTATAAAAATCACTACTTGCAAAGAAACAATCATAGAGTTCTTAAGAATAAGTATCATTTCTTTTTGGTGTAACTTTTACAGAGGTTATTTTCATACAAAAGTGAATATTTTTTTCTTCTGTACTAAGTGAATAACCTATGAGACTTAAATGTTCACAAATGCTAGTCAGGTTAACTCACTATTCATACTATTATGGATGTCTACTTATATGTTACTAATTACCTGGAGGTATTTTTAAGAATACGTTATTTACATGTACAAACTTTTATTAAGTAAGATTAAAAATCCTTTCTAACTCCAATATTGTCTCGAAGGTCTTTCAACATTCCTATTTCTACTAAAAGAAAGAATAGATTGGGGCCTAGTGGTAGAATGCTTGCCTAGCATGCATGAAGCCCAGAAAAAGCTAGAAATGGCGCTGTGGCAGAGCACTAGCCTTGAGCAAAAAGTGTCTAAGGACAGTGCCCAGGCCCTGAGTTCAAGCCCCAGGACTGGCAAAAGAAAGAGAGAGAGAGAAAAAGAGAGAGGGGGGAGTGTAGATGTAACATACTAAATACTATACTATATCCAGCGGTGACAGAACACACATTCTTTTCATCACCAAATTAATCATTTTGCAAAATACATGGCATTTTAGGTCATATTGTTTTAATGTACATAGTAAGCTAGAATAATTTATTGTATCTTATGAGATCATAATAGATGAAGTGAGAAATCATCAGTTAAAATACAGAAAATTTACAAACCCTTAGCCAAAATAACCAAATGAAAGAGGAAAGAATCAAATAAAATTAGAGGCAAAAAGGAAGTATTGTAATATATGTCACTGATATTCCTAGGAATATTAAGATGCATTTTGAAAAATCATACACAAGTAAATTGGTTCTAGACATATTTGATCTACCAAAATTAAACCAAAAGAACTGGGTACTTGTGGCTCATACATATAATACCAGCTAACTTAAGAAGCTGAGATCAAGATACACAGAATTCCACAGCATTAGAATTAGAAGACAATGAGAAATCCACAATAAAAGAATTTGGAAGCCAAATTCAACAGCACATTAAAGAGATCATACATCTTAATCAAGTTGCTTTTCTTGTAGACAAAATGATAGCTCACCATATGCAAAGCAACAAACATATAGCCCAGCCAGGTGTGGCGGCTCACGCCTGTAATCCTAGCTAAGATCTGATGATCACAGTTCAAAGCCAAACTGGGGAACTGAAGACTATGAGACTCTTATCTCCAATTAATTACCAGAAAACCAGAAGTGGTGCTGTGGCTCAAGGGGTAGGGTGGTTGCCTTGAGCTGAAAGCTCAGGCCCAGAGTTCAAGTCCCACAACTGACCAAAAAAAAAAAAATATATATATATATATATAGCCCATAAACAGAATCAAGGACAAAAATCACATAGTCATCTCAATAAGTGCATAAAGCCTTTAGGAAAACTCAATGTATGATTAAAAACCCTGAATAAAACTAAATAGAGAAGGATCATACCTGAAAGGCTAAAAATGCTTGAAAGTCTATAAATAAAAAATGCATAGCCAGTATCATATAGAATAGGGAAAAACTAAAAACATTTCCTCTAAACTCAGAGGAAAATTAGCCATAGCAATGAGGAAAGAGAAATGAAAGAACTCAAATAGAAAAGAAGGAAATAAAATTACACCTATTGTAGATGACAGGACTCAATACGTAGAAAACCCAAAAGCCTCTCAGAAATGATGTAACAATTTTAGCAAAGTAGCAGGATTCAAAATTAGCATATAGAAATTGGTAACATTTCCTTATACACCAATGAAATTAACTGAAAAAGAAGTAGGACAGTAATCACAGTCAAAATAGCCTTAATAAATGAATAAACAAAATAATACATAAGGATAAATGTAATTAAAAAAGCAAAAGTGATAAATGAAAAAAAAATACTGCTGAGACTGGAATATGGAAAAGAGCTCCCAGGTTCATGAATAGGGAGAATTAATATTGTTAAAATGTCCCTGTTACGAGAAGTGATCTAAAGATGCAATGCAATCTTCATCAAATTACAATGACTTTCTTCACAGAACTAAAGCAAAATTAAAAAAAAAAACAACAATAGCCAAATTCATATGAAAGCACAAAAACACCTCAAATCTCAAATGGCCAATGTAATGCTGGACTGAAAGAGCAATGCTCAAGATATCAAGGTTCATGATTTAAAATATACCAGAACCACAACCACAAAGAGAGCATGTGCTCAGTGATGGGACAGAAGACCTAGAAATAAGCTCACATGGCTACAGCAAGCTGATTACTGACAACACAAAGGTGTTAAAAGCATATTCTGGGATAAAGGCAGCCTTTTCAGTCAATTGTACAGGACAGACTTGCTATCCGCATACGGACTACTGAAACTATACCCTGATATGGCACTCCATGCAAAAATCAACTCAAAATGGATCAAAGGCCTTAATGTAAGACCTAGCAGAGGCAAGCAGGGGAATCATAAGATATCAGTACTGGCAATGCTGCCCAGGAAAGAAAAGGAATATTTTTCAAACAGGAACAGGTAAGAGAACAGAGAGAGGGCTCATGGGTAACTTAACTGGCTGTCACCAACATTCACTTTCCCATTTCATGTACACACTACTGAGGTGAGTCTATAACTTGAAATGTGAACTTTTTTTTTTTTAGGGTTAAGAACAAACTATATAAATGTTTTTAAAAAATGATGGCAGTACAGACTGGAAGAAAAACTTTACCAGTCAAACATCTGACAGAAAACCAGTATCTATCTAGAATACAATAAAAAAAAACCACACATTTGAAAAATTAATAACAAAGGCTGGGTGGAGTGAGGCACAGGGAGGCATCCGGGTCATTCCTTACTCAGGCAGTGCAGGTCAGCATGGACAAAAGTGAGGAGACCCTATCTTTGTCTCCCTAGGCTGGCTGGCTTGCTCCTGTTCGTGTTTTCTCCTTTTCTCCCCACCCCCTCTCTTGTTGGTCTCGTGGAGCTTGGACTCTGGAGGTGGGCACTATCCCTGAGCCCCTTTCAGCTCATGGCTACCACCCTACCCCTAGAGCCTTAGCACCACTTCTGCTTTTCTAGTGGGAGTCTCAGGGTCTTTAGTGCTGGGCTGGCTTTGAACTGAGATCCTCGGATCTCAGCCTCCTGAGTAGCTAGGATTACAGGCATGAGCCACCATGCCAGTCCCTCCTAGGCTTTCTAAAGAAAAATAACAGCCAGACATAGTGGCACATGTCTGTAACTCCATTAACTGAGGAGCTGAGGCAGAGGTAACAAGAGTTCAAGGACAATGTAGTTTACATAGGGAGATCCTGTCTGAAACATTTTTTTTTTTTAAAGAAAAACTGTTCAACTGTTAGGAGCAGACCTAGGGTCCTAGGGTCTCACATGCAAAAGCACATTGCTCTTCCACAGAGCTACATCTGTAGCCTGGGTTATGTTCCACAATGGGACCCTTTCATTCTTTCCCTTTCTTCAAGCCAAGCATTTCCATTTAAAAAAATAATGATGAGATATGGTCCTGTGGTTGGGGAGAGCAGGGGGAAGAAAAAAAGATTTAAAGCTGCCATTGTCCTAGCTTCCGCCAGAGGTTCACAGTACACAACCTGATGAAATAGCTATTATTTTAGAGATGCATGGCTGTGTTGGTATTAAAAAGCCAAATAATATAACCAGTAGACTAACAGTAGAAGAAAACTCATTTTGTGACATCCCCAGCCCTATAAACCTGTTTTGTAAGCAAGGCGGTGGTTACAAGGTCAACCTATATATACAACACCAGTATATTAGAATAAGAAGACAAAGAGAAAATTCATTTAAGATCATTTACAGTAGCAAAAATATCAAATACCTGATCTAAAACACTTTTACAATGAATGTAACAAAACAGTGCTTAGAGAAAGACTTAAGAACAGGAAGTTCTATGAAGGACATAGGTCCATAAGGTAGACAAATATGTCTTAAAGAACCAACTGTAAAAGATTAAACTGAACTTCATGAAAACAAGAATTAAATCTTTTCTTTGTTGTTGTTGGTCATAGGGCTTGAACTAGACTGGGTGCTGTCCCTGAGCTCTTCAGCTCAAGGCTACGGCTCTACCCTTGAACCAAACCCCACTTCCCTTTTCTGAGGGTTAATTGGAGATAAGAGTCTCAGGTCCTTTTGTGCCTGGGCTGGCTTTGAACCTTGAACCTAAGATCTCAGCCTTCTGAGTAGCTAGGATTACAGGCATGAGCCACTGTGCTTCCCCCGGCTAAGAATGAAATCTTATGAAAATAACCCATTAAAACAAGTGAAAGGGTAAGTCAAAAACCAGGAAAATGTTGTTAGTGGTACATATATACGGCAAAGAATGTATATCTAAATTATATAAGGCATTTCTACAAATCCTTCTTGTAAAGGTTTTTTCTTTTTTAATAGATGAAAGGCTTTGAAGGTATTTCTCAACAGAAGATACTCAAATAGCCATTAAGCTTATCAAAATATGTTCAACCTTACATAGCAGATGAATAAAATCTAAAATCACCATGAGATACTTAGAATCCTATGAGATTAGCTAAAATTAAAAGACTGACATTACTGAATATTAGTCAGGACATAAGGAAACTGGAACTGTTCCTGGAAAAAGAGTAAACTGGTTGTAATTACTTTTGGTAACTGCTTGAAGGATTTATGAATGCTGGACAACATGTGTATTTGTGGACTAATAATTTGTGTTTATTTCTAGGCATATAGCAAGAGAAAGTGTATATCCAGTCACCAAAGGATATATGCTAGATCAGCTAGGTTTTTTTGTGCCAGTCCTGGGCTTGAGCTCAGGGCCTGAGCACTGTCCCTGGAGTTTCTCAAGGCTAGAGCTCTACCACTTGAGTCTCCGCACTATTTCCGGCTTTTTTTTCCTATGTATGTGGTACAGAGGAATTGAACCTGGGTCTTCGTGCATGCTAGGCAATCACTCTACCACTAGGCCAAACTCCTGGCTCCAGCTAGAAAGTTTTTACAGTAGCCTACCTGGTCGGCTCCAATCTAGAACTATCCAACCAAATAGATAATGAAATGACAACATACTCAGAGGTACATACTGTACCTCAGTTAATTTGAACTACCACTACACCCAATGTGGATGAATATCCCAGAGAGAATACTGAAAGACAGAAGCCACAAGTGTGATAGGAAAAAGAAAAGACCTAATGTATGGCAATCTTTTAAAGTGACTGGAAGTGAACGGTGAGGGAACAGGCTGTGCTGTTTAAAATGGCGGTCCTACATCTTCATCTGGTATGGAGCCTGCTGCACAGAGGGTGTGCGTGAACAGGGGATGCTTCTAGCTGGATATCTAAGGATACTTCAGTTAAAAAAAGTAAGTTGAAACAGAAAAATCAGTAACCAAACAATTTCCTCATTAAACAGAAATAGTAGAATTACCTCCAAAACAATCTGTGGGTATTTAAATATAGTGTAAATGCACAATCCAGGGTTCATCAGTCAGTTTATTACTCTTAAATACTGCTAATGGATTTTCAACTTCTGTCCAAGATTTTGGTTGTTTAATTTATATCCAAAATTGGTAAAAGACTGAAAGCACTGGGATACTAATGTTAATGTAGAGCATGTGAATGAAATAAAAATGATGATTATGAACGTTTTCTTCATTATTAGATCTATAAGACGCTAAAGTACCTCAATACCCATGTTAAAAAGAGAAAATATAATAATAATTACATTTATCACTAGATGTGGAGATTATCTATAACAGAAACGTTACAGGCAAGTGTCCACAAGTAGGAGCCTAAAACTTTGTCATGTAAAAATGCAAAAATGTCTTAATAAAACAGCGAATTGGCTTTTTATTTATAAAGTACTATACCCAAGACATCAAAACTAAGAGGGAAAAAAACTAGTTATTGATCTATATTTGATTACTTTATATGTATGGCTAAGTTTTAACCTGTACTTTAATGTGCTTTTAGTCAACAAATAGAAAGTATATCCTTATAAATCTGTCATTAAAGCATGTCTCGCCTTATACAATGTAAATATCAAGAAAACTCAAGCTTGTACACATACAAAACCAATGCACATGTATCAAATTGAAGGAAAGCATTCAGACATAAAACATGCATTCTGTTTTTAGTGAGAATCAAAGTCTTAAATCATGCATTAAAAGACAGGCTCAACTGTTGCACTTGAAAAGATAAAAACTGATTCATTCAGGAATATATGCAAGTAGCCTTAATTTTTTTTAAAAGCCAGAACAACACATTTTCACAGTCCCGACAGATTTCTAGAAAGCTAAGATTTGATATCAACAAATCAAGAACTTCTCTCCAGCAATAAACAACTCAGGAGAGGAATATATTGACTAAATATGACCTGCTTTTCTAACTGGCTGGGTCCACTGGCATGAGTGTTGCTACCTACTAAAAGGGTCTTCAGATTTGAGAAAAAAGAAGTGATAGATGGGAAAGCAAAAGGAAACATGCACAGGGAAGAAAGCACCTAGAGTTATCATTCCTGGCAGAGAGTATCCCATCCATCCATGTAGCTGACTGAGAATGACAATGTGCAGAGGGTTTGACAGGATTTAAGCCAACATCAAATTAAAAGACACTAGAAGTACGAAATCACTGAGGCAGGGTGGGTGGTAAGCCAAAAAACCTCTGGTGGCTCTAATCATACTCAGGTACAGGAGAGGAGAGGTGGTAACCACAGGCCTTGGGGAGTAGTGATTCAGGGGAAGGAAATACTGGATGCTAGAAAATCTGTCCCTTTATTTTCTTACCCACTACAAACCTCTCTCATTTCCAAAACAGCTCAGACCTGAGTTAGTCCAATAGTCTCCTAACTAGTATAACCTGTTTCTCACCCCTCTATCCTACATGTTACTTCTTTATCAATTAGCTTAAAATATAGTCCTTCAAGAGGTCTTGCTATCCCCACAACTATAAAAATATGTACTAGCCTACAACAAAGCTTATTTTTAGGTTACTTCAAGGACAACTGTAATTTGGTTACTGGCTAAAGTCAAGATGTATACACAAACCAGAAAAATTGGATCTGTATTTAGAGAACCTAGAAATTAGTCTTTGTTCTAGGCCGTTAATGTCAACAGGACTTTGCTAAGGCCCAGACTCCTTATTTATTTATGTAGGAGGTGCTGGGGTTTGCATTCAGGACCTTGGGCTTGCTCAAAAGAGAGTGCTAAGCCTTACCCTCCAGTCCTTTATGCCTTTAGTTTCTGCTCCCCACCCCAGAAGAATCACATGTTTATGCACCAGAAAGCCTGGACTGGATCCTTTTATACTTGCCCTGTAGTTGAGATTATAGGTACGTGACACCACAGTTACTGGTTAAGACAGTCTTCCAATTTTTTTTTACCCAGTCTGGTCAGATTCCTTATTTGTGAAAGAGAAATAGTCATATATTAAAAAAAAAAAGATGATGGTAACAATAACAAATACATGTATGGAGGGCTGGTGTGGCAGACTTTTGCACTAAGCAATTTACATAAATTATCCATTGAAGTATTACAGGTACTGTGAAATACTACAGAAATGCTAATTATTCTCTTGTAAGTTCTCCCAAGCCATCTGTTAGCAAGTCAGTTCTAGAATCCTAATTGTAGGATATGGCTGCAAAAACGTACCAAAGTGTATTTTATTTCCATTCCCCTGGTCAAGTATGGTCAAATCTAACCATTTAACCTGAAAACTATAGATGCTTGTGGAGGGATTTGAGAATGATTACAATTCCCTTTAATAATATCCAGGGAGACTACTGACTGTTCTCTAGATAGAAGTATCTTTCCTTATGCTATTAACTTCTTGGTCCAAATATTGCTAAGTCACTCAATTTGAATCATAGTTGTGAATGCCTACTGAGACAATATCATGTAACAGAAAAAGATGATAAAAAAAAAACCAAAATCAGGCACGTAACTATGCATAGAATTAGCATTTCTGTGTTAAAAGTGTTAGCAACCCAGGCGGGATGGCTCGCTCCTGTAATCCTACCTATTCAGGAGGCTGAGATCTGAGAACTCAGTTCAAAGCTAGCCTGGGTACTAAAGAACCTGAGACTGTTATCTCCAGTTAATCACAAGAAAATGGGAAGTGGAGCTGTGGCTCCAGGGGTAGGGCAGTAGCCTTGAGCTGAAGAGCTCGGGGACAGTGCCCAGAGTTCATGCCCCAGATACCTCCCCCCCCCCCCAAAAAAAAGTCTTAGCAAGACATCTACTCTTTTGTTTTACCAACCAACATTCCAAATGGCCCAAGCTGGTTTAGATTGCTGGTTCCCAAAGCTGGAAAAGAAAATAATGTTAAGTATATATGGGTCATTTGGGGGTGAGAGAAACTGTAATTTGGCTAAGGAAGGGAAGAATGTACTGAATATACAGATGTGGCTTTCTAAAATTTACATGTGGAAACTTAATCCCCAAGGTGAGAATTAACAGTGGTTAGACCTGGAAGGCTCTGGCCCTCAGGGAAGGGATCCATTGTGACCTCAGAAAAGAGGCTTTCGGAGTCATTCAGCCTTTTCCATCTCAAGAGCATGCAGCAAGAGGGACTATGGTGCCATTAATAAAGAACAGGCCTCACCAAATATGAATTCCCACCTCCATGAGCATCAAATTACCTGGTCAAGAGGACCCCGAAGTACATACATAATTGCCACTAGTCCTAGAGTCTGATTTTTGACCTTTTATAACTCATTAAAATGAATAAGAAGTCCCTCTGAAAAGGTAGGCTAGGAAAAGCGATATTTTTGGTGGAAAGATGTTTCAAAACTTAGAAATCAAATTGTTAAAAAAAATTGAACTTCTGTGTAAATCAGCACTGTCAAACTCCATATTCAGACAGCAGATTTTAGCATATCAGAAAGATAAAGATAGTAACTTTATTTTGCATAATGCCCAGGGCAATGCTATGCAAATGAAGTTTAAACTAGATTATTTGATATTGGCAGTAATTTTTTTTTAATGGATAAAACTTTTCCTAGGACTGATTTATTAAAATGTCCTGTCAACACTTTACTATATATAACCAGCCATATAAACTGTTAAAATTATTTTTATCCTATGTATAGTTTTTGGTATTTGTAAAAAGGTCTACGATACGTTCTTCTTTTGGGGGGGGATAGAAAAGGGTCATGTCCTCCTGTCTCAGCCTCCTGAATGTAGGGATTACTGATCTGCATCATCACACTGGGTCACTACAGCATTTTTTCTTAAAGCATACTCACTAAAACCACTGCAATTCATTCATTCATTCTTTTCTTTCCTTCCTTCCTTCCTTCCTTTTTTGTGTGTGTTAGTTGTGGGACTTGAACTGTGGGCCTGGGTGTTGTCCCTGAGCTCTTCAGCTCAAGGCTACAGCTCTACCACTAGAGCCACAGCGTCACTTCAGTTTTCTAGTGTTTAATTAGAGAGAAGAGTCTCACGGACTATAGTGCCGGGCTGGCTTGGAACTGTGATCCTCAGATCTCAGCCTCCTGAGTAGCTAGGATTACAGGAAGCCTTGAGCCTGGCACCACTGCAATTCTTCTCTTCTCTTTTCTCTCTCCTTTCTTTCTTTCTTTGCCAGTCCTGGGGCTTGAACTCAGGCCTGAGCATTGTCCTTGGGCTTTTCTCAAGGCTAGTGCTCTACCACTTGAGCCCAGAGTCCTATTTGGGGCTTTTTCTGTGTATGTGGTACTGAGGAATAGAACCCAGGTCTTCATGCATACTAGGTAAGCACTCTACCACTAGGCCACGCTCCCAGCCCTACCACTGCAATTCTTTACAAAAACATATTGCTTACTGATTCAGGTCTCTATGGGTAAGCTGTAACAGAAAGCTAAAGCTTTCAAGGTTTATGCTGTAGGGTCTAAAACATACATAAGTGCTGAAATCGAAGAGAAAAAGCAATGGAGATGAGATGCTAGACTAGGCATATAATTTGTCTAAATACAATACGGCAAGTGAGTCACAGAATACTGTTTTATAACGTCAAGGTAAATGTTTGGGTTTTATATCCATTTCTGCAATTTTTGTTTTAAGATTTTAGGTATATCCATGTTAAACATAAAGAAATTATAATATAGAAAATACTAACTTGGAGCGAGCGGGGCCGGAGCGAGCTGGGCCTGAGCTAGAAAGAGGGGCCTAGCCGGGCCGGAGCGAGCGGGGCCGGAGCGAGCGGGGCCGGAGCGAGCGGGGCCAGAAAGAGAAAGGGGCCAAAAAAAAAAAAAAAAGAAAGAAAATACTAACTTGTTCCTATTACATAACTAATAAATGCTGGAGTTCAGCTTTAATCATAAAACTATATTCACAGATGAGAAGATCATTATGCACAATAAAATGCTGCATTGGCAAATACATATATATATACATACATATAAACATATATATATATATATATACACACACACACATATAACTTGAGCTCACTGAAAAATGGACATGTCTTAAAAAATTTTCCAAGCAATTATACAGAAAAATAGACATCTAGTGAAGAAAATACTTATAGGTATTGAGTAATTACATGATGTAGGATTTCCACATTTGAATAATTACATTTTAAGGGGATAGAAAGCATAAGTACTCATATTCTTTTTCTTTGCAATCATATTCTTAAATGTCTTAAGTAAAGCTCTGTAATGTTCTCTTGAGTAACTTCACTAATTGATTTGAGATATTATTATGGTCTTCTTCATTGACTGTCTTCATTTTACTGAATGAATACCACTGTGGACTAATGTAAGAAATCTTCTCAAAACAGTAGGTTTCAACTAGATGTAGCAGGGGATAAAAATCTGAGCATTAACAGAACATCACTTATCTGAAATGTTTGGGACCACTATTTAGTATTTCAGATTTTAGAATATTTGCCTATATGCAATAAAGTACCCTCTAGATAGACTCCAACTTTAAACATGAAATTCATTTGTATTTTATATACAACTTATACATTCTGTCTGAAGGCAATTTTATACAAGATTTTCAGCACACCTGAGTTTGACTACAACTAGTCATATGCAATTTTGTGGAATTTTGCCTTTATGGCATCATGTTGGTTTTCGAAGAATTTCAGATTTAGAAGTGTTTTGGATTCCAAGTTTTTAAACTGGGATACTCAACCCACATATCTAATACTCTGCTCCGAGTTTCCAAAAGGCTTTCCTTTCGAGAATGACCAAGACCATGCCAAAAACCCAAAATGCTGCCTTGCTCCATGTAAAATAATTTTAAAAATCCTTGAAAAACAATCTCTTCAAGTACAGTGTACTTAGTTTTTTTTTTTTTTTTTTTGCCAGTCCTGGGCTTGAGCTCAGGGCCTGAGCACTGTCCTTGGACTTTCTCAAGGCTAGAGCTCTACCACTTGAGCCTCAGCACCACTTCCGGCTTTTTTTTTTTTCTATGTATGTGGTACAGAGGAATCGAACCCGGGTGTTCATGCATGCTAGGCAAGCACTTTAACCACTAGGCCAAACTCCCGGCCCCAGTGTACTTAGTTTTATGTAATAATCCTTGTTTAGAAATATGTACAAATGTACAACATACAATTTAATGCACCATCAGACCTTTACTCCATAGTTAAATTATGTTTGTCAGGATTTAGTCATCAATTTTTATGATACTTATTAATTTTAAGAAAGTGACTCATGGTTGTTAGGTCATGTATCCTGAAGGCCCAGTTCTGGAGAACTTTTTGGTTCCTTGGAAGGAGGCGTGTGTGGGGGCAGGAGATAGCCATGTGCCTAAGTGTGCCAGAAGCTTCACTCCAGAGGCACATACATCACATGGCTTCTTCTCTGGTTAGGACTCAGCACACAGGGGGAAGAGATCAAAACGAAGCAATTGGTGAAGCGCTTCTGTTTCGTTTGTTAAGGAGGTTTATTTGTTTGTGGCAACTTATTATGAAGAGGAGCCATCAGCAGGATAACTTAAAAGACATAAAAATATCAATCATTTTGTAAAAACTTGTAACTTTTACTTAGCCCCATTGAACACCTTTTCTCTAATCTTATGCCCACTTATATCTCTATTGTTTTCTCACCTATACCTAACTCTCTTGAATTCTTGGCTATGCTTACTTGCTTCTAAATCCCGTTCCTAACCATATCCATTTATTTATACTCTGTAAACTTTATCCAGTCTGTTCATCTACTATCTCAATCCGCACTCTGCACATGATTCCGGGTCCTTATATTCATGTAGAAACCTGCCCTTCGAGGCTTTATTCAAATATTCAAATGACTTATCAAACATAGGGATCTCTGCATCATTATCATCACCCAGTAACTGAAATGATCTTTCCCAGCCATTCCTCTCTAATCCGATTCACCCATGTTCCAAATGTCAGTTATTTTTGACCTTTTCCTCTGGCTCTCCCACTGTTTGATGAATTCATCCCTTAAAACATTACTCCCATCCTTCTCTTAGACCCCAGTCTAAATCAGAATCTTTATACTTCATATAAATACAGGAGTGGCAATACTTACAACTATTTACAATGTTTACAATATTTAAAACCATTTCTCCTTACAAAACAGTGTTCTATGTATCATACCACCTCCACATTACTATGGAATGTTGATAATGGTCCTTGACCACAAGAGCAAGCCCAAAGTCTATGACTTTCTATGATTAAGCTTTCAATTTTTTTTCACTCTCTTCTCCCACTTTTACATAAATTTCTAATCTAGCCAATCTGGTTTAGTTAACCTCATAAATAATATTCTATGTAATTCTCAAGCCATTTCTTCCATGTGGAAGATATTCCATTCCTGATTGGTTACGGTTCATCTTAAATTGTATCTTTTCCCTCACTGGCACAGCTGTAGGTGTTCTCACCGAAAGAGGGCTGAAAAGTAGATTATCTCCTCTGTCGACAAAGTCAACATAAAACACTCCAATGCTTGGGGACAGAGTCCAATGACTGTACAAATACTATTCTTTCTGAACATTCCCATTTCAACCTATTATTTATTTTCTTCTACATGTTTATTGTTTCTTACGTATTTATTATTTGCTACTTGTTGGGTGCTATATGGGTCACCTGGGCATGGAGTTTAAGAAGACTGACTGCATATAAATCATTATACCAACAAATAATGGTTGATGAGTGCTACCGAGAAAAAAGCACTGATGTAAGGTTTGTGTGGAGGGCAGGGGTGAAGCCAGAAGTTAGTCTAGCATGATAGGACAAGAATGGATTCCCCACAGAAGGAGGACACTCTTTTAAGCAGGAGTAAAAGAATGATTAGGAATGCACTCTGAGAACCCAGAGAAAGGCACTTTCAAGGAACTACAATAAGGAGCTGGATGGAGTAGAAGAGGGCTGCAAAGACAAGGACCAATGAGAGCAGAGAAGGCTTTGAAGGTTTCTGAGCTTTACTTCAACTAAAAGCAGACAGGCCTTTAACAGCATGTTCCAAGATACTACAGGTCAAGACCATGGCTGGCCCTGGGATGGGTAAGAAAAAAGCAATTATTAAGTGAGAAAGAAAGCCGGCCGCAGTGGCTCATGCCTGCAAATCCTAGGTACTCAGGAGGCTGAGATCTGAGGATCACGGTTCAAAGTCATCCAGGGCACTCAAGATCATGAGACTCTTTTCTCCAATTAACCACTAGAAAAGCCGAAGTGGTGCTGAGGTGCTAGGGATAGGATGGTAGCCTTGAGCTGAAGAGCTCAGGGACAGCGCGCCCAGACCCAGAGTTCAAACCCCATCACCTACCAAAAAAAAAAAAAAAAAAAAAAAAAGAAAAGAAAAAGTGAGAAAGAATTCTAGTTTGATCACAATCGAAACCTTTACCAATCTTCTTTGTGCTTGACCTCACCCAAAGTTGTGGGGGGAAAAAAAAGAACAGGAATTTTCCTATTTGTCTACCTGGCTTTGACACAAGATATTGTGTGTGCATGCACATGACTATAAATACTAAAGAAATTACTTACCAGTTTTAAATTTGTGAGAATACAGAAACTCAGGAGGATGAGATCTGAGGATAGTGGTTCAAAACCAGCCTGTCAGGACAGCTTTTGAGACTCATATCACCCATAAACTACACAAAAAGCTGAAAGAGGAGCTGTGGCTCAAGTGGTAGACCACTTGCCTTGAGCAAAAGTAGTTCAGGGAGAGGGTCTAGGCTCCAAGTTCAAGCTACACACATACAAAAGCTCCATTTTTAGCCGGGTGGTGGCTTATGCCTGTAGTCCTAGATACTCTGGAGGCTGAGATGTAAGGATCAAGGTTCAAAGCCAGCCTAGGCACAAAAGGACCAGCGACTCTTATCTCCAGTTAACCTCTAGAAAACAGGAAATGGGGCTTGGTTCAAGGGTAGGGCGATAGCCTTGAGCTGAAGAGCTCAGGGGCAGCACCCAGGCCCAGGGGTAGGGTGTTAGCCTTGAGCTGAAGAGCTCAGGGACTGCGCAAGCTCAAGCCCCATGACCCACAAAAAATAGTAACAACAAAAAGCCTCCATTTTATGTTTGGTTATGCTTTGGTGCTACACTCAAGTTAGAGTCAAAGTTGTTAATAAATGAAAGGACAAACTGGGTGCCAGAAGCTCATGCCTCTAATCCTAGCTACTCAGGAGGCTGACATCTGAGGGTTGTGGTTTGAAGCCAGCCTGGGCAGGAAAATCCAGGAGCCTCTTACAAAAAAAAAAAAAAAAAAAATCTGTGTTTGAGGAACTGTTGGACACCTTAATACCTGTTTAATTCTAAGACTTTGAGAAGCACAGGTTGGAAGCTGACATTTCCGGAAATAAGCACGTAAACCCCAAGCCACATATCCTGTAGATCTGTGCTATCTAATGTAGAACCCAGGGCCAAAATATGGCAGCAAAGCACTTGGAAAGTGGTTAACTGATCCACATTAGCTACCAATACAACACACCAGACTTCAAAGGCACAGTCTATAAAAAAAGAAAGCAAAACATCTCAATAATTGACAATACTTTGGATGTATTGGGTTAAATAAAGCATTAAGATTAATTTGGGGTGAATAAATTCAACAGTGGTACTCACTAGACACTATGTTGAAAATGAACTATATAACTTGTAGGTAGGGATGGGAGAGAAAAACTAGGAGAATAAGGGAAGGGATAACATTGAAAAAAGAAATGTCATTACCTGACTAACTTAACAGTAACCCCTGTGTACACGACTTTCATAAGAAATTTTAAAAATTTGTTTGGTAATTTTTTAAAGAAGATTTTCTTTGCTACTAGAAAAATTTTACATTGCCTATTTGGCTCACTTTGCTTTTGTTTTATTTATCTATTTTGATGTCAATACCAAGGATTGAACTCAGGGCCTCATACTTTTGCTTGGCTTTTTTGTTCAAAGTGGGTGCTCTGTCACTTGAGCCATGCCTCTACTTCCATGGCTTACTTTGTATGTCTGTCAATCATGGCTGACCTAGACAAAACACTGGTTGTTGAGCTGGCCAGTACACACAAGCTAGAAGCTGGACTGGCATAGAGAAGGACATGTGGATTCACACAGGTTTAAAATCTCCTTTCTATCCAGGATTGGTCTTTGTCCTTTGGCTGCACCAAGGTGATCTCATGTTCCCAAACAACTGCTGAATAGAACATGTAAAGAATAGAACATGTAAAGCCTCTAGCAGTACACCTTGGGCAAAAGGCGGGGGAGGGGGGGAGAGTAGACAAATGTTGAATAACTTTTTTTTAGCTGTGCTCAGGGGCTGAGCACAGTCCTTGGGCTTTCTCAAGGCTTGAGCCACAGCACCACTTGCGGCTTTTTCTATATATATGGCACAGAGGACTCAAATGGGACCCGGGTCTTTGTGCATGCTAGGCAAGCACTCTTACCACTAGACCAAACTTCCAGCCGCTTGAATAACTCTTATAGCAATGAGTTTGTTCAAAACTTAGTCCTCAAGATTCCAATGGTGTATGTCACTCCTCTTCAAATCTAAGGAACAACTTAAAATGAATACCAGGAAGCTGAAAAATGTTCCTCAGGTAAGGGGGAGAGGGACAATGGGGAGAGGAGCATGGGGGTGGGGCAAATGGAGAGGGGAAGGATGGGCAAATACAATCCTTCCATTCAATGTACACATGTGAAATGGTAGCCTGGTTAACTTGAGGGCTGGATGGGAGGCAGGAAAATGGTGGAGAGCAATGGAAGGAATGACATTTGTTAAGGTACACTGCACTCATAACCTGTCTGGTTGAGTGGAAATTCCTTTACACAACCATTTAAAATTTAAAAAAAAATTAAGTATTCAGAAGGGCAGGAAATTCATGTTATTGAAAATATTATTCTTAAATGGTAGGAGTTAGACAAGTCCTACTTTAGATTAATGCATACCTTTTACAGTATACTTTTAGTCTATATACTATCTTTAGATTTGAATTGTTTGTAAGATGTCACAGACTGCAGAGCCAAATGAAGTCACAGCAAGGTATAAAACAACAGGACATAGATGGTGTGGTGGCGCATGCCTGCAATACCAGCACTCAGAAACTAGAGGATTCACTAAGAATTCACGGAACACCTGGATAATAAAGCAAGATATGACTTTAGCAAAAAGCCAAAACAAAAAAACCAGGATGTAGAAGGAAGGGAGACTTCCCTATGGAAGGTTTTTATGAACTTGAATCCAGCTGATAAATAGTCCTTTTATATCATGAACTGACACCAGTAAGTAAAATGGTGTCTCAGCCAACACAATTTTACCTTGCCAAGTCATAATGCAAATAAATTGTTCCAGCACATACCCTAACCTATCATTATAACAAAAAAGTAATCTGCACATTTTAAATAATAAGAAACCATAACATTATCTGGACTATCCTATCCACTATTTTTGCCAGGATCTTTCCCCTGGGCTTGCCGGAAGAAGTTAGCCCCGTGTTAAGGCATGTATGCATTAAATGTGAAAGGTGGGGCAGCAAGAGCATTTACAGACATAACCACTTGGCCTGCAACTGACATGTGACAAATATATGTGACTACCCTGTGGTGTACAGTTTGCTGTTTAACTGAGTGGTGGTGGGAAGATAATTTTTGATTTGGGTCACTAGAAAGTCCATATACATATATATTGTTTCCTAGGGGCCAGGAGTTGGGCCTAGTAGCAGAGTGCTTGCCTAGCATGCACGAAGACCCAGGTTCAATTCCTTGGTACCACATACATAGAAAAAGCTGGAAGTGGTGCTATGATTCAAGTGGTAGAGCTCTAGCCTTGAGACAGTGCTCAGGACCTAAGTTCAAGCCCCACAACTGGCAAAAAAAAAAAAAAGACATATATTGTTTCCTTAACTATAAGAGAACTAAAAAAAAATGAAATCGGAAAAGCAAAATGAAATCGGAAAAGCTATTTTAGAACAGAGACTGTGAAAATACTCACTGCATTCGAACTGAAATTTAATACGAGAAATAACATGCAAATTTTAAATTTAGCTATTATAGCACACACCCAATTAGTTGGGGAAAGGTAAGTGGGAGAGGGTCTTCCCTTATATTTCAAATACACCAGGAGTATCACTTGCAAGGAATTTTTCAGTGCTGCCAGAATGCAAGTTACTTGGTCCTGCCCCTTTCAAATTAGTAGGTACCTTTAAAGTGACCTATAATGTGATGGAGTCTACAGACACTTACAGCTAATTTTCAGTAAATGCCTTTAGATTTAGAGGTCTAGTTAGAGTTAGCTCTTGCTGGCACTAACTAATGAATAGCTGAAAATTACTAGCAGCATTAAGACTTAATTGTTAAGTCCAGAGTAAAATTTGCTGCCAACGCTGGAAAATGTATTCATCACAAGGAAATGTATATCACAAGGAAAAACATACTATCAATAGTAAGAGGAAACAAACACTTTAAAGCATTGAAGACTTCAGCTACCCTTCCAAAAGGCTGAGTACCAGGAAAAAAAAAACAAAAAACAAAACTTAATTTGCATTAACTTTAAATTTGCTTTTAAAACGTGGGGCCACACCACCTATGAAGGAACTTGCTTTTGGGGAAACGCCCTTTTTCTTGAGGAGGGGGAGGAAAAGTAACTAAGAAAAGTTCAGCCTCAAAGGTTAAAAAAAAAAACAAAAACCAGGGCAAACCACAACCACAACCACAAAAGTTTTAAGTGTGATTTGTTGCAGTCCGAATGCCCCACGGATGCTCACACTGTGCAAGCCCGCTTCAGCATCCTGTCTTCAAAAGAAGGTGATCCACCCGTCTTTTCAAGTGTCCAGGCTTGAATTCAAGTTTTTTTTTTTGTTTTTTTTTTCATGGGTGCAAAAAACCTCCCGGCAGCAGGAAACCTCCAGCCGAGAGACGAGAGAGCCTGAGAAAGCTTCTCCTCTGCCCGCGACGCTGCAGAAGGCGGTGGGAAACCTGGTCAAGGCAGCGCGCGTGTGCGTGTGCGCGCGCGCGGGGGGTGCCCTCTGCAGACTCTTCCCCTCCGCTCCTCCACACGCCCCGACCCCAACCCATTCTTCTTCTTCTTTTTTTTTTTTCCCAGCCAAGTTCTAAACTTTGTTTCCTTCGGGGCTGCAGAACCAGCGGCTACTAAATGACATCCCAGAGACAAAGGGCTGTGCTGTGTGGGGTTCACGGGATGCCAATTTTTCTCTCTCTTTTTTTTTTTCCCTCGTGAAAACAAAGCACTCAAATTTGAGATTCAGGAGGAAGGAGGAGGAGGTGGAGGCCGGCGGGCGCTGGGCTCCTTCCCTCCCGCCGCCTGCCCGCCCGCGCCGGGAGCGCCGGCGGCCCCGGGACGGGACGGGGCGGGGCGGGGCCGTGCCCCGAGCCCCGGCCGAGCTCCCCCCCCCCGACCCACCCCCGGCCCGCCGCGCTGGACTCACCGCTTCACTCGGATGATCTGGTCCCGCATGGGCTTGATGTCCTGGAAGCTCTGCTGGTTGACCAGGCTGTAGACGAGGATGAAACCCTGGCCGTTCTTGATGTACAGGTCCCGCATGGACGCGAACTGCTCGGTGCCCGCCGTGTCCAGGATCTCCAGCACCGACGGCGACGAGTCCACCTCGATCTCTTTGCGGTAGAAGTCTTCGATGGTGGGGTCGTACTTCTCGATGAAGGTGCCAGTCACGAACTGCACGGTGAGGGCGGACTTGCCCACGCCGCCCGAGCCCAGCACCACCACCTTGTACTCACGCATCGTCCCTCCGCGGCCGCCGCCGCCCGCGACATAGACCGACGCCCGACGCGCGGCGCCCGGACCCTGCCCGCCCGCAGGCAGCCCCGCGCGGCTCGCGGCGGCCGCCCCCACCTCACGGCCGCGGCGGGCCCCCGGGCGCCGGCGGCGGGGCGGCGGCTGAACGAGTGGCGGCCCTGGGCATGGGCCGAGCGGGGGCGGCGATGCGGCCCCCGCGGGTGCCGGCGGGGAGAAGCGCGAGGGTGAGCGGGAGCCGGAGCCGCCCGAGCCGCGGGCCCCGCAGTGCCGACCGCCCCGCCCCGCGCCGCCCCGCCCCTCGCGCCTCCACGCCCAGCCTGCTCCCGCCCGCGGCCGCCGCTGCTTCCCCAGTGCCCGGGCGCGCGCCCGAGCCCCAGCCGCAGGGCGACTAGGGGGTGGGGCCGAGGGCGGGGCCACAACGAAGCCCCGCCCTCTAGGTGGTCGCCTAGGCGACCGCCCGGGCGCGCTCCCGAGGGGCCCTGCGCCGCGCGGAAGCTTCTGTCTGCGCTGAGATAAACAAGCGGCGCACTGCATCCGCCGGGCAACACCCGCCCGAAAGGCGGGCGGGACCTGGGGCTCGCGTGCTGCGCGTGCGCGCGGCCTGCTCCAGGTGGGGAGCCGAGTCCGTGTGACTCCCACGCTTGGGAAGTGGCGGAGACGAGGTGGTAAAGGGATCTGGGTGACATTCAGGCGGGGAGTCTGCCAGAGCTGTGCACATTACGGATCCGCACCCAGAGAGACATAACGATGTCCCCTTTATTTAGGGGCGCTCGGAGGCGGCGGCAGAGACAAACTAAAGCGTGATTTCCCACGCCAGGACGTAAGGGCGGGGCGACAGGCCCTTCCAGCTCCAGCTGCGCAGACTCCACGCAGCCCGGTCCATGCCCGGTGACGTCGGCAGAGCCCCGCCCGCCCGTCCCGCTGGCCCCGCCCCCATCGCTGGCCCCGCCCCCCGAGTGCGTGACGGAAGTGGAGCTCTTCCCACGCCCTGCCAGCCGCGAGCACATGGAAAACCTGGAGAACGGAGGCCTGGGCGACACACCTCATAGCAACAGCCTGCCGGGGGCATCGACTAGGAAGCTGGGGGTTCATTTCCACCAATCAGATCGTATTCCTGGACTCCATGCTACCGCTCACGACCAATAGGAAGGTTCTTCATCCCATGTGATGTCTCCGCCTCCATCCAATCGAGAGGATAATTCTGGTCACAGATGCTGGGGGACCAACCCGAGACCTCCCCGAACCCCGCCCCTGCGCGCTCGCGCTGCCAACCAATCGTAGAAGATCTCGTGCGTGACGGAGGTTTGCGCTGAGCCAATCAGAGCTGGCGGCTCCCCGGCCTCTCCGCCCCCGCCCCTGGTTCTCCTACCCCGGGCTGCGAGTGGGGGAGAAAGGGCGGGGCGGAGAGGCTGGAGCTTGGTGGCTGTGCCCTGTGGTGGCCAGAGAAGGGGATGCATTGGCAGAGGAGAAGGAGGAAGCCCCCGTGACGGTCTTTCTAAACGATGGGGCCATGGGAGCGGGGCCTGGGGGATATGGGCTGGATCGCGGGCGGAATGGAGAAAGCTGGCACTTGAGAAAGCTGGCACTTGAGTCTCCAGGGTGGGAGATTTTCTGGTCTTGAAGAAGATGTCCTGCAGAAGAAGTTGCACAGGTCCTCCAAGCGTGCCTCCTCCGAAAGCACGCTCCCTTTTCCTTCAACGTGCTCCCTTTGAAAACTTAAGTTTCCCTGCCTCTCGCATTAGATCTTAGGACCACCGTACCATCTAATTTAAGAGACATTGGTCCCTCAGAATGTGTGTGTGGGGGGTGTGGGTGTGTTAGCTGGTTATTACATTTACTGTCCTTAAAAATATCTCCTCCTTCAATGGGCCGCCTCACAATTCTTGAGAATAATGCATTTATACAATTCTAATGCCAGATCAGGCTGTACCTCTTACAGGGCCTCTTCCCCAAAGGTCATTTGTAAGGGAGATTTGGGTCTGAGTTCCTCTAAAAGCCAGGATCCTTTTAACCATCATGCCTGCAGGCACCTACTTGGAGAGAGCAGATAGGGAGAGCCTCACGTCTTTTGCATGTAAGTGAGAGTGGATATAGTTATCTCTCCATATCTATGGGGGATTGGCTCCAGGATGCACCTCCCTACACCAGAATCTACCAGATGCTCAAATCCCTTATATAAAATGGCCTATTTGCATATAACCCACGCAATCCTCCCATATAATTTAAGTCATCTCTAGACTGCTGATACCCAATAAAATGTAAATGTTATGCAAATAGTTGTTATACTGTGTTGTTAAGAAAATAATACATACAGAATAGGAAAAAAGGGTCCCTTCATTGTTTTTGTGGTTTGTGGAATCCCCCTGATCCATAAGTCATAGATACAGAGGGAGGAAAACAGGTCTTTTTCTCTTCCTTTCTACTTCTCTCTCTCCCTCTCTACTTTCCTCTCTCCCTACCTTCCTTCCTTTTCTTTTTTAAATCAGTATGGAGGATTGAACTCAGGACCTCTAACCTCAGATGCTTTATCTCTTAAGACTCACCCACATCCTTTTTTTTTTTTTCTTTCTTTTTTTGCTTTGAGTTTATTTATCTGAGAGGATATCTGGCACTTTTCCCTGTGTGGCTACCTACCCCTAAAGGGACTTCTTACCTTGATCCTCCTGTCTGCCTCCCCAGTAGCAGAGATTACAGATTAGATATGTACTAGCATGTCCTGCTCAGTTATTATTTCTTGATTACATATTATCACATTATGAGTTAAATCAGAGCTATCAGAACCAGCAGTGAAGGAAGAATGTAAGGGAAAGGAAGAAACAGGAATGTTTAAACAATTGAAGTAGAAGAGTATGTCACATCTTAATGTAAGGAACGAAGGGAAGGTGAATTAAAATTGAGATGATTTATGTGTATGTTTTATGTGTGAGTTACATATTACCAGTGTTTCAAAAAAAAGTGGTGGGTAAATGACGTGTTCAGCTATATGGACAGCTCTTATTTTAAATAAACTTATGTGTTTATTTGTGATCACTTTAGTTCAGCAGTGTTTTTCTGATGAAAGACAAACCGTCTCTCTTTAGACAGCATTTGTTCCTTTTGGTGATAAGAAATTCTTATGTGTGAGTGGAGAAATTGACCTAGTGGTACTCTACCACTAGGTTCAATTCCTTGGTACCTCAAAAGCTGAAATTGGTGCTGTGGCTCAAGTGGTAGAGCCTTGAGAAAGCCCAAGGACAGTGCTCAGGCCCTGAGTCCAAGCCCCAGGGCTGGCAAAAACAAATTCTTAGATGTGTCAAAGCAGTCCTTTTCTTTCTTCCTTCCTTCCTTCCTTTCCCAGTCCTGGGCTTGAGCTCAGGGCCTGACTGTCCTTGGACTTTCCTCAAGGCTAGAGCTCTTCCACTTGAGCCTCAGCACCACTTCCAGCTTTTTCCTATGTATGTGGTACTGAGGAATTGAACCCAGGTTTTCATGCATGCTAGGCAAGCACTCTACCACTAGGCAAAACTCCCGGCCCCATGGCAGTCCATTTTTATGGAGATAAAAATCCTCTTACTTTGTGAGGAATAAAGGTCCAAGTTTGCACTTGAGAAATTCGAATTGGGATTATGGGTGCTAAAGGTAGGCTTTAACAACCCTTTACCTTAACTTCTATATCCTGCCGAATTGGGAATTCTGTATTGAGGTCACCTGATAGAAATGGTCACAGAGCTGGGTGGAGATGGATCATGCCTATAGTCACAGCTGAGACAGAACTGGCAGATTATGATTTGAAGCTACCCCAAGCAGAAAAAGTCCACGTGACTCCTCATACAAAAACTAGCAAAAATGCTGGACTGTAGGCATGGCTCAAATTGTAGAGCATCAGCTGTCAGCAAGTAAACCTAAGTTCAAGCTCTAGTATTGGCAAAGAGAAAACAAAGTTGTCACAGAATAGTGAATAACTACCTAGACAATCACCTGGCCTAATAGCGAGTGGGAAAGCTTCGTGATGTTTTCCTGACTGTCTTCTTCAACCTTTCATCACTGTTGACAGTTTTTGAATTGGAGAAGCACAGAGACCCCAGTCCTTGAGATGACTGTAGTTCATTTTTGTTCCTCATATTACGGAGCTTCAGGTTTTACTTTTCATGCAGGAGGTTTTCACAACCAAAGCAATATGTAGGATGTATGTGCTGCCACACCTGACCTGTGGCAGGACATAGATGACTGGTTGGGCTATTAACTGCTGTACAAAGAGATGTCAGGGCAGAACATTTTGAAGACTTAGGTAGGAGAGGAGTGTTTCCTCATTTCCTAATTGTGTTTTTTTCTTTGCCACCATGAACTCTCTTCTGAAAGAGATTATATACATAAACAGTCATGTCTTTGTCCATTTGTTTGTAGAAAAGACAAAAATGGGATAAGGTGAAACTGAGTTTTTTCCCCAAGAGCTATACATCTACGTGATAGTTCACGGACACTGCAGGGTCCTTTGGTTATAGAAGTGTGATGCTGGGAGAAAATAAAGAAAGAAACTTCATTTCTCCTCTCCCTACTGGATCCAAAAGGAGTAATCTCACCTATATCCTCATACCCTCAATTGTCACACTTGGGTTACCATGGAAACCCAGCTCCTTTCTTCCTTTCTGTTAAAGATGTTGAAAAAGGTGAAATGAAGTGGGAAATACATTGTGGTCTGGGACTTTCTGAGGGCAGCAAGAAGCAAAGATGCACAGGATTTAATACAGACAGGTTGGTAGAGGACATTTTTAATAAGACCAGTACATCGTGAGTGTAAAACCTTGATGCTTCTTGCTCCCTACTGATGCCTGAGGTCTCTGCTTCATCATAAAGGAGAACTTGTCAAGTCCAGCTAGCACCTATGAAAAACTGCTGGCAATTCTGAAGGGAAGGGGTGAGACATTCTTGGCTTCTGCAGCTCCTAATACATTTGAGACAAAGCAATACACACACACACACACACAGAGTTCTCCAGAAAGTACCAAATATGCTGGCTTTTCTTCAGAAAATGTGCTGTTCCTTAGTGCTTTTGAAAAGGAAATCGAATGCAGATACTGAGTATGCAAAGGGATCCATGAAAGAAAGCGATTGGTTGAGAAATCAGACTTTGTGAAAGCAAATTTTTCAATTAAGGAGACATGCTGGGGAGGGGCAGGGAGAAATATGGAGGTCTGAAGAATCTTGAGAGCTTGAAGTTCTGAGAGAAAGAGAGCTTTGATGTGATCCACTTAAAGGTAGACGTGGACACAGCCCAGCCATTTCCCTGTAATTTTGCAAAAGAAGCTAACACGAATGAGCACTGGACATTAATAGCAATGCTTTCCCCTTGGCCCATAGTGTAATCCATGACTCAGATCCACTGAGTGAGAAGAAGGCTGCCAGAGTCGGGGACTTCTGCTATACTGACAAGAGGGGGGGTGTTATCCCCATGTTTACACACTGTTCCTCTTGCTTTCTGCATTGTACATTAGTATCTGAGAAAGAGGACCCCACTTTTGAGCTGCCATACCTTATGGTGGAAGCAAAATGCCAGCCAAGCACAGACGACTAAGAAAGACAGAATAACCGGTGTCCCTGTTGAACTGTCACGCAGTGAAGCCCACACTGGAAGTGCCCACCTTTGGACTTGTCGGCCTATCTCAGGTTCTCTGCACTGAGAAGCCAAATACATCCCAACTGTTAGAGAGTGTAAGAAATTCCAGACAAAATAATTTTTCAGAAAATATCAGCAAGCTGGGATGGGGGTGTTGTCTTAGGCAGTAGAGTGCCTGCTTGCTGAGATCAAATCCTCGCACTACAAAACAACAACAACAAAGTTTGTAAAAAGCAGCTAGTGTTTGTGAGCTCTTCCATTAACATCCTGAATTATATGTAAAAATGTTTTATTTATTGAGCATTCACTATGTCTAGTTTTCTTAGTTCTGGGGAAACAGTAGTGAACAGTCAGCCCAAAGAGCTTCCAATCTAGCCGGAGGGAACAGACATTAAGTAATCAAGTTACATTTTGAATGATAGATGTAATGAATGCTACTATGGAAAGATCAGGCTAGGAAAGGTGTGTAATAAAGTATTATTAACCAAATATTACAAGATAGCTAACTTGGGGGCCAGGAGTTTGGCCTAGTCTAGGGTGCTTGCCTAGCATGCAAGAAGGTCCAGGTTTGATTCTCAGTTCCACATACATAGAAAAGCCAGAAGTGGTGCTGTGGCTCAAGAGGCAGAGCCCTAGCCTTGAGAAAAAAAGCCCAAGGACAGTGCTCAGGCCCTGAGTTCAAGCCCTGGGACTGGCAAAACAAAAACAAAAAGCAGCAACAACAACAACAACAAAAGACAGCTAACTAGACAATTGAATAATTATAGAAGCTGACAGTATAATGTTGATAATGCAGTATGTAATTCATATATGAATTCCTAATGATCAGGAGAATTGGGGCAAAAATGGAGGATAGTCAAAGACACTGTCTGAATAAAATTACTGTACAGCTATGTTTTGAAGGAAATGGCCAGAGGCCAAGCTGGATGGGGCAGAAGGGAAGATGTAAGCAACCAAGCACAGAACAAAGAGTGAAATGAGGCAAATATAATTCTTAACTTTTTTTTAATTCACTGCAGCACTATCACTCTACTGATGCTCCTTAGGAAAATGTCAGAAATCAGTTATCTCCAAGCAAGAATATAAAAGGCATAAAACATATAGAAGAATGACAGGAGAGTTAGGCCTCCTGGGTTAGTTAGATATGGATTAAAAAATGAACATAACACATGACAAATCAATTCTTTGGAGAAATGAACTTCAACCTGCTAGACAGTGGTTGTATGAGCATGCATCTGAAATTAAGGCATTATTCAAAATAATGACCAATTTCTACTGTGGGTGTCATGAAAGAATGGTCTCGTGAAGAGCTGGAGCTGAAGAGCTTGAAGAGGGAGTCAACTTTCACAAATACAAGTAGAAAGAAAAAGGAGCAGGAAAAAATGAAGACAGGAAGGAAACCAGTTATTATTTGTGGCAGTTTGTTCTTGACAAGCATTATGTAGAAGTGAATGTGATTTGATTGAAAAGAAACATTTCAATAGATATGTATTAAATAAAGGTGATCTTTTGGTAATAACGTAATTTGAAGTGTTTTCCTGAGAATGTCTTTTTGTACCTTGCTATAGAACAATCTCTTGAACAGAAAGGTTGATAGGAATAATAAACTATAGATAAATAAAACATTTTTTGATGTGGGAAACTCATAGATGTGTCAATTATAATAGTGCAACTATAACAAAAACTTGTAAAAAATCATAAGTCTTTTTCATTATGCAGTTTCTGATCAAATATGGTTGTACTGGTATTTATAATGCTATTTTCTGCAGTAGTATATGTATTTATATATATTTTAAGTTTAGCTATAGTAAGCATATGAACACACCTAGATATTATGGAAATAGAAGTTTTGCTTTTTTTTTTCCCTTGTGACTCCCTAAGTAAAACCTGAACAGACTTGTGTCTTTACATCAATACTACAAGATTTCTCCATCATCTGCTATGATTAGGAATATTTTGACAGTACTTAACTCACTTTTTATTTTACCAGCACTTACTCCAATACCTAAAACATTGTGGAAATGCATACAATGTTCATAAATGGATGAATGTTTGAACGAATTCTGACTTGGCTTCTCAATTCTGACTTGGCTTCTTAACACTTAGCTCTTTCCACATTAGGAAAATGAAAACAAAGTCAAGGTAGGAGATCCATATCTTGTACACCTAGCCTTAGACCCCAGGAAGCTTTCATCTTATAGAGTCTGTCTGCCCCAGGCAAAATGACTGTCAATTGATGGCCTAAGGTTGAGAATATCAGGAAGAAGCTAGAAAAAATGCTCTTCTGTTAACTGCTCTCTTGAAATTTTGTATTTAGGATTTTAGTGTTTTAGTATGAAGGAAATTCCTCTCCTTCCACATATCCATTTAAGTTTAACTTGAAGATAGACATTTTAGTTGTACTGTTGTTCTGGGGCTAGGCTTACCACTAGGCTTACCTGGCCATTAAGGAAAACAAAGTAAGTGTCATAAATCAGGATTTAAGACATGCAAGAGAGGTGTGCCTAAAGGGAGCACAGGTCATGGAAATCCACTATATTCTGTGCCATCCACATCACGCTGTAAACAATTATAACTAGGTTACAGAAAGTTGGAGGGGAGTAAGATCCTGGTATAAGTTCAAGTCGTTGCAATAGGCAGGTCTAAGAGATCTTCAAGATCTGATCTTGCAGATGTTCTGGTGATGCGATCAGACATCCTGAAATAGGAAGTCAGCAATGGAGGATTTCGCAAAGCAATCTGAAGACAATTGAGGATTTATCGGCTGGTAATCACCTTGAAGAAGGTAATGAAGAGTACTACATAATGCAGTTATGGAATTGTGACTTGTGGACCGTAACTCTCTTTATATGCAAATGGATATATGGTTTAGTCTGGTAAGTGCAATATGTTTGGTGTATCCAAAATCTTGTGGCACAGACATGATTTTTTTTTAACTGTGTCTTGCTCATCTGTGTGTCTCAATAAATTTGGGTGTATCTGGTTGCTGGCAACATGGAACAGTTGTTTTTCGGTGTCCTGTGCCAAGTGATTCTACCCTAACATTTTGAATCCCTCCCTCCCTTCCTCCCTGCCTCCACTCTCTGGGAACAGTATTCTGTTTCTTCTGAAGTAAAGGTAATACTTAAGTAGTAATCCTGGAAATTTACATAGGATATTGAATAATGAGATTACCTATTTTAAATCCAATATTTAAATTCTACCTCCTCCTTGAGTCTTTTGCACTAATCTCTTATTGCCTCATTCTCTAAATAGTTTACACCTTTTGTTCCTGAATGTATTACATGTGTACTATCTTATAATTCTTTCTCTGTGTCATTTTAGCCTATAAGGACTACTGGATATTTATGGGGTAGGGGAATGGAGAAGTTACAACATTTCATCTTTCTAATTCCTATAATGTTTTGATTAATCAATGACATTTATTCATGCATATTAGTTAAATGAGATTAAATATGAAATTTTAGGTTGCAGCTAAACAATTTTCAAATCATTGAATTTTCCCTATTTAAAGATATTACTTCTGCTTTTATAACACTTAACATCAATGGAGTTTTTCAGCACTGATTGACCCTAAATGCTAACAAATGAAATGTCAAAAACAGTATAATTCTCCAAAGAACAATCACATAAATTTGAACCACAACTATGTCCCATACTTCAGCTAATCATTTGTTTTCCTAACCAAATCATTATACTTGAACATAAACAAAAAATTCTGAGTCAGAAAAATTAGGTTGATGCTATAGAAAGACTCCCATTTTCTATCTCATTGCCTGTGAAATTATTCTTAACAGAATTGCATCAATGTTTCAAAAAAATAGCCAGTAAGACTATTCTAATTAGATAAAAATATAAATCAACAATAATAAAACAAATCACTAAGGCAAATGAGTTTTAAAAGACTCATTAAGTTATGAGTCATTAAGATATGAGTCAGTAGAGTTAAAAAAATATCGGGGGGATGTATAAAACCTTAAATATGCCCTTGATACAATTGTGTCTTGTGTGCTCTTGAAATTCCAGGAGCATTACTTGTTGCTTAGAGATTAAGTTAATCTGCTAGACACTGAAGTCTTGTGTCTGCAATCCTGCTACTCAAGAGGCAGAGATGTAACAATTAGAGTTTGAAGCCAGCCCAGGCCCAAAGCTCCATGAGATGCTGATAATCCAGTTAACAAGCACAAAACAGGAAATGGAAGTGTGGCTCGAGAAGTAGAGTACAAACACTGAATGAAAAAGATATGTGAAAGCACAAGGACCTAAGTTCAAGCCCCAGTACCAGCATCCCCCACTCACACAGACATAGCAAAAAGAAATCAAGGATATCTAAGTGAAAAGATGACAAAATATTAAGAGAATATTTGTGTTTTTAATCTCCTTGCTGGGAACTCCATCTTTCATCCCATCCTAAGGCCTGGGAAGCTTAGAGATGGCAAATGGCACAAAGGCAGCATAGAGGCTCCAGAAAGACTTTCCAGATGACAGCAGAGAGAGTGGAGAAGGAAGGATGCCTGCTTTCTCATTGTGAGTCCATCCCACACACCAGGGGGCCTCGGTGTGATGCACACAAATGATACAATCTGATCTACTTCTGTGAAGAAGTTTTTAGAGGCACAGTTGAATGTGCTAAAATGACATTACTACCTACTCAGAACATGATACTTCTGTATGTCCATATGCCCGACTTATTCCAAATGTAACTGGGGAAAATAAGATTCTTGGAACTTGAGACGTTGGGCTAAAATGTCCACGACTGTTGATTTGTCTCTGTAGATTCCATTGTGCACTTTGATGACCACATGACCGGTGTCACCATTGTAGTGCATGTATTCCCCGGCACAAGCCTTAGGTCATCATCCCTACCTCATGAGCCTATCAAATTTGTTTCTGCTTAGAAATTCTGAACTGGTCCTGGTGAGGTTGCTCACGCCTGTAATCCTAACAACTCAAGAGGCTGAGATCTGAGGATCAAGGTTCAAAGCCAGCCCCGGGCACAAAAGGACCTGAGACTCTTTATCTGTAATTAACCTCTAGAAAATGGGAAGTGGGGCTTGGCTCAAGGATAGGGCAGTAGCCTTGAGCTGAAGAGTTCAGGGACAGCGCCCAGACCAAGTTCAAGCCCCATGACCCACCAAAAAAAAAAAAAAAAAGAAAAGAAATTCTGAACTGGAATCCCCGAATTGAGCATTTACACTAGGAAATATGAGACAGTGATATCCGAAAAAGACTTTTTTTAAAATTTTTTTTTGTATTTTTTTTTTTTTTGCCAGTCCTGGGCTTGAGCTCAGGGCCTGAGCACTATCTCAAGGTTAGAGCTCTACCATTTGAGCCTCAGCACCACTTCCAACTTCTTTTTTTTTTTCTCTGTATGTGGTACTGAGGAATTGAACCCGGGTCTTCATGTATGCTAGGCAAGCACTCTACTGCTAGGCCAAACTCCCAGCCCCCTGAAAAACTTTTGAGGACTCTTTTCATCGTGTTCATGGACACAAGATCGTCAGTCTACAGAGAAATGTCAAACAATAATGCAGAATCATAGAGCCAGAGCAAAGCAGCGGTGGTTTCCCTAGGAGCAGAGGTGGCATCTCATTATTCCCAGGAGCTTTTCTCCCCATGAGAGGATCTAATTGCATGTTCTACTATTGGCATATGAGGATTCTGCTCTTCTCTAACCATATGTTAAGTTTTCCTTTAAGCTAATGCCAGGAGGTGTCTGTACTTGCAATCAAATTTCCAACAAAGTCAAGGTCATTCTATTAGAATGTATTCCCTCACATGCCATTTGGGTTACATTGGAAATGGATGGCATTCTACTGCCATTTTGTCAGCAATAAGTATATTGTGTGTCCCAGGCATTTCTCAGAACCTAATTGCACAGAGCTGATGATGGTGGTTTACAGGGCTGCTGTGTGGCTGTGATAGTTTATGTGGCCTGCCAGATTCACTGGAGGTGATACTTTGTCCCTCCGTAATGATGCAAACATTTTCTCTCCTGCAGATTTAATAACAGAATGTAAGGATGGTGCTCCAGGCAATAGCCAGGTCATGCAGAGTGAGGCCTGTGCTTTGTCTTATCTCACAGATTCAGGCCTTGAAATTGGTGCCAGCCTTCCACATCGTGGACAGTCTAGGAGGATTTGAGAATTCTGGCAACTATTCAACAAATAAAGAAGGAGGTGTTTTGCTTCCATTTATCATTTATTGTTTTTCTTATACAATAGTTTTCTGGTTGAAAAGTAATATAAATGATCTAAGCTCCTCTTTTAAACAAGACCTGGCTAGACCAGAAAACAGGTAGAGTTTCTCCTAGGAATTCTTCATTGTTTTACTGTAGCAATAGGGATACAGGCCTTCTGCATTATTGTTTAGGTCACATCTGTAAATTTGCTGTCATTTCTAAAGTAGTTTTAGATGCACAATTTTAAATAAAGTTTAAAATGAAACTCTTAGTCTCAACAATCACCTGAGTTTGGACAGTTTTGAGAGCAAAAAGAGTCACAATTAATAATGAATCTCAGGCAAAAGTCCTGGGAATTGGTCCAGACAAACCAGATGATATGTCACACCCAGGAATGCTGAGAATAGTTTTTGAGAATAGTTTTATAGGCTTTTGAGGAGTTCATGGATTCTTGGAATCTTTTTTTTTTTCCTCTTCGACTGAGGAAGGAATGCTACTGGTATTGAAACTCTACTCTGTCTTCCCTCTGGATTTATGTTGGTTTTCCATGTTGCTGTGAATGGTCTCAAACTCAATCATTATCTTCAACTCTTGGTTGGAATTTGTTCTCTATTTCTGTACTCAGTGACTTCTGATTATGTCTTCCATGATATAATAATTATATTTTTAGTAGCTTGCATTGTATGAATGTTTAGAATGGAGCCAAGAACTCTTCTTTATCAGCTCAGTTTCAAAAGCTAAATATTCATGAAGGTTTGACTTCTGTTCTTCAGAACTCTCAGGATGTCATATCTAATATCTGTCATGGATAGAACTAACACCAAGGAAACTGAACCAGTGTTCAAATCTCCATCATGCTATCATCCATCATCCAGCAGGTTTGTCTGGGAAAAACACAATATGACAGAACATACTATAAAATATATTTTGTCAGTTGAATTAAAGCCACAGCAGTGAGGCTACAGATTCTAAACCTGGAGGAGGAACTGGGATTATTTCTTTTACCATGGATGGTAAGTCAGCTTTCTGTTACTATGACAGAATACCTGAGATAGGCATCTCAGAAGAAGAAAAGGCTTACTTTAGCTCAGGTTTTCAAGAAATGGTCAGAGCTTTGAGGCCTGTGACAAAGCTGAGGTTTGTGTTTGACATGGTGTAGCATCACTGTTGGCCAGGAAGGAGAGACAGGGGTGGAGGAGGAAGAAGAGAGTAGGTATGCCCTTAAAGGGCCTGACTTTCTATTATGTCCTAAGGATTTCATAATAGTACTGGGCTGGTGACCAGGCCTTTGAGATCTGGGGCTCTGGAGGCCATTTATAATCCCACTCTAATCCCAGAAATAATTAGAAAAGGTTAGGGATTAGATGTGATCGTTTCTGCGTAGAAATGTGGGGGACACCAAAAAGTTTGGTCCCCATCGATGTAGTTCTTTTGCAGGACAGGATGCAGCCCTGCGCTCGCCTTTGTGGTGTCAGTATTCTTAGGAGACTACGGTCTTCTCCATCTCTCACATTCCACTTTCTTTAAGCAAGCTTTATCTGATACTTTTAATTCTAGGGCTTGGTGTCTCAATGGTGACATCTGACAGAATCTGACAGCATGTAAAGTGTGGGAAAGCACTGGCAAACAGTCATGTGTGCAGGGTTTCCCGTTTGTGATTTCCCTGTAGCTTTGGCTGGTTGGTTCTCTGAGCACAGTGACAATACTGGGCAGTGTACACAGAACTGGGCTATGACAGGGACTGATGAGGCCTTGAGGAGCAGAAATGTGCACAGACTCCCAACAGTATTTTTTCCTCTCTGTGCAGACTCCCAATAGTATTTTTTCCTCTTTACACAGACTCCCAATAGTGGTTTTTTTTCTCTCTGTACAGACTCCCAATATTATTTTTTCTCTTTTCTTGGCAGTTAAACAGTGTCAAATTACATTGTGAATAAATCCATACTGGAAGGTTATCCAAGTAAATTAAGCAGCAGTCTGCCAAGTACATGAGGTACAAAATAACTTTGCTTGGGTTCTCTGAAGGGATTGCATCCTAAGATTCAAACTTTATTCTTCACTGTTTAATAGTACTGAGAGCAAGCGTAAAGAGAGGTAGGACTTTCACACTACCCACTCTTACCTCTTACTGTAACCCTCAGCGCTACCTATCAAAAGACAGAGTTGAGAAACAACCCAAGTGTTTGTCCACAGAAAAAGGAATAAGTAGAATTTAATTCTGTATATCCATATGATGAAATATTTATTCAGTCATGAAAAAGAGCTAAAACATGCCTATCACAAATATACACATTTCTTAGGACAGGAAAATTCATAAATATAGTAGGCTAGAGGTCTCCCGGGCCTGGGGGAAAGTAGAGAATGGGAGTTGGTGTTAAATGGCTATCAAAATTCTGTTTGGTGAAGTGAAAGAACTTGGGAGATAGTGGTGGTGGCTATGTAGCCTTGTAAAAGTATTTAGTATTATTGAACTAGATATTTAAAACTGTTAGCAGTACGTTTTATTTTATATATGTTTTGTCTAAATAAAATAAAAGACATAGTATAGTCACTGCTGAAAAAAATTAGAGTAGTTGAACTTTTGCCTATGTCTTGTACTGGGTACAACTTACAGCAGTGGCTGAGATATATAAAACAAACTGTGGAAGGTGGAGAGAAGAAAGCGGGAACTTTGGGAAACTTTGATACCCAATAAATAACCAAGTGTGAGTTGTCTGAATTTTTTTTTTTTTTTGCCAGTCCTGGGGCTTGGACTCAGGGCCTGAGCATTGTCCTTGATCTTTTTCCTCAAGGCTAGTCCTCTATAATTTGAGCCACAGCACCACTTCCAGATTTTTCTGTGTTTGTGGTACCTAGGAATTGAACCCAGGGCTTCATGCATGCTAGGCAAGTACTCTACCACTAGGCCAAGCTTCCAGCCATTTTGTTTTTATAAAGCTAGGAAATGTTGGCAACAACTCAAGTGTGTGGGGGGGGGGAGTGGAGAGGAGATGCAAGTGAAAAAGTTGGCATTGGAGATTTGATGGAGGGAGGGGCTGGAGCTGTAATGGGGTAAGTCCCGCTTGGCCTTTGGACTTAAGAGTAGCCCTAGATGGTTGTGGCTGCTGGAAGAGCCTCAAGTTATCTGTGAACATCACCACAAAGCCTCAGCTTCAGTTTAGTACCCTAATACTACCTCATTGTTCCTTTCTAATGTTCACAGCACATTGTGAAAGATCCATTTGATCCCTTACATATGTGTGCCTGCCTTATATAGACAAGTCCACATCTGTGGAAAAGTTCAGGCAGATGTTCCTAAAGACAATGCATACTCACAAAGTATTCCAGTGCTTTTACACAAAACCACAGATATTTCCAATCTTCAAAGCACTGTCCTCGGTAAAGATTAGTTAGCTTCTTTTTAATTTTAGGAGAGGGACAAAACTTAAATTGAAGACAGCCTGGGTGTCAAGACTCTGCTTCTCGATAATCAGGGCAGGGAGCGAGGTAGAGACTAGAATCTGAGATTCCTTTGTGTCTTTCACCATCTTGTCATACCCTGTGTGTGTGTGTGTGTGTGTGTGTGTGTGTGTGTGTGTGTGTGTAGGTGTGTGGTCAGGATGGGACATCATTAAACTAGCTTCCAGTGCCTTTGTTTTCTTGTGTATAATAATAATAATAATAATAATAATAATAATAATCTTCTAGAGATTAAAAATAATCAACTTGGCTATTTATAATCTCTACCACAAACATCAATCTTCATTTTTAAATAAGGCACATTATTTATTTAATGCAGTCAGTTTTCTTAGCATTTGCTCTTATTGTAGGTTCAGGTGAATACAGTATGGATTTAAATTTGGTGTGCTTTCTTCTGCAAAATTCTGTCTTTTTTTTGTAACCCCTAGTGTGATTCCTATATCAGTTTTTCTTGAACGATCAATTGTTTATGCTTTTAAAGTTCCTAATAAACATTTTTCTGTTTTTAAGTTTTTATTTGTGCAGAGGGATTGCTGTTCCACAAAGCACTGCATGAATATAATGCATCTAAATCAGTGTCACTCCTTTTGCCATTCTTGCCCATCCCTTCCAAGCCCACCTCTCCTCTCCATTTTCTTAATTTTGTAGGATATGCATTGAGTTTTATGAGTTCATCCTCCCTTCCCTCTTCTTCCCTTCCTGCATCTTCCCCATTCTCCTACAAACATAAATCCTGCAAGACAGGGAGTCTCTTCCTTTCTCTAACATTCTAGGAGAACCTGACCTACTGGCTTATAAACAAGCAGTCTGACTACATCCCTGTGTCCAGGTCTGAGCCTTCAAGTAAGTTCTCAACCTGGGATGCATCACCTTTGCATCTCTTGGCCAAGAGATGTGTGCCACATCTAGCTTTATGTCCTTTCCTCCATAGCTCAGAAATCTAGCCACTGGGGGGGGGGCGGGAGTTTGGCCTAGTGGTTAAAGTGCTTGCCTAGCATGCATGAAGACCCGGGTTCGATTCCTCGGTACCACATACATAGAAAAAAGCTGGAAGTGGTGCTGAGGCTCAAGTGGTAGAGCTCTAGCCTTGAGAAAGTCCAAGGACAGTGCTCAGGCCCTGAGTTCAAGCCTCAGGACTGGCAAAAAAAAAAAAAAAAGAAATCTAGCCACTGTTTCATCCTAGGCCAGAATGTCCCAACGGTTGGGCTAATGGGTATTATAAGGCTTGAAGAAACAATCACACGGTCTCTTATTTATATACCTTCTGCAGAGAAATCAGGGTTTTCTTGGCTTCCTCAAATCTAATTAAACCATGAAATGACTCTATAAAGAGGTAAGCTTATTATCCCTCTTACACATTAAATAAAAAACTTAGAGGATAATCTAGTTATGTCACTTAGACAAGTTTAAGCAGATGAGATATACAAATGCAACGCAATGATCACTCCATATTTTGCTCATTAGATTCTACTCAGGAGGCTCTGAAGAAGGAATCTGGTATTCATGTTCTTTAGACCTATTTGCCCTCTTTCCATCAGTTCTCTAAGTCACAACATGGTAGGTTAACTTGAGAGCAATATAAGAAAATATAGACATTGTACAGGAGGAGGAGAGTAGATACTTATTTAATTTAAAAAGTCTTCCTTTTTTATTAACAAAAAGAACATACACATCACAGAATTTCCTTAGTGTCAATTAGTAATCCGTTAAATGCATTTCTAGGATATCCTAAGCTAAGAGTTAATGAAATTTGTCATTTATTTCACTGCCATAAAAGGCTAACCACAGACTATATTCTTGGGTGTCTTCTCTTATTTATTTCCATGAATTATTTATCTTATATCTGGAAATTTAATACATGTCATAGAGCTGCAAATTACACAATCCATCTTAGGTTTTGTAGTTTGCTGTCTAAATCAGTAATCAATCTCAGCTATTAGTTTTATTTATTAAGCCCTATTCCCAAAGTAGAGGTTTGACCCCATCTCATATTATGCTAAAAACACAGATATGGTTTGGCCTGATGTTGGAGGCAGTACAGCCAAAAGGAAAACCAATTTAAGTGAAAGGTGAATTCATAAATACTGTGCCAATCTGAAGTGCCAGAATTATGGGAGGATATTACTGTATCATCCTTGCCCAGCAGAAACTAGAACAAGCTTGCCAGCCGGGAAAAACATTGAATTAAATAATGGTTTCCAATTCCGGTTGTTCCCTATGGTTTCCAGCCAGTGAGACAAACTAGAAATTTTAAGAAATGAAATTTTTAGATGTGCCAAAACTTACTAGTGTGTGCTCTTAATTTGATTTCCCCCCTTTATTATATTGTTTCTATCTTAAGACCCCCAAATGTACCAGAATGTTCTAGCAGCTTTGTCTAGAAGTCCAGTGATACAATGGTGTGAATAACTGAGAATGGTAAGTTTTCTAGGTTGTTTTGGGTCAACTGTCTTTCCTTCGGAAGTGCAGAATAGATTTGTGGGATAGAGAATATGATGCTGAACCCAATTTCAGGACCCATGCAGTAATTCATCTCATTTTATCTTGTAGTAAGATGCGTATTTATCACCCCAACTCTTAAGACAGATTGTATTTTTTTTAAGCTTGCCAAACAGCCACCTAACTAACTTGTATGAATGCAGTGGTTTGTAGAGTCACAGAATCTTATTCACTAAAGAGAACTACGAAAAGAGGGTGTGGCTGGTATGCCAGTGTTACTCTGATTTCCTTTTAAACTATTTTTTTTTTCAGAAGGATTCCTAAACAGCATGTGTCAGGCAGCGAGTTCTCTGGATGTGCTATTTCCTGTACTAGGACATCCTCTGCTTCACACAGTCTTAACCTCTAAATCTCAGGATTTTCTAAATCTTCACATGAGCTCAGGTCCCTCTGTTATGGTCTTATATCCTTTCTGCAAGCCTTCTTTGATAGCAGCAAAATTTACATTCATCCAGGAAATTATCTTACTGGTGCCTGCCTTACACGAGGAGAAATAAGCTTAAGGAGAACAGAGGTCATGTCTACTCTTTCTCTTCATTTTACCTCGAGTTCTTAGCATAATGCTTAGGGTATAGCTGTGGACCTCAGCTAACCTCTGTGGTTCAGTGACTGAAAAATAAGAACAATTTGGCTTTTGAATTTGGTGAGGAAAGAACGATATCCATGTTCCTGAGAGCAGTAGAAAGGTATAGGAAGTCCAGAGATGACTCTAGAAGTGACTGGTTGAACTGGAAATGTCTACAGGAGCTGAAGGAGTCATGGTTGTGCAACAAATTCACCAGACACCAATTTTCTATTGCTCAACTAGAAGAAGGAAAGGAGAGAAAACAGAGCTGGCTCTTAGGTATGCTCATTGCTTCATGGTGCTTTTCTACTGTCATACCATCTGCTCGACTTCTCCCTACCCAGGACAAACAGCAGGGATAGCAGCAACCTGCAGACTTTAGACATTGGATTTCGGGGACATTTACCTTTTGGGGCCTTTGGTTTCCCACCCTTTGCCAAGGAAGATGTCACTCATGTGTATTTTCTTCAAAACTGCAAAGGAAACTCAAGATGTAGCTCCTTTTCAACCTGCTGCCTGGCATAACGATAACACTGAGCTATTGTTTGAAAGATAAAAATATACAAAGGAGTAGTAAAAATGGAGATTGGTGGGAGATGCTCCCTGTAGTTCATTCTTATGCTGTTTTCAATGAACTCAACTCAATTATCTTAATTTTAAGAACAGGATATAGGAGGAGGAGAACACGCAGATTTGTCAACACATGTCTGTTGGGGATTTTTGATGAAGAAGGCACCATGTGTCCTGATTAAAAAAAAAAAAGCATTCACAGTCTAATAGGAGAAGCCAAGTTGTGTCTAGGAATGTAAGACATAGTGGTGAGTATTAAAAGAGAAGCTAAAATACAATGTTACAGGAGGGCAGGGCAGGGAGAGAGTAATGCCAATTTAGAGATTTTAGAAGAGTCCAAAGAGCTTAAAGAGGAAGAAGGTCAGACAAGAAGGTGAGAGAGCACAGAGACTGTTTTGTTAATACCTATTGGTTAGAGTTGCTACTGTAGGGAGCTATAATAGAGACTAAGATTATAAATTTTGGTCCAGTCTATTGAGTAGGCCTCAAATGCTACACTGAACAGTTGGGTTTGATTCTATAAATAGAAACTGCTCAGAAAAGGCTAGCTTTGTCAGACCTTTAGTAAGTTTTGTTCTGTGTAGCTTAAAAAGAAAGCTGGAATTCTATTCTCATGAGGTAGAGAGAGACGGTTACTTTATGGACATTTTTGGTTTATATCTGCTTGGTGTGCAGGCATGGACTTTATTAGCTAGAAGCAAGAAAAGTGATTTTCAGTTTGATTCAAAACATACTATCTGTAGAAGAGGTTGGTTGCCCAGTGGCTTGGCTGATACTGGCTTTGCTGGCCTTCTTCCTCTTTAGGCTCAGTGAAACCTTCCTAGTTGAAGGCCCATTTTTTGACTCTTCTAGAATCTCTCAATTAGCATTCTGCAGAAGAGGCTGGTTGTCCGGTGGCTTAGGTGATAGGATCCTTGAGCCCCAGCTTGAGGACAGAAGTGGACCAATGTTTCTCTCTGTTGCCCTCAATAGTTGCATGCGCTCTGTTTCTTCACTTTATCACCCAAGCATTTTGAACTTTATTTCAGCTTTGTCCATTTCATTAGTGGCCTTTGGGAGTCCTTATGTAGGAAAGGTTACAGAAGCTAGACTGAAACATGTCTAATTTTTATGTAGACCTATGAAAATGGTGGCTAGGAACCCAACTAAAATAGAGAATGGAAGTTGACACATAGATCTATGACTAAGTATTCCAAAGAGGCTAATGGTCTTCCCAAGGTGAGCAAGCTGAGTTGAGTATACGTTCAAGAGATTCCAGGTCAAGGAGCTGCAGGAAGGATGTCTTAGCAATTAAAGGCCAGGAAGGAAGGATGTCTTAGAAGTTCAGGGTCAGAGTCAAATCTATAATTGCCTGGTGTGAGTGGGAACCAGCCTCCAGTAAAGGCTCTCAGGACCCCTTTGACCCACTGGTGTCAAAAGCTGTCAAGGCCCCAGAGTGCTCTGGACACTGGGCTCAGAAAGAATCTCCTGAGTGCAGACCACCGAAACGCCACAGCAATCAAAGGTGATGAGCAGCACAAGTTCAAAAGAAAACCCAGAGGGAGGAGACTCACCTGCATGGGAAAGCCAAACCAAGCAGACTCTCAGAGACTTTCAGTGTTCAATCAAAATGCTCAAAGAAATTCATGAAGAAGCAGGGTCTCTATTTTAATAACGGGCTAGAGGAGGTGGAGAGCATGCAGATCTGTCAAGAGGAAAAGGATGCAGACATTTTTAAGTCATGAGCAATAAAGGCATCAACACAGAGATCTGTTAATAATAGAGTGGATGCAGACGGAGAGGAACTAGATGGAAGGTCAAATGTGATGAAACAATATGGAATGTGCCACAGGAAGAAAGACACAGAGTGACCGGGGTTAAATGGATAGCTTCCGTACGTACTTGGCAGACATTACTGACAAGGAAGGAAGGTGGAAGAATAGTACTAGATCTAATTATTTAAAACTTTTTAGAGTTAATTTTAAAAACTGGAATTTAAAAAGGTACACAAATCCCTAGGAAATAGAAATTAATTTAAAACTAGATATATTATGTTAAAATCGCAAAATACCAAAGATAAAAATTCAAGTGCTAACAGAGATAAGATGATGTATACAGGAGCAAGTCCAGTGGGGAGTTGACTTGTTATGTGCTAGTCCCATGATTATGAATGTCCGAGACAAAACAATGTCTTATACAAGGCAGGAGATTAATTGGTTATCCACTTCAATGCCATTCAAAAAAAGGCAAGTATTTTCATATGTTTCTAAGAAGAATGATCAGCGACTGACTCTTTGGGCAAGAAGTGCTAAAGGGCTCACTTCAACTAAAAATAAAATTGAAATTACTTTCCAGAAAGAAAGAGTAGGAAATCCAGACATATACATAAAGAAAACTGATTTATGTCTGAATAGGTGTTCAGACATGTGGGTTAAAGATACTGTGTTCAATAAATGATGCTGGGATACTTCACTATCACCAAGGGAAAACAAAATGAAATTGGATTCCTGATTTACTCTCTGTACAGTGATCAATTCTCAGTAGAATAATTTGAAAGGTAAAATTATTATAGACAAAAATATAGGAAAATGTCCTCATGGCTTTAGGCTATGGAAGAATTTATTAAACCATAAATAAAAAGGTTGATAAACTTGATAATGTTAAAAGTAAAAGGATGGGGGTGGTGGGAATAATGGAAGAATGAAGGAAAGGAAAAAAGAAGGGAAAAAAAGGAGGAAGGGAGGAAAGGAGGAAGGAGGAAAGGAGTGAAGGAAGGAAGGAAAGAAGGAAGGACAGAAGGAAGGAGGAAGGAAGGCCTCCAAACTTAAAAAGACTAAAGACGTATATAGAACAAATTTCAGGAAAGGAAACTTAAATATCTAGAAACCTATAAGAAAGAAGTTTACTTACATTAGTGATTGGAGACAAGAGAATGAAATCACCATCATACAGGGAAAACAAAGGTAAACAAAAATGTTAATATAACGTCTAATCAGAAGATGTGGCATAAAAGTCTCGACAATTTATTTCCACCTAAACCATAGGATTGACTGCAGTCACTCAGCCAGGACCTAAGTTGCAGAGTATTCATTCATACAGTGGAATGCTGCCCAGTAGTGAAAATGGATGAGTATGAACAAAGCCCACATGTAGGATGAGCTCACATACATAATGCTGAGTGTGTAAAGCAAGTTGCAAAAGAATTCCTATTCCACAACACAGTTTACATAGAGTTTAAACATGCAAAATAACGCCCATAACATTTGAGGAGATACACTTCATACAATAAAATTAGGTGGAGATGCTTCATTCAGCAGGAAGAGTTCTAGAATCAAGACACATGTGGGGATTTTGGCTGAGTTTGAAATATGTTGGTGATAAAGCTGAGAGGTAGATACATACACATTTGTTCTTTCAAATTCTTCATACTTTTCTACATCTGATTTTTGGTTGATTTGTTTATTCATTCTTTTTGAGGCACAGTCCAGGTTAACCTGGGACTTGCAGTCCTTCCACCCCAGCCTGCCAAGTTCAGGGATTAATAGGCACCAACCATCATCATACCCAGCTAGCCTTGTCACATTGCATCATTGGTTTATGTAATGAGAAGGGTAGATGTGAGCTGAGAAAATGCAGATGGCATTACCAAGGAAGGGAAGAAGAGGTCACCTCACCCCAATACCATTGTGGGATTCTGCAAGTAAATCAGCATTTGAAACCAGAATTATGAATCAGTGCATTCTAGAATTATTTGTCAGTCATTTTTTTTGCAAGTCCTGGGCTTGAGCTCAGGGCCTGAACACTGTCCTTGGGCTTTCTCAAGGCTAGAGCTCTACCACTTGAGCCACAGCACCACTTCCGGCTTTTTTCTATGTATGTGGTACCAAGGAATCGAACCCAGGTCTTTGTGCATGCTAGGCAAGCATCTACCACCAGGCCAAACTCCTGGCCCTGTTAGTCATTTTTAAATAGTTAAATTATTCCAGATACAGGTCTAAATCATGGTGTGTCCAAATGGGAATTTTAATTCAATTAAATAAAGAAAAATAACTATTTTTTTCTGTACATATATTCTCATCTCTAACCAATTTCCCTTTTCTGAAAAGAATCATATAGAAAAGTGTCAAAGTAAAAAACACTGAGTTATTTATAATACTAATAAGGAACCTTCTACCCAAGAAACTATTTGATGCCTTGAAGAATTCTTAAAACCCCAATTAAAGGTTAGATCTTTTTTTTTGTTGTCATTGTCGGTTATAGGGTTTGAACTCTGGGCCTGGCACTGTCCCTGAGTTCTTCAGCTCAAGGCTACTGCCCTACCCCTTGAGCCACAACACCTCTTCCAATTTTCTAGTTATTAATTGGAGATGAGTCTCACATTCTTTAGTGCCTGGGCTGGCTTTGAATCACCATCCTCAGATCTTAGCTTCCTGAGTGGTTAGGATTACAGGAGTGAGCCACGGGGCCTGGCTTAAAGGAAAGATTTTTTTTTATGTGTGTGTGTGGTGAAATTTTTTTTTATCATTTTTTTAACTTTAGATTCTAAACTATATATCTTCCTATATCCTGTAACATCTACTCACTATAAAAGTTTCATAAATGAAAGTGCTCACCCACGCTTATGCCTCTCAGATACTTTTAAATGTGTTTTTAACAATGATACATTTTAATCGTCTCCCCTTTAAAATTCAGTCAGTCATTTTCTGAGTTGGGTACAGTGTGTTCTGTACTAAGGGGAAAATTGCTGCTTGGAACAAAGGTGTTGTTGAGTAGTTTTGCCAGAGAACTTTATTTCCAAGGCAGAATTTTATTTCACAGGAAATGTAAATCTGAAAGTATTTTTTTATTAGTAATTAGCTTTTAAAATAGAAACGACTTCATTTTCTCCACTTTGTTTTAGACGTTAGACATAGATGTGTGGGATTTTTTTTTTAAGCCTGTGCAAAAGTTTTTAGTAACATGACCTATTCTAGCTAAAAAATAAAGACAACCTGCTCTCTCCAGGATACTCCCAAGGAATCAGGAGACTCTGAGAAGTGAACTCTAAATGCTCTGAATGGGGGCGGTTCCAGGCAGAGCCATCCTCAATCCTATTGGCGGGTTTACCCTCTTTCCCAGTGAGACCTACCAATGTAAGGAAAGAACATTCACTAAATGGCCAGTCTTATTTCCATTTAGAAATGCAGGAAACAGAGGCACAGATAGGTTAAGGGTCTTGCTCAGGGCTCACATTTAATAACTGATGGGAACCAGATAAGAACCCACCCAGGCTGGTTGACTTCCAGGCCGCCTGCCATTTCTATTCTTGTTTTGGAGGTATTCAGCATTAGGCACGAGCTACTGGTGCGAGCAGATTTGGTCACATTTCTTGTTACCATTCTGGGCTTCTCCTATGACCGGTAAGTGGGGGCTTAGATCTGGACCCCAGGAGTGTGTACCCATGCCACAGTCACATATTCCAGCAAATGTTCATCACTCAAGTGACAAAACCACTGTCAAATCCCCATGTTAGGGCACAGTTTGTTGAATGTTTAAATCTTGTGGTGATCTCATAGGTGGGAAATGGTTTTAACTTCTGTATTTATCAGGTGCCAAACAAGGTAGGGGATTTTTCATGTTTGGGGGACATTTATATTTTCTCTTGTCTAAAATGTCTGTTTATGTCTTTCACCCGTTTTTATAGCATGTTTTCTCTTTTCTTATTGATTTACAGTAGTTGCTCACATATTTAAGCGTTCATTTTTAATGTCTTATAAATATAACACGTGTATTCTTTTAGTTTGTGTCTTCATATCTTCCTTCAAAAGGGAACTTAATTACCATACTTTTGCTCTACTTCCCAATGTTAGTTACTATCTTCTCAAACACTTATAATTTTGCCTTGCATATGTAAATTCTGAGTGTGTGAATGTGTGTGTGCATGCTAGTACCAGGGCTTGAACTCAAGGCTTTGCTTTTTTTTTTTTCTATCAGTCGTGGGGCCTAAACTCTGGGCCTGGTGCTGTTGCTGAGCTCTTCAGCTCAAGGCTACTGCCCGACCCCTGGAGCCACCACTGCGCCTGGCTCAAGTCTTTGCATTCTTGCTTGGCATCTTCATCCAAGACTGGTGCTTTACCACATGTGCCACACCTTACTTCCAGATTTTTAAGACTCTCATATACACTTCTTTCTGGGCTGGCTTTGATCTCAGCCTCCTGGATAGTTATAGGTATGAGCTACCTCTGCCCTGCTACATGCAGACTTTTATCTAATCAGGTTTGATGATTTTTAAAAAAAATGTATGGTGAGAGGTAGAACTCCAACTGAATTTTTCTTAGATGCATTGGATAGCCAAATACTCGAGTACTGTTTCCGGCATAGTTTCTCTGCCTGTGTTATTCTTCAGTCTCCATCTATCACTGTCATGAATCAAAATGTTCCTGTTAGCGTAGGCCGCTTAATTTTGTTTCATGGGCTGATTTTTTCTAACACTGTCAATTCCATGCTGTCATAGTTATCTCCATTTATTAATTAGCCCTGGTAAAGTGGAGAACATTCTTTTATCTTCATTTAGAGATATTTTAGCCGTTCCTGGTACTTTGTTTTTCCATATACTATTTGGACAATTTTACTAGTATTTTGGCTCAATTGTATTAAGGTTATACATAAATAGGAGAAGTTACATGTTAATGGTGCTGCTGTATTTTATATTTCTGCTTACTTAATTCTTTCCAACAAGTTGAAAATGAAGCTAAGGATGAAGCCAAGGTGGCTATGGTGGCTCAAGCCTATGATTCTAGCTTCTTGGGAGGTGAAGAACCAGGGCGGGGCCAGCTGGGCTGTGAAAGTTCACTGGGCTCCATCTGAACCAATGCCTGGGAATAGTGGCATGCTGTTGTAATCTCAGCTACAGGGACGAAACAGGGCTTGGCATAGTGGCACATACTGGCATCCCTAGGAGAGCACATGTGGAGAGATTGCAGCTCAAGTATAAAATAAGACCATACTTTGGTCTGCCTCTCTTCCTGCCACAGGCCATCTTTCCTGCGGTCTCCTGTGCCACATGGAGACTCTAGTTTACTGAAATTGGCTAGATTCCATGAGGCAGAATGTAGATTTGGTGCTAATTTGTGTTAAAGAATTATCTGGATTTTCAGCCTCTAAGCACTCCTTCCTATCAGAGTACCACAGTGCTTAAAGAAATAGTGGTCATGTTTTATCCAGCTGTCTTTCCTACTCTCCTCCAGAGACTCAGTCAATGTATGTATTCCATTGTGCAAGGAAGAAATAGTCTGGGATGTTCGTTACTGGGAGATAGAAATTGCTGAGTTGTCTGCTGAGCTAAGCCAGTACTGATGACAAGGCCTTGGCTTGCCTGACTCCACTGCAAGGTGGCCAGTCTCACTGTCCCAGGGAACAGGGCTGCCAGCTGTGTGGAGGAACTCGTTGCAAATGGCAAACATTGAAAGTTGGGCCTGTGCTTCAAGCATAGCTATGGATTTATAATGGCAGGCACAGTGCTGAGTTCCGTGTACAGTAACTTATGTAATTCTCATGACCACACATAGAAGGGGCTGGGAGTTCACTTACTTATCTATAATCACAGAGGCAGGAAGTGGAATAGCCAGGGTTTGAAACTCAATGAGCTCGGCTTCTAAGTCCATGCTTGGAACAACTACACTGTCTTGGAAGGTTGGAAGATGACATGTGTTTGGTGAGTGGTGAGTGCTAATCCCAGCTAGTAATCAGCAAGACTTCCCATATGACTCTGCTTTCCTGTCTCCATTACCTGTGGACAGGGCACAGAAAAGCTACATTCCATCACTTCATGCTCCAAGTATGTTAATTGATCCTTGTAAAGACTTTTGCCAGCACAGAACCACCTAATATGTAGCTGGTATTCAAAACATATTGCTAGGTCTTGGAGAAGTTGAGATAACCAGAACATTGATAAGTGTATACATTTCGTTAATTACTCCTTGCTGTCTTCACGGACATTTTTATCAATACTACATATTAACCGTCTCAGTCCCCAAATGGGACCCATTTAAACTTGCCAACTCCATGCAGCAACACTGGCGAATCATGTTGATTACCTGTGACAGACTCTGGACTAGGTAGAGTACACTCTAGTTTTTCAATCTCTTGGGTTCTATAAGCGGATTTGGCTTCCAATTCCTGTTTAACAAATGCAAATTTACTGTGCTGTGTTTTCTAATCTTATACAAAGATACTTGGTTTCCCTAAGTACTATTTTCTTCTAGTTTCTTTCCAAAGAAGTATCAGTACAGGGATGTATGTATGTATGTATGTATTTATTTATTTATTTATGTCATTAGGGTTTGAATTCAGGAAATAGTACTAGGAAAGTGCTCTATCATTAGATCCACAGCTCCAGTCTTTCTTAAGTTATTATTATTACTTTTTTCTTTTTTTTAAACCATCTGAAGTTCTTACCAGAGCCAGCTTTAGACCTGCATTCTCCTTCTTCTCACTCCTGTGTAACTGAAATCACAAGCATGCACCACCACCCCTGCTTGTTTCTTGAGATAGGGTCGCACTAACTTTTTTTTGAGGCCAAGGATGGCCTCAAACTTCAGTCCTTTAATCCCCTGTTGTATGATTACAGGTTTGCACCACCGCTTAATTAATTAATTGCCAGTCCTGGGGCTTGAACTCAGACTGGGCACTCTCACAAAGCTTTCTCAGGGTAATTGCTCTACCACTTGAGTCACAACACCACTTCTGCCTTTTTTTTTTTATGTGGTATGAAGAAATCAAACCCAGGGCTTTGTGCATGCTAGGCAAGCACTCTACCACGAGGCCATGCTCCTGGCCCTAGATGAGTTTTTAAAAAAGTGCTATATTTTCTCTAAAAGCACATGAAAATATTTTAAGTTTTGTTGTTGATTTAGCATGTGTTTTTAGTATGAGGGGGCTTTCACTGTGATATTTCTACCCATGCACAGTGTTCTTTGAACAAATTCACCTCCTCTTCCGTATCCCATGGTCCCTTGTTTTTCAAATGGTAATTATTTTTTCAAAAATCTCACTTTGAGCCTTTCTTCCTCTTCTTCTTCTTTTTGTGATGTTGATTTTAGTGCTATACTGGGTACAACACTTTCACAGACAAATGACTTTTTTGGCAAGGAAAAAAAAGAATCAAGTTGTTCATTTATTGCATTTTTTTTGGTATCAGTTTAGAAGTATTGCTTAAATCATGAGGTTGGTAAAAGCTGGAGATGAATGGATTAGAGAACATACCTGGGGCCAACTCAGTGGAAGGGAAGGAAAGAAAGCATGACTTGGCAGAAGAGGGGGTAGACACTGACACAGCCTCTGTGAGGCCTCAAGGAGAGACAGGACCAGGACACAGCCTTGCCCCCACCATGGAGCTGGAGATGACTGCAGCGTTGTCAGGCTTTGGGGAGGTCTTGTTGAGCTCTTTCCACACTCACCTGGCACTCTGAAGAAGGGAGACTGTGGACCGATGTGATTGGAATCAAAAGAGCTGAGGGCTGACGGCTCCCCACTGCGGGGGTAAGAGCTGCATGCAGAAGGAGGAATGGACAGCCCAGGACTGCATCCTTGTGTGCATATTTGTTTTATTTTGTGTTAATTGTAGCTGATGGTTCCTGCTATCGTCGAGCTTTCCATTTCTCTGTATGTAGAAACACCACCCCTTTCAATCAGCCACATTCATACCTTTATTCCCCTTGCTTTGCCAAATTCTACGTTAACCATCTACATGGATCCAGCTCCAGAGGCCTCTCCTGTGAAGTCTTCTGGGACATGTGCAGTGCTCACCCCTTCTCATGGCATTCTGTGCTTAGTGATCGGAGCTGCTTCATGAATGAGGTTCTCAACATAGAGCATCCGTGTTGTTTTCATCTTTCAATTTCTTTCTCTAGGTAGGTTGTAACTAGACAATGACAATTTCTGACTGGCTGCAATCTAATAGAGAAATAAACTCTGAGGGTTTTTTTTTGGGTAATAAACAGATTAGAAGCCAAAGTGTTTGTTAAATGAATGGATTCCTAGTTAGTTCATTACACAAGAATGACTGAGTATAGATGAGGGTATGAGAACAAATTTCAATGTCTTGTTTGGATTGTTTTTCTACGTCGGTCTCTTCTAGTGTCACTCAATACTTCCTGAATTCTAGTGTGCTCCAAACAAAGCAAAGAAGAAAAGGTGGTGAACAAGACGAGGGACCTGCTTCCGTGAAACTGAGAGTCCAACAAGAGTTGGAATGAAGATGATTCTGTGTGACTAGGGAGAGGCAAGCCTTCAGGACAGGAGAAACAGGAAGTGAGGAAGCAGGACTCCGTGCAACTGAGGAATAGAGGAGATTGAAGTTGTTGGATGGCTCAGCAGACCATAGTAGGATAAGGTTGGAGGTGGTGTCAACCACTGAAAGAGCTAGTAGAGCTGGGTCTTAAGTGAGGGTAAAAAAGCTCATTCCTAGGACTAGCACACATATGAAAAAAAATCTCACAAAGAATTTTAAGTGCCTAGTGTTTATTTTTACTGTTTCTGATAGGCATTGTGCAAAATTAAATCTAGAATCCCTGTGACAATGATAAACCTGTATATGCATGTGTATGTGTGTGGTGTGGTGTGTGTGTATGCGTGTGTGTGTAAAGTCATGACAAACTTGGCAATACAAAAGCATGGATATTGACAAGCACATCTAAATGAACCCTCCTGGCAGTATGATTGAATTACTTTTGTGTTAACTGTATAGAAAATACTACAAAGGCATTATTTTATGAGTGTATAATCAAGGGGGATACGGTTAAAAATTAAACCACACAATAGATTTAAACCACAGTGTTGGGTAGCTCCTAAAACAACAACAACAAATGTTGTTTTGCTTTCCATGTATTTACTTTCCTAGTTAACTTTATATTTATTTGAAGGGGAACCACTTTTTTCAAAAAAATCATTTTAAATCTTTTTAAGTAATTTTCTTTTCTTTTTTTTTCTTTTTGTTGTTGTCTGTCATGAACGCTAGGCCTGGGCACAGTCCCTGAGCTCTTCAGCTCAAGGCTACTGCCCTACCCCTTGAGCCACAGCCCCACTTCCCTTTTCTAGTGATTAATTAGAGATAAGAGGCTTATACTCTTTAGTGCCAGGGCTGGCTTTGAACCATGATCTTCAGATCTCAGCCTCCTGAGTAGCTAGGATTACAGGTGTGAGCTACCGCGCCTGGCCTCATTTTCTTTTAAGAGCTCATTCCTGGCAAAGTATAGAGAATAAGATTCCATATGGGATGAAGCATTGAGGTTGGAAATGTAAGAATGACATTATTATTCTAAGTAAGAATAAAGAGAAAAGACAAATAGTGTGCATCTTAACCAAGACAATATCATTTGAATAAGTGTACTGTAAAGCATATTAGGGGCTTTGAGAGCAATGACAAAAGCTGAATCCAGGGAAGAATACATAATGCTTTGCTTTACTTTAATTTCTTTATAAATATCTTATATATTGATAACTTTCACGTAGTAGGGAAACAAAATTTATCTGGGTGTTTAGTTATCTCAAGCACATTCATGTTACTTTATTTATCTCCCGTATTGATAAGGAAAATTGTATGTTTTATGAAAAATAAAAGAGATCATTCCCTGACACTGGTTTTGTAAACTTCAGGTCCCACAAACTTGAATCTGCTTCTGATGATGATGAGGCCTTGGTTCTGATTTCCTTTTAAAATGAAGCTACTGGATGCCATATGGAAAATACACCAAAAAGAGACAAAATCAGAGTGAAATCAAACAGATTGTGGATCGTAGCCAGTCAGGGTTGATCTGATTGTAGTTACTGAAGAAGACCTCTGGATGGCTAATGGTGGCCAGGAATCTTCTTTTCTAGCCGTCTACTATCAACAGTGTCTCTAAGAGGAGTTAGCCTTGGACAACTATGACTTTATTGAATCTTCTGGGATCTCATTCAAATGCAGTCTCTGCTTTTGCAAGTTCAGGGTTAAGGCCTGGAGGCCTCTTTTTTTTTTTCAAATCCCCAGTCAGTCCTATGAGGCAAATTCAAGGACTTCACTTGCAGTAATGAAATAGGAAAGCGCTATAGAACTTGATCAGACTTTCTGGATTTGAAATCCCACTTGGCTATAAACTTTGTGGCTTTCATTAGATTGTTTAACCTCTCACACTCAGCTTTTCATTTATAAATGGAAATGCCTCTAATCGAATCAACTGTAGAGAGTTTTTGTAAAGATTAAACAGGACACTTTATGTTAAGCGGATATCACATCCCAATAGCACACAAAAAGTTAGCTATTTTTGTTCTTGAAGCAATCAGACAGATTACTTAGTTGGCAGAGCCAAGCTTGGCCAGGAATCCTTCATCACCAGATTTGCAGATGCAGCTTGAGAGAATGCAAGGGTTTGTTCCTGTTACACAGGACTGAGTAAAATCAGTCTAGTCAGTGAAAATAGTCAGTGAAAACTTACAGAATCTATTTTTAAATAAAAATGACTGAGTAAGCCAGCAGCCAGTGGTCACACTTCTAGCCCTACATACACAGGTGGCTGAGAGCTGGAGAATTACAGTTGAAGGCCAGCTAGAGCAGAAAATGCTCTAAGTCTCTATCTTCACGATAACTACTGAAAGGCTGGGCTGGAGACATGGTTCAAGTAGCAAAGTATAAGCAAGGAAGCTAAGCAAGCATGAGGCCATGAGCTCAAACCTAGACACTGGCTAAATAAAGAAATAAAATGATAAATGAACAACTTTATAAGGTATTATATGTTATATATGAACAAATCACAAACTATTGTATTCTCAATGGAAACCGAAGATCTTGGAGTCTAATTGTCGTATTGTACAAACAAAATAGCAACACACAAATGGTTTTCCTAAGATTGTAGGTTTTGGCATCATATACCATATAGATATGTACTTGCTGAGAGCCACAGAAACCCTTTCATCAGTATTTTTGACAAGTAATGTCAAATGCTTTCACAAAGCAATCCTTATTCAAGCTCCATTTTTACTTGTTATGATTTGAACTAACACCTCCAAATATGAATATTAAAGTCCTAACCCCTTAGCATATGAATTTCTCTGGAAATGGGATCTTCACAGGTATTTCCAAGTTAAGATGAGGTCCTCGAGGTGGCGTTAATCCGATAGAACCATGCCCTTAAGAATCAGTGTGGAGGGGCCGAGAGTGGGGCCTTGTGGTAGGGTGCTTGCCTACCATGCATGAAGCCCTGAGTTCAATTCCTTAGCACCACATACACAGAAAAAAAGCTGAAAGTGGTGCTGTGGCTCAAGTTGTAGAGTGTTAGCCCTGAGAAAAATCCAAGGACCGTGCCTAGGCCCTGAGTTCAAGACCAGGACTAGCAACACACACACACACACACACACACACACACACACACACACACACACACACAAATCAATGTGGAGACAGGATGCAAAGAGAGAGAGAGCATGGGACCTTTGAGGCAGAGACTGTCACTTCCAAGGATGCCAGGACCAGTGACCACCACAAGCTATTAGTGTCCAAGAAAGGATTCCACCTGAGTGAGCATGACCTGGCCAACACCTGGCTTTCAGACTTGTAGCTTCTAGCATGAAGAGATGCAAGACACCTTCTGAGTGCAGTGTTCTCATGGCAGCTCTAGAGAACTGGTAAAATACTCTTCATCCTATCTCCATGTCTCCAGGTTTCTTGTAAACACTGGCTACAGTGTAAGCTTCTTGAGGGCAAAGGGTTAGATTTGGTGCCTTGTTTTGTTCCTTGAGCCACTAAGAGTGCTGAGTGAGTGCTCATTGAGCTGGGTGCAGTGGCTCATGCCTATAATCCTAGCTACTCCGGAAGCTAGGATCTGGGTATCACAGGTCAAAAAAGCCAGCCATGCAAAAAAGCTCATGCAGATGATCAGAGGCTTCCACAAAAATATGTGGCTCATGATTGTTTTTGTATGTTATAATTTACCTGTTAGCTTCTGGCATTATCCATCAGTGAAGAAACAGAAGAGCTGAGTTTCCATTGTCAGGAGATGTTGGATAACACAAAGGAATAGATAGTGATGGTGAGACATAAAGACTCATTTGCTAGTGTTTTAGAAGCATTCATTGATACCCAATGAGCAGCACTCATTAGGTGTTGGGTCCTACCCTTCATGGCAGTACATAATAATGTGTTTCCCTCATCCCTGTGAGTGAGATTGAATAGTTAGAACTGGCTCATAAAGGAAAGTGAATTCTATGTAGATGTCATTAAAATGTAGACTTGAGCATTGAATTTGGGCAGCATGACCAGAGACCAAGCTCAGAATCACTCAAGTGTTGTGGCATGAAGCCTCTGACTCCTGCTTGTGGACCCAAAATAGCCTCAGCTTTGTGTTTATACATAACAAAGGAGTTGGGTTTGTCTCTCTCCATGAATATGTTTGTGCAAGTGTGGAGTGTGTTTATCTTGTAATATATTTGGAACTTCCCTATAAAGTTGATCATTTTTCTCTAGACATCTTTAGAGTTTTAGAGTTAGCTTTCCATCAGCTGTTGTTTGGTTGTGCATGCATTTTTTTTCTCCCATGGTGAGTTGATACATTTTCTGTTTAAATGCATGGCTTCCCATCTCTTATAAACCACAGGATTTATTAGTGGCTGGGGAGCCTGCTGCAACCAGAGTACTTTTATAGGGTGAACTTTTATTTGAAAGAAAGGCTCACCAGGAAAAGAAAAGTTTGACGATCCCCATTTAGATCATTTCAGTTTGCACACAGGAAGAGATATAAATCTTTTCTTGTTTATAGAAACCAAAGATTTGGAAAGACCCACAATAAAGTTTTGAGCCAAAATACAACTGGTATCTAATTTGTCAGCCTCTCTGGACACAACTGGATTTTAGGGGAATGTATTCCATGTGTGACCTTTATTCAGAAATCCATTCTTTCTGGCTGTTCAGTTCAGACATTCAAATGATAACATTTTAGGGTTGCTTCTATGGAACTGGCTTATCGTTATTGGAAAAATTTAGTGGCTTTCATTGTGTTTTTATCACAAAAGAACCATATAAAGGCTTGGCAAAAACACATCTAAGTAAAATTTTAGAAAGGGGTAAGCTAGAGAAATGGCATAATGTAAAATTCTTTTACTGCTTTTCATTGCCTCTCAGGCTCTGTTTTAACTCTAGAATAGTACTTCATAATTCCTCATATGCATCATATTTTTGTGATAAGACCCATTTATCTGAAGGAAAGATGCTTATGATCTCACTTAAATCTGCATGAATGCTCTACTTTGTATTTTTTTTGCCAGTCCTGGGCTTGAGTTCAGGGCCTGAGCACTGTTCTTGGGCTTTTCTCAAGGCTAGCACTCTGCCACTTGAGCCACAGCACCATGTCCAGCCTTTTTTCTATGTATGTGGTACCAAGGAATCGAATGTGGGTCTTCATGCATGCTAGGCAGGCACTCTACCACTAGGCCAAACTCCTGGACCTCTGCTTTGTATTTTTAAATTAAATTTTGACTTGGAGGAGGCCACAAATAAAGCTCCTTGCAACACAGCTGTAAAGTTAGAGCGAGCCAGAACTTGAAACTCTTTGATCGTGACAGTGTTGTTTAATTGTTGTGAGTCTTGATTTCTCTTCAATTTTATGAGCGTAATAGATCTTTAGTGATGCTAAAGATAATGTAGACATGAACCAAACAAGTTGCATTTTGTTTATACCTTACATTTTTTTTTTTTTTAAAAAACAAACAACTCTATGGGATTGAGAGGGAGGTTGAAATGGTTTTTATTAAAATTCAGGTCAACTAGCCCATATGAAACTTTGCTAAAATGACACTTTAAATAGGAGGGCAATTGTTTTTCAGAGTTGTTGAAACAGAAGAAGAAAGTGAAGTCATGCACCAATTGCTCATGCATGTGGGCTGCACTGGCCTAAGATTTGGGAGCTGAGCTACGGATCCAGACATGGAGAGGCAGACATTGATGTGTGGTGCTATCTACAAATGTGCTACTTCTCACAGCAGGCTGAGTTGGTGGGCATCGTCTCCATAGCAGTTGGGATTTACTTATCCGTGATTAGTAAGTCTCTTCTGACACGAGAGGAGCTTGTTGGAAACCTCTGGAGAATATTTCACGTGGAGTGCTGACACAGCTTCATTAGGTCTCTGGCCAACCTTGCCATTTCCACTCATCACCCATCTCCAGCTCTGTCATCCACCTCTTTTCAGCAAGAACGCAGAGGGAAGGCATTACTGTCTCATTCTCTGTGACTCGGATTTGTTCATGGCGACTCAGCCATTTCTATGGAGATAGACCAGTCTGACGAGGATAATTGCTTAATTTTTCAGACACTGGGGTATTTGGGGAAAGGGAAAAGAACTCATTCTTTAGGTAGTCCACGCCTTCCTCTTACACACAGCAGAGCTTAGGGTTATGTGTCAGGACTCAAGCCTCTAGCTGTGTGGGAAGTGGAAAGTAGAAGAATGTAGTTTGAGGCTCCCCTCAAAGGTCCTAAAGATCCCCCAAAACAAAAGGTCCATGAGACTCCATCTTGAACATGGCTGAGTGGAATGGTCTGTATTTGTCACCCTAGCAACTTGGGAGAAATACAAATAGGAAGATCACGGTCTAGGCTGGCCCTACAATGAAGCAAGAGGCTATCTCAAAAAGCAATCAGCATGAAAGAGTGTGGCACAGTGGCTCCAGGGCAAGAGCATTTGCCTAGCAAGCATGGGGCTCTGTCTACTAGTGCCCCCAATACATACTCCTACATATTAGAATGTTGGTATTATTTTGGTTAGCCTGTCTGCCCCTCTAATCTATAGTGTTACAAGAGGACTTTGATTATTAATAGTGTATTTATGGGTTTGAAATATTTATTTTCAGTTTGGACAGCCTAAAGTCAAAATAACACTGCGTTTGGCAGATAATTACAGGATAATTTATACTTTACATCTAAATATTCCTATGCTGAAGTAATTATGTAGGGTTTTAAAGAAGATCCTCTCAAATTTAAGATACTTTTTTTTTTTTTTTTGCTGTTCCTGGGCTTGGGCTTAGAGCCTAAGCACTGTCCTTGGGTTTTCTCCAGGCTAGAGCTCTACCACTTGAACCACAGCAGCACTTCTGGCTTTTTTCTATATATGTGGTACCGAGGAATTGAACCCAGGTCTTTGTGCATGCTAGGCAAGTACTCTACCACTAGGCCAAACTCCAAGCCCAAGATGCATTTTTTTTTGTTTGTTTGGAGGTGTTACAGAAAATGTAAGTCTACTGCTGAAAATTATACTTCATAAAATCAGTAGTAAAAAAATAAGAAAAAAGGAAAGTTATGTTGCCTGGTGCTAGTGGTTCATACCTGTAATCCTAGACACTCAGGAGGCTGCGATCTGAGGATCACAGTTCAAAGCCAGCTCAGGCAGGAAAGTCCACGAGACTTTTATCTCCAATTAATGATCAGAAAACTGGAAGTGGCACTGTGGTTCAAGTGACAGAGCAGTAGACTTGAGCTGAAGAGCTCAGGGACAAGTGCCCAGGCCGAGTTCAAGCCTCACGACTGACAAAAAAAATTAAGTACCATTTGCCTTCAATTTTTCATCTAAAAGAATGAATTGCTCTCTAAACTTGGCACCCTGAACTTTCTATTAACAAAGGTGTTTTCTTAATACATGATAAATTGTACAGGTCTCTAGGCATTAACACCAAGTGAGACCAAAAGAGGCTACTCTTAGGAGAGGAATGGAAAGGAGCAGTGCCAATGTGCATCTGGTCATATAAATAATATTTATGTAAATGAACGCTAGGAAATGGAAACAAGAGGTGTTTTTTTGTTACAATTTTTGTTTGTTTCCTTTCTTTCTTGTTTGTTCCTTTATCTGCCTTTGGAAGAGCAAAGGAGGCATAGAAATGGTGGGAGCAAGGGTGAGCAAATTCAGCAGTGGTACTTGCTGAATACTATGTTGAAAATTAACTATACAACTTGTAGGGGACAGGAGGGAAAAGCTATGAGAGAGCGAGGCAAGGGGTGACATTGTCCCAAAATAAATACACTCATTACCTGACTCAAGCCATGGTGATCCGTATATGTAATCACCTTTATAAACACAGTAACAAATGCATGAAAAAAAGGTGTTTTTTTTGTTTTGTTTTGTTTTTTGCCAGTCCTGGGCTTGAGCTCAGGGCCTGAGCACTGTCCTTGGACTTTCTCAAGGCTAGAGCTCTACCACTTGAGCCTCAGCACCACTTCCAGCTTTTTTCTATGTATGTGGTACCGAGGAATCAAACCCGGGTCTTCGTGCATGCTAGGCAAGCACTCTACCACTAGGCCAAACTCCCGGTCCCTGTTTGTTTTTTGTTTGTTTTTTTGTATGAGGTGACAGATGAGATATTTTCTGCATTAAAAACTTGCTCATGCAAATATGTAGGCTTCTTATAGCACATACACAAACATGTTCTAAGGGCTTCTATGCTTGAAAATCTTAACCGGACAGGTTAAAATAAAAACAGCTTTATTTGTATATGTTTGATTTGATGAAGTGTAAAAGGCATATATAACTCCAAAGTGGTAGGCCTGCAGCTGTAAGTCTGCCATGCAGAGAACCTACTCTGTAATATTCCCATCTTGGCCTGCAGAGGGTCTGCCTGCCTTTTGTTTCTTCCCTCTTGGAAGTACTGGGGATGGACTTCAGGCCCTGTTGCTTGCTAGACAAGCACTGATCCATTTGAGTGACACCCTGACTCCTTTTGTTTTTGTTTCTGTGACAGGGTCTCATGCTTTTGCCAGGGCTGGCCTTAGATGGTGAAGTTCCTAAGGAGCTAGGATTACAGGTGTATACTACCCCACCTGGTTGAGAAGGTAATTTTTTCCAATCTCAGAAAGAAAAGGAATGGTGTAAATTACCTGCCCTGGTTTGTGTTCTGCAGAATTCACACTGAACTGTAAGTTACCGCTGTTCATAATAGTGAGAGAAGTGGGGCCTTTACAGTCATACAGATCACAGTTCTTTCTTTTTTTTCTGGACTGTGTTAATTACCGTGGAAAGAAAAAAAGTCCTTACTTTCTCAGGTCTGGATCCATTCCTGTGAGAAAAGTGTGTGATAAAGTGCGGCTGTCCTCATGCCCAGGCCTTCTTGTCTCTTGGCTGTTGGCCATGAATTGAAGATGCCTGATTGCTTCCCTAGGAGAGCCAGAATCCATATCCATACCAGTACACATCCTTGGATTTCTCAGTAACAGAAAACCTCTATCCCTCCCGAATCCTCTACTCCCCGATGTTACCATAGCAACAAAAAACTAAGACAGTAAGAAGTGGGTAGCATCTTCCTTGAGAAAGAACCTGGTCTCAAGGGCCAAGGATCCAGGGGTCCCTTGTCCACCAAGGAGGAGGAGAGCCGTGAGCCAGCAGGGACTGAACTCACCCCCTTTAGTGCATCCATTTTGTCTGGTGTTCAGTTGGCCAGGACTTCAGAGAACAGAATTTGCCTTTGTGTTTCTGTGTGTGACCTCACTTCTAAGTCATGCTTTCCACTCAAGCGCTTTCTGAAAGCCACATTTTAGATTAATGGGTGTTTTCTTGATTCCTAATGAAAAGGACCCATTTCCCCTTTCCGTATTGATGCAGCATTTATTATCAGCCAGCATTCATTATCATAGGCATGAAGAAGAGAGCTGAGTGGTGGTGGTTATTTTTGTTAAAGATTACTAAAAAGACTTGCGTTTCAAAATTGTCTAAAACATCAGGAAGGAACTGGGTGCTCGAAATGAGTGGAGTGGGGCCCAAGGGAAAAGGGGAGACGCATGAAGAGGAGGGTGCAGCAGAACATCCGAGGGATATCTTACAAAACTAGGAAAGAGAGAGAAGGTGAGGGATAAGAGGGCTGGGTGCGAATGCTGAAAAGGGTGACAATTATCAAGACGTATTGTATTCATAAACTGCTTTGTTAAATGTACAACTACTTAAAGATAATAAAAAGAAGAATTTTAAAAAAGCCTGTGAATATTGATGAACAAGTTCCTTTTTTCTAGCTTTGGAAAAAGTCCAAGCTCAAAGCAAAATCAACCCAGAATTTGGTTTTCCTTGATGACCTCTAATATTACTATGTGAATGTCTAAATCTTTTGTTTAGCTAATCATCCAGCTGTCCAAAAGAAGAAGGAGAAAAGACCACACACTCCTTTTAAATGCTTCTTTTATTTCATTGGTTGTACATTGGGTGAGTGAACTGAATATTACAACCAAAACATAGAATTGATACAAATTAGACTCCTGTTTACACTGTAAGATAGAACTAAGGAGAAAATTTTGAAGTGTTACAGAAAGATTTAGTAGAAATGTTACCAGTGGCATATGGCTGAAAGAATATTTCCATGAAGTGCTGTTATTTCCTGAAAACCAAGAGTGAAATGTGGCTCCCATACAAGTGGACGGTTAGTCTCTTAACTACAGTATTTGTTGAATTGATATCTTCATGTCTTGGATATTGGTGATTTTTTTGTTTTTGTAATTAAACAAAGCATTTAAGATTTATTCATCATAGTCAGACTTCTGAATATAAACAAACTTTTGGCAAATAATATTTATACAGAAAAATAGTTTTAGATCCTCTCAAATCCCAGAATTATTCTATAAAATTACATTATAAATAAATAAAAAGCAAAATCTGTTGTACATGTATTTGTACATCTATGCATTTGCCTTGCCTCCTTCTTACTGTAAATGGCATATTTATGACTCTTTGCATATTATACTCACAATTCTGGAAAATGGATATTATAGTAAAAAATACAGTCATCTATATTTGTTTGGGGATACAGGTGATGTTTTGATGCTCCATTATTAAAGGGCTGAAAATAGTTGTGTGCTAGTAATTAAAAAAAAACTAAAATAGTGAAATGAAAGAAAAAAAGACAATGTTATAACAATTAGTCTACAAAAATATTTCAATGATTCCTGTAATTTACTTCTTAGTAATGTATACTATGTTTTCAATGAGGTTAAATGTATAAACAAAGAAAAAGTAAAAGAAAAAAGGAAACAAGTTTGAATGGTTTAGGCAAGTTGTAGCGTAACTACATTGTTATAGCTGAGAAAATTACAATAATACATAAAGATGAGACTATCAAAGGAATACAAGTTAGATATAATACCTTTCCACAAATTAAAAACAAACTCAGCAATACAAGCACTAGGTAAGATTACAATTAGAATGTGATTTTCTTTTGATAGGATTATCAGATCTACTATATAAGACAAATTGATAGTAATTAGACTTTGACAACATGAATTAAAATGCAGATTTCTTTTTTTCTCAAACCAAAAAGAAAAAAAAAGGACATGGTTGATGCATCTAGTTTTCAGAGTAGGCAATGATGCCAAAATTTAAAATATTTTACATTCAATCTCAAAAGTCAAAATACTTCAATCACTAAAATGTTCACAAAGAAAATGGATGTTTTAAACAATTACACGTAATATCCATTTATAACAGCTGTTGTGTTCCTTAATAATTTAAAAACTATGTAGGTACTGTATAGGCTATGTGCAACATATAAAATGTGAAATATGAAATATTTGGTACGATAGTGCTTAAAATAAACTTTAAAACAAACTTTCTGAACAAAATTTAATTGTATCGCTATTACCTTGAAGATCAACCAAGTATTTAAAAAAGTAAACAACATTAAAATATGTTTTATCCATATATAGTATATATGTATGTGTATATATAATATGTATGTACTTGTATTAAAGTTTTTTATACTTTTGAGACATAAAATATGCTTTAAGTGAAAGAATTAAAAGAACTAGTTTTTTTTTTTCTCCATGCGGTAGTTAGTTACAACCCTTTATCCAACTTTTGAAATGCAAAAACAGTAATGGATTTTTTTAAAAAGTGAAAACTATCTACTTTTTTGTTGTTTACATAGTAATTTAGATTAAAGTCACAGTCAGGTTTGCAGTGACTAAACTCAAACTTACTTAAATTAGAATATTATACAGATCTCCTCACCTACAGCTTCCTTGTTTGACTAGGTTTGGATTAGAAGAGTTATTCTGTAACAGGCAACTGGATGGTGAGTTTGAAAGGCTCATCCTTGAGATTAAATTGTTGGCTTGGGCCTCTCATTCTTGTCAAGCTGGATGAAGTCTGGCAAAATCTAGGCACTTCTACAAAGTCTCTCTTATAAAACAACTTTAAAAATATACTTGTAAAATAATACCTTCAAGACTTTGTTGGGTGGGGTATGAAGCTCATACCGTGCAAAGTTTCATTTTCAATCTATTTAATGTTACTCCAGAATCATAGGATTCAATGCGGCATCTCCAGGCTAACCAAATCCCATACTTGGATGTGTCCCAGTACTTGTGCTTGAACTTGCATTCGATTTTAGACCTGCAGGGGCAGGTATCTGTTTTACTTCACTTCTTATCTTTGCTGCAGCGTGCACTTTGTCAAGAAGTGAAAGATTCCCCTTCGATTCAGTGAGTCAATGATAGGACAGTGGTTCGAGTTAGAATTGAACCTGCCCTTGGTATAGATTTTTCTTCTTTAAACTAATGCTAATCGTTTATTGCTAAATTTGAAATATTCAGAATCGAAATGAGTATTATTGGATGGGCTTTCTGCTATAGTTATGGAGATAAGACAATATTCCTAGGACAGAAACTATGTTTAGAAACTCTTTTAAAAGTAACCTGTATCCTCTTATGTCCTTAAACATCACAGCTGGTCTCAGGTAGTTAACTATCTTAGGTTGGAATATACTAAGCATACCATATTTAATACTCATATATGGATATAGCAGCACTACTTCTTAGAGTTGTGATCTGTCCAGAAGAACTAAATCTTTATTTAGCATGCAGTTTGTGGCAATTCTATGGAGGCGGAAACAGGATAGTATGTACAGTAACAATGTTTAGTTATTCTCAATGCGGATTCTTGGCATTCCATTCCGTTTCTGCTGATTATTTCAGAATTATCTGTTAAAGAAAAAGACAAGCAGGATTAGGATGCCTTCTGGGAAAGAGGAGAACCAGTTAGCACTTTACTCTTTTTTTGAAAGGGAGAACTTTCTCCCATTTTCTTATAATTCTGATGCGATTCTAGTTTTGCACAATCTCCATTGTTCATACTGGAGAAATTTTACACTCAGCCACTTGTGCTACGTGGCCACTGTAGAGAACAGCAACGCACAGCTTTCTGTAAGTCTGTGACAGCACACACGTGGTCATGCAGTCCAGTTAAATCTTTAGCTTTATCTCCCTTGGTTATATGCTATTATTATCCAGCTAATATTTGCTATGGTGGTCAAGAAGTCTAGCTAGAAGATTTGTCTGCACCTGTAAAGATCTTTGTAAGCTAAAACATAACTATTTGCAATGCATCACTAGTCAGGTATTATCCATCTATTGACTTATAATTCAAAGATACAGTCCCACTAATAGAAATTCGTTCCCCCAATATAGTAACAACCGGCTTCAAATTCAAAGTATTAAAGAGAAAGATGAATACCAATCTAATGAATCAATTAAAATATTCTTAGTAAGCATGGATAAGGTAACGAAAACGAAACTGTGATTCCTCTGGTATGATTGCCAAGTTCATTTCCTATTCCAAGCATTTGCAAAGGAACAAGAATTGGGCCTATTTCAGCTACTCCATTAAGTACCAAGCTTAAATGCCAAGTTTTGAACAGATTCTTACAAGAACACTTCCACTTGTTGCCATGTTTTGACAAAACTTTGTGTAATTAATAAATTGAAATGTTTATTTACTAAATAGTGAAGACATCTTTGCTTAGAAAATAACTGATAAAAATTCTTTGAGGGTACTGATCAGCAAATATTCTTAGACATGGGAATTCAATTCCTAAGAAGAACTTCATTTCTAAAAGTACAATTTATTATGCTATTATGTCAAAAATCATACAAGTATTTTTTCCCCTTTGAATGAGACTCCTGATGCTTATAAGCAATAGTTTTAGCACACCTGAACAGGTTTTCCCATAAAGTAAATAAGCATACTCTTTATTTCACGGAAACACTGATATGTAGAGAGTTGATAAAAATACAAGAATTTACATTAATTACTTATGCCAACTGAAAGCAGAAAGCAACAGGAATCGAGTTCATTCTTTTAAAAATATCTTGGAATTTAAAAAGCTAACTGGGAAAAAATGCCATTCCTTCATGCACATATTGATAGAAATAAAATAATGTATAGTAATGGTTATATGTAGGTACCATCACAGTTTCTAATCTTTGATACTATCCAAATACTATAATGCTATTACTATCATTTATATCAGTCAAATATCTGATCACTAAATTTTAGGTTTGAATATTTGACTGTTAAAAGAATTTTTTTTCTGCCAGTACTGGTGTTTGAACTCAAGAGCTCTAAATTTGACTGGCACTCTACTACTTGAGCCATACCTCTAGCTTAGCTTTTCGCTGGTCATTTTGGAGATGGGGGGGGCTTATAGACTTTTCTGCCTGGGTTGGCACTGAACTGTGATCTTCCAGATGTCAACCTCCTGAGTAGCTTAGGGTTTCAGGTCTGAGCTACAGGCACCTATTCTATTTCATTCTTGTGCTGCAATACTATCGGTAAGTTTTTCAAATAAAATTGTGTCTAAGATATAAAATCATGTCCCAGCTTTCTATTTTCTTTTATTTTAGTAAGAATTTCTCTGACACACTTAAGGAAAAAAAAAGTCCAGTAGTTTCTTAAGTTAATATATAATACTGAATACTTCAAAAGATATTTGCATGTGGCTTATTAATTGAAAACAAACTGCCATAGAGAATGAAATTTTGAACCACCTGGAAAGAAAAGTGCTCTCCTAAAAAGCCTGGCCATAGGCAAATCATCATTTGCATTATGGAAACTACTTCTAATGCATTGAACTTACATTCAACTAACAGCCATTATGACCACTGAGTTTAAATTGCATTGAAAATCAGTTTCGGGGTGAACTAAGAGTGTTACCTGGCTACCTTCCCAGGACACTCCTGTCCCTCAGTCACAGTCTTCTACACTTAATAGATGGATAAGAACAAGTAGACACGAGCCATGATGCTGCTTAATTTGAGGCTATCACCGTTGCCTGGAACCTTGACACGAACACTCTATCTACCATGGCCTTGTCTCTGGATTCCTTCAGGCTCATACACACGGTATAAAAAAAGAAATAGACTCTCAGAAGGTGTGATGAACCCTGAGTGGTTTATGAGATTTGATATCAGGAGATGGAGGAAGCTGTGAGCGTTTCTCCTTAGGTGTACCAATTTGAGAGTGGCAACATTGTTTTTTGAAAAGAACCATTTTTTATTTTTCTTCAGAGAAAAGTAGCTGGTGGTTACAGTTTGAGTGATGTGCCCTGTACACAGAGCCAAAATGGGAATCCACATGAGGACCAGCTGGCAACGGAGGCTTCTTTGATGGACACCTGTGATGGCAGACAGAACCCCAGGGGACCAGGGGACCCATATGTTTGGTGGGGAGAACACTTCGAGGACCCCATGGAGGGAAGAGGAGAGCCAAGGACACGCATATTCTTGGGTCTGTGAGAATTAGGGGAAATGTCATCATTCAAGAGGCATCTTTATTGACTCGTCCTTAATCTGCCTTTCCTGTATTCAGATTACATATTTAATTGGCATAACGAAACATAATTTAATGACGAATAAGTACATTTTTTTGCCTCTTCTCTTCAGAGATTTCTAAAATCTGTCTGAGCACCACTGTAATTTCTATAGCCAGGAGGATTGGAAAACATCAGATAATGACTATTTCTAGACGATCACAAAAACATACAGTCCTAAGATACCAGGCCTATACATGACCCTGGTACATGGGCTCCAGATCGAGCATGGACTACCCTGACTCCCGAATTTGTCAATTTAATACAAATTAAAACAGATGATCAAACGGAAGTCAACAAAACAACCATAGCTTCTTCCCTGTCTTAAACTGGATCTAAGTTGAGCATGATTGATACTCAATGTTCTACCCTCAGGCTCCAAAGGTACTGCCTCTACCTCCCAGGAGTTCTTGGAAGGGATAGCTAAAAATTGCAGAGACTGCATAGAATTTAGAGAAATAGAGCGCATGCTGGGTTTTCTGAAGATCTCTTCTCGGAAGTACCACTGTTTTTGTGGGGACGGTGATATGGACTGCCTTGATCTCTAGGGGGTTCTGAAAATTTCCATCATAGCCTTATAAATCACATATTCATTGTTGTCATATTTTGCAGATATGAAAGACAACAAAACTAATTTTAACTGGTTTATAGAAGCCAGATGTCTGCTCTCTCTGGCATGCAAACCACCACCAGGATGTGGACTTGGTGGGTGGTCTGAGAGGACACCAGACAAAGTATAGCTCTCAAACTCTTGTTTGTACCTCTAATGGGCCAGCTCAGGCGAGTGCTCAGAAGATTCCCGTGAGCTTAGGAATCTGATGAGTCCCAGAATGGGGCCTGAAAAACAACAGAGCCTGATGTACTAGACAGAGACAGCCATTGTGACAGTGACTGTGTGGAGGACACAGAGGGGGAGAGATTGCCAAGGTCCTGTGAGACAGTTGGGCCTGAGTGGCCAACCACATCCCACCCAGGGTGCCGCCCAACGGATGCTAAAACCGTATTTGCTCTCAGCGATAGAACATCCCATCTAATCTCAGCACCACTGCTCCAGATGCTAAGAAACTTCAGCTTGTGAAGTCACAACAATACAAAGATAAACAAATTCTCTATCTGCCTCATGAATGGCCTATTTATTCTCATAAACAAGTAGTATTTTATATAATATATAATTTTATATGACAGAAGGAGGTTAAATTCTTAAATAAGATTCTAGCCAATCTTATTGATTGATTGATTGATTGATTGATTGACTTTTTTATGGGTCATGGGGCTTGAACTTGGCCTGGGCATGGTCCCTGAGCAATTCAGCTCAAGGCTACCACCCTACCCTTGAGCCAAGGGTTTTCCCGTTTTCTAGAGGTTAATTGGAGATAAGAGTCTCAGGTCCTTTTGTGCCCGGGCTGGCTTTGAACCTTGATCCTCAGATCTCAGCCTCCTGAGTAGTTCGGATTGTAGGTTGTCTAGCCAATCTTATATAGTGAGTTAGAATTCTGAACTGATAGTTTTGTCTTCCACTCCTTTTTCCCCTTAGACGAGAGAACACACAAATGAGAAGAGCTGATGCCCACAAAATCCACAATTCTATTTATAAAGTAAAGGCTCAGAAGTTCCTTCCAAAGTCTCCAGTGGCTCCTCTGGTTGTGACAGGCAGATTTGTGTCTCTAAAGTATTGGTTGTAGTAGTAGAGCCTACTTATTCATAAGGAAAAGAACTCATGCTAAATGCATTAAACCATCGTCTCGAAGTAGTTGAATTTAAGAATCTAGTGATTCTGCTCAGTATACATTCTAATAATTACAATAAAAATATATGAAAACAATCTGCGTTCCATATTGTCTACCCTTCCAAAGAAAGTGGAATCTCAGCAATTAAATCACCTTCCAGAATAGGGTTCTGTGTGGGTCAAATGTGTTTGGGCTGATTTTTTTTTGTCGGTCATGGGGCTTGAACTTTGGGCTTGGGATGCTGTCCCTGAGCTCTTCATCTCAAGGAAAATGCTCTACCACTTGAGCCACAGTGCCACTTCTGGTTTTCTGGTGGTTAATTGGAGATAAGAGTCTCATGGACATTTTAGTACCCGGGTTGGCTTTGAACCAAGATTCTCAGATTTCACCCTCCTGAATAGCTGGGATTATAGGCGTGAGCCACCAGCACCTGGCTCTGGCTGCTTGTGTGGGAATACTGCTTCTTGAATCTAGCACCAGCTTGAGTTGTAGCAAAGTATGGGGAGGCAGGGATGGGAGAGTGAATGGGGTAGGGAGAGAAGGCCCACTGGAGAGCTAGTTCTGCAACTTTCAGACATTTGGCTTTCAATCCAAGGAACAGGGCACTGGGCCAACAGACACCTACTCCCTACAAAGAAAATACCATCATCTCTCCCTCAACTGAGTCATCTGCAATAAAATATGCATGTTCTCTTGTCTCTTCCCTAATGATGATGGATTTAGGCTAGGCCATCTATCGAGAGAAAGAGAGAGAGAGAAAGTGAGAGAGAGAGAGAGAGAGAGAGAGAGGGAGGGGGGGGAAGGGGGAGAAGGGAAGGAGGGGGAGAAGGGAGGGAGGGAGGGAGGGAGGGAGGGAGGGAGGGAGGGAGAGAGAGAGAGAGAGAGAGAGAGAGAGAGAGAGAGAGAGAGAGAGAGAGAGAGAGAGAGAGAGAAAGAGAAATGGTTTTGGTTTAAGGCAAAGTAGCATGTGTCAAAACTAAACCATTGAACTTGAACTCAGCACCATGACCTTAATGGTTGATCTAGTCAGGTCTCATGAATGAGTCTAAAACAAGATCAAGTAATATAGTCGCTTTTATATTTCAGGACTACCAGATACTAACATTTCAGACTCTTCTGCCATGTGGTCTCTCTCCTTTGGAAACTGAGTTTCTCAGTGGCTTCTAGGAATGTTTACATTTCTTATGTAAAATGGCCCATTGCAGAGATGCAGGGATGTCAGATGACTCAATTAAATAATTCAATTCATTTGAACTCTGTTCTGTGAGAGGGGGAGACATTTCAATGAATAGACCATTTGTTCCTCTGTATCCAAAACATGAAAACAATTAGAAAAGAGGAATAAGGGATGTTATGGTTCAATCTTTCAGCGAATAGCCACGCAATACTACCTTTGTAATGTGGACTTCAGAGAGAGGCATAAGCTACATCTTGAAAAATATCTGTGTGGCCTTGAAAAATAAAGGAAGCTCAGTGGATCTTGATATCACCAGCTGGTACAGTAATTGAGTTCCACAGCAAAACTGAATACCTGGAGTCAGAAGGGAATGCTTACTTCACCTGAAGGCACGGGCCTGATGTCAACAATGGGCGCACAGGAGGCCACTACTAGGTGTTGGTGACATGTACAGATAAATAAATATAGCCACTGAGGACAGAATGCTGCCTTGTTGGCATCTAATAGAAGACTGCCAGAGCATTCACAGGACAGAGAGCAACAGGGCAGGAAAAGGACCTTTTGGACAAGAGGTAGCTCTGTACCCTGTAGGGAATTCCATATTTCAGAACTTTCCAAGAAAAACAGATCCACCATCCTGGTCCCTCTAGCCTTTGTTATATCCAACAAAGGGGAAAGCACTCCAGGCTGGGGCTAGAAAAACCCACAGAGGAGGGAAACAAAAACTCCACCTGAAGCAAATTCATCTTGGTAGATTCCTCAGAATTCCTTGTCCATGGTTACAGGGCCCTGTGTCCTCAGAATGCAACTAATGAACAGAAGTTTCACTGCTTTCTTGAATATGGTTATTTATTTTAAAATGGAAAACTGAAGTTTTCTCGAAATACGATCAAGCGGGCTTGCCTCTTGCTCACAATCCTGATCTCGCTCCCCTGTCCCTTCTTCTGTCCTTGCCTTCTTTCCTCCCATAGTGCTCAGGATCAAACCCATGGCCCTGCCCAAGCTAGATAAGAGCTTTTCCTCAGGGCTGCACCTCTGCCTGTTTGCTTCATCCACAGTGTTCTTCTCCTTATTTGGTTGCACACACTCCTTTTACTACTCTCCATTCCTACCGCTCCATTTGTCTCTACTGTTTAATTTCTTTTCATCTCTGCCCTACTTCCCTACACCGCTTCTCCATGGCAACCTCAGTCTGAGGAGATCCCTCATCTCATCTGAGATACAAAACCTTTGGACTATTTTGGTTGTAGCAAATGGCAGAAATATAGTCGGGCAGTTGTATAAGTGACTCAATCTAATTTGGTATTTAATCAAAGACTTACTGAAGCCAAAAGCAAATGTCACTTTTATCCCAGTGAACATATGGTATTAGAGAAAAGGTAATTAATTAAAGCAATTATAATTATTCATGTCAATAACTATACACTTCCAAGCACTTTCTTGAGCACATCTCCTGACAATATAAACTCTAATGGTATGAAAAGTTCAGAGATAATTTGTGGTATGCAGAAGGGCATTTTGAAAATTAGTCTTTCATTACTGTGGGGGAGGACTTTGCTAGGGGATGACAGTGTTGTACCATATTTCATTCTTTGAAAACATATTGTTATCTGTGCAGAAAAGCCATCTACTGAGGCCCTGTGAAAAAATGCTCCAATATGATTAGTTTCACTCTTGGGAAGAGCAAACTGAGGTGTGCTAGAATATCGATAAGGTTTAGTAGCATCCCAACGAGCAGTTTGGTTAGAAGTAAAACAGCCCTATCTCCTGGCGTTATAGAAGTGTTGAAAACAAAAACATAGGCGAGGGTGCTGTGTGTTTAATCAGAAAGTCAGAAAGCTATCTTTGCTCAGTAGTTTCCAGAGAAGGAAGAACCCTACACACTGTGACCTTGGAAAGGTGACATGGGAGCCAGGGGGAAAAAAGAAAGCATATGGAAATATGGTGGCGTGAATGGGTGTGGTGGTTCCTAGGGACAGGTCCCAGACTTTATTTTCTTCTTTTAAAGTTTTTTTAAATTTTTATTTTTTTCATATATTTTTAATTGTAATTAATAGAAGGGTTACATTATATTCACCAGATAGAAGGTGCATTACTTCACATACATTGACACCCTTTCTCATGTCTTGGTCCCCATTTCCCTCTCCCACCCCGGCCCCTCATCTTGTTTTCCTCCCTTCCTTATCCGACTTCAAATAACCAAATACGCACATACACAATATGTCAGATAACAAGGTGAAATATTGTATCTCTCATGGTATTTCACTTACATATGTCTTAAAAATTAAACTCCTTGTTGAGTATGATTGCCCATGGCCCTTGAGCTCAGGGCCTGAGCACTGTCCTTGGGCTTTCTCAAGGCTAGAGCTCTACCACTTGAGCCACAGCAGCATTTCTGGTTTTTTTGCTATGTATGTGGTACCAGGGTCCTCGTGCATGCTAGGCAAGCACTCCAACACTAGGCCAAACTCCTAGCCCTGGCACTTGACATTCTTGATCCCACACTACACTTCACATCCTCACTCTGGAAACCATCCCTGAATAAGATTTCAGGCATGACATTCTCTGCAGAGTATGGCTTCTAGGCTTTGACAGGTAGAAGATGGGAAGGTATTTTCTATCACATTCTGGAAGATTGGATAAGGTCTGTACTTTTGATGTCTTTCCTGAATTCCAAAGGGAAAGAAACCTCCAGGAATATTGGCAGTGTCCTAGCCATCCTGTGCTATTAGCTCAGTATTATATATGAACCATGTTAAGAGTGAACACGTGGTGAATGGCTGCATCTAAAGGGCCTGTGATGGCTAGGCACCATTGCAAAGTACTTTGGAAACTAAAAACTAGTAAGTCCCAGGATAGGAGCGTTGAATTCACTGAAAGAATTCGTGGAGAAGTCATCTTTTAAAAATGTTTTGATTCATGTTAAACTTTTTGTATGGTGTTTCTAGGTCAACCACTCAAGTATTCTGTCTCTACGGGGAAGCTGAGTTCTGAACCATGTGATCAAGGGACTTTGAACAAACTCATACAATTAAGTCCTGTCTATACAGAAGGTTACATTATTTGACTCTATCAGGAAACAACAGAATATTGGGCCATGCTATTTAAGAAACTATTCTAAGATATCTAGAATATTTACAGTGGGAGGAATGGAAGGCTACATTATAATAAGGAATAAAAATATAAGAAGTAAGTGAAAATAAGGAAGAGATGCTAAGGTTAAATAGACTGTCCAAATTTGAATTAGTTTCACTGAACTGGATATCTGGATATGGTGGTAGAAGCCAAGAAAACTTTGCTTATGCAACATAATAGTATGAACTACTTTGTTGTATAAGTGTTTTTGTACTTTGTTTTGCTCATCCCTATTTTTGACATCAGGATTATAAAGGCTATGAATTGGCAACTCAGGACTGAAGATGACATAAATCACATTTTCTAGACATGCAAATTCACAAAGTGCCCATGAAAAATTAAATTAAAGCAACAAAGAGCATTTAAAAAACAAGTTTATGCAGCAATTGCAAAGCAATTTTGAAAATACTCATTTATACAATATGAGATTTTTTACTTCCCAATATGGGTTTTTAGTCACAATACTAGATTGAAGATTCAGGCCAAGAAAAACCAAATCACTGAACCATGATTCTGTTGGATTTAGTGTAAAGTCCCCAACAGTGCCCAATGCTTTGCTCTTGTATCCATTACCATTGGGTTTAATTTAGAATCCTGGGCACATTTTGGCTGCAGTATCTCTTTTGACAGTGGAGCAGAATATATAATTCAGCCTGTTAAGAATTGCCTTTGAAGATACCAAAGGCAGAAAAGCAACAAACTGCTAAAATTTAGTAAAAAGGACCAGAAGGATTAGTGTTATATGCACCACACAAAAAAGTATGTCTTACTGCATGGCAATTGTGCATTTCTCAAATCCGTAAGATGTTGGTACCACTGAAAATTTCCAGCACAATTAGGGTCCCTCCTTTTAAGTGTGTGTGTGTGTGTGTGTGTGTGTGTGTGTGTGTGTGTGTGAGAGAGAGAGAGAGAGAGAGAGAGAGAGAGAGAGAGAGAGAGAGAGACAGAGAGAGAGACAGAGAGAGAGACAGAGACAGACAGAGACAGAGACAGAGAGACAGAGACAGATATACACGTAGACAGGATGAAAGAGAGAAATTAATAAGAACACTGAATTGTGTCTAAAATTAGGGTGTAAAGAAACATCAAAAAAGTACCTATTAGTGGACTTTGGGAGTGTTTCTATGTCATCAACCAGACCTGTAACCTTTCTGGACCTTGGTTTCTCTGCTTGTATCATACTAGCTCCTGAGCAATGTGGTGGGCCTTAGTTCAGGGAAGGCAACATTTGTCCCCAGTCAGCTCCTGGAACTTTCAAAGTATCCTTTGTAGGTTGGAAGCATGGTCTAGTGGTGGAATGCTTGCCTAGCATGCACAAAGCCCGGGGTTTGATTCCCCAGTACCACATACACAGAAAAAGCTGGAAGTGGTGCTGTGGCTCCAGTGGTAGAGCACTAGCCTTGAGAAAGCTCAAGGACAGTGCTCAGGCCCTGAGTTCAAGCTCCAGGACTGCCCAAAGAAAAAAAAAAGAAAAAAATCCCATGTAATAAATGACAAGGGGAAACAAAGGAAGGAATTCCTTCATCCTGAAGGATGCCACTCTCTCTTTAACTTCTTCATTACTAAGTATCCCTCTCAAGGATAGGAGGTCAGGTTCATTCCTTCAGCACGTGCTTTTGGAGATGATCACTTTTGCATTATAATTATTTTTGACAGTAACCATTCACATGCTTGTTCACTGCTTGTGCCATTTGCTATAGAAGCCTAAAGGACTCGATTGGTTGAAATGGAGTCTTAAGGACTTTTTGTGCCTGGGCTGGCTTGAAACCCTAATCCTCATGCCCCAAGGAATGAGGCTTCTGGGTTTGAGCTTCTCTGCTTGGATCTCTCTTTTCCAGTTATTTTAGTCCTTGCAGTCAACTCTTTGCAGCCAGGATTATCTACCAGTGAAGTGATGCCATTTTTTTTTGGTCTGTGTTCTACCTCATGTTCACTGGACTGAAATTCCCTTGATCTCACTAACCAACAATGTTTTCTGACCCTTTCTGATAGTGAGCTTGTCCTCTGAAAAGGCCTTATCTCTACTAGAAAGTAATAAGGCAAGAAGCAAGCATAAAGGGGATCCAAATAGGGAAAAAGGAAGTAAAACTATCCCTCTGTGCAGATGACATGATCCTGTATTTAAAGAATCCTATAGACTCTACTCCCAAGCTCCTTTAGCTGATTCAAAACTTTGGAAGCGTAGCAGGGTATAAAATTAACCCTCAAAAATGAACTGCCTTCCTCTACGCCAACAGTGAGAGGAATGAGGCAATAATCAGGAAAGCAACTCCTTTTGCAATAGCCTCAAAGAAAATAAAGTACCTAGGAATTACCTTAACTAAGAATGTAAAGGACCTTTTTGATGAAAACTTTAAAACCTTGAAAAAAGAAATTAAAGCAGAACTGAGGAAATGGAAAACCTCCCATGCTTCTGGATTGGAAGAATCAATATCATGAAAATGACAATCTTGCCAAGGGCTATCTACAAATTCAACGCAATACCCATCAATATCCCAATGTCATTCTTTAAAGAAGTAGAAGAGGCAATCCAAAATTTCATATGGAATAATAAAAGACCCCGTACAGCAAAAGCACTTCTTAGCAGAAAGAACAGCGCAGGAGGAATTTCAATACCAAACTTTAGACTTTATTACAGAGCTATAATGATCAAAACAGCTTGGTACTGGCACAAGAACAGGCCTGAAGACCAATGGAATAGAACTGAAGACCCAGATATTAAACCAAGACCTATGGCCACCTAATCTTTGACAAGGGAGCCAAAAAAATAGAATGGAAGAAAGATAGCCTCTTCAACAAGTGGTGCTGGCAGAACTGGTTAAGCACCTGCAGAAAACTAAAGCTGTACTACAATTAACTCCAAATGGATCAAAGACCTGGAGGTAAAAGTCGACACTTTGAAAACTTTACAAGAAGGAATAGAAGATACACTAGGCCTCCTTGGCACAGGTCGAAACTTTCTTAATAAGGACCAAGAATCACAACAAATCAGAGAAAGGCTGGATAAGTGGGACTGCATTAAACTGCGGAGCTTTTGTATGGCAAAGGACATAGCTAGTAAATTAATTAGGAAGCCTACAGAGTGGGAGAAGATCTTCACCAACCATACAACAGACAAAGGCCTCATATCTAAAATATATCAACAGCTCAAAAAATTGAATCACTCCAAAACTAATCTCCAAAGTAACAACCATCCCATTAAAAGATGGGCCAAAGACTTAAAGAGAGTCTTCTCTGAAGAAGAAACAAAAATGGCCTCTAGACACATGAAGAAATGTTCAACATCTCTAGTCATAAAAGAAATGCAAATCAAAACAACTCTTAAGATTCCACCTCACTCCAGTTAGAATGGCCAGGATCAAGAAATCTAGTAACAACAGATGCTGGAGGGGATGTGGCCAGGAGGGATCACTACTATACTGTTGGTGGGAGTACAAACTCATTCAACCACTATGGAAAGCAGTATGGCAGTTCCTCAAAAGACTAAACATAGAGCTCCCCTATGACCCAGCAATTCCACTACTTGGCATTTACCCAATCATCCAGAAACAAGGACATACTAAATCCACCAGCACAACAATGTTCATTACAGCACCATTTACCATAGCAAAGATATAAACCCAACCTAGATGTCCCTCAGTTGATGAGTGGATCAACAAGATGTGGCATTTGTACACAATGGAATTCTATGCTGCTGTCAGAAAGAATGACATTGCCCCATTTGTTAGGAAATGGAAAGACTTAGAAAAGATCATATTAAGTGAAGTAAGCCAGACTCAAAGGAACTTAGGCTCAATGGTTTCCCTCATTTGTCATAAGCAGTAGAAACCTTGGGCTCTCATAGCAGAGATTTGCAATAGAGCAAAACCTAGATACATAAGGCCATATAGTAGGACGCTAAATGAAAGGACCTCTAGCATATAGAAACAAAAGTCATATAATGAGTGATTGTTGTTCTTAAGGTACTATGTTATTTCTCATCTCTTTTGCTCTCCCTTGGTTATCTCATATTGTTACAGTATCTCACTTTGTTACCTGATATATTGGATATATTTGTATTTGGTTATTTGAAATTGGATAGGGAAGGGGGGAAAACAAGATGAGGGGTGGGGGTGCGGGTGGGGGGGAGGGAAATGGGGACCAAGACATGTGAAATGGTATCAATGTATGTGAATTAATGCACCATCTATCTGGTAAATATCATGTAACCCTTTTATTAATTACAATAAAAAAAACCTCTCCCCTTCTTCAATGGCAGCTCTGGTTAGAACCCAGTTTCCCCTCAACAGATCAGTGATTGTAAATTATCAAATGCTTTTGCATTTTAAACATTTTCTACCTATCAGTTACCTATAGTAGTTGTAGTAGTGGGGCTGGACTCAGGCCCCTGCTGTTTCTCTATCACTTGACTCTGTCCCTACTTCCAGCTACTTTTATTGTTTTCAGTATGTTGTTAGAGAGGGACTCCTGTGTCTTCCCTCCCATTCCCACATCCCTCAAGCCAGCCATGAACTCTGGTTTTCCCTATGTCTACCTCCTGAGTAGCTGAGATTACAGTCATGACTCTTAAAAGTCTTTTATCTTGACTATTTCTTAGCATTCTTAGCATAATGGGAAAGACAGTGGTCCTCCCAGGGGATTATGAAAATGAAACAGTGCATTTAGTAAGTACCTGGTGACAACAGGCTCAAGTTAAATGATGTTATTATTGTTGTTACTGTTATTACTATTATGTGGCAATATTTAAATGATTTCACTTTCTTTGTCTAAGCCACACAATATAAATCATGACACATTATAACATTTGTTAGTAATGCTCAGATCTCTGTGCTTGGAGCAAATGACTTTTTTCTTTCGCTGTTGTTGTTGGTCATGGGGCTTGGACTCTGGGCCTGGGCACTGTCCCTGAGCACTTCAGCTCAAGGCTATCGTTCTACCCCTGGAGCCAAAGTGCCACTTCTGGTTTTCTAGTGGTTAATTGGAGATAAGAGTCTCACGGACTTTCCTGCCTGGCCTGGCTTTGAACCTTAATCCTCAGATCTCAGCCTCCTGAGTAGCTAGGATTACAGGCGTGAGGCACTGTGCCTGGTTAGTTAATGACTCCTTATGGACTCTTCCATGCACTTAATCTAGTAAAGCCTTTATCTGTCTTTCACCTTCTCCCTGCATGCACAGCATGAAGAAGAAGTGAGCTTTTCAAATGAAGTTTAACAAACAAAAATCCCCACACCCAACCAACTCTTAAAACACCTTTGTCTACTGTTAGGGCATGTGAATGGACTTTTCTCATTCTTTACACTTTCTGTAGCTTTCCCTCTTTTACTACCCCTTCTTGTTCAAGGCCAATGTTCACAGAGCAGAGAGTCAGAGGAGAGCCAAGGAAAGAATGCGAACCATAAGAATTGATCTAAGCAATCCCTTCTTTCCAGAATCCTCCCAGCAGAAGCAGCTCCATCGTCTGCCCATACACCTCAGTGTAACAATAGAAAAAGTCAAAAGAAGGAGTACTAGAACACTTAGGAAATTAATACAGGGAAAATACTTTGGGAAAAAAATGAAGCATTGAAGTTGAACATCTCTGAGTGTTTTTTTTTTTGTTTTTATTTTTAGTCCTCAAAAACTTTTCTAAATTATAAAGAGGAACTAAAGCTATATTTTGTTCAATTAAAAAAAGAAAGGCCCAAGAGTGTGGCATAGTGGTAGAGTACTTGCCTAGCATCCATAAAGACCCAGGTTCGATTCCTCACTACCACATACATAGAAAAGATGAAAGTGGGCTGGGAATTTGGCCTAGTGGTAGAGTGCCTGCCTAGCATGCACGAGGAACCCGGGTTTGATTCCTCGGTACCACATACATAGCAAAAAGCCAGAAGTGGTGCTGTGGCTCAAGTGGTAGAGCTCTAGCCTTGAGAAAATCCAGGGACAGTGCTCAGGCTCTGAGCTCATGCCCAGGACTGGCAAAAAAAAAGATGAAAGTGGTGCTGTGGCTCAAGTGGTAGAGCACTGGCCTTGAGGAAAGCCCAAGGACAGTGCTCAGGCTCTGAGTTCAGTCCCCAGGACTGGAAAAAAAGATACATTTAACACTGTACAATAGCTATGTGTTGATGGCTGGGAAAAAGGCCTGTGCAGTGTCAGGAATCTGAGTTTCTCATCCCTATGTCCCTATATCCTCTCATCCCTCATTCCATCACTCTCTGCCCATCTCCTCACTACAATGGAAAGTGAAAAGCTTGGTTTTCAATCTACTTCCTCCCCAACCCCTCAGTACGGGTATGATCTCAGATAAGTTCCTCAGTGTCTCTAAACTGTAGTTCCCTCATCACTTCCATTAGAATAATAACGGTCCCTTTCAGGGGGATTTTCAGTTTTAGTGAGATACTGTACATAAAAGACTATGCACCGTGCTTGGCAACATGGTAAGTGCTTCATGGAGGTCTGTGGGGTGGCTTAGGTTTGTGCTGTCTGCATGCTCTGTAGGCCTTGGGCCCAGCCAGGATCACTTCAGACTCTGCTCAGCAAGAAAGGTAACAGGGTAAAAGAGAAAAACACCACACCAGGCAGGACACAGATAACTGAATTCAAAGCCTTCCTCCCTTACTTGAGTTGAGTTAGATTCTTCATTGATCCAAGCCTCTATTCCAATTTGCAATGCAACACCTATCACAGTTTTAAAATGTTAGTTTAGAGACACGGCGTGATGACAGTAAATTCACTCTCATGACTTAGTGTCTTCTCTTTCTATAATTTAGTTGATCATGGTCTTGAGTCAGATCTACAATGACTGATGCACCAGGGACCAGAGGAAAAATGGGTGGCATTTTACAATGATCTGTTTAATAATGCTGTTTTCAAAAATGCCCTGTGATGACTCTGTATTTGATTACAAGAAGCTTTTCGAGGGGAGTTGAAATCAATGGATACTACGGAGCATGCAGACTGATGGGAAGAATAATACAATTTGATTGCCCAAACGAACACCAACAGATCAAAAGCTCCCAGCATGCACATTTGATGCAGAAGCATGATAGATTCTAGTTGTTAGAACAGCCATCATCTGTTATCAGCTGATGCCCCAAACTCTAGGCAACTGGCTTGTTCTAGCATAAACAGAAGGGCGGAACTGTAGACAAGAGTCATTTTCTTTTTAAACTCTATGGGAGAGATGTCTTAACGGAGAGTGATGTGGTGAGGAAGGGCAAGACGTGAAAATCCAGATGTGCTACAGGCTGATGGTAGCCTCCAATCGAGCAGAGGAGATCAAGGAAAGGATTAAGAAAGCTCTGGCTTTGTGTGATTCAGGTTCACTCATTTTGTCTATTCTTTCCATCTGTTTCATCACATCATGGACTGACTTGCTTTTTTGCCAGGTCAAGTTAACACTCAGCCTCTCCCAGCTACCTACACACTCAGCAGAGTCACGGTGACTCAAGCCTCTAATATGGTATTTCCTGTCCTGTTCTCATCCTGGCCCTCCATAGCCTGACCTCTTCCCTACACAGCTGTGCAGCTGCATTTTCCAGGACTTCCTACTCTACCTTGTGCTCCTAACTTCTGGTATTATCCACTCCCTGGCAGTGAGGTCCAAAGCAAATCATTCTTGCTCACACAAGCCACGCTTTTTCTTCTTTTAGACCTGAAGAACAATGCCTGGTCTGTTTATCTATGTGATGAGAGAAAGCCCTGGACTGGTTCTGAAATCCCTTTCTGAACCACATACTCTCTATCAGGGAACAGGTTCATGGGAGGAAGCTAGTTCATTGGGTGTGTCCTTGAGAGTAATTTTAGCTCTGTCTCCTGCCTGCCTCTCTTTTGCTTTCTGGATGCTCTCCAGGCCCTCTTTGCTATCCACTCTTGCCTCTATGATGATCTGCCTTCCCACAGGCTCCAGAGCACCGGGCCAGCTGATGACAGATTTAAACGCCTCAATTGGTGAGGCCACACTAATCTTTCTCAGGTATTTTGTCACAGTGACAGAAGTCTGACAACAGGGGCATCAAGGTTATAGACAGACTTGAGATCAACTTGCGGGCTCTGCCACTCATTAGGGCTATGATCAAAGTTTATCTTCAATGTCTTGATCTATGTAAGAGAAAATAGAGCCCATTTATAGGTTTAAATGTGAAAACATACATAAAATGGCACAGTGGAGCATTTAGGAAGGTGAGTTCCCTTTTCCTTTGACTCCATCTTTATCTCTACTCTTGAAACTGGCCCATGCCATTTATCTCATTACTTTACCCATCCTTTATCTAATGTCCACAAACCCCTCAGAGCCACTTTAGGGATGAGCTCTCCTATAGAGCTTATTTTCCATGAAGTGATATTTATGCATTGGATTTTGTGTTGTTTTGGTTTAGATGGTATGTCTCAATGGAGTCACATCTTGACTGGACAATGAACCCCTGAATCTCCTTGACCGATGGCCTCCAAAATGGTCACAGACTCAGTCAGATACACGTGGGTTGGATGTTAGTGCATACAGCAGTGTGATCTGGGGGTGGAGAGGCCAGATTAAAAGCCATATCTGAAAGCCAGATGATATCATATCTGGCAAGCAGAGCCACTGTCACCACAGGCTTTCCTCTGAGCCCCATTCATCTGCACATAAAAGCTCGTTACTCCCCAAATAGCCATACAGGAAGGTAGGCAGCATGGAAAGGGCTTAGGTAAAATAAATGCCTTGGAGTGAAGGTTCACTCTGTTCATGGCAGCTCACTCAACCCTTGGAAATGGGCCTGGATTTCTGCCCTTTGGCTAGGTTCTCTCTTCCTTTACAAATCTAGAGCTGGAAAAAAAAAAAACAAACAGCTAGGGTGAACCACATATTCGCTCTGCTCCAAGGAGGAAACCTAAAATTAGAGAAGTAGAGCGTGATTTTTCTACCATCGACAAAAGCCAAAATACTGACGGCACTATAACTTTCCAATTACAAAAGTGCCCCAAATCCCATCAAAATGCAAAAAAGGGTGGGATTTGCAGGTGTAATATATATGGCAGAAAAGCTTCACATAAAGACTCGACACTTTTTTTCTGTTCAGCTGTATAAAATTGGAGCGGATATTATATCTTTAGGTGGTATATACAAAAGAATTTAACCCAGCTTCTCATCATGAGGTGTAAATTATTCATGGAAAATGAAACTGTGTAAGACCACAAAGCTTATATAACCTGGCTTTCCTTAGAGAATCTGCAGACATTTATTAATTAAACCTCACAGTAGTCCTTCAAAGTAGCTGCACGTAAGGCAGGAAAACAAAAGGCCTAGTGTCTCCTTATTTTCTGATTTCATTAAGGGAAAAATTCATCCTCCTCTAGGTGGTTCTTATAGACATAAGTTCATCCAAGATGGGCAGAGTACTCCCAAATTTGACAACTCTTTCTTGACCCTACTAGTAATAGATCTAGATTTTCTAACTCTGATGGACAATGGAAGTTAGAATTGAAAAAATTGCTAAGTAGCTTTACTTAATAATGTCAACTGAATGCAAACACTGTCATTTTTTATAGTTTATCTTACGATAGACTTCAATTTCAATTCTTCTCTCTCTCTCTCTCTCTCTCTCTCTCTCTCTCTCTCTCTCTCTCTCACACACACACACACACACACACACACACACACACACACACACACACACACAGAGAGTCAGGCTTCCTTTCTCTGAAATATATTTGACATGGCAATTCTATTTCATTTGAGGCAATCATGCCCAATTCAGAAACCAGCCCCTTTCTCTACAGACACAGTAGTAACAAAGCTAAAGGTAGCTCAGTCACTAAGGCAGTATGGTGCCTAGAAGCTGTCCTAGCCCAGACGGTTGTTTGCAAGGGCTGGATTATAACAGTTGCATTCTATGTTTGGGGGAAAGAGAAGAAAATACTTGGGTCCAGCTGCTTTGAGAATCAAGGAAACTGTGAAAAAAAAGAGTGTTTCACAGTTTGATCAGCAGCACAGAGGATGGCCAGCCGCTCTGCCATGTATTTCAGGAGCGATCTGACAGGAGCCTACGCCTCCCACACTGCAGAACCAAATGGTTACTTGTGAAGCAAACACAGGCCCTCCCTTTTCCCCCCAATGGGTCAAGTAGTGAATAGCAGAAAACGTTGAATGCCTCCTACATTTGTCTTGATATAGTCCCAACAGATGGCCTTGAAGAATAGGAATCTCACAAAGCAGATGTGAGGAGATGTCACGAAACCTGACCTTACCCTTCTTGGTGAACTTACAAGTGATTGTGAAGCTGAGCTAAGTATGAAGTAGAATGTTTCTGAGATTTTTCTCTTCCCTCTTTAGTAGCTTAGAGCAGGCCAGCTGGAACATCCCAGATAATACATAGATCGTTTATTTCATTTTTTTCAAAAAGACTTTGTTTACATTTACTCTCCATATAGTGAACTTCTATCAAGCATATACGGAAAAGGGAAATTGATGGCTTCTCTTAAATTCCAATGACGAATGGCTCGAGTAATTTCCCATAAACCCTGTTGAATGGACAAAGTCTGTAGAGGAGGCCTCAGAAGTTGTGGTGGCCTTGATACCTCCTATAGATAAATATGAGGCAGCACTCCTTGGAGACATGGTTAAGTGCTGGTTAACATATGCCAGAAACATTATTGGACTTAGCATTTAAGACACCTCTGGGTGCTTAGATTAGATTCCTAATCCTCAGTTGGAAAGGATTATTTTCCCCTAATAGAAATATGAAACGAACAATGAATCAGAGAGATGATGGAGCTTACTGTCCAGAAAGCCATACTAAGGTGACACGGAGTGACACTGGAAGGCAATGTTTTTCAAGCACAGGCCTGGAGGCTTCTGTGTATCTCACTGAGGTAGGCAGCGGGAAGCAAGAAACTGAGAAAGTGTGGCAGTTGACCAGAGGGGAAAATGCAACTGCCATTCTAGAAGGGACTGGGCTCGTGTCCCATTCACATCAGCCCGCATGTATCTTTCGGTCACCTGATGCTGATTTATACACAGTACCAAATGGCTTTATATTTCCTTTTGGCTAAAAGTAATATTCCCAAAGCAGCGGGAACTGGTGAGACCAACAGGCTACTTGCTGCTGTTCCTGGTCCTGGTATAGATGCTTTATGGTTCCTGCAGACTCTCTCTTCCAATCAGTCTGCTCAGAATTTCTAGGTTTGGTTTCCATCACTACCTACTTGAAAACCCCTAAGTGGCAGAACCCTTTAGCCTGGCATGAAGGCCCTGCAAACTAGGAGATTCTGATTGTTCAGGTTGTTGGCTCTTCTCCAGCTAAACAGGGAAGCTGCCATGAGAAGCTTTCATCAACCTTTTTCCTCTCACGAATGATATAGTTACTTACAAGAACCTACTAGATCTGAAATGTTCGAACTGATGGTCTGAAGGGATCAAATTAGCTTAAAAAAGGGAGAGAGGGGTCAAAACCCAGGTACATTTGGTGTTGAAGATGAGAAGGCAGGATGCTTGTCCTTCTACAGCATCTGAGCGTCCTCTCTACTCTCTGTCCTGCCCATGTTACCTTTGTGACAAATCCATGCCTCAGGCTTGTGTAAGGGGCGCATATCTCAGTGGTTGTGAGGATTTCTTCTGCCTTTCGCAACTGAACAAGACCAGATTCCTCTTTCTAGTTGAGTTAAAAGGGTGACATCTTAACTGGATTTTTATTTCACAATCATTAGTAAGTCTCTGAGTTGCTTACATTTAAAGAATTCCCAAGTTCTTCTGTAGATGCTATGAGACTTGTTGAAAAAAAAGTCATACCCCCAAACCTATGGTTTGATGATTTACTTTTCTGTGTAAGCAGACCTTAATCAAGTATTGCTTTAGAATTTTATTTTATAACAACATGCAACACAGTAGCAACTGTTGAGTCAGACAAACTGTAAAGCTCAGAATCTAGGATTCAGAAAGCTAGTACTCCTTTAATTACAGTTGTTGACATGAAATTAATGTTAGAGTTGTTAGTCCCTTACTGATTACACCAAACTTAAAATGATTTGACTTAGTTTCTAAATGATCCATACTTCCTATTTCTTGCCTCTTTCTACAATTTCTACTTTTTCTCCCTTAAATGAAACCAAGCAATCAGTAGATTGAAAAAAATATAAATGACATTGGCCACACGCTAATAATATACAAAGGAACTTGCTTTGAAACTCCAAGACCTTCCCTTTCCTAGAGAAGACCTCTTTAACATTTGAAATATGCAACTTGCTACTGAGTATAGGTGAAATTTTGATATATTATGCTTCAAGCTTTTTTTTCTAACAAGAAATTTGGTAATAAAAATCAGATATTTAAAAAATCATGCAAACATGGTTGAAGGAGATAGGATGTAGACTCAGCAAATATCCATTTTCTTCACGAGAACAAGGAAGTATCTGGGCATGGAACTGCATGCCTGTTATCCCAGCTACTCAGGAGGCAGAGACAGAAGGTCTCTAGTTCGAGGCTAGCTCAGGCATGGTTAGGGAGATCCTATGTAAAAAACAAAATGCTGGGGCCAGGAGTTTGGCCTAGTGGGAGAGTGTTTGCCTAGCATGCACGAAGACCCAGGTTCCATTCCTCGGTACCACATACATAGAAAAAAGCTGGAAATGATGCTGTGGCTCAAGTGGCACAGTGTTAGCCTTGAGAAAAAGCCCAAGACAGTGCTCAGGCCTTGAGTTCAAGCCCCACGATTAGCAAAAACCAAAAACCAAAATGCCAAGAAACCAAAGGGCTTGGGCCATAGTTCAGGTGTGAGAGCGCTTGCTTAGCATGCATAAGGCCCTGGGTTCCAACAGAAATGATGAGCAAGTGATAAGAGGTATTTTGAATCTGATGACAGGAGGATATAAACAGCTTCTTTTCCTTTGGCCATCCTATGGTCTAGGTAAGGAACTTGCTGGCCTCCCTTTGTGATTCCCATTAGGGAACTTGGTGTGGGTTGATGAGCAGAACTGCAAACACATAGTTCATATTGCATCTGTGCAGTCTACTCCTTACTCCTTCCTGCTTTATCTCAACATGTGGAGGACAGAGCAAGAATTGTCCTGGGGGATAGGGAAGGGGGAAACCAAGATGGGGGGGAGGGGAGGGTAATGGGGACCAAGACATGTGAAAGGGTATCAATATAATGCACCTTCTATCTGGCAAATATCATGTAACCCTTTTATTAATTCCAATAAAAAATATATATATAAAAAAAGAATTGTCCTGGGGGTTTGTTTTCCTCCTGGCCACCCAAGGCATTCACACCTCTCGTTTCAGTGAGGAAGCCTTGCGCCTTGGGATCCCACAGTCACTGGCATGTGGATTCAGGCCCCCTAGCCTGCAGGAAGCCGGATGCAATTTATGCCAACCCGCTATTCCCCAATGCCCAACTTACCAGTTTTCCTATCAGTCTTGCCTTCCTGCCAGCCTACTCCTAGATTATTTCTCATTTTGTATTAGCACCGTGGATTATTTTTATTATATAGCACACACAGAATTCAAAACGAAACAATCTCCCCCACACAGAAATTACTCTTTTCTGAAGGTGGTTTTTAGGTGAAGGGAGAATTTATTCTCCATCATCACACATGCTATCTCTTTGTGACCAGGAAAGCATATGTCTAAGTTGACTGCTAAAGTCAAGGGCACAGTCACAGCTTGTGGCTCTAGGGAACAGTCAATGGCTCTCACTAGTTAGTGTCACAATCCAAGGTGGTACTGGAACATGCATTAAACCCACAGAGTTAAACTCTCCTAATGGTTTACATCCAGCTCTGTCTGTGAACCTAGTGGTACATTTTTTTTCTCCTTCTAGGATGTATAGCTCTAAGGCCAGGATTCTGGACAGATTGTCTACTGGGGACTGAGTGAGTTCGGTGGTACACTATGACCAATGTCAAATTAATACGTATTATGAGGACGTCAAATTTGGTCCTTAGAATGAAGGGGGAGAGACCTTTCTAAGAGGAGAGTTCTTCCTCTACCACAGGTCGTAATGAATAAACCAAAGCAAACTAGAGACAACTCTGGAGTACCCAGGGGTGCACCTTCCATTTTCATGGGGCAGTTCATAAACCACTGGAGAAGTCCTGCTGTCCTAAAAGGAATTTAAGCCTATCAGGTTAATTACACAATATTAGGTACGAAAACAAACAGTGCAACACAAAACATAGCTACATCATTATTTGCAGTAAATGTTAACTCTAAATAAGTGCAACCTGTCTGTAAATGCTTGCTATAAAACTAATTAAAAAAAATAAAATTTGATGGATAAACATGAAAAAAAAATTCTCTCACTGAGAATTTTTTTTTTAAATATCAGCACTCATTTAGAGTTTGGGATTTGTGAAAGAAAGCTTTAAAAGGAGCAAACCTGATTGGCTGTGGCTGTTGCTGCGAAGGGGACACTTGTTGCAGGAGTTGTTGCTGCAGAGACAGTGGCGGACGTAGCGCTGTGCATCATGGGTACTTTCAGGAGGGGAACCATGGGAGCAATGAACAGGAGGGTGTGGCATTATGGTAATAGAAGTGGTATTTGGCATGGTGAATATCAGAGCAGCAAGCCATCATGGGTTAAACCAGCAGATGGCATGCAATCACAATGCAAAGCAAGGAAGCATGGGAGAGAAATAAAAAAAAAGGGAGAATAGCTTATTACAAGTACAATTAAAGGAAGTTTTAAAACATAATCAGTGATTCCCAGAAAGGCCAAAGCAGACTACTTGGTTGATAGCTTTAGTAACATGTTTCTTTCTAACAATAGAACCATTCCCAATTTGGCCTATTGTAAATATAATAATGGGTATTTTTAACTGGGAAATAGCCAATCAAGTAAGAATGACAATCTAATATGGAATAATCATAAATTCTAAGACATCAAGGGCCCAATATGTAAGTCTAATTTGGGATAAGATATTCTTTGGAATTAACTATGGTCAAATTGAACATTTTTTTCCTTTTTCAATTTGAGATCTTTTAGATAAATGGGAATCTCTGGGGATTGTGTTTTATTTTGATCAATAAACAGCAAAGCAAAAACTATGGCCTTGATGTAAATTCTAACACAGTTACTCTGAAACAGCCAGACAAAGTCTGTCAATATTTGCTTTTCTGGACTCGAGCTGGAATCAATCCATACGTCCTAAAGACAGATTGAAGAACTATTATACTAAACATTGTTTAACATCAAAAAGAATGAGCAGGTACAAAAGTCATCACAAATTAGCTAACACTCATAAAAGATAAGCAAAGTATATCTGATATTTGATTTCAAAATAGATCCATGTATGTATATTGTATATATATATATATTTAAAGAAATACTTCTGGGAAACTCTGATAATTCTAAGACAAGCAAGAGGAGATAAAGGCACACCACTATGAAACTTTAAAACATTGATGAAATTAGCCTGCCTCCTGTCTGTTTTCCTTATGCTATACCAGATAAACTATAAAGAGAAACAAAACACAAATCATTAAAAAGCAGACTTGTACTTGTGGTTTTATGTTTTGGTAGCGGTTGTTCTAACACAAAAGATCACATTAAAACCATCATTTTCTTAAATATACATCTTTTTTTTAAAAAACAAAACAAAACAAAAAACCTTGTTAACTCTAAAGCCAAATAAGCCTTTAAATCTACGACTTCCTCAAGCATTGTTTTAAACCATCTCTGAAATAAATGTCCAACAAGTGAAAGTATTGTATAAAAGACATTATATAAAAATACAAATAAAAAAAGGTTGAAACCTACCAATACTGGTAGCGGGTGTCATGCACAAAACTGACCCTGACGTCATGCAATGGTGGGTGGAAAAAGTGGATAAAGGGAAAGAAACAGGTTAGCGGTTTAGAGTTAACATTCAAAAGTGAGATCGAAGCGCAACCAGAAATAAGTAGGGTTAGTTCACATCGTCAGTACAGACAACAATATCACTGACTTGTAAGCCAATCATCTCCCAAGCTCACACTTAGAACTACTTTTGCACGCTTGCTACTCATATATATATCACCAAGATTCTAACCAGAAGGACGTGTGACAAGGTTGTAGCCTCCTTCCTCTATGACTTCAAAGTATTTTACAGATATGATCAAATTAATCCTCCAAAGTTGGAAGTGGGAATTTTACAGATGAAAAATCTGAGGCTCAGTAACTCTTTCAAGGTCATGACTAGTGTGTGTCAAGGGCAAGACTAGAAATAGAACTCCATTCCCAGATGCTGGCCAGGTTGCAGGATTACTGCATTTATGCTGGGCTTGCTGCATGGGAAGTTGTTTGCTTAGTGGATTGATGATAAAATATTTTGTGTCAACAACAGTATGAAAAGAACTCTAATCAAGAATTTTTTTTGTATTTTCTAAATCAAAATTGTGTAGAACTAGAACTGAAATGAGAACCCAGGGCACAGTTTGTTTTTGTCTTTGATTTTGTCAAGGTCACATCAAGGTGACCGTGGAGGAAGGATTTTGGTAAGCCTCAAGTCTAAGAGGGTAATGGGCCAAAGTGGGGGAGGTCCATCCCTTCCTAAGGAAGAGGTGCTTTTACCTAGGGTGGTCTTATTAATGTACATGAATCACAAAACTTGGGGGGAGGTATTAAGACATGTTTGGGGGGCTATTAAGAACTGCATTGAGAACTTTGAGGAATTATCTGCTCAGGGTTCTTCTGTTCCTTAGGATGAAAACTAAGCAATGCAAATTCAATTAACTGGGGACTGAATGCTATGTAGGTGACACAGAGATCATTTTTAATGACGAATCTGAGATGTAGAAACTATTATTGTCTTCACTAAGCTCACCAGAGGAAAACTTCTTGTCTAACCACTATTGTGACCAGGTTCCTATCACCTTATCAGAGAGGTGATGGGAATCCTACTGGGTTCCTCAACAAACACGTGTCAGTCTAGACAACCACACACACACACACACACACACACACACACGCACGCTTTCCTATGCCCTCCCAACTTTACCACACTTTTTTTTTTTTAAACATTCTGGCAATTTTCTCTTTCTGTATTCTCATCCTTCCCTCAACTCTATCTCTGTATTCTGGAGTTTTCCTCAGTCCTGGGTCTTTTTCCTCTACTTTGATATGTCAGGCCTGGGTACTGTTCTGCCTCCACATTTAAAGAGCATCAATGAACTGATGACTTGCACACTTTGTGTTCTGCTCAGATTTCTTCTCCACTCCCTTCAACTCACTGCTCCTGGCCTCCGTACTTGAGTAGTCTCATGCGTGTCTATGTGACTGACTATGTGTCAACCTTCCGTTTCCCAGTCTTCCTCCATCTCAAGAGTTGTGTGGTGGACATCAGCACCCCTGTAGAACTCCCCCTGGCAGGGAATGTCACACCTGCTTCCACTTCCCCTAGTGATTCCCCCCACCTTGGTGGGGGCAACTCACCAAGTCACAGCAACCTTCCTCTGCAATGCAGCTTCCCTTAGTCTGTTTGCCCATTGCCTCTACCACTTCCTGGTCCTAAGGTCCACCATGGCTAGTCTCAGTTATGCCTCAGTGTCTTCACCGGCCTTCCTGTCCCTATCCTTAGTCCATTCTTAATCAACCTCTGCCTCTGCGAGGCCTGGCCATTCCTCTGCTGGGGAAGAATCAATGGCTGCTCTTGCTTTTGAGATGAAGCCCCTCCTTGGGCTGTCCTGGCATCAAGACCTGTACAGTTTAGCTTTTCATTTCATTCAAGAAAGCACATTCCATGTCCGTTCCCGTCTGTTCAAGCCTCCCACAAGCTCTCTGCTCTGTGCAGAACAGTCCTCACTCCTCAAGGCCCACGCCAGGTCTTCAGGAAGCTTCTCCACTCTTCTTCCAAAGACAGTCTTCTTTTCATCTAACTTTTTGCACTTGTAGTTCTTTAAATTGTACTCCTATTTTTATATGGGTGTCTGTGGGTCTTTCCTCTTTTCTTGTAAACTCAGTAGAACAGACTTTCTGCCTGGCTGTCTCCGGGGCGATGGTACGGGGGTCACTGTGTCACAGGGCTGTTCTTCATCATTAGTAGGAAGTACACGGGGCGGGGGTGAATTTCTTCTTCCAATTTATTCAAACACCCAGCTTGTGTGAACAACTTCATTTTTAAAGTCCCCCATGGCTGGATTCAAAGTAGCCCCTGTGACAACCCCCTTGGTTTGCTGGCAGTGGCCTTTGGACAGACTTGGCGGGAGGTATTCCTGAGGTGTGCATGTGAGCGGGGGTCACAGGGTTGCTGAGGAGGGACGGCTGTACCCCAGTCAACTTGCTAGTGGAGCTGTCAGACGCATCTGCCCAGCTTCCAATGAACTCAACCAGCTGCTCCTCTGGCGGCCTAAGAACGATGTGATGTGGCAAGTTCATTGCTCTTCATCGGGTTGGCTCTCTTATGCAATGGTCTTGCTCTTCTTTTCAAGGCTCAGCTCTGCGTTTTCAGCTCACTGCTCTCTTCCACTCTTCCAAAGACCCCATGAGTACTTGACCCTACCACGCAGGATGCTACCCTGCAAATACACGCCTGTGATGAGCTCCCCCCATCCCCACCCAACGATGAAATCTCCCTTCTCTTTGCAAGTCTGCAGCCAATGTCTCCAGCTTTAGAAATCTTCCCCCATACGCTTTGTACCATCACCCACTGCGCATGCTCATCCTGAATGTTGTGCCCTCACCTTGGTCTTGAACTCCTTTGTATTCTCACCACCGGCACTCAAACCCAGAACATACCGCGTGTCCAGGAAATGTTTGCCAAATGAAATGAAATGAATACGTGTGTATGTGTGCATGTGCATGTGTGTTGGTACTGGGGCTTGAACTCAGCTTCACGTTCTTGCGTTAGCTTTTCTGCTCAGAGCTGGTGCTCTACCACTTGAGCCACAGCTCACCTACAGCTTTTGCTAGTCAACTGGAAATAAGAATCTCTCAGATTAGTCTGTCCACGATGGCTCTGAACCTCAGTCTTCCTGTTTGAGCCTTTTGAGTGGTTAGGACGACAGTGTCTGGGCATTTGATTATTTTATGTGGACTGTTTCTACCCAAGTAGAAATGAAGTTTCTACTAAATTTCTACCCAACAAGGAAAAATTGGTCACAAGTCACACGGGCAACCTTAAGTAACATCACTGGGCAGCGCTTAGGAAGCATTCTCCCCTATAGGATTTATTCTGTGCTCCCATTATAATGGGCTAATGACTCCAGGAAGGGTTCTGGTGGTCACCTGTTTCTGTTTTTTTTCTGGCCAGCTGGGACATGTCACTAGGGGGCTACTTTTTTTTTTTGTCAATTGTGGGGCTTGAACTCTGGGCCTGGGCACTGTCCCGGAGCTCTTCAGCTCAAGGCTACTGCCCGACCCTTTGAGCCACAGCCCACCTTCCAGTTTTCTGGGTGGTTAATTGGAGATAAGAGTCTCATGGATTTCGGACTTTAGTGCCTGGGCTGGCTTTAAACTGTGATTCTTAGATCTCAGTCTCTTGAGTAGCTAGGATTTCAGGTATAGCCACTGTGCCTGGCTAGGGTATTACTTTTATAAACAAAAGTTCTCAGATTGTTTCTGCTTCCATTACATAAAGCATGTAACCCCTAGTCACTGTCAATCAGAAGTATCCAGATAATTCTTATACCACTTTGTAGAATAAACACAGCCTCAGGTTTTCCATCTGCAAAGGGCAAATAACTGTTTGCCACTAATAGAACTGTAACATCTTGAAGAAAATAGATAATATCTACAAGATCGCTTCCAGTAACTCAGAATAAACCTGTCAGAGAAATGCCAAGAATCATTATGGTGCTATTTTGGTGACTGTGTGTGGTTTTGTCACTTTCTAACATAGCAAAGAGAAAGTATAACTACTTGGTTAAAATAATCTCTATCGAAAGGAGGGAAAAAAAAGCTCCACCCACTGAAAATGTTCTAGGGCATAAACCAGGGTGATAATTATCTTAGTATGGTTTTGGGAGAAAAATCCCATATTTTTATGTGATATTTTATGTTGATATCTTTACAACCTGGAGGTAGAATTCCTAAAAATCTAAATTCACATTGTGTCAATGGGAGAATTTCAGTAGCATATCAAGACATACTATGAATGTCTTTTCCATAAAGGGTGACCTCTAGGAAAACAAAACAAGAAAAATGTTATGACTTTATATTTACTATAATCGCTTAGATAAAGCTTTCACATGCAAGTAAAGCAATTTTGTCCACTTAAAATAATGGGTCCACTATCTGCTTAGTTATACAAATTACTCTTTTTTCTTTTTCTTTTTTTGCAAAGTCCTGGGCCTTGAACTCAGGGTGTGGGCACTACTGTCCTTGGACTTTCTCAAGGCTAGCGCTCTACCAGTTGAGCCACAGCACCACTTTTGGCCTTTTCTCTGTATGTGGTACTGGGGAATTGAACCTAGGGCTTTGTATATAATTGGCAGGCACTCTACCACCTTCCCACATTCCTGGCCTTCAAATTATTCTTTTTTTTTTTTTGCCAGTCCTGGGCCATAAACTCAGGGCCCGAGCACTGTCTTTGGACTTTCTCAAGGCTAGAACTCTACCACTTGAGCCTCAGCACTACTTCTGGCTTTTTTCTATGTATGTGATACCAAGGAATTGAACCCGGGTTCTCGTGCATGCTAGGCAAGCACTCTACCACTAGGCTAAACTCCAGGCCCTCAAATTATATTCTTTTGAACATCATCACTTAATTTGCAGAGGCTAAAAACCCCAGGATTAACAATGAATGTGTGCCATCATGATCACTTTTAAAATGAAGTTGAAAATGTGGTTTATAAGAAGGAAACTCTGATGTAAAAACTTTGAAATTTCTGCTGTGGATTTAAAGTGGGGGAAAACATATGGTACTTTTAATAAAATGTTCTCTCTTTCATCATTTCAGAGAAACGTGAATATTTCTTAGAAGCTGAAATGGCACTTCAAAACACAAGCTCCACATCTCTTTTTCACTATGACCTTGGTATTATGTAACAAATGGAAACTTTTTAATTCACTGGATTACGTGGGCTATGTCCATTGGATGAAGGTTGCTGACATAGCTGAGCTGTTCCTAGAGAATCCACCAGAGGGCAGAAGTGCACAATCACCGCACCCAATACCTAATATCTGTCCTTAATATAAGACCTTTTCTGAAAGGCAATCAGTTTATTGCATGAGGGGTGTCATTGCTGCTTCTTTTGGAATTACTGAAGTGGCTTGCACGTGAAATATATCTTAAAAGGTAGATTCTTTTAGTAATTCCTCCAATCTGTCATTACTGGATTAGAGCAATGCATATGTAATTAAGGGCTTGAAAGTCTAGCAAAGGCTTAGCTTGGGTCTCAGGTATTCCCAAGATGGAAATGGTTTTATTTTCCATTCTTTAGGAACACACTAATCTTTTTTATGTTTTTCCTCTCAGTAATTTTTTTTTACCAAGGTCTACAAGTTAGTTGCAGAAATTATCCAGGAATTTGGGGATAAACTAATTCCCTAGTAATTGTTATATAATGATATTAGTTCAGGTGGGTTATATGTATTGATACAGCTATGCTATTTGTGTAGTCATTAACTAGGGCTGTCATTCAAGTGCTGATTGGATGCTGAATTCAGAGATTTCTCTGCATGTCTATGAATTTAAGATAGGTACAGAAATAAAATAAGAGAATTAAATCCTAAAATTCATTTTGCTTACATAATTTATACTTTTGTTGTAATAAATACAATTGTTTATAGGTTATTAGATTTTAAGGTATAGCTATTGTAATAAAGAATATTACAAAAGTATTTCTCTACCTCTGATTAAAATGAACTAATATGCTTTGGAATTTAAGAAAATGAGTGACAAATGAAAAATTCCAATCATAAGGAGAAGGATCCGCTAAATTATTTGTAGTGTCAGTGTTATTTAATCTTTATTCATCTTCAATTCACTACTACGGAGTGAAGAACTTCTGTTCTGAACCCCAAAGCTCAACAAATGGGAGATGAAGTCACATCCTGTTTCTAGCACAGACTGAGAGTGAAAGCCACAGCCTCGAGGAGCTCCCCACGTGTGGAAGGTGTATGTTTGGGGTACCTGTGTCTGTGGCAGGGAAATGAATGAAAGCTGGCATAAGCGTTGACATGCATTATGCTCTTTTCTTCATATGTATCTTATCTATTATCCTACTTTTCTTTAAAGAGCCACTTCAGGCTGATTTTGTTTCCTCGAAAAGCCCTTTGCAATCTTGTATCTGGATGCCAGTGGGCTGCTGTAGTGTCTATTGGACAAGGCCTGGGGGACCCAGTGTCTATAGTGTCCCTTGACACCTTAGAAAGCCACTTGTCATGGGGGGGGCCTCAGTTTTCTCATCTGTAAAACAGTCAACTGGATGAGGAGACCATGGAGATCACTTTACGCACTGAGATTTTATGATGATAACATTTTATAATAATTTTATGATTGATAGATAATGAACAGCAGCACCTTCTTGTATCATTAGATGCTGGCTCGGAAATGGAGGATAAGGACTCATATCTCTCTATAAAATTTGTGAACTTGGGGACTGTTGAGAAGCATGGAGAGAGAAAGAGAGACAGCATAAAAATATGAGCAGAGGATTGCTTTACTTTGAATAGCCTCATTATTTTTTAGTGCACTGAATAGGAAGAAAAAAAAGTGGTTAGTATTTACTGGAATTGCTATTTTTAGGTCATTCAGAGTTAAGGGCAGATTTCAATGGTCACACATAAAAGGTCTTATTGACAGAAACAAGTGTACAGGGCTTGCGTGAAGGCAAGAGAGCAAAAGCCCCTAAGTGCTCTGTTTGTCCTGGGTTAAATCTATCACTCAGTTCAATCAGATATTTGGCTTTAGAATCCTAACACCTTCCAGCTATGCAAGTAAGGTCAAAACATCTAGATATCTAGACAAGGATACAGTCGAGGCTGTATTGCACCATTAGATGCAAAACTAGAGGCCACCAAACAGCTTAAAGAAATGAGAAGAAAGCACATGACCGGAAGGACAGAAGGAGGCAGAGGTGGACGGTCAGGGCACATACCTGTGGGGATGAACGCAGCATGCTGTTGCAGCTGGGCACTGGTCAGAGCCTGCTGGTAATGTAAGACACTGGGATTGAACACCGTACTGGCACCGTTGCTTTTTTCAAGTGCTTGTCTCTTTGGTAAAGGATGGAGAGCACCAGGAGGAAAGGCCTACAAGGAAGAAGTCAATAAGACATGTCTAACTTAACGTAACCACATCTCCCAGGTGTCTACAGATCATCAAGGACAATATTCTTTCTTTCTTTCCGTTTTAAGTGATAGCTAAGGAGATGCTTATGCCATGCACCTTAATTTAAACAGCGGCAATGTCGAATGAGTGAGAATTTGTTATTGAGAGCAAAAGCATGATTTCCGTAACCCAAAAAACGGTAGCATCTCAAGTAAGGAAAAGAAAACCTATCAAGCAACAACAACGGAAACAAAAATGGCTTCAGCTTTTTTATTTTTATGGGTTCAACTAGTCTAATGGAGGGGAAAGGGGAAGAAAAAAGCATTTGTGTTATTATTAATACCTATTCTTTAACTCAATGGCGATTTCTTGACTGTTAAAGTTAATAAGAATTATAATAAGCCTTTTTTCTGAGCCACGTAATTTAAATTTGCTTCACTCTTTTGGAAAAGAGGTATTAAAAGTTGTTAGGGTCAATTGTATTTCACCGATTACATAGGCAAACCAAGATGGCTAAACACCTTATTGAAAATTTTTCCATTTTAAATTAACAATCAGGATTGGCTGCAACCAGTTATTTTTACAAGTAAATACAAATCTCAGATGGTTCTCTGAAAAGCTACATGCAAAGCGAAAGGTGAAAGGTCAAAGTACCAGGTCTACAGTTGCTTCGAGAGGTCGCTTCATTGCTTTGGCAGTCGACTGAGTCTTTTAATAACAGGCAGCGAGCACATGATGGCAGTGGGCCAATGGGATTCAAGCGAATTAACATACAGGTAAACAGCAAGCAGAGGTGCATCATGGGAACGGCATTGCATTGTGGATAGGTGAGAAGGAAAAAAATATTCTGAATGCAATATACAACGTACAAAACACTAGGCATGCACAACAACAAAAATGTTCTCTAAAGAAATGAATATTACACCTTTAAATTAGTATTGAAGCAAAAATGCATCTACTATACCTTAGTTAAAAGCATATAAGAGAGTAAAATATAGATGTTTGAAATTCAGGAAAGTTAATTAAAACAGCAGCTTGCATACACACCATAAGCATTTTTTTATATTGCTTCAGAAAAAAAAATGCAAAACTTTCAAGGGCCATCAGCTTGAAGAACGTCTGATAAGTTAGTTTCCAAGTATATATTTTAAAAAAATTCCAAAGGGATCAGGCACAATCCAAGTTGAAAATTTTCAGAGATAATTTTCACTTCAGTTCTAGTCTAACAAAATGAAGCAGCAAACTGAGACAAATGAAAATTCAGGCAAAAAAATATTCAAACACAAGATTATATAGGCAAAAGTGTTTGGGTTTGGAGGTTGATTTTTTTTTTGTCTGAATCATATAGATAATTGCCTCAATTCTTTGTTTCACTCTGCTAGTGTGGGTCTTTATAAGATTATATGGACTGATGTGCCAAACATGAAAGTACTGAATTTAAAGTGAGTTTCTAAATTTTCTCACTTATGCCCTACTTTATTTCTGCTTATGACTAACTTATCATCCATTCTGTTATTGACTACAGTTGAAATTATAATTTATTTCATTTCAAAGAACTTACCGGTTACACTACGAAAATACCCTCTGAAAAGGTATTTAGTGTCCTTGAGTATTAAAATAATTTTTATTTAGTTATCCTATTTGTAGTCAAACCAATTAAGGAAGGTGGAATTCTTGGCTAGACCATGTACAATAGCAAACAGCTAAAATAGCAAACAATAGCTTAAAGATTTGAAATAAATGATGTCTATTAATCGTATGTTTAGTTTCATTTAAACAATTGAAAGAATAACAGATATGGATTAATTTAGACCATAATGAAAAACTTCCTCTTTCTGTTTGTCACTAAAAAAAAAATCGGAAAAAATTCTATGATGGAATTCTATGAAAATAAAGAAATTCAAAGAACAGCTACAATGCAAATAAGAAAAATGAAATATCTCTTTAGTATGTTTAGCACAATAAGTAAATCCATCAGGGTTTTATAATAATGAAGAATTTATATTCTAAAGTTCTGAGGTAGAACTATGGCTTTGAAATAAAACAGAGTGGAACAAAATACTTAAAATGGGAATAATTGATCTTTTACTTGATAAACAAAAGGCCGTTTATCATCTTTTGATGATTCAAGAAAAGATGCACAACAGGAGATAGGTAAAGTGCTATGGTGTGGGGAAAAGACTGATTAGAGATAGAATGAGAAGGGCTGGAAGAGGAGATATGATTTGGCTACATGGCAAAGAACATTCAGAAAAGTTTTGATAAGGGACACAAAATAATGCAAAAGCAACGTTGTAAAACTTCAAAATTAAAAATCAATCCAAAACAGCGCAATAACAGAAAAGCTTTTCTGTTTTAAAACATTCAGTTTGACATTTTATAATTTCTATGGTGTGTGTGTGTGTGTGTGTGTGTGTGTGTGTGTGTGTGTGTGTGTGAGAGAGAGAGAGAGAGAGAGAGAGAGAGAGAGAGAGAGAGAGAGAGAGAGAGAGAGAGAGAGAGACAGACAGACAGACAGACAGACAGACAGACAGACACTAAGGCTTCAAGTCAAGCTTTTTTTTTTTTGGCTAGGATTCTACTCTTTAAGACATACTTCTACTTCTAGACTTTTGCTGGTTTAAGAGTCTCTGGGATTTGTCAGTCATGGCTGGCTTCTGAACCATGAGTCTCAGATCTCAGCTTCCTGGATAGCTAGAATTATACAGCCACCAGTGGCTGGTCAAGGTGCCATATTTGTTTGAAATCTTTCATCCCTGTCATTTCACACTGTTGAACCATGCTGGGATGGTTTGATTTATTCACATATTTATTCTTGTGCTTATACGATCTGTATTGATCAAAGAAAGCTACACAGTAGACTATTCTCTGAGTACATACTCAGAATAGTAGCTGGAAGCTGAAACTCAAAATCATTCGGCCTTAATTTTCAAGACTCAATTTTTTTCTCCTTCATTTTTCTCAGTCCTCAGGGTTTATAGAAAATGAATCTACTATTGAGTGAGTTTTTCCTGGCATGCTAACCAGAAAAGTCTCCAAAGGCTGATATTTATGATCAAAATTTTGACTCAACAAAGCATCCTTTAATGAAGTCTATCTCCAGATGGAATAAGAAACGTTGAACACTTCTTTTTTGGATAACCATATAAAAAGTTAACATTCTCCACATTTCCCCTCTTCTTTTTCACTTACTGAAAAGTAATTTTCCTATAATTTAGGATAATCTAAGAGTGAAAAAGAAACTGAGCTCCTCAAATTGAGCGTGAGAATGACATGTCTCTCTTTTCTATTGAATACTTTGCTTCCCTTATTAGATGCAAATACCTTCTTTCAAAGTAAACAGGTTTTGTAGGGAAGGTGTGCTTCTTTTAAATTGGGCCCTTTTGTGAGGATCAGGCATCAGGCCTCTTTTCTTATCAACCTCACTGACGTTTATAATCCGGTGCCCGTACAGCCTAGGGTACCTAAGTGAAAGAAGATGGAGGCCCTACATGTGCAGCCAAGCTTTTTTTCCAGGTCAAGGCACACACCCTACTTCAGGTCAAGGTGGACAAATCACAAGATCACAGCAGTGTCCCAAGCAAGACAAACTCTGAGGGGTCAGGAAACCCTGACAAAATAATCAGAACCGCTTACGGGAGATTAAAGGACGTGAGGAGCCGGATGGAATCCCCAGCTTCTACACATTTTCTCTCCATCAATTGATGCCTCTCTTGCCGATGGCCCCCTGCCTATTTCTCTTTACAAACTAGTGCTCTCCTAGTCTCGCCCCATCTTGGTTTCTGTGAACAAAGACCACGTACTGGATTTGTAACTCCCTTTATGTTCAAACTTGCTGAGTCTCACATCTTAACATGTCTGGTGAGAGCAATACTTGTATTTTAAGAATAAGGCTCAAAAAGAAACAAATGTGCCTCTTCTTCAAGGCAAAGCTTTAAATTCTTTTCTAAAGGTTCAATTAATCAAAATAAGGGGGAAATCCCCAGATAGCAATAACAATGCCACTAGGGAAAGTTGGGTGAAGATGTGAAAGGCAGGTGAATGGCTTATCACTTCTGTGCACTGCAATCATTCCCCCCATTTATCCTAAAGAAGAAAATAAAACAATCATTTTCCTACAGTGTCCTGAGTCATCTTGCTCCTGGGAGATGAATACTTAATCACTTTATCCAACTGAGTCTAAACTGGTTTTGGCTAAGTTCACCTAAAAAGACATGACAGATTCAGTCATTTTCATGTCATTGTCAAGAAGATGCCGGCTTTTGTTCTGAAATGACATTCATCTGGGTTGTTTCTGAAGATGTGGCAAGAACCGGTGACTCTGCAGCACTCCAAATTTGGGTACAGAGTAACAATCTTAAGAAACTATGGCAACTAACTCTCCTGGCTAACTAAGTCTCCTAACTTTCCAGAGTTGAACTGGGATATTACAGTCAAGAGATGGTCTGTTTGTGAGTGGACATATTTCTTCTTAGCCCCATCAGCACTGGTGTCTATCAGGCATATTATTACTTCAGTGATAGAAATCGAAATTGTTTATAGGCATCAGAGCTGGCACTCATAGGAAGCAGGAAGACAAAATCAGGGCTGAGCTCTTAACAGTGCTGTTTTTTTGTATGATTGGTATCTGAATTATGGAGATTCCTGTTTTCATATTCTCAGAGCCTCATCTCCTTCCTCAGCGGTTCAAGATAGCCACTGAGACCCAAACAAAATCACATATAGATAATTCCTATCACCCTGATCACCTGACAGCCACTGAAATATCAAAAAAAATTGAATGATTTTCCTCCTAATTAGGGCTTACATTGTTTTCTCTCTTATCAAGAGATACAAGAGTATGTTCTATAGCTGTCCACAGCTAGAGGAGAAGCTAGCCTTGGAGAATACAACTGACAAACTAAGAAAGAGGGGAAAGACAAGAAAAGACCTGCTGGATTTTAATTTTCTAGACTCACATTTCCTCTCTTCTCCCCTCATGATCCAGTGAAGTCCGATTCTGTCCCTTAAGCTACTGTCTTATCTTGGTTATATCCTGAGGACCAAGCTGTGATGTATAACATAATTCCTATGGGAAAACGTAGCCTTAGTGCCCAACCATCAACACACCGATTAGGGAAAGTTGAGACTGGCCTGAAAAGATGATTACCACAAACAAAGTTCTACTTCTCCAGGATAAGATTGCCAAAGAATGGGTGGAAGATGGACCTGCGTACTGGACAAATGTCTCCACGATGAACAAGGATGGTGAGAGGAATTCCTGCTCATCTCTGGAGAGTCATCACCTTCTCACTCTGCTGTCCTCTGATCAGAATGAATTTTGGAACTCTCTTATGAGAACTCAAAAAGGGAGATTTTTCTCTTCTCTGGATATGTATAGTCTACATATCCAGTAATGGAACAGAAAAGGGCTGAGATCTCTAAGATTAAAAAATGGGGGTTGGCAAAGGGTTGGATACTTAAGCTAGTGGGAGAGGAGAGGAGCTCAGATTGGAAAGCTCAGTATAACACACAAGGTCACAGCAAGACCGTCTGTGTTCTTCTTTTTGCAGCCCTATCACTTATGACAGGTACAAGATTTCCTAAATAGTCATGGTGTGTGTGTGTGTGTGTGTGTGTGTGTGTGTGTGTGTGTGTGTGTGTGTGTGTGATGAGTTTGCGAATGTGGTAGCTTCCCTTCCACTCACTACAGGGATCTGTGTCTGAGGTGTGTTCGCTAAGGCCTTATCTTTATCTTTTCCTGCTGAGTCCTGTGGGCTTTCCAGGGCTCACCCCGTGTATCCCCCCTGTCACCTGGAATATCATGTGTCCCCTAGCCAGCCCTGAATCCTGAGGGCAAAGATACGTGTGCCTCCTGTACTTCACCTATCCAATGGGTTCTGATCCACACCACCCCCTCTAAATGCCTTCAATGAAGGATGCATGGTTCTTTGCCCATGGAGAAATCTATTAGAAATGTCCAGAACCTGCTGGATGATTCCTAAAATCTGATGTACTTTGGAACTTCTTGGGGGGCATTCAAAGCGAAGTCATCCCCCAAGCCATTCCAGGATTGAACAGGCAATTCCGGGAGGTGGTGAAGGTGAAATCAGCGTCAGACCCTTGACAAAACCTTTCCCTTCCTTCTGAAAACTTGCCAATATGGAGATGGAAAAGGTCTTAAAATCTGAATTCTGGCTACACTGCACAGATCTAGTAAGCAAGACCAAAGACTCTGGCATCTGGGGAGCTCGGGGGTGATGTCTGCAATGGATGCTGACTCTGACTGCGACAGGGCCTGGTGTCTACAACCAACCAAGTTGCCACTGGCCACTGAGGGACAGTGAGCAGCAGAGAGGGAAACACAGGAGGCGAGCCTGGCTTCTAGGTCTTTTTTTTTTTTCTTTTAGCACCTCACCAGCCCACTTCTATTTTTAATCTGCTGTATGAATTGCTCTTCCGCTTAAGATACCGCAGCAGGGAGGAGTCTGATAAACCCTGCATATAGAAGGAGGGGGGGGAGGGAGTACGAAGACTAGAAAGTGCCAGATTTCTCTCCCTCCCTCACTTGAGAGGCAGTTTTTTTGGTTTGGGGGGGAGCGGGGGACAACAGCTTCATCTCTTAGGAGACTTCAGATGGAAGGGATGAAAACAGACAAGATGCAGTGGGCCCAGACATGGACATGTGGAATGGGGCAGGGGGGGGGGGAACTACTTCTTAAAGATGGCAAAGGCATTTTTTTTTTAAAGTGCAAAAGACAGCAAAACAAGTTCAATAAAAAAAACGATAGTGAAACATATATATGACTATGTCATTAAAAAAAATAATAAAACCCAAGGATTCGGAGCCTTCCCCTCTCAGGGAGACACCAGGGATTTATTTATTGTGCTGCACAAGGAGGGAGGGAAGGGAAACATCAACAGAACTTAGGCAGCGGAGCAGGGGGGGGTAGAGCAGCCTTATCTCCCAGGCGAGCCGGGAGCAGCTCAGTGGCACCCCGAAGCACCGACCCCGGCCCTGGGGCGTGCGGTTGGGCGCACGGGCCGCGCGCACTTACCATGACTGTGGCCGCGGCTGCGGCTGCCTGGGCGGCCACCGCGGCTTGGTTGGCTTGGTGCTGCGCAGCTTTGATTTTGGCCTGCAAGTGTGCAGGAGGGTGAAAATATTTGCATTTCTCCCTCATGCAACGCCCCTTTATGTAATCCATACAAACGGTTACGGTGTTGTCGTTCGTGTCGATCATGGTGCTGTCGGCGGGGTGTGCAAAGCGGCAGTCGGTCTCTCCCCGGGCGCAGTTGCCTCGCTGGAACTCCCTGCATACCTGGGACAAGGACAAATGAGAATGAAAGCAGAAAGGGACAGTCTCTGCCTCCTGTGGTTCTAGACTGTCTGGATTTATGGATCTTTAGGTAACACTACGATTGGGGATGCAGACCCATCCGTCTGTCCATTTGTCTGTCTGTCTATCATATTATATGTATATCATCTGTATACATATCTAGATCTACAAATATATGCCTATCATCTATGGACAGAAATCATCTGTCTATAGATCTAGCTATATATACATATATATGTACATATATATAGCTAGATACATATTCATATCTGTGAAAAGATTATTTTTCCAATTATCTACCATCATAGATAGGTTGATCAAAAACTTTCAGGAATGACTGTGCTCAGTCTTCTATCAGGACACGGATTGGTGGTTAGGCCTGTGAAATTCACCAATCTGGCTCCTCAGAGCATCTCTGACACCCCCTCTCCCCCCAAGGAAAAGAAAAACTACACCCATAATTGCCAATCACAGCAACTAGGATACCAAAACTTCCATTTCAAAATCATGTCATTAATATTATATATGTATACCTGTGCATACATATACAAATATGCATATATGCATTTACATACACACATGACCATACAAATACATGCATGAATGTGTATATATGCATATGTGTATATATGTGTGTATATATACAGATGACTACACACACACACACACACACACACACACACACACACACACACACACACACACACATATACATAGTCAAGTTGTGGGACTTGAACTCTGGGCCTGGGAGTTGTCCCTAAGCTCTTCAGGAACAGGCTACTGCCCTACCCCTTCCTCTTCCAGTTTTCTGTTGGTTAATTGGAGATAAGAGTCTCACAGTAGTGTCTGGGCATTAGACACTGAGTAGCTAGGATTACAGGTGTGAGCCACCATGCCCGAATGATCATTAATATTTTTGATAGCTCCAAAAAAAGATAAAAGAATTTTTTTTGTCAGTCTCAGGGCTTGAACTTAGGGCTTGGGTGCCATCCCTGAGCTTCTGAACAGAAAAGGGTTAGAACGAGACAGAGGGAAATGGAATCTAGGTAGAAGTGTTGATTTTTTAAGTTCTTGATAATTCTTCAATCTCAGGTAGACATAATTATCTTTCACAAATGCTGGTGGGCCAAGGTTTTACTGTATAAAGAAATAATCGTTTCTAATCTGAAGTTTTCTTAATAGTGCTCCAACTATACATAACATGAAATAAACATGTTGTGTGTGGCTTATATAATTCTTGCCTGCTTACCATCCGCAGGGAAGAATGACCAGCTGAATTGTAAGGTAATTCCTTTTCGTGTCCAATTCCCCAGCCCACATGTAGATCACCAGTGACATTAAATGAAAGGGCACTGACAGGAGGTCTGAGTCTTGTGAAAGTCAAACACACTTAGGACACAGTGTTTCCCTCACTGACCAATGGCTAAGGGAAGTTGGAAGGTAAACCACAGGCTTAACTGTGGTGGGCTGAGTTGTGAAAGGTTGCAAAGCTGTGAATTATTTCATCCTACTTTGGGAATTAGCACACGTTCCATCTTGAGTTCATAAAATGTATGAAGTGGAATTTACTCGGCTCTTTGCACAGATTCAGAATAAGCCTTTCTCTGCCAATGTAATCACTCCTGCTTAGGACAACAGAAAAAGTGCAGCCAGTTTCTGACTGCAGCTGACTTCATTCCTGGATTGAAATGGACCAAAAGCTGCTCTGTGATTGTCCATGTGAAGCCATTTCTACACGTGTCTTTGTCTATTGTGGGAGGGACAGGTTGTTCCAACTCTTCTGATCTAATCTGCTTTCTGAAAACAGCCCCATCCTGAGTGCTAAAGATCACCAAGGCCCAGCAGGTGGAGCCCAAAACATGTCCAGCTCCCTAGCAAGTTCGTGCATCGATATTCACAGGCCAGGCTGCGGTGTTTCAAAACAGTAGTGATTAGAATTACAGTGTTTTCATTTAAGGAAGGATGTATTCTAGATTGAAGCCATGTTGAAAAAAAAAATAAAAGAAAACACGTATCTTTAGAACAGTTTGCAGTTCAATTCTGAATTCTAACACATTCACAGGTTGGTCAGTGGCAAACATTTTGTGACCCTCTAGGTTTTCTGGGTTAATATTTAAACCAATGCACACTGAAAGGACATTTTCCAATGACCCAATGTTCTCAGTATACAAGGTTACCTAGTAACTCTAATCAGTAACAGAACGAAAGGAGATCTTTGAAAAATCTATCAATCAGAATCTTTATATAACCTTACAGAACGCTCTGTTGACCACCAGTGATAACCATAGTAAAGTTAATAGACTAAGTCTCTAGCTTTGCTTCAGGAGCAAATTTACTCAGCAAAGTACAGAAAGATTGTCTTGATTTACAGCTTCAAAATTTGCATTTATGAATATACCAACTTGTTATGTTGAGTTTTCTAGAACACTTGATTTTAAGTGAAAGAAGACAACTAACTTTACACAACCTCTTCCTTCCCCTTTCAGCTCCCACTTCCTTCACTCGTCAGCAAAACCTTCAATCCCAGTATTTTGGGACATTCAAGAATAGCCATACATGGTCTTAAAGCACTGAAACAGGACCATGCCCATTGGACTGCCCTGAGTGCTGGGCACCTGACTAGTTCTAGAACTTTCCAAGATTCAGGAAAGGTTAATGCTGGGCACAGCAAGAGACTGTAGTTTGCATTAATCTCCGTACTTTGCATTGGGATGGATTTTTTTTATTATTTTTTTATTGTTGGGGTAATGTATAGAGGGGTTACAGTTACATTCATCAGGTAGTGGATGTATTACTTCTTGTACAGTGATACCCCTTCTCATGTTTTTGTTCCCGTCTACCACCTCACCACCTCTAAATCATCTTGTTTCCCCCACTTCCCTTCCCTATTTCAAATAAACAAATAAACGTATATATAATATACCAGGTAACAAAGTCAGATATAGTAACCACATGAGATTAACCATTAAGGGAAAAATGGGATGGATTTAATAGTCTCCTGATTGAAACTCTTTTGCCCTTAAACATATACTCTATATAGATGATTTTATTTGCATTAAAGTTACTCTTTTTCCCATAGAGTAATTCCCTTTGTACTTGGTATTAATTTCAGACCATAGGATTATGACTGCATGGGTTTTGTGTGTGTGTGTGTGTGTGTGTGTGTGTGTGTGTGTGAACTCAATGCTCTCACAAGCGTTCATTTACACAGATGTTTTCCTCTACGGCAAATACATCTCAAAACACAGACACAGTGAAAGTACCTCCAGTTTGTCAGTCCTGAGAAGTTTCTGAGTTGCAGTTGAGCCCGGGACAGTGACGGGTGGACTTCCGGGAACAATGACGGGTGTGGTAGGCAGAATTTCCGTTGGGACCAACCCAACTCCAGGGGTGACAGGTGCTAAGTAAGGAGCAAAGCTAATAGCCGTATTTGTCCCAATGGCGGGACCTACAGGAAAAGTGGGCTGTTAAAGGAAGACAACACAGGATCAGATTCAATAGAACAATACCTAAAAGACATTATCAGCAAGTATTATCATTTGAGCAAAAAATATGAAAGCTATTAGCAAGTGTCATTTGAACAAAATTTATTCATCACATATGATACTCTGTATGAGGTGGTGGTATAAAAATTCATTAACAATCACTTCCTTTTTGTTTTGCTTAATAAAAGTGAAAATCATACAGATGTTCACTTCCCTAAATGATACAAAAGTACAGGAGAATATCCTAGATACCAACTTAGAAAGGACGGATTAAATTTATGTTCTCCACAGAAGAAAATTTCCACTTTAAGTAGTCAATCTTCTAAACAATTGAATGTTTTCACATGAAGATCTATGGAATCCAGTTTTATTTCTCCTACAAGTCTCTCATAGGGAGAAAAAGAAATGAAATCGTTGTTTTCCAGGTAAGCAAGTTTATCCAGATTCAAAAAACGGAGCTTACTTGGGATTTCACAGAGTTCAGACTTACCAATACATGTCATCTCCATTTGGAATAGTCCCAAAATTCAGGTGCAGCTTTCATTTAATTCCTTAATTCAATCTTTCCTTCTTGAAAGATTGGATGAAAGAGTTTGAAATCCTGCACAATATCTCCATTGACCCTTAACAGTGGGCTTGCTTTCCTGGGTCACAAAATCCATATAAAAGTGACAAGAGTAGATAGTGCTCATTAAATAGTCTCAGCACTGGAACTGTGGCCCAGTGGTAGAATTTGCCTAGTACAGATCTGCGATTCAATGCCCCAGCCTCACAAAAAAGAAAAGAAAAAGTAAAGTTGAACAGTAACTGCTTTTTACAAACACATTAAAGATACTAAAAGAGAAATTAAAAAATAAAAGGTCAGGGAGTGACTGGTAATCACAATTACCTGGGAAGTTCATGATTCAAGCCTAGCCTAGGCAAAACAAAACACAAACAAACAAAAACAAAGAAGAAGCCAGCTGCAGCATACTGGAATTCTAGAAGTCCCAGGTAAAAGAATGAGACGCTATCTGAGAAACAAATCACCATTTGGCTCAAACCTCAAATGGTAGAGGCTTGTTCAAGGCCTAAGTTCAAACTGAGTACTGACAAAAAACGAAACTCCTCAAACAAAACAAATACAAAACACCAATACTATACTTAGTCTTGGGACAAGAAGAAATATTCTAGTGAGTCAATGGCATAATTGTTTTTAAAAGCTCCATTTACAAGTACATAACTAATTTGCTTTTCAGGAAAGAAATTATGAACACTGAAAAGAAGATTAAACCTTGTTTGGATGTTTTCAAGATTCAGTGGTTTATGCACCACTATGATCCTAAAGACTTTTGTCAGGATATATTTTACAGTAAACTGGGCCTGAATGACTCCTGTTTGGTTGGTTGATTTTTCATTATGACTCTTAACCTATTTGTTTTTAGTTTTCATGTTTGTGATCGTGTCCATGTAGTTTGCTGCTTGTATCATATTTATCTCTACTTAACTATCTTGAGTAACATGATTTTTATTTGTTTATGACAATACAACAGTAACAGGAAAAAAATGAACATCTCTTCTAAATGGTCATGCTAGAACCCAGTAAATAGTTGCTAGTTTGTGCAGGGAGTTCCCAGAGAGGAGGATGAGTCCATTTCGAGGTGATTGAGAGCTCAGCTGGCCTTTGAAATCCCCTGTCAAGTCCTCCCATGAGAACCTCCTTATATCTTCACAGCTCAGTAATGTATTGGCTTTGGGAGAAAGTCTCAGCCTGTCATCTTAACCTGGCAAGTAGATGGCAGTTACAAGTTTCTTTTTCCCCTTTGACTTGCCACAAAATGTTATGTGTATGCTACCCATTTCAGTCATAATTACAGAAAATTACAGATTTTCAGTAACTGTAGCTTTTATAATTTAGTCTTATTGAAAGAAATCAAGTAATTCAATAGTACAAGGACTATGTAATCTTTGAATTAAAGAAAATCAATTCAGTCAGGCAAAAGTGGCTCCTACTTGTAATCCTAGCTATTTGGGAGACTGAGATCTGAGAATCAATTCAAAGCCAGTCTGGTTAGGGAAGTCTATGGGGACCCTTATCTCCAATTAACTACCAGAAACAAAACAAACAAACAAACCAACAACAACAAAAACAGAAATGCAGCAGTGGCTCAAGTGGTAGAGTGCTAACGCTGAGAAAAAAAAAAAAGAAAAGAAAAAGAAAAAGAAAGAAAGCAAGCTCAGGGACAGTACCCAGGTCCTGAATTCAAGCCCAGGGACTGGCAAATACACAAACCCGCGCGCGTGTACACACACACACACACACACACACACACACACACAAAATTCAGGGTCATAATTCATAACACATCCATGATTCAATGGAGCAACCACGTCAGAAATACCTAAGAGGGATTTTTAAAGTGGAGATACATTCTTATACAAGAGGTCAAGGATAGGAACTTGAATACTCCTATCTTTTTCCTTTTTCTTTGCCAGTCCTGGGCTTAAGCTCAGGGCCTGAGCACTGTCCTTGGATTTTTCTCAAGGCTAGAGCTCTACCACTTGAGCCTCAGCACCACTTCCGGCTTTTTCTAGGTATGTGGTACCAAGGAATTGAACCTGGGTCTTGGTACATGCTAGACAAGCACTCTACCACTAGGCCAAACTCCCAGCCCGATAGTCTTATTTAAAAAAAAAATAACACATGGAGTGATGTGTGACCAAGTTTGAGGACCACTGTCATAAATGAGGAATGTAGACTCAGCTGGACACAGGTGGTTTATACCAATCCTACTAGCTACACAGAGACTGAGGTTTGAAGATTGTGGTTCAAAGCCAGCATGGGCAAGAAAGTTTAAGACACTTATCTCCAACTGACCACCAAAAAGCTGGAAATGAGGCAGTGATACAGTGTTGGCTTTGAGTGAAAAAGCTAAGGGACAATGCCAAGGCTTTGAGTTCAAGTTCCTGTACAGGCACATGCACGCATGTGCACATATAAACACATACACATAATGTACATAATTTTAAAAATAAAGAATAAAAAGAGCCTACTGAAAAAGCATATTCTACAACCAGCCTGGGAAGTATGGATAGCTCTGATCAGCCACGTGGTTCTCTATGGCCTTGGAAAGGTAGCTTTTAGACCTTGGGTTAAAATGAATCTACTGAGTCTAGGTCCACAACATATCCCGGCACTGAGTGTCGTTTTCTCTGCAGCAGCTGGGACTAAGTGGGACTTGCTTCTTGGAAGCGCCCCAGCAGCAGTCAGGCAAACGAAGCTGCAGTTTCTGCACAGTGAGGCTGTCAGTGAGGGGAGACAGGAATAATCTGGTCCCTGTCTTCTCTCCTGTGCTAACTCATCACTGAAGAGGCCAGAGGATACAATTCTTGAAGAAAATCTCTTCTGAAGAGCTGGTCGTGCTCTTTACTCACACTGCCTGACATCCCTCTGTTTCTCTCCCCAGAACCCCATGCTCTTCTCTCCTTTCTCCAATACCTTATACCAGCAAGTCTGGAACACCAGGGTTGGAGAGGCGATGAAGGGGGAGACCCATTATGGGTTAGGCCGGGAGTTTGGCCTAGTGGTTAAAGTGCTTGCCTAGCATGCATGAAGACCCGGGTTCGATTCCTCGGTACCACATACATTGAAAAAGAGCTGGAAGTAGTGCTGAGGCTCAAGTGGTAGAGCTCTAACCTTGAGAAAACCCAAGGACAGTGCTCAGGCCCTGAGCTCAAGCCCAGGACTGGCAAAAAAAAAAAAAAAAAGAAGACATTATGGGTGACAGTCAAGGTGAGTGGTTTAGATTTTGTTCCAGTGAGCAAAGAGGGAACCAGTAAAAGGCCTTAAGTATTGGGGTGATGGAGTCTTATTGGAGCTTTATAAATATTCCTCTGGTTGATGTATGTAGGGGGATAGTGGGGGTAAAATAGGAGTAGAAATCAAGAGATCAGAAAGGAAATGCTTATAAAGTTGTTTGAAAAAAATTGGGGATGGCTCAGAGGAGTGTGCTGGGCAGTTGAGATGTGGTGGCTTGGAAGGCAGATATGATGGACTTACTGATGAATTTTCTATCTCAGAGTGTGGGTGGGTCTGCTAGGTTTTAGTTGGAGACTGTGGGTTGGGGGTTCTGTTTACTTAAATGGAAATGTGGTGAAATGGGGATTTGGGTTTTGAACACATCAACTGTGTGTATGAAATTTACAGGTGAGTTTAAAGAATTTGGACTTATGGTTCCAGGGCTCCAGAACAGAACAAGTTTGGATTGGAAATGTCCATTTTTAGGGAAAGGGGAGAGGGGGAGCCTGTTAGGCCACCAGTAAGAAGGTGAACAGAAAGAAATATTCAATCTGGGAACCTGAGCTGAATGAAGAAGATAGAGAAGGAAGTGGTTAGAGAGGAGGTTTCTCCTATTGGGCTGTTAAAGGGGAAAAACGCTATCAATGCTGTAGTTTTAAAACAACTAAAATGTACATTGCAATTCTAAAGGCTGCTGGAAAAATCTAAGACAAAGGGCCTTGACAAAGTAAATGTGCAGAAACGGCTGACCTCCTGGCTCCTGTGACCACTCTCTCTGGCTGTGTCTCCTCTTCTTGTAAAGGTGCTAATCACCTTTATGAGGATTCCATCCTCCTGACCTAATTGTCTCACAAAGGCCTCACCTCCACTTGTCACATTATCACTTGTCAGGTTAGACTTCCACATATGACGTAAGCATTCCGAGTACAGCTGTTTAGATGTACAGAGGACTGGGGGACATAAGCCAGCAGATGAGTTTAGGAGTCAGTGAACGGAATAGGAAAAATACCCTTAGTGCTTTCAAGAGGATGACCTCAAAATAATGTGTGTCAGTGCAATTTCTGCATCTATAACTTGCTTGTGACTGCCATTACAAGGAAAACGATGGCTGAAGACAAATGAAGGTAGCATTCATGGTTTGGGAGGCCAGAAGTCTAAAATCAGTTTTGCTGGGTCCAAATCAAAATGTTGGCAGATGTCACTCCTTCTGAAAGTTCTGTGGTAGAATCTGCCATTCCAGTGTCTTCTATTCTCTGGTGGCTGCTGATTTTCCTTGGCTTTGTCTACAGCCCTCCAGTCGCTAGCTCTGTGAATACATTATCTTTTCCCGTTTCTGCTTGTGTCAAGTCTCCTCAGTCGTACTTTTGAAAAGAAACGTGTAACTGCATTTCAGCTAGCAGGATCTCCTCATGCAAAACATTGCATTTTATCTGCCACGTCCCTGTTTTCATAACTCACTTCTCAAATTCTGAAATGATTTGTTGGTGCATATATTGCTTTTTGACTTGTCACAGTTCATATTTTAATGCTTCTTGTGATTTAAAAAAACCTCTACTGGACTACTAACATGCAACAGCATTCCTTTTTCATAGAGATATGGTCATTCTTAACTCCTAATTAATATTAGAGGCCAATACATAAACCTAACTTTCAAAACTAGGTCAATCAACAGATGAGGGAGTTTTCAAGGTAACACAGTCCTCATCTAGTACCAGGGTCAATTATTAACTCTAAATAAACAGGAAGTACAGTATTCAAACAAGCAAAAAGCCTAATGTTGATCATGTTGTAAATGTGTTTCCATACATATTATTTAGTATGTACAAGGTTATTAGTTCAGTACTTAGGTAAATTAATAATGCTTTATAAAGTATGTATCAATGCAAAGGATCATAAAATTATACATGAGTGAGCTTTAAATAGAAGTACTTGGATACCTAGCTTAAGATTCACTGTGTTCAGAAGTCTATCTGCACTAAAATGAATCTATCTTCAATAAGTTTGAACACTTGGGTTAGCTCTTACAACTCTTCCAGGAAGTATTTATTTGAGACTGCCTTTCTTCGGGCAGCCTTTCTTCATCCAAACGCTTCCTCTAGGTCTGCCTTGTATCTGTCTATCCACAAAGGCTGTGTCTGACTCATGGTAGAGTTCCCTGCCCCTAGCATTTTTCACTCTGGGAAGAACCAGTACCTGGCTACTTTGTGCAGCCGGCTGGCACCATGCAGAATTGCTAACAACCTGCTCAGACACTCTCTCTCATCTTGGCCACCCATATGCTCCAGTCCATCTCACAAGAACATAGTAAGAAAATGGAACTCACTGGTAACTATCTGTTTTAATTTAACAGCTTTCAGTCACATAGATTTTTCCTACAATGAAAGCTGATTTTTCTACAATAGTCTTTTGTGCTTGTATTTTTTTTAAAGCAAATTCATTCCCTTGACTTGAATTCTTTTTAGCTTGCTTTTGTGCAAATAAATCACCAATGTAAGTGAAACCCACTAAAGTCAAATGTACTCCTTTCCCTCAGGGCTTCATTCTTAAAGCAATTTCTAGACCTTGAAGGAAATACCCTCAAACATTGAAATCTGGGAGAAAATATTAACCAATATATATTCATATACTTTACTCCCTTGGGCATTTTTTTGTTTTTATTTTTTGTCATAGCTGCTACGCCTTTTCCTGGTCTGGGAGAGACAGGCGCCATCTTACTCAGCTGGTGTCTGGCCAAAGCTTGAGAACCCTGAAAATATGCCCAGCTATTGGCTAAGTTCAAGGGCCTGTACCATAACTCGAGCTGTGTGACTCTGGTTTCTTCCTTTCCTCATCCTAAAAAGGATACCATCAAATTTGGTGTTCCACTGTGGAAATAGTTGAAGCATCACCACCTCTTCAATATCTAGCCTATCAAGTCATACTCTGAATAAAACAGTAGAGCCATTTCCATTCTAAGATGGTTGAGAAGCAGAGTCTACTGATGAGAAAGTGCCAGAGTGAGGCTGATTTCCGAGCTATTGATTGGGGATCGTTTTTGTTCCTTATTCCCACACATACCATCTTTCCATTTACATGTTTTTGAAAGCTGTTTTTCAGTAACTACTAAGCATCAAAGCTATTTGCTGTAAGCAAGGTGACAAAGGGAGGCCATCTTAGGTCACTGAGGCAACGCCCATTGTAATGCTTGACTCAGCCAGCCGCCATTCGATAAGACCAACTCACCACAGGATGAAGTGGAGTTCCTGGAAACATAAATTGCATCTGCTGGGCAAGCATGGCAGCTGCAGTTTTTTGCTGGATCAAATTGTTCCTCCCATTAATTTCTAGTTGAGTTTTCAAGTGTGTCGGAGGATGAAGGTACTTGCAATTCTCTCTTGAACAACGGCCCTGTAAGACAAGACATTTGGGGTATGAAATGGTTATAAAAAGCAACAAGAACATTGATCATTTTACAGCTTTTTATCTATCAAGGAAAAAGACTGCGCGCTTGAGCCTGTGTGTGTGTGTGTGTGTGTGTGTGTGTGTGTGTGTGTGCGCGCGTGCGCGCACACGCGCTGAGGAAGAATGAATCAAATACTATATAATATCAAGGTTGGCTTGAATCTATTAAGCAGAGAACATTCATACAGGCTTTCTTTCTTTATCCTACCTTCTTTCCACTTTACTTCCCTCCATCTTTCCCCTTCCTTCCTTCCTTCCTTTTCCTCTCCATTTTCCTTTTATCATTCCTTCCTCCTCTCCTTTCTTTTGTGTTTTTTTAGTGTGCCAGTACTAGGGTTGAATTCAAGGCTTGGACACTGTTGCTTAGCTTTTTTCTTTTTTTTTTTTTTTTTTTTGCCAGTCCTGGGCTTGGGCTCAGGGCCTGAGCACTGTCCTTGGACTTTCTCAAGGCTAGAGCTCTACCACTTGAGCCTCAGCACCATTTCTGGCTTTTTTCTATGTATGTGGTACCAAGGAATCGAACCCGGGTCTTTGTGCATGCTAGGCAAGCACTTTAACCACTAGGCCAAACTCCCGGCCTTCGGTTTTTTCTTGAAGCCAGCACTCTACCACTTGAGCCCCAGCTCTACTTCCAGCTTTTTGGTGGTTACTTGGAGACAAGAGCCTCACAGACTTTTCTGCCCAGCTGGCTTTGAACAATGATCTTCATAGCTCAGCCTCTTGAGTAGCTAGGATTACACATGTGACCAACTAGTACCTGCCTTCCTGTCTGTCTTTATTCTAAATCCTGGCAATAGATTCCAAAGACATATGGACTACAAAGAATCAAAGGAAAGATGCATCTTCTGGGTAGGATAGAAGCCATCAGAAGGGCATGTATATTATGGCCCATGAAAAGGAGTTTTTGAACTTGTTCTGGTCTGATTTATATATATTGGGGTAAAGTAAAACTATGACATTATGTAGCACAGATGTGCAGTGAAGATGGGAGAAGAGATTAAAGTATGTGCTCAAGACATCAGCTTCTTCTTGGTGGCACTAAGGTGATGGGAAGAGAAGAACTGGAATTTTTGAGTTACACCTGCCCTGGGGGGAGGATGTCAGGCTGCCTCTGAGTGTAGTACTTTGTTCCTCAGAAATAGCCAGCCTAGACCCCACCATAACCCAGGACGGGATACCATTCCTGATGTCATGAGGTGTCGGGGAAGAGTGTTCCTGGCTGTGATAACATCTGGATGCTGAAACTGGGTAGGCCCCTTCCCCCCACCCAAAAAATAAGAAAACCAAGCAAACATTAAATGACAGGTGTGCATACAAACAGATTGTAAAAGAAATTGCATAGGGTGGTGTTTATATTTAATGTCCAAGTTTTCAAAACTACCGATTGCAGAAATCACGTTGTTGTGTGAATTATGCGATTCTGTGGGAAAAAGAACAGTAAAGTGTTATCCAGTTTGAGTATTATCATTCCCTAAAGAATTAGTCCATTTGCAAGTAGGAAAAGAGAATCTGAGTTCGTTTACCAGATATAAAAATAATTTTTAAAAGCAAGCTTGGTGGATCTATGGGAATGAATTTGTTTACAGTCAGGCTAATTCTCAACATCTGGTGCTCTCCCTCTGCTTCTCATGAGTTCTGGCAGCACTTTTGGCAGGCTCAAGCTTCCTCTCTGGAGTGAGACTTCCCTCACCACAAGAAGTATTGACTGGTGTCCTGGGCTCAGCACTGATGGTCTGTGCCCTCAACCTTTGCTGTCCTGAGGGGACCACTCTTAGTGCCATTGCCATTTGTATTACCCGCTGGGATAGTGACGGATTAGAGGACTTCTGGAGGAAGTGGATGGGTAAAGAGAAGTCATTGCAATGGGCAATGTCAGTCTCTGTCCTCAGCCTTCAGTTCATTCGGGATGTTTTGCTCAGCTTTCTATGGACAAATAGACAACCCAGGCCAGTACTGGAAGGGCTACTGTGAAGATATAGATAAGATGTAGCTGCTACTGTAAATACATCTAATTAAAATAGTCTAGGAATCTCTCCTCTCTGCAAATATGCTGGACTTTGTTTGGACTTAAATTCTTTTAGCCAGGTGAGGTGGCTCACACCTGTAATTGTAGCTACTCATGAGACTGAGATCTGAGGATCCAGGTTCAAAGCCAGCCTGGGGACTAAAAGTCCATGAAACTGTTATCTCCAATTAACTACCAGGAAACTAAAAGTGGCGGTGTAGCTCAAGGTAGAGTGGTAGGTAGCACTGAGCTGAAGAGCTCAGGAACAATACCCAGGCCCAGAGCTCAAGTCTTACAATCAACCAAACAAAATTCTTTTACTCATTGCTTGTAACTTCTCAGGATCTCTCCAGCCCTATCTACTTGCTTCAGGCCTCTTTGAATTTACTTTTCCTTCCCCTTTCCTGACAAACTGCCTTGATCTCTCAGTTGTTTTTTGTTTTTTTTTTTTACACCAGGACAATCAAAACTCCAGGAAAGAATTCAGACACAGCCAGATATGAGCATAACCACTCTGAGAGTAGGCTGCTTGTGTGTCACATGCCCAAATGCCACTGTGTCACTTACGAAGAAATGTGGTCATGTCAGACATAGCCACCACCCTGGTATCTATCTGTCTGTCTGTCTGTCTATCTGTCTGTCTATCTATCTATCTATCTATCCATCCATCCATCCGTCTACTTTTGGTGCTGTTGGAGTTTGAACTCAGAGCCTTAAGCTTGTGAGGCAGGCAGTCTTGTCACTGAGCTAAGCGGCCAGCAAGCATTTCTTGTGTAGAAATGACGTTGCTTATCAGAATCCTCTCTGGAAATTTCACTCTAAATTCTCTTTAGAGATAAACACTACCTGGTAGTTTCTCCCCTTGTATGCTTTGGGTTTGTGTACACAAACATGCTGGAGGAAAGTCATGATTTTGGATCACAGATTCTAGGCTCATAGTTTTTGCCTTGATGCTTCCCTACCCATAGAACTTTGAGTAATGACTTAAATTTTTTTCCTTCATCTCAAAAATGACAAAAGTTATGGTGTCTTCTTAGAATTGTTATGAAAACAAATGTGTTAACACAGGTATGAGGCTTAGAAATAACTGAGTAAATATTAGCATCAATGAAAGAAAGAATAATCTTTGTTTAGGCTATTTGGTTTCCAAGAAGATGGGATCATGGACTCAGTAGTATTTTGGTCGGCGCTTTGGTTTTATAAACTTTCACATCAGCACATAACAAAAGCTACTTAATGATGCTTACCCAAATATCAGATGTTTCAAGTTAAGTTTTAGTGCTATGGGCTGTCCTGTGTAATTATTCATACATAAAGAAGTATTCTTGGCTGGGACTGTGGGCTAGTGGTAGAGTGCTTGTCTAGCATGCACAAAGCCCTGAATTTAATTCCTCAGTACCATATACACAGAAAAGACTGGAAGTGTCGCTGTGGCTCAAGTGGCAGATTGCTAGCCTTGAGCAAAATGTGTCCAAGGACAGTGCCCAAGCCCTGAGTTCAAGCCCCAGGACTGATAAAAACAAAAAAACAAAACCCCAGAAAACAGAAGTATTCTTGAACTCCAGTTCAATTTTATGTTGGTATATGTCTGAATCCTGGTCCATGGGTGCCTGATGTCTGAGGCATGCTAACTCCAGGACAAAAAGTTCTAGAAAGCAGCATTTCAGTAGGAGTTCCAATAAGATTCTATAATCCTAAAGGAAATGCTACTGTCAAAATATAATGAGCTATCTGACACAGTGAACAATTTGTAAGGAGGTATTTGTTAAGGCCTATGATTTCTTAGGACATGCATCAGTGCACAGAAACTGTTAAACTGTTGATTATCAAAGCAAATTGTCATAACCAAATGACAGGGGCCACGGTACAGAAGTGAAAAGCATCTTTGTTTATCATCTGGGAAACAAAACAAAAGGTGTCAGAAACAGCATCTCCTGAGTTTAGTCTAAAAAAATAAAGACAGAATTGTCTTGGGAAGAAAAAAAAGTCTTCCGTGTGGCTGCTGACATTTATTTCCTGTTTTTGTTTTTCACGCTTCCTCCCTTTTTCTTCTGGGTAAAGCACTGTTTCCCAAGAGCTAAGGGAGTAGGTGACAGGGCTGGGAAAGCTAAGCAGAGTGGGGGTGGGGGGCACTGTGTCAGTGTTTGTGGAAAGTCTCTCGAGAACTGGATGCAGGGGCCCAGGAGAAAGCCAATGAGATCAGTTCATACCAAGTACTAATTTGGAGTGGGTCATGTAAGCTCTCAGGCTCCACCACAAATGGGATGTGCCAGGTGGTGAAATGGCAGATGGGTGTACACTTTTAGGCTAGATCTCTTTCATCATTCAGCATTCATTCATTCATTCAGCAAGTATCTCCTGCTCCGTGTAAATTAAACAACAAAAAAATGACACAGTGCCTGCTTTTATGAAGCCTCCAGGCTAAGGGGACAAATGGAGGTTAACCAAATCACATTGCAGAGGGATGTCTTAGAACACGTCCTAGAGGAGGATGTTGAGAAACAAGCGTGGGAGCAGGCCAGCACTGACATCCGTGGGTGGGAGATGCATAGGACCTGGGCAAGGAATGGGAGATGGCCAGAGCTGGCTTGTATGCGTGTGACGGTGAGATTCTATGTCTGGCACCCACCTGCACACGCATGGCACCTAGGTTGTATGTGTTACCTATGTTGTGAGTGTGGTGTGTGTTGTGTCTGGCACATGGGTGGTATAACAGTGTGTATGCACGTTGTGAGTATGTGTGCAGCGTGTGTTGGAGAGGACACTCCGAAGAGGAGGCTACACCAGAAAATGTCTCCTCTGAGAACTTGCAGGGAACTTTACAGGCTGGAATCCAGAGGGAGTGTGAGTAAGAGTTGCAGGAGAGAGAAAGGGAAGGCAGAAAGTGGTGGGTACAAGTTGGATAGCAGAACTTTGAGAACCCCATGAAGGGGTATAAGCTAAAATTCCTAAGCAGGAGATTAACAAGATCAGATTTGTACAGATAGTATATTTAAATACTGCGTGATCAGATTTCATATTTCTAAGTATGTGAGAGGTTGTGTAGTTCGTAGACTACTTGACTAAAATAATGGAATTGTCGTGGAGTTGACGTTAGATTTGTACGATTTACCTCTGAAAAGAATCTGTACCCCAGGAATATTTAGATGAAGGACAACTGTTAGAATCAAGTAAGCACTTCAAGCTGAATTAAGTTTATTAAAATAAGCAACCATGAAAGATTCTAATAGAGAGTACCCGCACTGATCCTCAGCAGGACAAAGAAAGATGCTAAATAACTATAATATGCACTTGGCAGAACAACAGATAAGAGCTGTCACAATTACATGGCCATTAAATTACATGGCACATGAAGGGGGGAAAAAAACCTAAACCCCAAACCTCAGCTTTAGCTAACAAAAGACTCCAGAATCAAGTTAGTGTGCAGAAAGGAAATGCATAATAAGAAAATGAGATTTTTTTTAATTGCTTATTTTTAAATAAGTGATTATGAGAATCTTTTTCTGGTATGCTCTCAATTAGAAAAAGTCAATCAGAATACAAAAGCACCAGGAAAACAGACTAATCAGGAGCTTGTTAAAGAAATCCTTCCTTAACAACAGAAGCCTTTGCCCATAGTGATAGCCACCAGCCAACCATATCCAACTGCATCTCCAGATGGAAAGCAAGAGATGGGACTGGATCTATAATTTGGACAGCTAGGGGTCCCCCCACTCTTGATATTGTGCTCTTTGGCAATCATTTTAGTCATGTCTTTGTGTGGGCTGTGTCATCGGTCAGTGGTTTTGAAAAGATCCTTCCGGAGCAAAGGGTTCCAGTGAACACTGATGCAGATCTGGACACACGCTCCAGCTTTGTCCCTGCTACTTTCAGCAGGTCATGAGGTCATGAAGCTTTTAAGGAACAGGCCAAGCTGGGGAAGAGTGAGTGCTCATTATAACCAGTAAGGGCAGTTGAGAGTGACTCTAACGTGTCTACATATATGTCAGGGACACGTTGAGTCCTGGAGGCCTGCTCTGGACCACAAAGCTAGCCACAGAAGAACCACAGAAGAGCCACAGAAGAGACTCCGAGATTCCTCCCATTCCAGGGGCTCCATGACACTAGGCATTGTAGTTGGAAGCTTTTGGACCCAGATCACTGGGCCTCAAAACCAGTTCTGTTCTTGTTGCCATGAGATGTTATGTCTCCAATCGCCCCATCGGTAAAATGGAGATACCTGGTAGACTATGTATAGGGGCATGGAGGATATGGGGGTAGCAGAGACAGATGTGGAACTAAGGTTTTGAACTCAGGACCTGGTAGGCAGGTGCTTTATCATTCCAGTCATGTCCCCAGTCCTCTTTGCTTTTCTTTACTTTGAAATAGAGTTTCATTCTTTGCCTATGCTGTCCTGGACCAAGATTCACCTATTTCAATGCTTCCAGCTATATCTGAGGAGACAGGCACATATCACCACTTCATTTTTTTTTCTGTGCAGTTGGGGTCTTGTGAATTTTAAAATAGGTATTAAAAAAACAATCTTCCAACTTTAATTTCTCAATTGCTATTTTTCTGTCTGGCCCGTGTATACCAACTCTTCGTTACTCTTCTTCTCATGTCCAGTGCCAATTTTTGTAATTTATCTCTTCAAAGAGCCTCAGATCTGCTTCTCTTTGATATAACCACAGTAGGCTTGCCAGGACTGGCCTACACGGTATGGCTAGAGTTGAAAGTAGCTAGGTATTGCAGTTGGAAAGTCCCCTGGAACGCTGGCTGTGGCTCCATCTGCAAATAACTATGTAAACTTTTACGTGTAATTAATAATTTATAGTCTGTGACTCATTTTTTTTTCATCTGCAAGGTAGGAGTGATCTTACTCTCATCTCCTAACTCTTTCAAAAACACCTTAGAACCTGAGAGACAGGGGAAGTTACCCAGAAAGATAGAAATTGCCATGTATGGTTTGTCCAGATCTACATCCCCTTGAAAAATTCCTAATCTTGCACAAGGAGAAAGCCACATAAGTTTATGTGAGTAAAGAGTGTAAAGAGAGTAAAGAGGAGTTGGCTCTGGTGAGAGTTCACGCATGTTGTAAGAATTAGAGAAGCTAGTATTGCTGAGCCTGAGAAATGTCAGTCACAATGGTATCTTAGGTAACACTGATTAAGTCTAGAATTTATTAAGGACTGAAGCATTAGCAGCTCAGAGGCAGAAAATCTCTATCACAGAGGCCACCATCTTGAGCTGGGCACTGGTGGCTTACACATATAAATCCTAGCTACTCAGGAGGTTGAGGATCATGGTTCTAAGACAGCCTGGGCAGGAAAGTCGTGAGACTCTTGTCTCCAATTCACTAGCAAAAAGTTACTTCAAGTGTAGTTGTGGTTCCCGTGGTAGAGTACTAGTCTTGAGCAATAAAGGTAAGGGAGAGCAACCAGGCCTGGAGTTCAAGCCCCTGTAGTGGCATGCTCTCTGCCCCTGCCTCTGTCTCTGTCCATCTCTGTCTCTGTCTCTGTCTCTTTCACACACACACACACACACACACACACACACACACACACACACACACAAGGGAGAGCAACCAGGCCCGGAGTTCAAGCCCAAGCATGCAGTGGTATGCTCTCTGCCCCTGACCCTGTCTCTGTTTCTGTCCATCTCTGTCTCTGTCTCTTTCATATACATACACACACACACACATACACAAAATAGACAAAACTGGTATGCAGGGCACCATGTTGGTTCTTTTGCTGGGGACACAGCTGGGCAGATACTTTCTAGTGACTTAACTGTCTATGTGCACCATATTCCTCACTGCCTCAGTTTCTCTAGAGTTTCAAAACTCTTCAAAGCGTTTGAAGGGTGTGGTTAAAAAAAAAACCCAACAAACAAAGGCCGTGGCTTTGAACAGGGGAGCTCGTTATTACTGACTCACGAGTTTTATGGGTCTGAGTCAGGTTGTTCGTGGATGAATTTAACATTTGGCTCGAACCTCCTCTTCCTTCAGTATATTTCCGGAAGAATACAACCAAGTTAAAGTGTCAGGGGAATGAAATGGTTATTTACATCAAAGCTTAATGTATGGCATTAACTATGGGACTGAAATAGCTCTACTCCAGGCAAGTGACAGATTAGGCTTTTAGGCTTCTTTTGAATTCCAATAAACTAATTGAGCCACATGAGTTCCTGGTGTTATTAACTCCAACTCCATAGCATTGCAGATGAAATCCAGCCACATTAGAGCACTGAGATCAGAAGGAAAGTGTAGCTTTGAGGAATTGTGCTATGTAAATGATAACCAGAACTCTCATCAAAACACACAACGTTCTGCATCACGGACATTATGCATGAATCTAAAATAGGTCATTTTTGATTGTTGTTGATTATGTGGTTCAATTTCTATGATCATTCATCTTTGACAGACAATATCTGCAACCATTTTTTGCTAAATGGATACAATATTGTACTTATTCAAGAGAGATGGATTGTTTCCAATCTTCTCTCATCTGGGAGGTGTTCCTTTTTCTCTGTGGCTTCCGTTGTGTGGAGGAAAACAGAAGGAAGAGTTGATAATGGAGTGTGCAGAGTAAAGAAAGAAATCACCCATGGCAGCAGGTGCTTGTCTGTCACCATCTTTACCAACTCCACTACCATCACCCACTACATGGCTTGACTGAAGTGGAGAATTCCAGGACACAGGTGGGGACTCAGTAAGTTGCTTTTCCGCCCTACTTTCCCCCAGGGAAAACCTGATTAGACCCAACTGATCATTCTACTGCTGGTCTTGATTGTGGAGATGACTCTCAAATGTTCTCTGCCCTAAGGCTAGTGCTTTAAGCTCTCTGGAAGGGAATTCCAAAGAAATGCTTCCTCTTCTCCTCTCTACATTTGTATTTAGGGAAGCTGCTATCAGCAAAAGACTGGAAAAACCTTGGAGTACACCACAAGGAGATCTGAGACCCCTTCCTCATCTGCCCACACAGCTACCCTGTTCCTTCAGCAACGGCTGGCCTTGGCACATGCCATTTATTCAGTGACCATAGGAAACATCTAAAAGGTTAAACAAAATGAGGCCTGAGGAGGTGGCTTAGCCTTAAAATTTCAGCCATTAGGGGGTGGGAAAAATCAGGGTTCGAAGCTAGCCCAGGCAAAAAAAAAAGTTAGCATAAACTTCTCTTGACCAATAAGCTGGGTATATGATACTTCCTATGGTCCCAGCTATGTGAGAAGCTCTATGGAAGCCAAATATAAACATTTATGTATGTGTGGGAGGGAAGGGGGAGGATCTCAGTACAGGATAGCCTGGTGGTGCAGGGAGTGGGTGGAGTGGAATACAAGGCCCTATTTGAATAAAAATGAAAGCAAAATGGATGCAGAGTGGAATGGAAACCCCTTTGTACAACTACTTAAAGTTTTTTTTTTTTTTAAAGAGGATTTGGAGCATGGCTGAAGAGGCAGTGGGCCCCATTAGCCGACATGAGGCTGAGTTCGAACCTCCTACTATCCCAGTATCCTTACCAAACCTACACACAAAAAAAAACCCATAAATATGCATCTGTGGTAAGGAGAGTCAAAGATGGCCAGTTTACCTATGGTGTACCACTTCAAGAAGTGCATGAGCCTGTTTAAAAAAGCAGAGTGTGGCTGCCTGGGTAGTGTCAGTTTCTCAGAGCTCTGTGCTTTGTGCCTAGGAAGGTTCAGCTATGGGCCATGTCCCCTGTACCGGTAAAACTGCTCATGTTCCCATGTTGATACATACTGAAAATGTGCCTGAAGTTGGCAAAATAGACCCTCCATTTTCAAGAGATTCCAGGAAACATACCAACTTTTGGGCACCAGATGCTTCATTTGAAAATGATTTTTCTCGTTCTCAAGTATAAGTGGACTGTGAGATACCGCGTGTGGATGGTGGGCAGTGGACATACAGAACATGACCAGTGCCTAGCTTCCGAGTATCTGGGTTTTCTGATGCCATGTGCATAAATGTAGGCAGTAGCCTGAGTGAGCTAGAAGCTCTATGAAACACTCACACAGGGGCCTAGATTCCCCTGTGGGGAGAGGCTCTTTTGTCTATGGCTGTAGCTCTGCCGACCACCCACAGCACCAGGACTCTTGCATGGCACTTGGTGTAGATTATCCAGTCCTTTTACCAGTAGGTGCATGCACAGTTAGGAGACAGCCTGACCAGGGGGGCAGAAGGAGAGCTCCGTCCTGCAGGAAGCACTTCAAGAATCTCTGCAAAGGGATCTGAGCTAAGATCTTCACCACATTATCTAGTTGAGGAAGAGGATGGGGAGGCAGAGTAAGAGGTGGCAATCTTGTGAGTCAAAACAAGCCTGGCTGGAGTCCAGTGGGTGGGCAACACCCATAATCCTAACTACTCAGGAAGCTGAGATAGGAGGATCACAGTTCAAAGCCAGTCCAGGGCAGGAAAGTTTGTGAAACTCTCATCTCCAATTAATCAGCAAAAAGACAGAAGTATTGGTATGGTTCAAGTGATAGAGGGCCAGCCTTGAGTGAAAAAGCTAAGGGACAACACACACACACACACACACACACACACACACACACACACACACGCACACACACTGCTCCCCTACAAGCCAAAGTCATTCCTGGGGTGGAGTGAGAGTTATTTAATTTCATTCTTCTTGAAAAGACCGTCATATAACATCTGGAGTAGGACAAGGCTTAGTAAGTGTTGACTGCCACTCTTACTGTCATGAGTGACGATCCGTTCCAGAGGCTGGTCAGTAATTTCAGTACAGAAGCACACATCTCCTTACTCACAGTGTCTTACTGCCTGGTCTTTTTTGGCAGTCTGGTGAATCACCTATCCCCAAGAGGGCTTCCGGGAATTCAAACAGACAGCCAGCCCTTCAAGGCTGACATTTTAGTGGCTGTGCACCTGTGCCCTTTACTGAAATCCTGAAAATAGTTCTATTCAGGTAGAAAACAGCTGTTTCCCAAGCCTGAGTGATATCAAGTGTTTTCCCTCACTCATCTGACCACTCTTAAATCACTCCTTCCCTCCAACACTCCTCTCTCTTGATTTTGGTAAAGAATCAGCTCAGCCCAGCAGGGAGGTATTTAGGACAAACTATTGTGAAAGCCACATTTAATGACAAATCTTGTGATGAAGCCAGAGTCCCCTGGGGTCACTTTCTAGAAGAAGTGGGAGACAATGACATGGAACAAGGAACAGAAGGGATGACTGGGAAAGCTGGAAAAACAAAATAAAAGACAGAGTAAGAAGTATTGGGAGACGATGACACACTAGAAAATCTTCTTTAAACCAGGCATTGGCATTAAGTCACAGAAGAAAAAGAACAATTCCTCTTAGGCTGGTCTGAATTACTTGGTAGCTTGAGAAATGACCTAGGAACTCAATTACCACAGCATATTTTGTCTGGAAAAACCAGCCTGTGAAGGTGGAGGTCAGAAGGCCCTCTACTGCAGCACAGTGCGGGGTGGCGGGGATGGTGGGGAGGGAAAGTCAGCTGAGTTATGCAGAGACATGAAGAGCTTGCTACGGGCCTCTCTCCCTTTACTCATCGGGCAGACAGTTTTGGAGCACCTGTTATGTGCCAGATGAAATTGCATACAGGACATGGAGCTGTGGCCTTAGCCTCGATAAAAATAGCAAAGACTTATATAATACTGTACGCATCCCGGAGCAGGCAGCCCGAGTGCCTGCAGAACACATTCATCTCATCTTCACACAAGCTCTTAAAAGAGGTACTGCTAACAGTTCCCATTTTATGGGATGAAATGGAGGCCTAGAAAGGGGAAAGAACTTCTCAAGGTCATTCAGCTTGGAAGAAGCAGAGCTGGGCTTCCATCCAGGCCTTCTATCCACTGGCCTTGGGCTTGGGGCCCTCACCTCTATGCAGAACTGTTTATAAAGGAACTCACAGAAGACCATTCACCTCACACCTCACAAAGCAGTCTTCACACACGGGATCCTGTTACAGCTTCACAGAATTCTTGTAATATGTTGCCCCAATCTGAAGATAAGGAGGAGGAAGGGATATCAAGATTCTTTCCAAGGTCATGTTCAAGTCAAGGAGGGCTGCATTCCAGTCCCCTGTGACTGCAGCATGCACCTTCTCTACCACTCCGTTGAAGAGTTACGGAGTAAAAAATGAGGTTTGGCTCAACCTAGGAAAGATCTGTTTAAAACAGAAGAGGTGACCTTGTGAGATAATGAACTTGAGGAGAGGTGACCTTGTGAGGTAATGAATTTGAGGAGATGCTATCACATGGTCACTGTGTGGGCTGACTTGTGTCTCCCTGAAAAGATGTGGCAACATCCTAACCCCGAGTGCCCCCTAGAAGTGACTTTATTTGGAAAATAGGGTCTTCCTGACATGATGGAGTGAAGATGATCTTATCTCCAGGGGCCACATCCAGTAAGACATGTATTCTCAGCAAAAGGGGGAACGTGGAAACACAGAGATCCAGGCAGACAGACAGACACATACATGGAAGATAAGAGGAAGAGACACAGGAAGAAGGTGGCTGTCTAGAAGCCAAGGGCTTCAGAGAAAGAAAGGAGGCCTGAAAATGACCTGGCACCTTCAGAGGAACATGGCTTTGCTGATGTCCTGAGCTTGCGACAGCATACCTTTCCATTTTTCTAAGCCATTCAGTTAGTGTTCCTCATGGTAGTAATCCTCCAGGAATTGTTAGCTATGTATATTTTCATAAGATCCAGAGGCTATGCTAGAGAATCACTGTCCTACGTTTGGCTGCTAACATTCAGTTCTGACAATGTATTTTTCCCCCCAAAGGGTAAGAAGATTCCTTTGTTTATTCAGAAATAAGCTGTCACAGTTTTGGAAACCTTAACAATTACAATGATTTTCTTTTCTACCAATGAAACTCGTCAGCTTCAATGCTATCAGGGTTTTTTTTTTTTCATATGGAAGATTTAATAAGAGAGATTTAGTAAAAGACAAAATGTTTTACTGAGGAACTCATTAGTAATGCATAAAGGCCTACTGAGTCTCCAAAGATCCATTCTCAAAGAGAAATGCTGGGATAATTTTTATATTCTGATTACAGCGAATGACTTGATAAAAGTTGTCCTTGATATTGAAATTGCTGGGTGGGGGGAAAGGAATGACTCAGTTATCTAGAAAATAAGTCAAAGAAAATGGGAATGAATCTGGCCACCCTTTTAAAGTTGTTCTCACAAAGCTAGACATAGCATTTCTATGGTTCTTCTTTTTTTCATAAAGGGAGGTCATCTTTATAGACACTTAGACTTACAGAACAACGATGGTAAAGAGTGAATAGGCCTGCTCTGTCCATTGACCCGGTATCTCGTTCATTCATTCTTTCTCTTACAAGTGAAGTACCTTTGCCTCTGTGTACCAGATCCAGGAATTTGTACTCACTAGACTCCTCTGGAAGTCCTGCCCACACACAGGAAGGGTCACGTGATCAGTCAGGCACCCTGGTATCAGTACCCTGGACTGCCCTTGGTCTGGACCTGATACGGTTTCTCAGACCTTCCACACCTCCAGGTTCCCTTAAGATGAATGGAGAAAGCAAGACAGAGGACAGAGACCTCATGGAAACCCACCTGTGCTCACCTGGCATCTGAAGTACACCCCTGTGGTCATGGGTACAGATGGGAATGACCAATTTGTGTTCAAATCTAGCTATACAGGGATGCATGTGTCACTTCCTCTCCTTCTTTGTACCTTCCAGAAGACTTTGTGGAGGAAATATTTTCCCTTACAATGTCTACGTGTTCCCTATCCATTGGTGCTGGTGAGATATTTGAGCTCAGAATAGTCCAGAAACTGCTGGTCAAGTTGATCCACTATTACAGAGCCAAATGTCTTTTTTTCCAGGTATCTATCTATCTATGCATATATAAACATGCCAGTTAGATGTCGATATATATCTCTATATATTCCATGGTATCATTTGTCGAGTGTGAATATACATCACTATAGGTATTGCTGCTGAGTGTAATAATTAGAAGCATACTTGGCACTGTGTTAAGTATTTCACATACATAATCACAAGCAACCTGGTAAGAGAGGGAGGTAGCACTAACATCTCCAGAGTGCACACGTGGGAATGAAGACCTGGGCAGACAGAGGACCTTATCTCACAGCATGCAGCTAGCAAGATCTGAACTTAGACCCCTGCGCCGCTGCTGTTAGTCATTGTGCTCCAGTCCTATAGTCACATAATGATTATTTTTTCATTGCATTTACTGAGTTCTCACAGAGTGCCAAGAACAGTGTTAAAGGATTCCCAGAACTGATCTCATTACTGACCACAATTAGCCTGTGAGGTGGGTGCTATTTTTTAATCTCTATTTTCTAATGTGGAAAGCAAGGCACAGAGAAGTAAAACAACTTGCCCAAGGTCACACAGCTAATAAATGGATGATCTCAAGCCATTCGGCTGACTCCCAGAGCCATCATCTGCTCTGAATACACGTCACTGGCTTCTACCACAGGTCTGGAATTGTTCCAGGACTGAGTAGATGCAGAGACGCCATGATAATTGTTCCTACCTTTGAGAAACTCCAGATACATAGATTTGTAATCCATAGACACAGGAAAAGAAAACATTGTAAAATGAGTAATATTTAAGTATAATATTTACCAGAAGCATCTCATGTATTATTTTATAAATCATACATCTTTACAAATCCAGTTACAGCAAACAAGTACATTATATAAATATGGTTATATTTTAAGACATCAAACTAATCAATGAAGGGGATAATTGCTTGGGACAGGTCTCCTCACTCTGCAGAACGAATGTAAGCTGATAAAGAAAGGATGAGAAAAGAAAAAAAAAAAGGAAAGAAGAAAAAAGAAACAGACCCCTCTCAGCCTTTTGTCAGTAATGGCAGGAGGAAGTACCAGTAAGAGCCTCAAGGCTTGTAACATAGACCCCTAAATTTGCAAAGATGAGGCTCTTGAATATCACACAGGTAAACAGATTATTTGGATTTAAAAATCTAGCTTGTGACTTAAGCAAGGACCATTGTTTTGCATGAAAAGGTGTAAGGGATGGAGAAGTGAAGAGTGTGAAGCCGTTTCTTGCTACTATTATTTTCCCCAGTTTGAATCATCCACTCCTCTTACAAGGCCTCGCATGGCTGATCTTCCTCCTGGATGGCTTATAGACTTTTCCCTAGCTGTCCTGAGAAAGCAGGGCTACCTTCTCTGTACTGTTTAGCATCCTGTACCTCTGATGTCTGCCTTTGCCACAAGCAGTGCTGGTCACAGTATGGTTGCAGTGTTGGATTTCATCTGGGGCCCAAGTCTGTACGCTATTCGCAAGTAGAAGCTCACACCTGCTGTGCTGTACAACCAACACCATTGGTTGTACAGGGTTCAGGGCCTGGCTCCATTTTTGTTTCACAGATGGAGTTTTGGGAGGCCGATTTCCCAAGATAAGACACCTGTCACCCTAGGGGCATGAAGCCTAGACAAATAGGCTTTCTGTCTGTATTGTCCCCCAAATATCTTGGACAGACAAATATACCTGGAAGACATTTTTAACGGTTGTACATCCTGCTATGTATGTCATTTGAGGGGAGGGAGTCCTTTTGTCATATACACACATACCGGACTCTGCTAATGTAGGTCAGAGGGTCTTCCCTCTACAAATCAGATGTATTACTGCCAAGAGTTTTAAAATAATCTCATGTGTTCCTTCAAATGAAAACTCCAACAAGGATATGAACTTCTACTTTTCCAACAACATGAACTTCCACAGGTTCACACAGATGATTTATGCAAATGATAATAGGTTTCATTTGAATAACATGTTTCATGCACTTTACTCATGGTTCTTTATCATTGTCACTGTCTTTATTTTACATAGCAAGTGTATAGCTTACCAATTGTCACCTAGCTGGTAACTGGTCAAATTAGGGCTCTAACTTTTGTTTTCTCAGAAGCCAAAGGCAAACTTCTTCCCAGCCTGACATCTATCCTCCTCCTTCTAGTCTGAGAGCTGCCAACAAGGGGGGTTTTGAACTCTGTGCGCTGGGGATTTCAAGTAGAAGGAAGTACCATGAAAAGGCATGCTCAGGAATCCTGTCCTTGGACAAAATTCCCTACCATGTCCAACTATCCATTCATTCCAAATGGATTTCTTTCTTGTTTATGGCAATGAATGAAACAAGTCCAACTCTCTTATCTTCGTGGAGCTTGAACATCTTAATTGGGGAAGACAGAGAGCGAACAAGCTCAGTCAATCCAATCTCCGTTTGTGCACAGCGGTGATAATGGTAGAGAATAAGATCATCTGGGATGGAGAAGGACTTGTGAGGGAAGAACTTGTCTTCTGCCAAAGAAGGTCTCACAAGAAGATGCTGAGACGCAAAAGGCAGAGGGCCCAAACTTGGAAGGTTCTGGGATGAGGAGATGGTAAGTACAGTGGTATGTGGAACCATGCTAGCACGTTGCCATGTTGCGGGAATGACCACCAGGACCACATGGCTGCAGCAGAGGGGCCAGACAAGTGTAGTGACTACTCCAAGACAGGTGAGGACAGTGACGCTTACCAGTCATCACGAAGACTGTGGCTTTTACTCTGACTGAGATGCAAAATCAATGCAGGGTTAATGCACTGCACTGTAGTACTGAGAGGCTTCTATGTTCTTCACGTAATTTTTTAAAATGTATTAGCAACTTTAATAAATTATGAGGAAGTGCATTATGTCAAACTTCCAATCAGTAAATATTGCTGATCTCATACAGGACTCCATTTAGCACTGCCCTTGTGATCTAAGAGTGGGTCAGAGCCTAGCAGAACATGGAGGCCTTGAATACAAGAAGCTGGAAAACAGTGGGTCCCCTGTTTCCAGGATGATGATCCATAGACCGCGCTGGGTCTCCTCCTGCAGAGGAGAGGGCTGGCTTTCCAAGCAGCCTCATTTCAGCATTAAAATCGAAACACCTGGGAAGGGATCACACCGTCTCTGCAGTCTGGGATGTGCTATGAGGACAGAGCTGTGTCTCCGGGATGGCTGTCTCAAATGCACATGCTCAGCTTTCAGAACAGCAAGAATGGAAGAGGGCTCGTTGACAGAGCAAAAAAGCATGCTGTGCTGGGCACACTACTGCTAGCCCAATTTATAGCTCAGCAGAGTGGTCCTTAGAATCCCAGCCACCTAGCTTCCCTCTCTTGCTCGTGACCTCTCTCCTTTGTAGTTTTGATGCAGGTTTCCACAAAGAGAACACTGGCTGGTTAGGCTCTGCTAGCCTCCTGCTCTGAGCCCTGGGCAGAAGCAGGGCTCAGGAGCCATGAGAGGGCAGGAACAGAGCAAGATGTACAAAAAAACAAGAAGAAAAAGCAGGGGCAAACTATTGAACACTGGCCTCAAATAATCAGACTGATAACTTTGTTTCTATTTTCAGGATTTCAGCTTTTAGTCTGGCAAATACTACACTATAAAGTGCCACTGGACCCTAGAAATTAGGGCACAGGACTGGGAGCTTTCACGTCCGAATTCATGGGACTCAGATTTGTGGGCATTTGCTTCTTTGCTTCTTTTTGGGGGGCATATGCACATGTAATTTTTCCTAAGAATTTTTTTTTAAAGAAACACAACTGACAGTATTGATTGCCAAAGATAAAAGTTTGAGCTTTTTAATTGAAAGGACCTCCAGGATATTGACACGAAAGCCATATAACGAATGATTGTTGTCCTTAATGTACTATGTTGTCTCTCATCTCCTTTGCTGTCCTTTGGTTATCTCATATTGTTATAGTATCTTACTTTGTTATCTGATATATTGAATTTATTTGTATTTGGTTATTTGAAATTTGATAGGGAAGGGTGGAAAACCAAGAACGGGTGGGGGGAGTGGGGGGGAGGGTTATGGGTACCAAGACATGTGAAAGGGTATCAATGTATGTGAATTAATGCACCTTCTATCTGGCAAATATCATGTAACCCTTTTACTAATTACAATAAAAAAATTCTCAAGAAAAAAAAAGTTTGAGCTTTTAAGCAAAAATTGGAATTTGGGCAAACTTACATCTGTAACTGTGTTTTTGACAGCTTCCCAATTCTCTTTTCTTTTCTTATTTTTACTTTTTTATTGTAATTAATAGAAGGGTTACAGTTATATTCACCAGATAGAAGGCGTATTATTTCACAAACATTGATACCCCTTCTCATGTTTTTTGTCCCCATTTTTCTCCCCCCACCCCCTCCCCTCATCTTGTTTTCTCCCCTTCCCTATCCTATTTCAAATAAACAAATTATATATATATATATATATACAATATACCAGATAACTAGGTAAGATACTGTAACAATATGAGAATAACCAAGGGATAACAAAAGAGATAAGAAATAACATAGTACATTAAGAACAACATTCACACATTATATGGCTCTTGTTTCCATATCCTGGAGGTCCTTTCATTTAGCGTCATCCTATACAGCTTTATGTCTCTAGCTTTTGCCCTATTGTAAACCTCTGCCAGGAGAGTCCAAGGTTTATACTAATTATGACAAATGAGGGAAACCATTGAGCTTATATTCCTTTGAGTCTGGCTTACTTCACTTAATATGATTTTTTCCCCAAGTCTTTCCGTTCCCTTACAAATGGGGCAATGTTGTTCTTTCTGATGGCAGCGTAGAATTCCATTGTGTATAAATACCACATCTTGTTGATTCAATCATCTACTCAGGGGCATCTGGGTAGGTTCAATATCTTGGCTACGGTAAATAGTGCTGCAATGAACATCGCTGTGCTAGTGGCATTAGTATGTCTTAAGAATATTTGTGGAATTAGTTTTCCCCTGAGCTTATCTATGTGTTTATATATTTGCTAACCCAATACTTGGGGGGGGGCTTTTTGCTAGGAGAGCAGGGTTGTATGAGCTACTAAACACTGATTATAGGATGAATAAATTGTGGCATATAATTATACAAAAAACGGTTCCCAAAGTTATAAATTTGTCTATCAGGGATAAAATTCAGATTCAAACACACATTCATTACTTGAACTTACAGTAACTGCTCTAAAGTTTGTTCCTGATCAATACATATTGAGAACATCGTTTAGTAGAATGGGGGCTCAGGGAAATCTTCTCATTATTGTCACAGAAATCTTAAAATTTTCAGAAAACACCGAAGTAGTAAGTAATGTCATAAACATTGAACACAAGTTGTGAATTACTGATGTCTGATTAGAGTAAATGACAGATTATTGAGAGATCAAAAGAAAAAAAGAGAGCCTCCTAATATTTGGCAAAGCCCCATCACGTTGCATTCATTTCTTCAAGATCTTTCCTGGTTTTTCTGGGCCTGGGCTTTTGCAATGGAAAGAATCCAGGGCTCACAAAAACATCCATGCAATGCAAGCTGCTAATCACTTGCTTCAAGCAAAAGAAGACAGAATAGAAAAAGGAAATAAAAATTATTTTTTTAAACAAATGTGTATATTGCAATTAGGAAAAGAGCTTAGGAAAGCAAAGTATAGTCAGAAATGCTTTAAGGAGATGCACATACTTCTTTGTTTGGATCAGAAGTGGCACTGGATTCTTTTAAAACATATTTTTATGATCTTTAAGTGGTTCTACAAAGGATCTGCCATTTTACAAAGCAGTGCACAAATGTAACACCTCTTGGTCAGTGGCACCCCTTTTAACGTTCTCACCCACCCCCACTCGCCCCTTCCGTCACTCTTCTTAATTTTGGAGGATAGTCATTGGATTCTTTTTTTTTTTTTAAATTTGTTGTGGGGATAATGTACAGAGGGGTTACAGTTATATTACTTCTCACACATTGATACCCTTTCTCTTTACTGGCTTCTTGACTGCATTCTCTTCCCCTTTTCCTCTCCCCATGGCCTACTCCTCTTCCAAGTACCATTTGCTGGTGTTCATTTTGTTCAACTTTTGACTTTGCCTTTCTAAGGAATTTAGAAATTGGGTTTTTATACACCCATTGCAGCGATGGCAATCCCCAGCCAGACTGCATCAGTGTAGTCCTGGATAACTCCCGTGAGCTTGGAAGCACTTGGGTCAAGGTTGACGTGTATGTCAACACTTCTTTTTCAGCTGTTGCCTTAGCCAAATCATTTCTAGCATGTGCTTACACGCCATGAGGATTTGAAAATGTGAAAGTTTCCAATGGGTCGAGTTATTACTGAGAGCCAGCTCTTGGCCACAATTCATTCACATTAATACGAGGAAGGGAAAGAAGCTGAAAGAGCTTCTTAGTTCAAAGACATAAAGAAGATGGAGAATGAGGAGGAGCATTGCCTGACAAGAGAATGGGAAGGTTATGGCAAATGGAGGAGCCACCCAAGGCTCCTGCCTCCTCTCCTTCACCAGCCCATGCCAACATTCCAACACATGCTTCCTACAGGAGCTTCAGCATCCTTAAAGCAAAGTGTCCCCAGCATGATCACCACACATCCACAGTGCTTTCCAAAAGACATTCACTTCTAAAAACCACGCCATTTCAAGAAACTGGCTACCAGCTCTTTCCACGTAACATGATTTCTGAATCTTTCCTTTGGCTGGCAATTTAAAAAAAAAAAGAAGCAATCCCATAAAACATAGCTCGAATATAAAGCATAAGTGTGTGGGCTGGCTCGTTCCCTGAAATTTTAATTGTAAACATTATTAAAACTTGAAAAACAGGGTGTACCACCCTACCATAATTACCACTGTGTTGGAGCACTGTCTGTATTTTGTATTTTTATATAGCTACAATTTGGAGGAACAGATAGTTTTGTCTGCCGGATGTTCTTACATAAAACTTGGTCTCTCTGTATTGCCTTCAGTCTTTTTTGTCTACAGTGACTGCATTATTCACACCTGAATGAATGCACCAGTTAACCGTTTCCCCTATTTTATCTCTTTCCGGTTAGGCACGTTCATAAATGATTTTGAGACAAGTACTTTTACACACATCATCCTTCCTACCTCCCTTCTTTTTTTTCCTCAGGGTAAGTGGAATTATTGGATTAAAGAGTATGGATTTTTGCATGGCAGTTAATGTAGCTTGAATTGGCATATTCTTCAATGTAATCTTATCTGAGCACTCTGCCTATCTACGTGTTTTTTCTCAAGAACTAATCATATTACACTGATTTTTATCGGACAGTAAGCATGTGTTTTCCCTTTTGCCTTAACTGACCAGGAAACTCAGAGCTAAGGTTCAAATCCAATAATGAGTTCATCTCAGGTAACCTGTAATATGTTTCTCTTTTCCCTTGGGTCAATTCTGTACATTGCTTTGTACATTGTCCTAAAAAGAAAAAAATCTCTCTCTTATATATACATATATGTATATATGTATATATATGTACATATATATACACACACATATCTATCTATCTATCTATCTATCTATCTATCTATCTATCTATCTATCTATCTATCTATCTAAGTTGAATTTGAAAAGTTCCCTCAGATCCTGTTCTAGACCAGGTGGGTTATAAACTCTTACTCAAATATACAAGAAGTGTGCATACCTATAGGTATTTATGGGTATAAAACGTCATGTCAGTAGCATTATCAAAGCAAAATGATCGTGGATCTGGAATTCAAGACAGTTCATGATTGCAAAGGTGATCTAAGTAAGCAATTCTGTCCTTTTTCTGTCGGGACAGTGGGGTAAGAGAGAGAATGTAAGTTGTTGGGGATCATAGGAGCCATTTGGAAAGCTAAAATTAACTAGAGCTCAACCCTTCCCATACCTAAGTCCAGCCCTGAATGAAGCCTAGGGACCCCCTGATCGGTTGTCCCTTTGACCTTGACGTTTCTGTCAAGGGCTCAGCCTGAAGTGCTGCTCTATGTTCCATATCTTCCTTTGCTTTCCCATGGCTACCTTCCCAGACAAAGCCACATTTATTCCACTCCTGCCTAACCCAGATCTCTTCACATGCTATCCCTGGATTAGTTCCTGAACGGCCACAATAAAGGTGACTTAACAGCAACAGGGCTTCACAGCTCTAGATACAGCGAGTTTGTGATCCAAGTGTTAACATGATTGGCTCTTTAGAAGGCTTTGAGAAAGGATCTGTTCCAGGCCTCTTCTTGGTTTGTTGATGGTTGATTTCTTCCACAAGTCATACCAAATCAAGGACCAATCTTTAATCTGCATACCTCTGGGAAGCCCCTATCTCCCAATAAGCAAATTCTAAGGTGGAGAGGTTTGCAATTCAACTTCAGATGTTTTGTTTTTGTTGCTGGTACTGGGGCTTGAACTCAGGGCCTGGGCACTGACCTACAGCAGTTTTTTTTTTTTTTTTTTTTTTTTTTGCTCAAGATTGGCTCTCTATACTTGAACTACAGCTGTATTTCTGGCTTTCTGTAGGTTAGTTGATCATAGCTGGAGATAAGTCTCCTAGACTTTCCTGGTTGGGCTGCTATTGTCATGATCCTCCGATCTGAGTCTCCTGAGTTGTGAGGATTATAGTCGTAGGCTACCAACATCCAGACTCAACTTAAGATTTTGAAGGAAAAGCCATTTCCAAGAGCATTTTTCTAAGGTTTTCATTTCCTTGCTGAAAATCTTCCCTGGTCTCAACAAAATAAGGCCCAAACCTCAGCTCTCATCCTCCCGAGTAGCTATGATTATAGGCACGAGCCACTGGTGTTTGGCTAATCACTTATCACTGTATTAGGATTTTTATCTCCCTATATGCTCCTTGGTTGTTTTTTTCCTCGTTGCTGTTGTTGTACCATGCAGTTCACCTGTGTTATTCTTAGATTCCAAACTTACTCCCCATGTGCTTTCCTGCCTTCACACCTATGCTCATGTGGCTTTTTGCTTGGGTGTCCTCTTTCTCTGCCTTCCTGAGCCCATTTCTCATGTTCCTTGCTCCATGGGATTTGTTCTTCTTGTCTTGATGCCAGTTGAGTTGAAGATGATAACTCCTGTCTTGTAGTTACTGCTGCATTTCTTCTAGTTGGTCTGGAGCGACCCAGCTTTCCCTCCCTCCCTCCTTCTTTGTGCCTCTTCTTTAACAACTTCTTTATCACCCCCATGGCGACTACTTAGACTCTTCATGAACATGCAGGAGGGTAATGGAGATTCTGCTGCAGAGATCAATAATCACATAGTTCAAGGACCCCTGGAAGGACCCGTGTTACAACAGCCGCACAGACTGTTTCACGTTACACATTGTGGCTTAAATACAATAAAGGCAGATGTAGGATTTGCCATTGAGCTGTGTGGGACAGGTAATGTAGAATGCAGGACGACATCATCCCTTTTGCTAGGAAATTCCCTTCATCCTCACCATTTCCTCCTGCCACCCAAGAGAAAATTCCATGAAGTTCATTTCTAAGGAAAAGTAAATATCCAGATGGCCAGAGGGATGACCTTTCTTTAACAGAGGGGATGGGTTTGTTATCCAGCCAAATGTTTGAAATTCTTCCACCAGCATGCATAATTGAGAAAGATGTGTTAATTACCCTTGCATGACAGCTGGTAGGACTTCCTGGAGGAACTTGGAGAGCAGGATTGATCTTGCATCCTTAGAAGTCACCAGACTATGTGAGAGCAAGGGAAGGCTTACACTACACATGGCCAGATCAGTGTGCAGGGTCTTTGTGTACCGGGCCTTGTGGGCATCACAGCAACTGGTCAGTGATCTCAAGCAACAAAAAGCATCCTGGCAGGCCTTTGCATGATCCTCGAATGAGTGCTACCAGGGAAATCACAGGCTGTATATTTCTGTTCTTCTAATGGTGCGATGACCAAGAGGGGACCAGCCTCACGCAGAAATCCAATTCCAGAAGGTGGTGATGAGATTATTTTCTACCCTCTGTAGCTGTGAACCCTTGGCACCCACACAATTGGTGGCTATTTAGGGGAAGTGAGGACACGGTATTGACTCAGCATCGTGGACATTTTGAAATGCAAGCAGAAAATATGATCCTTGCCCTAGAGGAGTCACTGTCTTGGCACTGCGTGGAAAATAATTTAATTCTCTCCAAGTCTTTCTCGGATCCAAGATTTTATGATTCTATGATCAAGAGAACTATTTTATTTTTAAGCAGGAAAAAATGTCGTGAATACTCTTTTGTCTAAGATGCAATTCATATTCACTGACTAATATAATTTGCCATATTGCTTTTTCCACTAAATGGTTCAGTTTTTATAAGGCAAATCTGCACAAAAGAGCCTTTCAATGTATTTTTTCCTTTTCCTGTTGCTGACTAAATATTTTTTCTTTCACCTGGAGTCACATGAAGTACAGGATTACAAGATTTTTCTGAAATCGAATATGATGACATTTCAGCTTCCAAAGTAACCACTTTGGTGTTTGTTCTTACATTTCTAGAAAAGCTATCTGGTTTGGGTTTAGTCTAGGGAAAATACATTAAAATGTGTAGGAAAATATACATTTCCTTTAAGCAACTGGAATCAATTTAAAGCATTGGCAGAAACAATGGAAAAATCAATGGAAGTTAAAGTTGAGAAGCAAAGTTTGTCTCTGCAAGTGTCACAAAACTTATGTGCAGTAAGACAAAAAAGAAGGATCTATGAAAAGATGGAAAGTCAAATAATCAATCAACCAGTACAGCTACATTGAAGACATGTTATGAATGGGATGCAGAGAGATGGGACCCATAAGATTCACAGTTCCAAGCCAGGCACTGTGACTCATACCTGTAATCCTAGCTACTCAGGAGGCTGAGATCTGAGAATTGCAATTCATAGCCAGCCTGGGAACTAAAAACCATGAGACTCAGTTTCAATTAATCACTAGAAAACTGGAAGGGGACTGTGGCTCAAGGGGTAAGGTGGTGGCCTTGAGCTGAAGAGCTCAGGGACAGTGCCCAGGCCCAGAGTTCAAGCCCCATCATGACAAAAAAAAAAGATTTACAGTTCCTTTCTATGCTTTAAAGACATTTTTCTTTTCCAGTTTAACTAAAGAGATAACAAAATGGTGCAAAAATAATGGCTCAGAAATTATCTTGATAAGAACTGAGTTCCAAACAGCATGACCACTGAAAGATCTAACCAAAGGTTGAACCTCCATAAACTCCTGAGAATTCATCCACATATATGTCCTAATTGGACAAGAACTTGCAGTCCTTAATTTTGCTCTTATTGCTTAGCAACCAACAACAGGCACTACTGGTTCCCAGAAGAACAAAGTCTAAAGGTTCTCTACTTAGGCACACAGATAAGGAGTTACTAAAGAGAACACCTGGTACTGAGATCCCTTTAGTTTCTCTGTAAGTGTATGTATCTGCTTCTCTGTAAGTATATGTATCTGCTTCTCTGTAAGTATATGTATCTGTTCCTCTGTTCCTCTGCTCCTTGTTCACATGTAGCAAGTCAGGAGTGAGTTTGTGTTTTTACTAGGCTTTCCCACCGGTGGCCCCAAATCAACCTCCCCTCGACGACAAGAGATCCCGGTGCTATAGTCTGATGCTTTATTTAAGTGACAATGGTAGCAAAAAGAGACCATCACGTTGTGTCTGATGGTAAAGGAAGGCTCTAGAAATATGTTCCTTGAGGACAAGGAGAAAAAAGGATATGGTTAGATCTGGAGAAAGAAAACCAAAGTGCTTGCAACGTCAAATAATGTTAAGGGTGTCAAGTAAAATGAAGGGCTGCAAAATCTGTCTAAATGATGGGAACAATCAAAATAGTACTAGAGATTTCATGGAGGGCAACCAATGTTAGTAGAGTGTTGGGATCAAAAACTCAATAGCAGTACAGTGAGCTAGGAATAGAAAGTGGTAAGAAGTGAGGCTGAGTCTTCCGTCTGAAATAGCCTATTAAATCAAGTTCTTATGGATCAAATATTGGGGGAAGAAGGGAGAAAATGACAACATCATAGAAGATTTCTCCCCTATTCGATGTTTACTTTGCCTAAGAATAGTTGAAAGAGAATTTGAGAATAATAGTAACTCATCTAGAAGTATAGTATGACATTAAGTTTTCAGTGAAATCAAAAAAATTAGCCGGTAATTGTGATCAGAAGTTAAGACAAGAAGCTAACTGGAATGTCACCTTTTTGACAGTCCTGTGAAGGTGATAATGAGCAGTTACTTGCTTAAGGAGAAGGAGAATTTAATTAAAAGGAAGAAGAAAATAGGCAGGAAGGAAGAATTCAGAAGGGTTATTTTCAATGAAGCCTTAGGTAGGAGTTCAATCAACATATCAGATAAGGCCTAAAATTCAAATAGAGCTTTCTTAAATTCAGTAGAGTTTGGTGTCTTTACAGTTTCTCCTCAAGGACTGTCTTGGAGGGAATGATGAAGAGCTCATTATTTTAATAGTAATGGGTTGTATTTGCAAGTGTTTAATAGTTTGTAAAGTACTGCCAGCTTTATTGGGCTTGTTTTTTTTTTAAAGAAATTTTTAGATCTACCTAATGTAGATCTTGATTCTGCCATTACCGACCTTTACAAAGATTTTAAGGTCATCTACATTATAAAGGATGGATCTGGTTCCACACCAGTCTTCAGAGATCTTACACTATGATACATAGCTTGTCAACACTTTATGGGAAACATCTGGGACCAGAAGAGACTAGGATTTTCAGACTTTTCTTTTTCAGATATTAGAATATTTGCATATACATAAAGGTATCTGAGAATGACATGCAAGTTTACAAAAAGAATTCACTTATATTTCAGGCATGTGGCCTGATTTTATATAATAGTCTTAGTTTTGTATATGAGAGAAACCTTGTTTATGATGTGCAGTTTTCCATTCTGGCATCCTTTGATGATCAAAATGATTCAGTTTTGGGAGTATTTGGGATTTGGGGATGCATTGAGCTCAACCTGTACTATTGCAGTTTTTACTTGTTAGATCATGATATTCCTTCAGAGACTAAGGAATAAAAGTTAATGTAAGCCGGGGACTGATGGGTCTGGCTTACAATCCTAGCTACTTAAGGGGCTGAGATCTGACAATCCTGGTTCAGAGCCATTCCTGGCAGACAAATCTGCAAGACTTTTATCTTCAAATAGCCAACCAAAAACTAGAAGAGGAGGTATGGCTCAAGTGGAAGAACAAAAAAGCAACGTGAGAGGATGAAGCCCTGAGGAGTTCAAGCCTCAATATTGGTGTGAGTGTATGTGTGTGTGTACAAAAAAACCAGAGAGAAAAAGAAAAAGAGAGTATGTAGAGAACTTACGAAAGGATAATAACAAATATAATTACAAAATGTAAAAAAACCCTTTTATTATATTTTTGACCTAAGTCAAAACGGTATATGTACATACATGTATATATATGCATGCATGCATGCATGTATGTGTGTATGTATATACTGAAGATAGATCTTGAGTCATCCCCCAGAAATATATTTTTCACTTTTAAAATTTTATTGTGAGGTTTTATTGTGAGGTTCACTTTTTCCATGGTCTGCCATGGACTTGTAATCCTCCTGTATACAAGTCCTGTGAGGCTGGGATGACAGTTTTTCAGGTTTGATTAAATAAGATAGGGGTCTCTTGAACATTTTTGCTCGGACGTGCCTTGAAACACAATTCTCCAAATCTCAGCCTTCCCCAAATAGGTAGGCTTTTAGCTATGGGCCATTGCACCCAGTTTAAATGTAAATTGTTACTAATACAAAGAGCTAGTGTATTCCATGATCAAATACACACTATTGATATCACATTTCACTAAGGCAATCTCTGCAAAGGTAAGGTTGATAAAACATGTGATGAATCTCTTCTGAATTTATATATATATATACATATAAACATATATATATAAATATATGCAGTACTTTTGAAATATGGTGTTTTCAACTGAATTAATCAGAAAACTTTTTAAACAATGCAATTTCTTGCCTCTTCAATGAAAAATATAAACCAATAGCTGTGAATTCAAACATTTTTTTCAGATGTGGGTTTAGGTTTGGAAAATACTGTCATTGTCATAAAAGTCTCTCACTAGAAGTCAGGAGCTGGTGGCTCATGCCAGTGATACTAACTACTCAGGAGGCTGAGATCTGAGGATCGAAGTTTGAAGATAGCAAGGGCAGAAAAGCCTCTGTGAGACTCTTATCTCCAATAAATTACTCAAAAAAGTTGGAAGTAGTGCTGTGGCTCAAGTGGTAGACTGCCAGCCTTGAGCACAAAGAGGCTTCGAACAGTGCCTAGGCCCTGAGCGCAAGCCCCAGGACCAGCAAAAATAAAAATAAATAAATAAATTCTTTCACTGGCCTAGTGCCAGTGGCTCTCACTGTAATTCTATCTTCTCAGGAGGCTGAGATCTGGGAATCACGGTTTGAGGGTAGCCCGGGCAAGAAACTAATCAGAAAAAAAGCCAGAAGTGGCAGAGTGCTAGCCTTGAACAAAAGAAGCACAAGGGCAGTGCCCTAGCCCTGAGTTCAAGCCCCAGGACTGGCAAAAATATGAGTCTCTCAATGGACTCATTCTCCCCAGTCACTTCCTCAGAGTGGGCCAGAAGTTTTAGAAGAGGGCTTCTCAGGCCATGGAGGTATCATTTATTCAATTATAGCATGAAATAATATCCCACTGACCTGAAGGAGTCAGAGAATATCCAATTATGCCTAATTTATACCATGGGACATGCTGGTTCTGGCTCAGTGTAAAATCCTGGTAGAATGGCAATTTAACAAGCTTGACAGGACATCAAAATTGTTATGTTGTCTCCAGACCTCATTAAATGGAAGCTTGCACTTTCCTATAATGTTCAGTGGGAGTATAAACTATTATTATTTTTCTATTTGTTTATGTAAGGCAAACGCTCAACAAATTCTTTATTGGGAGACAGTCACCATTCCGAGGGAATCACTGTGAAAGCGATGCCTCCTGCTACAGAGAGCAGTGAGGCCAAGAGAGTAAACATTCCATTGTCCTTCATGGTTATAGCATTTAATGCCATGTAATATATTCCTAATAAATTTGATATGATTCAAAATCCCAAAGCAGCAGCCTGGGCAGGTTAGAGTGAAGCAAAGGCTTGCTGGCTGGGACTTGCTTGGGTTCCGGATTTTCTCTCTGTGTCTTTGACCATGACTTGCCCTCAGTTTCTTCTATGGTGTTGATCATTTCATTGATGCCTTACAGGTTTCCCTGAACCCTAATTGTAGCTGCTTCTTATCCTTCCCAGTCCTTCATGCGCTCCTGACTCCATGTATTGGCTCGGGAGGGGAGCATCTACCTCATGATATCTGGTCACCCAACTCTGCATTGCTCCTGTCCCCCAGATACTTGAGAAATGTCTCCCCCAGTGGACTCCTGCTCCCTCAGCATTCCCATCTCTGTCCATGATTTCCTCCTCCCTCTGGGGAGGGAGCTACCAGGTCCTCCACAGGCCAGGGACTTGAATTCAAATCCACATTTGATGCAGTGTAGCATCAAGTGGGTTGGGTGTTATACAAGACCTGCTTCCAGCCCCTGCTTGGCCATCTGCTAGCTCTTGTTCCTGAAATCTTGAAACCCGTCTCCTCAACCACAGAGGACTTGTATGGAGGTTGATGGCATGGCCACTGAAATGCTCCGGGCCTACAGGACACTGTGTCCATATTTCATATATACATTCTCTGCTCTTTCCTCTTCCTTTCCTTTGCAGTTCTGCCTGTCAGTCTTTCTGGGATCCCTCCCCCTGCCTCTTACTTCCATTACTGAGGCAATAGTCTGGGCCCAGAAAGCATTCCCGGGAAGTTTGTCTAACCTCATGGTCCTGACAAGCTTATACTTATTTGGATTAGAATCCTCTAGATCAAATGTAACTCTGCCAAGGAGCAGGAAAAATAAAACTCTACCATTCTCTTAGCACATCTATAAAATGGCGCCTTCTCACAGGGCTGGCTGAAGGATGAAGTGTAATGACTTAAAAGAGTTTGGCATGGTGCTGGGTATACAGACTATAAATAGCAGTAAGACAGAGTCCTTTCCACACAAAATGGATCTTGTGTCCTAAGACCATGTTACATATGGCAAATAACTTCTCTTTCCTTCTTCTCACAGGACTCAGAGGCCTTCCTACCATCCATACCTCACAGGCCAAATACAGGTGGAAAAAAAAGCACAAAGGGCTTCATTTGGCATTCAGTTCTCCCCTAGGACAGAATATTCCTACCTGTCTTTCTAGAACTTTCCTCCTCTCATTTGATCAAAACAATGAGCCTCTTCTAGAAGAAAGCTCTTTAGAAAAACATTCGAGAATGGTTCAGATCAAAGGAGAAATGGAGGAGGAACAGCTCAGGAAAAGAACTCTTCTCCTGCCTTTCCATATGAGAGGGACTTGGTGAGGGAGGCATAAGAAAGATGGTGACCGCACCTGGAAGAAACAGCAGCTGTCAAGGTCAAGGAGTCCTGAGGCAGTGCTGCAGCCATGCTGAAAGCTTTGAAAGGTGTGAGCTCTGGGAACACACTGGAAGTCAGTCACCCCGGGGAACGGCTCAGAGTCCAATCGGAGGAAATCTGAGGAGCAGAGCTCAGTGCTCAGAGGCCATGCAGTTCTGGAAAGCGGAAGATCCAGCCTGCTCTTGTTTCCAGTGGCCACAAGTAATTTGGATACAATGGATGCTCTGCTCATGGGACAGGCTGCAGGACGCCTGGGCACCACTGGCTACTGGAGAATTAACCTAGATGGGTGGTGTTTCTTGCCAGAGAAACCCTTCATCTAACCTGGTTTGTAAAATTGGGCCAGGGAACTGGCCCCTTCTTCCCTGGGGCTAGGGGAGAGCTCGATGCCAAATGCAGTATGATACAGCACTTCCTGCAGGTAACTCAATCTTTTTGTACCAGAGCAAGCTCGCCACCAGGGTGACCTCAGCCTAAAAGCACCCAGAATGACATCCTGTGATTCAGCTTGTTCTTCTCCTGGTCCTTCCACAAACCAGAGCCCACATGTTTTTGCTGCTTTTCCTCCTCCTGGGAGTGCTCCTGACAGAGTGATTTAATTAGGAACTAAATAGCTCTAGATCCATCTAGAAAACCAGAGAAGGCAAACTCCACCTCTTCTACCTATTGGTATATGTGATTCAGGTCTCGGCTTTGTTATCCTGACCTGCAAACTGAGGGTATCTATTTTAATGATCTATGGCAAGGATAAATGGAATAATGCATACAAAAAACCTGACAACATGCACCCTACCTAGCAGGCAAGCGGTAAATGCTCATTCGTTCTCCCCCTCCCATGCTAATGTCTTCACGGTTAAGACAAATATCATATAGGCCTGGTAGCCTCATTCCAGTATCCCCTTATTAAGGAACCATCTCTAAATCCTTTTCATCCTATCACCACCTCAGCTCTGAAGTTCTGCTTCGCTGAATAGATTTACTACTGGCTGGCGTACATCAATGCTAGAGTTACTCATCGGTTCTGACGCAGATGTCTTGTTTGGCCAATTAGATAGGTGTCTCTGAGGGAGGAAGCTAGTCTCGGTGATAATTCTAGCTCATCCCTCCAATTTCCTACTGTATCCATCATTGTTGCAAATGCCTGATAGAATTGTGCAAACAAAGGAATGAGTCAGAAAATCCCAATGAGAAAATAAAAGGGTAGTTTGGAACCTAGAGCGTGGCACAAGCGAGGCAGGCATTCTCATTTAAGTCATGCCTCCAACCGTGTTGCACGTTTTTTGGTGTTATTATTCTGGTAAGATCTCCAACTTTTGCCCAGGGTTGGTCTTAGACTGAAATCCTCCCGTTTATACCTCCTGCTTGGTTAGTATCACTGAACTACCTCGGTAGCTGAAGTAGGGTGTTATTAATCTCTTGCCTGGGCTAGCCTGCAACTGCAATTTCCTTAAAATCTGTCTCCCAAGTCACTAAGCCTGAGCCATCATGCCCAGTGACCTGGCTTTTTTTTTTTTTTTCCCGTCTAGGGCATGGCATTGTCCTTGAACTTTCTCAAGGGTAGAGCTCTACCACTTGAGCCACAGTGACACTTTGGCTTTTACAGTGTATGTGGTACCAAAGAATGGAACCCAGGGTCTTGTGCATGCTAGGTAAGCACTCTACCACTAGGCCACAATTCTGGACTGACTGGGCTTTTTAACAGTTCTGATCCAGTATACATTGAATGGGCAGATGTTTTAAAGACTTCAGTGGTTTGTTTGTTTGTTTTAGCACAGAAGTGGCTGATACGGTAGGTGAAGCAAAGGCAATGGTGTGAAGTTAGTTATGAGGGGGTCACGTGAGCGGCATGGAGCTAGGGTCTGCTCTGACCTAGCAGCGCAGGCTGGGGAAGCATGCGACATCACTCAATCTCTCTGCTTCCATACAGCAATGTAAGGAACGCTGATAAAGCAATGGTTTCCTGACATTTTGCCCATTCTTGGCCTTAAGAATAAAACTTCATATTTCCTTCTTTTCTACTTGTGTTTGCACCAACATGTACGTTCTTTCTGATCACCTTGCTAGGGCCTGATTGCCAAGTTTTCACTAAAAGGTTTCAAATGGTCATGATGTGTGTTGTCTACAAATTAGGTCCCTTATGATTACCAGTGGGCCAGGGGTCAGTGCTCAGATCTGTAATCTTAGCTGCACAGGAGGCTGAGATCAGAGAATTGAGTCTAGAAGTCTGGGGCAGGAAAGTCTTGCAAGACTTTTTCTCCAATTAACCATCAAAACATTAGAAGTAGAGCTGTGGCTCAAGTGGTAGAGAGTCAACCCTGAGTGACAGACTCTGAGTTCAAGTTCCAGGACTACCAACAAAAGAAAATGTAATAATAGCAATTACAATAATAACAACAATTATAAATAAAGACAGGAGTGGTCTTCCTTTAAGGTTGGTTCCCATCAGGCTGTGCCAGTGACCTGGTTTTGCAAATTTAAGGCTGTAGAGCCAGCCTAAAGAATGATAGATAAGGACCCTGGATATTCATCACAGGGGAACCCCGAGTACTTCCTGTGGTGAGACACAAAAGGTTCTTATTCACTGGCCTAAGTTGTATGGCTCAAAACCATAGGATTATTGGGTCTTCTGTTAATAGTTTAGCAGTTGCAACCTGATTAACACATTACATCTGTAGCCATAGAAACACGTATCTATTTTCAATTCACACAGATAATAGTGTACAAAATATTGCAGCAAGTTTTTCACACTATTAAATAATATGTTTGGAGGTATTTTCTATGTCACATGGGTATGTGTTCGCTGTTGATGAGAGGGTGAGGAGGACAGTAATTCTACCTTATTTTTGAAGTGCTATGTCATATTTCACAGTATTTACAAACTTTAGTTCATTTAGCCAGCTCCTTCTGTAGCTTGCTGTACCAATCAGCCATTGAAGTGCTTTTACCTTTCACTACTGCTAACGACTTTGCATGAGTACCCATGTGCACGTTTGTATATGCACACAGGATTTTCTAGAATAAAAATCTAGAAATGAAAGGGTTAGGTTGAGTAGTACAACCACTGGAGAATATAATTTGTGAGGACAAATGATCTTTCAAAAAGTCTAAACCAACTTCCGCTCCCATAAGCAGATAATTCCGTAATTTTTTACAAAAACATAGAATTTCTAGTACATTGTTTGTATTAGGGATTTTACACTGTAGCTGGTTTACAGGAAAATAGAGAGGAGAAAATATTATACAAAGAATGGGAGGGAAACCTCGAAAAAAGGAAGAGAAAGTAGCTAGAACTTAAGAGCCAAAAATGGTTCTACCTAGCGACATTGGGTCCCTTGAACAATTATGCATCTGCACACGACAGTTTTCAGTCCCGATTCTGTGATTTATACCATCTTCTTCTTTGTTTCTGACTTCTTCCTGCACTAGCCAGACACACTTTAAGGTGCCCACTTCCTGATGACCACTGTGTGTTCCAGAATTCCAGGCTGCTACCTATACCAGATTCCTGGTAACTTCAGGGACCACAGTATTAACTGTTTGTCTTTGCATTGTTAAGACTAGGCTATATCTTCTCTGGAGTTGAAGTGTATAGTTGCTACAAGGAGACACGGAGGGAGAGAGCGAGAAATAGACTGGCAACAGTGCAAAGGTAAGGCACATATTGGAGATGAATCCCTAAGAGGAGGAGAAAAGGCAACTTGGACCTTCAGAGTGACTTACTTCAACAGATTTTGTGGACAGAAAGGTCAAACAAATTCAGAGAGAGGTGTGGCTTCAGAATGAAATGTCCTTTCTCATCAGAGAAATGAAACTGGACTCATGTCCTCTGAAATTCATTTATGTGTCCCATCATTTAGTTTATGTTTCAACCATTTAAACAGACCTCTTGTTTAATGACAGTGAGCCAGTGTCATCATGGTTTGTCCCAGGAATTTTCTGAAGATGCTGCTGTTAAGACTTGATGCTTAAGGCCAACTCTAGCCTTCTTCATTTTCTAGTAGTTATATTAACATTTTCAAAAAGATAATTTCAACTAATAATAGTATTATTTCTCTTTTCAGAACCTTTTACAAATAATTGAACATTTAAAAAATAAAGCAAATTTAATAGCAGCATCCCTACCATATTTTTATTAGCAATGAGTCACACAAGTGCCAAGAATAGATCAATGGAAATTTTTCACACTGTATTGATGCTTTAAGCATTATACTACACTTATCTCTGATATAATTTTTCATTTTCTTCTAGGGGAAAGTTTCTTTGGATTCTTTCTCTTTATTAAAAAAAGCACCTTGAAAAAGTTCCTAGATATCCTACAATGTGAATCTTGCTCCCTTGTGTACATGAGATATAAAGGTTAATAAGTAATTAGGATGAATGCTCATTCCAAACTTGGGCAATTAATATGCCATCATTTTCATTAAAAATGCGGATTAATTATATAGTCACCCAAATGTCTTAGACTGGCTAATAAAAAGTTACCTAAAGCAGTTCTAAATCTTTTAGGGAGAAAGAGAAATTAATCAAAATCAATTTCCTCTTAAAAATTACAATTTGAGTTTGAGAGATCAAAGGAAAGAGCGGAAATGAGTGTCTCAACTACTTAAGTGAATAGAATGTGACAAGTCCCACGGTTTATCTTATGTACTGAGTCATTATTACTAAGAAAACCTAATAAGATATGGCAGATGTTTCAATGGGGAAAGTTTGACAAATAACAGTTCTTTGCTTCTTACCATGTAAAGCAGCCCTCTGTAAAGGGGAGAGAACTCTTACAGTATCCAGATCTATTTTGTTGGTTTCCTAGGAGACTGTGAATGGAAAGTTATGACTCAGGCACGTTATGTATTTAAACCTCGTTCTATACCTTAAATGCTGGCATTCGTCACGTACTAAAAATGTGCAAAATTCCAGAGTTGAAGAGTTCATGACTAAAGTAATATCATGATTCCAAAAACATAACTAAGTTTCACTGGACTTTAACTGGTCCTCTTTCTGCCCCATCATCTCCTGCATATATCAAATTTATTTCTTTTGTGCATATTATGGCTCAGCTGGACGGCTGGCATGTCTTTGATAAAGATGAATACTGTCCAAGTTACAGCTCAGGACCATTTTGATATGTCACAACCTATGACGGAGATCCTTATCCTGAGTGAAATGAACCATGATGTTAAGATCTATACAAACGAGTGATTTTCCCATGCATCCCAGATATTTATTAATTGCTTAGCAACCAAATATTTCAACATTGACACCAGAGGAAATGTCCCTTGCCAAGCTAGGGTTGGTCGTTGTAGTAATTAGTTCTGCATGGGCCTGTTCTTAGTGTGTCTGGTCTAGAAGGAACTTAAAAAGACACCTAATCCCCAAATCAGTCGCAGCCTGGCATTTATTTGAACAGCTCATGTGACTGATGACTTTCATCCCTCAAGGCATATTTATATATTTCCTTCTTGTATTGAACAAAGACATGTCTCTCCAGACCTCCCACACTGGCTCTGATCTTTCTACGAAGGAAGGGTACTTCCTCTTCCATACACCAAACTGAGTATTTGCAGAGAGCTGTCATAGTTACACTGCATCTTTTTCTCCAGACCAGGCTTATAGCTAAGTTCATCCACTCATTCCTGTGTTCTCACAGACAGATGGCTCTTCCTTCCCAACAAATGACATCATAGCACTTCAAATTAGTTCTAGCTCATGATATACAGGTGGTTGCCTTGTTGAACAATACAATCAAAATCTACACAGGAATCAAGACTCAAAAGGCTATGGGCAAGTGTATGATCTATTCATATCCTGACTTAGAAAATGCTGTTGGTGCTTTATTTGAACCTTGTAAGACAAATGGAAACTTCCAGTAAGACCTTCAGGGATACATAATAGATTTATGCAGCAAAAGAACAGCTCCAAAGAATGTGATGAGATCATTTAAAGTAATGTTGTCTAAATTTGGCTGTGCATCTGAATCACTGGGGAACTTCTAAAAATACAGATTCCTAGGCTCCATCCCTGGACCTGCTCAGTGGATTCCTATAATATGGGACATACAACCTGAAGGTCAGTCTTTCCTCTTAGCTGTAGGCTACCTAGACCACAAAAAGTTCTTCTATGGTAGGTTTTGTTTTGTTCTTTTACTATTCTTTTTTTTTTAACTATTCTGTTTGTTTACTATTCCTTTTTAACTTCAATTATATTTTCATTGAAGTATATTAATTGTGCAAAGTGAGGTATTTCACTGTGATATTTCTGTACATTCATACCATATATTTTGAGGAAAAGTATTCTCTACTAATAACTAATAGCAAATAGTATAATATCTAACTGTGTGGGGGGGTGGCATGGCTTTGTGCTTGAGCTACTTTATGAAATTCTGAAAGCAAGAACAGCATGTTACAATTTGATATCTTTTCCAAGCAATATGGCAAAATATTGAATAGAGCTATTGGTTGGTTGGTTGGTTGGTTGCTGAGGGATTCTGGAGGCAGAGTGGAAAACATAGGAGAGGAAGAAGAGGCAGGTATAAGAGCATGGCTGGATTTTTTGTTTTTAAGATTGGGGAAGTGGTTTTTTTTGGAAGCACTTCCCCTGCATTGTGCTTATGGTCTGATACTCCAAGAATGATAGAAGAGACAAGGTGAGTTTGATGTTCCTGTTTCTTAAACATGGTCATAGGAGATATTAAATGGTGATTCCTAAGGAATCATGAGGGCAAAGTTCCCATCTCTTGCTTAGGCAAGGCACCCAATACAGTACTTGGTACTTAGTACCAGCCACACAACTCTGCAGGGCGACTGAATGAGTCGAGACATGAAACTCCCTTCACCTTGGCTTTATTGGCCGCTCAGAACACAGCGGACCTCTGGAAATCTTCATTTAGGATTCTGGGATCCCAGTATTTTCCAGAATCAGTTGGGTGCCAGAAGGGAAAGGAAGGGAAGCTCTGTGAATTAATGTCTCCAAACAGGGCTGCATCTGGGTCAGGGCCGGGTTTTGTAGCAGGTGTGGAAATGATCTCTCTGGTGTCATTAATGATTTTGCTAAGGGCTCGACACCCTGCAAATATTCCTTCACATGAGTGTGGGACTTGAGACTGAATATAAATGGATATTTAATAAAAATGACATCTATCACATTGTACTTTTCACCAAGTGAGTTTTAGATTAAAATTGATTATTAAGGGAACAATAAGCCATCACATCAATCTTCCATTCAAAAATTTGAATCTATAGCTAGCTAGACAACTTCTCTACTAATTGAGCCACACCCCCAACCTATTGACAATGTTGGTTATTTTTGAAGTAAGGTCTTGCTTTTATGCCCCAGCTCGCCTGGCCTACAATCCTCCTCCTTATGTTTCACCATGTCACGGGGAATGCCGCGACACTCGGCTGCTATACTCCCCCATAGCTGGGCTAGAAGGCATACTCTACTGAGCTCAGCCATTGGTTGAGATGGAATCTGAGACCTTGTATGCCCAGGCTGGCCTTGAATTCAAGACCAATTCTCTGATTCCTACTCCCCAAGTCGCTAGGAACACAAGCTTAAGCTACCACACCCAGCTTAGACAGGATTTTTAAATTTTACTTTTTTGTTATTATAAACGTTATATATAGAGAGATCACAATTATGTAAGCCAGGTACTGAGTACATTTCTTTTTTGGACAACAATGCCTTTCCCTCATTCTTTGTTTTGTTTTGTTTTCCCCTGTCCCACCCACAAGACAGACTTTTTTCTTTTGAGAATAAGAAATGCTCCAGTAAGATGATGCTCCAGTGAGAATTAAACCGTTTTAGAACTGAGTGTGCCCTTTTTATTTTGCTTTGGCTATATTACATTCTGTCTTTTTTTGCTCCCTGCCTCTCCACCTTTCATTTGGAAATAACTATCTCCTACAAGGATTAATATTTGGAATAAGTATAAACCTCAAGTCATGAGAAAATGGTCTCACTGGCCATATCCCAAACACGCTGATTGATTGGTGAGGAAAAGTGGCAAAAGAGTGCAAGTAAATGCATCACTATCTACTCACTCACTTAACCCTGAAGGTCATGCTCAGGGACAGAGTTTGTCCTCACTATATATCCACCTTACTTCTGGTAATGACAGGACTGAGGGAGACTGAGGCACACTGGGCTGTAAGCTTTGAGCCAGAAGACATGGAGTCAAACCAAGTGGAAAGTCTGTGCTGTTGAGCATCCATGAGGTCACGGGAGGTGGGTAAATTCCTTGTTGGTGTGGCCCCTACAGCTCAAGCCAGGGATACCCAGCCCGGACTGTGCCCCTGCCACTGGAAAGCCGGGTGTTGTCTTAGAGCAGTGGGTCACAAGCTTTGCCAGACTTGACTTGGTTGGTGGAAACAAGCACTTCAAGTAAATGCTAGCAGAGCATTCACAAACAGACAAGAACAAACATAAAAACCAAGCGTAGCTTGCAGTTGTTCTCTCATTTAGTTAAGTTTCTATTTCCTAAACAGCTTTATTCCCCCAGGCTTCTGTTGTTTATTTTGGTGTCAGTCCTGGGGCTTGAACTCAGGGCCTGAGGACTGTCCTTGGATACTTTTTGCTCAAGGCTAGTGCTCTGCTACTTGAGTCATAGCACCACTTCCAGCCTTCTCTACGTGCGTGGTACCAAGGAATCGAACCCAGGGCTTCGTGCATGCACTCTACCACTAGGCCATGCTCCCGGCTAAGGGGCTTCTGTTTCAGAATGTTATTGATTGATTTCACCTCAGTGTTCTAAACTTGCTAACTATGAATATTATCAGGCTTTTAGAAATGTTATAATTAGTTACATCAATGATTCATTCTGGGCAAGGAGTTAGGGAGAAAATGGATGATGCCTGCTTGGAAGTTACAGTTACCTGGAACCAAATACTTTCTCCACTATTTACAAGTTTGGTCGTCTCAAGTAAGTTTCTTACATATTTGAACCAATGCCCACATAGACTGGCTGACTTTATATTATTTATCTAGCAAAGTTAGTGGAAAGAATCAATAATGCATGAAAAGGGACTGGTACTATGGGACTACAATGGTGATTATGAATAATAAGAAAATTGCCTGGGATCATATTTGCAAACCAGGCCAAATTTAGGTATGTAACTTAGGAAATGCTCAGGTAATTTCTGCACATAATTAGCCTCTAACAGCCCAGTACTGATTCAAGAACACAAACTTCAGATCCAGGCCAATTACATATGAACGTCATCTTTTTAGATATGTTTTGCAGGAATTGTCTTCTATATATCTCTTTACTACTGAAGCTATTATTTACATGTACTAAAACTTAACATTTTCTTTTCTATCTCCTAATGCATCGCGTGCAACTTGAATTACCTCACAGAGAAAATGGAATGATTTGTCAATTCTTCAGTGCTAAATTTTATTCCCAGCATTGACTTCCACATCTTGAAGTTTCTGCTTTTGAAATTCTCTGGGATTTCAAATCCTCTGTGCAGTACGTGACTGCACAGGTGACATGGTGTATGACCACGTGTGGTGTGAGGAAGAATGTACCCTTAGAAGCACATGGAGTGTCTGAATAGACTGGATGATGGATGAGAAATAACATCAGCCAGCCGAGCTCTAGACACTGACCCATCTTTCAAGACTTCTCTGCCTTGCAGTATTCATCTCTTCCATGTAAGATGAGAAGCCACTGGAAGATACTAAACTGATACTTGATAATATCAGACTGAGATGTGAAAAGAATCATAGTGTCTGAAAAAAAATTGTACTTGGTGCTATCACAGGGTTTAAATCTAGGGTCCTATGCTTCTTGGGTCCAAGCTTTAGCACTGGAACCACACCTCCAGACCTTTTTATTTTATTTTATTTTTCAGATACTTGTACCTAGGCCAGCCTGGACTATGATTCTTCTACTAATGTCTCCTGAAAAGCTGAATTACAGGCATGAGCCACTGCGGCCCGTGAGTTGACTGGCTGAACTAATTTTGATAGGGTATGTCTAACATATATCTAAATTTCTAAAACTTGTTCAGCTAATTTCCTCAGAACCAACATGAGCAATATGATTTACAAATGGGTTTCTTTTATAAAGCTAAATTCAAATGTTTAAATGAATAAACACTAGGCAAAAGTCATAAATCCTGAAATCCTTAGTCTTAATAAGCACTGGAATGAATTCATATAATTCTTTCCAGATGTTTCGATTTGCAAAAATACCCCAGATTAATTCCTATCAGTTACAAAAAGAAGGATCTGAAAAGGAAAATCTCAAATATCTTAACTAGGGTAGAAAATGTCTTATGTCTCATAGAAGTGCCCGAGATGGGGGCTTATTTGGTCAAGGCCTTTGGGACTAGGGAGTTGGTTGCTCATGAAACAATTTTTAGATTGTCAAGTTAACCTAACTTGAGGAACAGAGTGTTCTGGTATGTAACTTGGCCTTTTAGAAAGTATTTAAGTCATGTGCTCACAATTACACTGCAATACGCTTTCAAAACAAAATCTGCCTGATCCCAGGTGCTTAGCACAAAGGTAACAGCTGGGGTCAATGGACAAATGGCTGTGGTATCTAAACTATCTTTTATAAAAGCCGTGTGTGTGTGTGTGTTCGTGTGTGTGTGTGTGTGTGTGTGTATGTGTGTGTGTGTGTTCGTGTTCATCCTGGGGCTGGAGCTTAAGGCCTGGGCACTGTCCTTAAGCTTTTTTGCTCAAGGCTAATACTCCTCTACTGGAGTCACAGCTCCACTTCTGGCTTTTTTTTTTTTTTTTTTTTTTTTTTTTTTTTTTTTTTTGGTACTTAATTGGAGATAAGCGTCTCCTGGATTTTCTTGCCTTGGATGGCTTTGAATCATGTTCCTCGGATCTCAGCCTCTTGAGTAGCTGGGGTTACAGATGCAAATCAATGGTGCCTAACTGCAAAAGACTTTTACATGTACTGTTTTCACTCCAAAGAGGTCAGCAATCTTTTTCACAATCCCTACTAAGTTGTTTTCATATACATATATTTTTACTCACATAACTTAAAACAAGATAAAAAGGCCCACAATTGAACTGTCCATATAACAAGAGGCTAACATAGGTCCTTCCTACTGTTATGAATCCTTACTGTGGGGTGGTGGCTCCGTAGTACAGCTCTTGCCTAACATCTTGACACTAGCACTGAAATGCACACATATGTATGTACACACATATGTATGTATCTCACGGTTTTGCAAACCTTCCCTTGTAATAAACAACAACAAAAATACTGTTTGCCTTATCTTATTCTTCTCAATATTATGACTAATTTACTCTTAAGTTAGCCATTTTTATTAGTGTAAACTCTTACTTGACTATCACGGGTTCAAAGTTACTCAGTCATGAATAACCCCACTGAAGGTGGGTATGGGAGAGTTTAGACTTGGCTCTAAATAAATTCTGAACCGTTTGGGCTCTTGTCAAATTCTTTTCAGCTTGATAACGTTAAACATATAAAACATCTGATTCAATCACCTAAAAGTCTACATCTCTAAAAGTAAACTGATAACTTGGAGCAAAATACAACCATACGTCTACACTTAAAAATGGTTGTTAGAAAATAATTTTTTTTGTTGTCAATACTAGGCTTGCACTCTTGCCACTCCTGCTTGGCTTTTGAGCTTGCAGCTCTACCACTTGGGCCATCCCTCCACTTATGTATTTTTGCTAGTTAATTGGAGATAAGAGACTCTCAGATTGTCTGCCCAGGCTGGCTTTAAACTTAGATCCTCATATCTAAGGCTCCTAAGTAGCTAGAATTATAGGTGTAAGCCACCTGCACGAGGCTCTGAAAGCCTCTTTTTACTTTAATAGTGCTTAGTGTCCTCATGGCTTACCTCATGTTTTGTATGTGAAGATGATATTGTTCATGATCTTTGATCTGATGGATTTGGGAAACAGGAGTAGCCTTGTGAATCCATAGTATGCAATGAATTACAAAGACCAATGCCTTTTCTGGGGTTTGTTTTCCCCCAGTTGATGTTCAAGAAATGTTGAAGCTTTCCCCTCTATGTCTGTATCTAGACTTAAAATTTGAAGAAACTTGCAAAAATGGTGATATTTATAGCCAGTATCCAACCAAAGAAATTTTAGATTACTAACGTGAAGGAACTGTGAATGTCCCGGAAAATTAACTTCTCATTTCTGACATGTTTCCATAAATTCAAGCCCATTTGGTGAGTTTAAATCTACATGGCTACCACTGCCTTCTCTACTGGAAGCAATAAAGTATTTTACCTTTGAAAAATAAAGATAATAAATTTGCATTGTTTTTTGTAGTGAATATTTCCATTGGTGATAGTCATAAAGGGAAAATCAGATCAGATTTACTTTTTTTGGCATAGAGGCAATAAATACAAATATACAAATGTGCTGTTATATGTGTATAATACATTGTTGTAGATTATGAATGGTGCTTTATCTATTTGGTTTTAGTTTAGCCCAATATACATAAAATGGAGGGAACTCATGGTATAGATAAGACATCTAATTTCTTAAAGTGTTACCATCAAAAAACTTGTTAGGCTACAGATGCACTCATCTGCTTTTAGTATATAAACAAAAAGACACATAAATATATAGTTGAATCTTATGTGTTATGAATTATGACAGAACCTCTTTTTTAACAGAAGTAGTGCTTACTTCTCCGTAATATAAAGTATCAAAATTACTCTTTTAAGGAACAGTTTACTAATGTGACTTAAGGAATAAATTCCTCCTTAAAAGAATAATTTTTGGCACCAGATGAAATCATTCCAAAGATTACATCTAATGAATGTATCAAATACCCATCCATAAGCCAAGGTCACTAGTCTGTAAACTCATAGCACCAGCATTTCTCAAATAATATAACAAGACCATGATCAAACTCATCTTTAACTGCTTGGTAAACTCACTGAATCCTTACAAAAATGATACCAGTAAGCTATTTTTTTGTTTTTTTTTTTTTTTAAATTAAATGTCTTATTCGTCTCTGTTCAGAACAACATCTTTATCCCTTTCACAGTGAAAAACTGGACCTCAAACACCATGACTGTGGGGCCATAGAAATTAAACAAAACCCCAAAGCATGGTGGGGCTAAATCATCTCACTTCTTTTCAGTAGTGCATTCACTAGATGTACCCCTATCTTCCAGCACAAACTCTCTTCCATCGATCTTCAACACAGGTAACCCAGGGCTCCAAAAAGATGACTTCAGACTGTCAGCTGGAAGCCAGCTCTCTTCTATGGGTTCACAGCAACTTTTTTCTCTGCTCCCCCTGGAAGGCCTTCCTCTCTCTCTTCTTGCACCGTACCAGTTTGCTGATGAGTTCTCCCTTCCGACCAGACGTGAGCTCATCAAGGGCCTATCTGAATCACAATTCTTTCTCTCTTAACTTATAGATAGTATCTCCTCCCTAAGTACTAAGTGTGTACTAAATTTCTGGGATGCCTAACAACAGTTTTAAAAGAGAACAAAAGCACTATAAAATACAATTTTGGAAGTCCTTGCTCAAGAGAAAAAGCAACAAGAGCAGAATATTCTTCAAGAAGTTAAGTCTGAGTGACTGGCCCATGAAAGTGACACATTCAATTTCTTCTCTTTTACATAACCTCCTGAAGATGAAACACTGATAAAATATTTATCTTCACTTGTCACAGCCTGACTTTGATTTAAAACCCTTGAGTACATGAATGTCACGCCAGATCAGAAAGACACCAGTGTGGACTTTTTATTTAAACACACTTATGTTTTTATAAGTATAGATATGTTCCATATGAAAGAATTTGAGTGAAAAATCTGCCCACACTCACCACAAACAAACAAACAAACAAAAAACCAGAATCTGAAAGCAGTAGTTACATTTCTAAAGTACAATGAAAAGCATCCCAATCGCAAGTCCAACTTGGCATGGAAATGACACACAGAGGCACTGTCTTACCTTTAAGGAATCAAAGCAGGCAATTACTCTCCCGTTTTCAACCTGGCAACTTTTGGGGGGGTGGGCAAATTTGCATTCTTCATCGGAGCGGGAGCACGTTCCCCGCTGAAACTGTCTGCAGACTTCCAAGGTCAGCCACTTTGTGTCTCTGACGGGAGCAACGTTCAAAGCCATGTTGAGAATGTACTTTGGGCTCTGTTAGTTCCTGTGAAAGGGTGAAATCAATCCAAGTTCTAGAGACTCCAAAATTACTAGAGTGAAAGCTCCCACATGTAAGTCCGAAGTTAAATGGTAAGTTGCTTACTGAAGTCCAACTCACAGAACAGAATTGATGAGGAAAGGATTTATTGGCAGGCAGTCACTCATGGATCAATATGTCCCACTTGTAGACTGTGGGCCACAAGACAAGCCTGGGCACGGTCATCTCTGGCTTCCAGTGTCCCAGTCTCTGGATTCTTTCGTAGACAGGACTCTAGTTAATAAAGTGACTTCAATACCATGGCATTCCTGGAGAGAATATTTTGTTTTGGTGCTCAGAGTAATAGATGATGCTCAAAAATAAAATGCTCAGATGGTCATATTTCAACAGAATTTTCTTTCCTTCTTCCTCTGTCAATTCTGAAATTAAACAATGATCAAAGTCAGACAGTTGAGGTATCTTCACTCATAAGGTCAGGCTAAAATGTATTTCACACATACACACAAACAGTGAGACATAGGACGTTAGAGGGGCGGGCACTTTTTATCATGAACCTGCAAGATATAATAAAACATTAACTGCCTTAAATATGTCACCATTTATCTGCATTTCCTTTCCTGTGCAATAAAGAAGAGATATTATTGCTTTGAAAAAATAATAAAACATTAACTTATATCCATACTCAAAAATATCGATACTTGAACTATTTAGAACCTATCTAAAATTTGCTAATATGCAGATTAGAGCTTTGAGTACAATAGGGAAAGCAATGCATTAAATCTTTTTTTTTTAAAGAAGATGCAATTGAAACTGTACTGTAGAACAAACAGGCAGCAGTCCAAAAATGAGGGGTGACTCAAACAGATGAGCGTGGCAGACACAATAATTAGACCTTCTGAAACAATTCAATCTAATGTGCTTAATCGCCAAAACAGTGAATTAGAACTGTGGCTCCCCATTAATTTCACATTTAAGACATTGATTTTAGAGCTGGCAATGCTACATATAATTATTTGGAATGTAATAAAGATATTGTCATTTTGGACAAACTGTGGGATCCTTCTTCATTCTGGTTTACAATGATCTGATCTTGGGGGCTTAGGCAGATTCTTCCCTGATCCTTAATTTTCTGCTTTTTCCTCTCCCTCCCCCCCTCTCTCTTTCCCTCCCTCCCTCCCTCCCTCTCTCTCTCCAGTTAGTTCTTACTTAATGTTGATCCTTCCTTTACTCTGCAAGTACTCTCCACCTAGGGCTAGGCTTTATAGTTTTCTGTTTCCCAAATACCTTGCTTCGTATAATCTCTGATGCCTCAAGAAATGTTTGTTGACCGCTCTAGCTGACAACTGAATGAATAAACACTAGTTAGTTCATTGGAGTTGCATTAGGTTTACTTTGAGCTTGCTTCTGGCAGCATTGGGGTTTTGAACTCAGGGCCTTACACTTACTCGGCAGACTTTCTATCTTTGGACCAGCCCTCAATTTCGTTTTAACTGAGACACAACCGAAAAATGTTCTCATGTATGACATATTGGAATTGAAACATGTCTACAACAGAAAAAGTAATTTATAGGTTTAGATTTATAAAATCTGCACATTTCACATGTTTTGATCTCCCAAGGGATTAGACACACTACAATTTGCACATTTCCAAGAAAATGTAATAATATTTCTGAGGGCAATGCCCTTTCCAAGACAGTGAATGACCGAGGCTTGTAGAGGTACATGCTTGCTCACTGATGAAATCACCCAACTATGCACCTCAGAATGGACCTCAAAGTGGATCCACAAATCAATTCAGTTCCGTTAACTCTGGGCCAACGAAGCCAAACAGGTGTGTCAGTACTAGGGGTTTTCCTGGCCACAAGTGTGCTGCTGTGTGGGAAGGGACCATAATGGCATGATTCAAGCTTACCCAATCACAGGGCACGCCTGCAGCAAAGCTGTGCATGGGACTGGCCTGATGGGAAACCCTACCGCATCCCCATTGTTCTTTTACTTGTTTGAAGATGTTCTGCAGGAAGTGTGTGTGTGTGTGTGTGTGTGTGTGTGTGTGTGTGTGTGTGAGAGAGAGAGAGAGAGAGAGAGAGAGAGAGAGAGAGAGAGAGAGAGAGAGAGAGAGAGAGCGCGCATGCACGCGCATTAAGGGAATTGGCAACGTTGAAAGCTGTGACACATACCTAACTTCAATTATAAAATATTTGAGGGTTCCAGGCAAGCTTCTGCCTGTTTGCTTGGCACACCAGTTGGAAGTAGGAACATCAACTAGCTTAAGTCAAACAGCTTAAGAAGAAGATCTTAAGAACCAAATTTCCTCTGGGTCAGGTTTCATAGACCAGCCAGGACCTGCATTCTCCCTCCCTCTACCCCTACCTGCAACTCCACTGGAGAACAAAGGATGCTGGAAGCCAGCGCTAAAGGTAAATTCCTTCCAATGCCAGTGGAGCTGGAGCATAATGCCAATGGGAATGATGGACACATTTAGTTTATACCCAGGAAACAGTAGAGAGAGTCCCCCAAGTCCTTGGTAAGTTACAGGAAAACAAAGACAAAGCCCTTGCTCAGTTTCAAAGGCAGCAGAAATAGACACATAGTCAGACACTGCATTTCTGTGTAGTTGGTATATGCATGAATAATTAACTCAGAAGCTCATAAAAACCACACCTGGGTAATACTTTCCATCTAGTCTGCTGAACAGTGTTTGCTTATGCTATGTTTTTGAGATAAAGAGGACTTCTCTTGGATAAATTCTCCTTTCTACTTAGAACAACAACAAGAAATCCAACCAGAATTCAGATGGTTCAACTCTATTTAAGCACATGACTGCTTTTCAAAGAAATGTTATCTCACTGATAAAAACTATATATGTATATATATATATCATAACATCATATTTTAGAATATATGTATTATGGTAATCAAAATCATCAGCACATGTATTACCTTATCTGATTTTCATGGTGGGAACAGGTAAAAATCTACTCTCAGTTTTTTTCAAGAATTAAATTCCTTGCTCCTAACCATGGTCGCTAGGGTTACGCAATAGAGCTCTTGTGTTTATTCCTCCTCTGAGATTTTGTGTCCTGACATCTTCCAATTCCCTTCCCTGCCTTCCTACACTCCCACTCTTTTTTCTCAGTTTTGTTTTGTTTAAAATTCCATCCACATATAAATCTTTAAAACAAACTTGCTTTTAAGAACAGGAATGAAGATCATACATCACAGTACAGGCCCGTAGTCCCAGAATTCTGGAGGATGAAGCAGGGAGACTATGAGCTCAAGGTCAACGTAATAAGACACTGTTTTGTTTTGTTTTTAAAAAAAAAAAGAAAAGAAAAGAAAGCAGGGCTTTTTCACTCATGCCTGGAGCTCTACTACTTGAGCCATGCCTCCAAGTTCAAAGGCTGGTTTTCTGCTGGTTAATTGGAGAGAAAAGAGTCTCCCAGATTAGTCTGCTGAGGTGCCTTCAAAGGCAGTTCTCAGATCTGAGCTTCCTGAGGAGCTAGAATTACAGACATAAGCCACCAGCACATGAGTGGGTGAGCTTTGGGATGGCCAAATCACCTGTAAATGAAAATGTTCTGGAGGAAAGGGAGATGGGTGCATCACACTTGAACACTGCTGTCATAACCTCTCCTGCACTCCCTCTTCTTCCCAGCTTGCTCTCTGCTCATTACAAAGCAAGCCATCCAAGGCTCCGCTTCTTTGGGCTGTCCCAAGGAGGCAGAGGCAGGCTTAGGTGGGGTTGGGTTAGGGTGGGGCTTCTAAAAGAGGTGAGCAATGATGACAGGCAAGCATGGGAAAGACCAAGTTTTCACGTTACAAGGCTGCACTGTGCTAGTGAGAGGCCTAATTCAATGCTAGATCTACTAGACTGCAAGTTCCTGAGAAAACGTACGTTTTGGCTGCACATTTCAATACAGGAGTCATCTATGTGTAGCTCATATGTGACTCACATGTGACTAAGAAACTTGTTTGAAATTTTTATTCCTCAATAATTTAAATTCAATGTAAAATGGACCTTTAGTTCAGTTACTGGAAACCTTTCAAATATAGTTTGACCAATTTGAGGATACAAATCTACTTCACCAATGGTAAACTGTACGAAACTGAAATACAGATCAAGTACTTCCAATGAAAATTTAGCCTCCAAACTGAGATCTTCCTCATATCTAAAATATAGTCTGAAATTGAAGACAAAAAAGGGATCATATTTTATCAATATTGTTATACATATAACATATAGGAAACTTGTTATATTTTAATATGTTGGTGTAAGTATTAAACTAAATCTTACTTGCTTCATCTTACTACCACTAGAAAATTCAGAATTGTATGTGTAGCTTCTAGCAACAGCCTTAAAGGCTTTCTGAATTTCTTCTATTAGTCAGTATAGACCTTTCCTGTCCCAAGGACTACCTTTTGGTCCTCATTTTACCAAGGTTCCTTGTCAACTATCCACGGCAAAGCTCCTTCTCTGAAATCTCCCTTCATTACCTGTAAAATGGTGAGCGCAGTTCCTGGTGACCGCGGATTTATAGGCAAAGTACCCAAATACTTTGTAAACAGTCAAGTGTCCCAATGCAAGATGGCAAAAGTTACTCTATAACTATTTTGTGAGCGAGTCTACATTAAGATGCACGCATCCCGTACAAGATGACCAAGCCACCTAGGGGTGGGTGGCACCTAGGGGCGGGTGGCACCTAGGGGCAGGTGCCCTGCCACAGATTCTGAGAGCAGAATTGTGCCATGAGCGTGGAGACTTCACCTCTTCACACACAGGCCGCTGTGTGCACCAGCCCCCAAGCTCTTACTCTGCAGCCCAAGGGCACTGAAGAGTTTCCACTCCAGAGGCAGCTGTGGCATAAAGGGAGCACCATCAGGGAGCACCACCAGGACGCCCCAGCAGTCTCCCACACTGGGAGTTGTAGCAGCATTGACTGGAGACTGCTTCCTTTGAGTACAACAGTACCCATTCTAGTTGGCTGGAATGGGGAAAGGGGTGGCATTCCAGACTCATCTGCCCAGAGGAACCCCTGTCTCTACCTGGAAAGGTCATGGTTTCTCTGATTCCCAGGAAGGTTTCAGACATATCAGCCTGGGCCCTATGATGTACAAAACACCATTTACCTTTCTCAGAAGTTTCTGGTCTATACTGGGGAGTAAGATCTCTGCGCATATTATTTCTAGTACTTAGTTTTACTTTTAATATGCTTTATTGTGTAAGTTGGGGTTTCCAACATAATGCTGTGCCATACACACAGATATGGACCCCATCATTGCCTCTTCTGTGACATGCTCACAGAGGCCTGGCAGCAAGGGGAGATCTTCCTTAGAAGCTGTGTGGCTTATCAATAAAAGCAAAACAAGGCCAGGCACAATGGCTCCTGTCTATAATTCCAGCTAGTCAGAAGGCACTAGGTAAGAAGATTAGCATCCAAGACCAGCCTTAGCAAGAACTCAATACGCTTCCTGGAAAATAATCTGAAGCAAAAATGTAGAGATAGTGGGGATTTCAGTGGTAGACTGCCTACCTAGCAAGCATGAGGCCCAAGGTCACCAAATAGATAAATACATATATTCTTCCATATCTATCTATGTGTGCAGACACACAAAACAAAACCAGACTAACAGAAACATCCCAGAGATGTCCCAGATAAGATTCTTCTGTGAAAAATGAAAGACTAGACTAACTGTAGACTTGACATAGGATGAACCAGGCTATGGGGGGGGGTGAACTTGGTTTTGTGGAGCCCTGTGCGAGAGAGAACTGCTTTTTAAGGGGCTTTAAGTGTGTTTAAGGGGCTTCAGCTGTTGGCCAGAATTTCTTCCCTCCAACCAGCATGCTAAACACAACACTGAGCAACTGTCTTTCAATGAAAGACCAAATTGAAGGTCAAGGTTAAAGATATGATGTCTAGTGTTCTCCTGGAATGTTAAGGGTCTATGAGGCTCTTCATCTCCAATTAACCAACCAATAGTCCAAAGTGAAGCTGTGGTGTAAATGGTAGAGTCAAGCCTTGAGGGGAAAAAAGTACCCAAGGGTCAGCATTTAGGCCCTGAGTTCAAACCCCAGTAGTGGCATAAATGAATGAATATGAATTTACTGCTTATGTTCCCAGGCAGAGGTTGAATTATGTAGCCCTGTGAGATGGAAATGGGAAGGCCCCTCAGTCTGTGAGGGGAGAAGGTAGCTTTCTTGGGTTCCAGGCTGAGGAGCCTAGGGGTCTCCCCAGCAGCAACATTAGGTGGGAGGTCTGTACTGTTGTGAAAGAAGCACCAATCACATCCTGTCTTCAGGCTGAGATAGATCAAAACTGAAGCCCATCCTAAGGTCAACAGCTCTGCCAGTGAGTGCTCAACTCTCCTGGCGGACCTTTCGTCATCCAGGCAACTTGGTTTGCTAGAAATGAGCCTCCCAGAGTAGTAATTAAAAGATCTTTGCAAAAAACAAACTGGTTTCTCAAGTCAGGCAGTCAAGCACTCCTTAGCCAGTAAGCACTTTATAGGATGCCCTTAATTTTATTTTAAGTAAATCTAATTACAATCGAGAACCCTTGTCTCTTTGACCTTCCTATTTCTCTGTTTTATTTTATCTTTAGAGATTCCTGTCTCTAATACTTAAATGCTTGGAATACAGCTTTTAGAAAATAAGTTTTCCTTGTGGTGCATGGCTTGATGTTTAAGCATCCTCACTGCTATTTCTGGAGCCTGACTGCAAAGAGCCTTCTTGGGTTCTCTCTACTCATCCATGACTTGGCTCCAAACTGAACCTAACAGATCACCAGCTCCAGAGAGGGCTGTGGAGACACCACGAGAAGCACCCACACCCTCACCCACTTGGTCCACAGGAGTGGGGCCCAATACTTCCCTGTACAAAGAGGGGCCTAAGCCTGAGCCTCTCCACGGGAAGCTTGGTGGACCCAGAAAAACACAGAAATGAGGGAAGAGACTGCAATGCAGAGGAAATAAAGATCTTGGCTAAGTTGTCAAGACGATAAAAAAAGAAGAGAATGGCAAAATGGTGTTTATGGAATTTGGTTTTTCATCGTGAGCCAGTTGTAGTGTTGCACACTTGAAATCTCAGAAGTACTCTGAAAGCAGAGGCAGAGGCTCAGGATTTTGAGGCCTGAGCTACTCAGTGAATTTAAAACTAGTGTGAGCTATGTAGTAAGATTGTCTTGAAGAAGCAAGGGCTGGAGATGTAGTAGGAAGACTGCCTAGATTGTGCATGACCCCCGGTTTAGCCTTCGAAAATTATAGTTTTCATTCTAGATTCCTTAAAGATGGTGTGTTTCCTTTCCTTTTCCTTTTCACTCTCTTCTCACTTTTTCCTTCTTTTCTTTTGCTTTCCTACCTCCTACCTTCTTTTTCTTTCCCATCTTTCTTACATCCCCCTCCCTGTCCCGTTCCTTCTCTTCCCCTTTTCCTTCTTTCCTTCTTCCCTCCCACCCTAGACTCCAGTCTCTCCTACAACCGTGGGCTACCTTGCCACGCCCCCTGCTGCTCTGGTCTCTACTCCCACGTCAGTGTTGTCTCAGCCAGGATGGTTTCTTCTTAATGAATATAAAGTGGTGCTTTGAATGTTCTGCTTGCTTTAGGGATAAAATTCAACTTATCTACTCCGAGTTCTACTTCTTCTACCTCTGAATTGCTTTGTGATAGTGCCTAGCTACTTTAAAAAATTACTGTAAAAGTGATATACCAAGGGTTACAGTTACGTAAGTCAAGTAAAGAGTATATTTCTTTTGGGACAATGCCACCTCTTCCCTTGCTCTTTCTCAGTTAGTGCCTAACTTCTTTTTAATATTTTTTTCTAAGTCCTGGGCTTGAGCTCAGGGCCCGAGCACTGTCCTTGGGGTTTTTTTTTAATTTTTTTATTTTTTCATATATTTTATTGTAATTAATAGAAGGGTTACATTATATTCGCCAGATAGAAGGTGCATACTTCACATACATTGATACCCTTTCTCATGTCTTGGTCCCCATTTCCCTCCCCCACCCACCCCACCCATCTTGTTTTCCCCCCTTCCCTATCCAATTTCAAATAACCAAATACACGAATATACAATATATCAGATAACAAAGTGAGATACTGTAACAATATGAGATAACCAAGGGACAGCAAAAGAGATGAGAGATAACATAGTACATTAAGGACTACAATCACTAATTACATGGCTTTTGTTTCTATATCCTAGAGGTCCTTTCATTTAGCATCATACTGTATGGCCTTATGTATCTAGGTTTTGCTCTATTGCAAATCTCTGCTAGGAGAGCCCAAGGTTTCTACTGATTATGACAAATGAGGGAAACCATTGAGCCTATGTTCTTTTGAGTCTGGCTTACTTCACTTAATATGATTTTTTTCTAAGTCTTTCCATTTCCTTACAAATGGGGCAATGTGGTTCTTTCTGACAGCAGCATAGAATTCCATTGTGTATAAATACCACATCTTGTTGATCCACTCATCAACTGAGGGGCATCTGGGTTGGTTCCATATCTTTGCTATGGTAAATAGTGCTGCAATAAACATCACTGTGCTAGTGGATTTAGTATGCCCTTGTTTCTGGTTGGTTGGGTAAATGCCAAGTAGTTGTCCTTGGGTTTTTTTCAAGGCTAGAACCCTACCACCTGAGCCACAGCACCATTTCCAGTTTTTTCTATGTATACTGTACCAAGGAAATCAACCCCAGGTCGTGCATGCTAGGCCAAACTCCAGGACCCAAGTGCCCAACTCTTTGAGCTGCAGTTTTATTTATGACCAAAGAGACTGGTAATATTTAAGCCATATATATGCAACAGCCAGAATGTATTTACTAGTATATTACTGGTCTTTTGTGGTATGTACCTCTGGTACTAATGTTAGTTCCTCAAAGACAACTATGTCAAGTTATACTTTGCTTAAAAGATTTCTCAACAGTTTTATTATAAATGAATTTTTCATGCATTCACCTCCATCAATGAAGGCAAGACTGTTCATTTACTTTTAGGAACATCAATTTCTAATGATGACATTTGTCATATCAGAGTCAGTTTACACATACTTACACACACACACACACACACACACACACACACACACACACACAGAAATGAACGTTGTAATTTCTCCAAAGTCAGTGATGTTTAATCAGAAAGAAGTAGAAAAGCTCTTGGTACAAAGGTGTGTCTAAGCCATGAAGTTCTTTCTAGAATATGAGTTAGAGAAATCTTGGATGGATCTTCTGAACTCAACTAGAAACTCTTATTCTAAGTAGGGAAAGAACATAGCTGACCACGATGGACCATTTCCCATGACACTCTGTTATGTCAGACACTTTCTAGTTCATTTTCCTGTGTGCTACTGCTAAGACAGGGCTCACCTTTTAGCTTACGGCTGTTACTTTACCATTTGAGCCACAAATCCATTTTTGGGTTTCTGTTGTCTAACTGGGGTTAAGAATCTTGCAGATTTTTCTGTCTGAGCTCACTCTGAACGGCAATCCTCAGATCTCAGCCTCCTGAGTAGCTACGAGTCACCAGTACCCAACTTCTAATATACTTCAGTAAGGAAGTAAAGTCACTCAAAGCTACACGGTGAATCAAAAATATCAACATACCATGATAAAAGGTAATAAAAGGGGAGTGCTCAACTAAAACGTTTTCTCAAAGGGGTAACATTGTTCAAGAAGTAATGTAGCCACTACCTGATGAATGTAACTCTATACATCAGCTCAACAATTACAAAAAGTTAAAAAAAATGTTTTCTCATACACATATCTTACAGTTCCAGTGAGAAATTGTAAAAAGGAAAAAAAATCCAGGGCTGATTTTAATATGTGAAAATTTCCAATCCATTTTCATAGTCCATTCTAGAAGGGCTTAGCGATTACAAAAACAACAACAACATAAAACATCTTTAATTAAAAAAGAGAGAAAAAGTATGTGAATTAATGCACCTCCTATCTGGCAAATATCATGTAACCCTTTTATTAATTACAATAAAAAAATTAAAAAAAAGAAAAGAGAGAAAAATTCTAAATATACTTCTGAAACGACATATAGATAGAATATATCCAGCACATATTTATATTCAAATTGCGTTCTTCTTCTCACTGTGTCTGTGTCTCCAACCCAAATACTTACCATTCAGTTAGAAGTCACTAGATCAGAATCACAGTAATTAACATTAGATAACATTTAAGATGGACACAGCTTTTACTGGTATCTAGCGTGGCCAGTAACCAAGAGCTACAGCCCGACAGAACTAAGGTGGAGCAGCATTCCTGGGGAATCTATTTGAATTCCTTCCCTGCCCTCATCCTGTGCTGCTACTATGCTCATCTTTGACCCTTTTTTCTCCTTTGTCCTTGACATCAGCCTACAGCCTGTATAACTGTACACCTATAAATGCCACTGCTCCCTTTTCTGAGCAAATTTTTTTTTCTTGCTTCTGTCAGTCATGGGTCTGGAACTCAAGGCCTGAGTACTCTCCCTGAGTGTTTTGGTCAATAGCTCCACTTCCAGTTTTCTGGTGGTTAATTGCAAAGAAGATTCTCATGGACTTTCCTGACCCAGTCTGGTTTTGAACTGTGATCCTCAGATCCTAGTCCCTGAGTAGCTAGGATTACAGGTGGGAGCCACCAGGACCTGGCTTTCTAAGCAAATTATTATCAACATACCAAAAGAAAACGATTTTGAAAAGATGAGCAGCATATATTTTATATTTACATATATTATGTATTTATACATTTTATATTCTCATATTAGGTTCACCTATATTAAGATACATTAGGATACAGTGAGGAGTGATCAGAAACAGATTCCTCTAGGGGCTGACACTATCCTAAATGTAACAAAGAAAGTCACAGATGTATCTGTGAATGGCCTTTCAAAATGCACAGGTGGCTCACACCTATAATTCTAGCTACTCAGAAGGCTGAGATCTGAGGCTCATGGTTCCAAGCCAACCGGAGCAGGAAAGTCGGTGAGACATTCATCTCAATTAAATACCAAAAAAAGCCAGAAGTAGAGCTGTAGCTCCAGTGGCACAGAACTAGAATTGAGCAAAAAAGCTCAGAGACAATGCCGAGGTCCTGAGTTCGATCCCCAGTACTGGCACAAAAACAAACAACAATCATAACAACAAAACCTGAACTGAGGATGGCTTCCTGACAAGTTAAAGAACAGCCATGCAATAGTATGCACAGTGTTTACATTCTCTAAATCTCCGATTATACTAAAACTTCAGAGGATGAAAAATAAAATTAAGATTTGGTACAAAAAAGTAAAATGGAGTTTTGATCTTATCTCCCATCGATAGGAACAGGTCCTCCCCACCCCAGTTCTGGAGCTTGAACTCAAGAATCTCAAGCTCTCAGTTGGCTCTCTTGCTTATGGTTGGCATACGACCACTTGAGTCATGTCCCTAGCCCAGTTTTTTGCTAGTCAATTGGAGATGGAGTGGCAAGGGCATTTCTGCCCAGGCTGGCTTCATTCGTACCATAAGCTTACAGAGTACAGCCTCCCGAATCGCTCGTGTTACAGGAGTGACTCACCATCACCTGCCTAAATACTTCTAAACTATGTGACTGTTGAGAAGGCCACCTGAAGGTCATGCAAAACACAGGCTGATTCTCCACTATGGCAACACATCCATCCCAAGATGTCCAAACCATCACTCCTGTCCATTGGATTCCACATGTGTTCCAAAGTTTCCTAACCCTCTCTGGGGGATTGCAGGATCCCCAGGGATGTGAACTCTTAGGCTGCGTAGAGTAGACTTCAGTGTAACAGTTCAGTACAATGACCATAGAGGACTTGGATAATAGAAAGAACGGAGAAAAGACCCCACCTGCAGAAAATGCTCTTCAGAACCTCATCTGAGAGAGCTTGTAGGGACCAGGGACTGGTTAAAGAAAAGGCATCATTTACACAAAACTTACACTGCAATGATGGGAAGGAAAAGAAGAAGGTCTTCCAGATCCTGAATATTATAACTTAGTAGGAAAGGGGATTGGAAATCAGGACAACAGAAAAGAACTTCAAAATATACAAATCCCATGTGTATAGAAAGCCATGGATGCTTTGTTCCAAAGGAAAGTACCAGGAAGGGGATGCGAGGTACAGAAATTATGGTCACAGGTGTAGAGTTGTAACTCATATTCCTGGAAATGGGAGCTAAGACCTATTAAGTTTTCACTGATACTTAGAAGGAGAGGAAGGGAAGGAGAAATTTGTGCATATATCTAAAGAAAAGGGAAGAAACTCAAACAGGGTCACAGACAAATCATTTAGTCATTCAGAAGTGAAAGAAAGAAAAGAAAACCAAACCACAGAAAAAGAATGATGAAGCCAGATACTGGTGGCAGACACCTGTAATCCTAGCCACTCTAGAGGCCGAGAGCTAAGGCTTGAGGTTCAAAGTTAGCCTAGGTATACAGATTTGAGACACTCTTATCTCCAGCTAACCAGAAAAAAAGCCAGAAATGGAGGTGTGACTCACATGATAGAGTGCCAGCCTTGATCAAAAGGCCCGGGACACTGGGTATAGATAGCTCATGCCTGTAATCTTACCTACTCAGGAGGCTGAGATCTGAGGCTCATGGTTTGAAAACAGCCCAGGCAGTGTGAGACTCCTATCTCCAATAAACTACTCAGAAAAAGATGGAAGTGGTGCTGTGGCTCAAGTGGTAGACCACTAACCTTGAGTACAAAGACACTTAGGGACAAAGCTCAGGCCCTGAGCTCAAGTTCCATGACTGGCAAAAAAAAAAAAAAAAAAGAAAATAGTACAGAGTAGCCAAAAAAATCCACTACCCTGAGGACTAAAGGCATGGATGTGTGTGCGGGCTGAATAGCGATGAGCTATCCATGTGGCAGACGTGCAGCTCTCCAGGTGGTGGTTTTGTGGCAGTTTATTGTGGGGTGCAGCAGGAATCACTCACCATGTTTGCAGAAATGGATGCTGCAGTGCATGCCTGACTCCTGGCTCTGAGGCTTGATGGGCTCTGCGCCCCTCTGGGGTCCTTGGTTGTCCTTCCTTCCCAAAGCTCAGACTGCTCCTGCAAAGGTCTGGATGCAGTTTGGGGCACTGCCCTTCCCTGGCTCCTTGCTTTTTTCAGTGACACAGAAGAGCCTGGAAAGCAGGCGAGGTAGAGATGGGGGAGCCAGGTAGCTGCAGCTAGCTTAATGAGGGACAGGAACAGGCATGCTAGTTCCTGGAAGCGAGGAGATAGATAAAGTGCTTGTTCCCGCTCGGAAGATGGAAAGAAGGAGCAGGAGAATGAAATCTGGGTAGCTAGAGTCACATTCCTGCCTTCTCAGGCAGGTAGACATCTGCTGACCATGTGTGGCAGGCAGCCGTGGGTGGCCCTGAGGGAACTGAAACCCACGACATCCCAGCAGGCAAGAGAGATGCAACAGGGAGGATAATAAGTGGTCCTGAAGAGCCGGAGCTTACTGTGAAGAAAGTTCCTGCCACGTTCTCCACCGTTCCCTGCATGGGCAAGAGCAGGAGCTGAGGAAGGGAGAAGCCCATTTCCAAGTTCCAAGCCAGGAACACATGGGTTGTAGAAACAAAAGGACTAGAGGTCCAGGGATGGGGGTGGAGGGAAAGTTACCCGCCCAGGTGACAGCAGCTAAGGGAGTGGGTGGCAGGCCTGCTCTATCCTGGGTAGAAACGGCCTACACAATCATGAGACTCCATAAATAGTTCAATGTGGGCACATGTGTTCTGAATTTGCACGTGCCAACAAGCACCAGTGAGCCATGTTTAAAATACACATGGCTGTTATTCCCATCCAGGAGAGGTGGATGGGCTCATGAGCTCTGCCTGCCCCCCCTTCCTCCCTCCCTCCCTCTCTGCCCCCCCCTCTCTCCATTCATATTCATACGTGTGGCGAACGGGAGGAGCCAGTGATGCTCACCTGGGGGGATGAATCACTGATGGACAAGGAGGGGGCAGAGAGAAAGGTGCATAGGTGTGAGAAAAAGCAAATGGGCCAGCATCTTGAGCAGAGAGCCAAGACCCCATTAGATCTTAGAACAAATATGTGCTATATGTGCTGAGAAGCAGGTGTGTGTGTGTGTGTGTGTGTGTGTGTGTGTGTGTGTGTGTGTGTGTGTGTGTGTGTGTGTGTGGTGTTGATACTGGGGCTTGAACTCCAGGGCTGGTTCTGAACCGTGATCCTCCAATCTCAGCCTCCTGAGTAGCTAGGATTACAGGCATGAGCCACTAGCACCTGGTTCCTTCTGTGGTTCTAAACTCAGTCCTGTCCACATTGAGAGCTTTAGGCAGTGATGATTCCAAATCCATATTCTCTCCATTTTCCCCTTTTCCTTCTGCCCCTTCTCCTTCCTCTGACATCAGATCCAATGGCAAATCCATTCTATCGTCCACACGCTTCCAGGATCTTATAGCTTTCTATGTGTACACTGAACCAGAACTGTCTCTCTAGCATCTTTAACTCTCTCCTGGCCCCTGTGATAGCCTCCTCCTAACCAGCCTGCCAAAAGCTGCTTCCTCTTCTCCCAGCCCTCTAGTCTCCTGTGGAGCGAAGTACCCTGTGGAATCTTTTTTGATGGCTTCCTCTGGCCACACTTGTGGACCCCGTCTCTTCTCACTTGCCCTGCTCCAGGTATCCTGGCCTTTGGCTGGTCTAGCATGACCAGGTAGAGCCTTCCCACTGAACTTTGATCTCCTTGTTCTCTCTGTTGGGAATATTCTTCTCCCCAGTTGTCACCTGTCCTGTGTCTGCCTGTGGAGACACCTTCCCTGACGCAATATTGCATCGGTCCTATCTTTTCACTCCTCTAGTTCCTTCCTATCATTATTTGACACCCACCTCGTTATCTGACCAGCTATTTGTGAGGAGAGGGTCTGCCTGAAGACCTGGGCATCTAGAATCATATCTAGCTTTGGGATAGGGTGTGCCCTCCATAAATACTTGCTAGTGTGCACAAGTGGATGCGTGGGCAAATGGCAGACTATGCTGCGAGCTCACAGCTCGCACCTGTTCTTCTCTCTAGGTTATTCCAGCTTCACGGTATGGCGGTTCTCAGCCCCTGTGGCTCTCTGGGATGCCACTTTCTGAGCTTGAAAAGGGAGGGGCTCAGTAATTTCCAGAGTTCCTCCTGGCTTAAAAGTTCTGCGAGTGTGTAGTGATTGACTTAAGGAGAAGGGTATTTTTAGGAACTCTTCTAGAAATCTTATCGGCTCGGCTGGGTTTGGCCTAGATTTTTTTTGTGTTCTTTTTTAGTAGGCCCTTTTGAGCTGTGGGATCTACAGGGGACATTGGCACTGGGGGGAGGGACAGCACAGAAGGGCGTGAAAGAGGAGAAGCACGATGGCATGGATGGTACCCTGGGAAAGGCCCTGGATGTGCACACGTGCAGACCCAGCTGCAGGCACACGAGTCTGTGGCTTTCTTCTCCATGTTTTGTTCTCTCACTAGGGCAGCACTGCAGACACCATTGTGTGCCAAAACCTCTGCTGGTCCCAGCCTGGTCTGCACAGGACAGCAGAAGTGACAGACTGAGATGAGGATCTCACAGGTCTTAAAAGGTAGAGCATATTTCTGGCAAGCAGAAGGCCCTGAGTTCAAGCCCAGTACTGCCAAAAAAAAAAAAAAAAGAGAGAGAGAGAGACTGATGTTTGCTTCTTTAAGTCCACTGGGAGAAATCTCAGCAGGAGCAGATTCCCAGGAGAGACTATTCCAGGAACACTGAACAAAAGACTTCTCCTAGCACTCTGCCATGTGAGCTGAAAAGCAGAATGTAGGAATCATGGAGTGGCCACTTTATTAAGCAAGATTTGCTGATGGGATTTCACTTACCCTAGGAAAAAAAAATTAAGTCAATTTCCTGCCGTACTTTTCAAAAGCACCATTGAGAAGGAATGAGTCAAGCCACAAGCATGCAATAGGCTACCAAATTGAACCTGAGTCAACAAGTCCTCTTATCTCACAGGAAACTGAGCTAACTGCTAGATATGGAAATCAACCAACAAATATTTACTGTGTTTCAAGCCCCCAGCTCTGAGCAACAAAATAATTCTGGCCACCAAGTAGAACTTATAAGATGGAAGCTAAGGAATACCCAAGAACCTCCTGCCTGGCAAGGTGCAAACTCAGTGCAGAAGGTGAGACATGGAATCCCTGACCCTCCTTCCACGCATGCCTGGAACTGCATCTTTTGTTGCCTCTCTGTCCATATCGGGCTCCTTAGAAGCTAATCATCACCCACCTCTACTTCCCAGCTGCCACCAAGCAACGTCACCCTGTGTGCTGTGTCACCATGGTAACCAGAGAAGCAGGGAGAAAGGAAGAATCCCAGCTATAGCCTTGTCTCCAGAAACTTGAGGGGGAGGGTGGGGGCAGCAGCACAAAGCATGTTCCTTCCCATTTTATAGGAGGGGAAGCTGAGGAACCGGCCAATACTCTCTTAAATTTCGCCCAAAGGGGAGTACAGTGCCAGAGTGGTACCTGTTGTTTATGAGGATTCTGTTTCAACATCTAAAACTATATGCCTAGAAACCTATAGACATCTGTTTGAGCAGTTAGAATGGCTGGGTGTGTGTGTGTGTGTGTGTGTGTGTGTGTGAGTTTGCACAATCCTGTCATTCATATCGGAGCTTGGATTTATGGCTTAGGCAGTGTTCCTTAGCTTTTTCACTCAAAATGGCCTTTTACCACTTGAGCCATGATTCCACATTGGCTTTTTGGTGGATAATTTAGGGATAAAAGTATCTTTTTTGCCCAGACAAGCTTTGAGCCTTAATGCTCAGCTCTCTCAGGCTCTTGAGTAGCCAGGTCCAGGCTTATGACTATCTTCATATTTATTATCTTTGACCTTGCCTCAAGGACACAATTGTTAGATAAAGGCAAGTCCTGTTCTTTCCCAGATTCACTGGCTGGTGGGCTTCTTTGAGCCCTGTAATTCCTCTCTACCCACTACATTCCTCTCCAAACCATATCCATTTCCTTTTAAATGTTTTTTTTAAGAGAGGTACACCACTGAGTTGAAAATTAATAACCTCACATAACCTGTGATACCACCCTCAAGACAAAGTCTCAAGTTACTTGTTCATTATTTTCCAGAACGATCTTATCATCCCAGTTCCCATGGGCATACTTCAATTCTCTGCTAAGGCTGGCTGCTGATTCCTCAAACTGGTCTGACCTCTTTCACTAAGTGAACCAAGAGTTTTCAATCAACCCACCCCTGAGAAGAGAAAACGAAGCAGGGATGGAGGGAGGAGGGAAGGAAGAGTCAGAATAATATACTTTGTCTGATATGCGAATCATCACAGGGCTACTGACATAAGTACTTTAGATATATGTTTGCATATATCTTGGGGGTGGGGAGGGAAGTAGGTTTGAACTCAAGAGTATGGACATTGCCCCCATAGCTTTTTCCATTTAAGACTGGTGTTCTACCATATGGGTCACATCTCTACTTCTGGCTTTTTGTTCATTAATTGGAGATAAGAATTTCAAGGACTTTCCCTGCCCAGCTGGCTTTGAATTTCAATCCTTAGACTTCAGTCCCTGGAATAGCTAGGATTACAGGAGTGAGCTACTGGCACCAGCACTGATTATTTGTTCGTTTGTTTGCTTGTTCTTGCCATTAACACTATATATGAAAAAGCAGCCTGGTCCTGCAGTAATGTTTCTGTATTGAAAGTACAAATACATCTCTTTTGTTACAAGTGATAAATATTCAATAATCATTACGATTAGAATAAAAGTCTCTGTACGTGTGGATATAAATGACATTTTTGCTTACTTTAGTGTGTCTTTTTGGTGGTCAGTTCTGTTTATTTGTGACTTAGCAGAAAAGTGGTCCTCACAAGAAATCCACAGGGTAAAAGATTCCAGAGACACAGCTAAGGCAAACATGTGCCATGGCCAAGCCACTGAACTTGAATCTCCCGTGGCCTTGCCTCTACTGCTGCTGAGAGTCCAGACATATACAGACTATGAGAGGATCTAAAATGTCTTGGGGCAGAATGCTCGTAGAAGTGCATTGTCCTCTAGGGTCCTCATTAAGCTGAGGTAGAAAGACCGTGGCAGTTATGGTGGAAATTTTGGTTATGGGCACTCGGCTCATTCTCCACAGCTCTTGGCAGGGATGCAAGCTCTGATCTGTTCCCTTTTTCCAGTAAGAATGACTCATCACTTACAAAGACTTAGTAAGTCTGACTCTGAGATCTTAACTATGCCAGCTCTGTACCCAGAGCTGTTCACTCAGCTGAGAGGCACTGTGATTTCATCTAGCTTCACAAACAGCCATTCCAATAGTTAAAAACAAGAACGACCCCGCCCCCCAAACATTGCTAGGTAGGTACCAGTAGCTCATGTCTGTAATCCTAGCTTCTCCAGAGGCTGAGATGTAAGGATTACTGTTTGAAGACAGCTAAGCAGGAAAGTCTCTTAAGACCCTAATCTCCCATGAGCCATCATGAAGTGGAAGAATGCCTTGAGCCTTGAGCCAAAAAGTTAAGAGACAGAGCCCTGAGTTCAAGCCCCAGTACTGGGGCACGCACACACGCCACGAATAAAGACCCAGGTCCCCAAGCGGAGCACTGTGAGATTCTGCTGCTATATAATTTAAATGGGTGACTATTTGTCTTCTTCCAGAAAGAGTGAGCTCAACTTTTACTCTTCCCCTATAGATTCGGCAAACAGTTTGAATGAAAAGAGATAACCCATTGAAGGACAAAGAAAAAAAAGGGCAATTTCTTTTTGATGACAGGCCCACATGTCCCTCTAAGAATTAAAAAAAAAATAGTGCAAATCAACAAAGGCAACATAAAGGGCCATCTTTATAGGCTTCAAGCCACTGAAGTCAAAGCTGCTAGGTTTGGGGCACAAGGTCTGCTGGAGCAGAAGAAGCAACTTAACTTCCACTATAAGATCTTCAGAGGAAAGAAAACTTGAAGCTGTGTTAGAAACGAGAAAAAAATATTAGCAGCTAGTCTTCAAATCTCTGTGTGGCTTCAACTAGTCATAATGAAAATCTTTAAGCTTGTTTTGTTTACAAATTATCTTTCAAGTAGTTGTACAAAGGGGTTTCAGGTTAACATGTCAGTTTATGAGCATAATGCAACGCTGCATCAGGAACTTAGGAAATAGAAGAGAGGACAAAGAGAGCTGAAAAGGAAATAAGGAAGCAAATAACAGCAAGAAGTATGGCAGTTGGTTGATATCAGAAAGAAAAGAAACCAGTATTTTAATAGTGAAAATATATGTGAATTTGCTTCAGAAGTAGAGATGGCACTTGAGATAACAATTACTCCAAGCCAGAGAAATATGGAACAGTGATTAAAACAATCTACGACCTACAGACAAATGTAGATATCCAAACGAAAAACTTCTAGCATTCCTGGAAACAAACAGCCTCAGCTATAAAAGAGACTTGTATCTACCCTTATCTGTGGGACTCTTAGGTCCAATTAAATGCCAAAAGAAGCCAGAAGTATTAGAACTCAAGTGCTAGAATACCAGACTTAAGGGGAAATAGCTCAGGGACAGCATCAGAAGGAACTCAAGAAAACAAACAAATAAACAAACCAAAAAAAAAAAAAAAAAACCACCAGCAACAACAAAAACTTATAGTCATTCTTTTACAGATATAGAAAATCAGATCCAAATACTTACTGTATAACAGTATTTTTCCTTAAGGAAGCAAGTATTTTATCAACAGAAAGTACATTGAAACAAAAACAACCCAAGACAAAAATTCTAAAAATGTCCCTTTGGGCTTTTATGCTTACGAACATGTCATTTCCTCCTTTAAAACAGAACACTAGGTCAAATGTTACTGTGATCTAGGGATAGTCATTTGCCAACATTCCTAAATTCAAGGATGGAGAAAAATAGGGAAATCACATTCATTTGCTTAGTCTGGATACATCTTTTGTAGTTGTTGTTGTGAACCATGTTCATTTAGACGTTATAAGATGCATATTAAATATCACAGTTTGTTATCCAAACTGTGTATTGAAAATTATGTGTTATTGAAAAATAAGTCACAAAGTAAAATAGTTTTTTAAACAACTTGATGATTATTTGAATCATTTAAACTCAGAGGGGCGTGGGGCCAACTTTCAAGAGATTAAATAAAAGAACAAATAAAGTGACAATGGCTTACAAATTGTAGCTTTCTAATAATAGTGAAATTTGCCTAACACTTTTCATAGACTGGGCATAAAAATGTTTAATTATAACTGCCTATTATTGCTTCTAATAATAAAACCTAACCAGTATAAAATTATCTGCTAAGACACCAGAAGTGACTGTTTGAACATGACTGTAAGGTTTTTTTCTCTATATTCTATCTACTTCCTTTCATTACACAGGATTTTAGAAGGGATTTGAGGAAAACAACGTATCCTGATTTTTATCTTTCTTAACAATAAATGAGGCTCAGTGGCCCAAGTTTGGCTAGAAGCATGAGTCACATCTTAAACTTCAACCAACTTTGATTCATTGAAGTCCACAGAAGTCTTATGAAATGTTTTTAAAAGAAAAGTGCTGTAAAGAATAAATAATGAAGCTGAATGTAGTGGCTCACATCTGTAATCCTGGCTACTGAGATCTCAGCATCATAGTTCAAAGCCAGCCCAGGCACTAAAGAACATGAAACTCTTACGTCCGATTAACCACTAGAAAACGAGAAGTGGGGCTGTGTTTCCCGGGGTAGGGCGGGAGCTTTGAGCTGAATAGCTCAGGAACAGCACTAGGCCCAGAGTTCAAGTCTCACAACTGACAAAAACAGAAGCAAACAAACAACAACAACAACAAACCCCAAAGCACAAGGTTATCTGAGGGTAAATTGCTAAGGGTAGAATGTATGAAAAAGGATTTGACAAGTAAACTTAGATTCTGAGTACATACTTTCTAGATTTTGCTTAGTCTATAAGGGGAGTAAAATTCTCTTAATTAGCCTGGAGATAGTACTATCAACTGCTTCTGAAATTAAAACTTTTTTTCTTTTTTCCATTTTTTTGGGGGGGGGGGATTTTTATCTTTAAGTAGTTGTACAAAAGCGTTTTAATTCAACACATCAATTTAAGATGTCACCAAAACAAGATGTGGTTTAAAACATGGAGTGACAATGCTAATTAATTCCCATTCAATTTTTTTTTAGGTGTTTTATGAATGAACAAAAGGAAACATGTAGAGTTCTAATTGTGTGTGTGTGTGTGTGTGTGTGTGTGTGTGTGTGTGTTCCAGTTCTGAGGCTTGAACTCAGGGACTGGGAACTGTCTCCTGTCTTTTTTTGCTCAAGGCTAGTGTTCTATCATTTGAGCTACAGTTCCACTTCTGGCTTTCTGTTGGTTATTTGAAGTTAAGAATCTCATGGATTTTTCTGTTTAGGCCAGCTTCAAACCCTCATTCTTGGATCTCGGCCTCCTAAGTAGCTAGTAGCATTATAGACATGAGCTACCATATAACTCTGAAGCTTTAAGGCAAAGGCTTGTGCTAATACTCTAGGCTGTTGTTAACTTTAATCAATGAGCTGGAGGAAAGGCAATGCTGAAAAACAAGGAAGTCTTCTCTAAAAACCTGACAGTCAGGGGCAAGTTAAAAGTCAGCCATCTCCAGTTCAAGGTCTTAGAGAACTGCTTGTCCGTCTGTCCTGCTTTTACAAGGATCAAAGGAGACAATTCAGAATTTTAGAAAGCAAGGTAACCTAGGAATTTCAAAGGGGGAGCGTATCTGATCTACTCCTCTGTAGACTTTTATGAGCACCAACCTAGAATTAAGGCACGCGTTCCTTCCTCTAACAAGTCTTAAAGACAAAGAAACAAGTAGAGTACATTGACATTTCAATGGATTATCATTTTAAAGAAATCTTGGGGCTTTTTTCATATCTTCATGAAAATATTTAATATCATTATTATTGCTATGATCGGCTGGTATTTACAGTTTTCCCCAATGAATGCAGGACATCTAGTAGGAATTAGCTCCTTACATTTCAGAAGGCACCGGTTACTCGATAGATAGTTTCTGAGGCTGTCAGCCTACCCAGTAAGGAAGAATTCCTATGTGTGACTGAATGGTTTAGGCTCGTGTGCACATTCTTCTCACGATTGCCAGCCTGGGGCCTCATGGTGACCCACAAGCGATCGAGATGCATGCTGGCCCCTTTGCTATTTACAGAACAGCAATAAGGATATTAAGAAATCTACTGGCTTTGTGATAAAGCTGCCTGCAAGCAGCTCATAAAGCTGATATCTGTGTCCTTTAGCCGGAAGGAAAGGGCCTGTCTGAGGATCCTGTCTTCCAGTGTGATTCCGTACAATAGATCGCTTTTACTGCACAGGGTCAAAAATTCAGCACAAGAAATTAATAAAAGCTTCTAAGAAAGGAGAAAGAGAAAGGAAGAAGAAAAAACAGGGAAAAAGTCTCTCCCTACCATGAATTGACAGACTGGGAATTTAGAAACGGGAGTTTATTTCACAGTAGTTATCTGAAAGCAAGCTTCCCGTGGGTTCAAAGTTCCATTCCATGCTATATAAAATGTCAGGATGAGATTCTGGCTTTCTACAGTATGATTTTATTGTATGCTTTGTGGTCTTAACCTTCCTATAAATGTTCCCTTTCTAGTTTTGTTTTTTTTTTTTTCTTAAACATGGCTTTCTAACATAATAGGCATTCCTGTTTTCTTTTTGAAATGAGAAGGTAAAGTGGGTTATAACACATGTTTGAAGTTCAACAGGCCTTCGTGTGTGTGTGTGTGTGTGTGTGTGTGTGTGTGTGTAAGGGAGAGAGACAGAGACAGAGATAGGGAGACAGAGAAATAAAAACAGAAAGCCAGACAGTAGGTCACATTGTGGAGAGCTCTCCAAAAGCTAAAATTCTCCATTTTTTTTTTTTTGCCAGTCTCAGGTCTTGAACTCAGGGCCTGAGCTAGAGCTCTACCATTTGAGCCACCATTTCTGGCTTTTTCGATGTATGTGGAACCTAGGAATCGAACTTGGGTCTTTGTGCATGCTAGGCAAGCACCCTCCCACTAGGCCAAACTCCTGGCCCCAAATTTTTCACTTTTTATTAGTCAATACAGAAAATATGTCTAGAGGAGTCTTACAAAGTTGGGACAAATGCCATGTATTTAAGTTTTAAACTCCAAACAGAAAGTTCAGCCAACTTTTGAAGCTAGCTCCAATTTAAGCTTCCACATTGAATAAATAGTCCAATTTTCTTACTTCTCTTCTCCTTAAAATGGGACAATACTATCTATTCCTCAGCCACTGGAATCATTGCATTAGAAAAAAATAGTTTTTGAAAGTTAGCGTCAAGGTGCCTAGAACATTTTCAGCTCTGGAGAGGTACTTGAATGCTCTGTTCCATACATTTTCTGTTATTTCCAGTCAAGGTGAAAAGAAAAGGTGGCTGTTATGTGGACTTAGCCTTGAATCTCAGATTTATTTTAGTACAGGGAAATTAGGATCTACTCACTTTACTTAAAAACAAAACAAACAAACAAACAAAAAATCTTATAGGTGTCAATGGCTCAGGCTGCTACTCCCAGCTACTTGAGAAGCTAAAATCTGAGGATTGAGGTTCAAAGTCAGTCCAGGCAGCAAAGTCTGTGAGACTCTTATCTCTAAGTAACTACCCAAAAGCCAGGAATGGAACTGTGGTTCAAGTGGTAGAGCACTAACCCTGAGTGAAAAGGCTAAGGGATAGTGCCCAGGCCCTGAGTTCAAGTCCCATAACCAGCCCCAGTACCCAATACACACACACACACACACACACACACACACACACACACACACTCCTGCCAATCAAATAAATAAATAACATAAATAATAATTACACTTGAAAAACAAATGAAATATTCAACTTTCATTCCAAAGGGCTCATTGGAGCGTTACAACCCTACCCCTACCTAAACAATGAGAAAGAAGAGTCTTTAAATAATTGCTCCTTAAACATGACAGGAACAAAAATACATAAAACAAACAAATAGAATACATAAACTATAAGTACATTTAGTAACTTCAGGGTTTTTTTTGTTGTGGTGGTGGTTGCTGTTTCTTTTTCACTTAGCATTTAAGTGAATTAGAGTTAAATGGTTTCCACTCTTGTTGAAGCAAACTTTGTCAATGGGATTTTGGAAACATCTAGAAAGTTTATTATTAGCAACCTACAAGTTATCATTTTGTAGAAGAAGAGGATAATTTGAAAGAATCCCAAGAGACTTTCCCAAAGGCCCCAAAGGGCAGCTGGCTGGCCCTCCATCTCTGCCTTTCCTGTCCATGACAGGCATCACCAATTGATCCCAGACTTCTTCCTCTGTGCGTTTAGACTTGGGATCCAAGAACTCCTTAACACAAGTATCTAGGCAGGCAGTCTCCCAACTGATCAGGACTCCTGCGTGAGTTGAAACCACCCTTAGAGTAGGCCAGCGTTTACCTTTGAACTATTGAAGAAATTAAAGAGCATAAGGTTATGCTTACTAAAGAAATGAACAATCTTAACCTAATTCTAATGGGAATATTTACCCTCTGTCAGAGACCAAACTTCTCAGGAGCTTCATTATCATTAATTTAGATATAAGTACCTTAGTACTACTTATCAATCATTCTTATCCCTTCATTAATAAGAGCTTCTTAAGGGTCATCGTGAGATAAAATGTCATTATAATTAATAAAAGTGTACATCTTTATGAATAGTCTATAATTCAGGCTCTCACATAATTAGATTGAAATGAAGTTTTATTATATTTCAATTTCATTTTCCATAGTAGTGGATAGATGCTAGCCTACCCCATGTGGGTCTGGTATATCTCTCACCCAGATAAGCCTCTGTTTTTATGGGCAGTGTAAAGATGTACCCAGAACTGATTTCTTCAAAACAAGCACCATGGAACAAATGTCTGATTCTTTGGCCAGCACACCCCAGCAACAAAACAAACAGCCCATTATATGTGGGGCAAAGAATGAGATTACAAAGTCAATGAAGAACAAGGCCTATTATCAGTGGAACTACATTGTGAAACGAGGGTACAGAAGCATTGTTAATACACAGAAAATGTCGGAGTTTTAAAGTTAACTTTAGTGGTGTGGGAGACATTAGCCTGAAAATAAGTGGATCTCTCTCTCTTCCCTTTCCCTCTCCCTCCCTCCCTCTCTTCCTCTCCTTCCTCCCCCCTCTCTTTTTCTCTCTCTCACTTTCACTTGCTCTGTTTCTGCATTTTTTCCTTGAGACAATATGCTTTCCTGATCTTGATCTCCAAGTATTATTTGGCCCTGGCCTAGTTTTCTTTCTGTCCCCCAATGTCTTGCTTTCCAAATTACAGCCTGTATTTATTCAGGACAGCCACAAACATCACCATGTTTGAAATGCAAGAAAACATAAATTTGTTACAAATCCTTTACGAGTGAGATTTTTACATTGTTGATATCCCAGGGCTCTGGAAGATAAACTAAACAGTAAGAATCGCCTTGGAATTTTACAAGCATTTCTATGACCTCATCCTGTAAAACGTAGCCTTTAAACTATGAGGAATTTGGAAACCAGCTTTATTCAATGTCATGTGAGATAATTTTTTCATCAGTTTTAGCCCAAGAGGAGGGTAAAATTATGTCCACATGGGTGGGGGGTGGGCAAGAACAAGGGTGTGGTTCCTTTCCCGTTGGAAACTGGAGAAGAAAAAAGCAGGAATCCACAGACAAGAAGTTTGACTCCGTCCAGTTTACCCTTTGCCCCTGCCTTTCCTCACAAACAGTAACAAAATGAGATCTATCTGTGCTGGAAGACAAAACTTACAGCTCCCAGCCCAATCCATTCCGCATAAAACAGTCTAGTGTCTGCATATCACATTATGCTATTTGCTGACAAATGTATCTGTTAATTCTAGTGGTGCTCTCTGAAGAAAGGAAAGAAGAAAAAAATAGGAAGGAAGGAAACCTGCTTAATGCCCAGTGGCACATTCACTTCATTCAGCTTAGAGAGGAGACTTGATAGCACCAGAAACAACTAATTAGAAGGCGTGTGCTAATTAGAAGGAGCCTGAGCTTGTGACACCCTTTTTACCCTCCCTCCAACTTGCTGTCATTAAGAACAGCCTCAAGGCCCAGTTCAGATGTCTCCTTCTGGAAAACCATTGTTAATCCTGACTCTTGGGCCCTCTGTGTGAGGAAGCCACTGCTGCCCTCTCCCTAAACACATTAGAACCCCCTCTACCATGATCAGGAATCAGAAGTTGAGCCACGTAAGCCCAGAGCCAGGCAACTGCATCTTGGAAACCCAGCAGTCAAAACGACCCATAGCCTGGGAAGCAGGAGCCCACACCTGTAATCTAGCTATTCAGGGGGCTGAGATCTTCCGATCAAGCTTTGCAGCCAGCCTTGTGAGACAAATTCAAGAGACTCATCTCTAACGAACCATCCATTTATCTCCCTCTGCATATACTATACTTTAACATGTTTGTTCTGACCCTGGAGAGGATACAACTCCTTTGAACAACTAACTTACAGTTTAACAAAATGAATACCAGGAAGTTGGAACATGTGGTGGGGAGAGGGGTTAGGCTGGGGAGAAAGGAAGGCTGGGTGAATATGGTCATTATACTTGATGTAGAAATGTGAAAATGGAAGCAGGCAATGTGGGAGCCTGTGGGATGGTGAGAGAGAGGGAGAACGATCAAAAGGGTGGCATCGATCGGGCTGCAGTACACTCACAAACTGACGTGCTGAATTGAAACCTCTTTGTACAACGACTTAAACAAAGATAATTTCTTTTAAGTATACAAAGAAAACAAAATTAACCAGTGAAAAGAAAATCCAGAAGTGGAGGCTTGGTTGGAGTGGTAGAATATCAGCTTTGAGCAAAGGAGCATGAGACCCTGAGTTCAAGCCCCAGTCTACTGCATTTATACGGATTTGTGTTTGGGTAACTGATTAAATAAACTATCCAAAAAACAGTCCAGAAGGAAGTAGTAAGGACCTAGATTGTCTTACCCTCAGAGCTCAATGAAAACCCCATCCACTTAGTCTGCGGCAGAATTTGATCTGCTTCCTGTCTCATGCTGCTTATGTCTGCCACAGCCCTGCTTCCCTGCTGACAGTGCCCTAGAGTTGAGCATGAGAGGTGAGGCTTGAGCTCAGATCCAACTTGAGCAGGAGGTGGAGTCCAAGGACAAGATGCTGCTCGCTCCCCAGAACAGGAGCCACTCAGGTCTGCTTTCGTGCTCCCTTCCACAGGAACCACTTGCGGAAAATGACGTCAGTGGGAAAGGCCTGCACCATGCCTGCCTGTTACAGTAGCATCCTTCAGATCCAAGCTTAACTGTACTCAAACTGTCAATCAAGCAAAGAAAGCAGGAAGGAGAAAAAATGTCCTGCTCCCTCTAAGCTCTTTTAAGACTATCAGGCATTTCCACCCCTACCACTGGGACTCCAGACACTCAGGAAATTCCATTTATTATGCTAAACTAGAACATACTAGGGTGGGTACAGCTCTTCTACTGTACCCTAAAGTCCTCTCATGCATGCAAATGTCTCTGGGCTCTCCTGTGGCACCATGCTGCATCCAGCAAAATCAAATGCTCTTGTCAAGATTGTATTTCTTACAGACAATGGTGGAGTATCCAGTGTTATAATGATAATGCTCGTATTAGCTAGCTATGAGTGTTGGAGGTAAAACTCCTCCAAATTAGTCAAGGTGCCCGATTGGCCCCTGTAATCCTAGCTACTCAGAAGGCTGAGATCTGAGGAGGGAAGTTCAAAATCAGCCTTGGGCAGGAAAGTCTTTGAGATTCTTACCTCCAATTGACCATGGTTCAAGTGGTAAAGCAGCGCCTTGAGCAAAACAACCACACAAGAACACAAAGCACTGAGTTCAAGTCCTCATACTGGCACAAAATTATTTAAAATAACTATTTATCTATTAAATATTTAATATATTTATTTCAAAAAAGAACCATCCTGCAATAAAGTGGACTTGAAGGGGAAGAAATTCCAGTCTTTCATGGAGCTGAAAACAATTGGTGCATCTGGCTAAAAAGAAAACAAGAGGGCCAGGAGTTGAGCCTTGTGGTAGAGTGCTTGCCTAGCATGCACGAGGACCCGGGTTCAATTCCTTGGTACTACATACATAGAAAAAAGCTGGAAGTGGTGCTGTGGCTCAAGTGGTAGAGCTCTAGCCTTGAGAAAGCCCAAGGACAGTGCTCAGGCCCTGAGTTCATGGCCCAGGACGGGCAAAAATATAAAATTAAATTTAAAAAAAAAAAGAGACAAGATATTTAAGACAAGTGCCTGCCTTTTACTTCTTCCTAGATTCAAACACTCTAAAGTACAAGAGAGCCTACGATATCATTTTTTTGTGGGCCCAAAGATATATTTTTGTAACTGAAGTTTCTGGGGAATCTAGAAATGTGGGTTGGATTTGTTAAAATCCTATCTATCTCCTTGTGGCTAACCCTGGTTGCGGAAGGCAGACACACCTTCTTTGGATTGTAGGCACAGGTCCAGCTTTCCCTGGTAGCTTCAGGAGGCATCGGAAGTGTCATGAGTCAGGCAATTTCCTTTGCAAGGAACCCCGTGTGAGCACACAATGAGAGCTCATTTCCTCCCATTGGCTTTTGTTTGAGCAGTTTCCTCTGATATAGGATGTATTCCGTGCTCCTTCACAGTTATCTAAATCCAAGCATCCTCTAAAAGTCAATGCCATATCTACCCTAATTGCAATCATGCCCACCAACTCAGTGGCCTAACTTGAATTAGCCTTTCCCCACACCCACCTCATTCTCATTTTACACTAAATATGTAGCCAGGTTCCACTCAAAATGGGGTGAATCTCCAGTTTCTCCACGGATGTTAGGTACGCATCCTTCTGTATGTATATGTGTGTGTGCTGCTTGTGCCTATATCTGTCTTCTCAGTTTTATTGCTGGCTGTCAATCACTTTGGTTTTGCTTCCTGTACACAGCACCAGGGAACTAGGGACACAGATTTTAATCAATATTATCTGAAGGTGATTCATAATAGATTTGAAGATTTGTAGTTGTATATTGACTAGGAAAAAATTGAAATCTTTCTCAATTGAGAACTGAATCTGAGACTTTAGGTGTTGGAGATATTCCCCATCTTGTGACCTCTAATTTTGTGTGTATCTTTGTGTCTGCATACCACTACTGGGGCTTGAACTGAGGGCCTAGGTCTGTCCCTTAGCTTTTTTGCTCAGGGATGGCATTCTGTCAATGAAACCACAGCTTCACTTCTAGATTTCTGCTGGTTAACTGGAAAGAAGTATGTCATAGGCTGGCTTCAAACTGTGATCCTTAGATCTCAGCCCCCTGAATAGCTAGGATTACAGATGTGAGCCACCAACATTCTGCACCATTCCTAATTTTTTTTCACTTTCCTGTTCTGATTTCTTGCTCTGTGTCATCCAAATAGACTCTGCACCATATTTCTTTTCTTTCAATTGTGAGTGATCCAAATCACAAGACCCAGAGCTCTAGCAGATACCTAACTTGTGAAAAGTCTTTCTGCCATAGCTGGATTCTCAGTGGGATAAAAGAACATAATGCACTACCATCTTCCAGCGCAGGCCACAGTCACCACATCCAGGAGAAAAGGGAACCTGCTTCTACAAATCACCTGGAAGCATCCTTGCTTTTTGGTTCTTGCGTAACAAGGACAATGACCTTTCTCTGAGAGACAAAGGCTCGAACTGACTAGCAGATGTCATGGAAGTATTTCTGGATCCCACAGAAAATTCTTCCATTCATTCACTCATTTATTCATTCATTCATCTCTAAAAGTTTAAAGTTCAGGAGTTGGGTCCTTGTATGATCCAATTCCCATTTGCTTGAATAACCTAAAAACACTCTGCCTGAGTAGAGATGTAATCCATTTTTTTCTGTGCCAGAACAGCTCAAGGCCTGGCCCAGTAGGGAGCTAGTTTCTGTGCTCCATTTTCACATACGCACTATGAGAAACTTTCCAAATACAGCCCAGCCCTCCTGGTTTCCAAATGCAACTGCATTTCAATCATCCTGGAAATACGAGGATTCCTTCAGTCTAGCAGAACACGTGCTAGTGTCTGACCGTTCCCACCAATAGTAAACACTCCCCATACATTTATTTTTCTAGAATATCAAGCCGTCCCCATTCTTCTGAAAGAACAATAAGGTCTTTGTGAGAAACAATGGTTGAGGAATGTGAAAAATCATCCCAAAGAGTCTCTGTTCTTTCTGGAATTGTGTGGATGGCCCGTAACTTGGATTGTAGGTTATTACCCAAGAGTTTCATGCCATCCCAGAAAACATTATCTTATTAGGCAGTATTTGTAATCTAGAAAGTCCTTTACAGACATGATTTTGTTTCATCCTAATCATCACCCTGAGAAATGGAGGTTATTATTTCATGTTAAAGATGAGAAAACTGAAGTTGAATCTGTTTTTCTGGAGTTGTGCATCTAAACCTGTAGCAGAACCAGAATTCTCATGCAACGTTTCAATGGTCTCTATGCCTGTATGCCAAGAGGTCTGTGACTAATTTGTGTTTCAATTATTGGGTGTTCTCAGAATAAATGTAGATTCCTGGGCCCCACCCAAGACATCCCAAGTTAGAATTTTGGAAGAGGCCAAGAAATCTGTGGGATTTTTTTTAAACCAAGTTTTTTATGCATGTGAACACCAACAAGGCCAATGTTTGGAGTCACTCAGTGGTAAGAAGGGTATGGCCAGAAAACACTTCTTGAGTGACACTGGGTAAAGTGAGGGTGGGACAGATAGAAAACCTTGTCCCACTGCTGCAGAACTCATCTGGCCTTGACTATGGATGTGCTTGCTTCTTATTTAGTTTTCAAGTAGCCCTTCAAGGGCAAAGAAATAGGTCAATCCATTTTGTGAAATGTTCAGTATATTTTGTACAGCTGAACAAAACCAAAACTATCTAATAGCAACTAAGACTTTAGAACTGAACTTGGGACACTTCAGATAACTGTCAATTCGTATCTGTCTCCTCTCTGTCTCTCTCTCTCTCCATCTCCCCATCTCTCTTTCTCTTTTCCTATTACCTTCATCAGTCAAACATCTCCTGAAACTTAACTGAAGCACAATCTTTAGTTGAAGGGTTGGACTGAGCTGAGCTGGCCTTCCTTTAGTATGGCAGCACAGCTTCATAGGAATGTCTCTACACTCTTGGGAAAAACACATTCTGTTTCTAATGTAATGGAAAATTCTGGCACTAACTAGGTGGATGATGAACTAGGGATTTCTGTGAGTATGACTCATAGCTAATAATCATCTATAGAAATGCCTGCCTCAATAATAAAGTACTTCAGTCATTCCATTGTATCCCATAAACATTCACCCAGTATTGACTACTTACCCAACCTTGGCTCAGGTTTAGAATGTGTGCAAATTGCTACAGTAAGGAGACACTTAAAAGTATTTCAGCTAGGTGGCTCATGTCTGTAATTGTGAGAGTCTTATCTCTAAATAACCCTCAGAAAACCAGAAGTGGAGCTGTGGCTCAAAGGGGTAGAGTGATAGCTAACCTTGAACAAAAGAGCTCAAAGACAGCACCTAGACCCAGGCCCCAAGTTCAAGCCCCACAACTAACAACATAAAAGAAAGTATGTCATCTGTGACATCATCCCTAGTGGGTTTTTGTTCTTTAAAGGGACAGCATTGGGCTCACAAATGATCAATTGCTGAAATCCATGGAATGAAGCAAAAAGCTAAGAAAATATACGTTCGAACAGAAATACAGTGAGCGGCATCGTAGAGTGCTATTCACGGTAGCACTCCAGAAAGTGACATGGTTGCCGTGTTGTAGTTAAGCCTATAATGACACCAAGTCGCCTTGGAGACCAGGCTAGCAGTGGAGACCAGCACAGCCTCCTGGCCTCTCACCAGGACAATGATTCTAAAGAAAGAAAAAACTTCTCAGAGAAGCACTTAAACCTCCACTTACCATTTCCCTTCAAATGTGACAGATGCTTTCCACCTTTCTTGTCATAATAGAGTCAAACCTATTCCCATAAACATTCATACAATGTGGCTTAGTCTCCATCCATTCCTGAAGGGTGCCCGAAGCTCGGAGCAGCACTGTGTACCAGCTACCAACCGGGCACACCTTTTCCTCAGACCCAACCCAGCTCATCTTTGCCTTGTTTCCTTCCCCCTTTCCACCATGAATCCTTCAGTTTTGCCCTCAAGATTCCATGTCCTTTGCACTATGTTGGTTCCAACTCTCCAATACCTGGGGTTTCCATTCACCACTCCTCCAAATGGACTCTTCCCAAAGGTCGGGCTGCTTCTTTCAACTTCTACATGCTGTGGGCCTGAAATGATAGGCTGCTCCATCTCTTATGTGCCCAGAACCTAAGCTAGATCTGCTATGAGTGAGGATGGAACTCTGTAAGGGTGTGGCTACCCACAATCCAATTCAACCCGTACCAAGCGCTCTCTGGACTACACCTTTCAGGCTGTAGAAAGCTCTGCATGGATGCTTCTCATGTGCATACATTGCTTTCGGATGCATGTCAGATGCTGTCTCTTCCAGGAAGTCTTCTACCTCCCTCCTGAAGGGCACCATCTCCACCATGGTGATTTATCTATTATTACGTCTACCTCACCTTGGAATACAAATGCCAGGAAGGAAAATAAGATGGAAGAAAATGGAAGGCTTCAGAAAGATTTCTTTCTCCCTGCATTTTTGTTGCTGCTGTTGGTGGTGGTGGTGGTCACCGGGCTTGAACTCTGGGCCTGAACACTCTCCCTTAGCTCCTCAGCTCAACTCTACCACTTGAACCATAATGCCACTTGTGGTTTTCTGGTGGTTTACTGGTGATAAGAGTCTCATGGACTTTTGTGCCCAGGCTGGCTGTGAACCAAGATCCTCAGATCTCAGATTTCTGAGTAGCTAGGATTACAAGCATGAGCCAGGGCATCCAGCTCTCCCTACATTTTTATATGGAATTTTTCTTCTGCAAATGTTTCCATAGCCAAGAAAAATAAAACTCACCACATACAGAAACACTTGCCCTGATATAGCCTGTAAAACAATGTCATCAGTCCAGCTTACCAACAATGAGGGAAAGACAACCCAAGAACTTTGCTTCACTAAGCCATCATGAAATTCCATGATCATCTTGATTTGGTCAAAGGAGAAAGAGCCACAAGTGCTCTGATCACTACAGTTTACATCCTGTGGCAGCTCAGGACTCAGGTCTGTGGCAGTGTGCATAGTTGGATTCTTGCCACCCTTAGATGCCCTGATTTATTTTCTGAGAGCTGTACTCCCTTAAACTAAAATGGACTAACAGGTACTGGGCTACACAGAAAGACAGGCAAAGGGCATCTGATATGCAGTCTCCACATCCTTCCTTCCAGGTATTAATCACCAGTTAGGAAAAATCATCCTAGAAGCAGAATTTCCATGGGGAAAAAAAAAAGAAGAAAAGGGATGAGATTCTTCAGAGGATGATAAAGTGAATGCCACTACCACCATCATTATTTAATTCTGATGATTTCCCTCCTTCTCAAGTTTTAGGGTGAAACATTAACATGTCAGTAACACGGTCTAGGCTAGGATGGGAGGGTCCTTCAAAGTTCTAGTTATTAGTGAATCACTGAAGTCCTTGGTCCCCAAAGGACCCATTTCTGGAAGCCCAAAGGGCTAAGAGAGAACGAGATGAGGAAGAGAAAGCTTGATTGTGAGCAGAAGGGTACAGGAGCCCCTGCTGTGAGCATTCTCTTTAGTTTACAATACCAGAGTAAGGGAATTAGCTATATATGTATTTCAACTTTTTCTTTTTGCCAGTCTTGAGGCTTGAACTCAGGGCCTGAGCATTGTCCTTGGGCTTTTGGACCACAGCACCACTTCCAGCTTTTTGTCTATGTATGCAATACTGAGGAATCAAACCCAGGTTTTTGTGCATGCTAGGCAAGCACTCTACTGCTAGGCCAAATGCCTGGCTGCATTTCAACATTTTATTAAAGAATGAAAGGCTGAGTTGGAGACATGGCTCAGGTGGTAGAGTGCTAGCCAATGAGCAAAAGTGTCAGATACTGATTTTAAGTTGTGGTCTTGCATGGAAGGAAGGAAAGGAGGGAGGGAGGGGAGAAAGAAAGGGAAAGGCAAGGGGGAGAGAGAGAGGGAGAGAGAGAGAGAGAGAGAGAGAGAGAGAGAGAGAGAGAGAGAGAGAGAGGAGAGAGAGAGAGAGACAGAGAGACAGAGAGAGACAGAGAGAGACAGAGAGAGACAGACAGACAGAGAGAGAGAGAGAGACAAGGGGAGAGGGAGAGGGAATGAAAACAAGGTTGCAATTCCTAAGTGTCAGTGCATTTCCACTGCATATGTTAAGAAATAAGGGTTTCACAGAGGCCCCGGGAGTCTCTCAGGACCCCCACGCATGACCAGCTCTGGCAGACCCCTCTTTCTACTTCCAGGACAGCGTGTATCTCCTTTATTCCTTTCTTTGAGAAGCCTGCTCTGGTAGCGATCGCCATTTCAGAACAGGAGGAAAATGTATCAGGGGAGGAGCAATTCTGTGTGTAGGAAAGAAGTGTTTCTAATTTTCAGCCCTGCAAATGTGAGGGAAAAAGGAACATGAGCCCGGGGAAAATAAGTTAGTCAATGCTGTCCTTATTCAGCTCCCCCGTGGAGGCGGCATGGCTTCCTGCCACATGCCACTTAGAGGAAGGACACAGACATAGCCTTTCCTTACCTGTCTCCCTTTCCTCAGCTGTGCCTGATCGGCGCAGGGCCCTCTGAGGCTAGGTAGACAGGCATTACTTAACAGCAGCCTGCTCTCTAGCTAGAAGCTCAAGATGGTGTTGAACATATGGTTTTGATTTTTCTTTTGGGGTGTGTGTGTGTGTTTTCCGTTCTGTTTTTAGCCAGTGAGTAAGATCGAGTAGCACAGAGGCCTTGCTCTAGGCTTTGCTGGGCCAGGATTGCACCAAACTGGAATGGGAGATTCATTGCTGGACCCCAGGCTGTTTCTTCCCAACTGCCCCCACCTCCCCAAACCTCAACCAGAAGGCACCCCAGGGAGCAGGGCTGCCAAGCCTATGATTGTAGCAGTCCCTCCCCCCCCCCATCAGATCCCCTCTATGGAGCAGAACAAGCACATGTGCAGGCCACATGGGCACCTCGCCTCGCATTTCGGCCCCAATTGATCAATATTGAAGAGATCAGAGCATCTCTGATTAACTCAAGACCTGGCACACACGTGGCTACAGAGGCGGGAGCCACTGGTTTGTACAGCCAAGTCCTCCTTCCTTACATCCTAGGTACTTAATTCTTGGTGTTCTGGGAAACCCATCTTCTTCTAGGTTACTTCTTCTGATCAATGATTTAGTGTGGTTTGGGTTTGACAACACATATTCTACTCTGAAGTGTGTGTGTGTGTGTGTGTGGAGGGGGGTGGTGGTTCATGAGCTTTAGGAACCAGCTAGAAAACAGGCAGTTCTCATTAAGATGGCAAGTTTTCAGCCTGACGGAACATTGGTGAGATTTATAGGGCATAAAGAAACGGAGCAGTGGGGAAGGGAAGGAGGAAGGGATGCTGAAGAGTGAGTAGAAGGAAAAGGGAAGAGGGAGAAAGATAGGGACAGACAGAGACAGAGACAGAGAAAGAGCTGAGTGTGGGACTAAGTCAGAGCCTAGGGATCTTCAGGTTAAATAACAACCCAAGGATTTTCTTCAGAAACCTTGGGAAGCCTGTCTCAAGGTGAGTCTAAAGGCGTGCAGGAGCAGGTTCCAGCTAGCTGTCGATATACACCTGGGCCCCTCGCAGGGGAAGGCCGGCGTTCTCCTGGCCCCCTTCCTCTCTTATTTGCTCAGGATGTCCCTGAGTGGCTCCTGGCAGGGCCCTGCCATGTTTGTCTAGAGGAAGCAGAGTAGGTGAGTGCAGCCGCTGGGATTAGTTCATTCTTTGGTGACCTTGGCACCTATTGGTGACAGACGGCGTCTAAGCTGCTGATGACAGAGACCTGAGCAACACAGAGGCACTTAGGAGGCTTGAGAGGGACTGCCAGGCAGAATGCCACATGCTGCAAAGTACAAACAAAAGGAAACCTAAGATGTGCATGTTATGTCTGTGAATTGACTTAACTTCATTATTCAAATGGAGATGACTCGCTCTCTATAAACCTTTATATTTATCTCGATTATATATCTATATATTTATCCATCCATCTACCTAGCAGTCTATTGTTTATTAGATTATCTATCATCTCTCTATACATTTCCCTAAATCTTTGTCTTCCTGCCAGCTATCACATGGGGGGGGATAATTTTGTCAAAACCCAATATCTAACATCTGAGCAGGTATTTGAGGGGGGACAGACACCTAGCACTGGTGCTGTTGACCACTACGAAGGCCCCTGGTCTTTGTGGACAGTGCCCCCCCCCCCCGCTTCACCTTCAGCCATCAGCTGTTCCCAAAATACAGAGCACTGCCCCCTCTTTATCATTGGTCCTCCACTGTCGAATAGGAGTTAAGAAAAGACCCAGGCGCAAGTGCATGAGGTTGCATGAATGAGATGACTGTCTCCTGAGTAAGGGAGGTATGGCAGTGGTATTGTCAGAGGAAGCCTGGCATCACCTGAGTGAAGGGCTGGCTTGCCGAGGACTAATCCAAAGTTCAGGACAAGGGTGAGGAAGGGAGGCCATGAGGCCGGACCGGTCATCATAGCAATGAAGAAGCATATTCCAACCACCCAAGTGCATGGCCTGCGTGTCCATGGCCTGTGTGTGCATGCCCGGGAGTGTGTGTGTGTGTGTGTGTGTGTGTGTGTGTGTGTGTGTTATGAGGTTGGGTTTGTCTTGCCACTAGGAGACACATTCTGTTGTCAAAAACTGAACTAAGAAAGAAGGTAGCTGTGAGTGTGTGGCTAAGGCCTCTGGTGCCTTTCCACTCAGCACTGGATGGTATGTTCATCTATCTGCCCAGTGTGGTCCGTGGATGCAACCCCTCACCCACGCCTCATCCGGGTCCCTGAGGATTACCTGCAAGCATTCAGACAGCAGCGTGGGAACTAGGCAGTTAAAGAAGGCCAGCTCTGGGTTGGCCCCAGGGGCCTCAGGGGCCAGTCATTGTCATCCTGCCTCTTAATTGCAGTCTGCTAGCACCAGGAAACTTTGAAGCAAGGAAACAGGGAAACTCTAGAGATAGGGCTTGTTTTTGTTTCCTGAGGGTATGGTGTTTGTGGTGGCTGCAGGAAGCTGATAGTGCAGGGTTCAAATGAGGGGTTTCCTGAGGCAGGATCAATCATCCTGTCTAGCCTGGTGTAAGGAGCCCCCAGAAACCTACGTCATAAAGTGTAGTCAGAAAGTGAGGTACATACTCAGACGGGAGAACCAGAACAGACAGAAAGGAGAGTGGGGCTCAGAAGGAGCCACAAAGGCTGCTGGGAGAGAATCAGGAAGAGAAAGCAGAGAGAATAGTATGTGCTGGGGGGAGTGGTGGTGTGTGGAGGGATCACGTGGCACTGGAGAGGAAGTAGGGGACAGGGAGAGGGTTGCTAAAAATTCTCCCTCAGGAAGCAAAGTCAGGGCAGCACAACACGTCTCCGACTTGAACATGTCTTGGAGTTGACAATGAGCCTTTACCTTTTTATACTTCATATAAATGGGAGGGACCCATTAGATTGGGTATTACACACACACACACACACACACACACTAAATGACCAACAAATCAGAATAAACGATGACCAAGTCTCTTTACGAGAAGGACCTCCTGACAAAACAGAACTCCTGCCTCAACAGGATGCCAGTAATTGTTCATTTCTATTCCATCTATTCCATTTCTGTTCGAACGATTTAGAATTTAGAACTGTGAAAGTTTTCCTAAAGCAAGCCTCAAGTGAGCCCAGTGTGACCTCACCAGACAACTCATTCCTTCTTCTAGCTCCAGGACTGCTTTGTAAAACATCTTAACCAAATTGATGGACAGAAAGCTCTCCGCAGAGGACTCGCCATACAGTAGGCGCTCAATAAACTCAATAAACATTTCCTCTATTTCATTCGTAAAAGGTTATGGGTCAATTAAAAATGTATAAACCCCCTCCACCATCTGTGAATGGGCTTCTGGGCAGGGGACACTTCCTCCAAATCAGTTTAGCTCTACTGCTGGTGCCAGGAGAGAAGGGGCCACATGGAGGAACACAGGAACAATAGGCAGAGGCATGAAATACAAGACTTACAAGAGATTCGCTGTGTCTTCAATAAGGCCCAGGCGTTTGATAGCTGTCTCGCCTGACGAGACATTCATTTATACCACCTGACTTCCAATCTACCAGTTTTGACCCAGTTCGATGTGAATACATCATGTCCTACCTCTACCCTTTGTGTATCCAGTGGCAGAATGAGGAGAGAAAAGGCATGAGCTCCATCTTAAGAGAATGAATGCATTTAAGGAATTTTCTGTAGTGAACACATTCAACTTCTGGGTTCTGGTAGTCTGAAACATCTAGGAAAAAAATGAAGGGGAGGGGGAAGAAAACCCAGGGCTGATTTCCAGAGCATTTGTTTCTTAGAGTGGAAAAAGAGAAATCTCTGCGGCTGATCTGTAAACACATCGACCTTCCCTAGAGGTGGTAACCGTACTTCTTGGGGGAATTTGTGAGTACTCCACGGAGATACCAGACACCCTGGGCACAGGAGACGTCCACAAACAGCTGTGTGTAGCTCCAGAGCAGTTTCTCATCATGGGGGTCCTAGCTGGCCTTTACACTTGCCTGGGGCCAGGTTAGTGCACCGGTGGTAGGTGGCAACCTTAGCTCCATGTGGAATCTGAGAGTGGCTGGCCACAGCTGTATATAAACTCTTCAAAGGCTCCATCCGAGAGCCCCATCCGTCATCTGCTCCCATTTTCATTTCTGTTCTCCATCTCTGGGGAGATGATTAGCAAAGCACAGGCTTAGCTCCACCCAGGACAACTGAATCGGAATCTACATCATTAATGAGATCCCCAGGTGATTTGCAGACACGTGAAAGTTCCAGAGATGCTGTCCTGGTTTAGTCCCTGGAGACATCTGCTGGGAGGGCATCAAACCACTTGCAAACTTCCCAAGTCTGTGCTCATTCATGTTGATGGTCTGTTTTCTTCATAGTAATCCTTATGGTTGGAGTCCATTGAGATAGCCAAGAAAAATGCAATCCCAGTGTGTTTGAAAACTGACCAGAATCTAGAAACATTTCCTACCCATCTAGAGTGTCTGTCCTAATTGGTAACATCCCTCCAAATACAGATTTGGAAAGATAGATGCAGAAGTATTAAAGTCAATGCACTCTCCTTGGTTATTTTACTTCATAACACATCCCCTATCTGGATAGAAGATACAGCCACAAATGTTTCCTCATCCATTCAATAGTCTGTGGCTCTAAAGATCATCCTGAACCAGGGTTTGCCTCCAACAGTATCTATGCCAGAGACCCAAGGTTCCAGGGGATAAAATAAAAGCAGGAGGGCATATGGCCCCCATGGGATCCTTAAGCTTAATAGGATGCATTATTTTAAGACAAACACATTTTTGTGGTTGTTTTCCTGAGTCTTTGCTAGTTTGCTTAGTTTCTTCAAGAACTAGACTCCCCCTGGTTCACCTGCCTGCCTCTCCGTGCTCTTTCATTTCATGTGTCTGTGGCCATTTGTAGCAAAAACTGTGGCTTCAAGTTGGCTGTGTCTCAGGACTATAACCGATAGCCTAGAGTCTAGGCTACGTTCCACCTCACATTGTCAGAAGACCCTAAGGTATCTGTGCATAGATGATCTATTGTGTCCCAAACTTAAAACTTATCATGCCCCTTTCTTCTCTGATCCTGCTTCCATTGGCTGGCCTTACTCTACTTCCATTCTGATGATGGCACCATTAGTATCTCTTCTGAGAAATAGGGGATGATATCAGTTGGCTTTTCTGAGCTCTCATCAGCTGCTATGATTTTCCTTGTGGACCTATCCTTTCTCCTTCATTCTCACGTGACCTTCCCCATGCACTTCCTTTCCAACACCATGCCTGGAATAGTCCCAAAGTTTTCTAGTCAACAGATGCTGTAGTCTCTATTTCTATCTAATAAAGTCTGAGTTGGATCTTGATCAAGCATTAGACTTATGTTGAAGATAATGACATTAAACTCTGCCACATGATTCTTCACCTCTATACTACTCTGATTTAAGAACTTCCATGAAGCCTTATTTCTCACGGTCCCCTAACACAAAGTCCTTTTTCCCAAGGTCAGAATTTTTCACTGGCCTGTAAGTCATATCACATTGTTCCTCTTTCCTAAGAGTTGGGCAACGGCTTTTCTAACCTTTTTAAATCATTCATCTGCACCAGGAAAATAGTTTTGCAGACATAATCCTAAGTTACTTTTTCAAATTTATTTTTTATTATAATGTATAGAGGGATTATAGTTGTATTTGTCAGATAGTAGATGCATTACTTCTCACACATTGATATCCCTTTCTCATGTTTTTGTCTCCACATAAGTTACTATTTTATAAATGGTATACATGCATAATAATACTAACACATTCTGTATATCATGAAAACTGACATTTTAAAGGGATGAGCAAAATAATATATGATCTATGTTTCCTTCCCAGTGGATAATCTTGCTAGACATTCAACACTAGAAAAGCTAGTCTAAACAAAACACACCCATTGAGAGGAAGTAGCTTTGTCTCTATGTAGCTCTCTATTAATCCACCCAAAACAGAACTCTCTTTTCCTGAATTCTTGGAGCATTAAAATTATAGTACTAAATCATTTATGTAATATATGCTTCACCAATACTTTCAGTTTGATTAATTCAAGCTTGTATTTAGGATGCCAGAAAGGTATAGATTTTTAGAATAGTTCAATCTCTTAATTAAACACATTACTGTCTTCCCAAACTCTCTGGGTTGGGCTCTATTCAACTATGCAACATTTATTTCAAGAAAACTCCAAGTTAGACTTCAATGTAACTTCATTATCTTATAAAATATCACATGCATGAGATTCCCACAGGCTTCAGAACTAACTTTTCTACTTTTTGCCTAATAAGACTTCTGGCACAATGTTTATCCTCACTTAAATTCAATTTGCACTTAATTTCTAAAACAGAGGGTTGGGGATTTTATTAAACATTGAAAATAATAATAATCACGAAACCAGACACAACAGATACAAATAAGATGTTTCCATCACTATTATACTCAGTATTTACAGATTATAATTGGGCACAGGTTGCTCATCCTTGTAATAGGAGTTATTCAGGAGGCTGAGACCTGAGGATCCCAGACAAACTCCACAGATTCTCAGCTCCAATTAACTGGTAAAATGCTAAAAGTAGTAGAGGAGTGATTTGAGTGGTAGAGTGCTAGCCTTGAGCAAAAGAAGCTAAGGAAGAGCACTCAGGCCCCGAGTTCAAGCCCCATTGCACACATAGACACATACACACACACACACACACACACAAATGCAAAACAGGAAATGAGCTGTGGCTCATCAAAGTGGTAGAGGACTTGTCAGAGGAAAAAAGTTCAGGGGCAGCATCCAGACCCTGAGTTCAAGTCCCATGACCAACCAAAAAAAAAGTAACTAAAGAAAACAAAGAACAATGAAGTCATGAAAATGCAAAACAAAATAAAAACACAAACACATATATGTATTTAGTCATGCATATATGCATTGGGTGTAGTTATGCAACTCTGAATTATGTAGTTATATAATTATATATGTATCTAATAGTTATAGAAAGTTATGAATATTTTCCTAAAGTAATCTATCTCCCTCTTCTAGCCAGAGCTTTCATTTCTTTTTACAAATTAATCATTTTCATCAGCTTTTTGTCAGTCATGGGTCCTGAACTCATGGTCTGGACACTGTCCCTAAGCTCAGGGCTAGTGATTTACCACTTTGAGTCATAGTATCACTTCCGGTTTCTGGTGGAAATAATAGTCTCATTGAACTTTTCTGCCTGAGCTGGCATCGAGCCTCCATCCAGAATAGCTAGGATTACAGATGTGAGCCACCAGCACTATGCTTTATTTTAATCTTCTTAATTTTATTTGTTCAGCTAAAACTATATTTTTTTTAACTTTTTTACCTACAGGGCTTTGGACTCCTGTGGGTCTGAGTGTAGGCAGAGATTGGGGTGAGCATTAGCTGTGGGGTGGACAAAATATGTTACTGAATTTTCTGAGCTTTCCTTCTTGTCAGCCCACTGGGAATCCCACTGATTCTGCAGAGTTCTCCTGCTCTTCTAAGGATCAAATACATGGGTAAAGCTCCTGGCTTATAAGCGTGCATCTACAGGTTCATTTCTTCCCTACCTTTCTGCAGGCTTAAGAAAATGTAGAGAAATACTATCTGAAGAAAGTGGAAGGCTGGGAATTGGGGTTTCCTTGCTGATGAGTGCTTTCCAGGTCTTCGGGCCATTTACAACCCTTCACGACTGTATTTTAAATACCTCATTACTCCTTGTTTGGGTTGGGGTTCAGAGCTTGGCATTCAAAGCTGGGGATCCATCTCTTTGCTGTCCCTTAAAACACTTGGGGAAAAGAGGTGGTAACATGCTGGGAGGTTCCCAGACTGGTCCAAAAATTCAAGTCAATTAACTGCTAAAACTTATCAACAAACAAAAGTTTACAAATCAGGGTTATAACCAGATTTCCATAGTGCAGCCCCCCCTTCTCATTTTAGCCCTTCTACTTTTTAATTCTCTGTTTGAACTGTTATTGAGATAATGCCAATGAAAGCCCTTTGAGAAGGAGCCACACAAATGTTAATTATCCTTCTGTAGACATTTGTGTGCTCAACTATTCTTATCTTGTTTGTAAGTAGCTCCCCTCCTAGCGTTTGTGGATTGTAAAGGTTCAGGCCACAGCCAGTGGCCTTTCAGAAGATCTTGCCTTCTCTCTCTTTCCTCTGGGGGTGCTTTATGCTCTTCTGCAAAACCTGGCTTGCCTAGGTACTCACAATCTTAGTCCCATTTCTCAGTTTGCCAAGAGCCAGGACTCAGAAGTACTTTTTTTATTATAATTATTGTTTTGGTTTATTAGGGGTTTTGGTTTGTTTGTTTTGGTGCTGGTATTAGGACTTGAACTCAGGGCTTGAAATTCTCACTTGGCTTTTCACCTCAAGACTTGAGCCATCTCTCTATTCTTGGCTTTTTGTTAATTAACTAGAAATTAAAATGTCTCAAATTTGTCTGCCAGAGCTGGCTTGGAACTAGGATCCTGAAATCTCAGCCTCCTGAGTAACTGAGTACAGGTTGAGCTCCCTCAGGTTGGCTCAGAAAAGGATTTTTTAAAGCATGGCTGCCTCCTCAGGCTTCCTTCTCTAGCTCTTCCCCAACCTTCTCCCTTAATTGCACAGCTCATCTTTGAAAATGGATGTTAATTCAGATTTTAGTAGGGAAAATGATCCAAAACCAATACCAATCAGACAATCAATTTCTAAAATGAACACAGCTTTCACAACAAAAGCAAAAAACAAACCTCGGCAAGCAAGTATAAACCTTAAGAGCCCTGCATCAGGTTTCTTGCCTGATGGGGCAGTGAGCTAATTACACCAGAAGCCGCTGGTTGCATGTGACACTGGGGCTCAGAAATAGAGTTTCTGAGATTTCCTTTTGTTGACTGATGCTGTTTAAGACTTTGTAAATTGTCTGGAGTCCTTAGTTACCTAAGGGCTGAAACTCTGCTAGCTGATTGATATGCCGTCCATGGCCTTAAGTCCTTAGGATTTTTCTTTCTATCATTCTCATAACTATCACTAACCTCACATCTCCATATGTTATGTGTGCATGTGCGTATGGCAGTCCTAAGGCTTGAGCTTAGGGCCTTAAGCTCTCACTTAACTTTTTTTTTTTCCTCACTCACATCTCTGTTTGAACACACCTCTCTATTTCCAGTTTCTTGGTGATTAGTTGGAGACAAGAGTCACCTGGACTTTTCTATCTGGGCTGGCTTTGAACCTCCACCCTCAGGTCTTAGCCTCCTGAGTAGCTAGGGTTACAGGCATGAGCCTGCTCAGTTTCTGTGCACTTTGTAAACAACAGGTACAAAAGCAAAAATGATGTGCCATGCATGTTTGTGTACACACACTCACATACACACACTCACACAGACAAGGCCAGGTGCTAGGTAACTGGGTATTTTAAGCAAATAGCAAGAGCTAGCCAGAGGGGGTGTTTAACCAACACTTGTTGATTGATTGGTGGGGTATGCTGACTGAGTAGGCCTTAGACAATGGATTCTTTGTCCAAACACTAAGATACATTGTTGAGCCCATTTTTATTACCAAGCGTTTTTTGTTTTTTTTTTTTTTTTTGCCATGTTGAGAGGAGACCGCCAGCAGAAAAGTCCACTAGCCCCAGAGCTCAGATCCACAAAAGAAAGCCCAGGGCCTTCATTTTCACACCTGTTTTCACTCTCAGTGGTGGAGGTAAGGGCCTTGAGTCAGTAAACAATACCCCACAGTTAGGGGTCCAGGCCAGCTCCAAACCCAGCTAGGTCTCCCCTGTGTGGGCTAGGGCCATTCCCACAGTTGCAAGAACAGTTTGTACACATTTCCCCCCCCCTCAAGAAAAACAAAAAGGAAACCGAGAATAGAGATGGAGAAAAATAACATTGTAAATGATTTACCAAGCCCGCTAGGCCTTCCTGCTTCTTTCTCCCAAGAGGATTTCTTCCGATGCATAAAATATCAAGTTCCACATTCGACATGGCAGTGGATAGCCATGTCTGCCCAATTCAGTGGATTCTTCCAAAAAGAATGCTTGGGCTCCTGACCTTTTCCTCTTGTCTGCACCCTGTCCTCTTTCCTCTGGAGGCTTCAGGCAGGGCCTCTGCAGCTTTTGTGAAAGGAGAAATATTCCTTTCCCTGCAGTGCCCTGGCTCTTAGGACTCTGACTTTGAAGTTCCGACCTGCCTCTCTTTCTAGAACTTCTAGGGTCTACCTGCCCCTTGTTGCCAGGCTTTTCAATGGGGCATGAGAATGGAACTTTTTCAGGTCTGACTATAGTTTTGTGTGTGTGTGTGTGTGTGTGTGTGCAAGAGAGAGAGAGAGAGAGAGAGAGAGAGAGAGAAATACTGCCACTTGAACTCAGGGCGTTGTCCTTCAGGTTTTTTCACTCTAGGCCAGCACTACATCACTTGAGCTACAGCCCTCCTCCGGTTTGACTTACTCATTTCTCGCAGTGGTTAACAGGAGATAAGAGTCTCTCAGACATTTCTGCCCAGGCTAGCTTTGAGTCAGATCCTCTCATACTTCAGCGTCTGAGCCACCACCTGCACGTGGCTGATGTGGTCAGTTTTGAGACACAACTCTACCTGAGATGCTGAAGTCTTCCAAAGCCTGTTTTCAACAGACTTGCGTTTACACCATTTATATCAACACGTCTTGCATTTATACCATTTTTTTTCCCCATGAACCAAAATCCCATATCCCTTGCTATGTACTTCTGTGTCGCTACTGTCTTGCTATTTTAGAAGATGTAAATATACCAATTCACCTTTCTTCCCATCTTTCTCTGGCTCTGGGGAAAAGAGTATATAGTATAGGAAGAGACAAATACACACAAGATTGACCCTTCTCATTCTACCACAAGGAATTCTCTGAAGCTCAATATCAAAATCCTCTTCTTCCACTTCTTGCTTGGAATCTTGAGTACCTGATCTTGAATTTCTATGGCGCTCCCTGAGCGGGACTGGCTGGCAGCCAGCCATGTGATATTGATTTGTTTTCACCATAGCAACAGCGAATTAAAACAACCAGCAGAGAGAAGGCAGCCTGCTCCGCACAGAAGCTACATGGCCAAGAGATTTCACAAGCCTATTTTTCTCGTTTTCTCTCATCTTCATTCTATTTTCACAAATTTCACATAGGAGTCAAAGTAAATATAGGACCAAATGCTTTTCTTGGGTATTCTGAAGCCTAATTTGGGGTTGATCTGGCTTACGTAGCTTCTAGTATATTAGATTAGATCAATGGAGAAACTGAAAACAACAGTGCGATGATTTCCTTGGAAACTGTATTCATTTGTAAAGGATAAATATCCCTAGAAAATTCCCCTGAGTGCAGACTGCAGCAATTTATATATGATTCTGTATCTCAGTACCTCAGACGCTGTCAACAATTTCTTAATACGGCCAGATTTTATCCCTTTGTACTTTAAAACAGCTCACTATGCCATGAAACAAGCAACTTTTGTTTTTGTTTTAGTTACAAGGTCAAGGTCTCTTAAAAAATGCTAGAATTAGGAGCAAGTATAGCAATTAATATTCAGCTCTGTTACATGGAAAAGTGGAGGTAAAGACTTGCTCAAGGCTACATAAGTGGTGGGAATTCCCCGGGACTTCAGTGTGTCCTGCCTAAAATTCGTTTTTGCTTGTTTTTGTTTTTTCCCAAAGGCTCCTTTGTAAGCACCAACCTCTATCTATCAGACCACGATCACAGTAGCACCTGTGACCCAGGTTAACAGCTGGTAGTATTGTTGTTAATTTCCTTTGCACCATCTGCCCAAGAACAGTGCTTTATGTATAAAGGCTGCTGTTTCCACCATCACAACCAGCCTTGAACTTGATGGCTTAACCTGGAGCCTAGAGAATGGCCCTAGGGAAGTAAGAACCCAGAGGCAGATCCACACAGGTGACTAACCACGCACCACAGGAAAGTTAGGCCACAAATCAAAAAAAGAAAGGAAGAAAAAAAAAAAAGCTGAGCTCAGCTCTCCTCACCAACTGATTCTCACCAGCCAAGCCAAAGCCCTGCAGGAAATCTGTGCTACCCCACAGGTAGAAGATGCCCTATTTAGAAACGGGGAAATCATTTACGAAGAACTGGCTAGAATGTAAAGATATGAACTCAAGTCCTGCCAGCCGGGAGTTAGCATGTTCCTAGCCAGTATCGCAGCATCCAGAGAAATTTTCCTTTCCACCAGCCAAAGAAAAAGAACACACAGCAGAAATAGTTGGGAGATGACGTCAGAAGTTCTGAGCTAGTGTCCTGAACTTCTCCTTGAAAGTAAGAACGGTGGATCTGGAAGAATCTACGTGGCTTTGCCTTTACTTCAATGAAAACCAACCCTCCACAAGCAGGAAGGATGAAGAAACTTCCTCTGGCGTAGCGAACATAAGAATGTCCTCTGCCTTTAATTATTTTTTTAACCTTATTGTTCTCCAAATAGAGATTCTCCAATTAACACTCTCTCTCCACTTAACCTTTATCATTGAAAGGAACAGTAATGGTTCTTGGAGAACACAGTTGTGGCAGTTAAGAAAAGTCAGATTTTTTTTTAATTTTTTTTCCTTCGCTCCAGTGCTTGCTAACTATTCTAAAAATGTTACACATTTATTGTAAACACATGCTTCCCCGAGAGGCCTAACCAAAAAAAGCACAGTTTCTTCACGACTGGCAGAAATTTTAAACGGAAAAGGGCAGAAAGAAATCTTTAACAAATATATCCTTTTCTTCTCCTGGGCCAAGTGTGTTAAAAATAAATCTTCTCCCATCATTTCTCACTGGTGTTTTCTCGACAAGAAAGTTGATAGGGCTGGGCACAGTGAAAACACGGCTTTCAAAGCCAGCCTGCTCTCATTAAATTATTCTGCTGGCTGTGTGTTCTCATTAAAAATGCATACGGATCGGATAATTGCAGTAAGCATTATTAACCCAGCTTTACTTTTGAATATAATGGTTCTACTTCTAAGGCAGAAACAAAGGCTCAGACATGCCAGGGAAAGAAATGTAAACATTCAACTACAGTAACGAAACTTGCCAGAAAGCTACCTCTTAGTCCTTGTTTAAAATTGTGCTTTTGAAACTTAATTAAAACTGTAGCATTCTAAAGCCAGGGAGACCTCTCATTTCCCAGAAATAGGTGATATTTTTGTGGCCCAAACATTAACCCAAACATTTAGTATAAAGTTGTCTTTTTTTGTTGTTAACAACAACAACAACAAAATAATTCTTAACTGCCAAGCAGTCTGTTTTCAAATAACGAGATCCTTGTAAACTTTACTTATGCTAGTCGTGGATATGTACTATCGCAAGAAAATAAAAACCTTCTCAAAATTTCCCCTTTCCCTTAAACATGAATAATAATAATAAAATAAGAATAAATGGACATAGTCTTTGAATTAAAAAACTCAGATGCCTCACCCTACATTCACGGCGTAGGAGTTCTAGTCTTTTCTTTCCTCAAATCAAAAATGTTACGTAAAAAAAAAAAAAAAAAGAACCCTCTAGGCTTCCGTGCAAGTATTCCATCTAAATTAGTGGAATCCGGTCTCCCCGGCCTCTCTAAGCAAGGCACATGGAATGCACCATACTGCAGCAAACTCTTTAAACATTCAGGAAAAAAAAAAAAAAAAAACCAGGGTGTGGGGGGGAGTGTGCGGGCGACTCTCTTACCTTGTTCAACTCGGCTGGTCCTACTCCTGGACGGTGACCCCAAGAACATCTGGCAGGCTCCAGAGGCCGGCGCTTCTCCACTGCATCACCAGGAAGAAATGTCCAGGCCAAGAGTTCTCATCCCTCGTTTATTGTATTCTGGAAAAGCCGCTTGGCGTATCTGGATTTTTTTTTACTTTTCTTTCTTTTTTATTTATTTTTTTTCTTCTTCTTTTTTTTTTTTACCTTCAGATGATGAAGCAAAGACAGTCTAAACTCTGTTGCTGTGAAATGCAGCCCTTCCTTCCCCCAAGCCACGCCCCCGCCGCGGCCAGCCAATCAGCGGCCGGCTCGTCAGCCCTCCTCGTCGGCTCGGCGCCCTCATAGGTTGACTGACACAGCAACATGGCGCTGGCAGGCTCTGAAAACAGAGCATCCATACTGGGCAGAGAGGAATTTCCCTCGCCGGGAGAAAGCCGTCGCCGCACCGAGACAAAGTGGCACGTAATTGGCAGCGCGGGGAAGGAAAGGATCGGGGGAGGGGGGGCAGCTTTCAGACGAGCCCGCCCAGAGCCTTGCAAACACGGGAACTCCGCAGAGTCTAGAGGGACCCAGATTGGACTGTCTGACCAAGCCTCTGCGTGTGTGTGTGTCTAGATCTCTACCTAGATGCACATACGTAGGTGTGTGTGTGTCCATGCAAGCAACTCCATGTCTGCCCTGGAAATCCATACCTCGGGAGACCTTTGCATGGGATTTCCATGATGCAGGGGTGGGGGGGGGGGAGGACTGGCCCGATTCTAAATCAGAAGGGCTGCTTCTCAGCCCTTGCCTGGCTGTCCTGTAGGCTGTCTCTTATAGCAGAGGTGAATTCCTGTCGCCCGGATAACCTTCTTGCTTAAGTTTTCAGACCGCTGGGGACTTGGATTAGGGAAGGCACTGAACAATAACGACGGAGATCTGCTGTTTTCGCCTTGGCTTGGCAGGCACCCACAAGAGGGTTTAGGTGTGTCTTAACAGTCTCAGATGCCATGTGATAAATGGCACGCCTGGGCCCACGTTGCCATTCACCAAGCAGTGGTTACAGGAAGGTGTTTGCTGCAGAAAACACAGGACACACACACACACACACACACACACACACACACACACACACAGACCCCACTCCAGAAAAAAAAAATGCTCCAGAAACTGCTGGGGTACCTTGAGATAAAGCAAGAAAAGAGAAATGGGTTGATTAGGAAGGGTTATTTATTTTTCCCACTCAACAACATTTCTGCATGGTTTGAAAACAAAATCCAAAAAAAACATATGGCATTTAGAAAACACAATAAGCACACATTTTCCTTCCACTAACCACAACGTTTTGAATTAAAAAATATATATCTGTATGATGAGTCTATGTTTAGGCAGAGTCAGGAACAAAGGCCCTATTCATTTGAAAGGGCCCACACTGTTTTTTTAATATATATATATAAGCATATATATAAGCTAAGCAACTGTATATATACATATATAAGCATATATATACATACATATAAGCAACTGTTTAGTGCATCTGGAATGAGGTTAATAAGGTATAATGTTTTGAATTTGTCGATCGCATCTTAAAAATATGTTTCACATGAGTGGTGGACTATTTTCTTCAATAAAGTACAATGTTCTCCTTGATTTGTATACACTTCCATGTAAATCCATCAAATACTGTAACTCTCGGGCTTTCATCTACTGTAATTTTTCTGCAAATTTAAGTTATCTCTGTGATCATTATAATAGTTTACAAAGGTAGGCCCCAGTAGCTCACACCAGTAATCCTAGCTACTCAGGGGTCTGAGATCCAAGGATGGTAGTTTGAAATCAATCAGTGTGACTTTTATTTCAAATAAATCACCAGAAATCAGGAAATTGAGCCTTGGCTCAAGTGGCAGAGTGCCAGACTTGAGTAAAAAGTTAAGTAACAGCACCCAGTCCCTAAAGTCAAAGCCCCAGTATGAGCACAAGATTCTGTCTTTAATATTCCCATTCCTCTCATCATATTCCTCATTCTTATTCTTATTACTCATCTTTAACTCCCATTTCTCACCTCTTCTTCTCCTGAAAGAAATAAAATATTGTTGATTTTTCCTTCCCAACTAGTCTAAGACTCTGACCTATGATCTGAATGGTATAAATGCTAATTAATGGCCTCTGGGACTCTGGCCTTGTCTCTAGGCTTCCTGGCTGCCAAACGGGTTTTCCCAAATCATGTAAAGACATGTTCTTTTCATGCTCAAACCTTCCTCTATAAAATCCAAATTACAGACTTTCAAGGTCCTTCTACCAGAGTCAATATTTCTTTCACTGGTTGCCTAAATGAACTTTTTGATGGCTCTGCCCTTACCCCTAGCTCTTGTGCCTGGCTCAAGCTTTAGACCTCAGTTCCCCTCTCCTGGCTTCTTTCTTGTCTTCTCTGATGTTCTCATCTGCTGACATGCTTCACTGTTCTTGAACAGAGGGTTACAAACTCTCAACAATGTTGCCATGTGTAAATAGCCTGCCTTAGTTGACCTTCTCCTATGAGAAAACAGTTTGTGTCCTACAAGAATTAAGATAACAGCACCCAACATGCATAGGACAGTCCAATAAATGACAGCCATTCTTCTGTTGCTTCTACATTGTTTAGTGCATATAGCAAGATGTCACACATGAACCTGCTGACAGATTTCTAGCTTAGGAAATGATGTCGTCATACTTATTCAATTGCATAAACTAAAACCATGGTCCATCCTTTTTGACCTTCCTCCCTAACCACAATTTGAACTCCATTATCCAAGTCTGTTAAATTTAATACCTGAATGTTTCAGTGTGGTTTGCTTTGTGTCAGATTATCTGTGTGAGCCATCAGTGTCATTTACTTTGACCATTGAAATCATTCCCAGATATGTTTGTGTGTGTGTGTGTGTGTGTGTGTGTGTGTGTGTGTTTGCTGGTACTGTTGCTTGAACTCAGGCCCAAGACTCTGTCTCTTACCTTTTATTCTCAAGGTTAATGCTCTACTACTTGAGCCACAGCCCTACTCCCAGCTTTTTAGTGATTAACTGAAGATGATATATATTCTTAGCATGTTTTAAAACTCCTTACAAAACAAAACAAAAAGCTTACAGCTTTCATGTAGAACTCAATGTTTTTTTTACCCCTTTGATTAAAACTTTTATTATGGATAAAATAAATTGCCTCACCCTTCAAAAAATAAAAAGGAAGTTCAGATGTCCTAATCCTAAAGTGATGGTGTTTGGAGACAGAAATATTAGGTGTAGATGAGGTCATAGGGGTGTGCTCTTTGGGATAGACATTAGTACTCTTCTGAGAAGGGGTGGGGAGAGGAAGAGCCTCCCTCCCTCCCTCCCTCCTTCCCTCCCTCCTTCCCTCCCTTTCCCTCTCCCGCCTTCTCCACCATGTAAGGACACATTGAGGATGCAGCTGTCTGTAAGTCAGGGAGACATCCCTCCCTAGCATCTGACCACACTGGTCCCTCCTCTCAGATGACCAGACTCCAGAGCTGGGAGAAGTAAATAGATGTTGAGTAAACTTCTCAGTCTCTTGTGTCCTGAGCCTCTCTGCCTGGCTCTTGAACCTAAGGACAGGATCCTTAACCCTCAGCATACACTGAGGCCCTCTGTTGTTTTCTCTCACCACCCTAGAACTTGAGGGCAGTGCTTCTCAAATTTTCATGTGTCTGTGGTTCCCCCAGGGACCTTGTTAAAATGCAGATCCAGGCCAGGCAGTTCCGCGGGGACTACAGAGAGTCTGGTTTTCTAACAAGCTCCCAGCTCATAGAGTGGCTGTTTGCCCATGGACTTTGCTCCAAAGAGTGAGCTTTGATGGATGCTGTTGACTTTATAGCTCTTATGACAGGTGATGGTTCTACTTTAACCTGATCAGCTATTTACTTAAGAGTGGTCTTCCCAGCCGGCTTGTTAGAACCCCAAGCCATCGTGGTCTTACCTGCATTTCACCTTTATGTAACCAGCACAGAAAAAAATGAGCAATGACAAATGAAATGACTGGTGTGAATACAAACCCAAACCGAATTTTATTTTTCCTTCGTTGTGATGTTCTCTCTCTCTCTCTCTCTCTCTCTCTCTCTCTCTCTCTCTCTCTCTCCCTTCCTCCCTCCTTCTCTCATCCTCCCCCCTCCTCTTCTCCCTCCTCCACCTCTTCCTTCTCTTTTCTTTCTCTTTATAACTTAATATAGCTGTCTTGAAAACGTGAACTTGAAGTTTAATCTTTAATGGGTATGTCACATGCTAAATGGGAAAGACAATAGTTGAGAAAACAGAAATACAAGAATCAAGAAGATGGTGCCAGGTATGGTGGCAAACATTTGTAATCTAAGTACTTTGGAGATAGAGACAGGAGAATCTTGAGTTCAAGGCCAGCCTCACCTACGTAGTGAGTTCCAGACTAGTGGGAGTTGCAAAACATTATCCTGTCTCAAAAAGCCAAGGGCTAGGCATGCAGTTTAGTTGTGAACTCTTTGCCTATTATGCACGAGGTCCTCCGTTTTCTCCCCATCCCTGGAAAAAGATGAAGGGAGGAAAACAGCCAGCGTGTCCAAAGGAAGGGCTATAGGAACTGAAACAAAAGACAACATCGTCCTTTTGTCCAATATGACTTTTCAGTTGCCTTCTACAGGTTGATGGGTTCAGGTCTGTAACTCCAACTCCATTCTCTTGACCTGAATGTACTCTGGAAACTCATCTTCACCAGGTCTCCAACTAAAAGCATTTTCTTCGCTATTGCTAGAACTTTGGGCTGAATTAACTTGATTCTATTGAAATACACTTCTCTCATAAGCATCTTAGTCCCGTGTACAAAGCGATCATGCCTTTCTTCTCCATCCATTTATCCCCGGTCCTTCGAAGATGCAGTTATGTAACAGGCACTACATGGTTGAGTAGTTACCTGGGAACACTTGAAAATGGCACTAGAAATAAAGTGCCTCCAACAAATACAAGGCTGAAGCAAAAGAGGGACAGGGAGGCCATCATTAGAAATAAAAGGATCTACAGGACAAGCAGAAAGTGCATATACAAGTGAACACATGAATGCATATTAAACGTGGGTTAGAGAAGGAACAGCTGCAAGGCACAATGTATTGTGACATCACTTCCTTTTCTGGTTATACCAATGTTACCAAGTGCTCAGGCACCATGAGAGGTCTTTGGATATTTATTATTATTATTATTATTTTATTATTATTATTATTAGTCTTGGGGCTTGGACTTTGGGCCTGGATGCTTGAAGATGTTTAACATGGTGGTAAGTTCCAGAGAAACACAGTCTCCCTCTGAGTAGCAAAGGACAGGAATCTCAACACTTATGGGGAAGTTTAGCTAGGAAGGAGAAGGGGTAAGAGACAGGAAGGACAGTTGCAAGCAGGTCTGGTCTGCTCATTTCTCTGTCGGTATAGTTTGAATTTACACCTCCTTACTTAGTGTACTACTTTGGTATACACTCTTATTTTCTTCTCGTGTTTCATGTGTTACCTTGATTGTAAGTCACTTGAGGGTTTGATCCAGAGACCCTCAAGGAACAAAACTTTTCAAATTCCCCACAATACCTTGCACGAACCATTGCTGAATCCCTTTTCGTCAATGGATTTCTATTTAGGATGCTGAACAAAATTTACATCCTTTAGAAAAAAACAGGTGTATATTTTTTAAATTTGTGAATTGTTGGGGGAAGCAGGGCATAAAAATTAGTTTTATGGGCCGGGAGTTAGGCCTAGTGGTAGAGTTCTTGCCTAGCATGCACAAAGGTTTGAGTCCTCAGTACCACATACATAGAAGAAGAAAAAGCTGGAGATGGTGCTGTGGCTGAAGTGGTGGAGCTCTAGCCTTGAGAAAAAAAAGTCCAAGGATAGCACTCAGGCCCTGAGCTCAAGTCCCATGACTGGCAAAAAAGAAAGAAAATTAGTTTTATACTTATCAGAAAAAGTTATGATGTCTTGTTGAATTTATCACAAGAAACGTTCGCCGATTTGTAAATTTTCTTTTTTTTTTTTTTTTTGCCAGTCCTGGGCTTGAGCTCAGGGCCTGAGCACTGTCCTTGGACTTTCTCAAGGCTAGCACTCTACCACTTGAGCCTCAGCACCACTTCTGGCTTTTTTTTTCTATGTATGTGGTACCGAGGAATCGAACCCGGGTCTTCATGCATGCTAGGCAAGCACTTTAATCAGTAGGCCAAATTCCCGGCCTGTAAATTTTCTTTACGTCCAGAGGAAAAATGACTTCAGGGAAAATTGGGAATTAGATTTTTCTGGGGTAAGAAAAAGAGAAGCCAATAAACTTCAAAGAAAACCCACGTTAAAGGATCTAGTGTCTAAGAAAGCCTTGATATGGATCTTGGGGTTCACAGACATGTCTCAGGGTTATTAGCTCCAACCATTACCAGGATTACCATCACCGTCACCCCTGTCACTGCCACTGCCATAATCACCATCATCATCATCACCATCATCACCATCACCATCATCATCATCATCATCACCATCATCACCATCATCATTATCATCATCATCATCACCATCATCACCATCATCATCATCATCATCATCATCATCACCATTATGATCACCATCACCATCACTATCATCATCATTATCACCCTCATCATCATCATCATCATCACCATTACCACCATCATCACCACCATCACCATCATCATCATCATCATCATCATCATCATCATCACCATTATCATCATCACCACCATCACCATCATCATCATCATCATCACCATTATCATCATCACCACCATCACCATCACCATCATCATCATCATCATCATCATCATCATCATCACCATTATCATCATCACCACCATCACCATCATCATCATCATCATCATCACCATTATCATCATCACCATTATCATCATCACCACCATCACCATCATCATCATCATCATCACCATTATCATCACCACCATCACCATCATCATCATCATCATCATCATCATCATCACCATTATCATCATCACCACCATCACCATCATCATCATCATCACCATCATCATCATCATCATCATCACCATTATCATCATCACCACCATCACCATCATCATCATCATCATCACCATTATCATCATCACCATCATCATCATCATCATCACCATTATTATCATCATCATCATGATCATCATCACCATTATTACCATCATCACCACCATCACCATCATCATCATCATCACCATCACCATCATCATCATCACCATTATCATTATCATCATCACCATCCTTGCCTTAGGTTCTAGAATCCTTGTGAGATTCCACTGAAGAGGGATTCCTATATATCAAATAATGGTAATAACCTGGGCACAGGTGGCTCACACTTATAATCCTAGCTACTCAGGATGCTGAGATCTGAGGATTGCAGTTTGAAGCCATTGATGGCAGGAAAGTCCATAAAACTCTTATCTCCAATTAACCAGAAAAATGTTACAATAGAGTTATGGTTCAAGTGGGAGCATGGAACCTTGGGTGAAAAAGCTCCTAGGATCTGAGTTCAAGTCCTTGCCCACAAAACAAAGTTGTAATGAAGTAGTAATGAGGGTAGCAAATTGCCACTCTTGTAATGTCAGCACTCTGGATGTTCCATCCTCTCTACTATGTTCCTAAAGGCAAAGACATGCTCTATTAGTCCATGTAGCAGTTCTAGCTAAACATCTTCGTGTTTATGTCTTAGCGGTTTGAAAAGCAGATAGAAAATAACTGAAAGAATATTTCGACTTCATCCTTAACCCCAATTAGTCACTAATGGATCGCATACGCCCATTGGGCACTGTCTACAATTCTCAAAGCTTGAAATCAGATCACAGTAACTATTCTCATTTCCTGTTCCTTGCTGATTTGGTTTTGGATGGTACTTGCTTTTCATCTTGGCAACTGCTGAGAATCCAGCTTTGCAAAGATATAAAAGCTCATCAGATGGAAGGCTGTGTGATTGTGGCCGCATAGTTGTGCACAGTGATGGTAGGGGGGAGATGCCTCATCTCTCTTGAAAATGTGACATATCACCCAGCACCCCCCGTGTGTTCATGATAGCTTCCCATGTGCCTCGGAGCAATTTGGGAAATGAGCACTGAAGCAAGAGTCCTCAACAGGCTGGACAATGCCAGTTGTCTCATTGCTTGTTCTTCACAGGGTCTGGCTGACTGTGTTTTCCCTAAGAGACTTCTCGGTCCTTGTTGCTAGGAGTGGCCGCTCTGACTCTCAAGAGGGTTCACTCATACTTGAGTTTCTTTTACCTCTGACTTTTACATGGTATGTGTGTGGAGGGGGAGGAAGGCTGGTACATGCGGAGACGAATTTTCTTTCCTGGGTTACTGGGCCTTGTCCATCTTGGCATATGTCATCTACCTTTCCTTCTTTTACTCAGAGCTCTGCTTACTGCCCTTGCTGGGATTTGGAGGGGCCAACAACTAGTGAGATACCCCCCAAATCACAATACTGCTTTCAATGTCTCAGGACCAATCTATGCATGTAACACCCCTGCCCCACAACCCCCATGCAAGTAAGCTGATTTAATTTCTATTCCAATGAAAGTATCCAGTTTCTGAAAACTCAAATGTTTCTGGGGAGCTCCCATAGCAGTGGGGACAGGGAGAGGCAATCAATTTCGGATACATTTACGTACATGCCCACTTCATAATGGATCATGGGCATTAAGCTATTACCATCCCTGATTTATATATGAGAAAAGCCACCTGCCTTGCATCACACAGCTACTTAATGGTGAGTCCAAATCTCCCAGACAGATGGATTCAGGGTCAGCATTTTCCCCATGATCCATGTTAGCTATAGATACAATAAACACATCAGATGATAAATGAAAAAGAATGAAGTATACAGGGAAAAAAATAACACAGACAGGGAACGTAGGACGTGGTGGGGGAGAAAAGGCACTGAGGCAACACTAGCTGGGACCAGTCCTGTCTGAATTGGGTGACTAGTGTCTGGCTTACGCGGAAAAGCCCTCTGCAGAGGCTTGCCTGGACACAGGGTTTCTGCAGCAGAGGCTCCTTGAGGAGCCTCGGCGTTCAACTGCTCTGGCCTTCTCTTTTTTTCTTTGATCTTGCTGGGAATTCTCTCTGCAAAAAAAAAAAATGCCAGGACCCATTATTACAGTATAGTATGTCTGGTGGCTCTTTTTCTTCATGCCCAGGTCTGTCTGCTCTTTTTTGCCTTTTTCCTGTCAACAACTAGGAGACTACAGATCTTTTCCTTTTCTTTCTTTTCTTTTCTTTCTTTCTTTTCTTTCTTCCTTCCTTCCTTCCTTTCTTTCTTTCTTTCTTTCTTTCTTTCTTTCCTTCCTTCCTTCTTTCTTTCTTTCTTTCTTTCTTTCTTTCTTTCTTTCTTTCTTTCTTTCTTTCTTTCATCTATCTACATCTGGAGATTTCCCTATTAACCTTTTACTAAATTAAAAGAAACCCCTGTCTTGTATTCTGCTGATTCATTAAAGAATTTCATCTCAGGATCTGTTTGGATCCTGGTGTGTATGGGTTTTTGTGGCAGTCCTGGGGTTTGAATTCAAGGAGGAACTCATGTGATGATGCCCCTGAATTGCTGGCCCTTCCAGCCCTGTTTTCTCACCTGTTGTTTTTAGGATAGGGTCCTTCCTTCCTCTCTGAATTGCCTCAGGCTGCTGTCCATCTACTTTAATGCTTCTCATTTTTTTTTCTGAGATCATAGGTGCGTTCCCATGTCTAGCTTCCTTCTGTGGAGATGGAGTCTTACAGCCTTTTCTGGTCTGGCCTTCAGGCTGAATCCTTTTGTTCTCAGCCTTCCGCATAGCTATGTTTACAGGCATGAGCCACTGATGTCTCCTTAGAATCTTGGTATAGATTCTTGAGAAATTAAAACCTCACACTGACAGAAAATGTTCTGAGCCTTCTTTCAAGGACATAGGTGTTGTGTTTTTATAATAAAAACAGTTTTACCTTTATTGTAAAAAATAATCTGCACAGAGAGCAGCAGGCTTTGTTTGATCTGCCATCAAAAAGAGATCGTGTCAAGGATCTACATATATATATATATATATATCCAGAAATAGGCAATTATTTTGCCTTCCAGCTGAATTAGAGAGAAAAACAGGTTCACCTTGGCAACCGTGTGTGTTATGGATGGCATCACCTTACATCATTCTGGTCTCATGTCACTGCGATCTTTCTCTCAAATCTCAAACCACAGCTTTATAGACCTCTGCAGTTAAAGGCTTAGGAGAAGGGGAAAAACAGAAGGCATAACCTTATTTAAATATTCACTGAGTCATTTTCATCTTGAGCTCTGTTTGCAGGTCTCCCCCAGCCCCAAACCCCCGGCAACATGAAATGAGAATCGTTCTTTTTCCACTTTCCCTACAGTGCATTCCAGCTCTGCCTGTGTCTCATCTCTCCTAAATCTGTGCCCACGCACTCCTGGGATACCCAGCCCCTCCAATGAGTCTGGATCACTTAGAAACCGGATCGTTTTACTGGGTAAAATGCAGTGCAATCCTGAGTCAGTTACTGCAAGATTGCAATTGCAGAGCCTAGGGCTGGAAGACGTCTGACTCTTTGCATAGATTTTTATTTGTATGGCAGGAATCAAGTGGGTGAGGTGACACAGTCCTTGGGAATAAAGGACACTAAATATCACACACTGAGGGTTATAATCCCCAAGAATCCTGCCATCTCCAAAGCCCCAACTCTCCTCCATCCAGGGAAATTTCCTGCAGCCCTTTTTGAATAACGGACACCAGAAACTGAACTGCCCCGGAAACTGATTTGTGTTTCCTCTGCTTCGAAAGTCTTATGAGTGGCTTTGGCCTCAAATTAAACTGTATTTGAAGATTCCCCATTGTGTAGAATTATTTATTTAAGCCATGTTTATTTATGGTCAGAGGCGTTTGGACATGGTGAAAGGAAAATGTTGCTATCAATAAACAGAAGACTGTCCCTATGACAAAGTCAGGCTCTGGGTCTTCAAAACCACAAATTATGTAGAAATACAAAGATTCCCTTTAAGAACACTCTGTATACATTGGCTATCAGGTCTGCAAAGGTTTTGAAATTCTCCATTCACTGGGTGCTTGGTATTTTTTAATCTATTTCAATCTTCTAAGTTACTTTTTAACACAACTAAGCATTTATAACTTTGTATTATAGTTACATACTGAATTCTGTAGCATCACTGAGGATTATCTTGGACCACACTTTAAAAATTCTTTCTTCTCCAGATTTCACATTTAAATATATTGAGAAATAGTTCTTTGGGAGTAGAAATCCTTGTTCTTCTTTAAAGGATTCTACAATATTGAAAATAGAAGGGTACCAAATAAGTGGTAGAAAAATGACAGCTTTTGTCAAATGGGCAGTTAGCAACCTTAGAAAAAACATAGACTCAGCCATGTGCTGGTTGCTTATGGTCCTCAAGAGCCTGAAATCATAGTTTGAAGCCAGTCCAGGGAGAAAAGTCTGTGAGACACTTATCTTCAACTAGCTAGCAAAATCCCCAAAGTGGAAGTGTGGCTCAAATGGTGGAGTGCCAGCCTTGAGTGAAAAAGCTAAGTGGCAGTGCCCAGGCCCTGAATTCAAGCCCTGCTTTTGGTGTGTATATGCATGTGTGCTCACGTGCACTTGTGTGTGCATGTACACACACACACACACATGCACACACATCAAAATCACCTAACAAGTATTTACTGTCTTAATCAGACTGACATCCAAATAAAGATAACAGCAAATCTCTCAAAGGGGACAAAGAAGTAGCCTGAGTTATCTTTATTTCTTCCATACTGGACACATTATTAAACATTCATTCATTGCTCACTCTCCTTTGAAAAGCACTTCGTGGTAATTTATCACGTCATCCTCAATCTGGGGAGGTCACTAGCTCTCCATTCATTTTACAAGCAGAGACTTCAAGGCCCAGTAGAGAGCAGACAACTCCGGGTAAACTTGAGCCCATTCTCAGGTACACAATTGACAGGCTGGGGCAGGAAGCTGGCTCATGAAGTTTGGGTAAGGTTCTCTTGTTCACTATAAGAAATAATGAGGGATGAGGTTGCCTTGGAAACAAAGAACTTCCTGAAATAGTCTAAAGGAATCACAGAGATTTAACTGGTATCATTCATTTCGATCTCTGTCTCTCTTCTCTTACACACATACATAAATGCACATAATTCTGAGCTCAAGGCTTCACATTTTATTATTGTTATTTGGGGTTCATTGTTTCTGTTTTATTTTGGATAGCATCTATAATTTGCTAATAACCTTGAAATTATGATTTTCAAGAACACATTTATGGAAAGCCCAAGATATCAGGAAGAAGGGGCCATGAATAACATTAAGGCCACAACTTTGATCTTCACTTCTAGAGTTCTAGGAAGACTCCAAGTTCTATTGTAGTATTTGGATCTGGCTATCACATCCTAGCTTTGCAAAGGAATGAGGGCTTTGCTGTCTCATCCTCTCGTGACAGAGACAATACTGAGCCTTGGACTCCTACAGTTCTACCTCAGAATACCCCTAAATCTAAGACTTTCCCATAGTTTTCCCTACTAAAGTCCCATCCTGTAAGACACCTGAGGGAAACTGAGCAAGCATTCCCCTTGGGATTCACTTGGGAAACTTCATACTGCATTGTCTACTTGTATTGCTTTGTCTATATCGCACAGTAGCACACTAAAAACTTTTACAAGAGGTTAATATTTAATTTTGTTTACGCTCCGCATTTTTGGGTAACATTTATTGATGTAAAAAATGAAACTGGAGAGATTCAATTCTAGTTTTTTTTTAAAAAGATAATTGATTCTCTGCATGATCTAGGCTATCCCAGGACTTCTCTCCCATTGGCTAGCTAGCTTTTAGCATCCTTCTTAGTGTTCATCTCACACATAGTCATTTAGCGACTTCACAAGCATTTCAGCTGTGTAAAGAGGTTGGAGACTTTACCACAGCTTGAAAACAAGGGAAGAAGAGATGGATCTGGAGTCTAGCAGGGACATAGAGAGGAATGGAGGGCACCAGGCAGACCCACTAGTGGGTTTTGTTGGCTTAAATTGATTTCCACATGGGGAAACTGAGTCACAGACAAGCTAAATAACTTGGTGAAGGTGACAGTACTACCTGGACCATGGCCTTAAACAGAATCCCCATTTCCACCCTCAAATCTCACATTTCCCCACACTCTAGCTGCCACAACACCCTTGATAAAACATCACACTATTAACACTGCCACCAAAGAGCTATATGGTGTAGTGGGCTCCAGTAAGTCCTCCACCAAGCTGACCACTTCCAGTGGCAGCAAATGACTCTGTCTGTGCCCCTGTCCTTAGGAGATCCTCTCTGTGGTCATCTCCATGGCAGTTCTGTGTTCAAAAAAGGACAAATATGTATAAATGTTAGCCACTGTTTCGATCACTACAATTTGTAGCTTAATTCTCAAGTTTTCCCTTTTTTTAAAAAAAACAGTCAAGATTTGATTATTAATGGCCAGGAGCAACAGGAACCAAAGGCAAAATAAAATTCTTCTCCCCACCACTATGGAGATGAGAGAGACTGAAAGGTCTTAGTAGATGGAAAATGAGTCACCTGTCAAGAAGACTGGGGCACCTTCCATCACTAGAGTCAACAGAGGGAGGTGAAATTATCCTTGCTCTGCGGATCAGAACTAAAGGCCTCATGGTCCAGATAGAGCACTGAATTTTGCTGGGTCAAATATGTCCTTGCTGATTCACTATTGTGGATAGAACCCATAGAGACAAAGCCATGTTTACTCAGCCCTTCTCTACCTACTACTCACTGGCTTTCACATTGATTGATTTAATAGCTTTACCCTCTAATCTTACAAATAACTCTGTGTGTATATGGGGGTGTTGCATAAGAGTGAAGCAATTATTACACTCCTGGAAGATAGACTGAACATTTTTACCTGGGTTAAAAAGCAAAGAAAGTAAATGTAAGATTCTCCAGTATTTCCCTTAATGTTCTGTGGTCTTTTCTTTCCTTCTTTCTTTTCTTTTCCTTCTTTCTTTTCTTTTCTTTCTTTCTTTCTTTCTTTTTCTTTCTCTTTCTTTCTTTCTTTCTCTCTCTCTCTCTCTCTCTCTCTCTCTCTCTCTCTTTCTTCTTCTTCTTCTTCTTCTTCTTCTTCTTCTTCTTCTTTTGGTCTTAACAAATTTGATTAACTTCTAAATTAAAATTTAAGATTGGGAATGCATCTAATACATTGAATATATTTTGATGACATATAACTCTGGCACAGAGTTGAATTTTGTAATTCTATCTGGGTCAGCTATGTAAATCAACAACATTAATGAGCTTTATTAAATCATCTTAGTCAAAGCTCCACTGTCTTAACTGTTTACTTAATTCTACATCCAACAAAAAACAGCTGTCACCTTCTGACAAATCCTGTTCTGAATGAGATTTCTTTTTACAAGGGGAAAAATGGATTCAAGTGGAAATTAAACTATGCCTCCATGCTTCTACTTCAGTTTATTTTATGAATAAGACTTGTGCCCAGGGCTGGCTGGTCTGGGCCATGACCATTCTACATATGCGTCCTGTGTAACTGGGACTGCAGCTGTGCACCAACACAGCACCTTGTTGGTTGAGATAGAGGTCTGGCTAATTTTTGGCACTGTGATCCCCTGATTTCCGCCTCCGATTACAGGTACGATCCACCACATCTGGCCCCAAATTTGGTTTTTGTTTAATAAAATTTGGAAATATTTGAAATGACTATGGTAATACTTCAGTCATATTTTCTAACATAGTAAATAAGTGACCAAGTCACTAAATCCAAGAGTCTCATGGATTTTTCTGCTGGGGCCATGACCCTGGGACCCCAGCCTCTTGAGGAGCCAGGATGACATGTGTGAGCCACCAGCACCCCACAATTGTTTTCTTTTCTAGATCTCTGCAGTACAGATTGAAGTCTGATATTTCCAGCTTTGTCCTTTTCTTTTCAATATTCTTTTGGCTATTGGGGGTTCTTTTGAGCTTCCATATAAACTCTATCTTATTTTTTCTGTTTCTGTGAAGAGCACCAATAGAAGCTTAACATGTAGGTCTTTAATAATTATATGTATAATATAACTCTGGGTATCTGTGCATTTACACTTCCAGTTCATTTTTTAATGTCATCTGTGATATCTTTCATCAATATTTTACAATTTTCATTGTGGATATTTATTGACTTCTTTAATTTATTTCCTAGGTATTTGTGTGTGTGCATGCATGCATGCATGCGTGTGTGTGTGTGTGTGTGTGTGTGTGTGTGTGTGTGTGTGTGTTGTAAATGGGGTTTCATTCTTGATTTTTTTTCTTGATTTTTCTTTCTTGATTTCCTTTACTTTTTAGGCTAGCTTTTGATTTTGTGTATAAAAATTCTACTGATTTTTTGTATGCTGATTTTGTATCCTGCAACTTTACTAAATTTGTTTGTCAGCTCTAACAAGCTTTTTTTTTTTAGTAGACTATTTAAGTTTTCCTATATATAAGATCTTGTCCGCAAACAGGGATAATTTGGCTCCCTCCCCTCCAATTTGAATGTTCTTTATTTCTCTCCCTTGCCTAATTGCTCTGGCTAGGACTTCTAGTCTGCTGAATAAGAGTGGGAAAACAAAAAATCCTTATCTTGTTCCAGATTTTAGAGAAAGGCTTTCAACCTTTCTCTGTGCAGTGCAATGTTAGCTGGGGGTCTGTTGTATGAAGCCTTTATTATCCTGCTGTATATTAAGTCTATGTCTATAGTGTGTGTGTGTGTGTGTGTGTGTGTGTGTGTGTGTGTGTGTGTACTGTGATCCTCAGATCTCAGCCTCCTGATTAGCTAGGATTATAGGAGTGAGCCTGGCTTATATTGTGTTTCTATCATGAGCAGATATTTAAGAACATGAATGAGCTACACTTTGTAATGACAAATTTTATATTTTTGTACTTACTTTCCTCTTTGATTTACTTGTTCATCATTCACTCAAGTACATAGTTATTTATTTATGGCTGTTCTAAGCAGGGTATTAGACACTGAGGTTTTGACCATTCCATTTGTGAGTGGTCAACGTGGTAGATAAAGAACGAGGCTCTTCATTCTGGTCAACAGCATCTACCTAGATTTATCCATCTCTAGCTGAGACCCATAGAAAAATGCTCATGGTGTGCTCATTACTCTAATCATATGATTTCCCCATCAAAGAATGCAAGAAGAAGCCGGGCTCATGCCTGGAACCCTAGCTACTCAGGAGGATGAGCTCTGAGGATCGAGTTTCAAAGACAGCCCGGGCATTAAAGACCTTGACACCCTTGGCTCCAATTAACCACTAGAAAACTGGAAGTGGTGCTATAGCTCAAGGGGTAGGGCAGTAGCCTTGAGCTGAAGAGATCAGGGACAGTGCCCAGGCCCAGAGTTCAAGCAACACGACCAACAAAAAAATAAAAATAAAAAAGAATGCACAAAGAACAGAGTATTGACCAAGACGTGGAGACCAACGGGGTCAATACAGGATGGTTTCTTTGATAATAAGCAAAACCTGCTGGCTGTGACCAATCACATGTTGCATTCATGTTAGAGCCATCAGTGACACCCACTCCTCAGTAGATGTGAGCTTTCAGATTGCTCCCCAATTGAGAGAACAGTTCATTTAATAAAGAACATTTCCTGGGAAAGGAAAAGTTTACGCAGCACGTCCTTGTGACATGTTGGCTGGAAACCTTTCTCAGGAGCTACAGCAATGGAATTCACTCTTTTCATTTATTTTATACTTATGTTTTCAATGTGAAAGCTAGATAAATAAGGGCGGGAATGTCATGGACGTAAGGCATCTTTTCATGGAATGACAAATAACAGTCATAACATATCAGGGACAACTTGGGGGATTAAAATGTGAGAGGGGCTACTCAAAGGGCTTCACATACATTAATCTCATTTAATCATCACACCTCTAAAAGGTACATACATGGCTGGGACTTTGGCCTAGTGGTAGAGTGCTTGCCTAGCATGCACAAAGAACCAGGTTCGATTCCTTGGTACCACATACATAGGAAAAAGCTGGAAGTGGTGCTGAGGCTCAAGTGGTAGAGCTCTAGCTTTGAGAAAGTCCAAGGACAGTGCTCAGGCCCTGAGCTCAAGCCCAGGACTGGCAAAAAAAAAAAAGGTGCAAACGTTACTGTCATCCTATACATGAGAGGCTAGTCAGTAGTTGGTCTAGAATGAGAATGTCACTCACACTTATGGTAGAGCTTATTTTCAGTATGTTAATGCTCCCTTAGTAGTGTTTTACAAAATTTACTTTTGTCACTGGAAATACTGAGCACGCGCAAGGGGTGCGTCTAATACATTGGCTTGTGCACAGTGCTTTTCTCAATAATTGTCACAGAATGCCATTCCTGCTTTTCCTAATTTCCCTAGCCCAGCAGTATCCTGAGTTAAATCCAGGATATCAGGTCACTTCGTTTGTGAGCAATTCAATGTGAGTTTCTAAAAGCAAACTGAAAATATATACTCACAATACTATGGTCATCTGATAATAATACCTTGACAGTCTCTGGTTGCAAATGTCCAGTTTCAAGCTGTGATGTAGCTCCTCAAGGCCAGAATCTTCAAGGTTTGGTTTGATTCTCTACAGACAAAAAAAAATAAATGTAGCAATTAGTAATCACATCATTTGTATTCTAACATACGTCAGTAATTACTTGAACAAATGAACATCTTCTACGTGCAAGTTGCTCAGGCCACCTATTTTTCTATGTAGCCATAGGATTTATGCCAGCTGGAGTGGCTCAAGCTTGTTATCCTGGTTAGGAGGGAGGTTGAGTTTAGGGCATCATGGTTCTAGGCCAGACTGGGCATAAAAATTCAGAAGATTACCAATGTCCCCCAGTGGCTGGGAACAGTGATCTATGCCTGTCACCCCCAAAGACACTAGGGAGTACAAGAACCTACCTTGAAAATAACCAATGCAACCAACAAGATGTGGTATTTATACACAGTGGAGTTCTATGCTGTCATCAGAAAGAACAACATCGCCCCATTTGTAAGGAAATGGAAAGACTTGGAAAAAATCATATTAAGTGAAGCAAGCCAGATGCAAAGGAACGTAGGCTCAATGGTTTCCCTGATATGTAATAATTAGTACAAAACTTGGACTCTCCTAGCAGAGGATTATAATAGCTCAAAATCTAGATACATCAGGCCATATAGGATGAGGCTAAATGAAAGGACCTCCAAGATATGGAAACAAGAGCCATATAATGTGTGATTGTTGCTCTTAATGTACTTTGTGATTTCTCATCTCTTTTGTTGTCCCTTGGTTATTCTCATATTGTTACAGTATCTTACCTTGTAATCTGGCATATTGTATATATGTTTATTTGAAATAGGATAGGGAAGGAAGGTGGAAAAACAAGATGAGGAGGGGTAGGAGGAGGGAAATGGGGACAAGAACATAAGAAGGGATATCAATATGTGTGAAGTAATGCTTCTTCTATCTGGCGAATATAACTATAACCCCTCTAACTATTACAATAAGAAAAGACAAAAAAAAGAAAATAACCAATGCAAAAAGGGGCTGGAGATGTTCCTTCAGTGTTAGAGTATCTGCCTAGGGAAGCATGAAGCCCTGAAGTTTTAAGTTCAATTTCCAGTGTCACCAGAACTAAGCAAAACAATATGGTTTAGAGAGTCACCTGTTCAAATTTTGTTTCCTATGATTAAGTAGATATTACATGTATATATATAATGCATATATATATATAAATAATCTATCTATCTGGAGTCCCAGAGGATAAAGTCCCAGAGGATTTTATTTAACGTATACAATTTCCTTGATGGACAGCCTTTGCAGATTTGAAAAAAGTGAAACTACTCTTCTGCAAAAAGAATAATAGGTAAATTATTTCAAATAGCCCCTTTCTCTGTGATAGCCCCATTTATCTCCTCATTCACCAACCACACACACATACATATATAAAGATGCATATCTAAAAGGGGTTTTAGCACTGGTAGCTCATGCCTATAATCATAGCTACTCAGGACCTGAGGATCATGGTTCAAAGCTGGAAATATGACTCAAATGCTACAGTGCCATCCTTGAAAAAGAAAAAAGCCAAGTGACAGTGAGAGGCCCCGAGTTCAAACACCAATAACAGAGCAAAAAGCGTAAGTGGTTTTTTTTTTTTAAATAAAACAATGGGACACAAAACAACCAAACGTGTAAAGAATGGTATTTCAAGTTTGATTTTCTCTGTGATAGGATGAAGAGGAAAAGAAATAAATGAAAGTTCAGAGGAGACTCAGACAGGAGGCTCACATGCCTCTGGAGATAAGATGCTCTTTTGAAGTCCCACTTTTCTTCTGTGTGTGGACACCTCTGACCCCAGCCTCCTTCCCCAGAAAGAAAGTGATAGATCATTAAAGACTCATCACTCAGAGACTTCAAGGAAGAAGTGCTCTGGAGGAAAGGGGTTTTTCCCCTGCTTGTTGGTCCATTAGCTTAATGAGTGAGGGAGAGGAGGTAATTTCAGAGAGAAGAGAGTCTGAGGTCATGAGTAGGGAAGAAAGGATCAGGATGATGAATAATGAGCTTTCATAAACAAAGGTAGAGCTTAAAAGGAGATAAGTACAGCGGGGCTTCTACCTGGGGTGGAAGGTCAGCCAGCCCTAGTTCCCAAGGAGTCTTTTGGTCCACCTCCCTGGAGAAAGCAGAACCTGCCTGTACACACGAGTGCAGAGCAATAGATTCCTTAGCATCTAGCAATGCCTTATCCACTTAGTTTAAAACACTCCACAGTGACTCCATTTATCTTTTAGTGGTGTCTGTAGGTTATTAGGCTATGAAAGTCCATACTCAAATACAAGTAAGGTTTCAGAGATTAAGTAAATTTCAGACTTTGAAGCGATGTGGCTGAAATGCTTGATAAGTGTTGGTAGTCTTGTCAGGAAAAATGTAACTCAGAAGGATTTGTTGTTGTCGTCCAGTGTGCATTACTATTCTATATGGAATGATGAGTCACACAACGTAAATAGTATGAGGAGAAATTGCAGCAATGGTCATGTGTCAGCTTAGTCTTGTGGGGCCTGCTTCCCAGATTCCTTTCCTTGTGGGGTACCAGCTTAGTGCGGGCTTCAGGGTGCACTTGATTTGCCATGTAGGGCAAGGCAAAGGCCATCTCTCCTTGCTCCACAGGTGGGCCTGGGCACCCACCAAGGTGGTGCTGTTAGCTGGCTGCTTTTTGTGAGTCTGCCTCCTCCTATAGCGCAACTCAGCTTCGACAAGCTCTACTGCCTCTACTGCTTCAGCTTCTCCGAGGCCTGGAGTATGGTCAGGCGTCGCCCTGAGCTGCACAGTATGCCTTCTCCAGCAGCTCCCCCAAGGGATCCAGCTTGGACGTTGTGAAAAACAGATTCAAGAGCCAGGGTTCTCTTACAGATCATATAGACTTTGTGGGGTTCTGGTTCGTCCAGAAAGGCACCTGTTGACCTCTGGTCTTCGCCACAGCTAACTTTCTTCCTACTCACCAGTGTGCAAGTCCTAAAGGCTCCAGGTAAACAGTAAATTGTCAACAGCCTGTACAGATTGTCTCATTCCAAAGTTCACAGATGCATCAAGGTCTAACTCCTTTGACTCTTACATGGTATCAGAGCAATTCTTCCTTCTTCTACTCTTCCTCCTCTTCCTCCTCCTCCTCCTCCTCCTCCTTCTCCTTCTTATTTTTTATGCCAGCACTAGGGCTTGAGCTTAGGTCCTTTTCATGCTCTTGCTTAGCTTTTTACTAAAGGCTTATGTTCTAGCACTTAAGTTACATCTTCACTTCCAGTCCTTGTCTGGTGAGTTGGACATGAGTCTCACACACTGTTCTACCTGGGTTGGCTTCAAATCACAATGTTCACATCTCAGCCTCCTAAATTAACCCATCCAACATCTTTGGAAGTGTGAAAAATAGTTAATGACTGAAACATCATTCAGTAGAAGGAAGAAAAAAAATCACCTAAAATTCATAAAAAATGGTCCTCAAATTGGCAAATGATACAAATACTGAGTATGAGATTGTGTCTCATCTTTCTCAATGCACAATCAATGATTATCAATTAATATTAATATTCTGACCTTTAAGACTAACAAATCAAAAATTAAATAATTCCAGAAGCTTTACATTTATTGGCTATTACAGAGCTAATAGAAAGATAAATTTGTCTCTTCACCTAACTCAAACATCATAGCTTCTGAGCTTCATCTTACATATACTCTTTAAGTAGTTGTACAAAAGTTTCCAAATTCAACAAAGCAGTTTATGAATACAACGCTCCCTGATCCATGTCATCCCCTCAACCTCCTCATCCCTCCCTCCCTCCCCCTTCCCCTCACTTCTCTTCATTTCATAGGATATATATTGATTTTTTTTTACTGCAGCGTCACTCTTCTCTTGGGTGACATTTAGATTGAAGGGGCTTGTATATGTCATGGGTAGAAACTGAAGCCTGGCCCAGAAGGCAACCTTACTGCATGCTATCTCTTGGTAGATAAACAAAAGCTGGGGAGGGGGGGACATTGTTTGTGTAGAAACCAAAGAAATCCCAGTTCTTAAACTCAGTGGTTCAATGTTAGAATATCTGCTTTAACACGTGTGAGGCCCTGGGTTCCATCCCTGGTATTATAATAAAAAAAAAGGAAGGCATGAAACGAAAGGATGAAGGATGCCTGACCCTTAGAAGTAGCATGTGACTAGGGAAATCTTCTTGAACTCGGGAATACCCAGAGTGAACTGGAGACAACCATGTTCATATTTCTAATTTAGGAGTCAGATGAAGAGATGAGGCAAAGGTGACCAGCCTTAGAAATGACAGGATCAGAACTTGAATGACGTGGGATGTGACAGGACGCTTGAGCTTTTAAGCCTGGCATTCTGTTTCTATCTCACATACCATCTCATTCCACAATAATGTGAATTGTTTCTTCAGGAGCAAAGGTTTCATGGGATGTGCCTACTTGGGGTTCTCCAGGTAGTGATAATCTCTCTACATCCATGGCACTTTTTAGAGGGTGGGAGGGTAAGTCATGTATAGCCAGTATACATTGTGCTTGGCCACCTGTGTATACATTACCGTATTCATTCCACAAATATTTCCCTAAAGTATTTGTCTCTTTGCAGGCATCTGCCTTAATGCTAATGATGATGTAAGGAGCCTATCAACTTATGGAGCTTCTAATGGGGAAAGACAGGAGATGAGTTTCTTATACTATATGCAGGGGTTACAAGTGACTTAAGGAAAGAAAGGTACGTAGAATTCCCATGGGGAGAGGGCCATTTTTGTCTAAAGGGGTTTCTGACAAATATTACTGGAGTGGAAATATTAGAGAAGGAAGGGAATTAGTTATTGGGGCTCTGGAGCATGAGAACCTGAGAAGAGACAACAGAATATGTTCAGTCCTGAGGCACAAAAAGACTAGGATTGCCCAAGAAGCCACAAAGAAGCCTAGAGTAGCCAGTACACTTTGAGCAGAGGGTGGAAGAGGACGGAGTAAGAGAGACAGGGCAGGGCGAATCATGCTGGACCTTGTACAGGTGACTTGTATGATCCCATGGGAAGTGACTGGAGCTTGCTAAGAGAAGGACGGAGATACCCAACTCACATGATCATCGCCTAAACTAGGGGGGTTATGATGGGACAGGAGACCAGTCAGGAGGCTAGCAATGGCTTCAACAAGCAGGAAACAAGGTAGCATGTGTCAGAGAAGCAGCAGCAGAGATGGCAAAAAGTGGAGGGTCTACACTTATTTTGAAGCTATTATATATATATATATAATATATATATATATATATATATATATTCCTTTTTTGCCAGTCCTGGGCTTGAGCTCAGGGCCTGAGCACTGTCCTTGGATTTTCTCAAGGCTAGAGCTCTACCACTTGAGTCTCAGCACCACTTCTGGCTTTTTTTATGTATGTGGTACCGAGAAATGGAACCTGGGTGCATACTAGGCAAGCACTCTACCACTAGGCCAAACTCCCGGCCATTTTATATATATTTTCAAGAAGCCTTTCTGAAGAATCACTGTAGCTGTAACAGAAAGGGAGGAGCCAGGGATATTGTCAAGGATTTTGACATGAGGACCTGGAAGGAGGGAATTAGCATTTACTGACACAGGGAAGCCTGTGGGAAAAGAAAACCAGTGAGTTTGATTCAAGTTTGAGATGCTGTATTAGAGCTAAGATGTGTGTGTTTGCATGTGTGTGCAGAAGGGAGAGACACAGACAGATAGACTTTAAAATTTGCTACCTGCTTGTATGTGAGAGAGATGAGAATTCTCAAGATCTGCAGGCAGACTTAGCAAACTAGAGCTCCCGAACAGTGGAGTTCTGGTCTGCATGCTAGCAGATTTGAGAACTAGGAAGGCCCAATGTGTGTGTATGAGTAGAAAGCTGGGGGAAAAAAAACTCATTTTAGTTTGAAGACCATCACCAGGAGAATTTCCTCTGTTCATGGAAGTCGATCTTTTTCCGCTCATTCATTTAATTGCACAAGACCCATCCACCTCATAGAGAGTGATTTATTTTCTTCAACTTATTGAATGAAATGTAATGTCAATTGTAAATACCTTCACAGAAACACCCAGAATAATGTTCCATTAACTATCTGGGCCACTCATAGCATGGTCAAGAGGATACAATGAACGGATACAGATATTTACTGGATACTTAAAGACAATCTAGTAGGAGTCTGAAGTTCAGCAGAGAAGTTTGGGCAGGAGGTAACAACTTTAAGAGTCTTATTTATACTAAACTCTTTCTGACAGCAGGATCTGACCTTGATAAACATTGTATCTAGGCATAGCAACAGGAACTCAATAGACAACCACTGTATGTGTGGGGGAGGAGAGGTAGCGTGGGGACTACAGATAAAAAAAAATTGGGAAAATGCTTAAGTCGTTAATTTTATCTAGCTTAATTGGATCCTAAAATAATCTAAATATCCAATAACAATATTCTCTAGCGAGAAATTATATTGCTGAAGTCTAAACTTCAAATCAACGAATGATGCATTTGTAGATCAAAGAACATAAACACACTGTTCATGTGATTTTTATCAAAAGAATCAAATATGAGAAAGAAAGCATAGAAAATGAGCACAATTGGCTAGCAAAAAAATAGTTAATCAGAAACTGCTTGAACAGATGAAAAACTATCTGTGGGACCAAGAAAAAGAAAACCAATTGTAGAAGAAAACTTGCAAGAGATTATCAATATTGTTCCAGGAAAATGAATAAGTGTAAAGCTGATCGTGACATGCTAATGGGTAAACAGAAAATTCAATAACTAGGAACCAGAAATCATATTTTAGCCAAGGATATGGGATGAGTACTCGTGTAAAAACATAAATCTATTGCAGAAATCATGAAGTCTATTCTTTGTTCTGATTGAGTAAAAGTGAATAGAGAAGGCAGAATAATTGTACATGCAAAAGACCAATAATTTCTTAATAGAAATAAAATTGTGATATCAAGACAATTTATCTATCCAGGAAATAAACTGTATATGCTGTTCCAACCAGAGAAACATATCTCACTGAGTTTACAGATGGGAGAGTTAATACAGGAGTCATCTGACTTTCCTCTTCAAGTCCCAGGCTGGATAATCAATGTCTTCAGAGGCTCTGTGACTCTGCTTTTTTAATTTTCAGTATCACTGAAAGCAATTTCCTGGCATTCTACAATCTAGCTCCAGGGGCAAAGTAATTGGTGACCTTTGGTCTCAGTAAACAATCTGAATAACAAAGATCACAAAAAGGACTTCAGGGGGATGTTCAGTTTAAATTGTATCTTTCTAGGCTGCTGCTTCTCAAAGATGTGTCTTTAGAACTCAATGGTGGCCAAAGATGTTTTGGAAATATAGAAGGTTCCAGAGATTATGGGGGGAAGGGGTGTTGTGGGGATTATGGAACTTGGCTGGTTGATGTCTTTGTATCTCTACCTCATCCTCATCCTTCTGTGTCCAGGTTGACCCTCTATGTCTGAAATCTCAGTCACAAGGAGGGGATAGTGTCCTTCTTCCTGCTGAGCTTATTTCTCAAGGTCACTGAGACTCTCTGAAGCTGTAGCTGCTGCCATAGCTCTCATCCTTGATTTCAGCATTGTCTTCCCAGCATTGCTATTCTCCAGGCACCCCAATGTCTCTTGAAGGTCATCTATTCTGTCTGTCTCTTCAAAATTTCTTCAGAATTTCTGACCCACTGACAGTGGCTTCTGCCCTTCTGAAGGACATATAAGTGCTCAGTGTTTTCTTTATCCTTCCTTCCTTCTGTCCTCTTTCTCCATCCTTCCTTCTCTCCTCTTTCTCTCTCCATCCTTCCCTCCCCCCTTCTTTCTTTTTGGTACCACTGGTGCTTGAACTCAGTGCCTAGGCACTGTCCCCAAGCTTTATTGCTCAAGACTAGCACTCTACCATTTAAACCAGAGCTTCACTTCTGGATTTTTTTAGTTAACTGGAGAAAGAGTATCATAGACTTTCCTGTCCATTCTGGCTTCAAATCCTGATCCTCAGATCTTAGCCTCCTAAGTAGCTAGGATTACAGGAGTCAGCCACCAGTGCTGGACTTGCTAGGTCATTTTCAAGAGATGACGAGAACTCAAAAAATAGGGATTATATAGTTTTATAACCCACCGATTACTGTGCTCCTTTAAATGTAGTACAACCTTAACATTCCTAGACAGAGATCATTGGCAAATTACAGACTATCTGTCATGCTGTTGGATTCTTATGCCAGCTCCATCTTTGAGGTTTTCTTCTTACCCACGTAGGATAACAGAGGAACGGGGCTTCAACACTGCTGGGCAGAAAAAGAGGGGTTAAATTCGTTATGGTTTATGGATTGCTGTTGGCTACTGGATTTAGTTTGCTGTCATGATTACTCAAGAATCTTTTTTTTTTTTTTTTTTTTTTGCCAGTCCTGGGCTTGAGCTCAGGGCCTGAACACTGTCCTTGAACTTTCTCAACGCTAGGGCTCTACCACTTGAGCCTCAGCACCACTTCTGGCTTTTTTTCTATGTTTGTGGTACCAAGGAATCGAACCCAGGTCTTCATGCATGCTAGGCAAGCACTCTACCACTAGACCAAACTCCCGGCTTGCTCACGAATCTTGTAATCTTTTGTTATGATTGTGGCATTTGGGTTCAGAGATTGTCAGGGCTATGGCCCCAGCTTGGCCTGTTAGCGCCTAACAAGCAGTAACCCAAGGGCTGCAAGCTTGGTTTGGGCGAGTAAGCTAGCCCACGGTTGGTCCCGGGGCTAGCAGATGTCTGTGCTCTAACTGAGGCTAGTTGGAGGAAGCTGGATCAGGTCTGCACTGGGGACTGGAAAGGTTAGATTTGGGTCTTTGAGATAGACTTGCACTGGGTTGCACCTGCTGTGCTGTCGTTGGGCTGCTCCCACCATCAGGCCTCTGCTGCACACAGGCCACGGGGTCATTTCCATCACCTGGCTGCTGGGCCACTCCTGCCACCCAGCTGATGGAACTGCTGTGGGAATTAGTGTGGGACAGACTCAGGTGGAAATGATTGCAACACGAATGTTTTCTTGAGTTAAGATAAACACATTTGCCTTGCTAGGACTATGGAAGATCTTGGAGATTTTTTTTCCTGTCACCCTCTATGGCTGCTGTGTAACGAATGTGTAACACTACCCTTGTGATGCCATTAGAGGAGAAACAACAGGCTGCAGAATCTCAAGTTCCTGCAACCAAAATGGATTATCACTAAGTTACCCATCCATTGACAATATTCAAGTGTCCAAGATTACCAGGAACCAACCATTAGTGAAAATGCACCTAAAACCTTTTAAAGTCACTTATCACATCAAATGATCTGATACCAGGTATAATTATGCTATTAGAGATAATTTTAGCATCATGGCTTACATCATGTTAATTCACCACATGCCATATTGAATTTCTAGCCTAAAATTATCAACATATTAATTGCACAAAAACTGGGAAAAAATAGTTCAATGCAGTTATTCTAAAAGCCTTATGTAGAGAGGCCTGTTCATTCATTCATTCATTTAACCTTTTTTTCTGAGCAAAAATTATGTGCTATATGAGGTGCTAGGTTCTGGTAATGCAATGATAAAATAATTGTCCTTGAGCCATATACTTGTCAAAGGGGTAGTGTTGAGGGACAGATAATTTCAAGCAGGGAGTCAGCCATATTTAATTAATATGAAAGATGTATGAGCTGGCATCTCTGGGTTGACACCTCTAAGATGGTTGGGCTCTAAGATGAGATAATGTCCAAGTTCTTAAGGAGAAAAAACTACAGGTAGAATGTTCCAAGTGGGAGTAATAGCCCCCCAAAAGGAGATTTAGGTTGCCTAGGCACTGATAGGGCTACAATATTAGGATTCTGCAGAGTGATGCGAGAGGGTGATTTACAAGTGGCTAGGATCTGAGTTTTAAAGGCTTTGACCCTGGACTTAAATGAAATCTTCAGTATGCTTAATTAATTTGGCTATTCAACAAACATTTAGGGAGCTTATGTCTGATCCTGTAGTAGAAATGGAGGAGAAAAGGATGGACCAAACCGAATGCTGCTTGTGGTGCTTGGATTCTAAAAGATGGTCTGACGGCTATGGCACCTTACACATGCTTCATGCGTTACATAAGTACATGTTTTTCTGTGGAGGAAAAATGGCACCAGTAGGCCATGAAGATGGAGTTAGGATGGGCTGCTTTAAGTCCCCTCTGTGGGATGGTGTCATTGAAAGACAGGACAGTTTCAGAGGTTTCAGCCCGTGGTCCTCTGGCTCCATTGTTTTTAGGCGTGTAGAAAGGCAGGACATCATGACTGCAGAAGCCTGTGGGATGGCTACTCACGTCATGGTAGCCAGGAAGCAGGTAGAATGAGCATGGGTCTGGGGACAAGATATGCCCTGCAGAGGCACCTTGCTAGTGATTGATTCCCTCCATCAGGCCTCCTCTCCTGCAGTTTCTACTACCTCCCAGTAGTCCATTTAGCTACGAGTTCACAAATAAATGAGTCCGCCAAGGAGGTTAAAGCTCCTGTAATCCAGTCACCACTGAGCACTTCCCAGCCTTGGGGGAAATCAAGATTTTTGACCCAAGAGCTTAGCAGGGAGACGTCATTCCAGATCTAGACTATAGCAAACGTGCAGAGTATTCCAGGCGAAAGAATGTTCTAGAAGGAAATTCAAAGCAGTGCTGTTTTAAGCAGGAGATGCTTAACCAGCTCCACAGGCTGAGGAGTCTGGAAGGTAGAAAGGGGGAGGATAATCTTCAAGTGACAGATACCAGAGCATGTGAAGTCCAGGGCACTCTACTTACAACAAGCAACAGAAAGCCGATGACACATGACGCTGACTCAGAGAGAAATAGGTTGCCAGCAGGCCAGAAGCCTGAGAGACCAGAAAGTCACTGTGGCTGAGACCTGCTGGTGCAAAAGAGGTGTCAAGATATGGGTGCATATTGGGTAGTCTTGCTTTGTCTCGTAGAACCTAGAAGTGGTTGTGGGGAACGTGTTTGGTCACAGGCTCCTGGCTTGCAAATGGTGAAGCCACTTGTTCCAATATGGATGTCTAGGGGCAGCGCAGGGGGACGTTTGGAAATAGAATCTAGCCTATGATTCGATGGGTTCACTAAGGTTTGAGGAGGGGTAGGACATGTGGAAAGAGGGGACCTTCTGGACGCTGGAAGAATTTGCATTCAAGGGTCAAGAAGGCCACCAGGACACATCAGACACATAATTAGGAAGAACCACAGGTGCCACGTGGGACGTCCTGAATGAAAGCCATGGCAGCGAGGAGGCGGTGGTATCGTGGTACTGACGAGGTGGAGGCCATGTTGAGGAGATCCCATTTGCTTGTGGAAGGGAAGACCAGGTGGTGCTTTCAAGTGGGCAGAAGGAAGGGGTGAGTCCCAGGAGCCGCAGAGAGCCCCACCCAATTCCTGGTTGGAGGTACCTATGGATCCAGCCATAAAGGACAGAAACCTGGGCAAGGTGGAGAAACAGGGAGGAGTGATGGAGCACTTGCTAGGTGAGGAAGAACAGCCTACAGATGAGGCTTTCGAGCCGCTTTGGTTTGAAGGGAGGTTGGGTTGGAGTGTGACAACACAGAGCCATCCTGACATGCGCATATGCTGGGAGGCATACATGCATGGCGTAAGGCATTGAAGGAAAACAAGGGCAATTCATAGGAAAATACTAGAGAAGACAAAGAACAAAGTCTACTGAGCGCCTTCAGCAGGCTCTGCCTGATGAGTGGCAGGCAGTCACCTTACCTTGTTTATCACCTCTAATCCTCGCAAGAATCCAGAGGTAGCCATGACAATTATCTCCACGCTACTAATGAAATAATTGAGATTCAAGTATTTATTCTGCCTCAGGTTAATCAAGTCAAGACAAGCTAAACTCACTTCAGCTTTAAGACGTGCTTTCTTAACCACTGCATGGAAGAAGTTCCTCTTTGTCTGTTTTAATCTTGGTTGATGGCTCAGTGGCTTGCACATAATGCCTGCTGGCGTCTGGTTTTACCACTGCAGCCACTGTCCAGAATCCGAGGCAGCTAGTGCAGTGTGTCTGAAGGCTGGTCTAGAACAGAGAGAACGGTGAATGGTTCAGTCCTCTGGGACTGTGTGGCTACGGTAACTTCCTTTTTTCTTCACCTCCTCCTGTCAGTCTTCCATCCAGCCTGACCCCACATGCCACACACCTATTCCCTTCCTTCACACACGGCCTGTTCTCAGTTAAGATACAGCTAAGTCTTATCACTTGAGTAGAATGACGGTAACCTGGAGCAAAGTTAGCCCTTGAACATGTCCTCTAAATCTCTCTTGTCTTGAGATGCACTCCCAGAATCATAAACAATTTTCTTCCCTTTACCTGCAGCTTCCTGATACTCCCGCCTTCAGGTGAGAGTGCTGGTTGACCGGAAGCCCTGCGTACACCTGGACCTGACCTCCCTTGATTTTAACTTCCTCCTTTACTGGGCCTGCGGCTGACTCAAGGTGCTTAGAGATGAAATCTAACATTATTGCATAGCACAACGTGTGGCCCAAAGGTTCCTAAAGTCGAGTCCTAATCTCTAGAGGTAAGTGCTTCCATAATTCTAACCTAAGGGTTCTTCCCAGTCGCACCTCAGGACTGAGTTTCCTCATTGCCAAACCACGAATCGTAAACAGGCTACCTCACCTGGGCATCCACCAGGCCATTCAGATTCAGCCGTCTGTCCGTCCAGAGTTACTCAATTCCTTGATTCTGGCTGGCCTCATCCACAGAGTAATAGTGATTGTCCAAGCTTTGTTCTCAGCCTAACCTTCATTTGCCAGTGACTCAATGCCTCTGATGGGTTGTGTCTGCCATCTTGCCAGGTGGACCTGGTCTAATCTCACCTCTTTTAGCAATGGATCAGCTCTAGTGCAGGGTTCCAATCATTGGAGAAGCAAAGATAGCAAAGCAAAGGTAGGAGATGGGGTCAAAAATAAATAAAATATTGGGCTCTGTGTGTGTGTGTCTGCATACCTGTATGCAAACATGAGCACAATGGCCTCTCTCTCTCTCTCTCTCTCTCTCTCTCCTCTCTCTCTCTCTCTCTCTCTCTCTCTCTCTCCCGCTTCTCTCCCTCTCCTTCTCTCTCTCCCTCTTTCTCCCTCACCCTCCCTCTCTCTTTCTCTCTGCCAGTCCTGGGTCATGAACTCAGGGCCTGGGCTGTCCTTGGACTTTTTCAAGGTTAGCGCTCTACCACTTGAATCATAGCACCACTGCTGGCTTTTTCTGTGAATGTGGTCTGAGGAATTGAACCCAGGGCTTTGTGAATGCTGGGCAAGCACTCTACCACTAGGCCACACTCCGGCCTGTTTCTTTTTTTTTTTTATCCTACCCATTTTCTGAAACATATAGCCTTTAAGGTTGGTTCTGCTTCGGTTTCTGAAGGTGGTATTTTTCCTCCCACTCTTTCTTCCAGCTGCAGATTTGAATGTTAATCTCCAAAGGCCATCAAGGCTTCCATAGAAACAGAGGGATCATTGTGAGGTCCTTGTATTTCAGTCATTTAGATCTTAGAGTTACAGACAGCCTGTGCCTATAGCAAGGTCTCACAGCTGTTCTTTAACCTATGAACACCTAAGTTATGAGTGTGTGATATTTAGCGCTGGTAGCTGTGTGTTGAAATAGCACATACTAGATTTCTCCTTGGAGCGGCCATGGTAGATGTTGGGGGCGGGGTTTTCTCAGTCACATGTCTCATCCTCACTGCAGCTACCAGCAACCTCCTTTCCTTCTCCAGCTTCTTCTCACTGGCAAGTGCCATCAGCTCCAGCTGGCCTAAAGCGGAGACGTCCTCTCCAGGTACCGCGAGTTATCATTCACAAATACATCTGGCCCATAGGCACCGTGAGGGCACAGCCAAGCCAAAGCACAACAGAACTAGTCCTCTTCTATGTAGTTCGCTCCTGCTTTGATTATGTAGGCCTAACCGGCCTAACAGGTTTTCTGTGTAACTCAAGTTACAAACTTCCAACTGCCAAATTGGTAAGTGAATTTTGGAAGGCAACCCTCATAGAAATGGAGAAATATTCTGACAGAGGATGCTGGTAACAACTTTTGTTTTTTGTTTTTTTATCAGCGCTAATCCTCTCCATTGCATGCATGATGGATGGCATTATTACCAATGTGGATTCCCCAATAAATGAATTACTTTCTGCAGTTTCATTGGACTTCCTTTAATGAAAGGGCCGGACTGTTATTAAGAGTTGGTGTTACCATCTGAATTCAACAGGAGCAGAGACAGCCAACAGTTGATAGGTTACAATAAAAGATAAAATGAGATAAATGTGCAGCCTGTTTTGCGTTGCATAGGATGTGAAGAGCTGGGGTGTGTGTGTGTGTGTGTGTGAAAATGTAAGCCCAGACTCAGGATTCTAGCAGATGGAATGGATCTGTGTGTTGGTGGCTACTTATTGCAGGGCTTCATGGTGGTGGTTAAATTCCTGGTGTTTCTCCTTAGAGCTGCACAAAATAGAAGTGTCCATTTTACCCATGAAGCATCAGCTGTGAAAGAAGTAAATGATTGGCCAGGTGCTGGTGGCTCACGCCTGTAATCCTAACTATGAAGGAGGCTGAGATCTGAGGATCTTACTTCCAAGTCAGCCTAAGTCCAGGAGACTCTGATCTCCCATTAACCACCAAAAAGCCAGAAGTGGAGCTGTGGCTCAAATGGTAGAGTACCTAGCTAGCCTGGAGGAAATAAAAAAAAGCTCAGCGTGTCCAGCTCCTGAGTTCAAGCCACGGGGGGAAAAAAAGAGAAAAAAAGTAAAAGGAAGCACATGATTAGCCCTGTGATATTATAGCTCTTTGTGGATAAATTTAGGATGTTTCATCTCCAAGTCTGTCTTTTCTGTATGAGACTGCACTTTCACTTGGGAATATATTTCTGATCTGTAATAAATCTGACTCGTTTTATCCTAAATAATCCTAGGAAATTCACTCCATCCATCTCTCTGATCTCATTTGTTTCTTTGTTAAGGAAACCAAAACAAAACCATGCCATCCTTTTTCCTCCATAGTGACATACACAACACAGAACAAACCAAAGTGCCAGCCTAGGAGAAAGGAGGTCTAATCCGTGAGCCTTCATCAAGAGCTTTTGTATTGTTGATTTGATCCCCAAATGTATTTACACAGAGCGGGAACTGTCCATTGTCAGCATCCATGAGGATCCTGGGCATTTCAGGAAGGCCGAGGGTTGGCTTCTGATGCCTACGGTGGCTGGTTGGACTTTGTTTTCTGTCGGGCTAACACAGCACATGGACACATACAGGGCCGGTGGTGGCAGGTAGCCAGAGCCCCATGCATTTTCCCTGCTGCACTCCCTCCCGCTCTGACCTCCTTTGCCCAAACGCAGATGGAATGGTAAAATACATATCAGGTTGAGCTAGCTGAGGCTTTCCTCCTTCGCCTTGTTAATCAAGCATGATTGAAAGAGCCCGAGGTGGCAGGTGGCCTGCCTGGCGTCGCCAGCTGCACATGCTGAGCATGCGGTTGTGGAAATAAACACTAATAACCATTTGGTTAGAAGTCCTTATCTGTCCCTTTAAGTTGGATCATATTAATTTTATGTAGGTGAAATGTGAGTTCGGTTAGCTTATCGATGAGCCAGGAAGGCTTGACATTGTTTATAGGTTTGTATGTCTTTACAATGCATGTGCATAAGTGTAAATACATACATGTATATTTACTTATATGCATTTGTATAAAGACATAAAATATACATATTCACATATACATGTGTACATGTATGTGCATATATGAATAAGTAGACATTATGTACATGCACATATACAAGGAATATGGACACATGTACATGCATATATCTATACATACAAATATACACACATAACATTTTGCACACACAAATACATGTGTGTATATACGCACACATTTTTTCTTCCCTACAGAGAGCACAAACTTTTTGATTCTTCTACCAAAATATTCAGTTTTATCTTAGCAAAAGTAAAATGAACCACCTTAAATTTCTCCTCTCTCCCTCCTTCCCACTCTTTTCCTTTTCTTCCTTTCCTTCCTCCTTTCTGTTCTCCTTTCTCAGTCTCTTCCTCTTCGTTGTTCCTTAAAATTGGCATCTACTGAGTCCCACCATCTTTGTTTCTGTAGGACAAATTGGAAGGCACCATCTTCACCAGTCAGAGACCTTGGTGACTAAACTGGCTGCTGGCACAGAGCAGAAGGTGCTTTGACGGGCAAGGGCAAGAAGTGTGTGGTGTGTCAACTCCCTTGAGACAGAAGAAGATTCTAGAGATTAAAGGAAGCTGGAGTTGCTTAAAGGATAATCTGGTGTTGCAGAGGAGAGATAAGTATGTAGGAAAATGGCATGGAGGCTTCTCAGGAACTGTAGGTGGTTTGGGCTAAGAGCAAAGAAGGTAATGAGGCCAGAACTGGGAGAAGGAAGGAGGGTGTGGGGTGGTGAGGGATGAGGTGGGGGTAGATTGATAGGAATCCAGTAGGGAAAACACAAGATGTCAGGATAAGCTGATCAGACTTAGTGTGTGTGTGTGTGTGTGTGTGTGTGTGTGTGTGTGTGTGTGTGTGTGTGTGTGTGTGTGTGTATTTCATGAGGCTTGTCCCTGAGCTCTTCAGCTCAAGGCTACCACCCCACCCCTTGAGCCACAGCACTATTTCTAGTTTTCTAGTTGTTAATTGGAGCTAAGAGTCTCATGGTCTTGAGTGCCTGGGCTGGCTTTGAACCACGATCCTCAGATCTCAGCCTCCTGAGTAGGTAGGATTACAGGCTTGAGCCGCCTACCCAGCTGATTAGACTTAATTCTTGGAGAAACATAGGTGCCTTGCCCAAAATAAGCTTAGAAGACATACATTCCCTTTACCTCTTGGTCTGTCTTCCGCTCGAGTTTCAAGTGTGTTGGTGTTCTGGGGAAATTAATCCTGAGTCAGTAGCATGCAGATCTTTGGATCATGCAGGGAGTAAGAATCTAGAGGTCAAGTTATACACATTCCAGTGGAGTGGGTTCTGTGGTCTGAGCAGAAAGGCAAGGGGAGGGGAGCAGGCCGTCCCCAGGAATGGCTGGCATTCTGAGGGGTTGGGTATAATTAGGGCTCCAGGAATGGCGCTCACTCCTAATATTTGCACATGGCTGCACTCATCTGGGAGTGTCTTTATCTACACTCATGGGGTATTATTTGGGAAACATCCTGAGAGGTGTGGGGGGTGCACAGTGCTGAGGAGAGAGCCAAGGTCTGAGGTCTGTTTCCCTGACAATGACTGGAGCTGGGGCATTTATTTGTTGGCCCAAATGCCTGCAGAGGGTTTGCTAACCTTTTGTGGCTTCATTTTCAGGATAACCACTCTTTTGCTGAAGTTAGGGGAAATATTTCCTCTGAAACTTAAAACAGCCTTGCTCTGAGCATGAGTCTGTCGGAGGTGGCAATGGAAAACGAAATGTCTCTCAGTAGATTGCTCTAGTGAATGGGGGTCCCATCAATATCCTGAGGGTTGAGGGGGGGTGTTGGTCTCTTAGGCCTTGGTGCATGTCAGGAAGCTATTGTACTCATTTCATTTTTTTCTTCAGCTGCCTAGTTTGAAGGTTCCTAGCATTAGAGGGAAATAGATTTGGCTTTCTAAGTACATTAGGGAGTATGGTGCGTAGTGCTGCGGTGTGACTGCTTATAGTTGGAGATTGCTTCCCCCCTTCCTTCCACCCCTCTGCTCCCCTCATTTCCCTTCTCTTCCTCCTCCTCCTCCTCCTCCTCCTCCTCCTTCTTTTGTTTTTTGTTTATTGTGGGGCATGAACTCAGGGACTAAATGCTGCCCCTTGAGCCACAGCACCACTTCCGGTTTGGGAGTGGTTAATTGGAGATAAGAGTCTGCTCTGGCTGGCTTTGAACTATGATCCTCAGCTCAGCCTTTTCAGGAACTAGGATTATAGGCGTGAACCACCAGCTCTTAGTTGCTTTCCCTACTTTTGAACTTTTTAGCTTCTCTGTTTCATTTGCAGTTTGTGTTTCTCTGGGGAGGTGTGGATCAGGTCATAGAGCGCTAGCCAATGAACAAAAGCAAGCCTCAGGTACCGAGTTTGAGTCCAGCCTCTGACAAAAAGAAAGCTATTTCTAATAACTAGGGCTGAGAATGAAATGACTTAGGTCTCCTCTAGAACTCTGTCTGCCACCTGTCAGTCCACTGCTTTCCTCACTTTGCCACTTTGCCCCATGTATTAGTTTTGGTTGTTGTTTGTAACAGCCCTGTTGGTTCAGGATCTTCAAACCAGGTTGACTTAACCCAGGTCTGTTTCCTGAAAGCTCAGTTCTTGTCTCTTCAATGTCTAGCCTTGGTACTTGGAAATTGCAGACCAGGCACCATGCTCTGAGACTGGTACACGTGTCAAAGAGATTAGGCCAGGATTTCCAGACCACAAGGTATGGACAATTTCTCATTATCCCCGAACGTTCCTGTGATCCACAACCAAATGTCCAATTGTCTGCTTAGAAAGTCTCTGAGGTGCTTAAACTTAGCATGTCTAAAATTGAACGCTTGATTTCCCCAAATCCTGATTCTTTCTTTGCCATCTCAGTCCTAGTTATTGGAAAACACCAAATCATCTCCATCAGGAACCTGAGTTAATGTCCATCTCCCTAATCTTAGCATGTTCTAAACCCAGCTCCAGGATAGAGAATTGCCCAGTTGTTTACTTTAGACCATAGTGTCTGATTAAAGTGCACTTCCTATAATTTCAGCATAATATATCATTAGATTTGAATAAAAATTGTACATAATATTGTATACTGAGAAGTATAATACTAAAAGTACTTTGTCAATTAATAAAATTAGCCAAAGTGACTAGAGCAATTCAGGCCATGAAAAATATGAATTTGATTCCCTTACCTATCAAATATTGTAACTGAGGGATTAAACATGATTTTTTTGATGATGGTTTGGAGGTTTGAACTCAGGATCTTGTACTCTAACTTGGCTTTTTCTCTTGTGGTTGGCGCTCTATCACTTTAGCATTTTGCTGGTTAACTGGTGAGGAGATCTCATGGGCTATTTTTCCCAGGCTGGCTTTGAGTCTGGATCCTTGGACCTCAATCTTCTGAGTAGCGAAGGTTATTGGGATGAGCCACCAGTTACTGGCTGAATTGAATGTGATGATGTAATTATTAAACACATGAAAAATGTCCAGGAAGTCATAAAATAACATAGATAATGTATGTGAAACATGATCATATACCATAAGGAAATATATCAAGGGAATAGTTGCAGTTTCATTCAAAATATGGGCCTCTGCTCCACAATTTAGGCCTATTCTTTGATTCTCTAGCATTCTGTAATTAAAAAATAAATTAAAATTTGTTTTCAAACATTGAGATGTCAAAGAATCGGTGTGTGAGTCAGGGAGGCAAAGGGGAATAAGTGATGAAAGACCAGAAAGAAGGTCACTCGGTGGGAGTGGAGGAGTCAGAGGATTTCAAAGGCAGCTGGCCGAAGGTCATGTGTGGCTAAGGAACAGGTCAGGCATGAGCTGGATTGCAGGTGAAAGAATGTGGGTCACAGAGGAGAGAACAAGATGGCCATGCAAGGAAGACGAGAGCTAAACATGGAAGCTGACTGAGAGGAGGTTAAGTGACATTTAGATTCCTTTCATTTGTTCTTATTTTGATTTCATTATTATTCCTTAAGGAGAGGCTATTCTCAAATATCAACCCATCAGGCAGATAGATCTGTGTGTGCTAGATATACAGAATCTACATTTTAAGTCCTCCTAAGAGGATTCTCTTTACCTTGTAAGGAAAAAGCAGGTAGAAGAATAAATGTAAGACTAGTCCTTTCTTTCCCTCATTGGCTGTGGGAAAGATACTTTCATCTGACCAGTCTTATTTTCCTCATTTTTATGTTTTATCAAATAAAGTTTTGGAGCAGATGCTTTCTTATGACCACTTAAGCTGTAATGTTTTATGGACAGCTCCAGAACCTTAAGCTCCTTTCCAAAAGGTCTCATTGTACTCTCATCAGAATGATTAGATCAATGCATAATGAGGGGACAAGAGAGACTGGGGATTTGATCTCATATTCAACTGTCTCATTCCTGCACAGTCATGGGGGAGAAAAAAAGATGGGGAATGTCTAAAGGGTAGCAGGACTATACACTCCCTTCTATTGATTTTAGAAGACAGATAACCCCACACCATCCACCTAAAGCAAAAGATGAAAGGTTTCCATGATGAGAAAAATGCCAGAATTAATGAGGGGAAGTGAAGGCACTTCTCTGGAGACGGCACCTGTTACCTGCTAGTCAGAGCTGGCCACAGTCCTATCTGAGATAAACCCAACTGTGTTCCTGTTCCTGAAATTGTCCAACAGGAAAACACCAGGTGTTTGTGGTTATGTGCTTAGGAGGGGGGCCTGAATGTTGATCAGGCAGAGGGAGGCTCTTGTTGGCTATTTGGCAGTGTATGTTGGCAGATTGAGACGACTTAGAAAGGTGAGGGAAAGACAGGCAACGTACACCTACCAAACAGAAACCTGAGTCTCAGTCAGTAAAAGGAAAGGATTTTATGAGTCCAGTAGAAATAGGAGAAATCTTCTTAAGTTCTGTGTGATTAACTGCAGAGGTAACTAGAATTGGAGAAACACAGTCGCTGAGCTCTGAGTAATTATCCTGAAGATGAAATTAGCTACAGATTCAACTGAATTTTATATTAGAAGGGGATGAGAAGTTGGAACACAAAGAAATAAACAAGGGGAGTAGAACAGAAAACTAGAGAAACATCCCATAGCCATATTTCTATTAAGATTTCTCAGTTCCTTCTTGAGAGATAGCACTTCCTTCCTCCATAATATTTGATTTTCATGTACCTGCATTCATGTTTAAAGTAACGACATGGCAACTTCGCAGTGAACTGGATAGACTTCCTTTCTGGATCCTGAAGCCAGACATTTCTATTGACATTATAAAAATTTGAACTTAATTATTCTCTAAATATAGTAATAGGCACATCTATAGTTGGCATAACTTATAAATTACATTAATCCTATTTCGTTAGTTGGCTGCCAGCCTGCATTCTTCTTTCCAGATCAACTCAGTTTCCTTGCCAAGACCATATAAATGCATCATGAAGGAAACGATTCCCAAGATAGAATTCAAGGTTCTCTTGGAAAGGTGGTGGGCACCAGGCTGATACCACACAAAATGCTGCACCTATTTTCTTGGTTGTTGCCTAATGTCTACCATATCTTATTTCTATCTCAACAGTTTCAAAAATGTTCCAAACAGATTAACATGTTAAAATCTCTTCCTTCATCAAAAAAAGAGCTAAGCTCTGTCAAAGAAAAGAGAACTACAAAACTACCGAGCTACTTCACTCGTGCCCAAGCTCAGATTCTCCACGATGCCCTCTTCATTAGTCTATGGTAATCTCTCATCAAATCTTCCACTCTGTGCTAAATGGAATAAATGCCACCAATATTCACTGTATAAGATAGTGGAGGAAAGGAGAGGAAAGAGACAAAAAAATCCAGCAAAACCTTTTAATATGGCATTGCAAAGAGGGAAAATGAGTAATGGCAGCAATTTTCATTTCTGTAACGTCACATGACTTCCTTCTTCCACCTCCTACTTTGATTTTCCTTTGATGGGCTCTTCACCAGGCACATATTTGTTATTCCATCTATCTGTGCTGGTTACACAACTCATCCATCCAAGTAGACATGACATTACGAGGTAACACTGTGGGATCCATCCTTCTTCCACACTTGGGTGACAGCCTTTTTTTTAATCCCAGATGGTCAGTATTAAATGCACTAGATTAAACATTAACGTTAAAACAATATTTTTATTATCTTTAAGCAGTTGTACAAAGGAGGTGTCATTCAGCAGAGCAGTTTATGAATACAAAGTCGATTAAAGTCCCCCTTTTCAATCTTCTCATCCCTCCTCCTGACCCACCCCTTCCTTCACTTTTTTTAATCTTATAGGATATGCCTTGAGTTTTTGATTGTATTCTCCCCCTCTTCTCTTCCTTTGTCCAATCCCCTCCCTCCTATATCGTTCAAGAACCCGTTTCCTGGTACGTATTTTTTAAACATTAACTTTTCTTTGCTTGTTTGCCTATTGTTGCTTGCTCATTGCACTGAGGTGTCTGAACTAATCACCTTACAGAGTTCCTTTGAAACCACTCATATTTCCCAATGAAGAATAGCGGTATGGACACTAAAACCCCTTAACAAGCAAATCTCAGAGTTACAGAGCAGGAAACAACACAATAGATGTACCTGTGAGAAATGACAAGAGTAGGGCCAGCAGTTTGGCCTAGTGGTAGAGTGCTTGCCTAGCATGCACGAAGACCCAGGTTCGAGTCCTTAGCACCACATACATAGAAAAAGTCAGAAGTGATGCTGTGGCTCAACTGGTAGAGCTCTAGCCTTGAGAAAGCCCAAGGACAGTGCTCAATCTCTGAGGTCAAGCCCCAGGACTGGCAAAAAAAAGAAATGGCAAGAGTATAAATTTCTTTTCCTTGGCTCACCCATGAAGCTTCCCTAGCTCTCTGAATTTAGGTTGGTTGGATGAGGGGAAAACAGTATCTCACTCGAAATGCCACATTCCTGAGTTCAGCATGGTTGCACACAGCTATAATCCCAACATTCAGGAAGCTAAGGCAGGATGACTGAGAGGTTAAGGACAGGCTGGGCTACAAAGAGATCTTGCCTCAAAAAATCAAGGGCTGGTGATGTAGCTCAGTGTTACACCACTTGCCTAGCAAGGGCAAGTCTCTGGTGTGATCACTGGCATATTACACACACACACACACACACACACACACACACACACACACACACACACACACGTAAATGTCCACATTTTAATCAGGGAATCTCTGAGTATTTTCCTTTATGTGACACAAGGCATTTTGCAGATGTGCTTAAATACAGGGTGCTGAGCTGGGAGAGAACACCCAGGTTATTCAGATGTGTTCAGGAGAACTACAAAGAACTTGATAAGGAGGAGGTCAGTGGTGAGGGATGTGGGGATGCATCCTTTATGAGGACTTACACCAGAACATGAAGAGAGCTGGGTTAGATGCATGGAAAGAAAGTTCGTTCTAGTCTTGTGAGCACATTTATAGAACCTAGAACTCTTGGGGAAGTGTGTGTGAGGAGATGGAGAGTGGTGAGAAGGAAGCAAAAGTAGGAGAAATTACTCAACAGTGTCATAGGAAGGAAGAGAATTCACTGGATAGAACAGCTACGAGGTCATTTCTCTGAGAAGGTGGGTTAGGGAGTTGAAATTGGAGACAGTGAGTAGGTAGAAGAGGCCAAAACCCCAAACCGCCATTGCTTGCTTTGAGATGAGAGTTTTTTTTTTTTCTGACTTACTTTCCATTCTTACCTATTGTGGAAGTAATTAGATTTCAATGACTTACTTTAATCAAAGAAATACAGCCACTGCTTGCTTTTTAATTTCCAACAATTCACGAAGAATAAATATAAATCCCAAGAAAAACAAGAGTAAGAATAAATATCATTCTACACCTCATCTGCCTATCTCCAAAACCTATTTCCATAACTGATTTTTGATACCAGTCATTGTATTTTGAAGTAATGTTAATATGAGATATTTCTATCTTCTCCCTCCTATGAGAGATAAGCTTGAAGTATCTTTGGAGGAATCTTATGGTTTCCCACTATGTGTTTTTTCTTTGTTCTCTCCAAATGATTGCCAAACTTTTTTTTTAACCTAAATAAATATTCAGTGTTTTGTAATAATTATGCATGTTGAGCCATAAACTACTATTACTTCTGTTTCTCTCTTATGTAGCTTATTTATTTTTCATTAAAGTTCTCTGTGCTGATCATTAATTATTCCTCAAACTGCGACAGAACTGAATGCCCTCTCCGTACTGACACAGAAATAAATCAGTTCCATTTCATCAACATGCTATTTTTTTTGTCAGTTGTGGGCCTTGAACCCTGGGCCTGAGTGCTGTCCCTGAGCTCTTCAGCTCAAGGCTACCACCCTACCCCTGGAGCCACAGTACCACTTCTGGTTTTCTGGTGTTTAATTGGAGATAAGAGATTCACTGTCTTTGGTGCCTGGGCTGGCTTTGAACTGTGATCCTTTGAGCTAGGCTTCTCAGATGTCCAGAATAGTTAGGATTATGGGCATGAGCCACTAGTTCCCAACTCTTAGTTGTATTTAGTTGTGGCTATAACATTTCTTATGGCCTATGTAAATATTGTATTGTTTTGAACCATTATGCTACTGTATTTCAGGCCTCGTGTGGGATATTTGTATTAGCATGTCTGTGCTGTTCAGCCTTTACGTCTCCCCTCCATCTTCCAGGGACAGCAGAGAGCCAGCGTGCTCAAGGGTCTCTAGCAACAAGTCTAGGGCCCCAAGAAAGTGTTCTTTTGTTGATGTGTGCTCCCGTATGTGTCTTTATATTCTGGTCTCTGATCAAATATGTTCAAAATCTTATCTCTTAGGGGAACGGGGGTAGGAGGGAGATATTCCATTCCACCCAGCGGTACCTGTTCACTCTTTCAGCTTCTTTTGGTGAGAAATGTCTGCTTTTCTTGATCTGGTCTTCAGCACATTCCTGGCTAGATTATGCTGGGATTTAACATGAGTGATGTGTCTTCAGACAGGAGGGAAGGGAAGCATTTCACTTGCAGAGAGAAAGACCCACAATGGCAGAAATAATATCTTTCACTAGGTGTGTAGGAGGGCTTTTTAGAATGTTCTAGGCAGTCAGGTGTGTGCACAGAGACAACATTCTTGGGAGAATCCATCCAGGTGTCTTCATCCCCAGTTTTAGGGTTTTGCACTTTCCTAGCCTGAACCCTACTTTCCTTCCTACCTGTGCATGTAGACCTTGCTGGAGCTTTTCAGCTCCATCTTCTTCTGTGTCTGCTCCTTTGGCTGGGTCCAGCCTCCAGGTGCAGCAGGGGCCTCAGGGCTTTTAGTGTGTGTGTGTGTGTGTGTGTGTGTGTGTGTGTGTGTGTGTGTGTGCTCCATTTCTCAGTACCCCTTTGCAAGGTGTCAAAATGAAGGAGTGATTGTCAGCCAACTCTGCTAGAGTTGTAGCTTGGCAATGTCTGGTTAGCAGGAATCATTGTCCCAGCAAAGGATGTTCACTTTTTCTTCGAACATTGGGTGACCACCAGTAAAAATCCACAGCAGCGAGGCTGCCTGCTCATGCCAGTCACTTTTTGCCAGTCAGTCCTGGCTTCATCCTAGAAGCGCTCACTGTATGTCTTCCTGTTGTGAGGGAGATGGTCCTCAAGGCTTACCCACACTCTCAGACCAGCCATCGTATCACCGCGGTCGCTTCAGGTCCCGTGAGATGAAGATCTCAAAGTCAGAGCCGGATGTCAGAAGAGTCATGTGGGGGGACTGCCACACAGGGTGGGGATGAGTGTGGCTGGGAAGAGACTTCAGCCTGCAGTGCAGGCCTGAGCCTGTGACAGGAGAAGGGTATCACAGGAGAAGCCCAGGGCGGCAGAGAAGATTGAGGAATGCCTTGGTCATTGGCTGTTGGGAAGACCCTGAGCCCAAGTTCCTTGTTGGCAGAGTCACTTGTGGTGCTCGGCCCGTGAGATATTCTCCACTAGTTGGATGTAATCCAAAGGTGTACATGCTTAGTGTGACCACGTGCTCATAACAGACTCCCCTGATGGTAACCCGAGAAACACCTGAGCAGCTGTCCAAGATGACGCTTCCTCACCATTTTGCTTGGAGAGGAGGAAGCTCTGAATGTTTCCATCCCCGGCCCTACAATGAGCTAAGCACAGTAGTGCATGCCTTATAATCTTAGCTACTCAGGCAGCTGAGATCTGAGGATCGTGGTTCAAAGCCAGCCTGAACAGACAGGTCCAGGAGACTATTATCTTTTAAAAAGCCCATAAAAAGCCCTAAGTGGAGCTGTGGCTCAAGCATTAGCTCTGAATGAGCAAAGCTCAGGGATTGTGCCCAGACCCTGAGTTCAAGCCCAATGACTGGCACACATATACATAAAAAGTTAAAAAAAGAAGAAGAAAAGAATCAGTGGTCTCTTTCTTAGGGACCGGTTCTGGATGTAAGAATCTTTGAGCTGAAGGGCAAGGGACTGAGGAAGCCACACTAGTGTTTGAACTTGCCCTGACACTCTTATGTCCATGGCAAGGGCTCAAGGCTAGAGCTCTACCATTTGAGCCATAGTACTGCTTCTGGCTTTTTCTATGTATGTGGTACTGAGGAATCAAACTCAGGTCTTCATGCATGCTACGCAAGCACTCTACCACTAGGCCAAACCCCTGGCCCAGCACATTTCTTTTTAAACACTGTATCCCTTTCTCATTTTCTCCCATTTATCCCTCCCTACTCCCCTTCCCCACAAGTTGTAAAGTTAATTTCCAACATAATGTCAAGTGAGTATCAGTGTTGCATCAGTTCATCCTTTGTCCTGCTGTCTGGGACAGACAGCTAAACAGAAAACTAAAACAGAAAAAAATAAAAATAATGGCAAACACAACATGTAAGAACCTCGTTTCCAATTCTCAGAGTTCATTTGGATGCACTTAATTATATATGGTTCTAGGCACTTAGCAATTGGGCCATTGTGAACTCCTCCTAAGAATATCATGGACATATTATAGTTATTACAAATGAGGGGAAACCATGCAACTTACATTTCTTTAGGCCTGGCTGGCCTCACCTAATATAATTTTGTCCAGGTCTTTCCATTTCCTTACAAATGGGGCAATGTCATTCTTTTGGATGCAACACAGAACTTGTACATATATGTGTGTGTGTGTGTGTGTGTGTGTGTGTGTGTGTGTGTGTGTGTGTGTGTGTGTGTATACATACCACATCTTCTTGATCCATTCATCTACTGAGGGGCATCTGGGTTGGTTCCCTATCTTAGCTATGGTAAATAATGGTAAACAATGCTGCAGTGCATATGGTTGTGCTTTAGTATGAAGCTCTACTTCTTGTTAGTGTTTCCTGTGTAGACACAGAGGTTTCAGCAACCATCCTCATTCCACCTTCCATTGTAGTTGACATTTTTCCTCCTCCATAGACTTTTTTTTCTATTTTGTTTTGTCCTTCTTATACTGCACCATTTTAGTCCATCTATTTCTATGAGATTTGAGGGGTAAGGGATGTGCATAAAAATTTATGGACTCAGGTGGATGCGGTGGCTCACGCCTGTAATCCCAGCTACTCAGGAGGCTGAGATGTGAGGATCACAGTTCAAAGCCAGCCTGGGCACTAAAGACCACGAAACTCTTATCTCCAATTGATCATTAGAAAACAGGAAGTGGGGCTGTGGCTCAAGGGGTAGGGCTATAGCCTTGAGCTGAAGAGCTCAGAGACAGTGCCCAGGCCCAGAGTTCAAGCCCTATGACCCACAAATATTATATCTGTATGTACACACACATATATATGTATATGGAATCTTAGTTAAGAGAAGGCCAGCTCTTCTGTGTGACCAGAAGAAAAGTGGAGAGAACTCACTTTAGACACTGACAGATGTGCGTCTTATGCTGTGGGCAGTTGACGACCCTCCCTCCAAATACCTTTCTATAGTTTTCCTCCAGCTAGTATGTCTTCTTGATACCTCTTGCCACCCACCAGTATCATTATTAAAGTATGTTACATTCATGGTAGTGGTATGTACTTGTAATCCCAGCACTTGTAAGGCTGAAAGGCAGGAGGCTCAGAATGCCAGGACACCCCTGTGCCACATAGCGAATTCTAAGCCAGTCTTGGGTGACATAGGCCCCCTGTCTCTGACTCTGTTTTCTCTGTCTTTTTGCCTGTCTGTCTGTCTGTCTGTCTGTCTGTCTCTCTCTGTCTCTGTCTCTGTCTCTCTCTGTCTCTGTCTCTCTCTCTCTTTCTCTCTCTCTCTCTCTCTCTCTCTCACACACACACACACACACACACACACACACACACAGTGTAGTTTATTACAGACTGTGTACAAGGCTCTGGGCACCATTTGGCTGGACAGTATTTGGCTCTTGCTTTTAAACAACCCATAAAGTAGTGAAATTGATGATGTAAACAGACTATTTTAACATAATGTGGTAAATTTTTATGGCCCAGGAACTTAGAGAGTTCTACAGAAACACAATGAAGGCCTCTAAATCAACTCAGGGATTGGGCAAGATTCCTGGACAAACTAAGACCTCAGCTATGTGCTGTGGGATGATTCCACACTAGCCAGGCAGACAGGGCCCACTGTTCCAGAAAGAAGAAGGAAAATTACAAGCCTGTGGAGGCTAGAAATGTCCTGCTTCATGTGAGGGACCTGGAGGCAGAGCTTAGAGGAGATGGAGAAAGTACAAAGTTGGAGCCCTGGGGTCCTGGAGATCCCTGGATTCCTTCCAGACCTGAAAGGTGGAGGTAGCCTGTCTGCTATGGATGCCAGGAGCTCCTCTCTGGTTATAACCACTGAGGAGGGAGCAGGGAGACCTGGCAAGTAGCACCAGCCACCGAGGCAGCCACTAAGCATCCAATCCTAGACCAGACCTACCCTTCTGCCAATCTTCTGTGCGTGCAGCCAGGCAGCCGCCGTCTGGAACTGCTGGAATTCCAATCTCTGTTGTTTCACTTATCCCATGCATTAGAGAGAATGGTCACAGTCACCTAGACCATGCGTGTGATGCTTTGAACTAACTTCCAGTTCCTCTGAGTGTCTTATCTTTGGTTTGTTGGTGCTGGAGGAAAGTTGGAATGATAGTGGAACCTTTTGCCTTGGACTAGTACAAACCACCGCTCCTACATCCATTATCACCCGATTTTTATAGTGTTCTGAATGTACATTCCCCCACCATCTCCACATCCCCCCACACCTATTCCAAATAACACGAGTCATCACCCCAGTTTGTCATCCTATTCATCTGCTCCCTAATTCGTGCCCCCTGACTTTTTGACTGAGGAATCCCAAGGCATTTTCATACTGCTATCCTGAAACTTAAAATGAACATTTCATGAAACTCATATATTCATCCAGCTTGCTTTGAGGGTAGACTCTCTCATAAGCACTGCTGAGGAAAATGAAGATAATCAAAGAAGAGTCACCCCTCTGCCTCCCCAGAGCTTTGGAGGTGATGGCAGGGACAGGTGGCCCATACTGGCCTTTGCAGATCCTCCATGAAGACCCTCCATGTCCTGGGGCCTTTGCTGCCAGTTGGTGATGAGGAAACTGAGTGTGATCAATGTGACAGGCCCCCTTTTATTGTGCCAAAGGAATAATGCCATCATTTCAGTTCTTCACTCTTACATTTCTACACTAGGACCAATTAATAACAAATTTGCATAAAACCATTGTATTTTATAATCCACATAAACTTCCTTGATGTCTCAACAGTATGCACTCCCAAGCCAAGTCCAATGGAAAATTTGTTATCTTATTTTAGGATTAGAGGCAGATCCAAGAATCCATCTTCCCACAATGGGACAGGAGTTGTCACAAATAGCTTGGATTTATGGGTGCACTTCTACAGCAGACAGCATTCCACCTTTGGAGGTGACCTTTATAGAATCATAAAATCGATCAGTTTTATTTGACATCCAAATCAAGAGCTCTGCCCTACATAGATTGCTAGCACTTTACCTGGAGAGCAACACAGAAGAGAAGAAAGATGTACCCAGGGCGAGGCGAGAGAGGGTTCTGGAACAGGAATCTGACTATTAAAAGTTCACAAAGTTGACTCAGTGTCAGGCAGAGCAGTGCACATTCTGTGCCTTGGGTTACCTCCATTTCGTCTGGCCTATTACTAGCTATGATTCTAATGGGTGCTTCACAAAAAAGACCTTGTCTACCCTTATTCTGCAATGGACCAAGGAAAATAAAATGGGAGCTTGGAAATAAATGGTACCCAGGTTCATTCTTCTTTGCGGTTTTTTTATTTGGTGTCTATGGGAATTTGTGCTAATTGGGGCAGGCAGACAAGGGCAATATCAGAGGTTCCCTCCCCCTCCCCCGTGGTCAGTAAAGATATGTTTACCTCAGTGTTTAAAAATCTAAATAATTCTTATTGTGAAGCTACCAAGAAAAATGAAGTGTGCAAGTGCCTCTGGGTGTGTGTGTGTGTGTGTGTGTGTGTGTGTGTGTGTGTAATATGTATTGTATGAACCCATAAATAGAGAAAGGTTGTTTCAAGGTGAAATAAAATGACCAAGGAAGCCTCTCTTTGAATTCATTTGATAAGCTGAGAGGGCAGTGTAATACAGTGATTTGTCAACAGTGCCTCTAGCACTAAGCTGTGAGAGTTCAAATTACAATCTAATGTAATGACTTCCATGTTGGGAAACTTGGAAGAAGATCCTTAGCCATTCTCTGCTTCAGTTTTCTCATCTGTAGTAAATAATAGCATCTACATTATCAGTATTTATGGCAGTAATACTCAGACCCAAACACTGCCCCACTTGCTTACGTTGATGGCTCTCCCTTGACTATGGTAAAAGTTACGTGGATGTGGTTTCCTCTCTGGAGAAAGCTCTAGGGTTGGAGCTGAGGGATCATGTGTGCCACCTGCGATTGAACAAAGCTGACATGTGGTTTCTAGTGCTTGTACTAGTCTGGGATAATTGTGGCCCACAACAAACTTTTAGCATTATGGCTAGATCCCAGTCTGTCCTCAGTACACAGGAGGAAAAATGCACATGCTTTAAGCATCACCACAGGCCTATATTGCCTTCTAGCACATGGGCTGGAATATGAACTCAGAGAAGTAAGAAAATGTAGTCCCCAGTCACAGAAAAGTACCCCAAGTGAAATGGGTCAGGGGATGAAACGTGATGTGGGCATTCGGAAGGAGAAAAGCTACTTATATTATGGGAACATCAGGCTTGGAGTCCCAGCTGCATTAGAGGGACTGTTGTTATGAGGTGGTTGAAACATAAGTAAAGAGAGGCTGGATGTTTCCTCCTCACTCCCACCCCTCCCCAGCAACTGGATTTCTTTTGTAAAATGCACTACACTGAAGTCATCTCCCTGGGATTAACGTTGTGAAATTGGGTGTGCTATTGTGAATTCTATGCCGCTATTGTCTGATTGTCCTCTCCAATTTGTGGTTGAAGCTTAATCTCTGTTGTGGCTGTAGAGGACTTAGGGATATGATCCAGTTGCAAGTTTTGCACTCCCCTCTCCTCTTGTGCCTTACAACATGGCTGGAGGGAGATAGCTTGACTCCTTTGGCTCTTCTGCCTTCTACCAGATGGGAATGTACCACTGGGAAGATGCCATCTATAAACTCCTAACCAACGGGACTTTTAGACTTCCCATCGCATGGTGGTCCCAAGTCTTCAACACTTCCTTACAGTAGCACACATGGTCTAAGACAAACTCTGAAGGAACTCATGAAAATTCCTGCCAGCAGCCAATGAGATGCAGCACTCCTGTAGGAACACACATTAGAGCAAATTTGGGCTCAGTGGCCACGAATAGTGGCCACATTCTAGAAGTAAGCAGTTCTTCATATGATCATCTTGCAAACGTAAGCATAAGCCCCTGGGAAAGACAGAGTTTTGTTTTATTTTTTATTTTTTTTGCCAATCCTGGGCTTGAGCTCAGGGCCTGTGCACTGTCCTTTGTGTATGCTAGGCAAGCACTCTACCATTAGGCCAAACTCCCAGCCCGAAGACAGAGATTTTTTAAAATGCAAAAGGCAATTACATGATCATTTCAAATCCCTGATACTATTTAGGAACACATTTTTAAAAAAAGCTTTCAAATACAGTGAAACATTTGGCTTTGACCAGCCTGAATTTTTCTCAGAAAACTGAGTACAGAGAAATTTTCCAACCTAATTTGCCTCTGACTGAAGACATTTGGAGGTGAGCCCAAACATTGAGAAGAAAAAAATGAAAACATCCCTCCCCCCAAGTCTTTCTTGTTTGTGACTAATGTCAAATATTCAGTTTATATTTTTTATTGTCAATCAACTTTTAGGTAATATGAATGTGAAGGATACAAAAACCACGAGATCATTGCCCTCCCTCCCTCTCTCCCTCCCCCCCCCAGGTTTTGTCCAAAACAAGCAATAGGAAGAAGGTAGTCAAAAGAAAGTTGCCACATATAATGGAACATTCAGCCATCTGACCTGATATCTTCTTGGCCATTTATAGCAATGGTACATGGAGAATAGTGTGGATACAGGCTTAACAAGCTAAAAAGAAGGGCAGACCTGAGAAGCCATGCAGCTGGCGAGGGCAGTGGCAAGCTTTGCTTTCCAAGGACTTAGTCTACGTCATGTCTAGGCTCAGACACTTTAGGTATTTGCTGATTTGGGACAAATCCTGAAGGTCTCTGAGTACTGGTAACCTCCTATTTGACAAGGGATGACTAGAAATAAAGCTTACCTGGATTCTGGGCCACCACACGAGATGGTTCATGGAAAACCACTCTGTAAATTGCTGAAGTGCCACAGAAATTGGATTTCATCGATCATTCTTGTAAAACATGACTTGGGAGTCCTTGAAGGAATTGGTATTCTATTCCAAATAAATGCAGATAGAAAATGTGGACTCTGGGCCCTCATTTCCTTATGGGTCATCTGTAGATAGGCAGTTTTCCTGTTATATTCAAATGAATAAATACAAGGTGCTGAAAGTGTGCATGGTACTGTTTAACCACTTGTATATCAGCAAATATATGCCAAAGTCCATATTTCCATTAAATTTGTTTTCTATAAGGGAAACAAGAAAACAAAAGTAAAAATGATCTAGACTTCTAGAACAATAAAATGGAAAAAGAGGGGAGGGATGGAGCACAATATCTGCATAATATTTCTAGTCTCCTCTATTTGTAATATATCTGTCCTTCATTGTTTTTTCATTTCTTGACAAGTCTAGGCAGACACAGGAGACATGGAAGTAAATTTGTGGATTAACTGGATTTGACAAGTTTTGCAGTTCATTCTCTTAAATTCCTGGATCACTTTTTTTTTTTAAACTAAAACATATACCAACAAAACTTTTATATCTTCTGTTTTATTCTATCTTAATATTGTTAGAGTGGCAAAAGTGTAGTCAATTTTTCCACCAGACAAATATACACATAATGAGAAAAATACCAAGACCTTTCTAAGTCAGAATGGAAAGCGTCCTTTGCTTTTAAATGTTTTGTGCTCGTGGGGGTGCAGGACACCTGTAATAACACGAAGAGCGTGGCTGTACTTCTGAGGTCATGCCGATAAGGAACGTAGCAGAGGGCCTTTTCCGAACACCCTGCTTCACGATTAACTAAAAATCCAGTGCCAGGATTTTGCTTAAATATGTTAGACAAGCTGTTTTATATTTTTGAAAATAAGCTGAAATATCCAAGTCTAATGTGAGATTGATTTCACTTTTAGGAAAACAAGTGAATGTATCCTTGTAAAAATACAGTAGAATCATCCTCTGTAAAAAAAAAAAAATAATAATAATGCTTTACTCTTCCTACTTTCTGGGACCAATTATTCTCATTTACGTGTGTGTGTGTGTGTGTGTGTGTGTGTGTGTGTGTGTGTGTGTGTGTGTGTATGCAATGGATTTTGAACTCAGTGCTGTGTGTGTATTGCTAGGCAGACATTCTACCACCAGAGCCACACATCCAATCCTTTTTTGCATTGTTTAACTTTTGAAACAGGGTCCCACTTTATGCTTAGGGTGGCCTGGATTGTGATCCTTGTACTTGTGCGTCTCTTGGTTGCTTGAATAAGGAGCACATGCCTTTGTGCCTCTGTAGCTTTGGATGGCAGGTATGTGCCACCATGCCTTTAAAAAAAAATAACACAGTAATTGATCTTCCCATATGTGGAAGATGACCACAGAAACATTATAGAGCTGAGTTCTATAGTTCAGCTCTATATTTGCATATAATTTACATATGCATATGTGCCCATAGGCATATCATTCAGTGACTTAAGTTACCCATCTCTTTATCCTACATACTATTTTTACATTATCCTATTATTATTATTGGGTCACCTCCTGTGATTTCAGAATTGAGTCTTTGCTATTTTGTTCAGTTAATCAGTATTCTTAGTATAGGCAGGTAGCAACCTGCCTATTTTACTTTTACTTTTTACTATTTATTTATTTTTGGCCTGTCCAGGGGCTTAGACTCTGGGCCTGGGTACTGTCCCTGAGCTCCTTTTGCTCAAGGTTAGCATTCTACCACTTGAGCCACAGCACCACTCTCAACTTTCCTGCGTGGGCTGGCTTCCAGCTGCTATCCTCAGATGTCAGCCTCCTGTGTAGTTAGGATTACAGGTGTGAGCCACCGATGCCTTTTGATATAATTGAGCACTGATTTTGGATTGAGGTAGCACTCCAGGTATTTTTCTCATCTCTATGTTGGTATTAGAGCAGAGCAGTGAGGTGAATCTGGGTTGATTACAAGACCTTTAAGGTAGCAGAAGCTTCCAGCTGTTGGATTTTTCTCCCTCTGTGTATTACAGACTCAGAATTAGCCAGAAGTGGACATGATTTACCCCACCTGCCTGTCATTCGCACCCAACACCAAGATGAAGATGGAGAGAATCATCTGTGTAATGCCATGGATATATTAATGGACCCTGAAAAACATTTTAAAATGTATGCCTCTTGTGCTATCAATTCTTAATTCAGAAAGAAACATTCAACCCAAAGCATTGCTCAAGTTGAAAAAAAAATCCCTTTAACATTGTCATTTTTAGTAGTGTCTGTAATTGTCCCAAAGGATTTCAGTGTGACATTTGTATGTAATGTACACATGTACATGCATATATGAGTTTATACATATATTATAAATTATTTTGTATCCTCTATGCCTTTTTTCTAAGACAACTCTAAATGGGCTTCATTGCCAAGACTTTTCTTTAATCTACCTAGAATACCATATTATTATTCCAGAGGCCATTCATGCAGTGGTTTCACCACTCCTGCTAGCTCTCTACAAGCATCCTGACAGCTAATTGATATTTGTTTACCAACTACTCTTAAGATCAGAAAGCATCAGTCCTTAGTTGTCTGAAAGTATTGACAAACAGTTGCCAGAGAGGAGGCAAACACAGTGTCAATGGTGGAAAATACCTTGTGGAAATGCTAGATACAGCTTCTGGACTAAAATGGTCTAGAGATGGAGCTGCCATGTAACGACTGTTCTAAATGAGAAGCTAAGAACCTATGAAGAATATACAGCATGGTATGTACACACACATACAGACATTTGAAGCATGTACCTGCTTCCCATACTATGTTATATATCATAGTGTTCAAGACCTGGATAATCAGCAATCCTTCTGGGGACATCCTCAAAGCTAAGGAGTTACTATGGCTCCATATCTGTCACTTGTGCATTCCAGGTGGTGAGGACTTTCTATTCTGTCTAATTTGTATTGTTAAACATCTAAGTATGGTTTCTAGTAATAAATCTTTATTACAGTGTTGAATATGCTTTTTAAAGTGTGCATGCATTGAATGTTCCAACTGAAACTCTGAATAATTAATTCAGAACTGGAGGACTCATAAAAGACATTGGTAAAATGATGTCAGAAAGAAGGGTGCGTGTGTGTGTGTGTGTGTGTGTGTGTGTGTGTGTGTGTGTGAGAGAGAGAGAGAGAGAGAGAGAGAAAAGTAGCTTGTCTTGGATCAGTGCTTTAAGTAATAGAGCATAACTGTGTCATGAATAGAGAAGAAATGTAATAGCAAAGCCCCAATTAAATTAAGGTGACATTTTTCCTTTTAAGGGATTATTAGGGAAAAAAATCTCATTTATCCTCATTTCCCTCAGGCTATTTTTTGCCTATCCCCTTAATGATGGTTTTATAAACAAAACTTGTTTTGTTTTGTTGAAGGTGGGACACTCTTTCCCCATGGAGGCTGTCACCAGGTCTTCATTTTAAAATTATGATTTCTTCTTATTACATTATTACTATTATTGTTCTGTAGTACAGGAGAGTAGGTCACGGCAGGTAAAAGATTAGGGGTAAAATAAACTCTGGATTTCTCTAGAATTAAGAAGTGCTTTTTTCTTTGGCATTATTTAGAAAGAGAGAAAATTAATCTTGAGCTGAGAGTGTGGCTCAAGTGCTAAAGGGCTTGCCTTGTAAAGCAAGGCCCCAAGTTCAAACCCCCATACCACCAAACGGGGAAAGAGTTGGGAGAGAAAATGAATCCTCTGCTTTTAAATGACAAAAATGTGTTTAAATCTGGCTCTCTCTTTAAGAGAGAATATTAAAATCAATGCGATACAATATTTGTTAATGTTCCTGTTAGGCTACAGATGGTAGGGATATTTTCTCTGTGTCATTTCCATGTCTCATTCATGCCACAATTACTTCTTATACTGAACCTATAACTCAGCATTTAAAGCACTTTTTTTTTCTTTCGCTGTTGTTCAACCATTCACACATCTGTTCCTTCTGTATTTCAGCATCTCTGTGCACCCAGCACTGTGCCAGGACTTATAAGATAATATATGGAATAATGGTACTCAGAACATTCATGAATCGGTGGCCCCCAAAACACAAAAATCCTAACATTATTAGTGTGTTACCAGAACACACCCAGAGCACTGTTTCAGGAGGTCTTGAGTGTCAAAGCCAAGTCGCACTCAGCTAGTGGTTTGCACAACAGAAGTTTATCCTGTTTCAGGAAGTCAGATACTGGACTGTGGTACCTCTGAGGTTTCTAAGGAGACTTCTTCCTTGTAGTCTAGCTTCTAGTAGCCTTTGGCCTTAATCTCATCTGAATTTCACTGGTTCCATCTACCATAGCTCTATTTAATAGAATAAGGTAATGGGGTTAGAGCTTCACTTACCTCCTTTTTGGAGAGGGTGAAGATGGACACAGATCACAGGTCTGGGTCCTGTTAGATGAATCAGAATTTCCAAGTAGGTAATAGATGTAAGTGTAAGTGTAAGTGTGTGTGTGTGTGTGTGTGTGTGTGTGTGCGTGTGCGTGCACATGCCTCTGCCCATAAACTAGTAGTAGTCAACGTGCCAGACATTATAGGAAAAGGCTAACAGTCTGTTTGTTGGGCCCACAACCCTTGAACAGCATCTTCTCTGGCAGGTGGAAACCGGATACAAAAGAAACAGCATTGTTGCAAAAGTGGTCTCAGCAGGAAACAAATACCACAACTCTTCCCTTCTCTATTCCCTTTTACTTCTTCATGTTTCAGTAGAATTTCCATGACCTAGGGGAAGATTTGGAAAAAGAGATCCGATAGAGAATTTGAAGAAAAACCAGTCAAGATGTTGCAATAACAACATTACCTAATAATAATAGGGCCACCAATCAGAACGGAATAGCAAAGAATTTCCATAGAGATACTTCTCTCCTAAACAAAGTTCTTTGCACTCATCCATTATCATTCACTTCCTGAGACAAGAACCCCAGAAGGCAAAAGTAGCATGGCAACCCTAGGTATGTTATCTGGCTGTAAGCTGCAACACTAGCAAGCGTTGTCTGCTCCTGAGATACTATGGAAGTCAGCATTGCCTGTTACAGGCTACAACCCTAATGGTCTCTGCCAGCCATAAAGCCAGAAGGGCAGTGACATAGTCAGGTTCTACCCACCAAGAGTAGTAGTAGTAGTAGGGACGTCTATCACCATCAGTGAAGTCATTTGTTTTGGATGTGACACAAAGTGAGGCCCTAAGGTCACCTTGAAATTGAGCAAGACCAGCGTGGCACTGTGTCTCATGCTTCAGCATCCCTGTGTATCTGAGATATTCAACCTATCACCCTCTTCTTCACTCTCAGAAGAAATTTTTGTATGGGTGGTGACTGGTTGAGCAGGTGAAAATGACTAGAGAACAGTATTGAAACCAAGCTGTACCCGGAGACCAGAGGATTGTGGGAGATTATTGCCAATAGTGTGCAAGAGTGTGCACAGAGGTTGCAATCCCACCTTCTACCCACAGCTGCCAGAGAAAGCTGGATGCGTCAGTCTAGAGTCAGCTATCCCAAGTCATAGAGGAGCCTGCTCGACTTGGGTTGACTGGGAACTCTCTTCCCTGAGGCCGGGAAGTTTTGAGAAATCCTGATTTGGAACTATGAAGTGGGGAGTGAGAGCCCCTTTCCTGGATGGCACCATACAGCATTCTGTAGGGCAGTGCCCTTCCTAGACGTGAGAAGTCCTACCATTACTGAAGAGCCCTGGACCTGGGCTGGCTTCTCCCCTATCCTTCCTCCAGCCATGGGGCCACTCCCTTCTCAGGCTCTCACATGGCTGGAGTTTCTGGGAGGAGGGAAAGGAATGACTCCTTAGCTGCTTGCTTTCTAGGACATCCATTTGTGCTCTAGTCTCAGCCCACAAATACTGCCCACAATGGGGAAGAAACCCAGGAAGGGTAGGGCCAGATCAAGGGAAATATTGAAATATCATCTCTGAAGCCACAGAAAGAGAAGGAAGTTTTTCCTTGCCTGTGTGATGTTCCTTTTGGTTTCGTACAACCTCCAACCTTAGAGTACACACACTCTTCATTGTTTGTGGTAAGCGTCTAAAAACTATGTTCACTTCCTGGCTGATGGCAGGCACATGTTCAGGTTGACAAAATAAATGTTTGTTGTTTCCCCCCTGTCCCCCAGCATCCCAGTACCAGGCCCTTCTACTTCCTTTCATAGGTTATTAGACCTAGGAAGGCAGATTCTCAGACCCTTTTTACTTATAATTTCTCCAAATTCCTGATTCTCACCACACAACAGGATTTGTTCTCTGGTCACCCAGAGAACACTCAATGAGGTGTTAAAATCGAAAATGTTTTGTCGCGCTTATAGTGAATGAACAGATGACTTTCCACAGATAACTTTCTCTTGTGAGCAGTATGAACAAGTGGATATGTTAACTACGAGCTGTCGGTGTTGCTAAAGAAAGGCAGAGCCAGGCCATGTCCTTTTCATTTTTTTTCATAACTTTCTTCAGAGGATGGGAAGGAACAAGGAGCCACCTGAGTTACCAATCCACTCCAGAGTGGCAGAACCCACTCGTCTTTATTCTTATCATTTCCCTCAACTAGAAGCAGTAGGAGCTGCTACTTAGGAGAAAAGAAACATACCTATATGCATGCATATGTGAAAAGTAACAGGTGCTGCATGGAAAACACATTCTCCTTTCCACAGGAAAGTGCTGTTTTTGCAGAAGTCGGTGTGTGAGTGCCAGCGTTCATACTTACCTTTCCACTTACGGAAACTTGGAATCTAGGGAAGTGGTCTGGTTCTCGCTCTCCACCTGTCCTCTTTGTTCTTAGAGTCAGTTGGATGTTAATCTCAGTTTGATGTTCTTCTCAGTCCCGATTTCCCAGTGTGAAGCTGTCTTTATGTCTGAAAACACCTCTTATTCCATATTCCAAAGTGGCTGCCAAAATTCATTTCTCTCACTGTTGAAATTTGCGTAGCTCAGGGTCAAGCAGACATGGGAACCCTTGCTTCTCAGCTTTTCTCACATCCCCATTGATATTGGAATGCTTTCTTTCATTTAGCACAGTAATAGAATTCAAGGTCACCTTGCATATGCTATTCTATGATACATGTGTATTTTAGACATCTCAAAAATGATGTGTAACCTTTATTCATAGAACATTACACTTCTAATAGTCATTATACTAGAAACTCAGAATTGTTTGTACAATTCCTCCTGAAATTATTGGAGCTCAAGATGTTTTTACACTTACTTGGGCTAAGTGTATAAGGTCATAAAATTAGCTGACATTTCCAGTGTGCTTCTGGAAGTTTAGATAAAGTCCAACACTAGAACATACCCAGTTATATTCAAAGAAAGTGCTCAAATTCAGATATTCAAAGTCAGAGGCCCGTGTAGTGGAGTTCATCTGGATTAATTTCCTATTAATAACAAATGCCACTAGAAACCAGTTTGCATTAGCACCACTTCAAGGCAACATCTCTAGGTAGTGCTTCTCAAACTTCATTTAAGAAAAAAAGATGAACGACTTCAGTTGACCTGCCGCAGAATTCGTGATTCCAGTTTGCAGGCTTGTGTGTGCTGGTACCAGGGCTTGAACTCAGGGCCCGGGGGGCTATCCCTTAGCTTTTTTCAGTCAAGGCTGGCACTCTAACACTTGAACCATGGTTCCACTTCTGGTGTTTTTAGTGGCTAGTTGGAAATCGAGATCTCATGGACTTTCCTATCAGGGCTGTGTTTGAACTACAATGGTCAGACGTCAGCCTCTGGAGTAGCTGGGATTAGTGGGTGTGAATGATTGGCATCTAGCAATTTCCCCTTTGGAAAGTTCTTAGGTATCCTCAGACCCTGCCCACAGACCCCTATTGGACAGTAAAGAACAATGGGCACCTTCAACAGACCATGGCAAATAGCATCTTAGAATTATGCCTGTCCTCACTTATTGAAAATGTGAAGATTTTACAATCATTTTTTTTCTTTTTATCCTTTTTCTCTCTTAAATTATGGTGTCAGGAAAAATGGCTTGAAGGACAACAGTGCTTGTCAAGTGAAGTAAAAGGTGTCCCTCTTCAGCAGGCTATCAACCAACAAACAAATCTTGGATGGCACCCATGCTAACAAGAGTATTTACAAAGCTTAGGCTCCGGATTCTCAGGCCAGGGAGTTTATCCTTAGGAATGAAGTCAGGACCCTCAGTGCGGTTTTCTCAGCCCTCACCCAGCAAGGAGGGGCAGCCAGCCGGGCTGCAGAGCCAGGGCTGCAGGCAGGTGGCCAGCCAAGGGTCTGCATGCTGCCAGTCCCCATCAGAGGCATGCCCTGAAAGCCAGCCGAAGAGAATATCCTTTCCCAGAGGGAAGAAGGTGGATTGCAGGCTGAAATGTCAGCAAGGAGCTCATCCATAGCATTGCATGAGTCCAAAGAGGACCCAAGGCCAAAGGTTTGGTTAAGACAGAGATTTAGAGTGGAGATGTGGAGCCCTTTAGAGTTGGCTCCTTTAAGCAAATCTGTGCTCGCGAATGTGTGTGTGTGTGTGTGTGTGTGCGTGTGTGCGCACGCTCCCACACACATACACACACACACACACACACACTTGTAAACTTGTGCTAAACGCATGGTCGTCCGGGCTTCTTGGTGAAATGCTTTTTCCAGCTTAAACAATTCCTCCTGTAATGCCTTGCATGCCAAGGGGGCGCATGCAATCTGCACAAAGCCCAAGGCGGGGGTGGGGGGAATTCTGGAGGAACCTGCACTGCAGAACTGTCCTGCACCCCTTGCCCATAGCCTTGACTTTGACTTTTCCTCAGCTTTCCTTTCCCTTTTAAATAAGCTCACCCAGTGTACCTATTTACCTTTAATTGGCAGAAAAGATGAGGGCCCCAAGACAGTATCAGGTTTGTGCTACCTTAGTTTCCATACTGAGTTTCCAAAGAGTCAGGTACAAACTAACTGCAACTGGGCAGAAACAGAGATGCCGCCATGTCAGCTCTTCATTCCTAGCAAGCAAGAGATGGCTTGTTCCAGTGGACCTACATTTCCTCCTCTCTTGAGCTGTGTTGCCTGTCAGTGAAAGCATCCTGGGATTTATTAGACGGGGCTAGATACAGCTGAGGACAGCCTCAACTTCCCTTCCAACTCCGCTTCAATCACACAACAGGCTTGAGAGACAGCCACTTAATTCCAATGGCGTGTCACCCTAGAGGTAAATGTCAGTAGCAGAGCTCTTTCCCTTAATAGCAAAACTGTCTTTTTCAGACACAAGAAAATAACTTCCTTCCCAGCAAAGTATATTGACTTTGGAATTGGATAAGGGCGTGAAGGACCGGAACAGGACTTCATTTTAGAAGGAAAAAAATTATTTAAAACCTAGATCTAAAAATACATATTACCCCTTGGTTAAAGAGAACAAGGTGTAGGGAGAGAATGGAAAATGTGTTTCTAACTCAAATAAAAATAGCTACTCCCTCAACTCCATGTGTAATTAGTCCCGTGGTTTCCTGAAATCTAATCCAAGGTAACAAAATCTCTGAAATGAGTCCTGTTTTTTTTTTTTTTAAGCATGGCCCCTGGGAGTCTACGGCTCACCTAGAAATTCTTCTCATGGCAATGGAAGGATCGGATTATTTATGTCCTGAGTCTGTAGGAGTCATAGAACCAGATTTGCTCCAAAGCTTTCTATCTTTTCATTATCTATTAGTCTACTCTATCAATATTATTAGAATCTATTAGTCTTACATACAACTTCTAAATTCAAAATTGTTTTCTGTAGCTAAGGTGAATTTCAGATGAATGAGCTCCATCGATCGATCGATCCATCCATCCATGAATACGTCTACTCATCCATCCCTACACCATTAACTTATTCAGCATTTCCATAGCAACAACACTGTGCCAAGGACTCTGCTAGCATAAGGCATAAAGCAGGACTGGTTTACATCCAGGGAGATTCAACTCTCCTGTTTGGTTTGGTGGATGCCAATAGGTGCCTAAAAATCAATAGGGGATAAATCGGGCTTAAAATCCTCTTGCGAAGGCTAAAAGTCATATTCAAGATTCTTTTGAAGATCTGTCTATCTTTAGTGGACTGGACAAATTTCCTCTTATGGCATGGGGCTCTAGGAGAAATTCGATTTCAATTATCTAGTCTCCATAACTTCTAGACATATTAGACATACTGAATGAATGCAGGAATGACTGAATGAGTACCTGTGCTTTTAAGCACACTGCTGAGTCTGGCAGGCTATACTACAGAAATCCTTACTACATGCAACTAAATTCAGTGTTAACATCTGAAAGGTTAAGACAGAAATTGGTTCTTAAAAGGACTTTCAGAAGTCTTTCGGCAGGAAATGTGTCAAAGTTGCTAGAAGCACGTAGAAGCCAATCATAGGCTCATCTAAGTTGGAGCTAGCACATTAACAACTTGTGTCCTCATTTTAGGATAGCTCATAGGGAGACAGACACGATAAGGTAACAACCTACTTTATTCCCTCTAGCCTGGGAATGGGGCCCAGGTTTCAGGGGTTGAGATTTATGATTTGCTTCTGCTGGGATTATACCTCATCTTTGTTCTAGTTATTTCAGGGAATATTCAGATAGATGAAGCTTTTCATTTTAGTCTATTTTGCGCTGGTATAGTTTCTGAGCCTGAGTAAATCCTGAAAATGTTTTCTTCCTTCCTTCCTTCGTTTCTTCCATGCCAGTAACTAGCGCTGGAACTCAGGGTGTTGAGCTGTTTACTCTCAGCAGGTGCCTTTCTGCACATCTCCAGTTCCACCTTTTTGTTGGCTAATTAAAGATAGAGTCTCATGGATTTGTCTGCCCCAGATAGCTTTCACTGACTGCGCTCCAGATCTCAGCTTCCCGAGGAGCAAGGGTTATAGGTACAAGTCTCTGGCATCCAGCAGAGATGGCTTTCCTACAGTGATGGAAGCTGGAAAGTTCAAAAGTGAGAGACTTCCTCACGTGACAGCTTTTTTTTTTCTCTATTATCCCATGGTGGAAGCAGAAGATACACACACACACACACACACACACACAGAAGGAGTGAGTGAGGAAGGGAACTAAACTCATTTTCTCATATTCTCACTCTTGAGATAACCTATCTGATCAGAATAAGGACATTAATCTAGACATAAGACCAGAATCCAAATGATCTAATTATGTATTAAAAGGTCTTACCGACATCTCAGTGTTATCATATTAGAGATAAAGTTTCCAAACATAAAATTTTGGATATACATGGCAGCCATAACAAATTATTGGCTGCTTTTTCCCTAAATATAATTATTTTCTTTCTTATTGCATATTTACATTTTCAATAAAGTTACATATATTTATGGCTTAAAAATGAAAAGCATTCTATAAGATTCAATTAAGATCTCAGTTTCTTCTCACCTACTGTCAACTGCCTTAAATTCTAACTTTGCTTTGTATTGTATTCTAATAATCAGCTGATTTTGTTTCTTTTTTTCCCTTCCGTTTCTTCTTAAATTTTAGTTCTCTAAGGAAAGAGAAAACTTGGGGTTTTGGTCTTTTTTTTCTTTTCCCTTTCCCAGAAACACACACACACACACACACACACACCATGAATGTTTATCCTTTCTATCTAAGCCACGACTATATTGGAATGTTTCTTTGGACTGGTGTGCACAGACTCATGCTACTCTGAAGTTGTAAATTACTGTTCACAGCTGGCCAGGTTGTGAATTATTATCACATTTTTTTCTTCCAGTACATTACATTATTATGTCTCTAGGGTTAGTAATTATTTCCTTAATTTTTTTATTGTAAAGGTGCTGTATTTAGGGGATGCAGTTTCATAAGTCAGTTACATATCCTTTTGAACAGTGCCACCTCTTCTCTCATTTTCTCTCAAATTATTTCCTTTCAGTAAAAACTCAGTGGATGGCTTTTGGTTTTCTATGTTCCAGCTACTAATTAATCTACAGGCTTTATTTTACCATAAATGTAAATATGTTTGTAACAGACACACACACACACACATACACACACACACACACACACACACACACGCACACACACACACACAACTAGGGCTGCTATTGATTTTTCTTTTCCTTTGAGCTTTTCCTCTAGATCCTTCTGCCCTTCTGCTCCAACCTAGAGCTAATGCTAACTTGATTTAGTGCTGAGATGTTGTCCTGGGACCTCCCTTCCTTATCCTTTTTGAGGATTCTCATGGCTGATTTATGTGTTTGATTACTTGTTTCCTGGATCCAATGATTTCTATTGACATACTCCCTTGTTTTAGAGATTATGTGTCTTTATTTTCCAGGGTGATATCAAGAAGTCCAGTGTTACTCTGCATCTTGATTGTTTGATTTTTACTTTCTGAAAACTTGTGTATTTTTTTTCTTTGTCTCTAATTCTGAAACTTAAGAATAGTGTGTTTGGACTGGGGCCTTTTTTATCCATTGTTGTTTATGCTTGATTGTCTTTTAATATGGGGAGACACATAATGCAATTCTAAACGTTGTGTTAGTAGCACACTGGGATATTTTAATTTGCTATTTTTTCCTTTTTGAAATTTCTATCACTTGAATTGGAAACATTTGGGCTAATACTAGTTAACTAATGTTTTCACTTATTTTTTTCTCCTCCATTCTAGAGGTTCCCTGGACATATAAAAATTATTTTTATTATTTCCTGAACATATTTTTATTGTATGTTATCACTGGGATAATGTATAGAGCAGTCACAGTTACATTTGTCAGGTAATGGGTACATTACTTTTCAAACCTTGTTACCCCTTCTCATGATTTTGTCCCTCTTCCCCTCCCCCCACCTGCTCCCAATCATCTTGTTTTCTGCCTTCCCTTCCCTACTTCAAATAAACATATATACAATATACCAGGTAACAAAGTCAAAAGTAACAACATGAGATTAACCATAAGTGGAAAAAAATAGAGAAAAGAAAAACATCTTTTAATTAATCTAAAAGTAAATCAACATTTCTACCTTCTGAATGCTCCTTTGAAAGCCTTCCTCTTCTTGTATCATGAAATCTTTTGTAATACTTCTGAAGTGTTTTCTTCCTTCATTGTCTTTCATGAATTAAAAACTTTTTTTTCTATGTTCATTTCCAATGTTCTGTTTTTCATTTTCGTTTTCTATTTTTGGCTAGTCTTGGGGCTTGAACTCAGGGCCTAAGCACTGTCCTTGGTCTTTCTCTAGGCTAGTGCTAGCACTCTACCACTTGAGCCACAGCACTATTTCTGGCTTTTCTGTGTATGTGGTATTGAGGAATCAAACCCAGGTCTTCCTGCATGCTAGGCAAGCACTGTACCACTAGGCCCAACTCCCAGACCTCCAACTTTCAAGTTGTCAAATTTTCTAAAATGATTGTTCCTACTCTGCTTGTATATGAATGAGCTTATAAAGCACCATTGAAAGATGTTCATGGGGTAGAATAAAACTCACTGTAAAACATGAATATCCGTGACTATAAGATTTCAGGCTTATTTTCACCCACCCTGTTAGACTTTTCAGAGAAAACTCCCAGTCTACTTTTCAGGTAACAGTTTGCATGGCTGTAGGAAGTTGGAAATCAGACAGAGACAGAGGATGAAGGCCTTCTCCTGTTCAGTGTTGTGATTTCTCTTTAATTTCTGCTTATGTGATGGGCCTGGAACCAACCTGCCTCTTTCACAAAAAGAGAATCCTGTACATTTCTTCCCAACTGGGTGACTACCCAACTTTCTATGGATGTTTTGTGATTAGCCTTGGTGGGAATATTTATAGCGCTGGCATTGGTGATGGTTTCAGAATAGACTCCCATTCTCTCTCCTAACGGACTACGACACACAATCAGCGTATCACTTAGCACTCTGTGTCTGGTGTAAACTTTTACTCTGTTGACCTGGCAGAAAGCAGAGAACACCATCACGAGTGCTACAGAGCAGATGAGGGAGTCTAGAGTTTGTACCTCTCAACAGATCTGCAAACCATTTGCTTTCAACCCTATTCACCTCTACTTTAAGAAGCACCTGATGAGCCTTCTGGCTTTTCAGCTTTCTTCTTGACTTCTCCTGCAGCTAGCCTTCCTCTATCTGCTTTGCAACTCACAAAATCAACTTGTTCCTGTTCCTAGTCATTATCTTTTCCCTACTTTTTATAAAAATATCTTCAGGAGCTGTACAAAGAGATTTCAATTAAACATATCAAATGGTGAGCATAATTTATCTTTGCTCATTGTAACCACTCCCATAAATCCACGCTTGTTCCTATTTATTAAGGACTGATGCCTCTTTTTTATTTGGCCAGTCCTGGGCTTGAGCTCAGGGCCTGAGCACTGTCCTGGGACTTTCTCAAGGCTAGAGCTCTACCACTTGAGCCCCGGTTTTCGTGTATGCAAGGCAAGCACTCCACCACTAGGCCAAACTCTAGGCCCCAAATGATGCCTCTTTTAAACAAACAAACAAATATTGATTTAAAAATACTTTATAGTTCTTGTAATGGCTTAAGGGAGGAACAATGTAAACACTAGCTCAATCTACCTTTTGTAGCCAAAAATCTAACTGACGAGTTAATGTTCCAGTAAGGATAAGCCAAGAGTGTCAGTGGTCCAGGGGAAAAAAACAAATCTTCCCAAGTCCTCCTGTGAAGTGACTTGAAAGACTCTGCTTAGCCCTACACTCTTCTTGGACTATAGTTAGTAATTGTAGTTTTGTAATGCAAATTAAGACTATTGGTGGGCATTCCCGTGAGTCACCTTGGGTGATACCTTTGCTTGGCTGTATTTAAGGCTGGTCTAATGACCACAATCTTGGTAACTACCTGAAAATTCGCTCATATTGGGCTTTGTAAAATACGTTTTTTTGGAATGTCTTCAAGTTTCAGGGCATCCTGAGGAGATCATGTGGATTGGAAGCCAGAACCTGGAGATCTAGAAATTGCTTAGAATGTATTTGGCAATAGAGAAATAGCTAATCTTACTCCTGCTTCACGCAGCCTCTTGGTTCACATCACTCATCTTGTTAAATTCAGTTTTACAACTCCAACAGGTAAGAAGGCATCGCAGCATGCATAACTCCAAAGAACAAATGGTATTTTGAAGGAAGATCCATTTAACACAAATGTATGCTGGGCAAGTAAAAAGCCTTGCTGATTCCTTCCATTTTGTGCCCTGTGCCCTGCCAGAGGCAAGGTTGGGAGGGCTGATTGTGGTGGATTGGAAAAGTTACGTGTTACCGTAGGCAACTGCCCAGCTCTGAAGGGGGCGGGAGGATATGCTCTTATTAGCCCAGTCTGCCACCGTGGTGGGCTGGTAGAGATGTATTTCAGGCCAATCATTTCAATGGATTTTCTTATTTCTTTCCCCTGTATTAACACTGTTATTGTATAGGTGGTGTTCAGAGGGGTTACAGTTATGTAAGTCAGGTAAAGAGTACATTTCTTTTTGAAGTGTCACCCCTTCCTTCTTTGTCTCCCAGTTTGTCCCCTCCCTACCCCACCACCACAAATCGTGTAGTTCATTTTCAGTACAGCATCCAGTGAGTATCACTGCTGCATTGCTGCATTTGTTCACTCTTTGTCCCACGGCCTCTGCACCCACCCCCCTTCCCCTCCTCCAAACAGATCACTTACATATGAGAGAAAGGCTTTTTTTTGTTGTTGTTAACTTTTTTCCTCCTTTGTTACTGTTCCTGTTTACAATAGATTTTCTAATGTCATTTCTGGGAGAACAACTCCCCTGCAGAGACAGGAGGGAAAAGGCATCCTTTTTCTAAAGAAAGGACTTAGAATGGTGGGGACCCAAATCATATTAAGTGAAGTAAGCCAGACTCAAAGGAACTTAGGCTCAATGGTTTCCCTCATTCGTCATAATCAGTAGAAACCTTGGGCTCTACTAGCAGAGATCTGCAATAGAGCAAAATCTGGATACATAAGGCCATATAATGTGAAGCTAATTGAAAGGACCTCCAGGATATTGAAACAAAAGCCATATAATGAATGATTGTTGTCCTTAATGTACTATGTTGTCTCTCATCTCCTTTGCTGTCCCTTGGTTATCTCATATTGGTATAGTATCTCACTTTGTTATCTGATATATTGAATTTATTTGTATTTGGATATTTGAAATTTGATAGGGAAGGGGGGAAAATCAAGACGGGTGAGGGGTGTGGGGGGGGGGAGGGAAATGGGTACCAAGACATGTGAAAGGGTATCAATGTATGTGAATTAATGCACCTTCTATCTGGCAAATATCATGTAACCCTTTTACTAATTACAATAAAAAAATAAAAAAAAAGAATGGTGGGGACCCATGCTATGCATGGTATCACTAGATAAAAGCAGAATCTTACATAGGAGTTGAGACTGAGCTGCACAATGGAAGTAAAGAACATGGAGATTCTACTCCCTACTTGCTTGTCGTTGGGCAACTGGTTTCTAAACTCCATCCTCCTCTAGAATGTAGGTGATCACAAGAACTACCTGTTAAGTTGCTGTAAGGAGTAGGTGAACAGAGGAAGCCAGGCGCTGGAGCTGCAGGTTTAGTTATAAGCCATTAAGTGGCCCCAGGGCACATGTGTGCCCACCATCAGCTTGGATTCATGCCAACAAAGCTCCCTGTGGAGCTGTAGGTTGGAAAGCAGGGCCTCCCTTCTGGGGAGGTACCAGGACTGCTCTCTGAGAACGCAGAGAATGACTTAGTAAACCTGAGAACGACGCAGAGTTGACATTAAATATTTACTAAGCATGTACAGATACCAGAAGGCAGATGGATTTATCTCCAGGAAGACTTCATTTAAGACAAGGCACTCAACATGGGTCTGAGGCCCAAACACATCCTTATTTAATCACTAATGAGAAAGTACCTTAGGAAACACAGTATTGCATTCCCTCCATGCCTGCCAGGGCAGAATCTTGTCCTACCACTTTCTCTACCCTCGATTTCACACCCACACAGTTCACTGGCAAAGCTTCGCCCCTCTAAGATAAATAGTCTCTGTGACAGTGGATCTTGGCTCCAAAGCAGGCATGCTGCAGCACAGATATACACACAGCCAGCGTAGCATGTGGAGAGTCCCTAAGTTCACACTGTTGTCTAGGCATTTTACACTTGCTTTTGAACGGGAAATGATCTCGTGTGTGTGTGTGTGTGTGTGTGTGTGTGTGTGTGTGTGTTGTGTAGTATTAGTATGTTAATATGTTAATGTATACATGAATCCACATGTATAAGTGAATTAACTTTAGTATTATTTTTGTAGTTACCTTTCATTGTTTTATTGTCTTAAGTAGTTGGGCTAAAGTGCTTCAATTTCAACGTGTCAGTTTGTGAGTATAATACATCATGATACTTTTATTAATCATTATTATCACAAACATCATTTGAGATTTCATCATACACTAGGAAAAGCATTCACTAACTCAGAAAATAATCAGATAGATCTTCACATACATGCCTTGAAAATTTCTATAGAAAGAAGCAAGGAATGTTGGATCCATATTTCCTATGATGCTGCCTCTTCATTTGTGTGACCATGACCATGAATCTGTTTTTTAAATACACTTTTTTTTTTTCAGCGCAGTTTTAGGTTCATAGCAGAAGGAACAAAGATTTCCCAGATGCCTCTACACACACACACACACACACACACACACACACTCACAGACACACACACACTCACAGACAAACACACTCACAGACACACATACACACCCACAGACACACACACACACTCACAGACACACACTCACACACACATACTTTTCCCTACAACCAACATCCCACCTCATCCTCATCCCAGTGGTATATTTGTCACAGTTGATGAAGCCACACCCATCAGTGTCACCACTGTCTGCAGAATCCATTAGGGTTTCCTCCTGGAGAAATGTCAAACGATACAGAACTGTAGACTTATTTATACTTCTTTGGGTCTAGCCAAATTCAAATAACAGAACATGAATCAAGAGATTTTCATCTTTAGGTCCCATGGTCTCCGTTTCCTCAGCTAAGAGTCGCAAAGCTCTCTTTCTGCTCAGAACATTTTCCAGCCATGTAACAAGACTCCACCTTCTGAATATTTCCTCACAGGTTCTTAAAGGAACACTGTCAAAGGAATGAGCACACACTTCAGGAACTGAGCCTGCCTTGTCATCCTTTACTCTTACGGAGCGAGTTGCTTCTGATCTTCTACCTCAACTGTGTGTTCTCCATCATGCAGATGTCTATGGTTCTCAAGGTCAATCTGTACACTGGTGATTTAGGCCAAACCCAACCCTGATCTGTGCCTGACCCTGTTGTTATTTCTAGCTCTCTCCCATTGTTATATGGGAATTCAATCAGAAGGTAGAGGAAGCCACATTTTAACAGGTCAAACTGGGAATCCATTAGGAAACCAGAAACTACAAGCAGACACATGTCACCAGAAAACTTGAAGCCTAGAACACAGCTAACACTGTTAGAAAACTGAGCCATGAAGGTAGTAAGGCAAAGAAAGAACAGAAAAACAATCTCAACCAATCAGATCAACTCCAATGGAGAGCCCAAGTGAGATGTCATGGTGACCAGAGGAGAGACAAGAAACAGGAGGCATGGTACCAAATGGCTCTTGAGGTAGTTGGGGCCTAAGTAGGATCCTGGTCACGGGGCAGGGTCACAGGGAGCTCACAGGTTTCCTGAGTTCATGTCACAGGACTGTCAGGTCCAGCAACCTATTGTCCCCGCCCCTGCCTCCAGGTATTCAGCACATTCATCAATTTGTGTGGGGACTTTGCCCTCATCTACCAAGAAGACAAGATGGCACCAGTTAAACTCAATTTCCTGATCATCTGCCACCTTGCCAAGATGGCGTTGTCTAGACCCAGTATCATCTATTTCACCATTTTCTGTCCTGAATTGGAGGGGTGGCGTTGTCCCCAGCCCTGTTTATTTTGCCCCTTCTTTCTCCACAATATATTCTTGTCTTTTGTCACTGTCTCATATAGTCAGAACCCACATGCTCCTCTCCTTATTTACCATCTAGCATCTCTCTCATCTTCCCAGTAGCAATTTATTCTCTTCCCCTCATGGAAATAAAGTATGGGTATCAGATGAACCATAGTGTGATTTTTCTTGTGTTGGACATCCTTTCTTGGTACCCAAATGGATGGTGGCTGTAATGTATATATTTACTCTTTGAATGTTAAGAAAGATACAACTTTCTCTGTCTCCCTCCCACCCCTGTCACACACAATTTATATCTGCCCATATATAGAAAGCTTTATAGTTGTAGGAGAGAGATTTCATTGTGATATTTCCATCTAGCCATCTATACTGTGTATTTAATTAGAGTCATACCTATTTATTATATAATTTTTTTTGCATTGTCAGTCATCTTCTAGAGTCTAATTCACATAAGAAATTGATAAAAATTGCCGTATTTCATTTGCATACCCAAGGATCAAGCATGTAACGATTTCTTTATTCTGTTAGTAGTGAAGAATCATTCCAGATTGTCAAACGGGGCGGGGGTCCATTCCTCACCGTTGGTGAGCTAGTACTTTCCCACAGTGACCGTGCTAGATGAGGAGGAATGGTTACAGAAAGAGTGAGGGACAACTGCCAACATGAGCACAGATTCTGTAGGCAAAACCTACATTATCTTCATACATTTGAAACTGAGAAACTTTATTGCTCCACAGATGGAGAAGAAAAAAATCCCCCCAAAATAGGCCTCTGTGTGTATCCAAGGCTGAAGTAACACGAAGGGGATGGGCTGTTCTATTTCATGGGCCTATCTCTCCAACAGCCCTGTCTTACCAGATGTCCCTATTAAGTCAGCCACCCTCTACTGTTTATGTACAACTAATAATGGGTATAGACGGTTATAATATGCATTAATTTTCATTAAATGAGAAATCTCCCATTCCTTAGGTTCTTCTTCTTTTGTTTTCATTCTTCTTCCCCACACCCTCTTATTAACGTTCTTAGAATTGCTCTTCATTTCTTTTTCTCTTTTTGTTTTGCAAATTAACTTTCTTCTCCGATTCAATTCCTTAGGTAGAAAATATTAGCAGTGCTTTATCTTAGGGAACAAAAAATAGTAGATGTAGAATTTGAATTTGAGGAGAATAAAGGTGAGCATGCTAGGACCTGTCTCAGCCTCTCAGCCTTCTGGCTTCTGCAGAAGTTTCTGCCTTCCATCTGCCTTCTGAACACATAGCTCTGGGAGACGTGAGAGCTGAGTAGAGTTTTGCACAAGAGTGACTCAAGTCACAGAGCATGTGAGTCATGCTAAGCCCTAGGGAAGATTTATACTCATGGCTCAGCACCATTATTTTTCTCCCTGGTCCTCCTCTACTCTCAGAGCTTTGAAGATTTGGGACACTGTTAAATAGTCCTAAAGAATGGAAGCAAGGAGTGACAAGGTATATGCAAATTGTAATGGCTTCATGGAAATCTGAACAAATCATAGCCACAATATATTTCAAGATAGGAAGGAGAAAATACAGTGCTCCTTTTACAGGAAGAATTTCCAGCAACAGAATGAGTTCTAACATGAATTATCTCCTTTAAATAACTACTACTTTCTCAAAAGGAAGTGGCACATTTGGTTGGAGGGGAGGGCATTTTTCTACTTTTAGGAGAATGGCTTCAAATTGATTTGCATTTCAACTACTTTTTGTTGTTAATTTCCTGAACAGCCATCATGTTTTCAGACCCATTTTATTAAATGCCATCCTCAAAGTCTGCACAGGACCCTCTGCAGCTAGAGCTTGCATGGAAATGTCAGAGGCTGGACAGGTAGAAAGGACAATTTTCACTTCCGTTCTGGATGAAAATGATCCTCTCTGGGTTTTTCTTTGTAGCTTTTCCATTCGCTCAATACAAAGCACAATTGGTTTTTGTAAGATTTAAAAACCTGAGTTTTTCTTTTTTTTTTTTTTTAAATTGTATTTTATGGTCGGGGTAATGCATAAAAGGGTTACAGTTACATTTGACAGGCAGTGGATGCATTACTTCTCAAACATTGATACCACGTCTCATGTTCTGGGTTTTTATTTTCTAAAGATGTTAAAACATAGTTAATCTGGATAGTTAGAAGCAAGTTTGTGCTTTCAATAAAAGACAATGCAAAAACCTTCTAGATATCATTTTTTCCAGAATCTGTGAGAGAAGAAGGGAGTGGAGAGGGGAAGGGAGAGAGAGAGAGGGGTGGCGGAGAGAGGAGCAGGCACATGGAGTGTTTTTTAAAAGCCAAACCAATGAGGAAAGTCTTAGGAGAGATAAACATTATGTCATGTTTCTGAAACTTCCTGATTATAACTTAAAGCAGACCATCTGTCCCCAGTGAAGGAACTCATTGGATGAGACCTGGAGGCATGTAACTCTTTGTAAAATTTCTGAAAATTGAATTTGTTCCCCAGTAGTCCAACTTCGTGGCAAATCTGTTACCCAGATGTAAATTTAGAAGCATCAGAGTTCTTGGCACCCTGAAGGAAGAATTTCAATTTAGGAGAGACATTAGAGACTTTAACAAGAGAAGAATGGCTCAGAACCTAAATTACCCCAAACAAACTAGGATGAGACATAAGGAAAGTAAAAGGAAAATTCAAGAATGGGGGATGGTGAACTGGAGCTAGCTGCTTGCCCATCAAGAGGAAGACACTGGGGTTGCAGAGAAAATCAAAATTGACTAGTGTTGAAGCGCATTCCTCTTTCTCACCAGGCATTTTCCTGAGTATGGTTAATACATGCAGAAACTCAACTTCAGCGTGACATTCACCAAAGCTGTGTGTGTGTGTGTGTGTGTGTGTGTGTGTGTGTGTGTATGTGTGTGTGTGTGTGTTAATCTGTACATTAATCATCCATCCATCAACTAGGCAGATGGCACTTGGGCAGAAAAAGTTGTCAAACAGAATTGCAGTAATAAATCATGAGGAAATCCTTAAGTAGAATTAAAAAACAAAATAAGTTAATGGTGCATGTGAACGTGAGAGAGGGCTGGAAAGAAGGTCATGGAAGAATTCAACAAAAATGGGAAGCTCAGAAAGAAAAATACTGAGTAGTAGACTTCTGTGTAACTGTAGGAAAAGCAAGAAACAGGTTCGCTGTCTATGTAAGAAAGTGGATAGACCAGCAGAGGCACGCGGGAGAGCTAGAGGAAGATCCTGCAGTAGGAATGGAAGACAGTAGAGGACATTGCACATCCCTGATGGGACCTGGCACTGCTCTCATAACCCAGTGCTGGCCTCAAGGCCACATGACCAGCCCCCCAGGGTCATTCTCAGCAGTCTTGGCCTTGGAGCAATTCTCAACACCACCCTTACCCCCTCCACAAGTATGCATTGTCCTGGGGGGAACCTTTTGCTGCTGTTGCATCTTTCATTTCACAACCAGTGACTTCCACTGAGGTCTCTGTCACCTTTCTTCCCTTCTACCCACTTGCTCTTTCCTAACACTCCAGACTGGCCAGGCCACTCTTACTCTTCACTGTCTTGAAGTGGGCTGCATGTCTCCTCTCCCAGTTCTGCCCTGTAAAATTTCCAGCTGTGGAAGTCCTCCGTGTTTCAGAAAACGACCCCCCCGCATCCAACATGCTTCTACACTGTATCATGCCCACAAGAAGTTCCTTTTCATTCTGCACACAACTTCTCCCTGAAAGCTCCAGCTTGGGGATGAAGAGGAAGGACCAAAGTGAACCTGACACATTCACCATATGCCTAATAGCCATTGTGCATGTGGCACCGATCTCTAACTAGGTCTTATACATCACTTTAGCCAAATCAGTGTTGTCATTTTCCATTTCCTTAGATTTATCATAGTCACATTAGTGAAGTATAATGAGTGTTGTTGCCCATCCCTGGAATTTCAACATTTTTCCATAGAGACTTTAAATAAACGTAGTATTTAAAGGCGATTTTAGACATCCTGACATTTTTCTCCTGCAGGCTTGAGTAGTGTCTCTAAAAACTAGCATTTGGTTATTTGAAATTGGATAGGGAAGGGGGGAAAACAAGATGAGGGGTGGGGGTGAGGGGGAGGGAAATGGGGACCAAGACATGAGAAAGGGTATCAATGTACGTGAAGTAATGCACCTTCTATCTGGCGAATGTAATGTAACCCTTCTATTAATTACAATAAAAATATATGAAAAAAACTAGCATTATCCTGTATATTCCTAACAGCCTCTGACTGTACCTGACAAAATTAACAATAATACCTGCGTGTAATGTGCTCCCTATTGTACAGTCAGATCTCCCCAGCTGACCTCAACTGTCTTACGACTCCTTTATTTCAACCAGGATCTAATCAGGGCTTACGAATTGCATTTGGTTGTCAAATTTCTCCATTCTCTTTTAGTTTTTTTTTAAAATTGTTTTAATTTGAGTTTTGGTGGTCTCGGGGATGGATCCCAGGTTTCTACTTGAGCCCTACCTGTAGCTAAGTATATGACTTTGTGTGTGTGTGTGTGTGTGTGTGTGTGTGGTGCTAGGATTTGAACTCAAGAGCTCACACTTGCTAGGCAGGTACTCTGCCACACATCCCTACCTGTCACTCTGATTATGTGTGTGGGTTTGTGTGTGTGTTCATGTGCGCACGTGCACGCACACGTGTGCACATGCACGCACACGCTAGAAATGGAACCTAAGGCCCTCCTGAGTCATATCCCTCGATTCTCTCTTAATCTTACCCCACACTTTTTTATTTTTATGTTAACGAGACTAACAGCCCTGACTTCTGGAATCTTCTGTTTACTTACTCATTAAGACATTGACCATGGTTTTTCAATCCCTATATTTACTTCAAACTAGGAAGTCAGATTCAGTCCACATTTTTGGGAGAGCTACTTCACTGCTGCTGCTGTACATACTCTAGTAAATTCCATCAGGATCCATAGGGTCTGATCTCCAGATCAAGCTACCAATTATCTGGGCTATATAGCGATGACAAAGTCCCATCCCTACACTCAACTTTACTAAATGGAACTGTTATCAGTACATCTGCAGCCCAGGCTGAGGTCTCATTTGTCTCTTTCTATTTCTCCTGTCATCTCTATTTTCTTGGACCTTTCCAACTGGTCTAGACCTAGGGACTTTTGCTCTGTTTCCTTGCTAGGAGATGGCAGGAATAATAAATGACTGCCAGCACCTTACCTGCAAAACACAGGCAGACACCAGAATAAGCTAGCAAAGGTTTGGTTTAATGGGAGGATAAAGGATGTTGAAAACTGAATATTTTGTCTTCCTGCAATGTTGGAACTGAATTCTCATTATAATAGTGTTTAAAGGTGTGGCCCTGGGGAAGAGATTAGGTTATGAGAACCAAAATTAATTTCTTTATAAAAGACGCCAGAAAACTTCCTTGCCCCCCCACTATAGGAGATACGGAGAGAAGATGAATCATGCAAATGAGCCCTCACTTAACTCTAAGCCTTCTAGTGTTCTGATACTTGAATTTTCAGCCTCCTCCTTACTTGAATTACAAGAAATGAATTTGTCTATTAAAGGGATAGATTCTGTTTATTAATCACCCACCTGTGGTGGTTTTAATATAAGACCCTTTATGGGTTAAGACAGAGGACATTAACAGAGGAATGGAAGATTCTGGGATATGGAAAGAGTGAAGATTCTCACATTGAGACTGAGATTCTTACTTTCTGGCTATGTATTCTTGGCATCTAAGTGGACATCACTGAACCAGGTTACAGATAACTGAGCTGAGTGGTAATGGGTATTTTGCAATATTGACTAACATTGGTGTAACTGAGACTCAGTCCAGAAGTCAGGGACCCATGACATGATCAATCCCTCAAGCATGTCACCTGGCTATGGCTTCAGTCCCTAATGGCCGTGTTCGTCCTCTGACGTGTTTGCTTTCTCTTTTGCAACAAGCAGCACTGGACTTCTCAGTTCTGGGAGTGGCTCACATGCAAGGCAGCCACTGTCCTCTGGGACCTTCCTAATGCACCATTTCTCTTTAATAATCCAAATGTTCTGCATTTTACAAAAGGGACCATGGGAAAAGAAATTCTCTCACTTGCAACTGTACTCAGATAGAGATGAATGTCGAAGCTCGCAGTGGTATGGCAACATCCCCAGGTGCTTTAGAAGGACTTGAATCACACGATGCTTCCTCATCCCCAGACAGCATGGCGAGTGAGTGTTGGGGGTGGGGTGGGGCGGACAGCATCAAGAGAAGGGTGCTGAAGACGACTGGTCCTGCCCTATCTACAGGTGAATGAGAATGCAACCATTTTCATTTCCTTCATAACTCATCTTGTGACCAGCATCACCTGGTGTCCTGTGCCTCCAAGGCAGCCCCATTTGCTGTGTTGGCTAATAGGATGACACAGAGAAGGTGAGAGTGGAGGGAGGAGGAGGAAATAGCCTGAGCTCTTTGTCACTCTTACCACGAGTGGTGTTGAGCATAACATGCAAGCACTATGAACTGAGAGCATGTTTTATTTCATGTTGCAATGTGATCCTTATGAGTAGGTTCTTGTCAGATTTTGAGACAGTTACTATCTATTTGGGTACTTTTTAGGGTTCTAGTCACCCAGTCTGCAGATTTCTTGCAGGTGAACAGGATTATTTGATTTCTGGGTCTTAATCACCAGAACACAGTACTGGGCTTATAAAAGGTACCTGTCTGTTTTTTTTCCCTCTTCTGGATTGAATAGAAATGGTTTATAATGTACAGCAAAAGATTCTGTAACTTTCATTACTTGAATATTTGGTATATGCCAATGTACACTCATATCTTTACACATATTACTTTTGCTGACTCTTGTAGCTGCAATACAAGGTGATTATTATCCTCATTTAAAAATATGTACAACACAGTTTTTTCACAGGTGGAAAGCAGGTTCATCTAGCTCCATAGTCCTATGTTAAACCTTAGGAAAAGGGAAAAGAAAGAGGAAGAGAGAAAGAAATAAAAGGAAAATTATAGATGTTTCCTTGAAGAGATTTATAATCTCACTGGGGAAATAAAACTCACCCTTATGAAATAAATAATCACATAACAGAGAACACGATAACTTGCCTAAAAATGGCCATTAAGATTCAGTTAGCAAATAAAAGATAAAAGCTGGAGTAGATTAATGCTTGCTATGGTCAGAAAGGGAGTGAGAATTGGGGCTTTCTGATTTGCTTTTGATGCCTAGAAACATGCTAGAGGATGGTGCAAGGTGGAGGATGAGGGTACTACAGGGGCAGATATGTGGTAACAGATCTGGCATCACCCAGCTTGGCTGGGGAGCAGCAGGAATTCCAGTATGAAAGAGGGGCAACGGGTGTCATAGATCTTAAAGATCTTTAGATCCTAGATCTTAAAGAGTTGGAGCAGGAGCATTAGCAGGCATACTGGCAGAAGTGGAGCTCCCAGGACAGGGAGGGCCTTCCCACCATTCAGTACTGGGGAACTGAGGAAAGGCAGACAACCCTCCCCTTGTACCATCCCCAGTGGGTCAGCAAGCTCCATGAAGAAGGCACAGACATTTGCCAAGGCTGAGACCTGAGTTAGATATGGGTAAATATTTGCTTTGCCTCAGCTGGAGAAGATGGATTTTTAATAAAGAGGCAGCATGACTCATGTCACAGAGTGTACCAACAATTCAGGAAAGTGCACTCTGGAAATTACCAGAATGGTAGGCAATGTCTCTGGATGAGCTCTTGGAAAGGACTTTTAAAACAATTCAACGTACCTGCACATGTGGATGCACACATGCCTGTGTGCTGTGTATGTGTGTGTGTGTGCATATATTATATACTGAGAGAGAGAGAAGAGAGACTATAAGAATATATATAGCATATATACTCAAGTACAAAACACACATACCCACTTTTGTGTTATGCATCTGTTACATAGGACATGTACAGAGTCCTAGAACACGTACACACACGAGAGTCCTTGCAGACCTATCTTTCCTGAAAATGGTGTTTGCAGAAAGTGTAGTTGTGATTAGAAGTGGCCTAAGACAGAGTCACACTGAGATCTCTAGTGGTATCTCCAGAAGGCAGAATTGTAAGATGGCCCTGATCCTTTTCCCTCGGTGTCACACCCTGTGCGAGCTCTCTTCTCAAGTCACATTGGCACTTGCCTCTGACCCATGGAACATGGTAAAAATGACAGGAAGCCATTTCAGTCCTTATTGTGTATGGCTATAGACACACCATTGGTTCACTGGCAGGGACACTTCTCTGCTGCGTTTGAAGAATTCAGTTGTCACATCGCGGTCATGTGAGGACTCGATAAGGTGGATAGCATCTATTTGGAGTGGGCTTCTAGTTCCTTAAAGTGGTCTCCAGCGGATAACAAGAAAGCAGATACCTCAGTCCTTTGCCCATGAAGCCATAGATTCTGCTAGCAGCCTCAACGAGCTAGAAAGTGAGTTCTTTCCTATTGGAGCCTCAGAGCAGCTGATGCCTTGATTTCAGCCTTGTAAGACCACAAATCAAAGAGCCAGCTGAGCTGTGCTGGGACTCCTAACTCACAGGTATTCGGAGACAATAGATATGGATTGTTTGAAGCCTTTAAGTTGGTGACTGTTCTCTCTATAGTACCCAATCATTAATAGGATCTTTATCTACCAATCATCTCTCACGGGAGGCCCAATAAAGGTGTGATAATATTAGGGGATCAAGAAACCCTTCCAATTCAGCTAGGATGGAGAGGGTAGGGTAGCCTGTTAACCTGAGGGCGAGGACTCCATGGAGCGTCCTGTCCTCAACAGGCAGTATCACCGTGGCCAGGCTGTTTTCTTTCCCTGGAGCCTAGTTCTTGTGTTTTCACTTGATATAGTTAGGTAAGATAGTATGTAAGTTTCCTTCCCACTTTAATACTGGATTTCTGATTTAATGAATGAGTAAATTTAATATTTGCTGAGATTTATTGATGCTGAAAAGTATCCCACCTCATCTCATTTAAACCCACAAAAATTATGCTCAGATTTTTACTTAGATGTGAACATTACTTTTCACGGGACACATGGATCACAAGTGGGAAATTATAGCATCAGATTGAAGACCTTTTTTTTTTTTTTACTGAACTGTGTAGAACTATAGCTATGAATAAGCAATCTGGGAGCCACTGACATGGAAACCTTAGGAAGTGGCTTGGAGATGAAATAATCAAGCGCCAGACCATGTAAGTGGTAATTCAACCTGACAGCCAAGACTGAGTAGATTCCCAGGGATGGTTTTGAAAATGTTATATCATCAGCAAAGTTCACCAAAGGTCCCTTTAGACTAAAGAAGGAAGATACAAGGAATTTAGGAAAAATGATTCCAATGTCCTAAATACAGACTTCTTTCATCAATACTGCTGGCAGTCCCAGTTTTCTATCTCAACACATCCTCAAACCAAACTCATTATTCTTGTACCCAAAGGCACTTAATTCTGTGTGCTCTGTCTAGGGTAAATGATATACCTTTGTGCACAGGACTTTAAATCCATGCAACCTCCTTTGTTTAATCTCTTGCATCACATTTGATACCTAGACCTATAAATTCTATCTCCTGAAATGTTCTTGAATCAATGTTCTCTTATCAGCTAACTTCCAGTTCTGGGCTTTCTCCATTGGGCTACTTCAATCACTTCTTAACTGATTTTTTCTGTTCTTAGGCAATCTCTACACCTTCACTCTAAGTGCAAGTTCACTCCATGCTGAGGCCAAAGCAAACTTCCAAAACTGCATCTCACCGCCACATTCAAAGCCCTTTAAAGACTTCTCAAAATTCATTAGATGCATTTCATATTCCTTTATCTGTCCAGAAGGGTCCTTCCTGTCTGTTTCTTTCTTTTGCTTCTTTCTTCAGCCTCATCTCCCACTAAACTTCCTTTTGTTCATAGAATTCTGTTCTTTATATGCTTCTGTTTGTACTCCTTTGCCTGGGTTGTTCTTGCAATATCTTTCTGTGTTTTGTCTGTCCATATCATTTTAAGGTAAGACATATTGTCTTATTCGCTAAGAAGCCTTTTTATGATCCCCATCTAAAACAGCTATAATGCACATCTCCGAGAGAATATTTACAATCTTCCCTAAGGGCTGCTTGACAATCACAGAAAAGCATGCCCCTTACTTTCCCTTAGGGTTGTGCAACAGGTTTGTAGTGAGAACCACCTAGGCTAACCTGATCTGTCTCCCACTTGGAATGCAATCTGGTAGCATATTGGTTTCCCTTTCTAGATATTAAGTTATAAAGTCTTTGGTTGCAAAGTACATGCCTTTTTCACCTTTGAATTATGGATGTATGTATGTATGCATGCATGCATGGACTTATTTATTTTGGTGTTCTTACTGGGGGCTTGAACTCAGGGTCATGTATTTTTAGTCAGCTTTTCTGCTTAACACTGGCACTCTACCACTTGAGCAACACTTCTCCTTCTGGCCTTTTGCTGCTTAGCTGGACAGAAGAATCTCATAAGTTTGTCTGCCAGTTGGTGATCCTTGGACATCCTAAGTAGTTAGGATTACAGGCGTGGTCTACCTTTTTTTTTTTTTTTTTTTTTTTTTTTTTGCCAGTCCTGGGCTTGAGCTCAGGGCCTGAGCACTGTCCTTGGACTTTCTCAAGGGTAGAGCTCTACCACTTGAGCCTCAGCACCAATTCCAGCTTTTTCTATGCATGTGGTACCAAGGAATTGAACCCGGGTCTTCGTGCATGCCAGGCAAGCACTCTACCACTAGGCCAAACTCCCGGCCCTCATCTTTAATTCTTAATGTCCTACCCAGTACCGCCAAAGTAATCTTTGATGAATATCTAAGTGAATGAGGACTTAGATAAAGCCTTTGGGAGTCTGCATGGAAGGGAACAAGAACAGAGACTATACATTGGGATTTAGAAACTAGACAGGACAGGATTAAGCTGGGATCTTCTGGCTGTTCACATCAGAGACCACTAATTGACTGGAGTGCCATTAATCTGATGATGTTGGTGCCGAAAAGACAGTCATTTTCTCCAGCTGTTTTCAATATTTACACAAGTTATTTTTGCTTTTGTTGAAAATCTGCATTCAGTTACATGGAATGGATTTTTACTTTTGGCAATTTAGTAAAAACTTGGTTATTTCAGCGTGATCTAAAACATGTCTATGGAAAATAAATCAGTGTCTTAGTAGCTTTCTGGGGGAAATGTAGGTGAGAATGTAGTATAGTAAAAATATCCAAGTCCAGGATTGTAGAAAATATTTCATGTACATAGTGAGAAATTACTCCTCCAATCTAGCCTTGACGGCTGTGTGAAGAGTTGCAGGTGCAGATGTATCTGGGAATCTCTGGGAAATTCCTGTTCACCCACATAACAAAAGCATGGAATCTACATATGGGGAAATGGATTCGTTTTTATCCCTTTCTGGATATTTTTTGGGAACTTTGGGGTGTGTGTCATGGTGGGGGGGGTATGTTCAAGACCCTCATACTTCTCTGCTCTAAAAGTTCTTGTGGCATATACTTTGGTCTAAAATAGAACTACTTTCTGGAAAGATTAACTTCAGAATTAACATGGTTTATACTGATCCTTCATTTCACAACTATAGACAAAGTTTCTCCAAGGTCTCATTAGCAAAGTAATTAGGACTAGAAATGGAATTCGCTGAACAGCTCCAGGCTGTTGCAATAGAATATAGAGATATTAAAACAGGATTCGACCCCTGAGGAATTTACCCTATAACACTGATAAGCTGTCTTCCCCTAATTTATTCTCACATATCTCCATGATTTCTACTTTTCTAGGATGGAGATTTGGGATGTTCAGAAATAACTTGAGTTCCAATCTCAACAGATCAATGTGTATCTGAGATGGACTCATTAGTCTGTTCGTTTCTGAAGGTGGAAGTTTTCAGGTCGAGAGCAACTCCATGAAAAGAAAGCTCCATGAAGAAGACATCACTTTGTCTACCAGGCAGGTCCAGATTGCCACTTGAGTCCAGAAGTCCTGAATATCCACATACACCTTTGTGTGAGATCTGATAATGCTCATTTAACCAGGGCTGAAACATCATATTGACTTAGCCATTTGGCCCAGCACACTTGGGTGATTTGAGAATAATTAAAGGTAATTTTATTTCAAATACAAGCTAAGTCAATTTGCAGATGGAGCTGTTAGAGTAGATGGTCAGGAGTACTGTATATTGAGACAAAACATTGCTCCAAGTTCTGATACTTCATGGTACTTCAGATAGGACAAAAAAATAAGCTTGGTAGATATTATTGCCTGAGGCAAAGATTTTGGGGGCATTTGGGCTGAGGTTGCACTGAACACAGGATGAATCTGGGGTTCACCTAAGAACAATATTCCAAACAGATTAGATAATTTCCCAATGAAGCAATCAATGATGCCCATATATCCCATAGCTAGAATGATGAATGCCGATCGTTGTCTACAAACACCCACACTAGAAAGTTCTACTCGCCTAAACACATATCAAAGAGAGCTGAGCCAGGTGCTGTTAGCTCATGCCTTCGATCCTAGCTCCTTAGGAGGCTCAGATCTGAAACTTGCAGTTCAAAGCCAGCCTGGGCAGGAAAATCATTCAGACCTTATCTCCAATTAACACCAGAAAACCAGAAGTGGCATGGTGGCTCAAAATGGTGGAGCACTAGCCTTGAGCTGAAGAGCTCAGGGATAGCATCCAGGCCGCAAGTTCACCCCAGGCCCAACTGAAAATAAGAGCTGGGCTCTTTCAGTCTTGTAACTTATCTAGTCAGTCATGTTCTTGATATACTGGGAAATGTTTAGGACAGTAAGATGGAAAGGCCAAGATTTTTATTAGGTATAGGCCTCAATTAGCTAGGAAAATTTGGATACTTCATTTAAATTCTCTGCCTCTCCTATATTATTTTCTATGAACTTGTAGCCCCTCTCAGTTTTAATTTGGTCACTAGTATATTCCATTTTTCCTTGTCCTCTGTAGATGTTATTATGTATGTTAATTAGGACTGAACCTTCTTTCTCTAAGCCTTAGAACAGTCATACAGAAAGGATAATACTTTTCCCAAGTTAAGTTTAGGTCTTGAGGGTAAGACACTTCATTTTGTTTTTATTCTAATTGTCCAGCACAGTGCTATGCAGTTTTAAAAGTCTGAAAACATTAGTACCTGGAATGACATCTTTTAGTCAGAATTGTAGCCATTGTCTTTGCCCAGAGGAAGACTGTATTTTCCAACCCGCTTCTGTCTGGCTGGGTCCACATGAGTAGCTTTCCCCAGCTGAGTATGAACTCCAGAGTTCATGTTCCCACACAAAACAAGTCGTTGCAGCTTCTCCACCCTCCCTGAGAGGTGCATGCTGGATATGGCAGAATTCCTGGGAGACAGTACAATCTGATTAGAAAGTCAGAGCCTTTGCTTTATATCAATACCTTAGAGAAGGCAACTGGTATTTGTTGGGTATATATGGAGAGAGAGTGAGATATAGATGTAGACAAACATATATACACATAACATATATGTATGTCTATACCTATGCATATATAGATACATATGTGTATATATGTATGGATTTATCTCTATCTCTATATGTATATATGTATATGTATATATGCAAATGCATATATGTATGTGTTTGTCTATTGCATATGTGTATTTCTATCTATATGTATATATGTATAACTATACCTACATATATAGATATGCATATCTGTGTATATATATTCACAACTGATACACTGAAGTGTAAAAACTACTTAGTAATGTGATTCCAGGTGATGTTTTAATGCATGCAGACATTGTATAATATTGTAATCAGGTTAAACACATTATTTCCTTATTTGTTGTGTGGTAGCAGAGCCAATGGCCCTTTAATTCAGGAAGTGTGATCCAGAAGTTTGAGGGTTGGAGTCAAGATCCCTATTAGAGTAACAAGCATACTGATGGTGACATAAACCATGTTATTGGTGGCAGAAACTGCGTACTATGTGAAATGGCGAATACTGTTTGTACCTGCTTTGTCGCCAGAGCTTGTCCTCTACTCTCCCCCTCCTCTGACAGTGACCCTCTGCTTCATGCTGAGTGTCAGGTAGCAGAATAAAAAATGTTTCATCTGCAGGAATCTGGCCTCCCTCCGGCTCAGAGAAGACCTTGCTGTGCCCCAAATCTGCTCCTGCTTCCAGAGCCTAGGGTCTTGTTGGTTTCTCACTGGAGCAGATGGCCTGCTTAGAACAGAGCCAGCGGACCTGGAGCCAACACTGCACCCCGACACCTAGACAGAGACTAGAGACAGAGATTGCTCCATCCCCATTTGAACATGAGACTCTCCTTGAGAACCTGAAGAGTCCCAGATAATCAAGGAGAAGTTGTGTCCCTGTCCTGTTTCTCACTGAAAGACGAGGAGCCGCTGAGGGAAGCCCAGAGATGCTTCTGGATGGATGCCAAATAGCTAGGGGTCTCTCCTGGACAGAAAGGGCTTGCAGTTCTTCTTGTGAGTGTAAAGTTATATAACGGCACAGAAATGGAAATGATTCAGCACCGTCATGCGTCGAGGGACACACACACACACACACACACACACACACACACACACACACACCTAAATAGAATTTACAAGTGGCTTCTCTTGATGGTGTTACACAACCCAATGAGTGCCTTTGGAGAGGGGGAGGGGGACCACCCACTTTAAAGCATAACAGATGATCTGTACTTCTGCTCAAAGCACAGAAGTTCGCTCTGGTGGCAGAACCGGCTGACACAGACAGGATGGGGGGTGGGGAGGAGAGCCTTGCACTGATGACTGTCCCATCACCCCAGAGGAATGTCCACCAAGAAAGCCCTGATCCAGACCCAAGGGTCCAAAGCTTGGCCTTCTCTGAGCACTCACTAGGGAGCACAGTCCATCCACAGGGTTCTTTCTGAGCAGAACAGGGCAACATTTGCAACCACTGGTATGAAAGTGGGAATCCAGTGCAGCTTGCGAAAGCATACAGATGGTAGGGGGGAGAGATGCTGCTCCATCCACAATGATTTGGTCCCATCCACGAGCAGCCACAGGCTCCCACCTAGAATAGCCAGTGGGGCCCTGGCTCTGTAAGCTCTTGGAGCTACCCTGCAGCGTTTATTTTGGAAATCTGTTTTGAATTTACAGCACTGCCTTTTTAGAAGGGTATTTTAAGACGCTCTGCCAACCCGCAAGGGCTCCGAGTAGCTTTTGTTTCTGTACTCACACAGAGGAGAAGCTAAACTAATTGAGAGAGTGACCCAAATTTGAGAGTATCACACTTGGCCGGAATTCCTGCAGCCTTTCCATGTCTTTCTAGCCACGTCCACTTGGATGTGGTTTCTGGAACTCTTGCGGAAGTGTCTTTACCCACATGGAATCAGTATCTAGATGATCAATCCCCCTCCAACCAAGGTCCTGTGAAGAAGAATTTCAGGCTCTACCTGCTTCCAGGGGGTATTTGCTTGTGTAAATCCAGCTTAGCAAAAACAATGATTGTTTTCTCTTTTGAGACTGCACGGTGCAGTCTATGCTCTGATATCTTCCTTCAATTGAAATAATTTGGGTGTCCTAGGATTGATCTTTCCAAGATTGTGAGGGAAAGAGATTCATCTTATAACCTTGGAATGTTCTCATATTCTTTTCTAACTTTTCCAAGGCGAGTTTTTAGCCAAGAGCCCTTCAAATCATTGTCAGAGAGAGAGAGAGAGAGAGAGAGAGAGAGAGAGAGAGAGAAATCTCTCACTGCTCTTCCCTACTCACCCTCCTAAAGAACAGGAAGAAGGCATTAAAAGTCATGGACAAAGGGCAAAGGGCACAGAGGCTACCAGGGGCCTGTTAAAGAGTTGATTTCAAATGGGCATTTCCCATTTAGTTTAATGATCTCTCTCCCCCCTCCCCCCACCTCTGTCTTGCTCTCTCTGTCTCGCCTTCCTTCTTCCCAGCTTTCAATTGCCTTCATGATTAATAGATATATCAGAAAGCTTCTTATTCTCTCTTTGGGGATTAGGCTTATCATGAAGAGTATTTGTGGAATATGTAAAGGCAAGTTGCGGTAGCAAGGGAGGCTTGAGAGAGGGCAGGAGAAGCTGTAAGGGAGTGGATGGCCTGCCATATACAGAAGGTGGTTGGTACGGAAGGCTTCTGAGGACACCATCACCTGTACTGCCTCCAGCACACACGCCAGCATTGACTGGAATCTTCTCCGAGCTGAGTCAGCTGATGATCAACTCAATGGATTATCAGGCAATGGCTCTGTGGATTTTTCTTAGGCACAATTTAGCACAGGGTTCTGAGGTGGTGTTATTGGTAATATTTTATCAGGAGGAAAGTACTAAGTGGAAAGCTGGAGGAAAACATGAAAGGAATAAAAAGAGAAGAAGAAGCAGAAGCAGAAAGAAAGAAGAGAAGGCAGGAGAGATGGAAGGAGAAAGGAAGAAGGGACAGAAGAAAAGAGAAGAGAAAGACCCGTGAACTTCACAGAGCCCTACTCCTGAAAGTGAAGTCTCCTGACTGTCAGCGCTGGCATCTGCTGGGAACATACCAGAAATTCATCATCCCAGACCTTGAGCCAGATCTACTGAAAAAGGATGTGCAGGTCAGCAAGATTCCTAGTGAATCTGATGTATAAGAAGGGATGAGTGGTGCAAGAAACCTTCCACATTTACCCCAGCTCTTCCCAGCCCTTCTGTCTCTGGGTGAGGACACAGGCCCCTCATGTAACCACACAGGCCCCCCATGTGACTTAAATGGACATCCAGGGCCCAGGGGTGCTTCTCAAAATATGGTCTCAAGGCTAACACATCAGCCTCTCCCTGGAGCCTGTTACAAAGGCAGATTTTTAAAGGGCTGGAAGTGTGACTCAGGGCTACAGTACTTGTTTTGAATTCAGATTCTGAAACCTATCTGGTCTACTGAATCAAGACCTGGAGTTGGGAGACAGAGTAATCAGTATTTCCCAAGCTATCCAGGTATCAGTTCATGTTTAAGAACCATTTTGAAAGGAGGCTTTAAATCAGGAATACGAGGTACAAATGCATTCAGTTCTATTACAGACCTTAAACACCTCCAGAACGTATTTATTGCCTCAGCTATGGAACATAGACTTTACAAATGGCTTCCGGGGCTCTCTGTGGAGGAATTCAGCAAGCCTCTCTAAACCAATAGTCTGCAATTTGCTTTAACCTGTGCTGTTAAAAATGAATGTTAACACAGCTAGAGTCCTTTCCGGCTAGAGAACTGAGTGGTCTGTCTTTCCAAAGCTGAAACTTGAGTCAGATTCATTGTTCCTCAGGATTTGGTCACAGGATATTCAACTTTGTTTATACCTACAGGTTTTCCTGCTTGTCTCTTCCTTCCTATCTTCCCAGGCCAGATTCTGCTCATTCCTCCAGGCTAGGTAGAACTGCAATTTCCTCTACTAGCCAGAACGAGCCTCCCTTTCCATATTACTTATGTCTCTCGCTTATTTTCTATCAGCCATTTGTCTAGTGCTTCGGGTATTGTGCCTTCAAGCTAAGCAAGTATTCTCTTCTTCCTTAGCCACTCTCTGCTCCCCAGAATCTAGTATTGCCCTCTGTGCCCAACAAGTGTCCCATATGTGTTGATTCCATTGAGATGAATGGGATTGAGTACTCTCAAGACAATTCAGGCTCTGACATAAATCATGACTGAAATAACATTGGAATATCAAACAGGCCAACAAGAGCATTTTGATCAGTGTATATATTAATGATAATCTTCAATGAAATTTCATGTGGCTCCCTAATGTCTCATACATATTACAAACATGTTATTCCATAATCTCCATAGCTATGAGAGAGAAGCATTTTTATTACCTTTTTCCTCCCTGGTAAAACTCACTCTCCCAGAGATTAAATGACTTACTCAAAGGCATCTAGCAGGATAACAAGGAATCTAAGACCCCACACTCAGACCAGTGCTCTGACTAGAATCATTATTCTCTCTAGGATACAAAGATATGAGCTAGTGTTCATGGTTTAAATCATTTATTTGTCTCATGTCACTATTATGTTGTGTGTCTGCCTGTCCTTTCTATGTGTGAACCACTTATTACACACCCCTGAATGGTGTAACAGTGCACAAGAGGAGTCTCAGGATAATGGTCACTGATGGAAACCTGTGAAAACGAGTCCTTGGCGGGTGGAAGTGGATCTTAAGTGCATGAAGGGCTGAAATCGAGGTGCTGAGAAGAGTGTGTGTGCTACAGCAGCCTTTATGTTCCCATCTTCCGTTTCTATAAGATGAGCGCAGAGGGGGTCTGAACTGTGATGGTGACATCAGCTCAGACAGAGATACCAGATCCCCAGTCAGCACAGGTCAAGGACCATGGCCAGATGCAAGGCTAAATGAGCCACAGACACGGATGAAGGTTATGTCTTGTCTTCAGCAGCATCCCCGGCTCCCAAAACATGCTTCTTCTGTTCCTTCAGCCCTTGGACCTCTATGGTCCAGTACATCTTCTTGCAGAACTCCCTTCCTTTTATGTATTGTTTTTTAAACTTCTCAGTCTCCCACTTCTACACAGGACTGCTGATTTACCATTGGGTGGTTGTCAGGTCACACGGATTAGCGATTTCTCCAATGCAGAGACATGTACCTGTAAAAGAAACATAGATGTTTGACTATGTAGAAATAAATGATTAATAAATGAGGCTTTAGTTATCCTCTTCCTTTTGTTTGTTTCTTTCTTTTTTTTTTCCCTGAGGCAAGCTCCTACCACATAGCTTAAGCTGGCTTTGGACTCATGATCCTCTTAACTCAGCCGGCCAAGGCTTGGTATTATATGATAGCTAGCCTTGATTTTTCAATTGTTTAAACACAGAATTACTTCTAAAGATCGTGTGTGTGTGTGTGTGTGTGTGTGTGTGTGTGTGTGTGTGTGTAAAATGAAAGGAGGATGGATTCCCTTTACTTCTTACCCAGCACCTCTTTTCCAGCCAAGAAAATGAATGGTTATCACTTATGAACGACAGGGGGCTCATTTTTGGATCCAGAACTGCATGTTAAGTTAGGGTTTAAAACTGTGAGTTTTGGTTCAGACTCCCTCTGGTTGATCTGACAACAACACTCAATATGGAAACTGAGCTTAAGAAAGGCTGGGATCAAAGTCAAGAACAACAAAATAGGGGCCAGGAAGGGAACTAAGAACATGTAAGTCTAACATAGAGAGAACTCCCTGCCACAGGGAGAGACAAGGAGGAGCGATGGAGTCCACAGTGCCACAAATGGAAGTTGTCATGGAAACCCTCGTTGGAAAGCAAGCAATTGAATTTGGGAGCAAGTCTTGATGACAAGAGAGATGCTAGGGGGTGGAGGAGATGAAGCTCTAGGTTGAAGTCAGATGCTGAAGAGAAATAGAGTCATCATACTGTCATTGTGTATTCCAACGAGAGCACCCATCATTGTGACAAAACTGAAACTGACACATCTGATCTGTCCAGCAGGAGGTCTGCGAGTAAATATGCTAAGAATCTGCCTTCTGTGGCATCATACCACGTGTGACTCACCCTGCAGAACAATGTGATAAGTGGGTGGAATCGCTTCTAAAATATTTCCAAGAAGAATAGGTAATGTGCCCATATTTCTCATTTTTAGCAGACCTTCTTTCTCCACTCACATGTTGAGAGGCGAGGCAAATACAATAGTTGTGATTTTTTTTTTTTTGTGTGTGTGTGTGTGTGTGTGTGTGTGTGTGTGTGTGTGTGTGTGTGTGTGTGTATGTGGCTCCTTTTGCAGACACATCCAGGTTCCCTGCTTTACTGGCTGGAACAGATCCTGGGACTATATGATTACATGGACTTATGACATTGGCACTCATTGGACGCATAGGTTGGTTTTCCATAAATTACCTCTTAAAGAAGAGTCTGTAGTACTAAATGTACACATGTGGTTAGGAAAATTTTCCAGCGAGGAAAAGCAGAAAATGTGCCAGAGAAAAGAAAGAACTCTTTCAACATCACTGAAACTCTAGAGGGCTAATACAAGAGCAGAGTGTGTATGCATACCGGACCTCTTGATACTCAGAATAAAGAGCTCTTTAGTGTAGGAATTTATGCTCTTGGAAATAGCACATGTGAGTTAAAAAGTATAACAAATTGCTATGATGCTGTGAATCACAAGGAAAGGGAATATAAATCTTAGGAGTCTGAAAATCTGTCATGATTTCAGAGCAGAGTCATGCTTCTATGTTAAATAATGTAACATTCATTTTGTTTGGCCCTAAGTATCTTTCTTTCTTGTTTTTCACCATCAAGCTGGCTACAAAGATTTCAAATCAATTGATAGGATCAAAAATTGCCAAGGTTTTGATACTTCATTCCCTCATTTTCTACTATTGGTTCTATGACTTAGTAAAATAGAAATAACTCAGGAAGCTGAGATCTTAGAATCACAGTTTGAAGCCAGTTCAGATAGATGAATCTGAAAGATTCTTATCTCCAATTAGCTAGCAAAAAGCCAGAACTGTAGCTATAGCTCAAGTGACAGAGTACTAGCCTCCAGTGAGAAAACTATAGGAGAGCTGAGGTCCTGAGTTCATAGACCCAATGCCAGCACAGAAAAAGACAAGGAAAGAAAATAAGCTACAGATATTTCCAGAAAAAGAGGGTTCAAGTCTTACAGGACCTACCTTTGGAGATTAGGAAATCAGGACCAGTGAGTACTGCTTTTCAAAGCCAGGAAATTTTATGACTATTGTTTTTAATTTACAATTAAAAAATGAAAACCAAAGAATTTAAGAAATCTGGCTATTTACCATTAAACAATAATCATGCTCATACAGTCAAACTCTTCTAGATGTGGTGGGGGGCTGAAATTTCAAGTCTAGACAAGCAGGAAAAGGAGAGAACTTAACAAAAAAGGGGGTGACTTGTGTCTGTATGCATGGCAGCAAACTTTGGTCTATGACCTGTCATCTGAAAAGAGGGGCCAAGAATTCAATGATTAACCAACAGTGATTGGAGCCAAAAATGTGAATTAAGAATAAGAAGTTTCCAGTCATTAGTGATAATCAAAATCGGGAAATGGCAGCCCTGTGATTTTAGACAGGTTGTGTAATTTATAGCACAACTTCAAAAGGCAGAATTATCCAGAAGGGTAGGTCAAATCCCACTATCTAACAGGCAGAATTCAGGAAAGAATCAGGGTCTTAATCAAATATGTTAGAATTCATAGTGATTTGATTTTTGTAAAATATTCAGAATCTAACCCTGGAAGTGAGTCAAATAGAATCATATGGTTTTACACAACCCTAGACATACTAGTGTGCTAAGAACTGAGGGTCAGCTTCAACTCATTTTCTAATCATTGGTTATCTGCCTTGGTAAAATGGAAATGAACACAGATATTTTCCGCAGAAAATGGTTTGCGTGTTGGTCATGGAGATTGGACTTGGGGCTTGGGCACTGTCCCTGACCTCTTTTGTTCATGGCTAGTGCTTTAATACTTGAGCCATAATTCTACTTCTAGATTTTTACTGGTTAACCGAAGGTAAGTGTCTCCTAAACTTTCCTGTCCAGGCTGGCTTTGAACTGCAGTCCTCAGATCTCAGCCTCCTGAAGAGCTAGGATTACAGGTGTGAGCTACCTGCATCAGTAGAAAATCTGAAGTGCAGAGAGTGCAAAGCTTACATTTGACTTCTGGGGACATGATCCACATTATGTTCAAGAACTTTCATTGGCATGTGAAGTTTAATGGAACACAGAAGACACAGTTGATTGAGGTGGGGGGAATGTAAGTTAGAAGAAAAAGTCTATAGTAACCCAGTCTTTCAACGGATAGTTATTGAAGAGATATCCTATTAATAAAACATTCTTTCAGATTAGGCAAAAAATTAAAATAGCCTGAATGAGGTCAGAAGTTGGACCTGGAAATAAAGATATAGAAAGGTGAAATTAAAGCAGAACTAAGGAAGTGAGAAACCTTCCATGCTCCTGGATTGGAAAAATTAACATCATGAAAACGGCAGTTCTCCCTAGGGCTATCTACAAATTCAATGCAATACCCATTAATATCCCATTGTCATTCTTTTTTTAGATTTTAATGTATAGAGGTGTTGCAATTATATTAGCCAGATAGAAGGTGCATTACTTCTCACACATTGATACCCCGTCTCATGTTTTTATCCCCTTTTCCCTTCCCTCACCCTCCCAATGTCATTCTTTAAGGAAATAGAGGAAGCAATCCAAAAATTCATATGGAATAATAAAAGACCCCATATAGAAAAAACAATACTTCACAGAAAGAACAGCATTGGAGGAATATTAATACTAAACTTCAGACTCTATTACAGAGTTATAGTAATCAAAACAGCTTGGTACTGGCACAAGAACAGGTCTGAGGATCAATGGAATAGAACTGAAGACCCAGAAATCAACCCACAGACTTATGGCCACCTAATCTTTGATAAAGGAGCCAAAATAATAGTATGGAAGAAAGACAGCCTCTTCAACAAATGAGGCTGGCAGAATTGGTTAAGCACCTGTAGAAAACTAAAGTCGGGTCCTTATATGTCATCCTACACCAAAATTAATTCCAAATGGATCAAAGACCTTGAAGTAAAAGCAGATACCCTGAAAATTTACAAGAAGGAGTAGGGGATACTAGGACTCCTTGGCACAGGTGGAAACTTTCTCAATAAAGGGCCAGAAACACAACAAATTAAAGAAAGTTTGAATAAATGGGACTGTGTTCAACTGCAGAACTTCTGTATGACAAAGGACATAGTTAGCACGCTAAATAGAAAGCCCACAGAGTGGAAGAAAATCTTCACTATACAACATACAACAGACAAGGGCCTCATATCTAAAATATACCTACAGCTCAAAAAATCGAATCTCTCAAAAACAAATCCTCAAAGAAACAACCACTCCAGTGAGGCTAAATGAAAGGACCTCCAGGATATGCAAACAAGAGCCATATAATGTGGGATTGTTGTTATTTCTCATCTCTTTTGTTGTTCCTTGGTTATCTTATATTGTTATATTATCTTACCTTGTTATCTGGTATATTGTATATATGTTTATTTGCTTATTTGAAATAGGATAGGGAAGGGGGTGAGGGGAGGTAATGGGGACAAATCATAAGAAGGGGTATCAATGTTTGTGAAGTAATGCACTTTCTATTTGATGAATATAATGTAACCCTTCTATTAATTACAACAAAAAATGAAACAATCATCTCATTAAAAGATGGGCCAAAGACTTAAAGAGAGTCTTCTCTGAAGAAGAAATAAAGATGGCCAATAGACACACGAAGAAATGCTTGACATCTCTGGCCATAAAAGAAATGCAAATCCAAATAACTTTGAGATATTACCTCACTGCAGTTAGAATGGCCATGATCAAGTAATCTAATAGTAACAGATGCTGGCAGGGATGTGGCTAGGAGAGATCACTACTACACTGTTGGTGGGAGTGTAAATTCATTCAACCACTCTGGAAAGCAGTATGATGATTTCTCAAAAGACTAAACATAGAGCTCCCTTAGGACCCAGCAATTCCACTACTTGGCATTTACCCAAATGTCCAGAAACAAGGACATACTAAATCTACTAGCACAACAATGTTCATTGCAGCATTGTTTACCACAGGAAAGATATGGAACCAACTCAAATGCCCCTCAGTAGATAAATGGAACAAGAAGATGTGGTACTTGTACACAATGGAATTCTATGCTGGACATTTTTTGAATAGAATGTTATTATCTTTAAGTAGTTGTACAAAGGAGTTGCTTTTCAACAAAGCTTTTGCATCAATGAACATGGTTGCTCTGGTGGCTTTACTGTATTGTAGTTTGTCTTCTTTTGAATAAATGCACAAGAGTAGAATTGCTGGATTGTATGGTAGTTCTACGTTTAGTTTTTTTTTTAGGATATGAAGAAGGTTGTAATCAAGTAGTTCTGTTTTTATTATCCAGTGTGAGGCCCATTTGGAGAGACCACTAATGTATCTGTGTGTCAGGTTGGCCTTCTTTACTCCTGTTAGACTAGGAGATAGAAGTATTAATACTCTACATGCGTGATTTTGGAAGAATTAGAAGTAGAGAAACTTTCAGGTCCCACACAAAGCAGTGATGGAGAGATCTGAAGGATTCAGGGATTGGGAGAAATGCTTGAAGTTTGACTTTTCCATTTTGATAGGCTTCTTCCTGCCTTAGATTTTTTCTTTTAGTTATTAACAACTTGATTGGTGGAACCTCAAGAAGTTATAAGCTTATTCCTTCCATCAAAATGAAAGACACTCATTGAAAGAAAGCACAGGACCATTAAGATGGAATAGTCTATCCTCATTAGACTATAATTTGGTTCCTAGAGCAGATTAACGTAAAAATGGAAGCATGCTGCTGGAGAGGAAATATATATAAGAATATATAAGGCTCATCCAAATTAATGCCAAAAAATCCTGTCTGATGCACAGAAAGCAAGGGACAGAGAAAGGCACTGACTGAGAAGCAGGACTGAGAACCTGCAGGCAGATAAGTGGAGGTGATTCCACTTATCAGCATTCAGTAGAGAAAAAAAGCCAGAGAACATTCAGAGCTGTAGACAGGCACTTAAATGAGGAATTCTGGTAGAGCATGGCTCCCTCTGAGGCTGTCAGTCCTGCAGTACATATGAGGTCGTCATTTTTGACAGAACTCCTGAGACCCCCATCTTCTGAAAGTTGGGTGCTACAAATGGGATGAAATCATCACCCATTTCAATCTCTTTCACATTGTTCAAGAAAGCAATCATGTCAAGAACCATGTCCTTTGGTTCCTAGAATTGTTTCAAGTCATCAAAGAATGTGGATAAAACCCTCACGTGGAGCATCTGTCTGTGTCAGGGGTTGGCCTAATACCGTCCCTGGCTTCCCAAACAGGCTGCTATGGCTTTATTGTTCTTCATTTCTTTATATAAACATCAAGAATGCTGCTCACCCCAGTGGTGGGAAACCACTGGGATAAAGGATTCCTAGTAGAATGAAAGGTTAGAGGGAAACAAGGTAGAGAAAAGACCATGAAACCACCAGCCATCATGTTCCCCAAAGGACAGATTCATTCAGTGCAGTGCTAGAGGCAGCAAACGTCAGCTCACAAGAACCCGTGTTACCTATCTCACTCCTTCTCCACGGTCGGTGATGTCACCTTGGGAGTGTGAAACCAGACATGCTGGGGATATTTACACTATTGAAACTGGCATAGGCCACCCATGAGAGCTTCTCTTTTCTGATCCTCTCTGCTCTTTCCCCACATCAAGAGCCTACTGTCAAGTATTTAGCATCTTTCCACTGGAACTTGATCTGAAGATCACCTGTTCTTCTAAGGCAGCGCAGTTAGGGTGTATGGGGAAATCTATAGAATCTGGGAAAAGAGAGAGCTCTTGAGAAACACACCTCATGATACTGCTGTGGAGGACACTGGTAGGTATTACTCAGATGTGGTGTGGGGACCAAGGGCTGCTTTCTTGACCATTGACTGCAGATAAAGGAAGGAGGCAAATTGCCTCAGAAGGACTCACATAGAGGGTATTCCAATGGCCAGCCTCTGCTTCCTGCGGAGTCTAGAGACCCCCTCCTAAAAAGTGGGCTTTGAAAGTACATCCCTTAGGGGCACAAGGTAAGACCTAGTGGGTGGCAGAAGGATGTGACAAAGACTCTGTGCCTGGCACTGACAGAGCCTGGGTATCTGAGTCTGCTTCCAAGCTAGTAGAATGGATAGGAAATTTCTTCTGCTAGGATGCCTCTAAAAAATAACAAACAAATATGTTAGCCCTGAAGAGGCTCCCAGTAGAAAGGAGGGTGAGAGGAAACCGTCAGATATAAAATGACACATTCCCCAAAAGGCAACAGAACAAGCCCATGAAAACAAGTTTTATTCTGCTTTGGGGGAGAGGTTGACTTGCTTCAGGAGTTCTGGGGATAGCCCTAGTTTTGCCTGACAAGCCTTCTGAGCCCCTGTAGGCCATGCATGTTTAGATGGGGAAAACCAGCTCACAGCAAGGAGGAGGCACTCCTGCTGTCATGCTGCCCCACGGGAGGGTCTGCCATTATCCCCGGGGCAGGCATGCAGGAGAGTGCAGGTGACAGTGATTGTTCATCTCAATCTTTTCACCATGCTTCTTTCTAATGAATGCTGCCCCAGAAAATGGATTCACTTGCATGTTTAGGGATGTGGAGTACATGAGTTTGAAAAAGGATGCTTTTCAAAATACCAATCAAGGAACGGAAAGGCTCAATGCCCATGGATATCGGACCATACAAAACAATAATTAAATTAATAATAATAATTAAATTAATTAAATTGAAATGGACTCCAGGAAATGGAAACAAGTGGTCTTTTCTTCTTTTCTGTTTTTGTTTGCTTTCCTTTTTGTTCTGTTTGTTTGCGTATCTGTCTTTGGGAGTGTAAGGGCAGGCACAGAAATGAAGGGACCAAAGGCTGAAGATATGCAGCAATTGTGCTCACTGGACACCATGTTGAAAATGAACTACACAACTTGTGGGAGGAGATGGAAGGGAAAAAAAACCTGGGAGAGAGCAAGGGGTGACATTGTTTAAAAAGAAATGTACTTATTTCCTGGCTTATGTAATCATAGTTCCTCAGTGTATCACCTTTATAACAAAAGACTGAAACACCAAAAAGGACTTAACATTGGATGAGATGCTTGCCTCAAGCTGGGAATTCCCTGGGGACCCTTTGGAGTGTTTGTTAGGGAGGTTCTCAGGGGCCACCCTCAGAGGGCCCCAAATCGCAGGACTCTGGAAGAGGTCTTATGTCCCAGCCACCAAGCAAACCATTCCTGTGCTCCCGTCTGTGGTCACTGGACCATGCAGGACCTCAAGGATGCAAAAGGGAAGTTTGTGTCCCTTGTCCAGTCAGCGCCTGTTTATATTGGCCAAATGTGTGATCGGCTGAGCTTGGAGTTGGAGAACCAAAGTCTAGGATTTCTATTTCTCTAATCCATGTACGATTTTGAGTAGGTTCTCAATTTTCATCCCTCTCTTTATTCTTTCTATTTTTAAAAAGCATCCCTTGATGTCACTCCAATGACGCCTATTTGTCATCTTCTCCAAACCTGCTGCCACACGAGTACTTTCAGATACAAGACTGATTCACGCTCCAGGCTCTATGTTTAGTAACTCTCCGAGAAGGATCGGAGTCTACGCTTAGCCCTAAATAGCTACAAATATCAGAGTAGCAGCAGCATCCCTGTAAAAAGCCTTTTTAGGAAGTGTCTTGCCAGGGATGGCGATGTGCAAGAAGCCACAGGTGAGGGGAGGAGACATTGAAAGGCAGCGGAAGCAGAAGGAGTCAGAGGAGACACGACTCTAGGGCTGTGTGTGGCCTCGGGTGGGTCGTCAGGAAACATTTCAGCATGTTTATCTGTCTGCCCAACCCTATTTAGTGAAAAGTGATTGCTCTTCGCTTCTTGTAACCACGCTCCAATGATACTATGGCAACCGGACTGCATAAAAGAGGAATGGGGGGGGGGGCACAGATGCTGCTTAGCAACTTGAAGCTTTTTTTTTTTTTTAAGGCAAGTACTCATTTTAACAGCAACAATTTTTTTTAAAATGCCAGTTTCGAAAAGAGAAAGGAGAAGAATATTAGAGAAAGCAACTGGGAATGGCACAGTAGAGGAATCAAATAGAGAGGAGAGAGAGAGAGAATTTTTTCCCCAGACTTTCCAGACATTGTTGCAGAAATGATCTTGGCAGTGTGGTTGGTTCTCGAGTGGAGAAACTGAGGCTCAAGGGGCCGAGAAAGGTCCCCATGGTTAACTGGCTAGAGGGGAGCACGGCAGGTTCATTTGCACATAGTCCAATTCCCAGCTTTCCCCCCTAGTTCATGGCACCACACTTTTGTCACCAGGGAAGCTGAGAAAGAGGATAATAATAAAACCTCATGAAATTATCAATGCAAAAAATAAAAGACACGCATCCAATGAAGAAGAATTCTCTGTATGAGTCATTCATTTATTCTGTGTGGCCGAGAGAAGGGAAACAGAACAAAATGGAAGTCCAGCCTGTCTTGCCCAGCTGGAAGAGGCCTATTTCTGGGACATTCCATGTTCAGAGGATTCCTGGACAATGGGGAAATCCCACCTGGGGAGAGCAGAGGCAAGAAAGAGAAGGGAGGGAGAAGGGGAGAAGAAGAGGAGAAGGCAACAGTGTAGCCTTGACTATCTGATTGGGAAAAACACATGGCATGATCAATGACTCTGCCCTTTCCACTCAGACCACATAAAACAAATAGGGTTCAAATTCCAACTCCACCCTCATCGGCCATCATTGCATCTCTTCATTCTTCTGCCCTGTCCTCCCTCCCTGGGCCTTTCATTTATGAAAACATTGCTCAAACCATGTGCAATTGACTCATGCCTGTAATCCTAGCTGTTAACATCCGGACGAGCCTGGGAAGGAAAGTCTTCAAGAAGAAAAGTCTTCAATATATCATCTACAAAATAACCAGCAAATAATGAAACTGCAGGCTTGGTGTACGGGATGGGACACTCTCCATGAGTAGGCAAGCCAAGCAGATCAGAGGCTCTCAGTTCAAGCCACAGTATGGTTGACAAAACCCCATATACCCCAAACCCAGAAAACCCCACAAAAATAAAGCAACAAAAAATAAACCCAGAGCTCAAGCTTGAAAGAATGGTGGTGTTGAGCTTGACTGGAAGCACAAGAAGAAGAAAAGATACGATGTCAGGCACAGAACTTGGCAGAATAGTTACTACCAATACCCTAGTATTAGTACTTGGAAGTGGACCATTCAAGTGAGACCAAGGTCTCTAGTAGAGCCGGCCTGTCCCAAACTCCTTTAGGGTCATCTGCTCTGCAGAACAGGTGGCCCAGAGAAGGCCAGTGGACTGAACTTGTGGGGAGTCCCGAGTCCCCACCTCATGACACATGGAGGCATGAAACATGCCAGCCCTGAGAAGGTCTCTCATCCCATAAGTCATCCCTCTAGTCTTGCTTTGTTGTTGGTTACTTTGGAGGCAAATTCTTGGCTTTGAGCCATGATCCTTTCTAGCATGCTTCCTAACACGATGCTGACAGGACAAACACTGTTTTGGGGTCCGGTGGTCACAATTGAGTTAGTCTGGCATTCTCCTCATTGTTTCTCCTTGCTGATAATTGCCAGGATCAATGAGAAAGAGTCAACAGAGTACCCTTCCCCTGCTTGTTCTTAGGACTCCTAACTCACTGGACTCTACCCGATGTTGGTTCTGAATAGTCTCCAGTGTTTTCCGGGTTTGGGTAGGGGAGGGGCTCTGTTCTTAACCCGAACACAATGTGGATGAAATGTGTGAACACTTGAATCCCCATCGGAATTTTGTCATTTGGTTTTGGCTTCCCCTTCATCACCATTCCTGCCCCTAATCGATGTTCCAAATCCGTTGGACTTTTTAGATTGATTTTCTTCCATCCTCACCTTGTGAGAAGGCATTTTTTTAATTTATTTTTTATTGATTGATTGTTTGATTGTCAGGTGTGGGGCTTGAACTCAAGGCCCGGGCACTATCCCTGAGCTCTTTGGCTCAAGGATAACACTCAACGACTTTGAGCCACAGAGCCACTTCTAGTTTTTGGTGGTTATTTGGAGAAAACATTCTCTCAGACTTTCCTGCCTGGGATGGCTTTGAATTATGGTCCTCAGATCTCAGCCTCTAGATTACTAGCTAGGGTTACAGCCACTGGTGCTGTAAGCCACCAGTAGTCCAAGAACTCAATGAAACCTAAATCTACTTTGCAAAGCAAAGCCAAACAAATGTAATCACTCTTTCTAAGTATTTGAAGGGGCTTCTGGGTAGCCTGAAGAGCAGCTTCTACACTTTGAGGTGAGCAACATGGGAGATTCAGCTGTGTGGGGGTGAGTCTCAAACACCCAGAACTTGTTGCTCAGAGGAGAAACAAATAACCACAGACTGTCTTTCTAGCGGGAGAAGGCTTCCCTCATCCTTTCATGTTTCCTATGCTCCAGCGTTTATAAAACGTGCCAGGCCCTCATGGACCACTTAATAATAAAGCATGTCAAATACCTGTGGACAGAAGGGAGCAGAAACAATCAGCAAAATACCTCCTAGGCATCACAGCCCAGCCTGGGTTTAGAAGGAACTGTGGCCTTGAAGAGTGCTTGTCTAAACTACACAGCTGTTTTTGGGAAACAGGGAATCATCATCATCATCATCATCATCATCATCATCATCATCATCATTTTGAAGGTGCTGAAGGATTAATGTGATAATGAATATAATGTGCCTAGCAAGATGTCTCAATTAATCTAATTACTGCCCTATCCAAGAAGAGTGGAAACAAAGCATAAACTAAGGAAACACGTGGGAAGTTGTTAAAACACCGCATCTTCAAGGGAAAAAAAAAGGATTTTCACTGCAAAGAACACCAAGCTAGAGAGCCTGTTAGACTTCTCCAAGGGATTGTAATGGCTCCCGCTGGCAGCCAAGGCCTTTGGGGCGCCCAGGGCGAGCTGTGCTGCCCTCTGCTGCCCCCTGCTGGGCGGCCCGCCCAGCCTGCGCCACCCTGTCTGCTCTCCTGGCTCTCTGGGGACTGACTTCAAGCTCCGCCAGCAGCTTATGCAACAACACCCCAGGCTGCAACCAGAGCAGGCTCCAGAGGGCTTGCTTCCATGAAACCTGCAGCCCAGAGCATGAGGGCAGAAAATAGCATGGAGACCATGCACATCTCCTCAAAATCAGCTACTAGAAGGGACGATCTTCATCTTCAGAGATCTGTGTTCTCTGACTGACCTTCAAGAGTTTGAAATCTGGCCATTGGTAAAATGTACAAAGGGGCTGGCCTTGACTTTCGAGACACAGAGACACGCCTTACAGAAAGGAATATTACTAGCCAAGAACAATACTAACCAGCGTGCTGCAGGCTGTGAGTGTCAGGATCCAGGAGAGACACAGACATTTGTACATCCAGGAAGAGTGTGTGGAAGCCCCACCCAGTGAGCTGGGGGCTATTTCCTGTTGGCCTTTGGCAAGCCTGCTTCAGTCTCACAGTAGGAAGGAGATGGTGATAAACTCTCATCTACTCTGGATATTGGCTTATGAAATCATGTTAGCTCACTGGAATCTCTTGCTCATAAAATATTTTAAGGTATTTATTTATTTTTCTTCCTATGTGGCTATGAAGCCGCTCTGTCTCTTGAAGAGTTTAATGAGAGAAATGTCAAAATTAGACAAATAATCTGAACTGAAAAGTATGTCAGAGTCTTGCTCTCTCTCTTAATAGGTGATGGTCTAGCCTGTTTGTCCAAACAAGAATAGAACTCTGGAAACAATAAAAAGACGACGGTGCATCTTTTCTCAGATTTTGGATGAGCTTTTCCTATCCCAGAGAGAAGGTGCAAGGAATGCCAAATCAGCACAGAGTCAAAGCAGGCACCACAAAGTTAGGATTCAGCTTCATTATCATAGTCACCAGCTAAAAAAGACAGGACTGGGGCCAAGAATATGTTAGCACCTTTTCCAGAGCTTTCCCTCTGGATGTGCATGGCGCCTGGAGGCCTCTCTGGTCTCATGAAAACAGTCTACATTATCTAACAAAAGTGCAGGTTTTGTCCCCCCTGAATTGAGTAATAGAATGTCATCAGGCCTCCCAAATCAGAGGCATCCGAGTTGCAGTCTGGGGCCAGAGCTGGCAGGGTTTCCAGACTCATGGCCCATTCTGGGCATAATTGAATGTGAGTGTGACCCACAGCGACGGACCACAGGCAGTCTGTGAGATGGTAGGACAAGCCTTCCCAGGTGTGTGGGAATTGTATGAGGCATCTGGAGGCCCCCCTGTTAGTGCAAATGCTGTCATTTCAACTTCCAGATAACCTCCATTCCCCATTCCTTCCCCAGACTCCAACAAAAACCCTGAGTTTGAAATTTTTATCTATCTATGTGTATCCAAGAAACTACTTTTCCTAATGACCCGGAACTTTTTATTGCTTTTCTGTTATTTCAACCCATGCAGGGCAAGGAAGAGCACAGGTAGGCCTTTTTAGGAATGTAGAGCCCCAAGGTAGGTGGAAACCAGAAGGCTGGAAGTGGTCAGAAAGTTCCAGGAAGGACCTGGTTCGCCTTCTAAGTGCCCCCCCTGCCCTCTATTTTGGTTTTAAAAATACTTAATTTTTTCCTACTTTAATTTTATTGTAAAGGTGATATACAGAGGGGTTACGGTTGCATGATCAGGTAATGAGTACAGTTCTTTCTGAAGTGTCATCCCTTCTCATTCTCTCCCCGTTTTTTCCCCCTCCCAATTTCCCTCTCCCCACAGTTGTATGGTTCATGTCCAACAAAGTGTCCAGAGGGTTTCACTGTGGAATTGTCCACTGTTTCTGTGCTTCCCCTTCTCTTCCCCAAATCAGATAAACTTGCCTTCTATACAGGACAAAAGGGCAAAAATAAAACAGCGACAGAAGGGAATTAACCAAAGAAAAAAGGAAAGAAGAAAAGATAAGAGATGGAAAAAAACCTTGCAAACAGTATAATCACAAACTGCTATTCTTTGAGTTCGTTTTGATGAGCACCTATGCACATTACTGTTGAGCCCTCCTTCCTTCTCACTGTGTGAATGTTTAGATTGTTTATTAATTAACCATGATATGTCTTTAACTGCTTAAATCTTTATCTATCTATGTGTGACCAAGAAACCATTTTTCCTAATAACATGGAACTTTTTATTGCTTTTCTGTTATTTCATCCCGTGCAGGTCAAAGAAGAGCACAGGTAGGCCCATGCTCTTTAATTTGGATTAAAGACTTAAAGAGACTACCCCAAAGAAGAAATAAGAATGGCCAATAGACATAGGGAGAAATGTTCAACATTTCTGGCCATAAAGGAAATGTAAATCAAAACTCTAGTTAGAATGGCTATATTCAAAAAAACAAATAATAACAGATGCTACGAACTGTGTGGGGATATAAACTTGTTCAGTCTCTCTAGAAAGCAGTATGGAGGTTCCTTAAAAGACTAAACACAGAGCTCTCTTATGACCTAGCAATCCCACTTCTGGGAATCTATCCAATTGACTGCAAACTAGGTTATACTAAAGCCACCAGCACCACCATGTTCATTGTAGCATTGTTTACCATAGCCCAGATAATCAACCCAGGTGCCCCTCCATGCATGAATGGATCAAGAAAGTGTGGTGTATATACACACAATGGAATTCTATACTTCTATCACAAAGAATGGCATTGCCCTGTGTAAGGAAATGGAAACGATCATACTAAGGGAAGTAAGCCAGACCCCAAGAAACATAGGCTACATGTTTTCCCTTATTTTTAATAACCAAGAGCCCATTTGTAACACTTTAGAGGTGGGGTGGGGAGTCAAAAGATGACACAAAAGACTGAGGGAGTAGTAAATAAGTTTTTGTGTGGAATTTTAGAGTCTTCCTTGATTTTAAATGATGTTGAAGTATAAACATTTTTATGGACATTAAAATATTTTGCCCAAATTTTTGACAAGATAGTCTTATTTGTGTGGTTTCTTACCTTTGGAAACCTGCCCTGTGAAGTATATGACTTGCTATTTCATCTCATGTAACTCTTTGCCTTGGGTGAGAGCTTGCTTTACACAAAATCCATTACATCAATAGTAGCTACTGTTCCCACTACCAGCACTACAACTTTTATGTGCTCTCCTTTTCTTTCTAAAAGGTGGAGAAAACCACTAAAAATGGATGTGTCTTTCAAGAACTAAAAGTAGCTTCAGTAATTAGAGTAAGTGGCCATCAGTCTTTTCAGACTTGTACAAACCCACTTGAGATGTCCCTGGTGTGATATGCTGAGGAGAATCGACTGTGCATGGCCTTTGGTCTCTGGCAAGATAAGGAAGAAGTTTGGTGAATCCTGGCATTTCTCCCACCTTACTTAGAATGGAGGAATCAAACAGAAGAATACCACACCATTGACCAACCTCTGGCACACCAGAGGTGAGAGGTTACCTAGCCTTCTCATGGCAGTATGAAACTTTAGATTTCTCATTTGTGAAAAACAAAAAACTCTTTGTACTGATTAATCACAACTGTGTCTAAAGGTGACAATTGATTCAGAGCCCTGCCTTGGTCTCTCTCTGGGTTCTAGTTCTAAAAGTATTCGTGCTTACTGTGGCCTAACTGGAAAACATTCATTCATTCCCTTCATTTATTCTTCAGATTCCTACACCTGCTACTAGATGCCAAGGCGAGCATAACGAACAAGCATCACTGTATTCCTCCTTCTGTGGAACTTAGCGTCTGGAGAAGAAAGGAGGTACACAGCAAGCACCTGGAAGCACAGCTGAGAAACAGTGTTCAAGGAAGGACAGTTAGTTCCAAGCCAGATTATCAGGATTCTGGAAAGGCATGTGTTATAGACCGAATACAAAGTTGTGAAAGGCTCCAGTGTTGAAGGCATCTTCTCCAGCTATTGACAGAGGATTGGATCATGGACACACAAATCTCATCAGTAGATTCATGCATAAGTGAGTTAGTTTATGGCTAGCTAGACTATTAGGAGATGGGACTGGATTGGGGGACGTGGGTTATTGGAGATGGTAGATGTGCCTGTCTTTCTCCATCCTGGTTCTTCCTGTTACTCCTCTCTGCTTCCTGACTGCCACAGGTGAGCAGCTTTCCTCTTCCATGACCTTCTGACATGCAGAAGTGCCTGATAACAGGACTCAAAACAGTGGAGCCAGCTGACCATGGACTGAACCCCCTGAAAACGTGAGCCAAAGTAAGCCTTCCCATTCTTCAATTGTTTTCTCTGGTGTTTTATCACAGCAACAGAAAGCTAACTGACACAACATCATGTCTGGGCCGAGAGCTGATAGACAGACTGATGGAAGGAAGGCTGCAAGCAAAGGCAGCAGAAACTGGAAACCACTGACTACAGCTGGGTGGTAGCACATGAGGATGAGAAAGGCAAAGACCATCCCACAGCTTCCGAGAGCTGGGAACAAGAGAAAAGTTGATTGTCATTTGCAATGAGCCCCTTCCAGCTATTCCTGCATGGATGCTAATGAGCTGTCTAGCCAAAGCCTCTAGATGGCTTCGGGTTAGAGTCTGGCTTTGCAGGAGGGGACTTTCAATATGACCTCCTGTTTGAGGGGAGGGAGGGGAAAACTGAGTATTCAGTTATCACAACTGGGTAACAATTCAGTCACACCTCAGTACAGAAACAACCTGAAACAGCAGGTGTTGTTTAAGTAGGTGTTCAAGTAGGGAAATGTGCGCCAGAGTTTTCTATGAGATTCAATGGTGAGTTAGGGACCAGGAGGAGGGCCTGTGGGTATCTCTGATGTCATTAGGACAGGCACGCTGGACCGAGGTGGTATGTCTCTGCCATGACTGTGCAGTGTCGATGTCAACTTCAGGTTGTTGGTGTAAGAATGGAACTGAGTTGTAGGACACTCAGATGGGGTTTGGAGGACTGGGATACTGATAGGTGTGAGGAGAAATCCACACTTTTATAATCTGTGTCTTCAGTGTTACACCAGCTAAGCAGAGCCCGGCCACCATGGATTAGGGTGCTTTAGGCAGCCAACCCACTGCTTCTGTAACTTACAAGCTGTCATTACAGATGTCATTCTCAGCTGCTGGAGGTGTGACACTGTGTGAATAAACACTGGGTGGCTGGCAGCTGGCAGCTGGATTAATATCAGACATATTTTCCCCCCAACTGAGACATCCAGCTGAGACTTGGCCTCCCCATCCTCACGGAGGCTAGAACAGGGTGAAGGAGACCCCTGGTTTAACTGGAAAATAGCTCTCAGGGGAAGCAAAGCACATGGACAGGACTGACGCACTCCCATTTTTACTTATAAAATGCACCATGTAGTCAGTCACTTTAATCTCTGTGTGTCGTATATTTGTGTGTGTGTGTGTGTGTGTGTGTGTGTGTGTGTGTGTGTGTGAGAGAGAGAGAGAGAGAGAGAGAGAGAGAGAGAGAGAGAGAGAGAGAGAGAGAGAGAGAGAGAGAGAGAGAGAGAGAGAGAGAGAGAGAGAGAGAGAGAGAGAGAGAGAGAGAGAGAGAGAGAGAGAGAGAGAGAGAGAGAGTATTAGAATACTTGCGGTCACTTATGAGACAGGAATTGAAGACCCCAAAGGAGGATCCTGCATGGCAAGAGAGAAGCCACAGTCAGAATCAGTGCAGGCTGGCATGCACAAAGGTGGCATCTGTCTTTTACCTCTGTTGGCCAGTCCATGACTGAGTTTCTCTTTCAATCAAATTTCCTCACCACCAGCACAGACCTATGGACGCTGTACTTCCCCTTCTTGTTAGTGGGAGCGAGATTTCCTTTGACACTATGTTGAATCTGTATATATAGATTGATATGTTTGCAGTATGATTTTCACCATGAAGGCCTGGCTTAAATGATAGAGTGCCAGGCAGGAGCAAGTAAAGCTGAATGAGGACTTGTGTTCCAAAGTAATATATATATATATATATATATATATATATATATATATATAAAGCACAAAAAAGAAAATTATTCATTATAGGTAACAGGAAAGCTTTCTTAGCTTTAGAAATTTCTGACTGGAAATTTCATATCAGAATTTGGAAACAAAAAGTACAGTTGAAAATTCAATAAGATAATCTATCATTTATACCATATTCTGGTTCTTCAGGAAATCATCTTTCTATGCCCATTGTCTATTGTGCTTCATACAAATATTTTCTCCCCATAGATAAGATAAATATAAGGATTTAAACTTGTTTTACCTCTAACTTCTTTAAAATATTTAGCATAGTGAGTTATTCAGTTGTGTTAAACCAACAAGGAGATTTTTGAACATTATCAGATTCTCTCAACTTTGGGATCATTGACATTTTGTACTGGCCAGTGTACTTTTGAGAGGGCTGGTCTACATAACACAGCATATTTAACCCCATTTTGAATCCCAGCCCATTAGATAGCAGTAATGATATAACTTTCTAAGTTGTGACCATTAAAATGTATCCAGATATTGCCAAATGTCTCCTGGGGAGGGGTAGGCACAAATCAGACCTGGATAAAGATTAGAAAGGCTAGATGGAGCCACTAGACTCTCAAGTGCATGGAAGGGAAGAAAGATGCTAGTCTGGAGTTGTTAATTTAGGAATCATTTGATCACAGATTAGATTTTTGTCTCATTACTAAAAATGGAAAGAAACCACTGGTGGCTGATAAGCAAGAGCTTTGGATAATGAGTGAAATTGAAAAGAGAATAACAAAGGAGTTTTCAAATTAGTTACTAATTCTATAATCTTCCTACTCCTTGTACATGGTAAGAATGAATAGTGTCCAACAGAATTTGTACCATAATCAGGTCTTTAAATTGTCTAATAGATGGATTAAAAATAACAAAATTCTTTTATTACCATATATGCACCTAAAGTATTACCTTTTAAATATGCAATTAGTGTAAAGTTATTATATTTACATTCCCTTTCTGTGTGAAGCCCTTGATATTGTATGTATTTTACACTTAGGAATTGTCCCATCTGATCCACTCATTTCACATGCTCAAAAGACACACCTGACCATTGGCTTACCAGATTGGTTGGAGCAGAATAATTCACTTACGTTAAATGAGTGTTTTCTGTCCCTTTATATTATTATTCTTTTCATAAAAGGAGCTATCTGGACTACATACATGTCTGAATCTTCTGATGAATTTACCTTTTACTTTATAACAAACAAAATTTACTTTGGGATGTTGATTGAGTTCTTGAGTTTTGATAAATGTATAACTTCATCCAATGATCACCATGATCAGGATGCAAAAAATTCTCATCCCCAGCTTTCCCTCATGTTGGTATTTGGTAATCAGCTTCTCACCATATCTAGTTCCATTTTTTTGTTTCTGAGGGATGAGGATTTTTTTTAAAAAAATTCTTAAATGAATAATATATCAAATATTTGGCTTTTTAAATTTTTTTGTACTTTTATTGAGAATCAGATATCTGTAAATGTATGGGTTTATTTCTAGTCTTCTATTCCCTGGGCCCATATGTCTATTTTGGGATTTGTTCTATGTAGTCAGTCTCGCTCTGTAGTATAATTCAAATTCAGGTATTGTGGTTCCTCCATCATTACTCTTTTGTTCAAGATTCTTTGGGGTGTTTTGAGATTCGATATGAATTTTGTGATTGATTTTTCTGTTTCTGTGAAAAATGTCATTGGAATTGTAATGGGTATTGCATCAAATTTGCTGTGATAAGCATGCGATCTCTTTTTTTCATATATTTATTATTGTAACTAATATTTGGCTTTTTAAATTGTGTTTTAGTGTCAAGGTGATGTATAAAGGGTTTACAAGTACATTCATCTTCTTGAACATCAATACCCCTTCCCATGTTTCTCTCCCACTTTCCCTCCCCTAACCCCCTTTCAATCATCTTGTTTTGTTTTTACCAGAAATAACTATAAGCAAGACGATTGATGGGGGACAGAAAGACAGTGAAGGAAGTTGATACCCTTGACCTTTGGGAACAGATTCTTTCCAAAAGCTCATTTGGAATTTGTACTTCTGCCTGAGTTGAAGTCACACCATCCCTCCTCATCATCTGCCATTCCCCTAGGTTACAAGAATAGGAAGGCCCCTCCCAGAATCCCTCCATAGGACAGATGGTAGTATTACATACACCAGGGGAGACCCAGAAGAAGGGCACAAACAAGGAAGCCACGGGTGGGGCCTTTCCACACCCATGAGCAGTAAAGAAGGCCCCTATTGCGTGCTAGATATTCCTTGTGGATTAGTTTGAGGACCATCATGTTTTCCTCTCTTTTCTTGGTCTTTTTGCTAAAAGGAAAGGAGGAGATGTTGGAACAGTAGCCTTTCCGTTCATGTTGTAGATGTGCCTGGATGGCTTCTCCTAGCCAACATACATGGCCTCTGGGTTGTGCCAAATACCATGACAGCAAATGTCTCTGAGCCAAGTGACAGCAGTGGCTCTGGCTTTGCTCTGACACCATTCTGTTCCCAAAGCCCAGAGCGCAGATGGGACGAAGCATGTGGAAGCATCTCCTCACATGTCTGTCACCGTTGGCGCCCAGGTTGGGAAGAGGAAGGTGGCCTGTTTGCTTGATGTCTTTCCAGGAGCATTCCTCCTGTGCTGCCCTCACCATCATTACTATTCTAGAAATGGAGTTTGGCAAGTGACTCTGACACCCACGGACACATAGGCACAGAATATGCACGTGGAAGAACTTACTCCCAGCTCACACTCTGGAATACTTGTCTCTGCTGTTTGCAATGGCAAAAATGCAATTATGTTCTGCAAGTTGTCTCTTCTCAGATCTCTTCCTGGTATTCTTGACATTTTATAGTATTCTTCTGATAGCTTCTTTTTGCTCCCTACCTTCTTATATATAAAAATAAAGTTTTGAACAAAAAGAATATCAAAAGGCTGCAATAGACATAAAGGCAGATGGTGACCTCAAAGATATAGACATTAATCAGTCAAGTACTTTGAATAACTATTTTATAACACTATCGTAGGAAAGCAGTTATATCAGAATAAGAAAATTCTCTCCACCTCATCTCTCATTCCTCCCACAATCTTCTAACAAATCTTCTAACAGCATGTTTATGTTGGAAAATCTGGGAACCATCTAAAAACCTCCATATCTGTAATCATTTCAAGTTTACCACACAGTTGAACAAAATCAACCCTCTTCACTGGCATAACTTTAAAAGGGAGCAAAGGTCCCATTGATTGGAACTGGTAAAAAAGAAAAGGAAAAGAGTAGAGTAATGGTAGAGGCAATATTATCTTTCTCAAATTTCCATTTTATGTTTTGTACAGTGCTTCCAGTCCCAGCCTTCAAAATATCTCACTTAAGTAAATATATACTGTCCAGTGGGTAAACAATACACCAGACATCCTGTGAAGATGCTTAGACCTTGGAGATGGTGGCTAAATGAGTGTACCCCAGCTCAGCTGTAGAACAGTATCTCCCTTCTGTCTAATGTATCACTGTTGTGCAGCATAAGGTTTTAGGCACCATTTTTCACTTCCTTATCCAGGGAGGTCTCAAGCTGTTTCCTAACTTTTTCTACCTCTGATGTCAAGGTAACAGTAACTCTGAATGATCTGATGCTTATGACTATTTTAAGGTCTATTTTTGTCTCCTGACATGTTCTGTTTTACTATTGTCATGTATATTATTATCTTCTGTTTAGATTGCATTTGCTTGGGTTGGTCTATGAAACCAATCATAGGATATCAAGTTTTGTCTCATATCATCATCATATCATCACCTACGCGAATAACATTACAATTGACTGCTTGATTGTGTAACAATGGGTCATCAAGACCTAAGTCCTTTCTGAAAAGGACTAAATCCTATTTTAGAGCACACAGCATATGATCTGTCTTGCGTCTACTCAACTCTGTAATTGCACAAAAGGATCAACAGACAATAAACAAGTAGGCAGAGTTGGTTTCGAATAAAACCTTACAAAAACTATAGCCAAGCACTGGTGGCTCACTAATGCAGGTTGAGATCCAAAGATCATGGTTTGAAGTGAACCCAGGCAGGAAAGTTGGTTGGACACATCTGTAATTCACAGCCAAAAAGCTAGAAGTGGACTTGTGACTCAAGTGGTAGAACACGAGCCTGAGCAAAACAAAACTCAAGGCCCCAAGGTCAAGCCTCAAGACTGGTGCACGTGCGCATACCAACACACACCACACACACACACACACACACACACACACACACACACACACACACACACCCCAAGCTAAACAGACCATAGAATGAATTCAGCTCATTGGTTGCATTTTGCCACCTTGGCAAACACAGCCAGTTTCAGATTACAAAAGTGATGTCACCAAATGCAGCCTCAGGAAGAGAAGCAGGGTAGCCCAGCCTTATGTAATATTCCCACCAGGAGATGCAACAGAGAGAACTCCAAAAGCAGAGAGAAAGAGAGAGTGCTAAAATGTAGTAAAGCAATTAGGAAATGATGGGGAGAAGATAGCACTGTAATTTCTAATATAATTTAATGTAACACTATACACGATTATGCACAGTATTCCTGATCAAGTATTCCATGTATCTCATAGGCAGTGTGAGTTATCCCAGCTTCACTCAGCCCAGAACGGTGTTCCCACGATTACCGAAGCAGAGTAAGGGCAGAGCTTGCATCCCTGTCTTTTTTTTTTTAAAGCTGTTGAAGAATAAATGTTATTGAGTCACTTTTTTTACTCAAAAGATAACTTTGTCGATACTTAAAAACTGAAGCATCCATCAATTCTTCCTTACATCTTCCAACTTGTTGAAAATTTATTACTCACTGCAGGCAAAACACATGCTCAATATTTTCCTGAGACATAATGTGACCTTAATTCATCTTCACTTGGGAGTAGATATGATAGATTGTGGTATATTTCAAAGAACTCCTGTGCACTGTCTTTGGTTACCCTTAATAAATGTCCACCTAAGTTTAGATCATTAAAGACTGGAATGAAATGAACTGTTGCAAACTGTTACAAAGAATGTTTGTGTGTGGGTTTAGTGAAAGATGATGGTATCTTTAGAATCAGAAATACGTGGATACCAGTTCCTGCTTTGAGGGTGCTGGGTTAGCTGGCCTTTGCAAATCTTTTCTTCATAGGCCATTATAGGGGTTACATGAGAAAAGAATGTCTGAAATATTCACATGCAAACACTCATTAAGTAACAACTGCTACTGTTAACAGGTTGAAATTCCTGATTGGGAAGCTAGTGTGTGGTGCGCTCTCTTTGTCATGTATGGGTCGCTGCCATCAATTGTTCTGGATTGACAAAATTTCTCAGATCTATAAGGTGAATTAGTACTTAGAAAATTTCCTGGTAGTTAAGCTAAGTTTTATCTGCATTTCAAACAGATATAAGTATGCTGTTTTGAATTTTGTTTTGCTAACCAAGCACATAGCAAAACTCCTAATATTTTCTCACCTAGGGAGTTTCTAGAAAGGCAAAAGCAAAAGTGGATTGCTCTCCCCGCCTTTTATAAACACTAACAGCGGAGGGAAGGAAGATGGCGCCGAGACAATAGGGACGCTGCCTAGCTCTCTCTCAGAAAAAGAGAGAACCAGGGAGTCCCACGAGCCAATTATCTTAAGAAATCCACAACAACAAACTCAAAAAGCAACGGAGAAGGACTCAACCGGAAAAGAAATCCAGATAAAGCTCACATCCAACTTTCTCAAAGAATTCGGAACGCGAGGACCCCTCCCCCACCTCTCTCCACCAGGAGCCCGGAAGCAGTGGAACCCAGACGCAGAACACAGGCGGCGGCGGAGACCCGAGGGGAGTGAAAGACTCCCCACCACCGAGGAGCTCCCGCAGACAGACGCAGAGGCGTGAGTAATACAGCGCATCCCCAAACACATCGGGAAAGCGGAGCAGGTGCCAAGCAATAGAACTTAACTCAGACCCCAACACCCCGCCCGAGAAAGACTGGCGGGAGCAGGGGAGTAAGGAATTTAGAATCCTGTCCCTTCCCTCAACATCCCCCTCCCTCAGGCCACTGACTGGAGATTGACAGGCGGGCTACTAAGACCCAGCACCCCACCAAGAGAGGCGGGGCTGTCCCAACTCCCACCCGCCCAATGGGCTCAACCCCCAGCCCTCTGACTGGAGACTGACAAGCGGGCGGACCCTAAGACTCAGCACCCCACCAGGGGAGGCGGGGCTGTCCCAGCTCCCACCCGCCCACCAGGCTCCTCTCCCAGGCCACTGGATCTGGAGAGTGGAGGGTGCTGGGACCCTGCGTTACAACAGCGGGTAGGGGGTGCAGGAAAATAGGAGCCAGCATCTGCCCCCCCTCAATCCTCCAGCTGGGAATCCTGAGCAAGACAGCACTGAGGGGCCCCCCACAGACACAGACTCTCTGACAAAGCAGTGGAAACACAGCAGGGATTTGAAGGGCTGACCAGCAGCCAAGCTCCCCTTCTGAGAATCAAAAAGGCGAGGCTCCGCCCTTGGAGCCCACCTCCTCAGCTGGGCTCCGCCCCTGGGAACAGTGCGGTCTCCTGCTGGTCCTGCTGAGAGCCCCTGGAAACTCTCAAACCCCAGACCCTTGGCTTGGGGCCGACCCTGGAAGCAGCCCAGGAAAACGTCTGCCAACCGCGCTCAGACTGAAGCTCGCATATCCATCCCATGGTCCACTGTGAGGCCACTGGTTGGGCTAAGAGCTAGTCGTGCAGCAACACATAAGTTTTATTCTAATACTTTCCAAACTTTGTACTCAAATACGCTACCTACTTACCAACTTAGGTCAGGTATCCTTTCGCTATACCTTTTCTTCATTACTACAATATTCTTACACTCCTAAATTAATCCTCTTGTACCTCCCCTGACCTCTCTCATTCTATTTTTCTATCTCTGGACCTCTGTTCGTCTTTCAACCCTTATACTGCACGGATCTACACTTGATGGCTGTTGAACAATACTGTATATCTTGGTGTTTAATTATTCTCTAGGCTCAGAGGGACCTAACGACAATAGAGATTGGATTGAGAGGCTTATTGTTTTGGGTATAAATCGCTTATCAGTGGTTGTATTAGACTGGTCTGTAAGTGCACAAAAAAAAGAGTGATAACACCAATCAAAACTTGTGAACATCTAGTGTCTGCCAGCTACAGAGGTCTAGGTTGGTTATATCTGAAAAACTATAATTGTGTTTAGTATTAATCTTGCTCCCATTTTTTTCTTTTTAATTTTTATTGTAATTAATAAAAGGGTTACATGATATTTGCCAGATAGAAGGTGCATTAATTCACATACATTGATACCCTTTCACATATCTTGGTACCCATTACCCTACCCCCCACCCCCCACCCGTCTTGGTTTTCCCCCTATCAAATTTCAAAAAACCGAATACAAATAAATTCAATATATCAGATAACAAAGTGAGATACTGTAACAATATGAGATACCCAAGGGACAGCAAAGGAGATGAGAGACAACATAGTACATTAAGGACAATGATCATTCGGTATATGGCTTTTGTTTCAATATCCTGGAGGTCCTTTCAATTTTGCTCCCATTTTTAAATGGGCAGAACAAGAAACTCAAGAAAAATGTCAAATCAAGAATCAACATCCCCCACCCAATGTAAACAGACAATGGAACGGTCACTGGCAAACCTAGAGGAGAGTCTTCCAAGTGCTATACAAATGCAATTGATAAACATCATTAATGAAAAATGTGAAAATATAAAGAAAGAGATAAGGGAGGAAGCCATAGCTAAACAAGAGGAAACCATAAACAAGGTGATAAGTGAAAAAGAAGAAGCCATAAAGGAGGCCATAATAAAAGTTTTTCAAAGAAAGATGGATGAATTCATAGAATCCACAAATAAAAAAGTGACCAAACTCCAGCAAATGACCAAAGAAAATAAAGCTAATGAGCTAACCCCTCAAATGGAAATCAAGGAGCTAAAGAAATCCATACATCATCTAAAAGAAGAGATGCAAGGCATCAAAAATGAGCAATTAGAAGCAAGGGAGATGAAAAATAAAGTAGATAGCTTTGATAGCAGGTTAGACAATGCAGAGGAGAGAATTTCCGGGGCTGAAGATAATTTAGTTATTATAGAGAAAGAACAGAAAATGAGTCAATCCAAATCTAGGAAAAATGAGAGAGCGCTTCAGGAGGTCCAAGATACAATTAGGAAGCCTAATTTAAGGCTAATTGGTATTGAGGAGGGCCTGGAGAAAGAGGTCAATGGTATTGGAAATATACTTCAGGGAATCATCTCAGAGAATTTCCCAAATATCCAGAAGGGCTGGCCCATCCAGATACAAGAAGCTTTTAGAACCCCAAACAGACCTGATCACAAAAGAACATCCTACCGCCACATCGTAATCTGAACTGGATCAATAGAAACCAAAGAAAGGATCCTAAAGGCAGCCAGGGTAAAGGGATCAATAACCTATAAAGGCAAACCAATAAAAATAACCCCAGATTTCTCAGCAGAGACCATGCAAGCAAGAAGTGACTGGAAGCATATATGTCATGCCCTGAAGTCAAATAACTACCAACCAAGAATACTGTACCCAGCTAAGCTCTCATTCATAACTGAGGGAACAATAAAAACATTCCATTCCAGGGAAAAGCTGCAACAATACGTCGCAACAAAACCAACACTACAGAGAATTCTCAAAGATGTTCTATACATAGAAAACCAAAATAAATGCAATATAGGGAAAGAAATGGCACCTAAACAGCATACCATCTAAGGACCACAAGAACTGTCAAGACACAGGCCCTAATAAAAGCTTTTAAAAATGGTAGGAACTAATGAATATCTCTCAATCCTAACTCTCAATATCAATGGACTTAACTCTCTAATTAAACGGCATAGGCTGTCTAGTTGGATCAAAAAGCAAGAGCCATCGTTCTGCTGTCTTTAAGAGACACATCTTACCCAAAAAAACAAGCATCTTTTGAAAGTGAGAAGTTGGAATAAACTCTATCAAGCTAATGGCCCCCATAAACAGGCTGGAGTTGCCATCCTCATATCAGATAAAATAGACTTCAAACTAAAATTAGTAAGAAAAGACAAAGAAGGTTACTACATAGTACTAAAGGGATCTTTCCTCCAGGAAGACATAATGATCCTAAATATTAACACACCCAGTCCCGGGGCTCCGAACTTCATCAAGCAAACTTTACTTACACTGAAACCATACATAGATCGAAACACAGTGATTGTAGGTGACTTTAACACACCACTCTCACCTATGGACAGATCAACAAGGCAAAAACTCAACAGAGAAACCTTAGAACTGAACAACTATATAGACCAACTAGATCTAACAGACATCTGCAGAATATTCCACCCAGCAACAACACAATATAGGTTTTTCTCAGCAGCACATGGAATATTTTTCAAAATAGACCACATCTTAGGCCATAAAACAAACCTGGACAGATTCAGAAACACTGAAATTATTCCATGCACACTCTCAGACCACAAAGGCATCAAATTGGAACTGAACACACATTTCCACCAACGAAAACCCTGTAACTCATGGAGACTAAACAACACATTGTTGAATCACCAATGGGTCATCGAAGAGATCAGAACAGAAATCCAACAGTTTATGAAATTTAACAATAAGGAGCACACAAAATACCAACTCCTTTGGGACACGGGAAAGGCAGTACTCAGAGGAAAATTTTTAGAGCTGAGTGCCTACAACAACAAGTTGGAAAAATCGCAAACCAACAAGTTAATGTCTCACCTTAAGCTCCTGGAAAAACAGCAACAAACCGACTCTAATCCCAGTAGAAGAAAGCAAATTATTAAAATCAAAGCAAAATTAAATGATTTGGAATCCAAAAAAAACTATAGAAAGAATCAACAAAACAAGGAGTTGGTTCTTTGAAAGAATTAACAAAATTGACAAGCCCTTAGCAAATCTTACCAAAAAAAGAAGAGAGCATATCAAAATAAACAAAATCGCAGACGAAAATGGTAATATCTCAACTGAAATTACCAAGATCCAGTATATCATCAGGGAATACTTCTCAAACCTTTACGCCAACAAATTTGAGAATCTAGAAGAAATGGATGAATTCCTAGCCAATATTAACATACCCACACTGAACCAAGAAGAACTGACCCAACTAAACAGGCTTATTCAAGCTCTGAAATAGAAATGGCAATTAGAGAACTTCTACCTAAGAAAAGCCCAGGACCAGATGGATTCACAGCTGAATTCTATAAGGTCTTCAAAGCAGAACTCACACCAATACTCCTCAAGCTCTTCAACGAAATGGAAAATGAAGGTTCTTTACCAAACTCATTCTATGAAGCCAGTATAACCCTCATCCCCAAAACAGACAGAGATTCATCAAAGAAAGAGAACTATAGACCTATTTCTTTGATGAACATCGATGCAAAACTTCTCAACAAAATACTGGCCAACCGTCTACAACAACTCATCAAAAAATTATACACTATGATCAAACTGGATTCATCACAGGGAGGCAAAGCTGGTTAAACATACGCAAATCAATTAATATAATTCAAAACATCAACAGGAGCAAGGACAAAAATCACATGATTGTCTCAATAGATGCGGAAAAGGCATTTGACAAGATCCAACACCCCTTTATGTTAAAAGCTCTGGAGAAACTGGAATCCATGGAACATTCCTCAATATAATAAAGGCTGTGTATGAGAAACCCACTGCTAGTATTACACTTAATGGTGAAAATCTAAAGCCATTCCCTCTAAAATCAGGAATGAGACAAGGATGCCCACTCTCTCCACTACTGTTTAACATAGTACTAGAATTCCTAGCCAGTGCAATAAGGCAAGAAGCAAGCATAAAGGGGATCCAAGTAGGGAAAGAGGAAATAACACTATCCCTCTTTGCAGATGACATGATTCTGTATTTAAAGAATCCTATAGACTCTACTCCCAAGCTCCTTGAGCTGATTCAAAACTTTGGAAGAGTAGCAGGCTATAAAATCAACCCTCAAAAATCAACTGCCTTCGTTTATGCCAACAGTGAGAGGAACGAGGCAATAATCAGGAAAGAAACTCCTTTCACAATAGCCTCAAAGAAAATAAAGTACCTAGGAATTAGCTTAACTAAGAATGTAAAGGACTTTTTTGATGAAAAATTTAAAACCCTGAAAAAAGAAATTAAAGCAGAACTAAGGAAAGGGAAAAACCTCCCATGCTCCTGGATTGGAAGAATCAACATTGTGAAAATGACAATCTTTCCAAGGGCTATCTACAAATTCAACGCAATACCCATCAATATCCCATTGGCATTCTTTAAGAAATAGAAGAGGCAATTCAAAATTTCATATGGAATAATAAAAGACCCCATATAGCAAAAACACTTCTTAGCAGAAAGAACAGCGCTGGAGGAATTTCAATCCCAAACTTTAGACTCTATTACAGAGCTATAATTCTCAAAACAGCTTGGTACTGGCACAAGAACAGGCCTGAAGACCAATGGAATAGAACTGAAGACCCAGATATTAAACCACAGACCTATGGCCACCTAATCTTTGACAAGGGAGCCAAAAAAATAGAATGGAAGAAAGATAGCCTCTTTAACAAGTTTTGCTGGCAGAACTTGTTAAGCACCTTCAGAAAACTAAAGTTCGATCTTTCTTTGTCACCCTGCACTAGAATTAACTCCAAATGGATCAAAGATCTGGAGGTAAAAGCTGACACACTGAAAACTTTACAGGAAGGAACAGGAGATACACTAGGCCTCCTTGGCAAGGGTCGAAACTTTCTTAATAAGGACCAAGAATCACAACAAATCAGAGAAAGGCTGGATAAGTGGGACTGTATTAAACTGTGGAGCTTTTGTATGGCAAAGGACATAGCTAGCAAATTAATTAAGAAGCCTACAGAGTGGGAGAAGATCTTCACCAAACAAACAACGGACAAAGGCCTCATATCTAAAATATATCAACAACTCAAAAAATTGAATTACTCCAAAACTAATCTCCAAAGTAACAACCATCCCATTAAAAAATGTGCCAAAGACTTAAAGAGTGTCTTCTCTGAAGAAGAAACAAAAATGGTCTCTAGACACATGAAGAAATGCTCAACATCTCTGGTCATAAAAGATGCAAATCAAAACAACTCTAAGATTCCACCTCACTCCAGTTAGAATGGCCAGGATTAGGAAAACAAATAATAACAGATGCTGGAGGGGATGTGGCCAGGAGGGATCACTACTACACTGTTGGTGGGAGTGCAAACTCGTTCAACCACTATGGAAAGCAGTGTGGCAGTGCCTCAAAAGGCTAAACATAGAACTCCCCTATGACCCAGCAATTCCACTACTTGGCATTTACCCAACCATCCAGAAACAAGGGCATACTAAATCCACTAGCACAACAATGTTCAGTGCAGCACTATTCACCATAGCAAAGATATGGAACCAACCTAGATGTCCCTCAGTTGATGAGTGGATCAACAAGTTGTGGTATTTGTACACAATGGAATTCTATGCTGCTGTCAGAAAGAACGACATTGCCCTATTTGTTAGGAAATGGAAAGACTTAGAAAAAATCATATTAAGTGAAGTAAGCCAGACTCAAAGGACCTTAGGCTCAATGGTTTCCCTCATTTGTCATAATCAGTAGAAACCTTGGGCTCTACTAGCAGAGATCTGTAATAGAGCAAAATCTTGATACATAAGGCCATATAGTATGAAGCTAATTGAAAGGACCTCTAGGATATTGAAACAAAAGCCATATAACAAATGATTGTTGTCCTTAATGTACTATGTTATCTCTCATCTCCTTTGCTTTCCCTTGGGTATCTCATATTGTTATAGTATCTCACTTTGTTATCTGATATATTGAATTTATTTGTATTTGGTTATTTGAAATTTGATAGGGAAGGGGGAAAACCAAGATGAGTGGGGGGTGGGGGGAGGGTAATGGGTACCAAGACATGTAAAAGGGTATCAATGTATGTGAATTAATGCACCTTCTATCTGGCAAATATCATGTAACCCTTTTATTAATTAAAATAAAAAAAATAAAAAAAATAAACACTAACAGCAGAGGAGATGCCTTGCTGGGCTTCACAGAGGAGAATAGGAGAGGACAGGACAGCATGTAGCCGGGTGAGAGAGTCGAGCATATGGGGAAACAGAATTCTGTGGTAGAACTGGCCTTGCCACAGCATTGATTGGCGTGTTAAGTAAGGGCCAACCTGGTCTGGGATGAAGCTGGATTCCCAAGCCTCAGAGATGACAGAAATGGAACAAATACTTACTGAGCTCTAAAGACTCTAAGGCAGGGTAAGGCACGCACAGAGAAGAAATACAAGAAAAGTTCTTTTCTTTTCTTGCTGGGTGAGATGGCTCATGACTGTATCCTAACTACTCAGGAGACAGAGATCTGAGGATTACAGTTCAAAGCCAGCCAGGGCACTAAAGACTGTGAGACTCTTATCTCTAATTAATCACTAGAAAATGGGAAGTGGGGCTGTGGCTCAGGGGCAGGGAAGTAGCCTTGAGCTGAATTGCTTATGGACAGCATCCAAGGCCCAGAGTTCAAGACCCATGACCCACAAAAAAGAAAAAAAAGAAAAAAAAGAAAAAAGAATTTCTTTTTTGTACAACACTCTTCCTTTCTTTGCACGGGAACAAAATCCTACCTGGGCATAAGTGTTAAAAATCAAAAAGATTGGTAGGTAGAGAGGAAAGGAGGGAGATTCACATGTGGAGGGATGGATAGATAATAGATAATAAATAAATAGTTATTTTCTTTCTTTTTTTTCGGTTAGATATTAAGAGATTAATTTGAGGCAAGAAATCAAGCAATCAATTAGATGGTGGCAGAATGCAAACTACTCCAGGATCTGGATCAAAACTGGGGTCAAGCCTTATGGAAATGCTATATTCCAACTTGAAAAGACATATAGGCCCTCAATATTCACACTTCCATGTTCTATGCGTGGAAGATAATTACAACATTATTTGTTGGAAGTCCAGAAACTAGTTTGACAGAAAGTAATAATTCCCTACCAAAGTTTTCTTTGTGAAGCCTGGATTTGAGTCACAAAATACCCAGCAAATATATTTACTATTGTCTGAAAAGGTCAGGAATGCAGACATAGGTCAAGGGAAGGTAACAAGTAGCTTAGGCTTTACCGCTTACAATGCAAAGATACAGTCCTCTACAAACTTCCATGGGAAAACCTAGATATTATATTCACAAAGACTCCTTTTGCATGAAGATCACAAATTGAGACCTCAGTGAAATCTGTTAAATTATAAAAGTTTGAGATATACTGTTCACTAAGACAGGACCCCAGTATTGACATTGCTTTTTGTTAGAAAATACTAATGATGATAAGTGTGATGGTATACACCTCTCATCCCGACTTAGTCTCAGGAAAAATACAAGTTTGATGCCAGTCTGGAAAACAGCTAATTCCAACAGGATAGACTACTTAGTAAGAGCCTATCTCAAAAAAAACAAAGTCCCAAAATACTACTATTGCCAACAATAATAACTACTAAAAACTCTGATTTCTTAACAGATCCTAAATAGCATGGATAAAGGATATTTCCCAGAAAGAAGGTAGTATTTCACATCAATTTATTATAACTGCTGTTTTGTTTGGGGGTGGTGGGAATTAAATCCAGAGCCTTGCCTATTATTATTCAGCTACCACAGCATCCTTTATTAAATCTTTTGAACATCTAATCCATGAAATGTTGTATTACTATAAGAACAAACTATTGATTGGGATTTCTTTTTTCTTTTCTTTTCTTTCGTCCTTTCTTTGGCTTTTCTTTTTTTTAAATATTTTTTATTGTAATTAATAAAAAGGTTACATGATATTTGCCAGATAGAAGGTGCATTAATGCACATACATTGATACCCTTTCACAAGGAAAATAGTCTTGCCTTGGAAGAATAAAAAAGATTTGAGTGCATTAACTTTCTCTATGCATCTATGTACCTATCTATGTACAACAACTTACTTGAACTACAAATGACTCCTGCATGAGAGCGTCAGAAAAGATAAGCAAACACAGGAAAACATTATTCAGGGAAAAAATTCCATATTTCAAAGAAAGTGTGTGTATCTGAATGATGAGAGGAAACAATCTGTGATGAAACAGATTATGAACCCAGCAGACTTCAAGAGAAAACTGTTCTTAAAATCAAATCTGTATTCTCAATGGATTTGGTGAGATAGTATATAAATGAAAAAGGAAGAATTTGAGCACAGTGAAGATGAATTTCAGGGAAGAACTGTGATACTAAAAATGACAAATAACATGGAAGCTTCACAAAACAGAGGGAAGAGTAAATCAAGAAACTACATGAACTGCTTGAGACATCTCCTGCAAGTTAGAGCAAAAAATATACAAGTAAAACAGCTGTAAAAAATACAAAAGACAAAGAAAATATTTCCAATTGATATTATAGAGTAGCTTTTCCCCCTAATTTTCCCACAGAAAAACAATAGCAAAATAGATATGTGTTAGGTGGGAGAAATGTGTTGGTGGGAAATGTGTTGGTGAGAAATGACCTCAGACAGACTACCAAAGGATTACCAACAAGCAGAAAATATATGCATTTTAATTTTCTCAGGCTTATTGTACATATACATTTTAATCTACAAACATAGCCAAACTTGTTTATTTAAACAACATGGGGAAATAAGGGACATATTTCACAGAGTGTTCTGGCTTAACAGCATACTCTCAAATAGAATGATTCAACTAGGAGATAAATTAGAATAAATTATCCCAGTGTAACACAAGGAAACAAAAGTTGGGGTCTCATATAAAAATTGTAGGAGATAAAGTAAAAAATAATATCGATAAATTAGAATTCAAGAACTAAAAAAGTATGAAATGGCAAAGGCAATATGAGCCTCCCACCCCAATAGCAGATTAGACATGGTAAAGACAGAATCAACTGATGGGTAAATCAACAGAACTATCCACACTGAAACTAGAGATGACGGAGATGAAGAAGTCACACAGAGCGTTTAGGACATGGCTTTGGGCTATATGACTATGTAGCATTGTAGTGAGAGCCCAGGAGGAGAGAACAAGTGAACAAGGAAAAAAATCAACATTCCAATACATGGTAGCTAAGAGATGTCCTCAAAGGCATCAGCACGTAGATCCTACAAACCCAATGAATCAGAAAGAAAGGTGAGCGAAAATAGACATTCATATCTAGATAAGTTACAGTGACACTGAAAAAAACCCCAAAACAGGAAGGTGTTAAAAGCAAAAATGAAAATACAGATTACTTTGAAAGAAGCTATGGCTACTTGGCATTTGTCTTATTAGTATAAGGAATACAATGCTAAGACTGGGGAACTCAGGTAGAGCTTTTGACTATCATACACTAAGCTGTGGGTTTAATTCTCCAAATCAGAAGTAAAAGACAGAGAGAAGGAATAGGGGAGAGAAGGAGAGAGAGAGAGAGAGAGAGAGAGAGAGAGGAGCAGTGATTCATAGAATGAGGCCTTCAATGTGCATAAAGAGAATAAATTACGAGCTAAATTCTATATCCCCTGAAAGTATTTTGTTAGGGTGAAGCGCAATAAAGAAATTTTCATTCAAATTAAAACGGACTTTACCAAACACCATAAAGGAAAAATTCTAAAACATGCATTTTCGGTAGAAGAAAATGCTTCAAGATGAAGGACTGAATTGTGAGGTGAGATACAAAGCAGAGGAAGTGTGAATATGTGGGCAACTCTAAATGAATTTGACCGTTGAAATAGAAAAGCAATAATATTGGGCACTTAAAAATGTATAATTCAGATCTTGACAAAAATAGTAAAAGCTGAAGTGGGTGAATGCTTAAATTCTAAAGAGATTTTTTATAATATATAGTGCAAGTAAAAGTATTAATGTTAGACTTTCACAACTACATTTCAGTTTCAAAAGTAAAATTAAAGAATAAACAAGAGAATACATAATTTCCCAGTACATAGAAGAAACAGATGAAATGCTAAATATAATCAGCCCAAGAGAATTTAAGAAAGAAGAAAAAGGCAGAAGAGGAAAAAGAAAACAATACAAGGCATGGAATAAGTTGGTGCACTTTGCACCAGTATGTTAGCGGTTGTATGCTTATTGAACAGTAGATGATGACTTAACCATTGAATGGATTATTGAATTATTATTGGTCAGGACTGAAGCAAAATAAATATCAATCATATGTTTGCTTGCTTTTACAAAGGCCATATCCATCAAGATAAATGAGGGGAGAGGGTGGGGGAAGGGAAATGGGGACCAAGACATGAGAAAGGGTATCAATGTATGTGAAGTAATGCACCTTCCATCTGGTAAATGTAATGTAACCCTTCTCTTAATTACAATAAAAATGTATGAAAAAAGATAAATGTAAAAAGTGCAAGAAAGCTTGAAAAGGATTTTGTGACAGCATTGATTAGAGAAATATAAATTCTTGAAATGAGTGTTTTAGCAGCGAGGTGTAGTGGTGTGTACCAATAATCCTCGCACTCAAGGGGAAGAGGTAGGTAATCACAAATATGAGGCCAGAGTGAACTAAAGAGTGATATCCTGCCTAGAGGCAGGCACACAGGCAGGCAGGCAGGCAGGCAGGCAGGCAGGCAGGCAGGCAGGGAGGAGATGCTATGGTTGGCTGACACTATTATTTCTGTCCTGTGGTGAAGCAGAGCATGATGGAGGAAGGGAGACCTGGAACAGAGCTCATCTCATGGCAGTCAAGAAGCAGAGAGACAGAGAGGAACTTGAGATGAGATATGGATTCCAAGGAGGTAGGCTAAAACTTCCAAAGTTTTCATTCCATCAATAGCGCCAGGACATTTTAAGAGTCCATTGACACACGAATCAATCGGTTGCAACCAGGCCTTCAATGAGTTTTAGAAGGAGTGGGACACATCATACCTAAACTATAGTAGTTTCAAAAACTCAGTTTGAATAATCTCACCTCTCAGTTTTGTGGTTTAAAAAGCTAACAGAGGGGGCATGGCCGTGTTTTAGAATTTTCCTAACCAATATAAGCAAAAGTTACAAGCTCTTTACAGCTCACATAATATATTTGGAGCAAACGTCTCAATGTGTTAGAAGTAATGATATTTATGAGCAGAAAGAGTCTGAGATGCTGGCATGGAGTTCCACATAAATATCAGATCTGATGGACAGAACTGCACTCAGATGTATCTGGGAGAATTTGAAAACATTCCATCTAATTTTCATCCCAGAATTTGTGTCTTTCAGTCCTCAAGGTCCAGGCCAAGATGGTGAGAAAGTGTAGCTACATGTTAATTCTCAAACTTTCAGGACATCTTGTTTTGTAAAATGCTCATTTCATTGTCTTTCAGGTGGTGTGGCATGAAGGGGGTCACAACATGGCAGTTTATGAGCACAATGCATCTCCATCACTGTCACCCCTTCAATTGTTCTCCCCTTCCTTCCCAGCTCTACCCCTCATCTCAATTTTTTGAATTTTATAGGATATGTATTATTTGTAGAGATTTCCCCCATTAACTTCTTGTTCTTATTAATCATTTTGAGAAGACTAAAAGGAAATGCCTTTATATTGGTACAATTGGTACTTGTTGTGTGATAATTAATTACTTCCTAGGTTTTATGAAATGTTAGATTGTCTAAGCTTAGATATGATTGAATAAATAATACACCATTAAAATAAATAAGAATAAAAAAATGATATACCTGACTATTTCATGGAATTCTTTATAATAATTTTCCATCTATAAGTTTCAAGATTGTGTTTTTGTATAAGCATATATATATATATATAAATGTGCATAGAGGCACATCATATATATATATATATAAGGGTACAACTATGTGTGCTTATACATGTGTATATATACAAATATAAAGTCATACAACTGTTAGACTTTGCCCACTTCACAAAATCTAAATTATCTGTGTGGCCTGTGGTCATTTCCAGCCTACTTATGCTTTAATTTTCATATTAATAAGCTGATTTGCCTAGAACAGGGCAGAAGAGAGGAGGCACTGGATATAAGAGCCAAAGGAAACTTAGGTTCAATTCAGCCCCCTGCTAGGAAAATGATTAACTTATAATCATAATAAGAGCCAATGAAGGAAATCAAGCCTGAGTTTGTTAACAGGTGTCTCTGGGGAGTAATTATATCTGAGCCAGAGGCCAATCTCAAGATCATGCTTGTCTAAGTAAGTAGCTCCACAGTCAGTCTTCAGCTATGTGGACATGATGCCAAAGCCAAACTGGAAATTGACAGTCATTTCAGTAAAAAAATAAATGACCAAAAATTGTGTTCATTGGTGAATGTGGTATTAAATAATTAAATGCACAGATATTTTTTGCATTAAGTTGAACAGATGCTTTGATATCCACTGGCATAGTGTATCTCTATGTGATGTTTGGCACTTTCATTGCCACCTATTTTCCAAGAGAGGTTTGACTCACGTATTCAGGGTTACAGTCAATGTATCACTTTCAGATAAACATGGCCTTTACTGTATCAGATTAGCCAATAAAGATCCCAACACGGGAAAATACTTTAATGACACTGAAATAGTTAAAAAAATATAAAGACCCATGAATCAGAAAGGAAAAGATCACTAAATTAGAAAATATTCTTGTAAAGACATTATTTAGAGAGCAAGTAGACAACCAATAAAAATGACGATGCAATAATTTACAATATTATCAATGGTGGTAAGAGAATCATATACAAAACATGTAATCTATATATTACGTATGCATGTATACAGTTTAATGTAGAATGTACAGCTGAGCACTGGTGGCTAACATCTTAGTAATCCCAGCTACTAAGGATGTTGAAATTTGAGAATCAAGATTCAAAGCCAGCCTGAGACTTTTATCTTCCAATTATCAAGCAAAAGAGTTGAGGTGGAAGCATGGCTCAAGTAGTAGAGGACCAGCCTCTAGTGAAAAAGTCAAGCAAAAGTTCAAGGACCTGAGTTCAAGCCCTTGTTTCTGGCACAAAAGAAAAAAAATAAGCAAAAACACACAGACAACCCTGGGCAGGGTGGAGTTAGCTTTTGGAGTTGAGGTGCATCAGGAAGCAGGCAAAAGAGAAGAAGCAGTGATCTCACAGTGTGGTGCCTCACGTCGAGGCAGGGAAGGAGCTGAGTCCTTTTGTTGGCCGTGGCTATACAAGTGAGAGCAGAGATGGCCAGGGCCTCGTCAGTGGGAGAACTAAAGAGCTCTCATAGCAGGAAGCTGGGAAAGCCTGTGTGCAGTCACCTGGGCTGGACTGGTGGCTGGACATGATCCTTTTCGATGGACTCAGAGGGTGCTGTGCGCATTGCAGAAGTAGCCTTCTCCCAGGTAGACAACTGCTGGTGACCCCTGCTGCATGTGCTGTAAAGCTGAAGGGATCTAAATGCAGCAGACCTGGGAGCCCAAGACTGCGAAGAGACCACAATGTGTGTGTGTGTGTGTGTGTGTGTGTGTGTGTGTGTGTGTGTGTGTGTGTGTCTGGAACTCAAAGCCTGGGCACTGTCCCCGAGCTTCTTTTTATTCAAAACTAGGGCTCTACCACTTGAGCCGAGCTCTACTTCTGGCTTTTTTGGGGGTAGTTTAGTGGAGATAAGGACTGCACAGACTTTCTTGCCTAACGGTGATTAGATCTCAGACTCCTGAGTAGCTAGAATTTCAGTCAGGAGCACCACATGGCTAAAGTAACCACAACTCTAGAACAAGAGGCAAGGGCTGTGGTTTGGCCCATTTGCAGGGCACAAGGAAAGGGAGGCAGTCTGTGCTGGGCTCAGGTTAGGCTTGCTCATGGGGCATGGAGTCCATGTGCTGAAGAAGGACTTGGTAGTTTCTGGAAGCCCACGGTGCTTTTTGTGATCAGATGCAGCCAGCGTGATGCATAGATGCTGAGGAGAGAGGCAGAGGGCAGGCAAAGCCTGAGCTTTTCTTCCCTCAGAGGAACACAGGTATGGAGACAAGAAACGGAGAATGGAAAAGTGCACGCTTCTATACACTGACCACGGATCCATCTCTTCCAAGAAGAAAGAAGTATCTTTGGAAGTGAGGACTGAGACAGAACTGGGAAATGGGAGCAAGAATCTCCTGAGGGCATGGTTCCTCCTTATTTCCTCATGGGATCTCTAACAGCTCTTTGGAAGGCACAAATCTATGGGGTAAGTGGCAGGCAAGCCAACAGCTCTTTCTGTGAAGGGATGAGATTTCAAAATGTCCTTTCCTGTGTGCATGGAAAAAAAAATCAGATTTATTGGCCAATACTGCAGTGGAAACTGACTGCTGGTGAAGGACGATCCACTGGCAAACAGATCCTCCCTGTTGTGTGTCAGATTCACCAGGAGCCATGTGGAGAAGCAATATCCGGCTTCTCCATGAGCCAGGGAACAGTTACAGCCATGAAGGAAGAAAGAAGGAAGGCGGCCAAATGCAGACATTCCCTGGAAACTGCAGCCCCTGGAAGCACAAAGCATCATGGGAGGAGGGGAAAGTGAATGTGAAGCCAAGAATAGAAGACTGCACTTTGAGTGGATAATGGATGAGAGACCACTGCAGACCTACGATGCTCTTCTCCAAAAAGTCTCCTTTTAAGTGATCTGATTTCACCACTAAACTCTTTGCCCATAAGATAAGTGCTCAATTAAGGCAGAAGAGGAGTGGCCTTTGAAGAGAATAGTGTTTTAGGCTTTTAGATCCCCATGCTAGGGAGAAGAAAACGAAATCATCAAGAATCTGTATCTTTCCTCTGCCAGCACCGTACTAGCTTTCCTCCCTCTAATTATTGCTGGGAGAGTTAGAATCTAACCCTTTTCTTAGAATCTAACACTTTTCTTAGAGATCATTGACTTAGAGGCCAGAAAGGGCAGCTTTGCAGAAGTACTGAAATGGAATCTGAGCATTTATCGTTATTTTATTTTATTTCATTTTTTATTTTACAGAGGCGGCAAACTTTGCCCCTGAAAAATCAGAGGATACTTTCTCTGGATAGTCCTTGACTAGCTGGAAATCTTGACTTGGTTTTAAACCGTAAGGTGAGAGTCTCTAGCTGCTCTGGTAACTCATCTGTGATGGGCAAAGGTCTGTCTTAATGGTGAAGGAGGGAGGATGCGCTTGAAAGTAAAGGGCATTGGCTGTGTAAATAAATAAATAAACAAACACAGTGTTCACGTGGTCCTCATGGCTGCCTTGCCAACTCTGTGGTTACCCTGAAGGGGGTGTGGAAAGAAGTCTCACTGAGCAGGGGAAGGGAGAAACTAAGGCCCTGCTACAAACCAGATGTGCACATTAAAAACCCTGTGCCCATCTCACTCTTGTGCTGCCCTGGGGAGCCCAGCATGTGAGCAGATCTTAAAGAACCATTCATGAACTTCAAATGGCTGCCCTGACCCTGAGCCTTATCTCACTGGAATCTGGACACCAGATTCAGCCTCGGGGAGGCTGGGCCCCACCCACCTGCTTCTAAGCCAGGAAAGGTGAATGAATGTGATGATCACATATTCCGGGAATTGTTAAGTTGCTGAGCAGACAGGTGATTTATTGCTATAGAAAGCCAGTAAGAGATTACAAAAGGGAGCAGACCACAGAGAGCAGTGGCTAAATGATTTCCTAATGGCCTGAGAGAGTCTCGAGGCCTCCCTCTGTACCCAAGTTAATAGCAGAGGCTGACCTTGAGGGTGGAAAGACAACCTGTATCATTAACCCTAGCTGGATAGTGTTAAAGAGCAGAGGAAAGAGGCTGGGGACAGGGACAATGCTGACGTTTGGGAAATCACTGAAAGGGGTGCATCTTATGGTCACATTTGTGATGTCTTAGGGCATGGAATATGCTCTTGGGGCTTTATCAGATGTGGTAGCACATGCCTTCATGAGAAATATAACTTAATGTCACAGTGCTGAATGGATATTCCTATTCCTATGAAATAAAAATTCTACAAAACAGTATTGCCTTACTTGATGGGTGCCATGACCCTGTCATCTTACTCTCCTCTACTGCACTGTACCAAAATTCCTGCCTGGAAAAACTCAGGAAGTTTATTTCACAATCAGCACTGTAAGTTGCTGCTTACTGCTTGCTAAGTAGAAGACCAATCCTTCAAGCACTATGTAGATAATGGTGGGGGTGGTTTGCATGTATAATGTCACTTGATCTTTCCAGAAATTTCTATACTGTATCACCATCATCTTCATATTTCAGATAAGGAAACTGAGAGTTTGAGCGTTTTAGTTACATGTCAAGGCGAAGGAGTTCTTGAGGCAGTGGGGATTTGAACCCTTGTCAAGGTCAAGGTAAAAGACACAAAAAGGCATAGGAGGCAGAAAACTGTAGTGTGAGAGGTATGCTGTGTGGTTTCAGTGTAGTGTATATGCAAGAAAACTGGGAGAGATGATTATAAAAGAAAGTACATCATTACATCATTGCTGTCTTACACAGTATGGCCAAATTCTTCATGGATGCCAATCCATCAGCTCAGGCTCAACTTCCTTTTGAAAATCTTCCTTTACTTTTGGAGATCTATCCTCTCTCTCTCTCTCTCTCTCTCTCTCTCTCTCTCTCTCTCTCTCTCTCTCTCTCTCTCTCTCTGTCTCTCTCTCTCTCTGTCTGTCTCTCTCTCTCTCATATCTTTCTCTATCCAACTATCATCTGTCTATTGTGGCTTAATAGAAATTAGATCCCTCAGAATATCCTTTCACACTACTTTCAGCATTAGTGTGATGGATGATTCAGGAAATAGATCCATTTCAAATGGCTATTTTATATTTAAAAAAGTAAACATAAAAATGCTGGACCTTTAACAGAATCCAAATTCGAAGACAATTTTCCTCACAGTTTCAATTAGAAATGTGCCTGCTTTATGCCAAACAGATCACTAAGAAAAAGAACTAGATGGCGGAAAAAAAGAACAAGATGGATATGGCCAGCGCACTGATAATGGAAAAAATGTGCAGATGCAAGATAACTATGAAACATCCCAAATCTTTAGTAGTTACATCAGTGCATATTAAAATACTGAGATAACATTTCTAGTCCTAAGATTGCTGTGAATTTAAAGTAAACTATGCCATTCACTGCTGACAGAGATGAGAAGAAGGGTCATTATTTGACATTGTGAGAGAATACTAAAATGACCAGTAAAGTGACTAGTGATAGCCACATGAAAAAGTCCCATTGTACTAGGACACTGAGAGGGAATCTACAATATAAGATTGAAAGATATAGAATAAACTTTTATGCAGAACTGTGTGCACTGTTCCACAAGGGAGATTCTAAAGTTCTTCAATACTAGTAAGACTAAGAGCTTCAGGCTTTTCCAAGCAATTATCCAGCTGCCAAAATGATAAAGTAAATCTGTGCATACTGATTGGATGAAATGTTCAATTATCTTAGTGTTGAAAACATTAATGTGCAAGTGCATCTATTTTTAAATAAAAAAAAAGAACAGAAAGCAAACTACATAAACTGCTATGTATGCATTTACACAGACACATGAAGAGAGCTGAAACACAAAAACATCAGGCTGTTAGCAATCTCTCACACAACCTGTATCAGTACATGCAATGTAAGCATATGTACTAAGGTATTCAGAGTAAAAAATGCATATTTTATAAAGCTTACAAGAAATTATTTATAAAGGGATGAATGTAGCTTTGAAACAAATAAGCCATTAACCCTTACTAGTTATTCAGAATATGCAAGGACATTAGGAGATTTTATATCTTTATAACTAAATCAGAATTAGAGCAAAAGTAATGCCAAGGAAAAGTCTTCATAAAAGTTGAGAAAAAGAAAACTTACAAAAAGTAACTATAAAAAATAAAAATATGAGCCAGGCTCGGTGGCTCACACCTGTAATCCTTGCTACTCAAGAGGCTGAGATCTGAGGATTGTACTTCAAAGCCAGCCCAGACACTAAAGTCAGTGAGAATCTTATCTCCAATTAACTACCAGAAAACTGCAAGTAGTGCTGTGGCTCAAGGGGTAGGGCAGTTGCTTTGAGCTGAAGAGCTCAGAGACAGTGCCCAGGCCCAGAGTTCAAGACCCACAACCCACTATATATATAATATAATATTTATTATTTTTATTTATTAATATTGTTTATATTATTTTTCCAAAGTCGAGGCCTTGATGATTTTAGCAGTAAATGTTTTCATGCAGATGATTTCAGTACCATTAAAACAGGTAAGGTTGGGAAGGGAGTTTGGCCTAGTGGTAGAGTGCTTGTCTAGTATGCACAAAGACCTGGGTTCTATTCCTCAGTACCACATCATAGAAAAAAGCTGGAAGTGGTGCTGTGGCTCAAGTGGTAGAACTCTAGACTTGAGAAAAAAAGTCCAAGGGCAGTGCTCGGACTCTGAGTTCAAGCCCCAGGACTGGCAAATAAAACAAAACAAAACAATAACAAAAACCAGGCAAGCTAGAGATTTACATTAGAACAAAATCTAGATACATAAGGCCATATAGTATGACACTAAATGTAAGGACCTCCAGGATATAGAAACAAAAGCCATATAATTGTTGTCCTTAATGTACTATGTTATCTCTCATCTCTTTTGCTGTCCTTTGGTTATCTCATATTGTTACAATATTTCACCTTGTTATTTGATATATTTTATATATGCTTAATTGGGTATTTGAAATAGGATAGGGAAGGAGGAAAATCAAGATGCGCAGTTCGGGGGACAGGGGAGGGAAATGGGGACAAAGATATGAGAAAGGGTATCAGAGTATGTAAAGTAATGTACCTTCTATCTGGTGAATATAATGCAACCCTTCTATTAATTACAATAAAATATAAGAAAAAATACATGAAAAAAAAAACAAGCAAGCTCATTATTCTATAATTCTGTTTAGGAGACTGAGATCTAAAGATTGTGGTTCAAAGTCACCCCAGGCAGATGAATCCATGAGATGCTTTATCTTCAATTACCAGCAACACAGCAAGATGTGCAGGTGTGACTCCAGGGAAGAGTGGACCTCCTTGGGCTAAAAAGCTAAGCAAGAACACCATATCCTGGGTTGAAGCCTAAGTACTGACACAGACTAAAAAACAACCACCATACAACATGGTAAGGGAAGGGAAATCCTATGAAATTGCTTGGTGCATTCCACAGAAATGGGAATAGATGTGTGTGTGTGTCAAATTCACATGCACACCAACCCAAAGACTGCCTATAAGAAAAGAATCCACCTCCACCTTGCTGGGAGAAATGTGAAACTAAAGAAGCAGAAATTTGGAGCTAAGTTGAGAAGAAAACAACAAACTTGGATTAGGAAGGTGGAGAAACCAGAGGAAGAAACATCACACCCACGAAGGAAACTCGTCCCCCACACCTGCCTTGACCCCATTGCTGCCTGGATTTACTCAGCTTTCATTGAGTGGAATGTGGCATTTTGAGTTCCAAGTTTTAAAAATGTGACTCTTTCAACCTCCATTTGAATAATGTATTACTAAACATCGAAGAATTTTTAAGTTGCAGAACTGTAAAGAGGTGTTGGTCCATCTGTACATACAATGGAAGATTTTTCTATCTCTCAAAAAACAGATAGTTCAGGCAGACAAAAAAAAAAAGCAAAAAATCCAAAAGATATATTTGAGACTTCAAACCAAAAGCAAATAATAAATTCAATCCAATGGCAATTACTAAAATAGTCAGCCATGTCAGGCAAGAGTCAGCCAAGGAAAAAGAAACCACTTCAGTTAGTTAAGACAGGGGTTAGGGATTTAGAACAAGAAATTGGTTCCACGTGCGATGTGAATCTTACAATGACAGATGGTGTGGTTCAGCCAAGGTATTAGCAGCAGCAGGAAGCCACTGCCATGCCAAACCAGGACTGGTAAAAAAAGGCAGCGTTTTTTCCAAGGAATTTTTACCATATATATATATATATGAGGGGCTGGGGTGGGGAGGGTGTCAAGATTTTGATGTGCTTTGATAAGTAAGTTTGGAGGATCCGCTCCTCTGCTGTGGACGGAGGCTTGAGGTCCCACAGGAGATTGCTGCTTAATGAAGAACATTTGCAGAGCCGGGTCAGCCTCTTTCCCTCCTCAAAGTAGGCAACTAACCACACTACAGGAGAATAGCTCTCTGAAGGAAGGCTGCAGACTGTGATGGGAACACTCAAGGTTTCCCAACACTATGATGTGGGGTACTGAGCCCATGGGTAATCCTGTAAGGGGAAGATGGGAAGATGGCTTGCTTCAGGCACTCAGACAGTCGTATCAGATGACCGAATTAGGACAGGGCACCAGGCTGGTGTCCAGATTGTCTCTGGAGACGTGGAATACCAGAAGACAACGACACCATGTGGAGGAAAGTGACCGGGTGTTCTTAATGTTCAAATACATAGATACCTTCTGATCAAAAGTGGCTCTTCATTTGTGAGGCCCAATGCAAAATGAAATCGAGTTGGCCTCTAGTTAAAAAGGAAGACAGAAAGAAATGCAAGATGGCAACATCAGAGCATCAACCCAAGTTCAAGCTCCTTCTCATTTGAGACCGGGTATGTCTGCCTGGATTTCATGCCTGTGAGTCTGTGTAAGTATAAAGATGGCCCATACAACACAACATGAATCTTCTCTAGGAAGTTGCTGGGCGACAAAAATCCAGAGATGAAAGAAGATAAAGAACTTAGGAACAAAGACTGCACTGAGGGTGAGCATTCAATTTATCTCTATATAACGTTAATATGGAAACAGTACTGGGAATTAAAGTGACAGGATAGAAGAGAAAATAGAATGAAATTGCTAATGCATTTATCTATCCCTGCAGGTAACTTGCTGGCACTGTCTAAATTTATATTATGCATTTGATGAGACATAATGGATCCACACTTTCAGTGTTGTATTTAGCGTCTTTCCTAATTTTTGAAGGACTTTTTTTTTCTAATTGGAAAATATCTTAGAGTGTGGAAACATTTATGTGATGGTTAAGTGATCTCACTGTATCTTTTCTATTCTTCTTCCATTAAAATCAGACAAATTACTTTGGCACGTTTTTAGTGAAAAGTATATGATTCTGTGTTCATGAAAATCTAAATGTTAATGATTCAACCCAGGGTATTTGAGTATTTTACTTTACCTTTCCTTTCTGCTATTATTGAATTCTTTATCGGAGGCAGCTATAGGTTTTGTGAAACTAAATTTAATTTTGTTTTAAAATTGATTCAAGGGCCAGGCATTGGTGAATGCTTGTAATGACAGATATCAGGAGTTGGCAGTAAGAGAGTTAAAATCTGAGGCTGGCTGGGGCGGGGGGGAAACAAGTGATCAAGACTTCATCTCAGAAAAACAAGCCGGGCATATGGGGTACAGGCGGCAGAGGCTGGAAGGTGGTGCTTGAGGCAAGCTCCAGGCAAATGTGTGAAAGCCTATCTGAAAAAAATAAACTGAAAAGCAAAAGGGACTGAGAGCATGGCATGAGGCCTTGAGGGCAAACCCATGTTCTAGCAATTCCTCAACCCCTGAACGATCTGTTCCAGAGAGTTTATTGGCGAGATCTTATTAAACTTCAGGTTGTTTGTTGATCAGCTGTCTGTTTGGCCAGTCAAGATTCTGTTTTGAGACTGAATAAAGAAATAGAGAACTTTGAACATTTCCAATTTGCACATATCCCTGGTACTCCAAGGAGATAATTTATTACAAAATATAATAGACCCATCATCTTGAACATAGGTACCAAAGCAGCCCGTGAACTCTTTCCACTGGGGAGGGAGGGACTGGTATTGCAGCCCCTTGTGGAGATGCAGGAATGCAAAGGGAACTGTGGGACTCACCTTGCAAGAGGCCTGCGCTCCCTTACAAGGACTTGATCAACACACTGAATACCCTTTGCTGGGCTGAGGGCAGGGGAAGGCCCAGCCGCCATCCCGGGAAGGAGTGAGGCGGGACCTTGTACTGTCAAACTGTGGGGTCCAGTTCTCTTCCTAGTGGGGTTGTGGAGCCCACCCTGATCTTCCCACATCCCTGTCGCAGAGGTGGATCCTGGGCTCAGTCCACAAGAGTGTCAGCAACAAGGAGGGCACTGGCTGTGGAAAGGTCTAGAAACAGTGCTAAGGCTGGCTTTCTCTTCATCTGCCTTCTCCCTTCCCCACATGTTTCCACTTCCAGGCAGTGTCAGAAGTAATTTACTGCTTTGTGGGGGAAAAATCATTTCTTCCTAGGTTTGATTGTGTATGCACATGGATTCCCCCCCCAAATTTATGTATTCCTTCCAAGCGTATTATTCACTTTCAAAAATTCATGAACATTGCTACACAAGATCACGTGTCTTCATCATCTACAATGTGTGTTTTGAAGCATATAGATATTGTAGAATGCTGAAGTCTAGCTAGTGTGTATTTCTGGTGGAATGATACACTCAAGCTAGTGTTATCTCAAGTACTTATCGTCTTTGTAATAAAAAAAGGTTTAAAATCGACTTTCTTAGCAGTTTCCAAGTCTACCATGTGTGACTGTGATTGCAGTCACCCCGCTACATGGCAGGCCTCTGTTTATCAACTGACCAGCATCTTCCTCTTTTCTACTCTCCCTAGCACCTGGGAACCAGCATTTCCTTTCACATCTTTCATTACCCCTGCACTTTTCCTGTGGTTCCGGTGTCCTGATCACAGAGTTGGTTTTCAGTATGTGAGGGCTTTCCCCACAGTGTAATGGTTGAGACAAGTGAAGAGTTTGCATCAGGAGCAGTTTGTGTGGCTGTGCTGTCTGTGTGTGCCTCTCCGTGAGTAGGCAGTAAGTTAGAACTGATTCCTGACAGTGCAATACTGGGAGCACAAACGCAAAGAGCTGGCAGTGGCGTGCACAGGCCCTGTCAGACCCTTTTGGATGTTTCCTTTGGAATCAACACTCTTCGCGAGACAGAGGCCTCATTGGAAGATGTCCTGTTCTTGTTTGCTCAGTGAACATTTTAATTCCTATGTGAAATATATTCATTTTTATTTCATGGTTATTTCGAACGAGGATTTCCCAGCAAAGAGAGAGGGCTGGTAAACACATAAAAAGAATTTACCCCAGGTGTGAGGTTCTTGGCTCATGCTCAGCCTCTAATGGCAATGACACAGCTGTTATCGACGCTGCAGGTGTCATGAGAGAAGGGGCAGGAAGTCTCCCAGGACTGGGTACATTTCTGGTTCTCATCTCAGTCTAAGATACCCAGTATTGATGCCTCTAGACTGAGGAAAAAGCCCAAACTACCACAACAGGAGGGGAGAGAACAAACCCCCCTGCTCAGTTGGGTGAAAGCTGGACAGTGTTCACACTTCTCTGGGTTAAAATGTTTTATTTCAGTTCATTCATCTGCAAGTATAATAGACTGCATGGGAGAGTCAAATAGTATAATTCTTTAGGAAGACTAAGTCAAAACCCAACAAAATAAGTACCAGGAAATGGGTTCTTGGAAGCGGGGGGGAGTTAGGCTTAGGGGAGAGGGGTAGAAGAATGAAGGGAGAAGGGGGGGGGGAGCGCAGGCAAGAATTCATTGCATATACCATAGAGTTGAGGCAAACAAGGGAGAGGATGGGTGGAAGAGGGCAAAGATGTCGAAGGGATGACACAGATCGAGATGCACTGTAGACATAAACTGCTTTGCTGAATGGCACCTCCTTTGTACAACTGCCCAAAGATAATACATTTTTGGAAGATTTATATTATCTTTACATAGCTGAATGGAGGGGTTTCAATTCAGCGTATCCGCTCACGAGGACAGGCATCTTGATCAATGACACCCTTGCTCTCATTCTCCCCCGTCTTTCCCAACCCCACCCACACCCTCCCATTACCTGGTTCCATTTCCCACCGATGTACATGGAAGATTATGATGACATTCACCCACCCTTTATCTGGAGTGTTGGTGGAGACTTATGATTCTGGCATAGCAGAGTGACTCTAAATGAATCATAGACAGGTAGAAAGCCAGATGGCCTAAATGGGGTGGTGGGTTTGTGTTCCTATGGTTAAGGAAGCTGCAGCTTCCTTCCTGGGGAGACTCAGTGGGGTACAGTGCAACAAGGGACCTGCAGATAAGCAAAATCTTTTTCTTGGGGCAGAGCAGATGCTGGGGTGTGGGAAAGAGGAGCTGCTGTTACGTGATAGGCACAGCCAGAGACACAGCAAGGAGAGCGCCTCAGCAAGGCTGAAGTACGCAGACTCTACACACTGGTTCTTCTCAAAGGACCTTTACAATGAACAGTCTTTGCTAGGCGCTCGGGGCATTCAGGGAAGCCAGCAGAGGTATCTTCAGTAGTGGGGAACGAGCCAGGCCTATTTTAACTCCAATGAGCAAAGCTTAAAAACCCTCATGGGGCCCCAACACATTAGCCTTCTGACATGCAACGTTCCTTACAGGAAGATAACAAAACCCAGATCTCAATTCACTAAAATCCACTCCATCTAGCATCTAATAGGAAAGAACTTTGTCCTTGCAATCCTGCACATAGAGAAAAACACAAGAACCAGATGAGTTCACAGCGGAATGTGAGCGAAGCTGCCAGGCAGAAATCATACCCATCCTTTCGCAAACTCTTCAGCAAAAGTATGACTTCCTGAGGCTAGCATATGGTTAGAACTGGAATCACTAAGAAAAGGAAGTCACAGACCAACGTGCTTTATGGAAAGAGTCATAGCAGCCTTAATGAAATTCTAGAAAAATCAAACCCAGGAATGTGCATACACACACACACACACACACACACACACACACACACACACACACCTACATAATGAAACTCATTAAGCAGTGCTTGTGAAAGCAGAGAAGGAAAGCATGGGAATATAATTCCTTGTGGAACTGCCACATTAAAGCCCACATATTAGAAAGGTCTGTGAATTAGAAAACTCCGCTATGATTCCATCTTACTCTAGTCAAGAGTTGTAGTTATCACAAATGCAAACTTATTGTGGGATTGTAAACTAGTGTAGCTAATTTAGGGTAGGGATAAAAAAGAAAAAGAGAAGGTACCAGTGGATTCCAGGCAACATATTTTGGTAAGAATAATCCAGATGTGCATAGTAGCAGGTCCTTGGTAACTTTACCTTGAAAAACAAAATGGCTTTAGAAGTTATTTTGCTTATTCATGTCCACATTTATCACACAAAGACTCAATCCCCTTAGAGTAAATATATTTTGTTTTAAAATATGAGCACATGCAAATTCTTAGTCATAATTAGAATATAGTTATATTGTAAAAATATACAAATGATCATTATATTCTAGTAACATATCACCCTTTCTGTTAAGAGCCCTCTCCCAGAAATGCTTTACAAGAGAGTTCATGGGGCCTATAAAATTATTGCTATAATAGTATTTACTAGATTATTCCAAAATACTTTGCTTCATCAAGAGGCCATAATTTTGTATCCTAAAGGAGGACACATATTACTATGTAAATTACTATGCCTTTTTTTCCTGGTGCCTATAAATTCTTTCTTGCAAGATGCTGGAGTTTAGCTCCTGGCTGAACCTTTTCTGGTGTTTCAAAGCATGTTACTCTTATAATGGGTCTTAGTAACATACACAGAAATATTTGCTATACTAAAAAATAAAAGGTCATGGAAATAAGCAGAAAACAAGATTATGGAAACAAATGCTCACTGAGTAATCAGTTTTCTTTCAGAGTTCCTTTACTGTAACCAGAAAAGATGTGTTTTAATGCTTTCCTCAATTACTTATGGGTAAATAAGCACTTTGCTTTAGTTGTATTCATGTAAGCCTATGTGCTTATTCCCTTTGAAGTCCAAAGTTCCATGAGATTTATTTTACCTCTTGCTTTGAAATTTTTTAAGTTGTGCCTCCAAGGATTTGTTTTATGCTAGGAATTTGCAATGTTCTTCCTTCATCGGAAAGTTTTAGATAACTATTTATAGATTCTCCCTGTGATGGATGAGAATTTACTTTCCTATCACCTCCCTGCATTTTCCCCTAACACGCTACAGCATCATTCTTCATTAAGTCAGTTTTCATGGTTTGGATTACTTTCACTCCCAAGGGAGACACTTTGTGTAATTATCATCATTCTTTGCTTACACAGCTTTTTGTTTTCCTTGTTCTTCTTTTTTGGAATTAGTTATGTCTCACTGTGCTATATTGTCCTTTAAACTCTTCTGGACAACAGGAGACTGTTTCTTGTATCCATCATTCCCTTTCCCCTCTGCTCTGGTAATTGTCTGTTTTTCTGTTCCAGTAGGGAAGAGTTGCTCTTATCTGCTGGGCTTCGTTCTGTGCTGTTCTTTCCTTACTGTTTGGTTTGTTTCAAGTTGGATGGCTGTGGAAGTCAGGCATGGCAATGGATTCTTGTGGAAATCAAAGGCAGAGGGCCTGGTTTCACAGCCAACCAGTAGCTGGGTTGTTTGGAAAATGAGTGTCACTACGAATCTTGACGCATTGTACATGACAGATGGTGTTTCTTCTTTCTGTGTTCATCTTTAGGTTTCCATCTGAATGGGTCTGGTGGTCTTAAATGTCCACTAGCTTTCTATGTATGTACGTATGTCATTGATAGAACACAAATGTACTGGGGTTCTTAACGATGCAACACAGGCATATTGATATTGTACGGACTACAGCAGGTGTTGATGGATTTGAGAGGGCTGACCCTGGAAAGCCACGGAGGAAAATGGCCACATCATATTATGAAATCCTTACATTAAATGTTACATAAAATTCTACCCTCCCACACTGGGGGTTCAACCCCATACTGGGGTTCAACAACTCAACCCCAAATCTCTACAGCCCAACCCAGGGTTCTCCTAGAACATGGCGGCTCCAGAATCTTCCAGTACACACCAGGGAGAGGATGGAGAAGCAAATCCAAGCTGCCATATTGTACAAAGTATTTTTAAAGGACAATAATTTTCATAAATACACTAGCTAAAAGGTCAGAGAGAAAATAATGGGATTGCCTTTGGTATGTAGAAACAGAATTGCTTTAGTTTAAACCTGACTTTTTCTCCCTTAAATACAATAACTTTTAGGTTTTTTTTTCTTCTTCTGCTTGCACTAGCAGGAGACAAAGGAAGATTATGTTGCATCTCCATCTTGTGGCAGGGATATATACAACATTTAGATACAATATATAGTAGAGTTATTATTCTCATGAAAGCCTGTGTATTTTACTGTCTTAACTTTGCATTGGCTGTCTTGCTTCCATCAGAACTCTCACCTGGCATTCACTAAATAAGCACACTTACGTGCACATACACTCCCACACACGCACTCGTGTGCACACACATCTACGAGCACAAGGATGCATGCACCCCAGGAGAGGCAGGAGCCTCGCAGACAACTCTCAATGTCTAAATTCATTCTCTAAATAAAATAAGCATGCAACCCATCAACCTTAAGCTTGCAGAGAGATGGCAAAGATTTCAAGAGGTCAATCACTCGCGATACTGAGAATGATCAGAGTTCCGTTCCGATTCAACAGGGTGAAGCTCTCAGTGGGATAATCAGAGTTTCGAAAACACCTAAGGCTTGGATTATACTAGGGGTGGAGTAGGAAAACGTAGTACTCAACACAATTCATTGTTTAAAAAACAAAATGGACCCAAACCACTGCTTTATTCTATAAGTTATAGTAGAAAAAGCTCTGAAGAAACTTCTAGATGTGATTATAAATCTCCAGGAGAGAAAAATATTGAAATGTTTCCTTTATATCAGAAGGAAGTGAGGATTAAACTACTATGAAACATTTTAAAATGAGTTCGATTGTGCTTCTCCTATACTATCTAGTTTAAAGCCTGGTCTCAATTTGCTTTCTCTTAGGAAGTTGATTGGTGCCAATGGAGAGAGAATATCTGAACTATGAAACAATCTATGTCCCTTAGTTCCAAACTTTCCAGAAATAATTTAATGTTTACATTATGGCCTGTATGCTTATTATTTTCCATCGTAAAAATCTCCCTTATTACTCTAGTTTCATAGAACTGATGGATATCTTTTTGCAGTTCTTGGCCATTATCAATGACACTTGAAATCTTTTCCATTTTATTCACCATGAAAGATGAGTTGCTATTTCGTAGGAAAATTAAAACGTTGGTAAAGAGACAAAGGAAAGCTCCTGCATAGGCAGAAGAATGAGGTTCATCTGACAAGATCCTTTGTCAAAGCCATTTAAGTCTGTCAAGACTCGGTTCTGCTGTAATCATAAGCCTTGGCACCAGGGGGCAGACAAACCTAATGCTGACTAATCACCAGTCCAGACACTAGGGGGCAGACAAACTTAATTTTGTGACAGCTTTAAACTGAAACAACCGTTCTGCACCAGGCAAGTTCTTAAAATAAGAGGAAGGAAAGGAAAAGAATGTTGTAAATTATTTCCTCAATTTAATTTAAAACATTAGACATTTTTATCTGTACGGTGGTAAATGGAACACTAGTACAATATTTCCAAGGCCTTGAAATCCCAGTAGAACAGAAGAGAGGGACAAACACTTTTAGGGTGGTCTTTTTGAGCACAAATATTTGGAATTGAATCTGGATAGTGAGGATAGAAAGGCTCTTCGCCCCTTTCCCATGTGTAAATATAGCAAGTTTCTAAAAGGTTAGGATGTTTACGTAAGTGGGCACAATCTGTAGGCATAATGCATACTGTAATGAAATGTGCAAATGTTCTTTAACAATTGCAAACTGGAGATGTCATAAGCTGTTATGCACTGCGCATGTGTGATCTTCCACACAACTTAGCCGAGTGGCACAGAATCCTGTGAGGTACCAGTGGTACCCTCTGCAGTCCAGGGCTGGCCAGTTCTGCAGCTTGCTGCTATCAGAACAGGAACCTGTTGCATAGCCCAAACTTTGGAAAGGATCCAAATTCAAAATCCAAAGTCTATATTCTACTAAGCAGTACTATCATAAAGCAAAATTAAAGTCAAGGCATGATGGGGATTATATGTATAAATATTTTCCCTTAATATTCACTATATGCTGATCATCTATCCTTGATGCCAAAAGAATCCTGTGAAGTATCTACTATCCAACATCTCTTTCCTTATGAGGGTTAAAGCCTTCTAGAAAAGAGAGTGTTAATAAATATCATATCATATATACATAGATATTTGTATTTATATAAATGTATGCACATATACAGGAATCCCATCTTATCCACAGATGGATTGTATGTGGTCATGCATAAACATGGCCAAATTTTTTAATCAAAAGATATTTCAAGAGCAACAATAGCAAAATTTAAATTCCCATATCCTCACTGCACACTTCAATTGGGGAGAAAGTTTAAAATGAACGATTTAAACCTATTTTCCAAAGCTGGAAGTAGAAGAGAATATAAAACCTAAAGAGAGTTATAAAAGTCAAATAATAAAAGTAAGATCAGAAATCATTGAAAAAGAGATAAAAAGATAGCAGTGGTGAAAAAAATCAAGATGGACAAATGATTCTTTAGAACAGGTAATAAAATGGTTAAGTAGTACAAATCAGGAAAAAAATGAATGGGTTGGGTATAGGGACCCAGGCCTTTCATCCCAGCTTCATAGAAGGCAGAGGTAGGAAGATCTTGGTTTCAGGCAGGTATTAGGAAGAGTGTGAGCTTCTGCCTACAAAAGCGAAAGAACTGGGGAATGGCTTAGATGGCAGAGTACAAGGTTCTGAGAGGGGAAGGAAAGGAGAGGGAGGAATAAAATTTCAGTTATACCACTAAAGAACATAAAAGAAAAACAAAATCTCTGAACAAAATTGTAGCCAATTGAATCAAATTGCATAGAAGGCTGGATTTTCCCAATCCTCAGTTGTTTGATTGCCTTTTGCCTCCCATCATTTCCACTATGTATGTCTTCCCTTTCTCATTTTACTGAGCAGGAAACCGCCTGGACACCGTGCAGGGGCCCCTCTCTTCCCCAGTGTCCTTTACAAGTGGGAGAGCTGTTGCTTCCTGGGCCATTTCCTGGGCTAAAATCAAGGGTAAAATAAGGCCATATTCATCCTTATCCTTTTTTAACTTGTACACGTTTTTGGCATTTCTTGGCTTCTGCCCCAGGACATATATTTTTTTAGAAGTATTTTATTATTTACAGGTCCAGGAGGGTAGATAGGGAGTTCTGAGGCCACATTCAGAGGAAAATGCGGGAGAAACAGTAGGAAATGCCAAGGGCTGATGTCTCCAGCTAACTGCACAGGGCTTCAACGGGGAGCTCCCACACGCTGGGTGACGCGGAATGGCTGTGTTATGCCTTGTGTGCTCTGTCATCACAGCTTCCTCTCAGACTCTGGGCTTAGTGTCTTCATCTCAGGAAGATATTTAGAGTCTCACTGGACTCACCCCCAAAATGAACCACCTCCACATCTCTGGATTTTTCTGCTAAGTTTGTCTGGCTGTGAAAGGTCACACAGTCACAGGTGTTTAAGATTGAGACAGAAATATCTTTGTGGAGCTATAAATGCTTTTCCTCAAGAATTATATTTTGCCTACTATAATATTGCTGCGCTGGCTTCTTTTGATTAATTTTCCTATACATATTTTAAATCTGCTTTAATCTTTCTTGTGTCAGAGGGTTACAAGTATTTCTTTTATATGCAGCTCTTTAGAAATTACTATTCTTTAAGGAAATTCACTTGGAGTTTCTTTCTCTGAATAGATAAATTTAATATGGTTTTCTAGACATATTAATTTTTTTTTACAGTCACTGTGTAGAGATGCCCTTTTCTCTTTAGATGAGGTTTCTCTATTATTATCGTGATTCTCCTAGGCTATTTTCTTCTCTTGGGGCTCCTGGAAAAGTTCAGAGTAGAGAAAGGAAGCTGTAATTTTCAAACATTTTATTGTAATCCATCTTTTCCCCAAACTACTAAGTGTTTGACAGTTCCCTGGACGCGTGGCTCATCTTGAACACATTCAAATGTGCTGTTATTCAGATATTAGCTCTGTCTTCTTGACTCTAGCTTTAATGTCTTAGATTGAAAACCCACAAGGATGGCGAAAGCCATGCGTCTCTGAGAACAAGGGTAAAAAGCTTAAATAAGACAAATCACGTGTATTTGAGAGGGCCTGTTTGGCATGTGATAGATTTTTAATGTGTTAGCCCCTAAGTGTAGGACATTATGACAGTACCGCTTTCTTGCTTTGCCTAGATAAGAAGTTATTTTGCACTTAGGTGTTTTCCTCTCTGGCTTCTCTGCAGATTCACTGCTAATCCTGTTGTTACTAAGGAAGAATCCCCAGTGAACCACAAATTGGGTGGGTTTTCTCACACCAGGAGCCTGTGTTTTTTACTTCCATTGTGGGTCTCTGAATGACACGACTCATGTACAGAAGCCACCTCGAAAACAGACAACTTAATTTCAATGCTGTACTCTACAAAAGGTGTGTTCTTTTACCAAGATACCCCCTCATTTCTTTTTTTTAATTGTATTTAATAAAAGGGTAACATGATATTTGCCAGATAGAAGGTGCATTAATTCACATACATTGATACCCTTCCCCATGTCTTGGTCACCCCCCCATTTCTAACACTGTAATGACAAATTCAAACTTTAACGTTGAATTTTAAATTGGATAGGAGGATATAAAGCGCTACAAACATATGTATACTCTCTTTGGTATGTAATCTGTGTAAATACCTGCTGAATGGCTAATTTTATTTCCACTTGAGTAAGCACGTTAGGTCTGATACTTTCGAAGTATCTAACAGACATTTCTTTTAACCTCATCAGTGGTTTTGCTTTTGCTACAGAGCATGCATGTGAACTGTTGATTGAGAAACTATGTACACCTCACACCAGTGAAGCATCCACTGACTCGTGTGCACTGGACATTACTTAGAGTGCAGCAGTGCCAAGCTCCAGTAGTGGAGGAGACTGTCACTGGAGAATCACATGACCAGTCAGAAATGAGTATTTACAGACATTGGCAGTGTACCCCAAGCCAGCAAGAAAGGATCCCGAGAAAGGACAAGCAAGGAAGCAATGCCATTAATAGACAGGCAGTAATTAAAAAAAAGACAAAACCAACAATGCCTTTGAGACGGGCACTGGGGGCTCATGCCAGTAACTCGAGTTACTCAGGAGGCTGAGGTGTGAGGATCATGGTTCGAAACCAGCCCAGGCAGGAAAGTCTGTGTGAATCTTATGTCTAGTTCATTACTCTGAAAAGTGTAAAGCGGCAGAACAATTGGTAAGGTGTTAGCCTTGAGCAATAAAGCACACATACAGTGTCTAGGCCCTGAGGTCAAGCTCTGGGAATGACACACACACACACACACAGAGGCATGGTGGCTTTAGAAGTGATACAAGTGGAAACTGTGACTACAGGGTAGCACTATGAAAGATTCATATCAATCTGACTGATCACCAGAAGAAGGGAGGACAATAAGGAAATGCCAGGCCTTCCATCACTTCTAACCATACAACAAAATGAACCTGCCAGGAAACGCCAGAGTTTTAGAAGCCTTCTTTCCAAACTTAGAAATGGAAAAGTTAGCCCATGTAAAAAGATTTAAAACTCCTTCTACTTACTTGCTAGGAAATACATTGAAAAATTCAAGAGGTAATAACCATTTTCTTGCATGACAATTTGAGTCCTTTAAGAATTCCTGATGTATAGGTTTATTTTGTAAGTAGAAAGATAGCTCCATGTCAGTGTGGATAAGTGCAGAATTTTAAGGTGAATGCAGTCAGATCTGGAAGAGCATCATACGTGAGATGACACCGCATTCATCAGAGCTTTGTCTGATGTTCGTAGCCACTGTGGTCTATCTCTTGATGCGGTATGTCCTGTGCTCCACACTGGGACATAAAGAGCTGCCATGAAAACAGTGCCTCAGAAATAATAGCATGATTAACAGCCCTGTGTTAATCTGTGTCAGCACAGATCCAGTCGCTACCTTTGCATTTAAAAAAAAAAAAAAAAAGGAGGTTTGAGCCGGGAGTGTGACATAGTGGTAGAGTGCTTGTCTAGCATGTGTGAATCCCTGGGTTCAATTCCTTGGTACCACAAACACAGCAAAAGCCAGGAGTGGTGCTGTGGCTCAAGTGGTAGAGTGCTAGTCTTGAGAAAGCCCGAGGACAGTGCCCAGGCCCTGAGTTTAAGCCCCAGGATGGCCAAAAAAAAAAAAAAAAAAAAGAAAGAAAGAAAGAAAGAAAGAAAGGTTTGCCCAAACAGTAGGAAGATCAATGTGCTTTTGTTTTCTTCCACTGAAATAGGCAGGGTATGTGTTCAGTGGAATAATTCAGGACAGGGGCGGAGTCACACTGATTCACTTCATATTGAAGAGGACAGAAACTGATAAAATTGTGTTTAAATAAGAAGGGGAATCAATGTGTGAGCAATAACGCACCTACTATCTGGTAAATGTAACTGTAACCCTTCTATATATTACCTCCATAATAAAAAAATGAAATGGAAAAAAGAGTTTATACAGCAAAAAAAAAACCCTCCCAACTTTGTATTTAAGTGCCTTCAAATCTGTTTCATGACAAAAAAGGCAACCTTTCAAAAATGCTTGCCCCTTCAGACAAAACCAGTACACCCCATGCTCCCCAAAAAACCTCATCATATTTGAATTCACTTCAAGGACATACTTGAACAGCTAACTGATAAACTAAATTTAAATTAATTTTCATTAAAATATTTTAACAAAAATGTGGAAACAAAGAATTCAGTGCTTTCCTTCCCTTCCTCCCTCCTTCCCTCCCTCCCTCCCTCCCTCCCTCCCTCCCTCCCTCCCTCCCTTCCTTTTCCTCTTTTTTCTCCCTTCCTTTCTCCTTTTCTTTCCTTCCTTCTTTCTTTTTCTTTCTCTGTTTTTTAATTTTTTTCTTTCTATCTTTCTCTCATACAGATATATTTTAAATATATCTGAATACATTTATAAAGAATATTATGGTAAAATACCAAAGTATATTCATGTGTGGTTTGTTCCTAATTAAATGTATTTTCATATGGGACAAGAAGGAAAGGGACATTGTAATGGAGCCCATGTAAAATGATAATGTCTTGCAATGAATAAATAGCCCAACTTCACCAATCCGAAAATATCGCCTAATTTTTCAAATATATCCAATGGCTACAACATCAGAACAGGTCATAAAAACTTTATAAAGCAAGTAAAAAATCATCTACAAGAGAGATACTCGACTAAGCATAGGTGTCCAGAGCAACTTTGTATAGCAGGCCAACCTTGAAGATGCCTAGAAGATGAGAGAGAGAGAATGGGCCAGAATATCAATGCAGCACTAAAAGACATAATAGCTATTAGAGCAATGAATATTCTAAATTTATTTGTGTGTGCTTGTGTGGTCCTCAATTAAATCACCATTTAATGGAAAAAAGTAGGCAAATAACATGTTCAAACAAAATTAATAGAAGCAATTTGAAATAGAAGGTGCAGATTGGTCAAAAGCAACTTGAAAGATTGACATTGTACTGTCTAGAAACCTCAAGCCAAATGTGTACTGTCATGCATTTTGTGCACAAAAATTTTAAGTATGTGACTTTTTTGTGTGTGTGCCATTCTTGGGGCTTGCTCCTAGGGCCTACATGCTGTCTTTGAGCTTCTTTTACTCAAAAGTAGTACTCTACCACTTGAGCCACAGCTCCTCCTCTGGCTTTTTGCTTGTTAATTGGAATTAAGAGTCTCATGGATGGGCTGGCTTCAAACTACTATCTTCTGATTTCAGCCTCCCAAATAACCTGGATTACAGGCGTGACACACAGGCAGCTGGCAAATGTACCAACTTTGTAAGGATATAAAATAATGGCTACCCTTTAGCAGCGGAAATCATGCTTTCTATTCCCTGTGCCAGGCAATTAACTTCGAATCTCCACTAGAAATAGCAAACAATATAAATTATAAGCCATATGCAAGGCTTTCCCCGCATTGTACTCACAACTGGACTCCTAAAGTCTCACAAAGAAGAGCCTGACATGCCTAGGCTCCTACTTCTATCCAAAGGCAGAATATTTGGCCAGACCCCGGGTCAGTCCTCAACCCATCAAATGCATGGTCTTCTGCCTTTCTGAGGTTTTATCCATAGACCTCTGTTGAGCTGCAGGTAGAGGTACCGAGAAGTTTCTAGGCAGGAAGGTTTTGTGCAGTTCTCATTATTGCAATATGCTTTGCTTATGTGCAGAGCCACAGCGGCCTGGCTTTACACATCCATGGCAGGCAGAATTGTTTTTGCCAGTTCTGTGAGCTGGGTTCTTGCTAATTCACAAGTGGATCAATACAGATGATTTTCAAGTGACTTTGATATGAAACACACACACACACACACACACACACACACATACACACATATTAGCTAAACCTACTTACATCTGTGGTCCGCAAAAGATGTTCTAAATGAGATGTACCAGGCAATTTTCTTATTATAGAATTGTCCTTGGGCCTAATTCATCCAGAAAGATGACATAATATCGTGTGATTATTGCCCATTAAGATGCTTCTGAAGGTTTACACATTTACTCATCCATGCCACAGACTTTTCCACAGCTGGCAGTAGAGTAGATAGGGTTCAAGAGGCCAGGGAGAAATACATGGCCAACACAGACCAAGTCTTTTCTCTATGACATTTATATTCTAATGGGAAAAATTAAACACACAACTAATAATATAACTTCCCATAATGCATAAAATTAAGTAAAGAAACAGGACAGTAGGAGAATTGTTTAAATTGAAGTTTGAGGGGATGAATGTGAGATGTGGCAATATAGGGAGACAAGGAGTAAGAAAGAAAGGAAAATGTTTCAGAGAGGTGGTCGGGGGCCATAGGAGCCAGCGACAGTTCAGTGACAGCTTGAGGGTCTACCTGCTGACAATACTAATGCACTTTTTAATTAAAGAACTTATTAACATTGATTTTTACATCATATTTCAAATGACATGTTTAACAAACAAGTGTTCAAGAAGGGAATCTCTATATATAATCACTGGCACTTAGATTTTAGAACATAATCAAAATTAGGCTAAGGGTTTGTATATCATAGATATATATTAATTATGAAATAAAACATTAGGTCTATAGAGTCATAGGTTTTTATGTCTCTATTTTCAATACCATGTCCATAGCATTGGGTATGCAAATATTGAGTCCTCGCTCTTGTATTGTGTGGATCTAATAGCCACATATTAAGGATACCATGTGCCTTTTGTTCCTCTGGGCTTGACGTGTCTCACTCAACATAATTTGTTCTAGATTCATCTACTTCCCTCCAATTCACTAATTCAATTTTTAAACGCAATTTCTTATTAGTTAAAAATTTTTACTATATATATGAATGAAATTTCATTAGAAGCAAATGAGAGATGCCAGAGTGAACTATTAATCAGAAGACTAATGTTGAAAAAATCAGTCTCAATCAATAAACTTAGCTAAAAGCTTTTGGTGAACAATCATGGGTTTTGATAACAAAATAATCTTACCCATGTGATTTTCTCCAGTGGATATTTCTAGTCTCAATGATGCATGTCAGTAGTTCTAAAACTTTTAAAAACAGCAATAAATGAAGAAAAAGCATCAAAATTCCATTTTAACATCAGTTAGGTCAAAAAGTTTCTTTTTTTGGGGGGGAGGGTCAACCAATGTGACTGACCCAATGAGGACAAGTCTGAGATTTCACTTAAATTTGTGGGTGGCACACACACATACACCATGGAGATTTCCTCTAAATCCACAGTGATGTGGACCTGTTGGTCTTCTACAGCTTTCACATTAGCAGCGTTCCCTGCATTACCCTGAATTCCTTAGGATGCTCTGAAAAGAGACTTATAGCTTCAACTTCAGGTCCATTTTCAGAATTAAGAAGCTTGAGTGCTATAAATTACCCTTTCTTCAGAGGTATGATTTTATTCTGAGGGCCGAAGAAAGCCACTGGAGGCTTTTACATAAGAGCCCAGCATGATATCATTCATATTTTAAGAGAGAACTGTAGCTGGTGTCTGGAAAGTGGTGACTGACTGTATAAGAGTAAAGACAGAAAGACCTAATGAAGACAGAGAGACCTAGTAAGAGGCTATGACAATTTTACTAGGGGACAAATGTGAAAATGACCCAATTTTGGAAATACTTTGGAACTGGAATTGGAGAGATTTACCATTCATTGGATGGGAACGAAGGATAGTTGGTTTACAGAGTTGAACAAAAATGGTTTCTAAGTGTGAGGTTGGAACAACTGGGTAGTGCTCGTATAATTATGTGAGATTCAGCAGCTTTTGCACATGTGTGAAGAATTCTGTTAGGCATTGGAAATTTAGTGTCATTAGTGGCACATCATGATGAAGACAACCAATAGGTGGTTAATTCTATGAGTTGAATAATTAAAGGACATCTCTGGACCAATATCCATTCATTTTAGGCTGGATTTTGATTTTTCTTGGGGACTAGACTTTTGTAAAGAAGAAAAGGACTCAGGGCTGTCCTCTGAGGCTTTTCAGCACAGACAGAAGAACAACAGGGCAGAATGGTCCACAGAGTTTTGAAAAGGAGAAAGGAATGAAAAGGCAACAACTGCTCCAGGATGTGTTCATCAGAAAAGACTCCAGTGTACTGGATAGACTGGATCGTTCACTCTGCAGGTACTGGGCAGGTCAGCTGGTGTCCGTTTCTTATAGCCTCTAGCGGGTGGGCTGATGGATGTTAAGTCTCAACATTTGTCTCCAATGGGACAGAGAAAGCGTGTATGTGCATCTCTGCTTGGAAAAAATGCAGTTCACTTTATTTCCAGTCTTACCTCCCTGGCCAAAGGTAGTCATGCCCTCAGCTAATGTCAGAAGAGATGCAAGGATATCATCATCCATGAAGGAGAGAACCATGGGAACCTGTCCTGCCTCCCTCTGCCCCCCTCAGATGGTGCTTGTGATTCGGGGGGAATGGAGGTCCTTCTTAGGACCAGGACACACTGAGAAACTTGAGAAGGTTTTCAAGGAACGTCAACGATTTATTTGCCTTTTCCCTGGGTCTCAGAGGAGGAACGGCTTCCCTTCACCTTATGGTACAGTGACTGCCTTCAAGTGCTATTTGACTCTGACACATTCGGTGCTTCAGCATGGCACGAGGCAGGATTTGGTATGGGGTCCTGGCTGCCATCGTGCCTGGCATCTGCTTATGAGATCTTCATTCCTAAGACTCAATTAAACTCATTTAAAGAAACATGTCACACACAAATATCACAAAATTCAAAAAGACTATAAATAAACAATAGGTATTTGTAGGAGGAGAGAGGGGAGAACAATGCAAGCTGCACTGATCAAGCTGCATTGTACTCATATAATCTGACCCCAAGAATTAATACCCCCTTTTATAACTTGTTAGTGAGAAAATTAAAAAGAGAACAAAAATTGATCGGAAAAGAAGCTGTATGCTTATTTATATTCTACATGCTTTCTTATATTTCTGTAGTATGCTTATCTATTAAATATATTGCAATAAACACTTTTCTGAACCCCAGGAAGGAAAGCTCTCAAATTGTTGACCTTTCTGATAATGTCTTGAGATCTTCTAGGTACTCAACATTGAGTAACAGGAGATTAAATATCTGACAAGGGCAGAAAGAACACTTCAAGGGTTGACCAGGCTGCTTATTGGCAGGCAAAGGAGAAAAGATGATTGTGACTTCCAGTGGACAGAGCAAGATAAGCAAGGGTGAGCCTGTAGCAGAGAGGCAAGAACTGGCGCCATCCTTGTAAGACTCAGCACCACACAAACTCTTGGATTTCCAAATATAATGCAGAGAGAAGACTATCATGGCGCCTTATAGAAGTATTGATAAAATAAAAAAATGCATATGATTGGTTTTATGCCTGTGGAAAGAAAAAACCTAGTAAGATATTTGTGGGTATGTTTAATCTTTGCAACCAGGGTTGAAGGCAGAGGGGAAGCTTTTGGATTTGTAGAGAATTTGTAGCCTGCATATTGCTTTTTTCTTGGGTGGGTGGGGAATAATACGATCATAAAATTGCAGCTCTTGTGACAGTTGAAAGCCCCTGTATCTAGACATGGGAAAGGAAATATGAGTAGTATCTACAAATCCATCTAGCTGAACAAATCTTCATTTAGAATAGCCACCCCCTTCACCAAAATACAAATTGACATAAATCTCTAATCTCTTCATATCCCTAGTAACAAATTGAATTTGAGTAGAAAAACAGAATATGCAATTAAAACCAATGTTATATGACAATGTTCTCTAACAAATATCAACAACACTAACACCCCAAACATTAAGTTCTTTCTTCTGCAAGCAAGGGCTTTCTGCTGCCTCTAACTGGTCTGGTTTGGAAATTTTTATTGCTCTCTGAACACAAAATATATTTCCCACAAAGCTAAGTGTCATTGGTGAGTTTGTTTCACTTACGTTAACAAGATAGGTTTGAAAATTTAAAAATATACATCTGAAAGCTTATGTAGATGTCATTTTAGAAGATGATTGGAGTAGATTTGTACTAGGAAACAACTTTAAAGAGACTCCAGAAATACAGAATCATCAGTATGTTCTGCCTGCACAGAAATGCTCAGAACTTGCAGACTTGACTCTAGATAAAGAGCAGCAATGAGAATCTGAAGTCTCCTAAGGTGCTGTTTACATCGTAGAGTAATTTCCAGGTTCTTATGAGGTCTGGCTAGGCCTGACCCCTGAAGACATTCATCTTCTCTCTGAAACAACTAGTCTTCCTTGTTGAATGGTTAGAGTGTGACAGCTCCTGGAATAGGTAGAGGGCAAAGACACAGCCTTATAGCAGAGCACGTTAGGAAGGCTTAGCTTTTGTGTTTGGACTGTTACCATGCCTTATCATGTAGCCAGAGCCAGGTTCTAAAGAGAAAATACACACAGAGTCTATAGACTAGCATGTTGATCTTTTTACACCTAAGTCCACTGAATTATTGCCTACTAGGCAATTTACTATCCAAAGAAGAAACCAGGTGTCCAAGTACAGTATGTGTTCTAGAGTTATACTTTACAGTTTATAGGTGTGTGTGTGTGTGTGTGTGTGTGTGTGTGTGTGTGTGTGTGTGTGTGTGTGTTGGTACTGGGGCTTGAATTCAGGGCTTCTTATCATCACTTGGTTTTTCATTCAAGGGTGGCACTCTCCTACTTGGACCACATCTCCCCACTTCTGGCTTTTTGCTGGTTCGTTAGAGATAAGAGTCTCTTGGACTTTTCTGCCTGGAACATCTTTGAACTGCGATCCTCAGATTTCAGCCTTCTGTGTAGCTAAGATTATAGGTGTGAGCCACCAGCACCCAGAAACTTCCTAGCTTTTGTGTTGTGGATTTTTTCCTTTCCTATACCCTTGTGACCTTCCTTTGTGAGTTCTTCCAATTCCCTCTGCCTCATTACATCACCTGTAAAATGGATATGTTAATAAACTCAACTTCACAGGGTAACATGTTATTTGCTATGACTATCAGATAATATGCAGTCTTAAACAACTTTTGTTTTTCACGTATGGAGTCTTTCTGCTCTACTAGAGGGTGAATATTGTTGACATATATGTGATATTGATTATTTTTCTTCTACAGCCTTTGGTGAGGGACCACACACTCGATGGTAATACCTGGCATTTAAATAGCCCATCACACTAACCTTCTTAGAATAGTATTGCATGTACCATTTTAACATTGTTCAATCTCTTTTTAAGTTACAGTGTAGAAGGGAAGTATTTGATTGAGATGAAAGCGGCCTTCAGGATTAAATAACTGGCTCACGCCCATACCATTAGAGATACCCAGAGGTGCTGGGTGCTAGTGGCTCAGGCCTATAATCCTAGTTACTCAGGAAGCTAAGAGCTGAGAATGTGGTTCAAAGCCAGCCAGGGCAGGCTTTTTCTTATCTCTAAGAACCACCAGAAAACCAGGAGTGGCGCTGTGGTTCAAGGTCCCTGAGCATAAAAGCTTAGGAACTGTATCTACACCCAGAGTTCAAGCCCTGTGATTGACCAAAGGAAATACCCAGAGCCAAATTCTGTAACAGGGTGTTGTTAGTTCAAGCTACTTTTATCACTGGATTAGTCTCTGGTAATGTCTCTGTAAACATCTGTGGCCCATTTTGACTGATTGACAGGGAAAGACATGGAGAGATGTTTTCTGTAGACTGAGCCCTGCCCCCAGGAACTCACTCAACTTTACACATGGTATCTCTGGTACAGACCCCAGAGAGGTAACTGATGACAATGGCAGATCCAGGTGCACACTGGTCTTGATTTCTCCCTGTACACGTAAGTAGCTGGGGTCAGTGCACATGTGTAAGGAGGAAATGGATTGTCAGTGTAACTCCTTCCACAGAAACAGACACACCAGTCCTGTCTTGTTCTCCTTACTTGCCTCAAGGAAATTGGCCTAGGCTTACGAATGTAATTCCCAAGCTCTCCAAGGTAAACAGACAGACAGAGATGAGGCTTCAATGTAGCTTAGTAGAGAAACTTGCATGTTGTCTGTGGGTGTTTCTGCAAGACCATTCTGTGAAATAAGTTAGAGAAATAGGGATTCCTTGACAACTCTCTTGCTACAGCTGGGGATAGATTCTTTGAAGAGAGGGAGTGTCCTTATTGTCTCCAGTGACTAAAAATGGAAAAACCCTCAACTGTATACAGAGTAGGGCCAGAATGCGTCTCACCTCCCCTCCCCGCTTCTTCATGAGCCTGCCTTTCCTCTTCTCTTCTTCCCTCCCTTCCCTTCTCTGTTCCCTCTTCTCCCCTACCTTATTCACTCCTCTCTGTTCTTTCGCCTCCATCCGCACCATCTCCATCTCCATCTCTCTCTCTCTACAAGGTAGCAGAAGGACTAGATAGCTCCCTCAGTGCAAAATTTCAAAGACTCCACAGTTACCATTTTAAGGCATCATATTCTACATGATATGGGGACGTGTCGATTGTCCTGCAGGGACAGAGAACTCTCTATGAGGAAGAGTTCTACTTAACCACATATGTGCCGACACAACATATCAGAGAGATTATGGAAGGAAAAAAAGCTGCAGATGTTAATTTATAAAATACATGCAATGTATTGGAATGTTTTTAGTTTGATATTTTCCCATATAGTTTTGATTGTAATCAATAGAAGGGTTACATTATATTCACCAGATAGAAGTGCATTACTTCACATACATTGATACCCTTTCTCATGTCTTGATTCCCCATTTCCCTCCCCCCACCCTTGCCCCTCATCTTGTTTTCCCCCCCTTCCCTGTCCAATTTCAAATAACCAAATACACATGTGTATTCAATTTTTTTTTAACTAGGCACATTTCGTTTTCATTTTTCAAGGGATCTGCAAAGCATCTAGCTGGTTCTGCTTGGGCCTAGGTAAGCACCTAGGCTTCACAGTGATGAAAGAGGTGGCGTTCGCTCTGGGAAGGGATGTCAGGAAAGCAGACCTTCTGGAGGTCAGACCTTTCACAGGGAAAGTGACGGAAAACACCCCGCCCCAGGTGCTGGTCTTTCAACATCCCTGGCGGAAAAGGTCAGTTTTTAAGAGAGCACTATCTTCCGTCTCTATGTACTCTCTCATACCCAGTGCTGTTCACGGCATGGAAACCACTTCCATGTAAGGTAAGAGACTACAGCAAATCCAGCTTGAAAGCGCATTCTAAAAGAATGAAGTGCTGGTGCATTATCTTCAATCAATCTATAATAAAATAACAAAATATGGGTGAATTCTTTCAAAGAATCCCACTTCCAGATTTGGCGACCCATTTGCCCCTAGTTAAAACCAAAATTAAACAGCATGCTTAGATGTAAAGGCTCAGAGGACTACTAAGGTCACAGGTTAGTCTACTTTGACATGAATGAGAGGGTTGTGGAGGTTTGTAAAGGCCAGGAATAAATCACCTTTGAAAAGGGAGCCCGCGTGAGCGAGCTTCTGTTCTCAAAGTATGGAGATGAGTCAGATGGAAAGTACATTATGTCTTCAGTGATCACTAAACATTTGTGAGGATTTACGAAATGCCTGGACACAGTGAAACTTACCATTTGGATGAAAGAAGGATTTATAATGATAAAGAACTTAGAAATGTCAATGTAATATAAAATGTCAAGTATCAGTCTAACATAATTAAGAAGGCAGGAACAGCATTTGATGATTCTCACTGGTAATCTTATCCTAGGACACACACAGAGAAAGGCAGACTCTTGTGGATCAACTCTGAAAAGAATAAACAGAGAAAAGAATAAATAGCTGCTATAACTAAAAACTACTTGCATTTTTATGTTCCCAACAACCAAAAGCTTGGGCCTGCTGCATTTTCAATTCAAAGCTATCTTTCCATCTGGGTGGTAACACATCCTATTTCAATCTTGTCTTTTTTCCTCATCAGTTTTTCCATGTCCAGACCGTGTGCATGGCAGAGATGGACTTGTCTGGTTTATTGCTCATAAACCCCAGGCTAGTTGAAAACTATTTTGGGTTTCTAACTCAAGTCAGATTTCAACTTTGATTTTTCAAAAAGCTAACAGGTCAGTACAGTGGCCTGTTGTGTCAACAGAGCCCTGGAAAAAAATTAATCACGAAACACACACAAAAGGTCAAAAGGAAGAAATTGAAAACAGTATAACAAAGAAATCCCAGCACTATGGTGTGTTTTTTCTAAGGTGCTTTCATTCAAATGCAGTGAGTATGGAAAGGATACCAGAGGGTCTTGCACATGTGGGGGCCACTGAATGGGAAAGCAGCCAAACGTATTAATTGGGCACGGAAACATTTCAGCAGCTTATGATGAACTAAGATTCTCTCTAAAAGGACAGATGGGGGCTGGGAGTTTGGCCTAGTGGTAGAGTGCTTGTCTAGCATGCATGAAGACCTGGGTTTGATTCTTTGGAACCACATACATAGAAAAAATGCCAGAAGTGATGCTGTGGCTCAAGTGGTAGAGCTCTAGCCTTGAGAAAAGCCCAAGGACAGTGCTCAAGCCCTGAATTCAAGCCCCATGACTAGCAAAAAAAAAAAAAAACAAACTTAAAAAGCCAGATGGAACGGCAGAGATTCTGGCTAAGGTGGGAGAGGAAGGTCTGCCACCATTTGTTTTTAATGTTAGGTGAAGTTTCCTGTCACTGGCAACTGTAAGAAACACAAACATTACTCAGGTACTGAGGAATCTGAATCTCTGAACTGCCCACAGCGTGATGAAGGTTCCTTTCCACAGTGAAAGAACAGGAACTATTGCAGTAGCCCAGGCAAGATCACCACATATTCTCTTCTACTCACTTCCACTCAGCCCATCTGAGGCTCGTGGTGTCACAGCAGTGCTGCAAGTGCCTCGGCAGGGTGGTGGTGGGGAGTGGGAGGTAATAGGCCTTAGTGGTTTTAGAGATATATACCTGGGTGATTCGCCTGTATCTGTAAGGCTTGCTTATGGCGATTGTAGATATGGCACTGGCCCTTGAATATATTCGTTCATTGTAGATGGAGTTTCTTGGACTATTCTGGCTGGCTTTGAACTGGCTTTTGATTGTGGCCCTCTCGGTGCCAGTCTTTGGAGTAGCTAGGATTGTAGATGTGAGGAACTCACTAAATTCTTTCCTAAAGACATATCCATTTGTGTCTTCCTTAAAGTGGCCACAAACTGATGCTACATTCTTTTTTTTAACTTTTTCATTGTAAAGGTATTACAAAGGGGTTACAGATACATAAGGCAATGAGTACATTTTTTTCTCTTTAATATATTTTTATTGTATTTAATAGAAGGGTTACAGTTATATTCGCTAAATAGAAGGTGCATTACTTCACACCCATTGATACCCCTTCTCATGTTTTTGTCCCCATTTCCCTCCCCACCACTTCTCCTCATCTTGTTTATCCCCCTTCCCTATCCTATTTTAAATAAATAAACAAACATATATCCAATATATCAGATTACAAGGTAAGATACTGTAGCAATATGAGATAACCAAGGGACAGCAAAAGAGATGAGAAATAACATAGTACCTTGAGAACAAAAATCACACATCATATGGCTCTTGTTTCCATATCCTGGAGGTCCTTTCATTTAGCCTCATCCTACATGGCCTTATGTATCTAAGTTTTATCTTACTGTAAACCTCTTCTAGGAGAGTGATGCTACATTTTTGCAAATAAAAAGTTGTGTTAATTCCTCCTGGGGTGAAGAAGAGTTAAGCAGTCTCATTTCTTTTTGGTCCATTTAAGTGTAATCATCTTTAAGAAACACTGGCTTCTGCCCCAAAGGAACATTGAAAGATTACTGGTCCATGACCTGACTCGAGACTCCAGGCTAGTTCCTCGCTTCGTTTCACCTTTTTCTCTGACTTCTCCAGCTTACTCTGTGGTTTACAGTAAGGCTATACACACTCTTCTTAGCTTGGCATGGATATAAGTCTGCTCACCCTGTTTGGGGCCCTAGGGATAAGAGTTAATTGGTGGAAGTGAAGATGTGCCACCCACAAAATCCTGGGGCCAGTAGAGAAACCTCTCCATAGACAACTGGTTTTTTAAAAATAATTTTTATATTGTGATTAATAGAAGGGTTACATTATATTCACCAGATAGAAGGTGCATAACTTCACAAACACTGATACCCTTTCTCATGACATGGTCCCCATTTCTCTCCTCCCCCCCCCCCCCCGCTTATCTTGATTTCCCCCTTCCCTATCCAATTTCAAATAACCAATTAAGCACATATAAAATATATCAGATAACAAGGTGAAAAATTGTACAATATGAGATAACCAAAAGATGGCAAAAGAGAGATAACATAGTACATTAAGTACAACAGTCACTTATTATATGGCTTTTGTTTCCTTATCCTGGAGGTCCTTACATTTAACGTCATACTATTTGGCCTAATGTTGCTAAATTTTGTTCTACTGTAAATCTCTGTTGGAAAGCCCAAGGTTTCTACTGATTATGACAAATGAGGGAAACCATTGAGCCTATGTTCCTTTGAGTCTGGCTTACTTCACTTAATATGATTTTTTCCTAAGTCTTTCCATTTCCTTACAAATGGGGTGATGTCGTTCTTTCTGACAGCAGCATAGAATTCCATTGTGTACAAATACCACATCTTGTTGATCCACTCATCAACTGAGGGGCATCTGGGTTGGTTCTATATCTTTGCTATGATAAATAATGCTGCAATGAACATCGTTGTGCTAGTGGATTTAGTGTCTGGCTTTTGTTTTTATCGTTCCCTTAAGTTATGACCTGCTGTTAAAATTGCTCTCTCTTCACTATGGCAAACATGCTAAGTAAATTCAGTTTTCTTTTTTTAATCTCTCTATCCTATGTATATATTATGACATTTTTTCCTTGATATTGTTTTCTCTTAATGCATGTGAGTACATGAACCCAGAGCCAAGCCTTAAAACCAGAGGCACTGGCGCAGGGTGATGGATGTTCAAAATGCTGTCTGATCCATTTAGTCTTGCCCTCACTTGTGGTAAATTGTCCTCTGCAGGTCACATTCCCTCTGCAGACATTCTGTGTCCTTACCCTTATTGGACCCTTCATTCTGAAAGTGCCCTGATTTCCAGAGAGCCTGAGAATCCCCTGGAGGAAGTTGTGCGTATGTAAATCCATAGGCTCATTCTAGAATGTTCACCAGCAAGTCTGTCAAGGGCTCTAAGAATTCATCACAGCATCCCAGGGATGTCTGATGCAGTGATCCACTTGGTGTACCCAGAGAAGCAAGATTTACCTAGCCAACATCCCTTTCTAGCTTCACACCTTTCTCAGTTCTCTTAGGTTTCCATTGTCATCTGTCATCTTTTTTCACACCTCACTCAATCCCAGCAGATGACTGAGTCGAGTAGAGCTCAAACTTTTGCAGAATATGTACATAAAGCCGAGCACATCACTTATTTCCCATGCCAATTAAATCATATCTCTCCTTGGAGTTAATGAACTTTTAATCAAGGTTTAATTAGATGCAGTAGTTACATAGATATTAAATAATCCAGTTCAGTGAGTACTGACAATAATATTTATCTGTATACCCCATACCATGAAGGAGTTAGAGGACTTTTGCAACAACCTAGAACATTTCTTCCTGTCCTTTCTGGCCAATCCAGAAGTAAACACTATGGTCACTTGTATGGCCCATTCTGTCCAACATACTGACTCTGAGTACAATGCATCTCCGTCCATGTCACTACCACCATTAACCCCACCCATCCCCTGAGATTCCATCTTCATATATGGACATTGACTATTACGACTGTGTCTGCTCATCCTTCCCCTCTGTACTCTTTTGTATACCATGTTTCTAGACCACATTTCCGTTAGTCTCTCCCTGCTTCACTGGGCAGCACACATTATACGGCAATGCTTGTTGAGCAGTCAGTTAGTTCTGTGCATAGCCTCTGGTCTTTCTGTTTAGCTCTGCTGACTGCCTGGTTCTAACACCATCTTCCAATTATCCTGGGATTGGACCAAAGGGTGAATGTAGTCAATCTCCTTTCTAGCCATTTTCTTAGCTGTCCTTTCTCTACAATGAGGTTTCCACAATGACACATCATTTTGAAAATATTTAAATACCCCCAAATGATATAGATAGAAATATAGCATCTGATCTCACACTGACACAGCACTAATGAATTTATTTTCCTAAGAAACAATCTGAGACTTCTAATTTTACAATGAAGATACTTTTAATGTGGAAATAACCTTGGGGAGTTATTTGTCTAAATATTTTTTTCCTAGATTGCCTCTGAGTGCCTAAAAGGGAAATTACTTTAAAAAATTATTTCCCAACACATTTACTCTTCAAAAATATTATTAAGGCAATGTACATAGAGGTTACTGTTTTATAAGTGAGATAGAGTACATTTTTGAGGGGCAATGTCACCCCTTCTTTCACTCTCTCCCTAGTTTTTCCATCCTATCTCTGCTTGGGCAATTTCTTTTCTTAACTAATGGAACTTTCTTCAAAGCTAAAATACAGGCCTTAAACTCTGGTGTTCTGTTTCTTCTGTATACCATAGTGTCTTTCTTCTTTCCAAAGAATTTCAAGAATCTGGAAGCTATTGCAATAAGCTGCAAACATTACCTAGTATGGTGTAGATAAAAAAAAACTTTGACTTATAAGTACATATTCACATACCTTTTAAAAGGTATTAGAAAATGTTAGCCACTTTGAATTTTTGATGGAACTAGAGGTTGAATTCAGGGCCTTCTGTTTGCTAGGCAGACATTCTGTCACTTGAGCTATAGATCCAGCCCCCTTTTTGCAGTGGGTTTTTCAAGGTAGCCTTTATATCTAGGCTGGCCTGAGCTGCAGTTTCTCTCCTGTGCTTCTCTGTGTCACCAAGGGTGACAGGTGCATGCCATGGAGCCCAGCCATTGTGTTTTCCTCTAGGTTGAGGTAGCCACTCTCAGCTTCATCTACGTTTTAAAACCCAAGTCATTTCACGAGACTACTACTACTATAGCAGTGCTACTAAGAAGTAGGACGAGGCCGTCAATGGCCAGGAATGACCAGGTCAAATGCAATGGGAATGCTGGATGCTGGGCGTGTATCATGGGCATCCAGAGAAGAATGACCCACGTTTACATCAGCTGTTAGTTCCTGTCCCGATACAATTCTGAGTCAGAGCTAAGATTGTTTCTCTGATGCTATTCCACTCTCCTTCTCCCTGTCAACCATTGACTCATTAATGGCTCTTGGGAGAAAGCTCATTGATGTTGCCTCTGTGCAAAGGTCCACAGGGCTCTCTGGAGCAAGGGACACTAAGATGCCAGGGCTTCCTAATGAGATGTCGAGTCTATTGATCATCATAGAGATATACCCATGCCCTGCTTCAAAGGAGCCACTTCAGCACATGACAGCTGACACCCGGGCTTTCAGCAGCTGGGAATGCGAGGGTTGGAATCTTAGTCCACTGAGTGCTTGTTTTAAAAGTGTCTTTCTGAATCCAGGCAAGAGACCCCACTTCAGATAGAGATGGGAATTTATTCTTATGTACTTCCCGAATTACTCTTACCCAAGTTCGACCCCAAGGCCCTCCATCAGAAGCATTGTGCATAAAAATCGAGACATCATGTGCCAATCGTTTCCTTTCATAAAGATGTGTATGACTGCTTCCAAGGAGACAGCTGAAGATCTGCATTGGTGGTACCAGGTGTGCTGGCATACACCTGGAATCCCAACTCTTCAGGAGGCACTTGGAAGATCACCCACCCCAGGCAAAAGCTGAGGGCCCAATCGGAACAATAACTGAAGAGAAAGTGCTTGGTTCAAATGGTATAGCCATTACTTAACAAGTGGGAGGCCCTCAGTTCAAATCCCAGTACTTCTAGAATAAAAACAAGTGTGGTATTTTCCCCAAGATGAACAGCACTTTCAGGATTTAGGAGTTTCAAGTTACAGTAAGAAGTTGTATGTATGTGCAGTTCAACAGTAAAAGGTAAAAAGATCATCAGTTCATAGCACTCACCTTGTTGATGGAGTCAAGCGGTGATACTGACTTATGCATGGCTTTGTTGGGTAAAGTAATAATTTAAACCCAAGAGCCAGGCTCTCGGAAAGGGAGCCTGAAAATCCTGTGACCTCACCTTCTGCTTTTCCTTGGACCTCTGTAATCCTCAAATATCCTTTGTAAAGTGACACCCTCAGACATTTTTGATATGGTGGTGAAATGCACATCATGTATGTAGTGTCTCATCCCTTCCCACAAGGGCAGATTGGTTGCTATCCCATCCTCTCACCTGACCTCTGGGGTGTGGCCTTGTGGCCAAGGAAGTGAGGAAGGTACACGGGACAAAAGCTCTTTTCTCACTTGAAACCACTCCAGCTCCTCCTTTCCAGGCTGTCACTCATGGGTAGGAAGTCCATGGCCACAGCCTCTGCTGGACAAGGGAGCTAGTCGGTGGTGTTTCTGTACCACAAGCCTTCCTGCCAGGCTATATGCATCTCTGCAAACATACCTTTTGGGGGAGAGTTTCCCCACAGATGAGACAGAAAATGGGCCAAGATCCCCGAGTGGAATGGAAGCTGCTGCCTGAGTGTCCACTGGAGAGGAAGGGTGTGGCCTGCCTGGGCCAGGAGCTGGGCCAAAGGACTGGGGCCCCACCTGCTCTCAGGACCCGGAGGGGTGGGGCTCAGCTTCCCCTTCAAAGCCTCAGGCTCAGGCTGCGCCCTGGGGAGAGCACCCACAGTCTCCTGGGCTCCAGGTGAGGGGTGTGTGTGGTGGGGTGCCGAGTCCCCAGACCAGGCTGTGGGGACTCTAGGCCCTCCTGTGTGCAACGGGGGGTGGGCAGGGGTGGGATGGGAGTTGCACCCCCTTCTCTAGTTTCTTCTCTTGGAGGCAGTTGGAGCACCCCGTCCTGCGTGGGGGGTGGGGGCAGGGAGTCAGAGAGTTGTCTCGGAGAGGCCTGGAGAAGTTCCACATGACTCATCCCCTCTGTATCTTGAACTTTTCTTACTACAAAATTCCCCTCCCCTCCCTTCCTGCCCTCCTCCTCTCTTCTCTCCTCTCTCCTGCCTTGTCCTTCCCTTACTCCCTCCCCTCCCTCTCTCCCTCTTGCCTTTCTCCCTTCCACTATTTTCCTCTCCCCTTCCTTCTTTCTCTCCTTCCCTCCTCCTCTCTCCCTTCCTTCATTTGGTTGAGAAGAGGGGAGGTGGTGATGTGGAGATGAGACCAGCAGAAGATTCATCTTTGACTTCCACGGATTCCCTCCCTCCCCAAGTACACTTGAGGTTGGACAGAGCATGGCTCTGGCACTCTGGCAGCCTGGAGTTAGGCTGTCCACGAACACCCTCTCCCCCCGCCCTGCTACCAAGAGGCAAGAAGGCATAGCATCTCCCCTGCCTGGTCCTTCCTGTCCTGTATTATTAGTTCATTGCTGTGAGTTTAGCAAAGTCACTCAGAAATTTCTCTGAGACTCCAAATTGTATGTATAATTTTGGATCTCATACATGAATCTTTCTGAGGAGGCTCTATAGATTTTCTTTGATTTTCTTGAAAACTAAATAAGGTCACAACTTAGGCCTCTGTCAACATTGCAGGTTTTAATAGTCTTCTGAGGTGGTGGTGTTTCCTTTTAGAAAATGGAATGGAAAGAAGAGCTAAGAGGTATCTTGCAGGTCAGGGAGAGACATTTCTTTTTGGGTTTAAGGAGAACAATACTTACCCACAGTATGAATTTTCGAAGTTAAATATTGCTCTGGTAGAAAAGCAAGTTAGTTTGCGACCGTGTAGACTAGATAAGCAGGATGAATCTTTGTGGTAGGTTCTCTGGATAGATTCTTCTTGGCAACCAACAGTAACTCAAGCTGTAGAGAGCCCAGGGACTGTTGGAGAAGGTGACTGAGCCAGCATTCCAAGTGTTTGCCTCCCTAGAGCTATGGATCTGTTGCTGGAAGAGCACTGGAAATGCCCAAGGTGAGAGGCGACTTGGGGGTGTCTGCAAGAGTGGAGATAAGATTATGCAAAGATTATGGATACTCTAGAAAAATCTGTCTTCAGAAATTCCACCAAAGGGTCACTGTGCTGGGTATCCTGTCATTGGGATAGGTGCCATTTCTGATCCCATTTTTGTTTTGTTTTTAAGTCATGGAATGCTAGCATCTCCCTCTGTAAGGCTTGTGGGTGAACAGGCATTAAAAAAAGAAAGTGGTCTTGAAACTGTATTTTCTTTCTTTTATGAATGCCTGTTTTTTTTTTTTTGTTGTTGTTGTTTTTTTGGTCTGTCTTGGGGCTTGAATTCTGGGCCTGGGCACTGTCCCTGAGCTCCTCAGCTCAAGGCTACCGCCCTCCCCCTTAAGCCACAGTGCCACTTCCAGTTTTCCAGTGGTTAATTGGAGATAACAGTCACATGGACTTTAGTGCCCAGGCTGGCTTTGAACCTCAATCCTCAGATCTCAGCCACCTGAGTAGCTAGGATTACAGGCGTGAGCCACTGTGCCCGGCTATTGATTGACTTTTTACAAGTCCATAAGTAGTTGTACAAAGAGGGTTCAGCTCAACTTGTCAGTTTGTGAGTATACTGTGTCTCAATCAAGGTCACACCACATCTCAATCCAGGCCATACCATCCCTCATTCTCCCCCATCTCTGCTTTGCCCTCAGGTTACCCGATCCTGTCCTCATAGATGTCCACTGGACATCTATGTCTGCTGGACCTCCCCACCTCCTCTGACAACATACGTTCTGGATTCCTGGTGTTTGCTCTGTTAAACTTTAAGTGAGCACCCCTGGAATCCTCTGGGGTGTTTACTATACTTCAATTAGCATGTTCGTGGATATATGCGGTTTACATCTATGTTCATGATGCAGATCTAGCTTCCACATATGAGAGAAAACAATCTCCTTTGTCCCTCTGAGCCTGACTTATTTCACATAATGTAATTTTTTTCCAGGACCATGCATTCTCTGAAAATGACATAATATTCTTCCGATGGACGAGGGAGAAAAGAAACTGCTTTTCTCTCGTTTTCTCTCGTTAGTTCATTATCCACGCTGGCTTGTATATGCTGTTTGGCTTTTCTTTTGCTTTATTTATATATAACATGGATGTATTTTTTTTTAAAACATGCACCATATTTTGATGAAGGTAGGAAAGAGAGTTTAAACTTCTTGGTCAATCTTTACTCCCTTTCAACTGGTTAGTCGCCATTCAATTCCAAAATGAACTGTTGGTTTTCAAAACAAAAGGTGGCTATTTCTGCCTACAGCTTGCCTTTTCCTGATAGGACTTCTTACTTAAAATGTCCCCATGACATGACTGTAGTTGGCAAAGGCAGGATTGTTAGATTTGTTTCTTATTTTAAGTCATTAAAAAACCAAGCACTGCTTTTGCATTTGTGAATTTGTTTTCTCTCTAGCCCTTCAGTCCAGGCTGAGCGTTGCTCATATTACTGGTTGTTCTTTAATGAATTTATTAATAATGCAAGTATTTATTATAGCCTTTTGTGTATCATCCCTACAATAGATGATTGTGTTTCTGCTTTTAAGGAATCAACAAACAAGCAGATCTCTCTTGCAAATCTCTCTTCTGTCCTCACTTTTCTGTTGAACCACGTCTCAATTAGAATATAGTCTAGAGGATTCTAGAAGATGTAAAGATTGCTTTTAAAGTAATCTTTCTCTTGAATCTTTATTTTTTCTCATCTTCTTCGGCAATGATGTGAAGTTTGCCACTAAAGCAATTGAATTGTTGTTTAATTATTAAAAGTAGTTCTTAGCAGCAATCTTTACTTCTTTGCTGTAGAAGCAGTCTGGAGCAGTGGTGATTGTCAGACACTGAGTCCTGAGAACTCAGTTTGGGAAGTTGGAGCTTCAGGGACCAAACGGTTGTCACCAGTCTCTCCGAGGTTTAAGTTACCACTGCTCTTGGTTCATGTACCCAGATCAGGCATCTGGTCAGGAGATGTCCTGGCCTCAGGTCAGGCCTGGCTCCTTTCCTCTGTTCCTCTCCTCGTGAGCAGCGATGGTTCAGTGAGGAGCCTTTCTGCTTACTCTGGGTTAACTGGAAGAGGAGAAGCACTCACGTTCCACAGGTAAGGCAGGGCTAAAGGAACCCTGGCCTCTTCTCCAAGGATTTCAGCAGACTCAAGGGGAGCCCTGTCCCCTGACTCCTCTTCCCCCCTACATACAGAATAAAAGTCACACATGTCGAAATATGTTCCAATCTTACCCTAACTGCAGGAAATATGGAAGAATTTTTTTTTAAGTTCAGCCAACCCGTTAGGATTCTACTGATGTGTGATTTATTAGTTTGGGGTCAACCTCAAATCCGTCTCCACATGACTCTCGGGAAACGTCCATTGGTGGAGGTTTTGCTGATAACAGCAAACAATGGCCTAGCACTTATCAGGAACGGGGAACCAGGAGCCTGAAGCCCTTCTAAAACTTCAAGTGGACCGTTATTTAATTAATTAATGATTAATTTTAAAAGTTGTCTTTACCTAGTTGTAGAAAGGAGTTTTCATTTTTCAGATTGATTTATGAGACTAATGCATCTTGATCAATGTCACGTCTCCCATTGTTATTTAAATCATCAAATCCCCTCTCCACTCAACAAAGTCAGTATGACGAATGTTGTTGGCATTTAGCATGGGCAGCACAGTCACAGTATCTGGCTTACTGAGCTCTGCTGTTGTGACCTCTAACTCTGCATTGCTATCCTTGAACCCTGAGGATTTCCTTCTTGCCTAGCCATTGTGTGACACATGGAATGCTGCCTTATATGTATAAATACTTCTGTACACAGGAAGAGTGATTGTCTTCATTAGTGTTTTGTTTTTCTTTCCAGCTTCATCTCCTTTACATAATAGGAGACATGTTAGGATACACAAATCCTAGCATTATCCCTCATGTCGCAGTGCCTTTGCATATGCTCACATGCCATTCCATCTTGCATAAAACACCTCTCCCCCTTCCTCAATTAGAAGTGTGCTCCTCTTGCTAACTTCAGCTTAAGTGTTCTGTTCTCAGTGACCTTCATTTAGTACTTCTGCTTTGTTTAGCGCTCAGCAGCTTTCTAATATTCAGCTATCAAAAGACTTACTTGTTAAACAGCTACCTAATCTTTCCAGAGGATGTCTTATGTGCACTGAATGTTTTATCTTGCTACTTAAAAAATGTATCAACAGTTCCATGAGGTAGGGTCATCTATTTTGTCAACATGATATTTTGTGTAGACCTTGACTGTGGCTTGTACATCTGTGTATGTTATTCATTTTATATCTCTAGGACTTGGTAGAATGCCTAATGAATACATATTGGCTGCCCTATAAATGTGTAAGTGAATATATTTTACCAACAGCTATTAACATCCAAATAAGTGGCTAATTATAAGTTACTCTCCTTTTAAATAATCTTTACTCATTGAAATGCATTATCAGAGTTTTAGTAGAGACCTCAAAGAAGGAAGCTGAAATTGCGTTTTTTTTTCCAGGCCTGGAAAGCTGACTCCACCTGCTTAGGGTTGCATACAATTAACTAATAAGCAACCAAATCTATCCTCAGGCCCCTTCACCTGCTGTTAGAGCCCACACTTTTCAAGGGAAGACCCTCCCCAAACGCAGTCAGAAGAGCTGACATGTAAAATTAAATCTATTATATGTACAATGTTGTAATGCAAAAGATGTTCCTTAGATAAAGTTCATGGCATTCATGGCCTCATATTTTTGGAGCACTCAGTGACTGGGGTGATATTGATGAAAGTCAAGGGAATACAGATTGAGAGATGTCACAGAGAGGTCACACAGGGAGAGAATGGCCTCTGAATCAAAGGAAAGTGTTTGGATCCCATCTACGTCATCGCGTTGTTATCAGGGACTGGTTGTAAAATCTTTCTCTGCCTTGGCTTCTTCTGTAAAATGAAGAGAATAAGAAATGTGTGGTGCTTTGTGAAAGTCAGGTGTAGCCGGATGGGGCTGGCATGCCATTTGATTATTGGAAAATCTTTGTTAGTGAGTATGAGATGACAGTGACAGTGATACAGTGATACATGGTGACCTACTGAACAACAGAGGCTTGACCTCAGGGCCTGGTGCTGTCATTAACTTGTTTTGTTGCTGTTGGTTGTAGGGCTTGAATTCAGGGCCTGGGCACTGTCCCTGAGCCTCTTTGTCTTCAAGGCTAAATTGCTTTGCCAATTGAGCTACAGCGCTACTTCCAGTTTTTGAGTGGTTGGTTGGAGATAAGAGTCTGATGGAACTTTTCTTCCCACGCTGGCTTTGAACTGTGACTCTCTGATCTCAACCTCCTAAGTAGCTAGGATTACAGGTGTGGGCCAGCGGTGTCTGGCTTGTTATTGCCTTTTTTATTCAAGGTTTGTGCTCTACAACTTGAGCCACAATTCCACTCCCAGCTTTTTGACGGTTAATTGGAGTCTCGTGAACTATTCTGGACAGGTTGGCTCTACATCATAATTTTCAGATCTCAGCCTCCTGGATAAGCAGGATTGCATCACCAGGCTTGCCCTTCCTTTGAATTCTCATGGTGACTGAACTTTTGTCTCTATCATTAGATGCTTTAGTAACTTGCCGTGGAGACATTTTTTTTTTTTTGTAGAAATTCAACCTCTTCTCTGCAGGTCTCTTTGAAGATTAAAGAGAAAGAAGGGAGAAGTGGAGGATGCGAGAGCAATTTTCCTTTAAAAACCTACCCTTGTTTTCATTCCTTGATCATGAACATTTTCTTTTTAATTGCACTTTCCTCTCAAGGTGGTGTGCAGAGGAGTTGCAGTCACATACAGACGGTCGTGAGTACAGTTCATGATGAACATTGCTCCCCCGTCCCACTTTTCTTCCCCTCAACACTCTCCCTCCCAAGCTGTAAAGTTCATTTCCAACCTATTGTGTCGTGAGCATTGCTGTTGCATCGGTTTGCCCTTTGTCTCACTGTTTCTGTCATCCATCAGCTGGTTAGCTCTCACTGGACTCCGATAGCCAAATGGAACCATATTGCCTTGCAAGATGAAGCAGCCATGAACGAGCCACTGGTGGACTTAATAAACGCTTCCGACCTTCCCCATTATGCAGCTGCATTGAGTAACTGCTCTGACGAGGAAATGTGGGTCAGCATGCACTACCTCCCTGTGATTTACAGCATTATCTTCCTTGTGGGCTTCCCGGGAAACGTCGTGGCCATTTCCACGTACATCTTCAAAATGCGGCCGTGGAAGAGTAGCACGATCATCATGCTGAACCTGGCGTGGACAGACCTGCTATATCTCACCAGCCTCCCCTTCCTGATCCACTACTACGCCAGCGGACAGAACTGGATCTTCGGGGACTTCATGTGCAAGTTCATCCGCTTCGGCTTCCACTTCAACCTGTACAGTAGCATCCTCTTCCTCACCTGCTTCAGTATCTTCCGGTACCTGGTGATCATTCATCCCCTGAGCTGCTTTTCCGTTCACAAAACCTGGTGGACCGTGGTGGCCTGTGCTGTTGTGTGGATCATTTCGCTGGTGGCTGTCATGCCCATCACTTTCCTGATTACGTCCACCACCAGGACTAATCGATCGGCCTGCCTCGACCTCACCAGCTCCGATGACCTCACCACCATCAAGTGGTACAATCTAATTCTGACGGCCACCACGTTCTGCCTGCCCCTGGTGATCGTGACTCTTTGCTACACGACCATCCTCAACACCCTGGCCCACGGACTGCAGACTCACAACTGCCTAAAGCAGAAAGCGCGGAAGCTCACCATTCTGCTACTCCTGGTGTTCTACGTCTGTTTCTTACCCTTCCACATTTTGAGGGTCATTCGGATCGAATCGCGTCTGCTCTCTCTCAGCTGCTCCATGGAGAACAACATCCACGAGGCTTACATCATCTCTAGACCCTTAGCTGCCTTGAACACCTTTGGCAACCTCTTACTGTATGTGGTAGTCAACAACAACTTCCAGCAGGCCATCTGCTCCACCGGGAGGAACAAACCAAGGGGGGACCAGGAGCAAGCCAAGAAAGCCATTTGCTCAAACAACCCCTGAAATCTTTCAGTCATTCGACAACAACATCAACCCGGCCGGTACTTTACCTATAATGCGAATGAAGTATCCAATATGGCCCTACGTGTTCCTCTCAGTGGCTGCTGTGTCTTGAAGTAATCATGTGTCACAATCAAGGACAAAACTACCAAGAGCTCTGTGCATTGTGTTTATTGAGCTCTTCCCTTGAGGGGACACAGCCGCAAGAGGTGGGTGGGCCTCTCAAGGATCCAAACACAAAATCACCAACAATTGTAGTCAGGGCCATCTCTGAGAATATCTGTTCTTACCCAGCTATTAGCTGCACCTGGAAACTGAAATCCACACACTCTTGCCTTGGGTCCCTATAAATGATTGGTGAGATATGGAAAAACTAAGACCCATCATTCACTCCCAATTCATGTTCATTTACTCAGGGTTTTCACGTGTCATATTGTCCAACAGTTTATTCCTTCAAATTTGCTTTGAGATCCAAACAAACCAGCAAAGTATTCTTAGAATAATTCAAGGGTGTCAAAACAAGTGGCTTGAATTTTCCCCTATAAGATACTTGGGGGTACCAAGTCTTTCTTGTCATAGATCATCATAAATTTGCTCCTGAATTTATAAAAATTACCAAGGCATATTAATAAATAACCACATCCCTTGGGAACAGAAATGGCATGTATTTACTGGGTTTTAATCAGATCTAATATTGTTTTAATTTCGGTTAGAAAATACTCAAGGAAACATTAGTTCTCTTTGGATAACTTTTTTAGCAGAATAATGAAAATGTATCTACTGAAACAGCAAATGGCATTCTTGCATTGTGTGTTCTTAATTGCCTGTAAGTATAAATACTGGAGAAAATTCTACTCTAGAATTGAAATCCTACTAAATATTAACATAATTAATAAACTTTAAAGGATAACTGAATGGGCTGGTCATATTTTCTCCTGTAGAAATTCAGTATAACCATTATTATACAGACACAAAAGCTATTGGATCCATGGTTAGAGAAGAAAGAGGTTTACAAATTGGTGGCAGACTAAGGCTGGAATTCTCATGACTTTCAGGGTTTTATAGGACAATGTCTCTGATTTAGACCCAAGAGTGGATGGTTGTCGGGAGCCTCATCTAGCCATAAGGCCATGGGAGGGAAGGGAAAAAGGGAGGGGGGAGAATTGAGCAAGTTTTTGGCTCTGAATTTGAACTTCCCTGGTTGATGGCTTTCCATCAACCTACCACCACTTTCGAACATCCCTTTAGTAACTTCCTCAGCTCAGCTCTCCAGGACTTGGCTATAATCGCTGGGGTGAATTTCCCTAGGGGGGCCCATCTTGCCCCTTTGTGAAGGCTGCTCAGGATCCAGTAGGACTTAGAGGTCCACTTGGAATTTGGGCATGTCTCTGGCTCTTCCTTTTTCTCTTTTGGCCCAGCCCAGCCTCTGGCACATCCCTAAAGTAACAGATGAGCCTTACAGCATTGATGTGTTTGTGATAGGAGCCACAAAGCCAAATGCCTTCTCCTTTCTCTCTATCAATTCCTATGTGAAGATCTCTGAAAGCCCCCCTCTGTCACTCTTCACGTCTGGCTTGGGAAAAAAATTCATCTTTCTTTCTGAAATGGGCTCTTTCACTGTATCTGTGGTCCTCCTTATGTTCTCTTAGGGACTGGGCTCCAACATTTAATCCCACTTTCTCAAATTTTTAATATTTTTATTATGCTGGCTAACTGACCTTAGCTCAGGAGTATGCATAATTTTCCATTATCTTCACAATATCTTCCTTTGCTTCAGCTCTCCTGCCATTGTATTACCTGACCTGCTTCCTTCAGGTGACTATCTGCCCTCCAGGGGATCCCAGCAAAATTGAATTCAATGTGTCAATTTTATTTTCCAAAGTAGAGCATTCTGAGTTCATTGTGCTAGAGGCTGCATTTTGAACTGAAGCCCAAACGCGAGCTGGATGATGCATCCCAGGCCGGGTTGACATTGCCTCATACCAACAACAGTCACAGCAGAGAAAATGTAGGAATACATGAGTGTGCCAGATGGGAAGCTACCTGGTGATGTTTACAGGTAAAGAACGGATAAAGAAAACCCATTATGAGCCTGTTTCAAACTCCAGAGTCATAGCAGTATGCCACTCAAGCTGGGGCCGAAAGGCCTGCAAGATTCCATCTCTAAAATAGCAAAAAAACAAGGCTGGAGGCATGGCTCAGGTGGTAGAGCACCCGCCTAGTAAGAAAGCTGACCAAATGTTAGGCTATGAGTTGAAACCCTGGTGTGTGTGTGTGTGTGTGTGTGTGTGTGTGTGTGTGTGTGTGTGTGTGTAGAGTATTCAGTCACAAACTAGAGTAAGCAGTCATCCTGCCATTCACATTTGATCTAACTCTTCTCCTATTTTTTGCTAGAATAATTAAAGGCAAATCCTAGCTCATATAGAATTTCATGTATAAGTACTTTTGAACAAGCAGATAAAACTGGTCTGTAGTGATCATAGCCACCTTAGATGTAGCCTTCTAGTCCACCCCTACCCTCCCAACTCCTTTCCCCAGGATTATCAGAAAGTGCTGATAAGTGTCTCTCAGGCCAGACAAAGGGGCGTCAAATTTTGTCAGCAAGGCTGTTTGCTCAACAAAATGAAATTCCCTTCAATCGCATGTACACAGTATTATGCGTGGCTGTCTTTAAATCAACTTTGAGGAGAGATTGCTAATTAAGGTCTCATGTTTATACACTGCATATCATTAATATAATTATAACAAACTGCATTGTGGGAATGGGCCTGCACATCTTACAAAATCACCACCTGCCACTCAAAATTGTTCATCGCAAAGGACCCTTTGCTCAGCTCCTGCAAAACACATGAAACCAAATAAAATATGCAAAACTGCCAGGTGCTGGTGGACTCACATCTATAATCCTACCTACTCAGGAGTCTGAGATCTGAGGACTGTGGTTCAAAGGCAGCCTGGGAAAGAAATGTCATGAAATTCTTATCTCCAGTCAACCACCAGAAAACTGGAAGTGGTGCTGTGGTTCAAAGTGGTGGATAGCCAGCCTTGAGCGAAAGAACTTAGGGACTATCAGGCCCCATGACTTACAACAACAACAAAAATACATGCACACGCACATGCATGTGCACCCACAAAGCCAAAACCCTAAAAATACACCAAACCAAGACCAAAGAAAATACTCTTTAACGTCAAAAAAAGGGTGCAATTAATCTGGATGTGCAATGATCTGGCGTAAATATGTTAATAATTATACTTTCCTTGCCATGGATCATGTCCTTTGTTAATATAAAGTGACCAGTTTGTTCTCTCCTGACTGACTTTAGTTTGAAATGTATTTTATCAGATGGCTACTTGAGCCTACCCTAAGGGCTCATTTCTGGGAAGAACTTTTCTTATCCTTTCACACTGAACTTGGATTTGTCTTGCTTTTTTGCCTTCTCTACATTTCTTTTTTTTTGTCTTGTGTGTCTAATGAAAATTTAAATGTAATAGTGAGTATTGCAAGTAAATCATTGTTGCGATTTTATTATTTTCTAAAGACTTTTTTGTTGTTGTTGGTTGTAGGGCTTGAAGTCTGGTCCTGGGCACTGTCTCTGAACTCTTGCCGCTCAAAGCTACCACCCTTCCACTTGAGCCATAGTGCCACTTCTGGTTTTCTAGTGGTTAACTGGAGATAAGAGTCTCCTGGGCACTTTAGTGCCCAGGCTGGCTTTGAAGTACGATCCTCAGATCTTAGCTTCCTGAGTAGCTAGGATTACAGGCATGAACCACTGTGCCTGGCCCAAAGACTTTTTAAAAGGAAAAAAAATTATATATAAATTTGTTAATGTGTAAGAGAAGTTACCATAGAAACATGGTTTCCCCAGATTTGTTTTGTGTTCTTTTGTTTTCTTGTAGTTAGTCTGACCTTGAAATTACCTTGACTTGGTTTTCATGATTTTTTTTTTTTTTTTGCCAGTCCTGGGCTTGAGCTCACTTGGGTTTTTCTCAAGGCTAGAGCTCTACCACTTGAGCCACAGCACCATTTCTGGCTTTTTTCTATGTATGTGGTACTGAGGAATCAAACCCAGGTCTTTGTGCATGCTAGCCAAGTACTCTGCCACTAGGCCAGGCTCCCATTCTGGTTTCCATGATGTTTAAGAACAGATCTGCAAAAGGTCTAATATGTTTTCTAGTAATGCCCATTTGCAGAAGTGTTTCTCCTGTGGTCTTGTCCAGACATGGATTTAGTTGCTTTTGCTGGTTATTTTGGAGATGGAATATTAAGAAGTCTTCTGCCTAGCATGGCCTAAAACTGAGATACTCTCATCTCTGTCTGGATTATAGGCAAGAATCACCAGTGTCAGTCAAGAGTTTTGTTCATTTGTTTTCAAAACAAATCTAGAGTGAGGCTGACTTTAGGCATAACCTTTATTGTACAGCCAGTTTCATTGCTGTGGACAGGGAGACTCTATTGTGATCTGGGTCAGGAGAGGGAGCAGAACCCATGTGGGGTGCTTCCTGTGTTTTCCAAGAAAAGCCTTTACCATTGTTCTGCAGTAGATGAACTTTGGCTGGAACATGGCAGTTTGTTCTAGAACGCTAGTAGGATTATTATAATATCAGAAAAGTCAGAAACTGAAAGATTATAACTGATTGGTTAAAACCACACAGAACCTAACCTGATGGCAGAGAGAATCAGGGTGGGGACACATCCTGGCCAAATCCAGAATATTGGTTAATTACAACTGTTGGTTATCTCTGAAAGAACAATACCAGTAGTACTAGTACAGCAGGTTTTACAAGTTTGAATAAGAAACAATTGCACTCTGTGCTTCACTATGCAATGATACTTTTCTATACCAGGTATATTCTAGGATTAAAACAAATTCTAGATTCCAGAAAGTTTTTTCAGTTTCATGTTTAGCAAGGATGTATTTTCATATAACAGATTGAAATTGAAAGAAATGTAGAAAAGAGTTCTGCTCTTCAAGCAGGATATGGGGTTAGAGACTCTCAGAAAGTTTGTACATTTCAGGAAAATGGGTCCCCGTGTATTTGTGGGGACCATGTTGCAAAACTCTCAGTGGGTCAGCAAACTTGCAAAAAACACCAACTCCAATATACATTTTGTTTTCATTCTTTTTTTAGCTCTTTCTGAATTTTTTTTTATTTTTTATTGTGATTAATAGAAGGGTTACATTATATTCACCAGATAGAAGGTGCATTACTTCACAAACATTGATACCCTTTCTCAGGACATGGTCTCTATTTCCCTCCCGCCCTCTCCCCGCTTATCTGGATTTCTCCCCTTCCCTATCCAATTTCAAATAACCAATTAACCACATATAAAATAGATCAGATAACAAGGTGAAATATTGTAACAATGTGAGATAACCAAGTATGGCAAAAGAGATGAGAGATAACATAGTACATTAAGGACAACAGTCACTTATTATATGGCTTTTGTTTCCTTCTCCTGGAGGTCCTTACATTTAGTGTCATACTATTTGGCCTAATGTCTCTAGATTTTCTTCTATTGTAAATGTCTGCTAGGAGAGCACAAGGTTTCTACTGATTATGACAAATGAGGGAGACTATTGGGCCTATGTTCCTTTGAGTCTGGTTTACTTCACTTAATATGATTTTTTTCACTTAATCTGATTTTTTGTTTTCATTCTATATGTGCATGTCTACCATAAAGCTTAATTTATACACTAGTTGTAGATAACAATAATTAATAGTATATTTGTAATAATAACATGATAACTACCCTTGTCCTTCTTGAATACTCTTTCTTTTCCATGTTTTATTGTCATTATGGAGGTGATTTACAGAGGGGTTATAGTTACATGAGTCAGATAGAGTACATTTCCTTGTGGACAGCATCATCCCTTCTCCCTTTCTCTCAGTTTTTCCCTCTCATTCCCACAGACAAGTTGTATCTTTCATATTCAAGTCTCCTATGAGTACCCCATTGCATCTAATACTCTTAGTTCCTCCATTTCTGTGACTTCTTTATCCTCCCCAAAATGTAAATGAAAGAGCAAGACCAAGAGAAAAAAAAAACAAAATAGCAACAAAGAAAAAATATCTCTTGTTTCCATTTCCTGGGCTTCATTTCAATAAATGCTATTTTGTATGATCAAATACACTTAGGCATTGCACGTTCCTCTCCTAAGAATGTCCTCCTTCGGTCTCACTGTGCCTAGATGCCTAGAGACGTGTATGATTTATCATCTCTCACTGTATTTTAGATCTAGCTTGCACCTATAAGAGGAAACATGCGGTATTTGTCTATCTGAACTAGGCTTGCCTCACTTAACATGCTTTGTTCTAGGTCCATCCATTTCCCCGTTAGTGACATAATACAATTCCTTCTAATGGCTGTGTAAAATTCCATGGTGAATAGATACCACATGTTTGGATTTATGAGGCTTCTGGTGTTTCCACAATGTGGCTATTGTGAATAGTGCAGTGATGAGCATGGATATGCAGGAGCTCTTACCATATCCTGGCTAATGCTGTTTAGGGTAAATACCCACGAGTGGTATGGCTGGGTTGTAGGGAAGATTTATGTATTCTGAAGAATCTCCAGACTGCTTTCCAGAATGACTGCACTAGTTTACATTCCCACCAACAATTCAATAGGATTCCATTTTCCCCACATCCCTGCTTTTGATCTGCTGCTCTATCATAGTTGATTAGGAATTGAACCCATTGATATTTAACATTTCTTTTCGATTTGTTGTTTTCTTGTAGTATGCTTCTTTCTTCTTTGTGTGTTTGCTAATCTAGTCTTCTACTGGTTCTTGTTCAGCGATGTATTTCCTTGATTTTGATTGTGTTCTGGGAGAGATCAAGAAGGTAGGCTCAAAACATCATTCAGAATTATTTGTATAATTTTTCCAGTAATAGTTTTAGTATTTGGCCATAAGGTATATTGCATTAGCAAACTACTTTGTTAAATGACAACTCCTTTGTACAAGTACTTAAGGAAAATAATAATAATAAATAATAATTAATTTTTTAGAAAAAGTGCAGGAAGTAAAATTGTACATGAGAGGCAGGATGGACGTGGGATCCTTCATATGTGGCTCTGTTATTTCTAGGGGATCATGCTTGTCATTCCTAGCAGCATCTGGTGAATTCTTCTCTAGGAAAATAGACAATCTAGCAATAAGAAATAAAACTTACGTAGTGCTAGAAGCAAGCTGAATTCTATTTTAACCCTTGCTTCCTGAATCCAGGCAGCTTCACTGCACAGCCTAACTTAGAATTCTGCACTTGGCTGCTTGTACAAAGGCAAAGAACATTCTGGATGCTGCAGTTATAGAGGGACTAAGTGGATTCATCCCACAGCTCAGCTTCTCGGATAGCCATGAATAACAGCACAGCCACAGGAAGCCAAGAGCAGAAGTCAGAGACTGCAAAGCAAAAACAAAGATAAAGAAGGAAAAATATACTCAAGAAAACAAACATGCTGCAGGGAGCATAAGACAACTTCCAAGACTGAGAATTAAATACTCTCAGAGACATCCTTGAATGAAGCTGGGAGCTTGTAAAGGAATAAATGGTTGAACAAAAAAGAACTCTTGATTCCTAAATTGGGGAGATTAGGAGGTTATAACTAACTATACTGATTAGGAGGTATACGTAATAGTCTTGTGAGCTTTCCATTGAGGAAGTAAGGAGAATGTTGGGTACCTCTGTTTATCCTGAGAAATTCTTAGAAGAAGGTCTTAAACCATGGCAGTGTGATGACAAAGTTGTTTCCAGATTTCAGGTCAGGTGAAGTTCTCTGATTTTCATTACTTTGTATGGATTTCTGAAGTTTTGGAGGGTTAGGAATTTAAAAAGGTGTGTAAGACATGACATTTCTTTTCCTTCCTCCTTTTCTCCCTTCTTCTTTTCCTTTCTTTCTCTCCCTTCTTTCCTTCCTTCCTTCCTTCCTTCCTTCCTTCCTTCCTTCCTTCCTTCCTTCCTTCCTTCCTTCCATCCTTTCTTCTATCGTGCCAGTATTGGGGCTTGAATTCAGGGCTAGGGCATTCTCCATTAGCTTTTGCATTCATGGCTAGCACTTTCCTACTTGACCCACATCTCAGGTTTTTTTGTTGGTTAATTTTTTTGTTTATATATTTTTATTGTAATTAATAGAAGGGTTACATTATATTCCCCAGATAGAAGGTGCATTACTTTACATACATTAATACCCTTTCTCATGTCTTGGTCCCCATTTCCCTCCCCCACCCCCACCCTTCATCAATTTCAAATAACCAAATAAACATATATCAATATACCAGATAACAAAGTGAAATACTGTAACAATATGAGATAACCAAGGGATAGCAAAAGAGATGAGAGATAACATAGTACATTAAGGACAACAATCATTCATTATATGGCTTTTGTTTCTATATCCTAGAGGTTGGTTAATTTAGAATAAGATTTGCACAGATATTTCTACCTGTGGTGGCTTCAAACCATGATACTCAGATCTCAGCTTCCTGAGTAGCTAGGATTACAGGCAAGCTACAGTCTTTCTTAGTGTTTTTCTTATATATTGTCCATAATATCCTATAATTTGTCTTCCATGATTTAGATATATGCCCAGAGCTGAAATATACTATTTCTTCTTCTAAAAATACTCATTACCACGGTATTCAGAATTAGCGATGATTTTTTTGATTAATCACAAGAGCTTCCATAAACACTTGAAAATCGAAAGCTAGCATGTCGTCTCTGTTCAACTGACTTGTCCAACATGGAGGTTTCCAGTGCAGAGTACCGCATGGCTTATGTGCTCGGAGGCAGAATGCCAGCTTTCATCTCTACTCAGGTACATTAACAGGAGTGTCTTTGTGTCCCTATTATGTGCCAACTACAGTAGTAAGATCCTGATAGGTAAGCAGAAAAACAGCAACAACAACAACATAAAACTTGGCCAAGCACAGTGGCTCATGCCTGTCATCCTAGCTACTCAGGAGGCTGAGATCTGAGGATCAAGGTTCAAAGCCAGCCTGGGCACAAAAGGACCTGAGACTCTTATTTCCAATTAACCTCTAGGAAACGGGAAGTGGGGCTTGGCTCAAGGGCTACAGTAGCCTTGAGCTGAAGAGCTCAGGGACAGCACCCAGGCTGAGTTCAAACCCCATGACCCACAAAAACAAAACAAAACAAAAATCCAGTTCTACTTCTTATTTATTTCTAGTCCTGGGACTGAACTCAGGGCCTGGGCACTGTCCTTGAGCTTTCTCAAGGCTAGTGCTCTACCACTTGAGCCATAGCACCACTTCTAGCCTTTTCTTTTTTTTTCAGGTTTATAAAATTTTATCTTGCAACTTACAATATCAAGTCAGGGACATTCATAGTACAATCTCAATTTTGTTTAAAAATATATTTACACATATACACACCCAAAGAGGGAACTCACAAAACATTATGATAATAGCATTTGGCATTTACAAAATTGGAATTTTCACCTGGAGTATTAATCAATACATATCAGTTCTATCAAAAGTTTTCCTGTATTTTCACTTCTAGCCTTTTCTACATATGCTTTTCTACATATGCTTTTCTATGTATGCTTTGTGCATGCTAGGCAATCACTCTACCACTAGGCCAAACTCCTGGCCAAGTTCTACTTTTAAAGAGACTATGTTCTTACAAACCAGTGGCATGATTCATGGGTGCCATCTAGACTGAATGTTTGTTGTGTCGCATTTGCTTATCGAAGTCCATGAGCTGAGGTGGTAGCCGGTGGCTCACTCCTGTAATTCTAGCTATTCTGGAGGCTGTGGTTTGAGGATCACATTTCAAAGCTAGCTTGTGCAGGAAAGTCTATGAAACTTTTCAAAAAGCTAGAAATGGAGCTGTGGCTCAAGTGATAGGACGCCAGCCTCAATCACAAAAGCTCAGGGACAATGCATAGGCCCCAAGCTCAAGCTCCAGGACTGGCACATATACATGCACTAAGTCAACGAAATGTGTGCCCAATTCTTTTGGCCATTGTGCTTTACCATTATTCTAGTTATAGTCTGGAAATCTCACCTAAATGGATCCTTGCAGGACATTTATACCCATCTAACCCTCTCATCAGTAACCAAAGTAGACACGAGCCTGTGCTCCATTCTGATTGTGCCTGGTTAGATGCCTCTTCTCCTTTAGCTGATGTAGGGTATCAGCAGGAAGATAGCATTTGTTGCTAGGTACTTTGTGTTTTTCCATGATTAAAAGAACATGGAAAATTTCTAAATCTTACATTAGGAAAGCCCCCCAAAAGACTACACATGTGTCATAGTTAATGTTGATGTCACAAGCATTCCCTTTCTTAAGACACTCTCTGGTTTACCTAGTCCATTTAAAATGTAAACTATAGAAACTATAGTGCTATTGTCTTTTCTCCCTTGAAATTCAGAGTTCAACTTGAGACCTCTGAAGAGTATGCATGTGAAAGAATTAAAACTAGGTCAGTCAGAGCTAAAGCACATATTCACATTTCTACCAGTTGTGAAAACAGTGCTATAGTTCAGCTATTACGAGTCTTTTTTCCAACTAACTAGCTCAGAGAAGGCAGCTCCATTCATTTTACTTTTGAAACATTTTGGGCACAGTACTTAGATTTTCACTTCTCCAAGTTCCTGTGCTATTTTTCTTTCCTCTATGATATTATTAACTTGTCCAATGCATGGTCACATTTATTTGTGTCCTGGGAACACAGCAATATCTTGAGAGGCATCACAAATAGAACCATAACAAAAAGGAGCCACTTTTAGATTGGGAGAGATCTGCTTGTAATCCCGGTTTTTACTTGACCAAAATTCATGCTTAAATCAAGTCTTTGTATTGCCTTTGAAGATGAGGGGAAAGACCCCTGTATATCAGGTGACACACTAGATTACATTTATTATATACCCTGCCCAGTAGAAACAATGACAGTGGCTTAAAACAATCTTGTCATAAACATTGATGAAAATGCTTGCTCAATTGGTAAAAACAAAAAACAACAACAACAAACAACTAAAGAATTCACAGGCAGTAGAAGCAGCAACATTCCCATCACTATCGGCAAAATCCCCAGATCTTCTGTGTGTGTGTGTGTGTGTGTGTGTGTGTGTGTGTGTCTTGGTGGCAGTGGTTCTGGTTATTGAACATTAAACTCAGGACCTAGTGCTTTTATTCTGCCGGCCTTGGACAGCGATCCTCCTATCTCCCTTTCCCAAGAAGCTGGCACATACCACTCTGCTAGGTAGCATTCCAGCTTCAATGTTGATATCTGCATTGGGACGTTTAGGGTGACCTCGATATCCTGAATTAGCTAAAACAGTACTACTCAATAGTAGTGTGATTTCAAGTATCATTATAGTTATAGACTTGTAATTATTTCAAGGGTAATTATCAGTGATAATTATTAGTTGCCCCTATTTGGCTTTTCAAAGGTATCTTGAATCATATATGATGACCCTAAGCACAAAAACGGGGACATAAAGTATGCCATTCCATAAAGGTGGGGATTCTAATAGGAGACTTGTAAATCTGCATGTCAATATAGACTACACTCCCAGGGTAGGCTGGACAATAAACAAAGCCATATGGCAGGAAGGGATTGCATGTGAAATAACCTGGATTGGCTTTGACTCTGGATAGAGGGAAAATGAATTTGCCCCTGAAAAGTCATAGTCAGCATCAGTTCACATGTAAATGTGTTGCTACCTGCATGTTAAAAAACTGAAGTTCAAGTGGAGAATTGATTTCAGTGATTTCCAGGTAGGCAGCCACACCAGGCAACTGATGAAGCATATATAAAACCTCTTTAAAGGAACACAGCCCTGCTGGTAGAGTTTCCAAGGATACTAGGAAACACATTTAAAAAGAAATCACAAGGAATGCCAGCACAAAGGCTTAGAGAGAAGAGTGCATGGGGATGGGAGGATAGAACTTGACTCATACAGACCTCGTGTGTGAGAAAGAAGAGACATGGACTGGAAAATTTGTAATGTATTTGAAAGATAAAAGCAAAGGCCAAATAAATGAGTGGTGAAAATGACACTTAAGGAAAGGTCAAGTAAATCTGAAAGAAAACTGATTTTTAACAAAAGGAAGGTAATACACTGACATAAAAATTTTACTGGATCACAAAATAGATTAGACATAGCAAACAGAATTAATGAACTACAAGTGAGATCAGGAAATTAGACCTGAAATGCAAATTAGAGGCCCAGATCATGAAGGCTAGGAGAAAGCTAGATCTGGATGAGAAAGTGAAGAGACCAACATACGTGGACAGATTTTTAGGAGGTGAACAAAGAGAAGGGTGGCAAATCAGGCCAGATCAACACCTGAACACACATCAGATGAGACTGCAGACCATGGTAGGCAGAGCTGAAAATCAGCCAGAGAGAAATGATACCTCGCTTACTGGGGGAAGAGCTACAAAGACTAAAGGTAGACTTTTTTTCTTTTTTTTTGGTAAGTTCCATAGAGGCCATGTTCTCATAGCTACTACAGGGTAGAGCTGGGATTCTAGGCCAGCTCTGCCAGCCCAAGTGACATCATCAGCCATGCCCACTTTTCACACCTAGTTCTCCCATGGCTCTGGCCCACAGTCTTTCACAACCTGAGCCCATCACATGCCCTCAGAGTCAAAGCAAGCCATGACATAGATTCTTTTAGGTTGTGTCTCCCCTCTGATATCCAGGTAGAAAGAAGGCAGTTTGTTTTAGTTTCTTTTTCCCCACTCTCCTGATTCTGGCTTGTGGCTGGGAATGTAAAAAAAAAAAAAAACAAAACCACCAAAAACCCCTCAAGTGTTTGGGTCACCTGCTGACCATGGCAGCCCAGGGTTGTGAAACAGGACTATCTGGAGATCCTCAGAAGGTAGACTTTTAATTATCAAATTACTAATAATAAGAAAACCAAACCAATGCCAGGTGCTGTTGGTTCATGCCTGTAGTCCTAGTTACTTAGGGGGCTGAGATCAGAAGATGGGGATTCAAAGCCAACCATGGTAGGAAAGTCTGAGACATTCGCATCTCTAGTTAACCACCAGACAAATGGAAGTGGAGCTGTGATTCAAAGGGGTATCATGCTAGTCTTGAGTGAAAAAGCACAGGGACAACACATAGGCCCTGAATTCAAGCCCATGACTGACAGAAGAAGAAGAAGAAGAAGGAGGAGGAGGAGGAGGAGGAGGAGGAGGAGGGAAGGGGGAGGGGGAGAAGGAGAGGGAGGAGGAAGAAGAATAGTGAACAAAACCAGGGGAAAAATCTCAATAAACAAACTACAAATTTTTTTAAAAGAAATTTTTACTTGAGTTAATGATATAAACTCTTAGCAAACTACAAACAGAAGGAAATTTCCTTACTCAACCCATCTTCAGGGGAACCTATAGCAAATATAATAATGGTCAAAAGTGCAAAGCTTGCCCTTAGAGTCAGAGGCAAAAAGGATAGTACTCACGATTACCAATTTTATTCAGCCCTGCAGTATGTAAACTCACCAGCTTTGGTGGCCTACTCACTACATTCAGTCTGTCTGGCTTTTGGATGCCCATCCACCAAACATCTCCTTCATTCTGAAGTGGCTACAAATACTAGAATGTTTTTGACATGTGAGAAATATCTTGTGTAATCCATACATCCTTGTCCATCAATGAGGGCTTATTTGAACTCTACTCCAGACTGCGTACAGCAGTCATATGAATATGAATGTAATATGAAACACAGAGCCCCTTACTACCTGATGGGAAAAGTTCATTGGCCACTGTTTCATCTGGCAGAAAGACAAAAATATCATTTAACGAATGAAAAAAATGAGTTTTGTCCAACTTCATTAAGGAATAATTCATAAGCAATACCATACATCAGTTCTATATCTGAAAGTCATCTTGTGTTTTTAAAAGTGTGCACATTTGTGTAGCTGCCCTCGGCGTCATAATCTAAAGCATTTCTTTCCTTCAGTGGTCCTACGTGTTACAACTTCTTCATTTTCTAACATAGAAAACATCAATAGAACGACATACTAGCTCATGTTTTTCTTCTTTCATTTAGGTTTGTGTGATTTCTCAAGTCTTTTTTTACTGTATTAGCAGTCATTTTCTTTTTTATTAATGGGTGATATTTACTTGTGTGAGAACATAATAGTTTCTTTGTACATTTTACCTTATAGGTGATTATTGATTAGTCATCAGTTTTAAGGCTATTGCATGTAAAATATTTGTAAATAATTTTGGATCTTTGTATGGATAAATGTTTTATTTTCACCTGGGATAATGTCTATATGCTGACTTTTATGATAAACGTGTATTTTAATTTTGTTGGAAGTGGATAAAATTTGCTAAAGTGGTATTTATTTTAATTGTTCTTTATACTTGCAACTATACTGAATATCAAATTGTTTTTCATTTTTGGTGGCATTGAGATTTGAACACAGGGCCTTGTGTAGCAGAACTATATTCCTCAGACTTTTTTTATTTAGGCTCTTGAATTTTTTCCCTATGCTTGGTCTCTTACCCATAGGTAAAATTGAAGAAATGAAATACCATGCCTGGAATTTGCTGACATGTGTTCTCACTCTGTGAGTGACTGCTCTCCCAAATCTGTGCCTCTCAAGTAATGGGGATTACAGGTTTAAGTGACCATACTTATCCCTATATTTTAAAAATTTGGGCTTTACTAGTGGGTATGTACAGGTATCAGGCTGCTTTAATATGCATTCTTCCAGTGAATGATGATATTGTGCATGTGTGTGTACACACACACACACACACACACACACATTGATTATATGCACATTTTTAAATGTCTGCTCAGGCTGGGCATTGGTGGCTCACAACACTAATCCTGGCTACTCAGGAGGCTGAGATTTGAGGATTGTGGTTCAAAGCCAGCCCGGGCAGCAGTAAAGACCATGAGACTCTTATCTCCAATTAGCTACCAGAAAACTAAAAGTAGCCGTGTGGATCAAGTGGTAGCGCGCTAGCCTTTAGCTGAAGAGCTCAGAGACAACACCCAGGCCTGGAGTTCCAGCCCTACAACCAAAAAATAAAAAAGTCTGCTCAGTTCTAAATGGCTTAGCTGACTTTAATTACTGAGTTGCACTTGTACTTGCAACTCAAGAACTCTAGTATTTTGCTGATTTATTGGAGATAGAATCTCTTATATATTCTAAATAAAATTCCCTTCTTAGATAAATGATGTGCAAATACATTCTCCTAGTTTGTGACTTGAATCTTCATTTTGTAAAAGATGTCTTGAAGAACCAAATGTTTTCACTTTGATACAGTTCAGTTAATAGCTGTGGTTTGTGCTTTCTATGACCTATCAGAAACTTTTGCCTAGTCAATGGTTAAAATGATTTTCTAGTATGGTTTTGGAATGTTTAGTTCTAGCTCTCACATATTTAATTATACTTAATTAGCTTTTACATGGAATGGTCCATTTTAGCGTATTTTTAAATATATACAATGTGAGATAAGTGTCAAGAGTCCTTACTTGGCATATGGATGTCAAATTATTACAGCGAAAGTTAATGGAGACACTGCACATTCCTTACTTACGTACTTACTCATCTTTCTCAAAAATTAATCACCCATTTGGGCCCATTCATCAACTGTCTATTCTGTTCTGTTGTTTAATATATCTATCTTCGTTCCAATATCATACCAACACATTACTATAGTTTGATAGAAATCTTGAAATTACTTAACATCTTCTCATTGTGTTATTTAAATCTAGGTTCTTTGAGCGCTGCACCTGAACACTTGAATGACCTTGTGGGTTTCTCCCCAGTTTTGGTGACTGTTTTGAGATGGAACTTGATTAATAGGTCAGTTGAAGAGTTCAGCACCCTTCTGATGCACAAATAATGGATTTTCCATTTATTTTTGTCTTCTTTAACTTCCTTCTGAAGAAGGAAGTATTTGATACTTTTCAAGATACATATCAATTACTCATTCCTGGATAGAAATTGAAATAGTGATGCATAAGGTGGAAGGTCAAAAGGAAAATACAATCTTCCAAAACAAGGAAAGCAGCCAAAGGATGTGTGAAAGGGGCATAGGTGTAAATGACAATGTCTTACCATAAAAGCTGACTGTATTGCAATTGTATGGTACAGGTAAAGAAAAATAAAATGATAGAATGGTATTGAATAGAATTGAAGAATAGTATGGAATGAATTGAAAGCCCAGAATCCTATGCTCATATATTTGGAGAAGTTGCTACAGGAGTATAGGAGTAAGGCTGATTTAATAAGAAATAGTACTGGGAAAGTTGACTCTGCTTATGAAGATATAGATTTCCATCTCATACAGTTCATGAAATTAGTTCTATAAAGACCACTACCCTAAAAACATTTTAGAAAATATCTTAGTGTTACACTACTATTAAGAGTATAAACTGTAAGCTGGGTTCAATGGCTCATGCTTTTAATTCTCACTACTCAGGGGGCGGAGACCTAGAAGACTGACATCTGATGCAAACCTGGGCAGAAAAGTCTATGAGACGCCATTTCCAATCAATCAGCAAAATACTGGAGTAGAGGCAGAGGTCAAGGAGCATATTACTAGCCATGGGTGAAAAACCGAAGTAAGTCCAGAGTGCAAGTCTTAGTCCCAACACACACACACACACACACACACACACACACACACACACAGACACACACACACACACACGAATGTACAACTTTAAAATTTGGCATCTCAATATAGTAAAAATGGATTATTTCTTTGTAAGTATTCTTAAGATGTTTATGATGAAAGGTAGCTTTTGGTTGGGAACATGGCTTAGTGGTAGAGGGCGTGCCTTGCATACATGAAGCTCTGGGTTCAATTCCTCAGTACCACATACACAGAAAAAGCCAGAAGTGGTGCTGGGACTCAAGTGATAGAACACTAACCTTGAGAAGGCCCAAGGACAGTGCCCAGGCCCTGAGTTCAAGCCCCAGGACTGGCAAAAAAGGTACATGGAATTCAGACATTCAGTTCCATTCAACTCAGGGTTCCTCTACTATCTGAAACATGAGGGTCTACCTCTCTTCTTCGTAAACTTTGTTACATTCCATTGGCCCGTCTCTCACTGATCAGCACTTTTGGCATCAGATTCAAGAGCAGATTTGTCTTATTTGGCTATTTGGAGGATAGTATAAAATCTCCACCTAAAAGCAAATCACAGAGTCAGAGAAATTTCCAAGTCCTACCATGTAGTTCTTATGATGACCCTCTTCCCTGGCTGTGCTGGAAGTTCTTTGAGGGGATTCAATTTTTGTTTTCCTCCAAGAGAAACTTCCTTTCTGCTATTTTCAATTTTCCAGGAGGTACTTCTTCATTCTTTTTCTTCTAAGGAATCACCTACAGCATTTGTTTCAACAGATTGCTGGCCTCACCTATATATAGGATTTCTAATTCAGTGAGCCCAGTGGTTTACATTTCTAGCAAGTATGGGGTTGGGGATCGCAATGAGAGAGCTATATCCTAGGTTCCATCTGAAATGAGCTTGGAGAAGCTTTTGCTGCATGAGGCTATTACAATTTCACCATCATCTCGCTAGGCTGAGTGTGAAGGCATAAGATCTGTGATATATTATATGTCTCTTTCTATATATTATCATATACACATACCTATATTATATGCATACTACATCTATGATATATGCACATTCATATGCATGATATAGAATATACTATATATCATATAGGTAGTTGATGCTACTATTTATATTATGCATATATGTATATTTATGTCTACATATATCATATGTATGTATATATACATATATCCATGGTAACTATATAGTATATACATATATACATAAATATATAGATACACACACACACACATACACAGAGTCTTAGGGTTTTAAAAGTACAGTTCATTTAGTAATGACATTCTCCTAGAAAATTAGTAGCTTTCTCATGTATTTGCTTCCAGTAAATTCTGTGAATAATGGTGTTCATTTTTGCCCATATGTACGGCTCATCTGATTCATACCTTTGGTTTCTGCTCTGTACATCTCTGTTGCCTCTCAGTCAGTGTAAGGCAGGTACCTTGGGGTCATTTCATAAAATATCCCGAGTTGGAGATCAATCCCTTCATTTGATCTCTGCCACAGGGGCTAATCCTTCTTTGCAACTGAGAATTCTTAATGGGCCTTTGCTGCTCTAAGTAGTTTTTTATTCTAACTTGTGAAATCCTGTGAAGAATATAGAAATAGAGTTGCTAATCCTTGAATCTCTACATTTCTGGACTCCTTTCCTTTCTTTTCCTTTCCATTTCTGTTCCCAAGACAACTACTTCTCACTTGGCACACATCCTCCTTTTTATATGTAGATATAAGTACTGAGTTGAAACCAATACACACTAGCATTTCTAGCACTTTCAATTACTTACAGCAAAACTACACTTCTACTAGACTCTTGGTCTACTTACAAAGTCATAGCAGGCAATATTTCATACTTCCCTGTTATAGAGCACTTCAGATTTCCTGATTTCTTTTTCTTGCTTTCCATCACTCATTCTGTGTCCATGATACATTTCTTGTTAAAATTGTGAGTAGCTGAGTGTTTATAGCTGAGGAGACAAAATGAACTTCAAGATATAATGTGGAACGCAACAGAAGTTCTTTCCTTATTGACTGGCAGTGTAGGTGGTTCTGATTGGCAAGTGTCTTATTCAGATTATTATAACGAACGACCACATGTGGGAGTAGGAGTGAGAAGCAGTAAGAACTGGGGACTGGAAGTCTGAGATGAGCTTTTCCACCTTGTCAAGTTCCATAAAAGTCTTCTTCCTGGCTTACCAGGAGGCCACCTTCTTCCTGGGGCCTCTCGAGTATCTCTTAGTAGCGCATTCGTACCACACATAAATCCTCCCTCCAAATACCATCATACTGGGAGTTAGAATTTAGTCCCCAAATGTGGGTAGGAGGATGCACAAGTATGCCATCCATACTGGTAGGTTATTTCCTTTTGTGTTGTCACTCAAATAACTAACTCTGTCCCCTTCTAACTGTAACTCCACCAGGTTCTTGGAACTCAGAGTCTTTGTGGATAGGGAAGATGGAAGGAAATGTATTTCTAATTGAAGTGTTGTATTAAGTCTACTCCTACTCTGTCAAGCAAGAACTGTCCCCATGACCCCTCTAGACACAAAGAAGATGCAACCGAGGGTAGATGGAGCCACTGTTGTCCTGTCTTTTGAAATGAAATCATGAATACTGGGCAGACAGCTTTTGTGATCACCGACAGAAGAGACATTCCAGTAACATGTTAGAGAATATTGGAGATTGTTTTTTAAGGTACTGGAAATGAAAGGATTTTTAAAACAAGACACAACAAATACAACAATTTACAACTTCAGCAGGGTGTGGTGGCTCACGCCTGTAATCTTAGCTACTTAGGAAGCTGTGATCTGAGAATGGAGGTTCAAAGCCAGCCCTGGCAGCAGTAAAGACCGTGATACTCTTACCTCCAATTAACCACTAGAAAACCAGAAGTGGCGCTGTGGCTCCAAAGGTAGGGCACGAACCTTGTGCTGAAGAGCTCAGGGACAACACCCAGGCCCAGAGTTCAAGCCCCATGACCAACAAGAAAAAAAAAAGAATGGACAACTTCATCTATATAAAAATACTAAGTGCATCTGTTTATCAGTGTACATCACAAATAGAGCAAAGAGACCAGCCTCACAACAAAAACATCTGACCCTATACCTACATCCACAATAACATTTGCGAGAAACAAGTAACAATCACTAACAGTTTAGAAAGAACTCTAGGTAAGGATAATTACACACAAAGCTGTCTGATGTTATTGGAAGTCAAGGAAATGCAAAACCTAACTACCCAGTGATCTGCTCTTCCACAGCTACCAAATCAACAGATTCTTGGAAGAGAAACACCATGAATTATTGGTGGGGTGTTATGGCTTGAATTAATTGGGGAAACAGCTATCTCAATGTTACTCACAAGGTAGTGAGATCAAAAGTAATTTATATTTTTCATTGTCCTGTTGATTTGTTTCCTTCTTTGTAAGACTAGGGTTTGAACTCAGAGCCTTATGCTTGCTAGAAAGGAGCATTACTGCTAAGCCACATCCCCAGTTCTTTTTTTTTTTTGGTGCTAGTACTGGAGATTGTACCCAGGGACTTACATTTTTGCTTAGCTTTTCTGCTCAATTCTGACACTCTACTACTTGGATTCACATCTCCACTTGTGAGGTTTTGCTGGTTTCTCAAATTTGTCTGCCTGGGCTGGCTTCAAACTGAGCTCCTTAGACATCAGCTCTCCAATAGCTAGAGTTTCAGTCATGAGCCACCAGCACCAACTGTTACAGTGTTTCACTTACTTCTTGGGAATGGAACTGTACTTACATCTACTTTATACTTCCTATTGTAGGCGGGAGAAAGGATGCCACCACTCCGCTTCTTTCACTGAGATGGAGTTCTGAGAACTTTGTCATAGCTGCCCTGGCATTGCAGTCCTCATGTTTGTAGCTGGGATGATAGGCGCAAGCTTTTAATGCATGCCCTGTTTTCTTATTCTGCCTTAAATCAGACCTGTAGGGTCTAGTCTACAGAATATATACAATACTATGTTGAAAGTAAGATGTAAAGACTGTGGGAAAGCTGGTCTTAGTCACACCACCCCTGCACTGGAGACAGAGAAGGCACCACTCTGGCTTTGTCCTGAAAGCCGTCATACCTTGTCCCTTTTTGTACCACCCAGGAAACAAGGGGCATCAGAGAAAATGAATAAAAATGGATACAAAGCCACCTCATCACTTCCAAAAGGCTGAGCTGGGAATCCCTCTCCATGTCCGCCCCCCCCACCCATCCCACAGCTGTACAGAGGAAGTACTCCTTCTGCTTGTGTCACAAGGGATCGTGAATCAGAGCCAATGTCACTTCCAATGATTGCTAGGCATCAAAGCCTACAGAAGGCACCAGTAGGCCTGACAGCTTCGTCTATATAAATCCACGCTGCTCAGCTGGTCCCTCTCGAATGAAGTTCTAAAGCCCTTTGGCTAATTTTGGAAAGGTTGGGCCCTGGTGGATTTCAAAGGAGTCTCCTCTTACACTGGAAAGCAGGAAGAAGGGACTTGCCACGTACTGCCTGGTACATAGCCATCCTCAGCCATCAGGCTAGTCTTCTTCCTAGAGCACTGCTCACAAGCTTTCCTCCAGGTACTGGGGTGTGAGGGCAAAAGAGATTCTTCTGCAGTAGCTTCTAAATGAAGCACATCCATGGGTAAACTAAATCATAACATGGAAGGGAAGGGAGAAGAGCTTCAAACAGCACAGTGCTAGATAACAGAGCAGAGAAGGTTGGAAAAACCCAGCTGGGGTTTGGGCTTCTCTTTATGGGACAGATAGTGAAAGTTATATCCTGGAAATCTTCCTTTCATCCTTAATAGCTCCCCAGAAATTGCTTCAAATTCTCCCAGGCAAGAACTCCTTCCTCTCCCTTAGGCAAAATTTGTTCCCTAATTCTTACACATTGCATCCAGTGCAATGCAGGAGACCAAGCAGCCACTAGAGGGCAGAGAGAACATTCCTAGTTATAAATGGTTTCAGAGAAGTCCACCAGTTATCTGAGAGTGAAAACCCTGGAGTGCTATCCTAGCCAAACCCCAACAGGACCAGCAACCCAAGGATGCAGCTTCTGTCCTTTCTCTGGCATGTGAGTCTCCAGCTGGCCTGTGGGGGTTCAACTGGCCCATTTAGGAACTTTAGGTCTATATGCAACAAGTCAGACTCCAGCCCACTGGATAAGTCAATGGTCAGCCTGTTTATTTCCAACTGTTTTCACCCATAAAAGATGGACCTTTGTAAAGAGCAGTGCAGTGACCCTTGCAGAGTGTGCTTTACCACACTGACTCTTTTCCCTAACCTGATTCACTCAGGAAAGAATCCAAGAAAGTTTGGAAGTAGGGAGAGGGCAGGGCGTGGTGGGGCTGTGGGAGACAAGGTAAGGACTACAAGGCTTGCTACTCTGCCTGGTTTCTGCCTCTCCTTTGCAAGGAGACAAGGTTTTTTGGTGCTGATATTCAGTGTGGAGGGTGTGTTTCTCTCTCCAGAAGGAAAGAAATGACCTTGGGGTTCCCACTTCTTGCTAAAAATGAATGAACAGGTCCTATTGTGATTTTTTTTTGGCCAACAATAATTCCTGTGTGTTTTCTAGAGTATAAAATATCTCCAAAAAATAAAAAAATAAAATATCTCCATAAGACCCAAATCACTGTATGCTACAAGTGAACTCCTATAAGCATTGATGCATCAAGAAAAAAAAATAACCTACCTCAAGGCTGCACCTGACAGGTAAAGGATAAAGCAGAATGCAGCGTTTGGGCTGGGGGGTGGGGTGGGGAGGCTGAAAGAGTGTTTTGTTTATTTTAACTCAGTCATTAGCTTCACATCTGCAGGAAAAATAGAAGTCAAGAGAAAATTTATCAAGAAAAAGTAGAAAATTACCTTGTGAGTTATTTGGTTAAATGGAGCTTGTGGCAAATTAGAAAGAAAAACAAGACTAAAAAATGAAGCAAAGGAGATAACTCATTTTAATAGGGCATATGGTGAAAAATGGCAGCACAGAGATGGCTGTTACCTTTTGTCTTGGTGAAGAGGAGTGTAGCTGCCATGTGAATGGAAGCTTGGGGATGAGAGTTCCACCTCTAGCAACAGGTACAGGTTGCAGGATTTGTCAGTTCTACAGACTGGTCTCTAAAATTCCCTCAGGTGTCAGAGGAATCTACAGGAGCAGTGAACAGAAGGATTACGTTTCCTCCTAAAATGAAAGCAATCCATGTGCTTAGGTCTTCACTAAGTGCTCGCCTTGCGCTGAACTATAGTGACGGCATTCCAAATCAGAAGAGCTTTCGTTCATCAGGATGTAGCAACCACAGGGTAATGCCAACAGCAGGCTCTTCGGAATGTTTAGCTATAAGCACGTTGCAGAGGTGACCTCATTTCATTCTCACAGCAGTGGCTTCCATGAATTAGAAACTATTGTCACGATTCCATTTTACAGGTGGGGTTAAACACAGAGACTTGCCTATCAGGTAAGTGGAGAGAGGAAAGGTGGGTGCACGCACTCATAATATTTGTTGTATATTTGTGACAAGAGGACATGGGCAACTTCAGATGATGAGTGCGGTTGAGACAGAGGGGGGAAATGATAAAAGGGGGTGACATGGATCAAGATGTGTTGCACCCATTAACTGATACATTGAATTGAAACCCCTTTGTACAACTACTTAAAGAGAATACCAATACTAATAGGAATTAATAGTAAACTTGCTCACGATCACATATACAGACATAGCTGAATGTAGTTAAACGGAAATATTTGATTTCAACAAGTACTGGTTGTGATGTTTCTCTAAACCTGTAAATAAAATCCATTAGTATTTATATGGTGCTAATCTTTTATACTTGTTGTGCAATTGAAGTACAGCAACATGGAAACCTACCTTTCAGGTATCCTCCATCAGTAATCTTTTTTCTTGTTCTAAATGGACAGAACACTAAGTAGATAACACTGGCTGTGTTATCTATATTATATTCATTACCTCCCAGGTGGAGAATTAGAATGGACAGCATCACTTCACTGTAGGGAAACAGATCTCCTTAAAATGATGTGCTGTGTATTTTACTATGAATCCACACCATCATTTTGAAGACTCTAGTCACCTAGGAAGAATTTCTTGTGGAGTCACCCATGCAACACTTCCAGCCTTAATTCTATCCTCTGTCTTCCCATGTCTTCCTGAAGCCTTTTTTTAGACCTCACACAAAATGAGTATACAATCCTTTTTCTCACTTAGAAGTCCACAAACTCTAACAAGACATAGTGGCATGTCTTTCTCTGAAGATAATTTCTCCTCTCATTAATCATTTTTGAAGTAGAACTTAAAGGCTATGACTATAGGAACTCCTTACCCAGAAAAGACTGGAGGAGTCATGTAGCACTTTTTGTACCCCATTATTTTCTCACTGCTATGTTCTTCCCCCAAGAAAGTGTCAGGAAACACATTTCTTAGTTAATCCAGGCATATGCATTCAGGCCTTTTGCCTACTATGTTTATCTTTGGATCATCCTGAAAGGTTTTAATCATTTCCTATCAGATTATCTTTTAAATCATGATTCTCAAAGTGGACCTGAAGGTCTCTGGGGTCCTCACAAAGCTTTCAGGAGGTCTGGGATATCAAAACTGTTTGCATGACCCTACACTGATGTTATTTGTCCTTTTCACTATTTGTCAATGTTTCTGTGTTCTGAAATCTAGGGCTGCTTTCTGCAAAAGCACTTGTGCTATTGTCACAGGTAGAACTTGTGAAGATATATATGTATATATGCACACACACATATATGTCTGTATGTCTATGTACATACATATACATATATATGTATATACAACACAGGGTTCTGGAACATCTTTTTCCTAGAAAGAATGACTGACAAACAAATGGTTATTCAGACTTCAGACATTTTCTGAATATTATCAAAGCCCACTTGTCATTTCAAGAAACACAACTGCTAAGCTTTTTTTCCAGTGACAAAGTTCAAGCTTGCAGGTAAAAATTAGACTGTGGGGGGCCGGGAGTTTGGCCTAGTGGTTAAAGTGCTTGCCTAGCATGCATGAAGACCCAGGTTCGATTCCCCGGTACCACATACATAGAAAAAAGCTGGAAGTGGTGCTGAGGCTCAAGTGGTAGAGCTCTAGCCATGAGAAAGTCCAAGGACAGTGCTCAGGCCCTGAGCTCAAGCCCAGGACTGGCAAAAAAAAAATTAGACTGTGGAAACTTACCAACTTACCTCTGCCTCTAGGGTTAATAGCTTCCCCATTCAGAAAGGATTCTAGAGGATAGCTGTAGTAAATGCTCATCAGTATTACTTTATTGGTTGTTGAATAATGAAATGTGTCAGTATTAGAAAACTCTGTGTATGTTGGCAAATTCATAGTTCCAAAAGACCACTGCCTAAGCTGGATGCTGGTGGCTCATGCCTGTAATTCTCATTAGTTAGCCGGCTCAGATTTGAGGGTTGCAGTTCAACACTTGCCCAGGTAGGAAAGTCCATGTGATTTATCTCCAGTTAACCAACAAAGAACTGGAAATGGAGCTGTGGCTCAAGTGGTAAAGCACTAGCCTAGAGCACAAAAGTTCAGAGACAGTGCCCAGACTCTACGTATAAGCCCGAGAATGGGTGCACACGCACACACGACTAGTGCCTGAACTGACAAAATAAAACAGGAAGGGTAGGTGGAGATCCATTTAAGTGAAAATAACAGTGTAAGAAAGGGTTACAGATACAGAGTTCATTTTGTAAGAAATCCTTGAGTTTCTTTGGAAAGAATCTTTTGGATTTTGGTGTGTTATCAAAGAATGACATGCAAAGTTATCTGAGAAGGTTCTCAAAATACAGCTGTTCCCCACTTTCATACCTATATATGGTCGGATGTTCTTTATGCATTTTAACAACACACGAAACCAGATTGGACCGGAGGAATTGCATTCATCTGTCATCTAGTAGCCAGACGTCAAGATTTGAAAAATCAAACTTGGAAAAAAAAGACAAAAAACATCAAGCATTTGCTTGATTATTTTCTGTTCTGGTACATATAATTATCCTTCACAAATATGTTTTTTTTTGTGTCAATGTGTGATGGCGTTATAGCTGTCACTTAAAAATAAATAAATCTTTCAAACGTTCCATTTTAATCTCTCCTAGGTTTGGTCCACATGTATCAAACTCTTTAAAGCCCTTAGTATGGTTGTAGGAGTGTAAAACAATCCTGGGGAAGCAAAAGATTTTAGAACTTCTGCTTTAGAAAATTGCTCTCAGTAGCCTAGCCACCATGTTTTGTCATGTCTTCTAGCCCAAATTTGTCAAACCTATAGCTGACATTCACAGAGAGCTTGCTATGTTCCAGATATGGCTTTATGTACTTTGTCAATAGTAGTTCACTTAATCACAAAGAACCCTTTAAGGTTGAGAAATCAATATATGTTAAGTGCACATATTTTTTTTCATATGACTACATGGTAGCACCAACAGTAGCTAAGGTCACATAATTAGCAAGCATTGGATAGAGGAGTTGGATTCAGGCTGGAATCCTGTGTGCACTTATTTAATATATATATTTAATACATATACATATTAATACATATGCTCACTTGACCACTTAGAGCATTTCTCTGTATGCCATGCATCAGTCTCTGTTTGCAAATCATCACTGCCACTCTCTATTACATGGTAGATCCAGCCAGACCCTGACCCTCTGCTTTGCTCTTTGTGACTGGAGTTACTTAAACAAAAATCAGATAATGGTCTCTGGCAGATAAACAGAAACAACTCAATATTTTCCTTCCAAATAATTGCATCTTAATCAATTGATTGGACCAATCCCTCAACATCAATTGTTATGTGACAGCCTCTGCTAACTAGCTTTAAATGGCCAGGTGTGGGAGAACAGGCAGCTGACAATTTTGCTTAGATCAACACATTCACATCCATAGATATTGGAACTGGCTTTATTTTTTAATAGCATAATTTCATAACTATCTCACACATTGCAAATACCCTCGATTATAATCTCAAGACACATCATAATTTTTTAGAACAGATGTTATAAAATGACCAGAGGAATTTGAACAAGCTACTGTTTTGTATCATGAGAATTCTTTCCTTTATTTCCTTTTTTTCTTCTTCTAACCTAGGTGCTAAGTGACTGTCATTATTTGTGTTATCCCTTTTGCATAATCAAGTAATTCACATTGCTAAATATGTCTACAGTTAGATGTAGCTTGTATTATTTTCCCTCAGCTCAGTGAACAGCCTAGAATATTAATGCAGAAGAGCCCTGAAGGACCAGAGTTATCCCTTTTCTGTTGCAGGTGGGAGTTACTGGGAAATGGCTTACGATCCAAATACTGAGGAGATAGACACAGGGATTTGAGATGGTGAAGATTGGTAGAGTAATTCTTGATCAATTCCTTATTCTAAATTTCTTAATCTCTGGTGACCTGCTTTCTTCACTATGATTTTTTCTTTATATTCTCCTTTTCCCAGTCCTGTTGTCAGCTATGTACAGGACACCAATGTCTTTCTTGGCATTGAAAAGCTCAGCTTACATGTTCATGATCACAGGGAAGATGAAACTGCATTAAATGTTAGAATTTCTCTTCTCATAAGAGTCTCTGGGTCATGTATATGTTCAGGTCATCTCAAAATCTCTCTCTTTCTCTCACTCTAACCCCCATGTTATTCCCCAGACACCTGCTATTTTTTACTCTGTTTCAATGTTGTGTTCCTTGTGCTCTTGAGGACATAATCTTTGTTAGCTTCAGCTTTTCAAGATACTTTTGCAATTCCAAACAATTCTTTTCCTAACAAGTATTCTAATATCAATGGCAAAATAATATAGTTTTAACCATTTAATGTTACAACAAAAATCATATTTAGGCAGTGTGTTTCTTTTTACACAATTAGTGGAAGTGCTCAGTTCTATAAGGAAAAGTCAAAGTCTTCATCAGTTAGAGCTGGTGTTACAAAACTACTCCAGCTTGGTGGCTGAGGGAACTGCATTGATTCCTAGTAGTTCTGAAGGCACTGGAAGATTCTGTGTCTGGTGAGAGCTATTGCCTAGTTGTGAATGGACCTTTTTCTCACAGTCTCCCCACAGCTGAAGGATTCATTGATCATCAGTCTTTCCTCACAAAGACACTGACCCTGTTGATGACCAAACCACATCTCAAAGACCCAGCATCCAAACAGAATCAGACTTATTCAAACACAGAGAAAAAGAGCAGCATTGCTTTGTGGGGGTAAGAAGAAAGGAGGCAAATGTGGGGGAAGAAAATACAGCAGGGTCACATGATGATAAAAACAGAGAACTATGGCACACAGGAGGTATCTGACTTTCACAGTTCCTCTGCTTGGCAGAAGGGAACAGGAGCAGAAAGATCAAGAGCTTTTATGCATCGTGGTTCCAGATTTAGGTGGGAAGCAGAAGGTAAGAGAATGTATTACTTTTGTTCTCTCACCTCTCTCCCAAGTAGACATGCTTTCCATCCACATGGTCCTACCGTTTGGGAGCTACCATGTCTATCTCTTGGACCCTTACCATTGTTTATAGGTGCAAAGGCAAGAGGGAACAAGAGACATCAGGACTGTTAACTGGGATGAGGATGGGCTGAGGTGGCAATAGATGATTTGTAGACACAAGCGGGGCTAAGACATTGTAAGTTGCCTTGGTATTCATTCAGCCCACTTTCAGACTTCAGTTGATGATCTCTCTAGCTCACCATAAAAAACCTTCCTTTTTCATTCCCCTCTGAAAGAAACATGAGCAATTTGCAATTAAAGCAAGTTTTCACTGTGGTAAAAAGCTTATTGCCGAAAGGAATATCAAAATCACAATATTTTATTGATAGAGACCAGAGAAACCAGTAGAGGAGCGCCTCCTTTATGAGAACTGGTTGTAGTAATGCTTAGTGATTCCAGACCATCTGTGCGAACATGGAAACAGCCTCATTATGTGTAAACACGTAGTAATAGTAGTTATTAAAATTTGATTCTCTTTGTACTGTACTCAAACCAGAAAAAGAAGCAGAGAAGCTGAGGTTGTATTTCCTATGCGTGTAGGATCAGGGAAGCAATTAAATGTAAGAAGCAACAGTTAAGTTTGACAATGCTTTCTGGCATATCTAATGTTTTGTTGTTACTGTTGTTGTTAGCAAATCCGGATGCCCCAGAGAGAGAACACAAATTTTGGCTTTATTCCATCTCCCACTGCTGTCAATGTCTTGTAGGCCACAGTCACTGCAATCAGCACGCTCCCTTGGGAAGTGCACTCTGTCCTCATCTTCCTAGGTCCTCCCCCTGATTGGATGGGATTATGTCTGTCAAAGTTCCTGAAAACTACTAGGTGCTGTTAAATGGGAAGATACTGCCCTTAGTTACTGAGTGAGGAAAAGGTTCTCTCATCACTGTTGGGTTTTTAGCTTTGCAAGTGCTGGTTTGATTCTCTCCTTCTTGCATCCTAGCTGTAAAAAAAAAAAATCCCCCCCCCCAAACAAAACAATACTATAGCAACAATGTGTTGAATCCCTACTATCTTCCTGGCACCATGCACAATACTTGTTATATGCGTACGAACACTGGCAAATGTTTGCTCGTGCACGTAACTGCCCATGAAGGCAGCAGTTACTATCTCTACTTCACAGTTGAGGACAAAGCCTCTCTGTCAGATGAGTGCTCAAGACTGCCTCAAGCTCAGGTCTCTACTTGCTTCGGGGTCTTAGTCTTCCACAGTAGCATTTCTTTCCCTGGATCTTCCTGCTCTCGTGAGTTCATCTTTTCCCTAGAGGAACTTGGAACTCACTGAAGAGCCTCAAAATCTTTCTGTCTACCTTCTGGGTTAAAAGGTAGCAATATTTTCCATCATTAATTTGAGTTTCATCATTGAAGAGTATTAACCATTCGTTAGCTTCTGGAATACCTATATGCCAGTCCTGGGGCTTGAACTCAGGGTCTGGGTACTGTCCCTGAGCTTCTTTTACTCAAGGCTACCACTCTACAACTTGAGCCACAGTGCCACTTCTGGTTTATGTGTTATGGAGGAATCGAACATATGTGGTTTATGTGGTACTGAGAAATCAAACCCAGGACTTCATGTAACTTCATGCATGCTAGGCAAGCACTCTACCACTAAGCCACATTCCCAGCTTTGTAATACCTTTAAATGTGAGTTCTCTTTACCTGATACCTGGAGGAGGAAAGGTGATTTTAATAATCAACAGGTGGCAAGTTGTGATTGTTTTCTGCCCTCCAAAACTTTTTCTCGAAAACATTAAATATTCTTGCATCCATTGTAAATATATATGAAAAATGATAAAAGCTGTAAAGCCACTGTGTTTAGGGCATCATAGTTTAAGACATTAGAAACACTGAAAAAAGCTGGAAACAGTAGCTTACGTCTGTAATCCTAGCTACTCAGGAGGCTGAGATCTGAGGACTGAGGTTCAAAGCCAGCCTGGGTACAAAAGGACCTGAGAATCTTATCTCCAATTGACCTCTAGAAAATGGGAAGTGTGGCTTGGCCCAAGGGTAGAGTGGTAGCCTTGACCTGAAGAGCTCAGGGGCAGCGTCCAGGCCAAGTTCAAGCCACATGATTCCCCTCCCCCCAAAAAAAACATTGAAAAAAAAGAGATTCTTTACACTGTAAAAATGATTAAAAAATCGACTTGACAGTGATTTTTGTCCTCTCATCATTAAATTATAATATCCATACAGCTCCATTTTATACCTTGTCCAATTGGCATACTGATTTCTTTGCCTGGAAAACCTTTAGCTTTGTATTCTTTGTGCTTTTCTTCTTTTGCAGCAGGAGATGTTGCCTGAGAAGTTCTTCAGTGTGAAGTTGTCTTGCCAGCTTTGCTTTTTCTAGGACAATTCATCCTTTACTTCGTGACCATTTTCCTGTTTTTGTTGCTAAGTTTATCTTCACTCAACTTCTCTGGATGCAGTTTGTGTCTCTCAAATGACAGCAGCAACACCTTCTGCGTAGCCATTGCCTCTTCAACTTGAGTTATGTTTCCTTCAATTTCACATCCAACACTACTGTTTTCATTTTTTTGTTGGACAGTTTGGTGGGTTAATACTCTCTTTGTTGACTCAGTTCTGTAAAATGTCATGTGATACTGTCACTGGGCGCAATGAGTCAACCCAATTATAATTTCTGTTGTCTTTGCAGAGGTGAAAACAGAGAACAATGATTGGCTAGCAATGCACTGTGAAGAATGTGATTAAATTGGTGACTGATCATGGAAGCACATTTACATGGTGGCTTATGGATCTATCTATCTATCTATCTATCTATCTATCTATCTATCTATCTATCTATCTTTCAAGTATCTATTTTAGTGGTGGGAGAGTTTGACTCAGTGCATTATGTTTGCTAGGTAGATATTCTACCGCTTGAGCTGTGCCTCTAAGCATTTTTTTAAACTTTTGTTATTTTTCATATAGGTTCTTATGCTTTCTGTCAAGGTGTGTCTGGAACTGAGATCTTTCTGTGTATACCTCCCATGTAGTTAGGATTATAGGTTTTTACCATGATGCATGAGTTGTTGGTTGAAATGGGGGCCTTGAAAACTTTTTTTTCACACATTGTCCTCAAATTACTATGCTTTTAATCTCTGTCTTGAGTATCATGCAAATTAAAAATTAATTAAAGTAATTAAGGAAAGTAACATTATTTAACTAATAATGGAGACAGAAACTCTTGTATGTTAGAACTGTGGAGAGCCTGTGGTTGGCTATAGACACATGACTAATCAATTAAGAAAGAGTAATTGGGGTGTTCTGATAGAGTCAGTATGTTTTGGTAATATTGTTTAATATTCTTGGTTGTGTCTCTGATAAGTAATATGGGGGTGATAGTTGAACTGATTATGAAGTTTGAAGTCTAGTCTATGGCACACTTGTTTTTCTCTGTTCCTTCATCTTTTCATTTGGTAAATTCGTAACACTAGCTGTCTCCATCTTGTGGAATTCTGTGAGCATTGAGTAAAAGAATCCACATAAGCCCTCAGAATTTATCAATCACAGTACGAGGGTCCTGTCAACACTTCTACATTAATGACACTATTCTTCACTATAAGGGGTTCTAAAAAGTTATTTGTTTGGTAAATATTTATTGATTTTGTTTTGCTGTGTGTTGAGTGCCATAAATAAAGGTGAAAGATACTTCCCTACAGTTCTTACTGTGAGACAAGGTAGAAGCTGTTATTATTTGTCAATTAAAAAATAATACATCTTGTTTACATAAAAGCTGAAATGTCAAAAGGAAAGAAAAAATATGAGCTTAAAAATAATAATGGAGATGGGAGTATCATCTAGTGGTAGAGGGCTTGCCTAACCTGCATGAAGTCCTGGGTTCAATTCCTCAGTACCACATACACAGAAAAGCCAGAAGTGGTACTGTGGCTCAGGTGGTAGAGCGCTAGCCTTGAGAAAGCTCAAGGACAGTGCCAATGCCCTGAGTTGAAATCCCAGGATTGGCAAGAAATTATAATAATTTCAGATAAGTTATGTCAAATGATTTGAGAACTAAGGTTCTACATATGCGAGGTCATCCGCATATGTTGGTGAACATGTTTATGGACATCTGGTGTATGCAGGAACAGATTCCATTGGCCTAACTCCTCTGAACAATGAACTTACAGTTTAACAAAATGAACACCAGCAAGCTGGAATGTGTGTTGTATGGAGGTATGAGGTTTAGGGGGATGGGAGCCTAGGTGAGTGGAAAGGAAAGCGTGAACAATTACAGTCTTAATATTTGATATACACGTGTGAGAAAGGAAACTGAGGGGACTGGTGGGATTGGACGAGGTGGACAATGAGGAAGAGAGTGATGTTGATCTGGATGCATTGTTCTCACAAACTGGTATTTCAAATTTAATTCCTTGTTTTACGTAATAATACTTTTTAAAAAGGAAGTGAAGTCCTAGAAAAGTGTAGACAAGGGGGATTAGTTTTCTGAGAGTCTTAAAGCTCCACCCCTACTTTGGGAACAGCGTGAAAGAGTTACTTTCAGTCTTCTCCAAATGCAAGTATAACAAGTTGCTCTTTAGAGAATTATTTTCATGGCTGTGTGTTTTCTCAGGTCTTGAAGTCAGAGTACAAACTACTTTCACTAATATTTACTGACTGTTGTTAACAGATCTAAAATGCTGAGCAGCGGTTGGCAACCTCAGTGTCTACTGGGAGTTTTTATCTTCTTTTAGAGATGAGTTTGTTTGACTATGTTATTCCAGACTTTCTTTATGATAAGTCAAGGTATTTGCTCGTATAAATATTTCAGGAAATAATACAACCTTGGGAAGAATGCTTGAAGAGGAGATAGATTTATATCCAGATTTCCCTCCTACAACACTTATATTTGTTCTTCCTGTTCTTTAAACAGAGAGAGAGAAAAGAAAAAAGCCTACCATAGTCCTAAAAATACTTCATCCATTCCATCTTTTCGGCTCTGAAATGCCTCTTTAGAAGGCCTCACACGGGCCCAAGCAGGGGCTGACTGAGAATTGCCATCTTTAGAACGTCATTGAGAAGGCATTTCTGGGTCTCACTGTACTGTAGGGCTATGCTGTGGAGGGCCGTGGGAGGGAATACTCAAAACAAATGTTGGTATTTTGAAGAACCTTAATTATGACAAAAAGCAGCTTTTTATTATTCTTTTAACAAAGCAGAGAAAAGAAGGCTGGGGCTCAAATGACTTACTTGGCTAAATGTTCTCTGCATGTGACAAGGGTTCTCTCTCTGCTGTGCATTGATGAGATGGAGGTGGTTCTCAGATCAGTCACGAGGATGTGTTCACAAAAGAACAATAGGGGTCGAAGCACACAGCAGCGTTTGCAAACTTTCTATTTCCAAACTCTCCCAGGCTTTGGACAGAGATGGAATATGGAGCCTGCGGTCTGCAGAACAAATAGTAATGGTTCCACCTGCATCCTCCTGCGTCCTGACACCCACTCACTTCTTTAAAGAACCCAGAATAGAACGAGTCAAATTTCAGACCAAAAGGAAAGAAGCACATACCCTTTTTGGTAGATGAGGTGGACATGTTGGTGAGAAGGCTGTGGGGTTCAATGTGTGCCTTCTGACATGAGGTTATAAATCAAATTTCAATTGCTGTGATTGGCAAATTGGAGACATTCAGAGAAATTAGTGCTTAAAGAATGTTTTAAAGCACTAAATACAAATTTTAAAAAGGAAAAGTGGATCCATGCTAAGGCGATTAGAAAATTAGTGTCAATTAAGATCAATTAAGTCAGTGAGAAAATACTTTGATTACCTACTAGGCTAATGGAGAGAAAGTTTTTGGTCTGGGGGTTAACATGGTTAACCAACTAGACAGTAATTTTTCTATCAGGGCTTTCACAATGATACTGTAAGTATATGTACCCATGGATATACTTAAGAGAGTTCTGATCCAGGTAGAGTCTTCCCCAAAGTGTATAACAGATAGGACAGACTTCACAGACAAAGGGAAGGAGAGAGTCCTTCTAAATGTGCTATTGGGACAATTCTGAATTCAACTGTGCTAGAAGCACCCAGAGGAAGAATGAAAAGAAACAAGAGTCAGGCAAAAGAGTTTGCTCTTGCAGAGTCCAGTTGACCATGGGAAATTGCTTGGAGCAGCAGGAGGTGTGGGAATGATACGTATGCATTTTGAAGAGACCACCATGATGCCTGCTCTGGATTGGAGGTTCACAAGAGTAGAGTGAGGAAGCAAGGAAGACAGTTGTGAATGCCACGCAGGGAAGATTCTGCTTTGAAAGCATGGGCACAGTTTATTAAAATACATTTGCATGAATTCAAATGTGGTTGTTGAGTAGAATGGAATGAATGAGCTTATGTATAAAGCACATCCATTTAGTGAGAACGCCACATGGAGAAGGGTTATTCCAAGTGCCTTAGAAAGAAGAAAGCCTCAGGTAAGTCTTTAGTCAGATTTATCCTAGGAGGATCATCTTTACCAACATGAACTCAAATTGTTTTCAGAACTCAAATTTTAGAGGCAATATTAATATAATTATTCTGAGATGTTTGTTTTGGTATATGGAAAGTCTTGAAAAAAATAGTAATTTTGAAGGTTCCTCTGTTCTTGTATTTCAGAGAGTCGAGTCCTTATGAAAAAATTTATTTTCTTACTTAAAGAAATATTAATGATCCTTTTGATGACAGCTGGTAAAGCGCATAGGCTAGTCTGAAACTGGAAGATGGAGAGGAAAAGAACCAAAGTGTTCTACTATTACCTAATATGAATTTTCTGTTCCTCTGCTCACGAAGGGATGAAATTTGAGGAAGTCTGGCAAAGTGAAGATAAGGTCCTGGAGAGATGAGTGATGGGGCAGGCAGCTGGGGTCTGTGTGGGGGCTGAAGCTGTCTGATACTGCCTGCAGTAGGAAGAAGTTAATGACCCATCCAATTGTGAGACTAGAGACCCAATTATAAGTTATCCAACATCTGTGTGTCGTGGACATACTTTTCTCAAACTTTTAGTTTATGCCAAGTGTAAGAGTGGATGTTATCCCATCTGCAGAGAGATGGTGCTAACCTCATGGCCCATGTATCTGGAATCACTGTTTGGAAAACTGAGGAGAAATAAGACTGTGTTCATGGTTGGGAACCAATAGTCCAGCTAGGAACTACTTGTGAACTACTGACACGAAGGCCAGAGGGCATAGAAGAGAAACTAGAGATACAGGTTCGGGGAGTGTGTAGAGGGAGAAGAGGAGTTGTTACTCTTTTTAAAAATTTTATTGTCAGGGATTAAAATTACATAGGTAATAAGGACATTTCTTCTTGAACATTGTTACCCCTTCCCATGTTTTTCTCCCACTTTCCCTCCCCACCATCCCCTCTCAAGCTGTCAAGTTCATTTCTAACATACTGCCTCGTGAGTATGGCTGTTTCATTGCTTCACCCTTTGTCCTTTGTCTCAGTTATTCTTGATCTGAGATTAAGCTAAGGAAAATGGTTTGGTGAAGTAAGGCCCTGTCACACTGAGAGGAGAGGAGAGTCCATTGTTAATATCCTGCAGTGTGAGATATAGGTGAGCTCTTAACTTCATACCTGTGGCATTCATTCTAGCATTGTCCTGTCTATCTATTTTTGAGAACTGTGGGCAGGTTATTGAATGTCCAAGGGCCTTCTCAATTTCCTTCTCTGCAAATTTCCAGCTTGCTTGTATTTTCTCTGTGTCACTGTTGGCCCCCTCCCTTCATGGCTGTCACACAATTGTGGGTGCTCAAAGTTTTACCTTCAGTTGCTAGTTTCCACTCAAGTTGGAAAATGAAGTCTACAAAGGCAAAAGGAAAAAAAAAAACAACAAACCCGTGCTGTTTACTAAAATTTCCCCTTGCCCTTGTCCCCGATGGATCCTGTTTTATTCACTTCCTGTTCTCAGCATGGCAGCATTTGTTAGGTTTCCTTGGGCAGGTGTATATTTTATTTCCAACTCTTTTACTCTTCTGCCCGACCTAAGAGAATGCCCTTGCTGTGCTGTGTCCTTTTGCCTTGCTCACCTGAGTGTTGCCTGGAGATAGACCATGTTTCTATCTCTAAAGGCCCAGCGTAGACTACATTACTACCCTAAGGGAGATACTAAAAACCTGGGGCACACAGAAAGGCTGACCAGATGACCAAGAGTCCTTAGATATGTGAGACACAGCTACAATGTTAGAGCAATGCAATCAACCCCCCCAAAAATGAATAGACCTCAGGCTCAGACTCAATAGCAATAACAAATGTCTACTGGGGTTCTATTTTGCAATGCTTAAAAAAATTCTGTTAATGCTTCTGGGCTGGGGAAAAGCCAGTTCTTTCTTAAAGAAATTGGTCCGGTTTGCCAATGCAATGTTACCATGCCCATTATAAATGGAGCTACAGCTCTCTTTGGGCCGCTACCAAAAAATTTTCTAAGGCACATCCATCACACAAATGAGATTTCCTAATCGTTTAAGCACAAGGATTTTCCCAGCATTCTAAAGAAATTGATTCCTCTCAGTTTAAATAAGAAGATGTGTCTTTCTTTTAACACATAAACAATGACAGCTACTGAAGGACTGTATCAAGCGCAAAGGGGATTTCTTCAATAAGTAATTTCCAGAAATGGTCATTTTTTTAAATAGTTGTGGTCACAACAGATAACCAACCAAACAAAAAAAAAACATAACCAGGACTAATACAAAGTTTAGATGATTGTGAAAATCCCAGATTTGATTAATTTGTCATTGTTATTCATTTATTTTTTTCTCTAAAACTGGCAGACAAAATAAGTAAAAACACTGATTGTCTCTAAAGTAAAATAAGCTCACATCATTACTGATATTATTAATGAGATTCATGTGATTGCATAGATAGATAGATAGATAGATAGAACCAGTTGTTGCTGGTTCTGGGGTTTGAACTGCGGGCCTCAGTGCTATCCCTAAACGTTTGTGGCCCTGGCTAGTGCTCTACCACAGCGCCATTTTTATTTATTTATGGTGCTTAATTGGAGATAAGAGCCTCATGGTTTTCCAGTCCGGGCTGCCTTCGAATGTCAGTCCTCAGATCTCAATCACCTGAGGAGCTGGGATTATAGGTGTGTGTCACCATTCCCTGGCTTATGATTTTTTTGAATTATTTTTTTAAGTGTAAGAAATATAGCCTCAAGATGCTACCAGAAGATAAAAGTTCAAGAAAGAGCAGCTTTATTTTCTTTGATTTTTAGTGTTGCTCTTGCTTTTTATAGATATACATTCAACAACAATGAATTTAATAGTAGTGATCAAAAAGCGTCATATGTATTATATAAATGTTTTGAGTTTTGAACATCAGTAGTGATTCAGTCTATACCCACCAGCCATTTTCCTTCACCTTTGCTCTCTGCTTTAGCAAAGATGGCTTTCTGCAACTGAAACAGGAAAAGGATGTCAGCTTGGATTATCAGTGCTCATAATTAGTGTTTCCAACAAATCAATAAGGAAAAGCAAATAAACAGAAAAGGAAAAGAAAACAGTACCAAGTCTGTGAGTGTAGAGTTCACAGAAGTGGAAAGCTGATGGTCAAGAGCAGAGGAAGACAGGCTCAACCTCACTTGTAAAGACAAGATAAACACAGGATGAGGAAGATGATTCACTCCTGCCTAGTGTACTGTCCAGAGCGTCAGGCCTGATCATCAGAAACTGGGTAAGAATTGAAGTACTAGGGGCTCTGCTTACTGTTTGGGAGAATCACAAATTCATTATTAGTATGTATATTTTGAAGGACCATTTGGTATGTTCTAGAAAAGCTGTATTTTTCCTCTGTTATTATGATATATTTTATGTGTATACAAAGTTAGAGAAAATATTTATTTTTAGAAATATACTTGTTCGTGTAAAGCATGAAAAATGAACCTCAGGAAAAACCCATATTTCTCTTCATCTCTTTCTCTTTTTCTATAACCAGTGGAAGCCATTGTCTTGAATTCAGTGCACTTCATTCTAATGCTGTTTCACTAATTAGCTATGCATCTGCACACTAGGGCTTTGCCCTTTACCTAAAGTAAATGATTATTATATTATATATTCCTTCTTACTATTCTTTTTATTTTTGTTTCTGCTTTGTTTGCTTTGGGAATTATTCATCTATCAATTTATCTATGTATTCATGACATGTGGCTGTACCTTGTTAATTTTAGCTTCTTTTAGTGCTCCTTTGGTAAATACATAAACATATTTTTCAGTTTCCTACCAATGATCGATTACTTTTTCTTTTCTGGGAGTGTTTTTCCCCTTCATATAAACAATACTTCAAAAGATATTTTTGCGTAGATATTTCCTAGGTGAAAATTAGATGAGTCTTTCTGGTTAAGTATTATACTCTGTTATGAAGTAGCAAATGAACCATCTCAATCTCTCTATCTATTCAAATCTTCCTAAAATAAGAGTTGAAATAAAAATTCTGTATGTCTGGCAAGTCTCCAAGGTAATGCAACAGCCCCCCCCCCCCCCCGGTCCATGGCCTAGCTGGTGGGGTTGTGAGATCTTATGGCTGCTGAATTCTCACACATCCTTTCAGCACATCCTGTGTTGATACGCCATCCTGCTCTTCATGTGTGAGTCCTTCACAGACACGAATGGGCTTACCTTGTTTTACTCTTTAATATTCAATGAACCATTTACTACCATATTTCCCTTCCAGTTAATGAAAGTTGTCATGGCAAAACTTTTAGAAAATGTAAGAGTTTCTCTACAAAGGTTTAAAGTTGCTGGAAATAGCATTTATGAGATTTCATAAGTAAGGAGGAATTACATGTAGGCATAGATTCTGAGCTGTTGCTTACCATCCGTTGTGGCTGAGGGAGAGGATTTGAATAGCAAGAGGACAAAATGCTGTGTCTCCCAAGACAGGTGTGTGGTTTCTAGGTAATATGTCAGACAGACCTGCAGGGTGGCCTTCGTGGTTCTCACCTACGTGTCCTTCTGCCTTGGCTGGTCTCCTCCCTTTAGGTTGACAAACCTGGCTTCTAGCCAACAGAATTAGGGGGAAGTACCTGAATGCAGCTGTGTGATTAATGTGTCTGGTTCCTTACTCCCTCTCAGGTATTGAGGAAGCACACAGCCACAGTCAGGATCCTGGGTGACAAGGAGCTGCATGTGCAGGTGACCTCTTGGCAGTGGCAGCAGTTTTCCACCCATGAACAGCCAGGGAAGGAGGGAAGCACCATTCCTAGAGCTGCACGGAGCTGAATTCTCTGAAAAAACCCAAGAGCTTGAAAGCAATCCATCTTCCAGTGAGATCTATATTATGCATAATCAGCATAACCTTTAGTAGGCCAGACAAAGGCCACGCCTGGACCCCTGCCCATCAAACTGGTAATACTTGGGTAGTCTTAAGGAAGTTTGAGACAACAGTTGTTTTGCAGCCATAGAAAATTGACCTAGTACCCTTCCACGCACATCATCTGTATGCAAAGGACTCACATGCCTCCTTTCCTATTTCTTTCTCTTCTTCCTACTGCCAGTCTTGGTAGTAATTCAACATGGCCATTTATATGTGGGCCTTTTATAGTCCAGTGCTTGAAGATCCCCATTTTTTTTTTTTTTTTGCTAGTCCTGGGCTTGAGCTCAGGGCCTGAGCACTGTCCTTGGACTTTCTCAAGGCTAGCGCTCTAATGCTTGAGCCTCAGCACCACTTCTGGCTTTTTTTTATGTATGTGGTTCTGAGGAATTGGACCTGGGTCTTCTTGCATGCTAAGCAAGCACTCCACCACTAGGCCAAACTTGTAGCCTGACGATCCCCATTTTATTATTTCACTTGTTCCCATTTATTGTCCTTTAAGTTTATTTCCTTTGTTTTTCTAAAGTTTCCATTTTGTTACCTGAAAGATGTGGAAGTGGCTCCAACACCTAGAAATAGTGAATTATTTTGAAATAAACTTCTGCTTTGGTTCTGGCATACCCGTCTTCTTTGGCTATAGCTCAGAAGCTTGCATTTTATAAACCAGTGCTCTACCACTGAGCTGTATAGTGCTCTTTGGCTGAAGGTTTTTTTTTCCCTGATCTTGGGGCTTGAAATCAGATCATGAACTCTGCCCCTGAGCTTTTTTGCTCAAGGCTAGCGCTCTACCACTTTGAGCCACAGTACCAGTTCTGATTTTCTGGTGGTTAATTGGAGATAAGCGTCTCAGGGACTTTCTGCTTGGGTTGACTTCCGACCATGATATTCAGATCTTAGTCTCCTGAATAGCTAGGATTACAGACATGAGCAACTAGCACCTGGCTTTGGCTGAGGTTTTTTTTTTTGTCTGTTTTGTTTTTTGCCAGTCCTGGGCTTGAGCTCAGGGCCTGAGCACTGTCCTTGGACTTTCTAAAGGCTACAACTCTACCACTTGAGCCTCAGCACCACTTCCAGCTTTTTTCTATGTATGTGGAACTGAAGAATCGAACCCGGGTCTTTGTGCATGCTAAGCAAGCACTCTACCACTAGGCCATACTCCCGGCCCTGGCTGAGGTTTTTAATATGGTTGTTGACCACCTCATTGTGTCCAGGACTGAGGGAGTTTTCTGTGGTGACTTTTAATGCTAATTCTGGGCCAGTACCATGGAAAAATAATGGGAATGCTGATAACTCTATAACCTCTGTAAAAGTATCATTGGAGAGGAAACCTTAAGAATTGCAGGTGGCTTTCTTACATTTCAGCCAGTAGAGAACAAAGAGGCTCCCTGGGCCTGGCCTGGCACACAGGCCTGCTCCTCTCTGCTTGGGGGCTCCCTTTGAGGCTTCCACTCAAAATAAATATTCAAGTGCCTTTGTCTAATGCGAGAAAGAAAAGAGGACGTTGGGGTTTCTGAACAATAATCTACCTCTGTTTCAAAGGGATAAACCACTCAACCTAAAAGAATAGTTATCCACATAGGGCGTGGATTATCTTATCATCCCACAAAATAGCAGAATGCTACTATTATCATCTAAAGAAAGCTGTCTCCAGGCAGGAAGGAACAGGACAGGCAGAGTCTCTGAGAAACCAAAAAAATTATAAAAGCTACAGAAATGTGAAGGAGAGTCAGGCAAGCTAGTAATTTGCCTTGAGTAAATGGCTTGACATCTCTGGGCCTCAGTTTCCTCATGGCGTATGGCAGAGCTTCCAAACACAAATTCCACCCCTTATTTCTCTTTCCCCCAGCCAAAGACTACCCTATCACGTTGAATCCAGGGCTGTGAGGTGAATTCAAGAGGCACAGGCAAGCATGTGGTAATTTTCACTTGCCTAGCCTGTGAATGGCCCTGGGTAAAATCCCCAGAGCCACCAAAAAGAAAATTACTGTGTATGGACCATTCATAGGCTAGGCAGGTGTTCTACAACAGAGAGTGTGTTGGGCTCCCTGCTCTTAGGAAGGCAGAGGACTGAGTTTCCTGAATACTTGCTCACCTTATCTAGATATGTGGCCGTAGGATATCTCAGTAGCTCCCCTCAGTGTGTCCATGAATGATAATGATTAAAAGATACTTTCTTAGACCTCCTGCTATAGTTCACAACTTCAAAGTTCATGGCATGAGTTAAAAGCCACCATTCTCCTTAGAAGGGGGGAAAATAGACTTTCACATAGTTGACAACTATAAATTAAAGAGCCTTTTAGCCCCTTTCTTTATTTCCTGGGCTCAAAAATCCAATTCACATACCTTTCTTCAGGAACAGCAAATACATTTGTATGGCAGGTTTGGGCCTTGCAATCTCAGCTGTCATTTTACACACACACACACACACACACACACACACACACACACACACACACACACACACACAGTGGTCAGAGACTCTTGGGAGAATGCAGCTTCCTGCCCTTGCCAGTTCAGTAGTCAGGCTAAATGGAATAAATGGAATGAAGATGGGTCCAGTTCCTGGGCTTCTACCATTATTTGAGATACCTCTAAACAGACACATAGATGCCTGTGTGTTTGTTTGCTGGGTTCAATCCACAAGTCTAGTCAGCTTCAGAATATTATAAATATAAATGAATATGAGCAAATGACTGAATGTGAGAAATAACAAAGGCCCATTTAGGATCCACAAGAATCTGAAATCTCACGCTAAACATATTATCACAACATATTACCAAACATTACTAAAACACATGATTAGAAAGTGAGCTATAGTCAAGATACTATCCCTACATCATTAGAACAAGAAAGAGACCTAGAAGAAATGGTACAATCTGCAAACAGACTTCCTTGGGAATTCTGACAGTGAGTAGAAACCAGAGTGTCCTGGGGTTCACTCTAATTTCTACTGTACATTTTGTTCTCCCAGGGTCCCTTCCCCCGCAACATCACTCTTTTGTCAAGACCCCTCTGTGATCAGGATTCTGATCCTCCCAGGTTATAATTTACAAAGCATCTTAGGAGGAAGCTAGGGTTGCATCCCTGAGATTGTAATTCAAGTTCTTTTTGTGGAAATCATTTTGTCTCCTTGGTTACCTCAGTCCAGATGAAACCTGGCAGCGTTCACGAGTACACGCTACAAGGGGGCAGTGGAGAAGTCAAAATTCCAAGCCACAGAATGTAAAATACCCACATGATAGTGATGGCAGGGAAAAAGGCAAACTTGAGCAAGCAGGGGAATGACTCTGCCAGGACACATAGTTCCATGAGTGCCCTAACTCCTTCATTCCTTGACCATGTATTTATTCAGCCCCAGACATCACCTCCCACACAGTCTCACTATGGTTGTAAACACATAGAATTCCTTCATCTCTCTGTACCAGGATGGTCAACACCTCTACCAGGCAAACTACACATTCACTTATCCTATTCCTGCAGCTGCCCAACATTGTCTTAGCAGAACCCCAAACTGTGATTGCTTCACGGTAATGCATGTTCATACGTGAACGTTTCTAGACCGGTACGGCTATTAATTTCTCCATAATGTCTACTCAACCTGGAAAATGGGGTATTTTTTTCAAAACTGATAGCCCACTTAAAGTTTCCAAAAATTACCTATGTTATAGTCCTTTGAACAAGAAAACGCAGTGCTTGTAGAAGCCATGTTAAAGAATGAGACACCAACCCTACCAGGAACTCTCGGCAGATCCGTAGGCAGTGGTAATTCTCTCAGTACTTCAACACTCGCTTTGCCCCCACACCTCCTTATTTTATATGTTAAGAAATTCCAGCTATCACAGTAGTGGTAGAACATTGCAGTTTTCTCAGGTTTACCTTAGTTTTTTTTTTTAATAGACTGTATTGACCATCTCTAAGATTTCATTCAAACCGCTATAACATATGAAATATTTAGAAACAAACTGGGCTATCAATTATGGAAAAAGGATCAAAAGTATCCCAGCTTCCCAGGTTGAGTTGACCATTACACAGACATTAATGGCTGTACTAGTCTAGAAATGCTAAATTTGATATTTTCCCATTTGTATGTGGCTTAAACCCTATATGAATCATGTAAGGTCTTACATGGGTTTAGATTGCAAAAACTACTAAAATAGTCTCTTAATGAAAATTTCCAAAAGAAATTTAAGTGAAAACTCAAAGGAGCTAAATGATTTCATTCAAATGTGGTTTTGAGATTGTTTCTCCAGATGCCCGCAAAGTCTGAATGGCCAATAGTAGTGCCAGGTCTGTCTGACACCAAAGCCCTGTTCTTTGTCTCATATATCATCATTCTGAAAGTATACAGGAATGATCTAGCACATTCCTTTTACTGCAGAGATAAATGCATAGAAAATCATCATAGTATAAAACACAGATAGTACATGTTTCTCAAACTAAACAGAGCCTGAGAGCTCTGGGAGATTTTCTCAGAGGAGATAACTTGACCTATGGAAACTTCTCTCAAGAAGTTTTATCTCTTCCTGATTACTCATATGACCTTTTTACCTGGATGGCTCTCATGTCACATGCCTAGTGACAAGTCCCTCTGCCAAAGCATCATCTTCCCTAGCAAGCATCCTTGAGGGCTCCCTTTGGGTTTGAGATTGCTTTTATCGTGACATGTCTTACACTGGGTTGCAGTTTTGAGCTTATGTTTATAACCAACTGCTTTAAAAATATTTGGTATGATATTTGAGTGTAGTTTCAGATATTTGCAAAAGGCTGTAGGAGAAATTTTAACTACTTCTTTAACTCCTTTCTGTGAAACTTCATACTTCTAATTGTGTTTTTTCTCACTAGCCTAAAACTTGCTGAAAACAGAAGTTAGAAGCCTTTAGTGCACACATGGGTGGATGGAATTGAAACTCATAAGTTCACTACCAGCATGGAAAACAAATACAGTCACTTCCCCTTGGCATTTTCCAATGAATCACTGAAGACTCATTGGCTCTTCTTAGCAGAGCATTTTATGTTCTTCTAATGCTTCTTCCACCTCTCCTGAAGTCCCAGTGTTATTGTTAAGAATCTTGGAGAATTATTCAGTCCAAAGTGGATAATGCTACTTCCAAATGTTAGGAAGATAGAGTCCTAGAAGGTCCAGTAAACCACAGCTTGATGGAGACAGAGGGCAAGGGCAGGGTTTGTGATGGCCACAGGCCTGATCTCTCTCTCTCTCTCCCTCTCTCTCTGTCTCTCTCTCTCTCCTCTCCTTCCCTCCTTTTTTCTTCCTTTCTTGTCTTCCCTTCCCTCCCCTCCCCTTCCCTTCCCCTCCCTTCCGTCCCCTCCCCTCCCCTCCCCTTCCCTTCCCTTCCCTCCCCTCCCCTCCCCCCCTTCCTTCCTTTCTTCCTCCCTCCCTCCCTCCCTTCTTTTCTCCCTTCCTCCCTTCTTCCCTTCTCTTCAAATTTTAATGAACAGGGACTGTCATTTTTCTGTTCATATGTAGAAAGCCTGGAGTTTTTAGGTGTATTGGTTCTTCCTTGATTCCAGATTCATACTTGTAATAGTTCTCAGGCAACTTTCACCAATGAATGACATTCCATTTAACTTCACCACATGTTTAAAAAGTAAATAAAAGAAAAAAATCTCTTCCGTTTCTTGGAGTTCATTTTGATTTTGATAAAAAAAACATAGTGGCTGGATGCAGTGGGTAATGCTTGTAATCTCAGTTTACTTAGGAGGCGTAGAATGGGACAGACTATGGTTTGAGGCCAACTTGGGCAGAAGTTAGTGAAACCCCATCTCAATAGTAAGTGAGATATGATGGCACAAGATTATGCTATTTGGGATAAATAGCAGAATCATGTATGAGACGTTGAATAATAACTAAATCCAGAAGGGCTGTGAGCCTGGCTCAAAGATTAAGGGCTTGTCCAACACTATTGAGTTCAATCTCAGTATCAACAAAATAAACAAAAGTCTGCCTTCAACTACAGACATGGATGGGTGAGGCTTCCCATAGAAATTAAAAATGTGCCTTCAACTGGCATGATCTACAGATTAAATTTGCAACACCTAACCGCGAGTACCTCTTTTAGACCAGGTCAGCCTTTTCCATAGTATAAACATACTAAGTGAATTCAAGCACGTATTTCTTACTCTCACTGGAGGTCCGAGATGGGAGCACTGTGCATCTCCTGCAGTACAAGCACAAGCACCCTTTCTTACAACTAAAACTGGCCAGACGGTTTTTGATTGGTTGTTTCTGTTTTGTTTTGTTTTGTTTCAATCATGAGGCTTGAACTCAGGGCCTGGGCACTGCCCTTGGTCTTTTTTTTTTTTTTTTTTTTTTTTTTTTTTGCTCAAGGCTAGCATTCTTCTACTTTGAGCCAGAAACTTCTAGTTTTCTGGAAAGTTAATTGGAGATAACTGTGTCACTGACTTTCCTGCCTTGACTGGCTTTGGCAGTGATCCTCAGATTTTAGTCTCTGGAGTGGCCGCCTGGCCAGAACAGTGTTTCTTCACATGGGCCCCATGTGTCCTTGGAAGCCACGTGGGCTTTGCTGTAGCTGTCAGAGACAAATGTACTTTGAGGGCAGGGAAGATTTCAGGGTGAGGAGCACTAACACAAAAGGACAAATGAACGAGCATGCCAGTTCCTTTCTCAGAGAGTGCAAGCACCAACCATTTTTGAATAACAAAGTGGTTCATCTCTCTCTGGTGCCAAGTCTTGATCTTCTTGAGTCTCTGAGTGTTTCTATGCTTTTGCATTCATAAGATATTTCTACAGTCCCAGAAAGGGTGGCTGTGAGACATTTAGCAGTACTAATAAATTATAGTACTGTTGAGTTTATATAAATGTAGAGTAGATATAATATGCATGAAGGGTGATGCTAATGACTCAAATTTTGCTAGCTTGAATATTTAATTTTTTATTAAAATATGTTTAAAATCATGTAATCAACCTTCAAAAATATTTTGAAATTTTAACCTTAAGATTTTTGGTATAAATGGAATTCTATGCTGCCATCAGAAAGAATGACATCGCCCCATTTGTAAGGAAATGGAAAGATTTGGGAAAAATCATTAAGTGAAATAAGCCAGACCTAGAGGAACTTAGGTTCCCTGGTTTCCCTCATTTGTAATAATTAGTACACCTGCAGGACTCTCCTAGCAGAGGATGACAATAGCTCAAAAGCTGTGTACATATGGATGAAACTAAATGAAATGACCTCTAGGATATGGACACATGAGGTTTATCTTTGTGATTGTTGTTCTTAATGTTCTGTTATTTCTATTCTCTTTTTTCCACTTATAGTTAATCATATGTTTCTGACTTTGTTACCTGGTATATTGTATACATTTATATGTTTATTTGAAATAGGGAAGGGAAGCGGGGAAAACAAAATGATTGGGAGGGGGTGGAAGTGGTACTCGGGGACAAAAAGATGAGAAGGGTTATCAATGTGTGAGAAGTAATGCATCCACTACCTGACGAATGTAACTGTAACCCCTCCTTACATTACCACAATAATAAATTAAAAAATATTTTGGTATAAAATTTTGACATGCATCATAATTTTATTTTGCCTTTCTGTTTAAAGAGTCACATTAAACATATTTCAAAGAAGAAATAACCTAGATTGATAAAAACACAATTGATTTGAAATTTTTTATATTTATTTTGTGTTTTCTATGGGAAAAATACTAAAAATGTACATATTTTAATACAATTACATTCAAATTTTATTTAGTTAAAAAGTTATGGTCAATATAGGATGACAGTTGTAAACATTTTAATGATAATAACACAATTAGTAAACTTTTCAAGGAACTAAAGGCAAGTAAAACAGACTTTGTGAAATGCACAGATAATCAATTGTACGTTCTTTTTTGTCTTTAGCTCATTACAAATTTAAACCTTTGCAGTTCATCAGCAGAGCATATGGGCCTGCATGCTAATAGTCAAATTCAATTACTTTGGTATTTTGCTGATTTATATAGTCTTATAGCTACCATAGCTTCGTAAGTATTTTGTTTATATAAAGAAGTATGTATTCAGTTAGAATGACAAAAATGTTTTATTTAACAGATTGCAGGCATAATTTATAAACTCCTAAGTATTAAAAGTTCTAAATGGTATGTAGGCTTCAATTTGGACTCAGGCCCAGGTTCCTGTGCTGTGGGCTACATGCCGCTTGACGGACAGTTTCAGCAACTGTGTAAAGGTGTATGACATACAAAAGAAGGGACTGGAATCTTGCTAGGGTGAAATTTAGGAGTTACGCCCTGAAGGGTAGATGACACACTTCCAACTTGGCTTTCAGATTGTAAAGCCTGACGATAGAAAAGGCCGTCATCTTATGAAAGATTTTGGTCCCACTGGCAACTCATTTTAGATGTGAAATTGAATTCGTAATCCTAACAATACCCCAGAGCTAGGAGGTAAACTTAGGGGTAAAGTGCTTCCTAGGCATATACTGAGCAGGTTCTAGGTTCTAACTAGCCCTGGTAAAAGAAAGAGAGAAAGGAAGACCTTTTGGACTGAAGGTGTCTTGGAAATGATTAAGGCTGGAGCTGTGGCTAGTACACAGAGAGAAATGACTATAATAATGGAGGAGAGATGAGATTGGAGCTGGCTGTGGTTTGAAAGGGTCCCACAAAATTCATGTCCTAGAAACAGCAGGTCCAGGTTGACATCACTAGTATTTGAAGGTGGGGTCACATTGGCCCCCTTGTCTTTTGGGGAGGAATTAGGGGAAGATGAGATGCTGAGGAGAGAGCTACCATGATGGCCAGAGTAAATGATCGGAGAGGCATGCCTGGGATCTGTGGGGTGGGGGAGAAGGCTCTCACCAGATAACTGGCAGATGTCAATGCTATAACTAAGACTTGCCAGCGTCCGGACTATGAGCCAAGCAATCTTCTCTATAAATTATCCAGTCCCATTTGTTCTGTTACAGTGATAGAAAATTGACTAGGAGAGATCCTAATTAAACGAACTTGGCTGAGGAAGGAGAAGGAGGAAGAGGAGGGGCACTGGGTGTACATACTATTACCACACTGCTCAGGAAGTGCTTGGGTGACAGGTTCAAACCTTAGTGTGCTAGCTCTGCATTCGTGGAGATATTAATATTCCATTTATTTTTTTAAATTAACTTGGTCTTGGGTTTTGCCATTATTGTAGCACCTACAACTAATCAGGGTAGTGGATGGCTTTCTTCCCCCTCTAGGAAGGAGTGCCCCCCGCTGTTATGTTGCTGAAGTTTGATGATCAGTCTCAGAAAAGTGGAAACTTTTTCTTCAAAGATACATGCAGGTTTCCTGCCAACTGATTTGGCATGAGTGTAAATGACCTTTCAGATGTCATTCAAGGCTCTTCACTTGGGATGTACTTATTGGTTTTGTGGATTCCCTCTGTAGGGAGAATGGCCACACACTGGGCGGGGAGAGAGCATAAAGTTGAACCTCAGGGAAAAGTACAACCCACATTCGGAACCATTGCCTAAGGGCTCCAAGGACGCAGTCAGGCTTCTGCTCTATCCTCACCCAGGTCTCTCCCTCACTCAGCATTCATCAGGCACTTAGGAGGCAAGAAGCTGTTGGGCTGCGGTGGTAAAATCAGGATTCCAGTGCCATGGGGCTTTGGTCTACCCCAGAGGATCAGCAGAGGATCTGCAACCCAGAGGATCAGGACTGGAATCTGGTATCTGCCCTACACAGCTTCTATCCATGATGTTTTCTCATCTTGTCATACTGTATATCGTGTCAGATTCTGGGAAGGAGTAAAGAAGCCCCAAAGAGTTTCTGGAGCGTTGTTATCTGTGTTAATTTGCTTAGCAGTTGTTATCTTCTCCCTTAGATCATCTTCCACTCCCTGCCCACCCCCAAACACTATATTCTTAGAATTCCTGGGACCCCTAAGGTATGATAAAGTCAGGGCTCCTGAAGTGGGGTGGGGTGGGGATGGGAAACGTTATTCCAGAGCAGAGTCTAGATCTGGGTTGAACCCCCCAACTGATTCTTCCTCTCCACTACTTGGCCTGTGGCTGCCTAAAGCCACGCGCACTGAGCACGAGGGCCAGAAATGGCATTTTTCCAGGTCTCTTTCTTTCAAATCAGCACTTTCACACATAATACACCCCCCAAATGAAGCTACGAAGACTACTACAATTTTCCCATTTTAAGAAGCGTCAGTTTGCAATTACAGGGAGGGGTTGTGTGCTGTGAGTAACAATACCGTGAATTATGAGGACAGGTTCTGTGGACAGCACGTCCCTTGCTTATGAGTGTTTAATGTCTTCCTCCGACACTGTGGAATATGTTATTTACTCTCTGCCAGAGCTTTGGCTTCTGCCCTTCTCCTGGCCATAAAAATAATAGCCAGTGTTTGCACAAAATGACAAATCAGACAAGGTAAATATTATACTCGAGCAGCACAAATCCACCTGCCCTTCTTCTGATCCCTTATCACAAGGTTATTTGGATGTGTTAGACTAAGAGGATTTACTTCTGTTTCCTTATCAAGAAAAATCTTACAAGCAAGTGGAAGAAATAGGTCAACACAAAGTTTGATTTCAGGGGAGCAGAAAAGGGTCTCAACTCTTATCCTACACTCTATCTGTCTCTTGCATTGGTCTGGTGCATGATAAACAAATGCTATCTCAAGACATAGACAGAGTTTAAGTTAAGGAAATTAATTTCTAGTAGTTTAAGTTGACATCCTTTTGGGGTAGAGATAGAGTGCTCCCTTGGTAACTTAGGGTAGTTGGTTCTGAGACCCCTCCAGATGGTAAACATTCATGGATGCTACAATTTCTTATATAGAATGGTAGAGTATTTGCTTATAATGTATACATGATACCTTGTAATGAAAATGATTTCCGGATTATTTTGAATACCTAAGACCTATACAAATTTCATAAATAGTTGTGACATTGTACGGTGTGGGGAGAATAGCAAGAATAATGACTGTACATGTTCAGGACACAATGTGTTCAGAACATTACCAGTTTGCAGTCAGGTGGATCTAAGGATACAGAATCTGCAGATAGGAGAGTCCATGTGTTTGCTTCAGCATGAGAGGTCAGGGATATTGTCCTCTAATTAGCTGAGCATATGAAAATAAGCTAAGGGCCAACTTAGATGCTAACGAGATAGCCATCGATATAACAATAAGAGACCATGCACATAACAATGGCCAAGACTGACTGACCTCAGTCAACTGCTTACAATTCTACCTCATAAGCTAAAAGGTACCCAAATAGATCACAATGAAAAGAATGCAATTAGCAGCTCTAAATAAGGTCAACAATTGGAAGTCATGCTAGCATGCAAGTTCTAGGGGTAAATCAAGGACTAGGTAGAAGCTCTGGGAGCTTGGAACTAGATCTTCGACAAGTATGTTTGAAGGGAGGGCATGTGTAATCATTGCATCCATTTCTGGTCGCCAGATCTCCAAAACTGTATTAATTAGCATACTGAATGTCAAAAGGCTTGGAGTGGTGAAATCAGTGGAGTTGCCTGATGGGGGCGGTAGTGGTGGGGATGGAGTCTCCTTGGTAATCATCAAGATTGTCTAGGTGTATAAACAGGCTGATATGTTTCAGAGATATCGCCCCCATCCTCATAGGTTGCACGAGCAGAATATGAAAAGCCAGTTATGTATTTAGCCTACATGCTTGGCTTGGCACCCAAGAATTCGAGACTGCTCCTCTGTCTGCTGTCAGCTAGGAGACTGCTTTGGTTCTGAATATTGCCTCTGAAATTATGTGTTGAGCTCCAGAGAACCCTTTGTACAAGTAAGGCTAGAACACTTGAGGGGACTTAGAGCTAGAACCCCACCGACCTCATAAAATACTTGGTGCATATTATTTTAGCCTGCTGGCTTAATGTTTATTTAATAAACATCTTGCATAGATATCAGCATTTACGGCATACACTTTAGAATCTGATAGTGGACCTGTAGATTAGTCCTATCTCTTACCTTCCTCAAAAACTCTTGGTAGCTGTTAGCCAAACAAGCAAACAGAAAGCACTGAATAAAACCATTTTTCACCCATTCAGAATAAAAGTTGAAGAATTTTTCTGGAAGAATAACTACATTATGCAGTATATTCAGCCTTTCCAAATGAAAGCATCAGTTGGGGACATTTTGCTATGGATGTCATAGGCAGGAAAAAGATAACAATGAGGTATATAGGATCTCTGGACCACAGGGTAGAGATGGCATTGAATGTAAAAGGAGAATTAGAGGAGAGAGAGAAGCAGAATTTCGCCTTGGTTTTGCTACCAGTTATCTGTGATTGAGTTTTCCTCCTGGGCTTCATTATTCTCTGCTATAAAATAAGGTAGATGAATGGTAAAACCTCAAAGGTTCCGTCTGACTCTCAAGTTCAATGGCTGTCATTTCCAGGGGTCCCTGAGGACAAAAGCAAATAGTCCTTTCCACATCTTTAGCAAGTCACTCTGAAGGCCATCTGTCCCAACAGAGTCACTCTGGGCCTGACATTCCACGAACTGGAGCTGGTCTCAGATTAACATTCTACCTCTTTGATACAGTATTATTAGAGGCCAGTGGAAATATATTTTTTCTTCCCCGTCTTAGTAAGTACATAGATGAAGCTATTAGATGAACAAATAATATTGCATTGTATAGGGCGTGTTGTGATTTTAAATATACTTCGGGAATGATTAAATCAAATGAATTAACATTTTTATCCCTTCTAATGGTTGTTATTTTTTTGTTATAAGAACGTTTAAAAGTATTTTAGAGACTTTTCAAGTTATGCATATGTTTGCTACCTATGTTTATCATACTGGGCCATACTTCTCTAAAACGTGTTTATCTTGTTGGCAGTGTAGCTCAAATGGTAGTACACCTTCTTTGCAAGTGTGAGGTCTGTACCCCAGTATTGTGGTACTCAATACCACCAAAATAATTTTAAAAACAGATTAACGGTCATGTCTGATACTTTGTGCCCTTTGACCAGCATCCATTTCCCATCTCTCCCCTCCCCAGGAAGCCACTTCCAGCCTCTATACTTTTGACTTGTTTAGATCCAGATTTGAGAGAGAGAGAGCACATAGCCTTTCTGGGCCTGACTTTTCATTTGAAGCTGATATATTCACTTGTTTCTTGATACTATAAGAAGATGCTGTAATATTTTAAATACTTTAAGAGGTTTATTTTGTTTACAGCTCTGAAAATTCACCGGCCAGACACTAGTACTGGCTTGAATGTTGTGAGAACTTTAAGATGATAGGATCAAATGGAAGAAAAGATCACATCACCAAATGGAAAGCCAGAATCACTATTCTGGTATTCAGGATTGCTTATGAAAGCTCAGGAACCCACCGGAGGTCCCTGCATCTCCTCTCAGGCATCTTCGGAACTACCTGGGGACTTCCCACCAGGTCATACCTGTAGAAAGTTCTGTCCGCTCTCACCTTGCCACACTGCTGCCCAAGCTCATGGAGCCTTGGGTGGCACCCTCTAGCCATAGCCAAAATATGGCAGGTGGGAAATTTTAATATTTAAGATTGGCACTGATAGATTTAATCTTCCTTACTGGTAATGAATATTACCTTTCATGGAGCAGAATGTTGTCTTTCTCTGGGGTTAGGGGAGGTGGAAAGGGGAAGAAATGATAAATCCTTTTTGACACATTGGACAGAACTAAGATTAGGGCTAATCCAGCAGGTCTGGATTTAGGGTAAGAGTGGATCAATGGGGGCTGAATATCCAGACCGTTTCCATGTCTGCTAGTAGGAAGGAGACACCAGGAAGGCTGACTTAGGCCCATGTGGTTGCTTGGAAGAATTTCTTAGTGGATACTTGGCATTTACCCACTCGTCCAGAAACAAGGACATACTAAATCCACTAGCACAACGATGTTCATTGCAGCACTATTTACCATAGCAAAGATATGGAACCAACCCAGAGGCCCCTCAGTTGATGAGTAGATCAACAAGATGTGGTATTTGTACACAATGGAATTCTATGCTGCTGTCAGAAAGAACGACATTGCCCCATTTGTAAGGAAATGGAAAGACTTAGAAAAACTCATATTAAGTAAAGTAAGCCAGATGCAAAGGAACATAGGCTCAATGGTTTCCTTCATTTGTCATAATCAGTAGAAACCTTGAGCTCTCCTAGCAGAGATTTACAATAGAACAAAACCTAGATATATAAGGCCATATAGAATGACGCTAAATGAAAAGACCTCCAGGATATAGAAACAAAAGCCATATAATGAGTGGTTGTTTTCCTTAAGGTACTATGTTATCTCTCATCTCTTTTGCTATCCCTTGGCTATCTCATATTGTTACAGTATTTCACCTGGTTATATGATATATTGTATATATATATATATGTATGTATTTGGTTATTTTGAAGTCAGATAGGGAAGGGAGGAAAACAAGATAAGGGGCAGGGGTGGGGGGAGGGAAATGGGGACCAAGACATGAGAAAGGGTATCAATGTGTGTGAAGTAATGCACCTTCTATCTGGTGAATATAACGTAACCCTTCTATTAATTACAGTAAAAATATATGAAAAAAATAGAATTTCTTAATGGATTACTCCTTTTCCATAGACTCAGTGACTTGGTGACAGCTCCCAGTGCCACCTAGACCTTTTGTTTCTTAGATGTAAGAGCAAAACTCCCTTCTCAGGATGGAGAAGGCTCCTTAGTCCCGTTAGGATTTATTTTCACAAGGAAATATATACATATATATATGCATATATATACATTTATTCCTAGCTTTGTTTCTTCTTTTGCATATTAGCATTTGAAATGCTACAGCTGTGGAGCAGAGTGTACTGAAGCTCTTCCAACTACAGGCAACTCCCTGTTACAAGATGAACACCAAATTGGCACTGTTCTCCAATGCCCTATGTTGGAGACTGACAAGCAGCAAACAAGTGCCAGAAACCAGTGGCTTCCATGGTCAAGGAGAAAGCAAGGTCAGAGGCTGGCAGGCCGCCTGAGAATTTTTGATCTCTAGACCCTTTAGTTAAAGGGGAAGTGTTGGGAAAGAGCTGCTCTCTCTGAGCAGAAGAAATATTTCTTTCTTTTATTTTTTTTCCCTTTTTCTTTTTTGAGTTTGTCTACTGGGAAATCTGATTTCAGCAGGTAAACCAAGAAGGAAGTGGCTTGACAAGTCTTAAGAATCTCTTGCATTCCTTAACTTCACTCTAGAGAGACAAAGTTATTAATTCCATCAAATCCCAATATTTCCACCAGGATGGAAATGTTTAGACCCTTCAGCTAGCTTAGCATACTCCTGGGAACTGAGTCTAAAGAAATAATTCTCCAAAAGAAAATATTATTTTACCTGTGTGGCGCTGCAACATTGTTCATAATTGCAGGACCACTGAGCTCAACCTCAGTGTTACACAAATGAGAATGGCAGACGAGCTATGCCATTTCTTTCATGGATCATTACAGCTATCATTAAGGACTCCATACCTAAACAGTAAGAAAAAGTATTTAAAGTTAAATTTTAGTGAGAAAACATAAATGATCGCCCGTATTTTGGCTACAAATGTTAGAGTGCATTTATAATGAAGCAGGAGGAATGAATGAAGTCACTCTCCCTCTGTCAGCAGTTGTGGTGGAAGTTTGGTTGCTGTGCATTTGTTGTGACTTTTCCTCTTGTGCAGGTGGCACAGCTGGTCTATATAGGAACACTGGAGGATCCCTGGTCTCTGAGGAGAATTCCGAAGTGTGTTTTATGGTATTTCAGCTTGTTCTAGAATGCTAAGGCATTCAGTGTAAACCAAAAAAAGCAGAGATTTTGCTTTTTACCCAAATGAAGGTTAAATCCATTTGAAGTCAACATTGACGGTTCTATAGGGTCTTTCAATATTATACTGGTACAGAATGTGAGCATTCTGAAAGAGAGAAATAAAATACATAGGCTGCACGGGGACACCAGGCTAGAGAGCCCTATCTCCACATCCTCCCTGCACAGACCTGCCATATGTCTGGATAATTTCTCGTCCTGATTTATGTAGTTGCCTTGTGCCACCGAGGACTAAGCAAACAGTTCTCAATGCTCAGAGAGCACTGTGGCGGTAAAGCAGATTCTATCATCTTTCAAGGTCTTTCTCTGTGAAACACTTCCTAACCCAGGCCTGTCCAATCATTTCTTCCCTTTGTTCTTCTTCCACTTGCTCTTTTGTGTAACATCGTGTATTTTTTGACTGCCTGTGTGCCTGTCCATCAGCTAGAACAGTGTTTCTGATATTCACTGTGCTTGGGCCTCCATTGGGGGGGGGGTGGAGATGCTGGCACCAGACCTGCCCATCCACTCTATTCAGCTGGGCTCAGTCAGCTTGAGGACCATGGAGCTGGAATATCATTTTTCACTGTCAGAGTAGGTTTTGTTTCTCTTGGTATACCAGTGCCTGCCACTAGTGGGCAGGGGCGAACTATTGTTAAATTAAAGTGTCATTTTTTTTTTTGAGAAAAAGATAATGAAATACATGATAATTTTTTAAAAAGATGTTTACTTAAGAATAGGTTGTCTCATCTGTTCTAGTGGAATGAAACATTTTTTGCTCGATAAATTTTCTAATCTTTTGTTTTGATGATGGAGAGAGAGCACACAAAATATTCCTGAGATGAAGAGAGAATAAACACCCAAAGTCAGACCATGAAGAAAGAGCAAGAAATCATCAGTAGTAAGTGTCCATTGGCCAGCTTCTGTTTTGCTTCAGTACAATGTTTGCTGTTTGTCTCATGCCATAAGGACTTCAAACATCACTATAATTCTCTATTGTTTAGCTAGCTAGGCTCTAAGAAGCCTTGGGCCTCAATCAATTGTCCAGAGAGGAAGATAGTTCCGAGCCCAGAGGAGGCTTAGATGAGCACCAAAAAATCAGTAATCAAGAGAAATAATATTCATGTTAGCAAAACCACATCAGTAACACATATCCAGTCAGAAGTAGCTGTGTACCCCCTGGAATCCCCGAATGTGGGAAGCTGAGATAGGAGAATCCTACTCCAAGGAGAGTCTGGGCTGCAGAGTTGAATTTTAGACTACTGTTGACTGTGTACCAACATTCTCATTCAAGATAGGACCAGTCACAACAAAGGGTTTAGCTATCCCAGAGCCTGAGGCAAAAGGAAAAATCGGTAATGCCGGCTCTGTATTTAAAATGTTGGCAGTGTCTTCAGCATGGGCACTTCATCTTGAAGGTTTATCAGAACTTTATCTTGGTTACTATAGTGTTTGGCACTCCTTTCAATTTGTCTCATCCCACAAGTGCCTTTTTCGTCTTGCCCTTGTCCTGATGCTGAGATGGACACTTGGAAAAGTATCTATACACCCACACTCATACACATACACCCACACTCCCACCAACCCACCCCACACCCCCCCACAAATATTTGCAGGTTACTACAACACTGTCACATCCTCAAATGTCTCATCTCTGTAAAATGAGGAACATACAACTTCAAATAGCTCCATGCTATGAGGCTTTTGTCTCGACGTCTTAATATTTGTAACAATATGTCTTATAAAGTCATGTAAGGAGGACATTTTTCAACCATATAACGCGAAAATAAGAGCAAACACAGATTATATAATACATTCATTGGAGAGATTATTGTAAAAGAATGGGGAGTGGCCAAATGTAGAAGCAGAGCATCAAAATTTTGGAGTGTTTTTTTTAACTTTTTGGAATAAAATGAACTTGGGTATCACAAGAAATTCATAGGAATCCATAAAGTATGCTGACCAAGGAAGTAAATCGAGATGAGAATGTTTGGGAGGCAGAACTGTGTGTCTGGAGAAAAGAGCCAGAACAACAGAATCAGCATTGAAAGCCCAGAGCAGGTACAGGATGTAGGAGTTCCTGTGGTGGAAATTCAGTGACAGGAATTTAAGATCCTGAACCCAAGGGGTCAAGCTAACCTGTAGTGGGCTCACTGCCCACTGACTGCTACAGCTATAAGGCAAGTGGCCCCTCAGAGAACAGTACACTAACTGGGCAACCATTCTGTTATACTTAGAAACACAGAGTCTGGTTGGCATAAGAGAAGATGTAGGCAAGTAGAGGGCACCTGGCTTTGCAGAGCCAGGGGATTTAGGGGTGCCTGGTGAGGGGCCAGGCAAACGGACAGAGAACTCTGAATGAGGAATGTGGCAGGCTGGAGTGCCCACAGTGGGAATTTTGCTCTTTGGATGGGGTTGCTGGTGGGACAGCTTCCATCCAGTCCCTGCAACCCTAGGCATGCTAACCCATCCTCCCTTACAGGAAACCTGGTAAAAATCACCTTCCTTCAAGAAGCAAGAGCCTATAAAAGCTGTGATAGTAGGGGTTTTTGAGGGGGTATGTGAGAAATCCACTTCAGAGTTATGCTTAAATGTTCATGATACACAAAATACCAACACAAATGGTTTCCATGCCTTTCTTTGTGTCTGGATCAGATTGAATAATGCCAAAGGTTCTCTAAGTAAATTCTGTTTCTTTCTGCCATCCCTGCATGACACGGCTGTGTGGGGGGGGTGTTAAAGTGAAGGAGTAAATAACCCCGTGGTAGATATAATTATTGAAAAGACAACACAGGAAAATGATAATAAACAACTGTGGATGATGTATCAACATGTGGCAAGATTCCTCCTCACTGCGGAGAAGACAGGAAAGTTGTCTATAGCAGAAACCTCAGTGGATCATTTCAATGCTAGTGAGTGGGCGGGGCGGACCAGGGGTTCCTATCATTGTGCCTTGTAAAGTGGCAGACACTGGTAGGTTTCTGGAAGCCACCATGATGGATGAAGTGCTTTCCTGGAGAATGGAGATGAAAGGAAGCACTACCAGGGGAGGCTGGAAATCTCTGGGCCTTGGGGAGTGGAATCTGCCAGGCAGAAACGCTCTAGGATAGGATGCCTGAGCTTCACATTATTCTTTCCCTTATCCACTTGACCATCACATTAGTCAGTAAAAATCTCTCTAAACACAAATGGCTTTTGTGGGTAGTGATTTGAAGGAGAAGCAAAACAGAGCCCCAAAGGGGTCAGTATTCTGTATTTGGGCTGACAGTTGGGTGAAGTAAAACAAATAGTCACAAAATGTGAGCTTCAGAGGAAATCCAGACTGCAACAAATAAAACAGGAGAGAAAACAGGGAGAAACTCAAGCCCTTGAAACAACTTGGCCCTATGACCATGGAGCGATACAGGAATTGAGAATAGTTTCCTTGTCATAAGAGAGCAGACTCCAGCCATTATACTTCACTATTATAGTAAAAGGTGACCCTCTAAGGCTGGTAGCGATAGGCAGTTGGCAGTGACTGACATAGAAATGAGGGTTTAAATATCATCACGAGCCACATAATGGCATAATAGAGTTTCTTTTCCCAGCGTAATAATAATGCACTTGAGGAAAGGCTTTTATATGAGTAAAGAGAACATTATTCCTTGAATATTTAATGCAAGATTGCCATAGAATAAAATGATCATTAAATATGTAAATGCTATTTACATGTGCTTATTACGCCAATAACTCATCTCTTATATAATACGATCTCTGTGCCCTAATTTGTCATTTGGTCCAAGGTTCCACAAATCAAAATCTGGCTTCTCACAAAGAAGCAAGTTGATGAAAAAAAAACCCATCTCCTTTCACTGCTCACAGTAGGCTTTTGCATTTGGCCTTGTTACTCCTGATCAAGGAAAGAAAGATGGAAATAAGCACCCCACAAAGAACTGATGTAACACCAGGTGGTAAAGGGTCATTTGGATGCAAGCTAAATCCAAACTTGCAGTCTTAAGTAGAGACAGGTAGTTACCATACTTTCCTTTAATGTAGTACTAAGGGGAAGATTTAAAAATTTTGAAATTTTGGCCTTTAGTCACAAATGAGCCCATTTTCTACATACCCCCCACCAAGGCTGTCTTAGGTGATGTTTATTATTTTAGAAAAGAAATAAATTGAAGTGAAAGAGAGAGCCCGTTCCCTTGTTCTGATTTCATGAGTATGCATTTTTCTTATTCATGTCCAGCAGAGTCCAGTGTGGCTGGTGCGAGTGTAGTGAGGGGGCGGGCAGCGGTGGTGAGAGGATGGGCATCTGGCTGAGCTCTGGCTTTGGCTCTCTTTTCAGGTTCCACGTGAGGCTTCAGGGTCAGTTCTACTTTTGAGTAGATCTCAGGGAGAACTGTAGCCACGGCAGCTTGATTGTAAGCATCAAGTTCACATGCTGAAGTTCCCAGAGTCACATCTCCATTGCATCCCAAATTAGATCTGCCCCCAAAGAGAAACTGGCATGAGACATTCCAGGGAGAAAGGAAGTAGCACCCATTGTTTTCTGAGGATTCTCCTAGCTTCAGAGGGACACAGAACCATGCGTCCCGGAGTCTTTTCCTATTAACCACACAGCTTTTGTTTCTGTCAATTACTTTAACAAAGGAATTCCCAGCAAATTTTCCCATTGGCATTCCTTTTCCTTCACTTGAGAGCAAGTAAAGGGAAAAAAATGTTCCACATTGAAGGAAAATACCAGCGTGTCAGGGAGGCCTGCTCGTGCCTGTTCTCTGATCTTCCATCTCTACTGCCCAGCTCCTGCCATGATTGCACTAGGTCCAACCCCAATAATACCCCCTGCCCTGTTCCCCCAGACTCCATACTGCTCAAGGTGGCCATGTTTGGCTGGCAGAACTCTTAAAGTACATTGGGTGTGAGAAAGACTCATCTAGGCTACGCTTAGAATAAAAAAGCAAGGTTTCAAATTACAGAAATGCAGCAAGGCTCCTTATTCCATCCTTCTAGAAGGCTTATCTGAGTAGTCAGCACTTTTCAAGTAGGGTTAGGGCTTTTGGATGTATGTCCCTGATTTATACCTTAAGAAATAATTAAGTGGAAGGAATGCATCTTGGGAAGCAGTGTTTTATCTCAAAAGTAGAAAGTAAAGATGTGTTATTCTCACTTTCTTACCCAGAGATTTCCAAGTCTGTTTTGACCAACCAATTGTAAGTTCTGTATTGGTGAGGTCTCTTCCATTTCTTTTTTTCCATATATTTTTTATTGTAATTAATAGAAGGGTTACATGATATTTGCCAGGTAGAAGGTGCATTACTTCACATACATTGATACCCTTTCTCATGTCTTGGTCCCCATTTCGCTCCCCCCGACCCCCACCCCTCATCTTATTTTCCCCCCTTCCCTATCCAATTTCAAATAACCAAATACAAATATATCCAATATATCAGATAACAAAGTGAGATACTGTAACAATATGAGATAAGAACAGCGCAGGAGAAATTTCAATACCAAACTTTAGACTCTATTACAGAGCAATAATTATCAAAACAGCTTGGTACTGGCACAAGAACAGGCCTGAAGATCAATGGAACAGAACTGAGGACCCAGATATTAAACCACAGACCTATGGCCACCTAATCTTTGACAAGGGAGCCAAAAAAATAGAATGGAAAGAAAGACAGCCTCTTCAACAAGTTGTGCTGGCAGAACTGGTTAAGCACCTGCAGAAAACTAAAGTTGGATCCTTTTTTGTCACCCTGCACTAGAATTAACTCCAAATGGATCAAAGACCTCAAGATAAAAGCCGACACACTGAAAACTTTACAAGAAGGAATAGGAGATACACTAGGCCTCCTTGGCACAGGTTGAAACTTTCTTAATAGGGACCAAGAATCACAACAAATCAGAGAAAAGCTGGTTACGTGGGACTGCATTAAACTGCAGAGCTTCTGTATGGCAAAGGACATAGCTAGTAAATTAACTAGGAAGCCTACAGAGTGGGAGAAGATCTTCACCAACCATACAACGAACAAAGGCCTCATATCTAAAATATATCAGCAGGTCCAAAAATTGAATCACTCCAAAACTAATCTCCAAAGGTCTCTTCCATTTTTAAGTACAGATTCTAAACTGGAAATCAGGATAAGAAGATGAAAAGTTGAGTGTTTGGGTTTGTTTTCCCACTTTACCAGAAAGTTCTTTTTCTTTTATTATTGTAGTTGTTGTTATAGGACTCTATGACTAAACTTCAGGCAAGGTCTTAGGAAATGTTACAGAGACTGAATCTGTTCCTGCTCCTCTGTCTTACCCTGTTGGTCTTCTTTTGGGAAGGATTTATTTCAGTGGCTCTTAGGAAGAGGTCACAGCTCCAATATTGTAAACAACACTTATTTTTAGTCTTAACGAGAAATTCTGGGATGGTCCCAGGGGGCTAGCACGTGTCCTTGACCCAGCCATGACCCAGTCTCTTGATGCCAATAGAAATTCCAGGGTGCTGTCATACCCCTAGCTCTAGCCAGGCAGTTACAATTGGAAGAGTCTCTATCTCTGCTCTGCAGTCCCAAGCTCTGGCTACCTACTCACCTCCACAGCCATAATTAAACATGCAAAGCCCCATTCAGACTCGACTCCCATAGACTTGGAATTTTTCTGCACTAGATTTCTACAAAGCAAATATAAGAAGATGTCATGGTTGGTAAATTTTAACTGCATTAAATGTTCATTGTTGGAAAGATAGAAAGTGAAGGAAAGCATAAAAAGGGGGGAAAAGAATCTCAGAAATTTTACTAGCAAGAGCAAATCACTGTAATCAGGTAGGTGTATCAAGTTTTACCCAAGTAATTTTCTAAAGAGTATTTTCTATACCATTAAATTTACTTCTATATGTTGGTTTTTAGTAGTTTCATAGTTTTCTATTGTCTCACACAGTAATGTATAACCAATACTGAGACTGATAGACATTTGTGATGTGTTTAACTTATGAATATTATGCCAAATATATTTCATGTAGATATCTGTGCTTATCTAGACTAGTTTGGACCAGCTAAATGCCAAGCAGTGAACTTGCTAATAAGGCCTAACCGCATTCAACATTCCAACACATTGTTGTTCATGACACAGTAATTTACATTTCTATTACGTGTGCCCTTTGCTGCTCTCTAACCATGCTTATTTAAAGTGTATTTTACACTGATTGTTTTCATAAGAAAAATAACACCATTATTGTTTCCCTCTACATGGTGATATTTTGTGAAGTTAAAAGTTATTCATGTGAATATGTATGATTTTTTAAAATCTTTATTATGCGATACTTCTTTATACCATTTGCCCTTTCAACCTTGACATTGTCGTCTTAGTCCTCTTGCAAACAAAGGCACGTAATCTTTGATAATGTATGTGACAAGTATTTTTTCTCAGTTTGATAAGTGATTTTATTTTTAAATTGAAAAAAAATGGGGGGGCGGTTGTGGGGCTTGTGGTACTGTCCCTGGCTCTTTTGCTCAAGGCTAGCACTCTACCACTTGCAGCCATAGTTTGATTACTCTTCTTTCTTTTTTTTAAGGCTTGAGCTCACAGCCTGAGCACTGTCCTGGGACATTCTCAAGGCTAGAGCTCTACCATTTGAGCCTCAGCACCACTTCTGGCTTTTTTCTATGCATATGGTCCTGAGGAATTGAACTCAGGTCTTCGTGAATGCTAGGCAAGTACTCTACCACTAGGTCAAACTCTCGGCCCTCTAATACTCTTTCTTCTGTGTGTGTGTATGGTTAATTGGAGATGTGAGTCTCATGGAGACTTCGCTTTACCTGCTTGGGCTGGCTTCAAACTATAATCCTCAGATCTCAGCTTCCTGAGTAGGTAGGATGATAGGAGTTACCCACTGGTGCTTAGCTATATTTTTAATTTCTTTTAAATCTATTCATAGAACTTTACCTTATTCTCCACAATATCTTTGTTGTGTCACTAAAGAGATAAAGTAGAAGAAAAAGTAGATTCCACATTCTCTTCTAGACATTCGTGCCATTTAACAGTTGACAATGGCTATTACTTAGCATTGACTTACAACACTTGGGGATTGGCCCTCCTGTTACTGGTACTCATACCCAAGGAGATGAAAGTTAATGATAATTCCTGGTTTATAGCCAGGTGCTGGTGGCTCATACCTGTAATCATAGCTACTCAGGAGTCTGAGATCTGAGGATCATGATTTGAAGCCAGCCCAAACAGGCAAGTCCATGAGATTGGTATGTTCAATTAACCACCAGAAATCTAGAAGCTAAGCTGTGGTTCAAAGTGGTAGACTGCTAGCTAGTCTTGGGTGAAACAACTCAGGGACAACCTTCAGGCCCTTAGTTCAAGTCACATGATAGGCAAAAGAACAGTAACAACAAACCCTAATGTTATTCTCACTGTACTTCCCACATGGATTTGTGATTCTTGTGTAATAGGTTTGTTTCTATTAATATACATGCCTAATCTGGCCCTAGACACATGCAACATAATATTATAATATAATTTTATTTCATAGTCTTGTGTGGTACTATCATTTATTATTGACAAGTTCAAGTCAAGGCTTATGATTTTGGTTATTACAAATTTGATTGATATTTTATCATAGTTTTTAAAATTTTAGAACAATTTTGTCAAGCTAAATAAACACATCCGAACTTTTTATGGGTATTACTTTAGATCAATGTATTAATTATAAAGTAGTTCTTTTGTTGTCAACTGGTTTAGCTTTTCTTCCTGTGGATCCACCAATCTTTTCTAACATTGCTAGGATTTCCTGCAGATGAAATCTGGGAAACTGAAAAATTCTCCTAAGCCAAGTGAGACTTGAATCTTGGAACTTCTACCAGGCCATGAGAAAGACAGGGACTGACAGAACCCCTCCCTGGGCTTCTTGGAACGCATAATATAGTGTGTTCCTTGAGGAAAACTCAAGAACTCACAATGGCAAGCTGGTCATTTTCTTCCACCTCAAAGCAAATTCTCTTAGAGCAGCAGGAAATGAAGTGGTATTCACACTACCAATTACGCCAGCTGTTTACCTAATGAACTCAGCTGTAGAGACAGGCATGTTCAAGACAAAAAGAATGTAATAAGCTGTGGTAACGCTGCAGTAACAAGCACCTTGGCAGGCTCAAGGTCTGAACTCACATGATTACAGTCTAGCTGCCAGGAAGGTGCCATCCCATTATTGACTTATAATGCCATGTTATTTATTGGGATAATTATGCCTTTCTACCCATCAGGGATGCCAAATCTGAGAAAGTTAGCAATGTATTCTTATTCATTCTGCATGTGAACAAATTTCAAGTCAGAATAGATCTCTTCAAGGTCTATTATACTGTGTGGAAGCACCCTGGAGACTTCAGTCCCTTCCCCTCGAAATTATAGGGGCTCAGAGGGCAATTGTATGAAGCAGTGGGAACTTAGTTCTTCTAAGTTCAGTGAAACAAATTTTTGTTTTGTCAGAGTGACTTTTCCTGCAGCTCTCACATATCACCCCCAAGTGTAAGCATCTCACTTCTCCTCAAAGAGCTTCTTTATAATATTGTATTTATTAAAATGAAGGGTTTTTTTTGCTTATCCTTGCATACATTCTCTATAACCCTGAAAAGAAGTTATTATTGCATATGAGAAAATGAGCCAGATGGCTTCTTTGGCAGATATAAATTAATGTCTTTTTACTGATCATAAATTTACTTAGCCAGTTTTCTACTGAACTTCTAAATCCTTGAAATCTGACATCTTCTAGTTACTCTTCTATTGCCCCAGCCTCTCATGTAGGCCCTGATATATAGTGTGAGTTTTATGATCAAATAGTAGGAAAATATTGGACTAGAAATCAGTGAATGCTGGATTCAATCTCATTTTTTCTAATTGTAAGTCTTGTGTACCTGGGCTTACCATTTTTCTCTTATTTTCATTACCTCTAAAATGGAGATCATTTCAAATAACATTAAACTTATTTCTGTTTTCTTACTCCCTATGGGTTGTTTCTGGTAAGGATTAATGTGAAATTCAGTTTAGGGAAGGCATTTTAACACTGTGTTGAAAATGAACTATACAACTGTGGGTGGGGATGGAAAGGAAAACTGGGAGAGAACGAAGGAAGGGATTCAATAACAAAGGCACTCATTAGCTGACTTATGAAATGGTAACCCCTTTGTATATCAATAATAATGATTATATACCAATAATAATTATTATTATATATTATATACAATTATATATATGGAATTCCATCCACTTAAACATATACTAATGGAAACCAACTAGACTGCAAAAGACCAACATTTCTGAGTCATACAGAGCAGAACTATTGTTCGAGTATCAGTGTGCTCTGAGTTTATTTTAGCAGTCCTTTCTTGCTGGACCCTTTACTGTGGGAGTAAAAGATCATAGAGTACAGAATCAAATATATTTAGTTTTAATATTCATTTTTTTCAGTAAGAAGCCCTGTGGTAGCATTGTATAAAACCCTAAGCTGTCATTTTTACTTTCTTTCTTATAAAATAAATGGTTTGTCTCTATGAGAAGAGAGGAACTAGATTATCTCACAATTACTTGGTAGCTTTAGTTTTCTGTCATGGCAGGTCAGATGTACCTTTGAAGTTTCAGCAAGGCATGCTGACTTCTGCAGAGAGGGGCAGTTGAACATGCTGACATGAGCCTTCTCCATAACCATCTCATGTCTGCACCAGGCTGTTCTTTCTTGATAGCCACTTCTCTCTGCTTGCTTCCTGGTGAATTCCTGGGCTTGATGCTTCCCTATGTGCTCTGCAGATGTAATTCTCCTACAACATTTCTGAGAAATGTATCCCTTTTCTGGGCAGGCTTTGCATGGTGCTGCTGCTCAGATGCTGGAATGTAAAATCAAACTGCCTTCCAGAGCAGTAGAAAAAGTAAACATTTCACATGGCCTTTAGTGTGAACTGTTATATTTTATCCTAAGAAATCCATACTTCGTGTGGAAAAACAAATGTACTTTTACTAGGTTTTTTCAATGGCAACTTTTCCTCCACCAGCCATGCTACTGTACATTTTTGAGGACTGGTTAGTTATAGATTGAAGAGACTTGATTCATATTCAGGCTAAGAGAAAACAAGCCTCTGAAGACAACCTTGAACTCAAGGGCAAAGAAAAACGCCTTGAGGAGGCATTTCAGTGCCAGGGTACAGCTCAGAGCCACCAAATCTATGAGAAAGCAGATGATGAAAGACAAAAGCATTTTTTAGACATGGATTTTATGAGCTCAACCCTGGGGATTATTGCTCAGTGATGGAGGAAGGCGAGAGACACATTGGCAAACAGCCTGCTGAATAATTTTAATGACCTTTCCCATGAATAAAATAGTTTTATTGCTTTGTACCTTTGCTAAGGAGTAGGGTCTTGGGAAAAAGGCAGACAGGGGAGAAAAACACAGTTGACTTTGACAGCAATGGTAGAAAATATATTTACAAAATAATCTCACTGGGCTATGGAGTGTTGCTGACGGACTCTTAAAAACAAACAAACAAAAATACCCTCCAGTGTTTGTACACTTTATAAAATACGATGAACCAGACTTAACTGGATCCCCAGAACTGCCCATAACCTGTACATTACATTGCTTTTTTATGCCATGTTCTGTCATTGGATTGAAGAGGATTTCTAACTATTTCTATTTCTAGTTCTCACTCATTTCCAAGTAGAACACCATACCAGACTCTTCCCTGACTCTGCAACAATGACACTGAGTCCAAGTTCATGGTAGAAGCAGCACTGTAAGGTTAGAATTCCATTAATATCTTGTCTTTGAACGCGCTCATTTACTTTTGCTTTTAATTTGCCAGGGCTGTTATAACTCATATTCTTATCAAGTACAAAGTCTTCCTTTACCCATGGTTTCATTTTTTTGTGGCTTTTGTTACTAACATTCAATTGTAGTTTGAAAAACCTATGAAAACAAAGAAAAAAGAAAAAGTGACCAACATTAAATTGAAAGCAATTTGGAGTAACATGACTAAATTTCAGTGACTTACTCCTTCTAGCCTGGTATATGAATCCTCTGTCCAACTTTTCCACTGCTTATATAGTGCTGGCCCGTTAGTCTTTTAGTTGTTTTCTTGGTTATCAGATGGGCGATCTCAGCATACAATGCTTGAGCCCAAGTTCAGCCGAGGTTGTGCCTGCCGCCATCTGAAAGATGACATCTTGAAAGATGGCCAGCGTGTATCACAGTGCTGGAGGCTGAAAGCATGGGGTCAGAGGCTGGTTCTTTCTGGAGGGCCTCACAAAGCGTCTGTTCCATGTCCCTCTTGCAGCATCTGTCGGCTTCTGGGATGTTCAGTAGCTTCTCCTCCATCATCCTGATCTCTGTCTATATCACTTCATGTTCTGCCTTTGTCTCTAATTTTCCCTTTGCCAGAAGGGTACCAGACCCATGGCATTAGTTAGGGGTTCCTCCTCCTCCAGTGTGGTTTAGTAATACCCTGGTACTAAGCACTGACCCCTATTGCTGGGGCTACTGGAAATTAGGCTCCTGACATGCAAATTTTATAAGACACAACTCAGTCTATCGCACACAACCCAACCTACTTTCATCCTGCACTTGACCGTACTGGAAGACTCCATCCCTGCTGCTGATTAGCCAGACCTCACCACCCTTTTCAGTAAGTGCAATGGCTCCTTCTACATTGGCTCTTTTTAACGAACATTCAAAGAAGCCTGTGTGGCTTCTATCTCAGTAAACGGCCACCACAGAAATAACTTTCCATGGACAGTCTACCCTACTTTAGCTGTGGCTGAGTCCCCTGTTCCTTTATAGCCTTGTTTTGCTCTCTCTGCTTCCTGATTGCCTGGCTGAATGCTGTACACTATGGCCTCCTTTCTCATCCCTTCATTGACCTTGGTAAGAATGGCAGATGGCTTGCTTTTCTTGCTGCCACACTCCAATGGACGACTTTCCCACATCTCCTTTTAGATGAGCACTGTTTGACGTATGTCGACTTCCGGGAGTGTTTCAGGCTCTGCCTCTCCAAGTTCTCCCCACACCATGCTGTATGGCTCCTCCTTCTCCCTTGACAGCTGCTCCATCTCAGTCCCACAGTTTGTACCTGGCTTTGCCATTCTTGTAAAAGTCAGCGACCCTCACCAGCCTATCTTCAACCCTTCAGGTTTCTCTCCTGTCTTCTCTTCAACCCTTAATGCACCCACAACGGTCTGTACATGCTGACCCTCAAGCAGATTTCAAGGTAAAATGGCTTGCTCAAGTGCAAAACCTGCATCCATAGTTATCACTGGACATTGACCATGGGTGACCACAGACAGCTTAAACCCAGTTTACACCAGCCCAGTCTATCTCAATGCATCCCATTCTATTTTTTTTTAGGTATATCTGGTACCTGATCCAATCAAGGACTCTAAGCCAAAAGACTGGGATTCTTCTTTACCTTTTCCTTTCCTACAAGCCATGTCCATTCACGCTTATGTAGATTTTTTTTCTTGCTATTTGTCTGAATTTCTTACTTCAGGCTATTAGCATGATGATTCCAGAGTTCAGGCACAACACAATCAGGCCTCTTTGTCTTTGATCTTGCTATAATCCAATCCATTCTCTATACTGCAGGTAGTGGCCTTTCTCTTTGTAGCTCTACTGTCTTGCTAGGAGATTATTGCATTTTTCTATGATTAAAATAAAAACTCCATAGGTGGGAGTCTTACTATGTAATCCAGACTGGCCTGGAACTCACAATTCTCCCATCCCAGCCTCCCTCATGCTAGGATTATACCATTGTGCTGCCATGCATAGCTCATTGCTCAGTATTGCAGCAAAGAACTCCAGCTCTTCTGAAACACTCACAGGTCCCCAGTACATTGTGGCTTCTTGCATGCTCTGGCCTTTATGTGCCTTGCCGCCACAGCAAAGATCCACCCTTTCTTTCTCCCTACACCATCCATCCTTGTGCTGAGAAATTAATTTATCGAAAGCACACACAAAAAGCCTCTTAAATTCTCCATACCAAGGAGATTGCTACTGATTCGCACATCATACATTATGTATTTCATGTGTGCTAAATAGTCCTTGAGGATGGAGGGTTTTTCAATCTTTGAGTCAGAAATAGCATCTCTACTAACCATACTAACTAATAATAGGCCAGTTGTCCAACAAATGTCTACTTACTGAATGAATAAATGAAAAAAATGGATCAAGCCTTTGGAGTTGCCGACACAAGCCATGCTGAACATAGGTAGAGAAACCAGAGACAGTCCATGAATCACTTTGAAGCTCTAATCACCTGTTCTTAGAGGCAGATAAGGTTTTTTGTAATCAAAGACACAGAATGACCCTCAAATGCTCGAGTATATGGAGGACTTTAAAAAATGACTTTTGTTGACAGTTTTGAAATACCACCTATTGTTTGTACCAATATTCAAGGTCAGATTTGAAAGAAAATATACACTCAGCTTCATTTGCATCACGATTATAAACACCATCTCCTACTGTTCCAGATAGTCAAAAGACTAGATAGACGACAACTTCCCAAGGACCCCTGTGCAAAGAAAAACAAAGCCAAAAACAAAATCATGCGTCTACAAGGAACATTTTTAAAGGTAGCCTCTATGGCTAGCCTCTAGACTCTCCCAAAGGGTTTCAGCCCAGCACAGAATAACATAGAGTCTGACCTTCTAATTCTTCTATTTCTTGAACTACAAGGTACTATAGAGAATTAATTGAAATAGGAGTTAGGATTGCTTAAGTCTGAAACCTAATAACAAAACTTGTTGGTTCTGCCATTAGACTAGATCAGACCCAACTACTTTTCACTAATTCTTCTGTTCTCCTTTGGGTCTTCAGCATCATTTCTTGGCTGAATTGTTTTAAGGATCCTCCCAACACCTATCCTCGTATCTTTGTTTCTTGTTCTCAATACAGTTGCCAGGGGTATCTTGCAACTACAGAAGTAGGAACATTAAAATAAAATAAAAATGCTTAAGAGGGCCTTCAAGACCTTACAAGACCAGCCTCCTGACCGCCACTCTCCCACACTGCCACCTCTTTATTGTCCTATAAATCTCAGCTAAGATCTCACTCAGGAGTTCTGAACTTCCTGCTTCCTCCTGTCTGGAGCATTGTCATCAAATATCTCCATGCCCTATTCATTTCCTTCCTCCAAACATTTTCCTGCAAAATAGTCCATGTTGATAGCATCTTTCCTGCCTGTTCTATTTAAACTCCAGCCCCTTCTCAACATGAGCACTGTCAGTTTGCCTTCCCTGCCTCAATGGACTACTTAGCACAGAATTCCATCAGAAGCCTGCTTTTTTCTTTCATTTTTTAAAATCAAATTTTGATCCTCTATTGCTTGATTTCCCATATTCTGGGCTGTTTTGGATTACAGGCTAACCTTTTTCTTTTTCTTTTTTATGTGTGCCAGTCCTGGGGCCTGAGCACTGTCCTTGGGCGTTTTCCTCAAAGCTAGCACTCTGCCACTTGAGCCACAGCACCACTTCTGGCTTTTTCTATGTATGTGGTACTGAGAAGTCGAACCCAGGTCTTTGTGCATGCTTGGCAAGCACTCTACCACTAGGCCAAACTCCCAGCCCTCAGTCTAATCTTTTTCAATGCTATATCTTGTATATCCACTCAACATGTGGTGGTACACAGTAGACACTCAATAAACACATGGGAAATGAAAATATAAGCTCAAATTTGAAGACTTCCACTTTTACCATCATGAATGGATTAACTTTTTTTCATTTGAGAAGTACATTCGTCATCTCAGCATGCAAGAAAACACAAGTAAGAGAATCATGGTCCAGGTCAGAGTGCATAGAAAGGTAATATTTCAAAACATTAGCAGAACCAAAAGTATTGTAGGGTTGTCTTGAGCAGTAGAGCTGCTATCTAGCAAGTTCAAAACTTTTCAATAGCACTACTGCAAAAATTAAACAAGTTTAAAAATACAAGTAGACAAGATATATGAAATACTGTTCTTCAGATATTGAACAATGTGAAGCACAGGCCAATTATTCCTAAGAGAAAGGCAAACCATCAATTCAGTCTCAAGATTTTCCTAGTTCGCTGCTATGAGGGAATTGATAGAGGAGCTTTGGGGAGAAAAAGTGGCTAGAATTTAGCAAGAGGGCATGGAGAGGACCGGCAGATCCTTCCATAGGGAAATCTATAGAAAACTTCCTTGGCACTCTCAATTAAACACTGGATCAGCATATGTATGAGAAGAAACTGTATGAGATGGAGCTCTTAGCCCCAAGACCTTGTATAATTGACATTAAGACAGATCTCAGTAGATATAGAATGACATTTCACAAACTTAGCACCTACGGTATCTTAAAAACTGCCGAAAAACTAAAATTAGAGTGAAACTTCCTTAATAAGAAAACAAAGGTCCTTACCAACCATAGAACCTAAGCCATAGTCGATGATAATTTCGTAGCAAGGACATCTACTCCCAATATTTGTATTCGATATTATACCAGGATGAGTCACTGGTGTAAACACAAGACAGAGAAACAGACGCATGAATATTGGAAAGGAATGATCCAAACTGTCTTGTTTACAGATACTATGAGCATGTATGTATAAGATCTCAAGAACAGAGAAAATGACTAAAAAGTAACAAATGAAGGCAGCAAGTGTGCAAGATACAGAAGTCAGTCATAGTTTTATCTGATCTGTGGGTAATATTCTATTGACATATTTGTGCCTAACACAAGTAAATAATTGGAGATACTCAAATTAAAATGTTTTGAAGAATCAAAAGATACTTGAGTAATAATTTAGCAAATGTTGCACCAAACTTTTAACAAAGAGAAATCAAAGATAAGCCACACATCTTCATTTGTTGAAATTCAGCCTACTAAGGCATCAATACTTTCCCATGTGGTTCAATATGATCACAAACTTCCATAAACATTCCTATAGAAGTCGACAGGAAGATTCTAAACTATATATGAAAATTCAAAAGTTGTACAATAAGCCCAAACAATTTTGATGAAGACCATAGGTAGAAGACTAAATCACCTTATTTCAAGAGTTACTGTAAAACTACATTAATCAAAGTGGCAGCAAGATCGAAATAGATTTAGTGGAAAGGTATAGAGAATAAAGAAATAGATCTACATGTGATCAATTGTTTCCAAACAAAGTGACCAAGGTAATTCAATGGGAGAAAGAAAGTTTTCCCCAATAGATTGACTTGGAAAAGTTACACTAGATATAGAAAAAGTAAAAGACCCTCAATTACTATCTTAGAGAATATGTGAGAATGATTTTAATATTTACAAAAAGTCTCAGAGAGAATGAAGGAGAAATAAGACAAATGACTCTCTTTAAATCTACAATTAAGCAATTTTTAATAGTACCCAAACAATACTTAACTACAAAAGAAAAATAAATGTAGTGGATTTTCAACACAGTGTCTAGTGAGTGTCACTACTGAATTAGTTTACCCTTGCTCCAACTTGGTGGTGGGGGAGTAAAGAGGGAAAAAAAACTGGGAGAAAATCAGGGAAGAAATATACTCAATAACTGATATATGTAACTGTAACCCCTTTGTACATCACATTTACAATGAAATATTTAAAAAATAAAGGAAGACAGATTCAGAAAAAAACAATAATGTAGAACATAAACAAGAAATAAACTTTATGAATAAAAATTCTATTCATAGAAACTCAGTTAAAACAGACAACTAGAGCATATGATGAGCAAAATACTTATGATATAAATATTTGACAAAGCATTTTTTCAGAATATGGTGTTAACTCTCATAACAGAATAAGACATAATACCTTTGTTTTGAAAAATAAATGTACAAAAAGCCAAACAATTCAAAAGAAAAATATAAAAATAAACAAAAAAATAGACTAACTGGTATTCAACACTTCAGGATGCAGAGAAATGTAAATTAAAAACAAAAACAATAATATACTCACTGAAATGATTAAAATTAAAAATAATATAGAAGTTGGTCAGACATCTTGGACTTTCACGCATTGCGGTATGACCATTTAGAACAACTCACTGGCTTCTTCTTTCATTATTTTTTAAAATAAAGGCGAACATCTCTCAACATAAGATTTAAGAATTTCACTCCTGACCTCAATACTTAAAACAGAAAAATGAAGGAATGGTTTGTTATTTGGGATAGGAGTACTTTGTTGCATCAAGCTATTCTTTTTTTCCATTCTGTAGCTTGTTTTTTCCTTCTCTTTTCATGCCTTTTTAACAGCAGGAATTTCAAAATACTCCTTGGGTTAGAGTGTATTTTGGTGTTGGAATGCTTGCCTAACATACAACAAGCCCCTGACTCAATAAAGGAAGGAAGAAGGAAGGAAGGAAGGAAGGAAAGTAGGAAGGGAGGTAGGAAGGGAGGAGAAAAGGCAGGAAGGGGGCAAGGGAAGAAGGAAGGAAGGGAAGAGGAGGGAGGGAAGAAGGGAAGATGGAAGAAAGGAAACTTTATTTCATGTTTTGAATTTTTACCTCTTCCTGGACTAGCAATATGGCATACAGAATTTTCCTATGAAGCTGGGTGCCAGTGAATCATAACTATAATCCTAGCTATTCATAAGGCTGAGATGTGAGGATCAAAGTTCAAAGCCAACTTGTGCAGGAAAGTTCATGAGGCTCTCATTTCTCATTAATCACAAAACACTGGAAGTAGAGCAATAGCTCAAATGATAGAATGTTAGCCATAAGCAATAGAGCTGAGGGCCAGTGGCCAGGCCCTGAATTGAAGCCTTAGCACTGTCACACACATGAAAAAAAGTTCTCCTATGACACTGAGCAGGGCAGCAAGCTATAGCTCCCAGCAAGCCTTGCAATCTAGAGAGGAAACAAAGCATCAGTAGGGAGCTGTGTTGCTGTTATTTATTTACTTTTTTTCTGGTGCTGATATAGATGCAAGAGTTCAAAACATGGCACGAGATATTCAGTTTGAAGTAGCTTGTATGATGTGATCTTGCCCCATTTTGCCCTATTGCTAGTGTCCTGAGCAGTTTGAGGTAAGCCAAGCTAGGCCATAATATTTGCTAACTTAGGTATATCAAACGAATTCGCTATTTACAGCATTTTCCTCTTCAGACAGGTTTATAGAAATATAACCCCATCATGAATTGAGCAGCCTCTGTATAGTATCTTTACCTGATATCCAATTAAAAAAAGGTTTGCAACTGGGCAGACATTTGCTAAACTGTGCAGTGTGAAACACTGCTTAGGAAATCAGTGTTCTATAGCCACTAAGCAAACACGGCAAACACGCGTGCCTTGCAGGATGACAGTGGCATGGTTACAAGGCAGCCTTATACACGCCCAGCTTGAAGTGCCAACAGGAGGTGCTGGCCACGTGTGCTCCAGAATTCTGGGAAGGTTAATGCACTAGCTTTCAGCACACAAGCAGGCATTACGTTATTAACTACGTGAGAATAACAAACGGGTTTCTGGTACAGAGGGTCTGACTTAGGAACAACATAAAATGGAATGGTGAGGCAGGGAGAAGGGAAGAGATGGAAGTAGAAGCAGAACACAGTGGAGGGACTGCTGGGATCTCCCTGCTGAGATGGGGTGGTGGAACCTAAGTCTTAGATGATTATGTGGTTCTCAGCGAGCCTAAAGTTGTGCTGCTGGAGATTGGAAAGCATTACCTGAAGCCCCTCTCTGCTTACAGCTGTTTTTGTTTTCTTTTCTGAGATCATTTATACATACTCTTATAATCTATTCTTCTTAGGTATGTCCAGCTCTGTCTTCAAGCACAAGAACCATCACTGCATGCTACCTATGTAGAAAACCTTATAACCTAAGTGCTATTCATATAAAGAGCTGTCACAGATCAACAATATTACATAAGAGCCTAGAGCATAAACAGACAATGCAAAAAAGAAAAAAGTATGAGAATCTATGGTAAATGACTATGGGTGTCAGTGGTGATCAGTTTCAGCAAAAATTGGACTAGAACATTGTGTGTTTCTGGTTAGTGACAATTTGGAAAGTACATGTGAGTAGAGGGGAAGGTAAATGCTCTTATTGCCTGCTTATGGAACTGTAAATGATGTAATGTTTTAGGCAAGCAATTGGAAAAGATGTATGTACTAAGTGATTTAGAGTGTTTTATATCCTTCCAATCAATCATGACATGAATCATTTCTCTCAGGAGGGAAAGAATCATACAATGTCAAAGGAAAAGAATCATATAAGTAGTTAAGAATGTATGGATAGAAATATTTACCTGTTTAAGTAAAAGAACACTGATTCAACCACCCATGGCATATTAGAAACATTAGAAACCCATTACACATAATGTTCCTGAAGAGTATGAGAAAATATTCAAGATATAATGCCAGGGAAAAAATTCAGGAAATGGTTAAACCTATAACTATACATTCCCTAGGGGAGGGCTCATACAGAACTGAATTACAATTGTATAAAAATATGTCAAAACTCCATGGCAATCCTAAAAATGGGGAAATATAGAACTGTGAAAAGAGATTGGAGCAAATGTCAACACAGTGGACCCAAATCAGTCTCTAGATCCTGGGCGTTGAATGGCTGATTTTATGTCAGTCAGAATAAGGAGATGCATGTTAGCCATATGTGTGTGTGTGTGTGTGTGTGTGTGTGTGTGTGCATGTGTTTACAAGCATGTGTGAAGGAATTTTTAGACGAAACTCATATTGAATCAGTGTACTCAGCCAAGTAGATGGCCCTCCAAAATATGAAGTGTTTTCCACTCTACTAAGGAGCCAAGAAAGGCAGAGGAAGGAGGAATTTATCCTTTCTCCATTTTTCCTGTCTGCTTGTGCTGCAGTGTCATTCGCGTCCTGGTATTGGTTTGGGATTTACCTCATTGACTTCTTTGGCTCTCAGAGTGACTGGGACCATATTATACCACCCGCTTTCCTGGGTCACCATCTTGCTGATGGCAGATTGTGGACTTAATAGACCTCCATTATTGTGTGTTCCAATTCCTCTTGGCACTGTTTTTCTGCATAAACCTAACTAATACAGATTTCTAAAATGGCCTAGAAATAAACAGGATGGGATGGAGAACAAAAACTTTTCAGATGTGAGAATTTGCATTAGGAAGGAAGAAAAAAACCAGTGCAATCTGTTGTTGGTAGGCTTTCAGGGCCCATGATTTGACGAAATAAACTCTCTCTCTCTCTCGATAAATATATATATATATTTTTTTTTAATTTCCAAGTATTTTTAAAGAATTTATTATCATTGATTTTTACATCATATTTTAAATGACAAGTTTAACATACAAGTGTTCAAGGAGGGAATCTCTATTTACAATCACTGGGACTTGGTATTTAGAACTTAATCAAAATTAGGCTAAGGGTTTGTATGTCATAGAAACATATTAATTTATGAAATAAGACATTATGTCTATAGAGTCATATATAGTTATGTTTATAATTATGTTTATAGTATATAGTTATGTTTATATTTCCATTACCATGTCCATAGCTTTGGGTATGCAGTTATTGAGTCCTCGCTCTTGTACTCTTTGGATCTAATAGCCACATATTAAGCATACCATGCACCTTTTGATCCTTAGGTCTTGACTTGTCTCACTCAACATGATTTGCTCTAGATTCATCCAAGTATTTTGCATGTAAAGAAAGTGTTAGTTTATAATGAGAAAAATATTTTTTTCATATATTTTTTTGTAATCAATAGAAAGGTTACATTATATTCACCAGATAGAAAGTGCATTACTTCACAAATATTAATACCCTTTCTCATGTCTTGGTCCCCATTTCCTTCCCCCCCTCATGTTTTCCCCTTTCCCTATCCTACTTCAAATAACTAAATACGCATGTATACAATATATCAGATAACAAGGTGAAATACTGTAACAATATGAGATAACCAAGGGACAGCAAAAGAGATGAGAGATAACATAGTACATCAAGGACAATAATCACTTGTTATATGGCTTTTGTGTCTATATCCCGGAAGTCCTTTCATTTAGCATCATCCTATATGGCCTTATGTATCTAGGTTTTTGTTCTATTGTAAATCTCTGCTAGGAGAGCCCACGGTTTCCATTGATTATGACAAATGAGGGAAACCATTGAGCCTATGTTATAATGAGAAAAATATCATAATAAATTAAAAAACAAAAGCCCTCAAGTGAAAAAGAAAGTTCAGAAGCCAGGTATTTCTAAGTAAAGTCCTACTAACAAGTTTTTCTCCTTTTACAAACTTTTGTGACAGAGCCCATTGTTGTCCATATTGCTGTTCTCCATCTCTGGCCTGGCTAGAGGCGGGGAAGGGAGAGATGGGAAATGTTACCTGGTGTTCCAGTAGCATATGGTGTGTTTTAGAAGTATGTCTGAAAACCATGACGGCCACACATAGTATTTTAATTCTGCACTTCAGGTTGAAGGACTAGACCACAGACATTAAGTCTTGTTCGTGGAAAGCTGTGTTTGCATATAAATGTCCTTAGTTATTCCCGTTGGTCATTATCTACAGTCTTCCTGATGTCCGGCTCTAGAGCCAGGCCCCAAATCTGTGATTACTCTGAGCTTTAATACCCTACTTCTTGGTTTCTTTTACCTTTCTCATTTCTCTGCTTTTACTCTTCTTCTTCATCTTCATGGAGGTCTCCAGTCTTCTGATGTTCGAAGCCTCCCATTCTGACAAACTTTCCAATATCTCCATGGATCCACAGGGAGCCACATATTCTATTTTCTCCCTAATTTTTTGTATCTGGATGTGTAATTATATTTCAATTTTTAAAGAACATTTGTCCTGGTCAATTGTTGGGCACAATATATATGTATATATACGTATATATATATGTATATATATATATATGTATGTATGTATGTCTTGGACATACATACTCAGGGCCTGAGTACTGTCCTTGGACTTTCTCAAAGCTACAGCTCTACCACTTGAGCCTTGGCACCATTTCTGGCATTTTTCTATGAATCTGGTAGCAAAGAATTGAACCTGGGTCTTTGTGCATGTGAGGCAAGCACTCTACCACTAGGCCAAACTCCTGGTCCCTATATATATTTTTTGATATTGCTATTTTTTATTTAAAGAATTTATTAACATTGATTTTTACATCATTTTTCAAATGATATGTTTACCAAATAAATATTCAAGAAGTGAATCTCTATATACAATCACTGGCACTTAGATTTTAGTTTGAGGGTTGTATGTCATAGATATATATTAATTCATGCTATATATTTTAATTAGCTATCCATGTGTCTTGTACTCATACTCTCTCCTCTGTTTTTCAATTATAATATAACTCTTACAAGGTCTCTTACTCTTTGCAATAGTCAGGGTCAATATTCAGTGACACACAGAGAAAATACTTGGTAAATATTTGTTGAAAGGATAAATAAAGGAGTGCAGAGATTGGAAGAAAATGAGCTGAGTAAAGGAAACTTCCAAGTAGCTCTTAAATAAGCACTGGCAGGTGATTGGCTTGTCCACTTTCTCATCCATCAGATATTTGGGCAAAACCCACAGCACTTAGTGTCCAGTATAGGGGCTTCAGAAGTGAATAAAGTACAGTTGTTGTCTTAGAGGAGCTGGCAATCTAGAAAGGGCAAATGGGCAATGAAAGCCAACCCGTATGGGAATCATTGTCAATGAGTAAATATGGAGGAAGATCCCCAAGGAAGGGAACCTACACCGAATGCTGTTAGGAGGTTTTCCATAAAAGGCTGTAGATGTCTACCTTGACAGAAGTGTCTCTTGTGTAGCAACCTGAGAGAATAAAAGCTTTGAAACAGGCAAAGGGATTATTTGTGCTAAAGCTTTTTACTAAGAGAGGAAATAGTGTGTTCTGGGTCTGATATTGCTGACCTTAAGGGACATCACACACACTGCACTGAAGAAAATAGTTCTTGTCAGGTGCTGCTGGTGGTTCATGCCTATAATCTTAGCTACTCAGGAGGCTGAGACCCGAGAATCAAGATTCAAAGCCAGCTCTGGCACTATACAGCTGTGAAACTCTTATCTCCAATTAATCACTAGAAAACGGGAAGTAACGCTGTGGCTCAAGGGGAGGGCGGTAGCCTTGAGCTGAAGAGCTTAGGAACAACACCCAGGCCCAGAGTTCAAGCCCCAGACCCACTCCCTTCCTCCTCCCAAAAAAGATGGTTGTAATGATGTAATGATCACAATGTGAATTATTTATACTACTGCATTATATCTTTAAAAAAATAGATAAAATGCCAAATCTCATTACATATATTTTTCCCACAATAAAAAATAATAAAGCATGTATACCAGGTATATAAGAAAACATTATTGAATTATGTCATGGTGTTAGTTTATATAAATACAATATTGTCGTAGTTTTTAAGGTGGATTTTGAAGCATAGCCATAGGCCTTCCTCTGTCTCATTCTGTTCTATAGCTCCATTGGTCTGAGGGGTGGAGGGAAAGTGGTGAGTGAGCTCAGGAGGGCTGCTCTTGCTTGGGAACATCAACACAGAGCCCATCTGATTTTGAGGATTGTGCAAATTCATTTGTAAACTGCTTCTTAGGTTGCAGCATAGTTTCAAAAAAGAAGCACTAAGCACATTCTATATTTTATTTTCTCCAGGTAACTATATGCAAATCATTAGAAGTTTGGATGATTTCTGAAAAGAAAAAAGCTACTATCCAATCCTGGATTGCAAACAAACAAGTTGTAGAGTGCTGGAAAAGCCATTTCATTGCTTTGGGCCACAGTTAACAGCATCTGTAAAAGCCAGGTCAATAATATTTATTGAGTGGCTGCAAGGCATAGGACCCCTAGTGAGGCTCTGAGATTGTTAGGTCAGAGTCAAAAGTTTTGCTCCTCAGAATCCAGTTGAGCAGCAGAGAGACCCAGGAGAGGGCAGAACCAAGACTGTGTCTGGGGAGGGAATGCATGAAGTGGAAGAAGGAAATGGATAAACATGTAATGGAGTTACCAGGCTTTGCATCATGGGCATTGAGGTAAAGGCTTGTAAAAATGGCTGATAAAATTGGCTTTCAGGTTATTGCTGGGGAGAACTGGTTCTTTGCTCTCTGTAGTTCTTCTTGTCTGCTTTGAGTCCTCTCACACATCTGTAGTTGGATTATGGAGGATGGGGGAGGGGCTCTGTTCTCTCCTCACACAGGAAATACATGAACATACCCCGTACACATGTACTGAAGAGCTGAAGTAGTTTGCTCTCAGGTCTCCGTGGCTCTCAGGTAGCCACTGTACTGAGCAAAGACATAGGCAGGAGAGTGGCAGAGAGTTTACTGAGAGTCAATCCCATGTGTCTCCAATCCAGGTCTCCCTGCCTCCATCACCTGGCACCTTCACTAGCAAATGTCGGTGCCCTCACTCAACAGAGTCTCTGTAATACTGTGTCTTTTGCACTCCATTCCTAAATCCCATCTCCTTTAACTCCCCCGACTCTAGTCTGTATGATTCCCTTACTCATCTTTCCTCAGGGTTTTATTTATTTCAAAAATCTTAGAGTATGAAGTAAATACTCTATCTCTTTTCCTTTTGTACCTTCAGAGGGGTTGGTAGAGTGGGTATGAGAGAACTTTGCATTTCCGTAGTAGAGGAGGCAAGAAGGGTACATTTTATTTTATTTAAAATTTTTTAAGTAGTTGTGCAAACAAGTTTCAACTTCAACATGCCAGTTTATGAGGACCATACCCTTAAGAAGGATGGAATTAACACAGAAATTTGTTTTTTATTAGAAAAAGACAGATTTGGCATAGGAGTCTTTTTACCTCTCCCTAATAGGAAGTTATACCCCCAAATTATTATATTAGTTTTAAAATTTTTATTTTTTAAATTATTATATTTAGTTATACAAAGGAGTTTCAATTCAACTTAGTAGTTTAAAATTGCACATTTTAGCACTCGCACATTGTACATTATATTAACTTAATTCGTTCCTAATTTTTAAAATTTTTAACAACATAGCCATAGATGAATGACCATCAGAGACAAAGGCGAGAAGAATGTTTCCTAAAGGGAGGTCAGAAAGAGCAAGTCAAAGAGACTGGAAGATTCACAACACAGAGATGAGATGGTGTAGAAGTGGTCTGCATTGTCCGTTGAATGGATGCTGACAAACGGTACTAAGAATAAGTCACTGGAAATGAAGTATCCTGGGGAAAGGTACTGGCTACCACAATCAGACACACTAATCTTTAAAGTGAAGCACATAGAAGGAAAATGATAATCAGATCCTGTGTTCATTTTGCTTCATTCTGATGGTGATGAAGAATGAATGAAAGGGGAGAAAATAGAATTTATTTATTCATCAAATATCATTCTCCATCTCTATAGCTACACAGACTTGTCTAATTGACACCCCATTTTAAACAACTACTTAAAAGATTTAAAAACAAAACAAAACAAAACAAAAAACAGGGCCGGGATGTAGCTCAGTGGCAAAACTCTTGCCTAGCAAGTGGAACATTCTGGATTTGATCCCTAGTTCCAAAAAAGAAAAGACATACATACAGTTAAATAAAAAGATAAAAAACAGAAACAGTAGTTTGTGTATTCTCTGACTTCCATGTGACATTTCTTTTATCCTGTGTGTAAATCTCGAGTTTGAAATACAGAACAATCCAAGACAATAAAACATCTTCCCAAAGCCAACAGCAAATATCTCATGCTCCTAGGTTGGGGGGTATCAGGATTTCCTTCCCTGTGTCCACAGCAATGACTGAAGAACTGAGATGACTAAATTCTACCCTCGGGTCTTAGGACATGTCAGAGACTTCCTTCTCACTCTTGTAGTAGCTGAAGGAAGTAGTTTCATAAAGATTAAAATTCCCCCAACTGTGTCTTCATGGTCCAGACATCTGAGAGTTTGCAGAGTTTTTGACTATCTTGCTTAGAACTGCATTTGTTGATCGGTGCATCCGAGATGTCATAATCAGTGTGTAATTTTCTTTGGGTCAGAATAGAGTGAATGAAACACAAAGAGAGTTCTTACCTGGAGAAGGCCTGCAGGAGACTTCAAACATCCCTCTGCTCACATGATGACACTGTTGGGCACTGTCACAGAAGCACCCAGGGCCCCTCTTCATTTCTTGAAGTTAAATTGCTTCTTCTTGCCTCCCTTGGTAATTTTCGGTGGTGTTTCCTGCCAAGCTCACACTCATTTATTTGTTCAAGTCTTCCCCCATCCAGCTTTCCACAGAGGTTACAAAATTAAAAATGACCATAAAAGTTCCCATAGTGCCTGACCTTTTCAATTGGAAAAGTTCAGGGACAAGCCTTTAGGGGCTCAATAGTCATTCTTGCCAGGAGCAGCTATGGTTTCAAGGAGTCAGTATAAATATTTCAACAGGTAAATACTCAGCCACAGAATGTGGGCCACCACGCTACAAATATGGCGCAAGTCACAGGATAAAGGAAAGATGCAGAAGTGGTATTTCATCAGAACAGAACCTTGTCAGAAGAAGAGCTTTGAGGTGAAATGACCTACACGGCAATAAATGGTCACTTTTGAAGGGAACTTGAGGGAACACACAGAAGGATGTGTGAGGGCCACCATTCATGGGCTCTGCTCTATATGAGCTGTCATCATCATGGACAAATCTATTCTTTGGTATTCAAACCTGTTTTTTGTTTGCCAAAAGTTTCCAGGCTACTGGGTCATGCCACTTGAAAAGAGGTCAAGAAATGCTCTAGTGAATGATAGAGGAAAATACAGGTGAAAGTCCAATGATCAGGAGAAATGAAATCTTGGACATGAAAGTTTGATAAAACTCGAGATGTACTCCATTTGTAAGGAAAGGGAAAGACTTGGAAAAAAATCATATTAAGTGAAGTAAGCCAGACCCAAAGGAACATAGGCTTAATGGTTTCCCTCATCTGTAATAATTAGTACAAACCTAAAACTCTCCTAGCAGAGGATTACAATAGCTCAAACCCTAGCTACATAAGGCCATATAGGATGAGGCCAAATTAATGGACCTCCGGGACATGGAAACAAGAGCTTAATTATAAGTGACTGTTATTCTTTATGTATTAAATTTTTCTCTTCTCTTGTGTTGCCCTTTGGTTAATCTCATATTGTTACAGTTTCTCACTTTGTTACCTGGTATAGTATATTTACTTGTTTATTTGAAATAGGAGGGGAAAAATGAGGGGAAGGGGTGGGAGGAAGGAAATGGAGACAAAAACATAAGAAGGGATATCAGTGTGTGAGAAGTAATGAACCCTCTATCTGATGAATGTAATTGTAACCCCTCTATACATTGAAATAAAAATAAATTAAATAAAAAAGAAGTGCACAGGAAAGAGTCACTGAGGAGGCAGGCAATAGAGAGAGACATAGAAAGGCACAGGTTTGACATAAAAGGAAATAAACTGCGATTTGCACCTTAAAAAAAACTCAAGATGTAAGGATTAAGAGTGTAGAAACAACACCTGTGGCCATTTGGTTTCTTTTTATCTATTATTATTCTTTAATTATCTTCGAATAGTTGTACTGAGGAGTTTCAATTTAGCATATCCATTTATGTGTTTAATGAATCTTAATTGCTGTCAATTCTGCCATTCACCTCCCCCGTCTCCCATTCCCATTGTTCTTATTTCTTAGTTGTTTTTTCATATATGAATATGAGTATTATGATCCACTTCCCCTCTTTCTAGTCACTCAGGTCTCTGGTATCCTTTTGTTAAACTATCTCTTAATTGTTTAAAGGAGTTGCACCACGGAAACTAACAGCTTCACATGCACATGGATGGTTTTAATCAAGAAACCAGAAAAGAACACACATTGTAGAATGGGTGGAGATGTTAGGACCATCATCCATCATTGAAAGGACTGTAGAGTGGTGTACTCACTGTGGAAAACAGTTGTGTGGCTCATCCATAGGGTAAACATAGGAGAGGATCCAAACTCAGAAGGACAAATATCATGTTGTCACTCTAATGGGGTAGATTATACATCAAACAACAAACTTGGTGGGGGGGGGGGGTTGGGTATGAACTCAGGGCCAAGGCATTGTCCCTGAGATCTTTTGTTCAAGTCTAGCATTCCACCATTTTGAACCACAGGCTCTGCTTCTGGTTTTAAGTAGTCAATTAGAGAATCTCACAGGATCTTTTCTGGCTTTGAACTGGAATCCTTAGATCTCAGCCTCCTGAGTAGCTAGGTTTACAGATGTGAGTTACCAGAATCAGGTGCTAGACCAAAAACTTTCTAAATGTAATATAACATGATCACAAAAAGGAAACCCTTGGGAGAGGAATGCTTTGAGAAGAGGCCTGGAAAAGAAGATACTGGGATATGAAAATGGTTGGGCTGAAATATATGCATATATATACTTATGCATATATGTGTGTGAAAATAGAATGAAACTCACTAAAACTATTTAAAGAATAGAAGGAGGGCTGGGAGTTAGGCCTAGTGGTAGAGTGCTTGACTAGCATGCATGAAGACCTGGGTGCGATTCCTCAATACCACATACATAGAAAAAAGCCAGAAGTGGTGCTGAGGCTCAAGTGGTAGAGCTCTAGCCTTGAGAAAATCCAAGGACAGTGCTCAGGCCCTGCGCTCAAGTCCAGAACTGGCAAAAAAAGGAGGAAGGAATATGATGAGTTGAAGCTTAATAGAGGGGCAAATTCAATCAAAGTTCATTATAAACATACATGGAAATATCACAATAAAACCCCTTTGTACCATTAATTTATACTAAACACAACATTAGGCTTCGAATGAGCAAGAAATTTTACTAGTAATTACATACCCTCAATGATTTGAAAGTAAATTCTCAAAAAATACCTGTGCAGGTATGTTCACATGATCATTATTCACAACAGCAGAAACAGTTCATTTAGCAATGGATAACTGGACAACCATTTAATATACCAGACTGTGGTACATGCACACAATACAATATTGTCCTGTCATAAAAGGAAGTACTGAACTATATTACTTTGAACATTAAGCTAAGTAAAAAAGACAAGCGCAAACGTCACATAGTGTGTTACTCCACTTAAATCAAATAAAATAGATAAATTCACAGAGACAGATTTGGAAGAACTTTAAGAGAGGAGATTGAAGAGTAGCTGTTTCATGGGTATATTTTTCTATAGTGTATTTCTTCTTTCTCTTTTTTTTAAAATCTTTATTGAAAAGGTTATCTCAGGGCCTTGGTGCTAGCCTTTTTGCTCAAGTCTAGTTTTCTATCACCTTGAGGCACAGTGTCATTTCTGGTTTTCTGGTGGTTAACTGGAGGTAAGAGTCTCCTGGACTTTCCTGCCTGAGCTGGCTTTGAACCAGGATCATCAGATCTCAGCCTTCTGGGTAGCATTATAGGTATGAGCCACTAGCTCTGGCTTATTTAATCTCTCTGTCCACCTATGCCCTCAGAAGGATTCCAGGCCACCAATCTCAAACTCTCAGGCTCATTTCCCACCAAAATATCATCAGCCTTGCATATTTGTTTTTGCCAGTCCTGGACTTAAGCTCAGGGCCTGAGCACTGTCCTTGGACTTTCTCAATGCTAGAGCTCTACCACTTGAGCCTCAGCACCACTTCCGGCTTTTTTCTGTGTATGTGGTATCAAGGAATTGAACCCAGGTCTTTGTGCATGCTAGGCGAGCACTCTACCATTAGGCCAAACTCCCGGCACCATGCCTTGCATATTTTTAACTTGAAACTCTGCCAAGTGACAACAGAGAATGACCAGCTCATTAAACAAAAGCGTAAATCCATTCTTGCCGGAGTGAGACAATTCTTCAAGTGAATCGATCAGATATATTTCTAAAAGCTCAGTTCCCTCAGTAACCCCTCTGAGAAGCCTTTCTTCTGTCTGTGGCAGAATTCCTTTTCCCCTGTGCTGGTTTGTATGTGTATGTGTTTGTATGAAAATGACCTAATGAAAGCCCCCAGTGTTGTTTGAATGGAAGAAGAAGGATGGGAATGCTAGGGAAATAAAATGGAGAGGATAAACTTGTTCAAATTAGACTATGCATCTATAAATTTTTCTCATCCAGGCTCTTCTACTATTAATGAATCCTAAAAATAAATAGTGAATATAACATATATTCATAATAAATAAAATATACACTGTTCAAATAAAGAAGAATTAATGTATCATAGAGCCAAGTAATTTAAATTAATTCTATATTCAGAATGAGCTGGGGATTTTGCAATGGTGTCTCCTACACATCAGCGCTTAGGATGGAGATTTTTCAGCAGTGAATTTGCGTTCTGAAGTTTGTGCTTCAAAGTTTAGGATCAGTGATTGTCTCTCCAGGTGCCTAAACAGACAGTCCCCCCCAACACAGTCTCAAATAACTTGAAGTTAAATTGAACTCATTCAATCATGACTTAGGCTTTGACATTCTGTCTCTATATCTAAAACTCTATTGAGAAACCATTTAAATACGTGGGCCAGGGGATTCAGAGACTAATCGAAGCCAGGTGGTGTGCTTGTCCCAAACTCTGCTTTTTTCGCATACACCTACACTAAGTAGCTACATAAGAAGGACCAAAAGATTATATTCCCTTTCTCATGTTTACCTGTGTATTTAATCTCACAGTGCAATATGGCTAAACCCCTACCCTATGTCCCTGGCTAGCTCCCTTTGCTCAATGTTGAAGGAAGGTGATGGTAACTTCCACTTGCAAGCCAGTGGTCACTGGTGACTCTGGGCTAATTTGTGAAGGGCTAGGTCATTGTGGAGGGTGTGACCTCGGTGACATCAGAACAAAGGCTCAGACTCATTTGTCCTGTCATTTTGGAAGGAAGCCAGAATTTAAATAAAGAAAAGACTGAGAAATAGAAATCAAGTAGAAATGCAACCACGAGAGTCAAGGGCAAGCAAAATTGATTTTAAAGGGCTGGCTTCAAGCCACAGAGTCAGGGAAAGTTGAGATGGGAAACTATACTTGAAGCTCTTGGCAAAGCGACAGCAACTACTGAGGGAGCAGGAGAGAATGGGGAGGTGAGCGTCTGTGGCTTTTTTTTTTTTTTTAGGAAGGCCAGTGTGCTGAAAATGAAGATAAGGGCATATTCCTTGAAACTGAAGAAAAACTGGTCTCAGAGTAGCTCTGCCTGTCCAAAATGTAGGCAAAGATACTAAAATCAGTTGAAAATGAGAGAGTGCAAAGAAAAACCACAGCTCATATCCTGCAGCTATGCATTTTTAAATTTGATGTTGCTATAGTCACGTAATTAAACTGTGTAAATAGGCCATCCGAATTTAGACACTGTGACCCCACTTATATAATGGGTCATAGAAATGTATTACTGCAAGGAAATATTGTTTAGAAAAGATTTTTCTAAACTTGGAATGATTAAGATCAGATGTTGGTTTTCTAATTGCTGGCTGGGAGACTCTGGGCCTTGGCCCGCCTGTGCTTCTTAATTCTTTAGATGGAAATCCTAACAGCAGTATATGCATCTTAGTGTATAAAATGAGTTTTATATGTAAGGTATTTAGATTTATTTGCACATAGGAGGTATTTGAAATGTTAGCTATTTTACTTTCCTTGTTGTTTTTTTAATTAGCTTTAAGTAGTCATGCAAAAGGGTTTCAATTCAACATGGCAATTTTTGAGTACAATGCATCTCTAAATAGTTATCATAATTTAGTTGCATCTCTTAGCATCTACGTCTTCCCCCAAATTATCTCCACAAAATATCCATGTGGAGAAAAGTGAATTTTCAGCCATACTAAGGTTGACAAAACTTAATTTCTACAATTTGCAAAGCTCTAAGGTCCCCACAGTAAACCATCTCAAAGAGAATGAAAAGATATCCTTAGAACATTGATAAAGCAAAAAAATAAAAAATTTACGCAAGACATACCAAACAATAATTATTTAAAAAATACTGAAAAATGAAGTACTTGAAATTTAAGAATTTCTGGTGATCAAAAGTTAGCTTGGGGAAGGCAGACTGCAGAGCTGATAGAGAGAGCTGTATTACCATAATGGATTCCTACAGAGAACCTAAAAAGAATGATTACAATTCAGCCATTTGAAATGAGCTATGATTCCCTAATAAAATTGTACTTAAAATTATTAAGTGAGGTGCTGGTGGCTCATGTCTTTAATTCTAGTTTCTCAGGAGACTGAGAAGCCAGCTTGGGTACAAGTGTTAGTGAGACTTTTATCTCAGTTAACTAGCAAAAAGCTGGAAGTGGTGTTGTGGTTCAAGTTGTTAAATGCCAGCCTTGAGTGAAAAAACTAAGATCCTCAGTTCAAGCCTCAGTACTGGCACTAAAACAAAATAAAATAATTAAGACTGTGGAAGGTAAGGAAAACAATGCTACCTACACTTAGCCCTTGAAATCTTAGCATGGGTTATAATTTATTTACTTCAAAATGTGTGTGTGTGTGTGTGTGTGTGTGTGTGTGTGTGTGTGTGTGTGTGTGTATCACTCAAAGGAAAGTTCTAAGAAGATGGGAATTTCTGAGTATGCTTTGTATCTACTCCAACAGTGTCTTATATAGAGTAGGCACCCAATAAGTGGTTATTGAATACATGCAAACAAGTAAATGCCTTGAATTTGATAAACTAAAGGGAACTTAATTTAATGCAATATTTGTAGGCTAAGAAAAAGGAATGGGTTCTTTCCCAGGGAGTGGGTATAAATATTATGATTGATCTACTTTTAAGCTGCTTACAGCCAGTTTTCCTCAAGCAGGGTTTATAATTGGAAAGAATGATGTATGAGTAAAAACACTGGTGGGGTCTGGCATGGAAGATCGTGAAACATAGAGGAAATGAATTCCTGGCCCACCAAGATATCTCCATATCCATCACATAACAGAATGCACACATCCCAGCAAACACAATTCTCAGTGGGTCAAAAAAAAGGGAATTTATTTCCCTCATGGACCTCTCCAAAAAAGTCAAATGGGACTTTTTCTTGGGAAGTATTTTACATTAAATGAAAAGTATTAATGAAAGTAATAACGAGAAGTATTTCTGTAAGGAAAGCAAAAGATGGTGAACAGCTTTTTGCTTTACTAGATAAAATAGTTCCATGAACAATTAGAGTAAACTCTCTTGTCACGGTTATTCCTACTTCTTGTATTATTTATGAAGTCAACCAACTTTGGCATTTTCTTTTGTTATTGTTATTATACAGGTACAGAAATGCCACAGTTTCATAAGTCAGGTTATGACTATCTTTCTTTTTGGGCACGTGGCCTCTTTCTTTGCACTAAGGCATTGTCTATATACAATCAAGGAATATAAATATCGTAATTTTCTAATGTTATTCTAATATAAGTAGAATTCAATGCTAGCGTCCCTGAAGGTATGGTGTCAACTTTAACTTGCATGATTTAACAGTTCTTCCAAGTAGAAATGTAGGACTGCATGATATAATTTTGATAAATTTGAAATAAAGTGAATTAACCTTAATATTCCTAATAGCGGAATGTGTACCATTTGCAATATATCATGCATGTGCTATGTCACACATCTCATGAGAACACAGGAGAAAGGATCAGTTAGACCAAACTCGGAATCTGTGCTCTACTCTTCTGGCTTAGTGTGTCATAATGGGCCTCAGTTTCCTCTTTTTATAAAACAACTAAAACTCCAAACTTGGAAGATTCAATGAATTCATATGTGTATAGAGCAGAAAATAAATAGACTAGTCACCATCATCATCATCATCATCATCATCATCACCACCACCATCATCATCATCACCATAATCATCACCATCATCATCATCATCATCATCACCATCATCATCATCATCATCATCATCATCACCACCATCATCATCATCACCATCATCATCACCATCATCATCATCATCACCATCACCACCACTGTTGTCGTCATCATCATCACCATTATCACAATCATCATCATCATCATCATCACCACCATCATCATCATCATCACCATCATCATCATCATCACCATCACCACCACTGTTATCGTCATCATCATCACCATTATCACAGTCATCATCATCATCACCACCACCACCACCACCATCATCATCATCATCACCACCACTGTTGTCGTCATCATCATCACCATTATCACAATCATCATCATCATCATCACCACCATCATCATCATCGTCGTCAGCAGCAACAGCAGCATCTAGTTCTAGACAGCCAGGATATAACCAAGTGTTATGCACCAGTAGTCATCACTCTTTTTTTTTCAATTGTGTAGCTATTAGTGAACTTGAATTTGGCAAATTCTAACTTAGCTATTTTTGCACTCTGCCTCCACCCATTCATCATTCATCTGGGAAAACTGGCAAAGGTGGATGCTACCTCTGGTTCTGCCACTGAAAAGCAGCTCATCATTCGGCTGTATGTTTCCATCTGAAAACTGGGATTGAATACACCCTGTCTGGCCACGAGAAGTTCTTCCACACCATCTGCCCTGGAACCTCTGTGGGAGGGAGGCACAAGGATGAGAGCCATGGAAGAGGAGGCAGGGGGAGACCCTTGAGTTGCTGATTGGAAAAGAAGAACTGGAAACACTGCTCTCGAATTCATTGCCTGGTAGACGTTATGAGCCAGCTGGCCTGAGAAGACAAGAGAAGTGATCTTCTCTAGGCTAATGTTCCATACCTACTAAGGAGTTGGGTAAGATACTTAGAAGCAGTACTTTTACTTTCACCAATGCTGGCAAGCTTTTCCTCTGGCTTCTACTTTTTTATCCATTGCCACACTTTCAAAATTATGTTTTCTCCTTCTTGAAGAAGAAGCCACACTTTTTTTTTAAGCTCCTCTCAGACAATTTGTTGGGAGTGTAAAGGATTAAATGGGAGGGTGGAAACTGGCATTGAAAGCCTGGAATTGGAGGATTCATAAAGATGCTTACATTTGAAGCAGTGATTTAGAATTTCTTAGGAGAAGCCTGCAAGCGCGGCGTGTGGGTTGTATTCCCTCTCACCTCTGCCTTGTCTGCATGCTCCGTCTCATGCCACACTTGTTCAGTAGAAAATAAGAGGGTGGAAAACTGAGAAGGGGGAGCAACTTGTCTTTTTCCCCGCAGGATGGCAGTGGCCTAAGAATGGAACCGAACATTGTAATAGGTAATTTTATGTGTCAACTTGTCTAGGCTATGGTGCTTGGCTTTTGTCAAATCCAGCCAGCAATCTAGAGGTTGCCACGAAGGTAGCTTTTAGATGTGCTGCACATTTAAAACAGTAGGCTTTGAGGAAAGCAGACTATCCTCTGTATTGTGGCCATGTTTCATCTAAGCCCTTGGAAGCAAGCTTTCAGAGCAAAGAGAGAAGTTTCCATTTCCTCCAACATTCCAGCCTGAATGTCCTGCGTGCATTTCCAGCCCGCTGCTCTGCAGATTTCAGGCTCAAGTTTGTAAAGCCAACACTTACTCGAGTCTCAGGCCTGCTGGCCTATCCTATGGACTTCTGACTTTCCTTTAAGTGTCCCCTTCCTTCCCCTCTTCTGCTCTCTTCTCTTCTCCATTCCCCGACTCTCTCTCTCTCCCTCCTCCTCTGTCATGGTCTCCATTCCACAGCCAGCCCTGCCTTACCACCGCATTCTTCTGTTCTCTTGACTTATAAGCATCTCACCTTTATAGCATTAGGGATACTGTATGCTATTTATGGGTTGTTTCCCCTTAAAAGACTTACCTTGTATCTATTCCCCCAAATCTCATATTCTCAGGAATCTCAACACTTCTCCCATTTATGTGCTTCCTCTTTGCATTCCAGCCTTTTGGAGCAAGCTTCGTGCAGATGAGATAACCAAGGCCAAGAGTACTCGCGTGGCAGAGGACAGCCTAGCCCCAGTTTGACTAAAGGGTGAAGCGATGTGGACCTGGGGAAGATTCCAGAATGACAGACCAAAGGATGCCATGTTAGCCTGGGTGAGATTCGTGGCAGAGCCTTAGAGTACAATGGGAAAGTAGAGACTCTGGGAACTGCTTTACATGACAATCAAAGGGGGGCTTTAATCTGGCAATTTAAATGCACATTTGACATTAAGAACAGAACAACCCAGGAATGCTAAGTCACGGCTCTTAATTACTCCCTGCACATGCACACTCCTTGACAGATGCAAAGAACTTCGAAGTATTATTAAACTTTCCAACACCCCTGTGAGGTGGTGACATCCTATTCATTTTGCAGATGAGTGAACTAAGGGCAACAAGGCAAATGTACTTTGCATATGTACCAGGGAATCTGTGAGAAAACGATGAGGAAAGTTGATGGTTCTTTGCTCTACTGGGCCTCAGCATCTACCAGCTCAGAGATTCAGCCTAGAATGTGTAAGGATGTTTACCCCAAGTGGATATGTGAGGCAGCAGGATAAAAGTCAGTCTGCGTGTGCCTCAAGCCTCTCTGTCATTTGGGATGAGATGATTCTGAAACTTGCCAAACTTGCATTGTATAAGTTTCTCTTGTGACATTATCTAGATAGAGTGTATTGTTTTTAAATAAAAATTTCAAATAATGTTTTATAACCAGTCAAATTTTGGAAAGCCAGATTACTTTGCTGATACTTCTAGAAATTATCTATTTGGCTGGTGTCATGCTAGCTTCTGCCAGAGTACCTTATATTCCCTTATTCCAGGCAATACAGAATGCACGTTATTTATTATGCATCTACTCTGGTGGCAACTGGGTCCTACAAGAATCACCAGAAGGATATAGCCAGGTAAACAATAATTGGAATCACACCCAGTAATATTTGTGTGAAGCATCCTGAGAAGGGAATCTAATTCAAAGAAGAGAGGAAGTGCTCTGCAGGAAGAAGGTAAAGATGAGCTGAGTTTTGAATGTTGAATTGGAGTTTCTCCACTGTGGTATGTTGCAGGGAAAATAGAACAACATGGAAAAAGAAATATATATGTGTGTGTACATATGTCTGTGTATTATATGTGTGTGTGTGTATACATATATATATATTTCAACCATGACTCTTTAGAAGTAAGGCTACTGATAGGTCGTACACAATGAGAAATTTCAGGGATGAGGGGATGTAAGCTAACCTGCTGAGAAGAAATTCCATGTTCTTGTATCTTTAATTCATTTATACAACACATGCATGATAGATACTTTTTGCTAAGTGACAGTAGGTCCTATGATTTCAGGCCCTACGATTCATTACTTACAGACAACTTTTTTCAATGTCTTTCTTTATCAGTTTAAATTTTCCTTAAAATTTCAGAAAAGGGAAAATAATCAAAAAGGCAAGTAAAATATAGAGAATGCTTCTGGGAGTAAATGTCAAAGAAAAAAAATGAGACAGAGGAGAAAAACAGAGAGATCCTGGGGCAGTGGTAGAGCTGAGAAAGCCCTCACTGAGGTCACACTTGATCTTTGTCTTGAAGGAGATGAGGGAGAGCACCATCTGGGGGAAGAAGGTTCTAGAACATAGGAAAAGCAAATGTGAAGTTTCCAGCCTGGAAAGGATCAGGTGTCTGAGGAAGGGAGAAGGCAGTGAGTGGCTGGAGTAAGATAGAATGGTGGGGTTGGGGGAGTGAGAGGGTAGGAGGTGAAGAGGTAACAGAAGGATGAAAGGAGAGGGGACTGGCTGTGTTGTGCTTTCGGGTCATTTTTCTGTTCTGAGTCAGAGGTGAAACCGTTGGGGGATTTTAAGCAGAAAAGTGGAGTATCTTAGGCCTATTCTAAAAAGGATTGCGATGGTATTACCTGATCTAGGGTCTAGGGGTAGAAATGGGTTTTAGAGTACAGCTAGAAGGCAGTACAGCAAGTGGGTGGCTAGAGGGCTATTATAGCATCAGGAAATAGCTGACCAAAGCTGACCCCGCTTTGGCTCTTTCAAAGAATCATGAGAGGAGTTTGGGGAAAACAAGCTGCAGACGCTGATGACTAAGCATGCTTGGTAAACAAAGGAAGAGAGTTGGATCCTCGGTAAGGGAAAAGGTGAGTTTGACTTCTGCTTGTTGAGCTTGAGATGTCTGTGGCCTTTTCATGAAAATTATTATTAGAAAATTAAACATTTAATTCTATCACTTGGGAGGTAGGGTGAGACCAGAAAGTGTGATGTTGGATGTTATGTGCTAATTTGTTTTTGGCAGGACCTGGGGCTTGAAATCAAGGGCTGGACACCGTCCTTGTGCTTTCTCAAAGCTAGTACCTTTGAGCTATAGCACCATTTCTGGCTTTTCCTGTGTATGTGGTCAAGGAATCAAACTCAGAGCTTTGTGCATACTAGGTGAACACTCTACCACTAGGCCATGCTCCTGGTCCTGTTATGAGCTAATTTTAAAATCAGACTGTTGGACCTTTGCAAGAATAGCAAATTCTTTAATATATAGCCCATAGGGTCTTCAAAGTTGAGCCTCATAGAATTAAAGGTATGCTTGTCAGTGAGAGACAAGCAGAAACATCATGTGGAATGTGAAAACATTTGCAATCTTCTTGATATGCTATACACTACAGGAAGAATGCATTAACTGTGAGTTTTGTCTTTACCTCAATATTATGATAAATACATTCATATATTGCCTTTGCATTTTTAATATATGTTATAGGCATCCTCAGAAAAAATTCTCAAATGGACCTCTAGCACTTTTCCAGAACCACAATGCACTTTTTTAAAAAAAATTGTATTTTATTGTCAGGTTAACATTCATGGAGATTACAGTTACATTCGTTATGTAGTGGGTACATTACTTCTTGAACACTGATAACCCCTTCTCATGTTTTTCTTCCACTCTCTTTTCCCTCTCTCCCTCCCAGTCATCTTGATTTTCCCCTTTCATTCCCTATTTCAAATAAACAAGTAAAAGTATATACAATATACTACTTAACAAAATCAGATACAATAACAACGTGAGATAAACCATAAGGGGAAAAAAAGAGAGAAGAAATAACTTTACATAGAACCTTAAGAACAACAATCACAAAGGTAATTATCCTACCAGATAATCACAATAGCTCAAAAGCTATGTATGTATGGAAACAATGCCTTTTTCCCCCTCTATCATGCATCTAAGGTTATTAATACTATAAATATTTTCTTGATTGAGAATGGATGAAGACAGTGCTCTCTGACTTTACCCTGGAGGTCAATGAATAATATATACCAAGATTTTCTTTGAACTTCCTTTGTTTATGAAGACTGTCTCCTTAATTTGCATACAGAGATTTATCCCTTGTTTCCCAAATAAACTGGAAGACACCTATAATGGAAGTATGCCATACGCCTTATAAGATTAAACCATTAGGAGGTTACTCATTGATTTTATTTTAAGCAGCATTTTTTTTTGCCTTGGGAAATGTCATTTAAAAAGCTGATAGAAAGAATTTCCTAATTCCCTGTTGTTACAGTGATGTGATTGTTGATTAGAGGCAAAATTCCTTTGTGTCCACTCTTGCCATGCAGCCCCACTAGGTCTGAAATCCAAGGTAGTTCAGAATATGGAAGAACACTGCCCTCCTTACAGAGCTGGAAATTGAATGTCATAGGAATGACGACATTTACATCTCAGTGTATTTAGAAACATCAAAGCCACCTAACCCAGGAAAGGGAGATAGCCATAAAACAATTAGACTCAGTCTCTAGGGAAGCCTTCATATCACATGGACTGACCCAAATGATCGGTCCAATCGCCTAAAGCAGGATTCTAGGCCATGTTGCAGTGTGTTTGGTGATCTGAGGACAGTGAAGCAGGAGGTGGCATGGGCGTCTGTCTCAGCTGTCACTAGCAGCCTTGCACAAAATAATCTCCTTGGAATCCACAAATAGCATTAGCCACTCAGTCTAACTCACAGCATGACAGTGAAGGAAAAGTGAAAAAGGTCTTAGATAATTTAAAAAGGCAGAGACTTTGGATGTTTCCCTAAAGGGAAAAAGAGAACAATAATCACCGATAATGTTGGGAAGAAAGAGACAGAGGAATCAGGTCAAGAAAGAGAGGAGCAGTTTGTGTAAGGAGAATCACAGACACATTGGGAGAACAGATATCCCTCATCTCACAGTGGTAGGAGAGCCTCCCAGTTAACCTGCCTCCCAGTCTTGGGATATTGCCCAATCTTGTTCTCTTGGTTGTTAGCTGGACTTAATGACCTGCTTCTAATGAGCCCGATATGGACAAAGTGTTGAATATTGCTTCTGGCGACTACAGAAGACTATGACTTCTATCTGACTGACACTTTCTCACTCTAGGGGTCTCTTTGGTGAAGCCATCTGCCAAGCTGTGAGCTGTCCAATGAGGATGCTCATGGAGTGAAGAAATGAGGCTCTGGGGTCTACCAGCCCATGAGATCCTGAAGGTCACTGACAACTAGTGTGAGCTGTGGGGATGACTATAGCTTGAAAGGTACTGGAGACACCCAGTTGAGACTAGTAAAACACCCGGCTTAGCCACACCCATTTCCCCTGACCCACTGAAACAGTAACACAATAAAGGCATGTTGTAGTAAGCTGATTTGGGGGTAATTTCTATCATAATAGAATATTAATGCACCAATTAAACTAAAATGACCTGAGATGGTTTGGCAGGTAAAGAGATGAAATGTTTTCCATAACGCACATGAGAAATTACTAAACATGTGACCCTGACATGGAAGAAAAGGCAAATGTCTCCAAGAAAGTAGTGCAATAGAGGACAGAGAAAGAAGTATGAGAATGCACAATGAAAAATCCAAGACTACTGAGTCAGAGCTGGCCACCGACCAGGCTCAGCTGCCACTGCTTGCATTTGGCAGAGACTTGAAGGCAGTCAGAGAGAGGGGAGGGTAGGGAGAGTGGGGAGAAAGGGAAACATCAAGGTCATCTACATTGGAGGCTATTGCCTGGGGAAACTGAGGCAGCCAACCTCCATGGTAGTCCATGTAATCAGGTATGTGATTAGATTTGTGACTGGCATTCTCTGAGTGTTCTTAAGTTGGGGTAGAACAAACATTAGTGAAGCTGTCCATTATTAATTAAGTACTGTCCATTTGAGGCCTGTTGTTAGAAGCATTTTTGTTTGACTTCCTGGATTCTTGGTAGAGATAGCACTTAGACTTTGTCAGGACTGACTTAGAGATAGTAGGTTGGCTTCCTGGCCTGGTGGGTACAGAGAATGGAGTGGTGTTCTGGCAAGTGAATCATAACGCTTTTTTTACACACAGTCTAGACTAGACAATGTTCCCTTGCCAGTTGGTCTTTGAGAAAGAAAAGTAGTTCTGAAGAACGGGGACTGTCTGAGTTACATCAGGTAGGTCCTACAAGTAGAATCTACATCCTGGCCATAGTAAGAATGTTAGTTATCTATTTTTGTTGAGTGATGCCTGATAAAACATCAGTGCTAAAGAGGAATGTGTTATTTTGGCTCACAGTACAGAGGATTCAGTCTGTGATCTTTCAATTCTGTTGTCTCTGGTCAAGGTGGCCTGAAGTATCATGGAGGAAGGGCATGGAGGAGTGATGTTGTTCACCTCATGGTGGTCAGGAAGCAGAGACACAACAAGATAAGGTGCACCTTTCCAGAGCCTATACCTAGTGACGTACTCCCTCGAATGAGCCCTGTCTACTTGCTAACAAGGCCATCAAACTATATGTTCGTCAGGTAGAGTGTGAGCCACATTAGCACAGGGAATATGAGAAGCCCTACTGCTCTTATCCTAGCTCCCGGATCCCTTTGAAGATAGACTATTGCTAAGATAGAGTATTGACGTGATATAGACATTTTTCCCCCACAGAGAGAAAAGTTAAAAGGTATTTTTTAAATTTATTGGTAAAATCAAAGCTTTCATGTTCCCGTCATTTTCCAAAAACTTCACAGCTGTCCATCGCTATCTGGGGAAACAAGCCTTCAATGCATATGCCTTTTGAGGGACACATCCTATCCAAACCAAGGAAAAAAGGAACGCGGGACCTGCTTCTTTTCCCATCGTCTCTCAGGTAGTTTGGTTCGTATGGAGAACACACTATGTTTTGGAAAATGGGAGCCTTGATGATCCCTGAGTGTGATCTGAATTGCTACTGATTGTGTTGTAACTCTGTGTGTCCTTCCATTGTATAGGTCTGAAAATGGCTTTGGAAAAAAAAACATTTCTCTACCATATTTCATAACGATTTCCATCTACTTTGTTTAGACCTTTGTTTTATACAGATATAACTGTGTGTGTGTGTGTGTGTGTGTGTGTGTGTGTGTGTGTGTGTGTGTGTGCTAGGATTTCAGGGAACTTGGACCACTATTTCCTTCTAGGACCAGTCTCTTTACTAGACTCCTTTTGTAAAATCTTGTTTCACAGTCAGACGGTGAAGCATCTTTTTTTTTTCTCCTCCTTTTTTTTCTTCTTTGACTTTTATTTTTTTTACCTGCTGCTTAACTAGAAAATTACCTTCCACATAGGAAGGCAAATGCTATCTCATCCCCTTTCCAGAATTAAAAAAAATTCTTTTCACTTTGCTCTGCAAGGCAATAAAACCTACATCAGATCAGCACTTCCTCTTAGTGAGCTGTTACTTTCAGAAGCAGTCCTGGGGCCAGGATAATAGCAACAGGCCTTGTAATCTTCCCTGGTGCTAATGAGGGTCTCATCCTACCTGACTTGTGGGCCTTCTGCAGAAGGAGTTAAAACTTCTCAGGCTTTAATTAGCAAGGACTTGTGGAGGGGAACACCTACATCTTAAAAAGTAGCTGTTCTTGTGGTTTGAACAACAGAGGGGACAATTATTTGCAGACCCAATGGCAAAGATGGTTAATTAAAATAGTGATGATACCTCTAAGAAGAATGACAAATGGAGGTCCTTCATTAATGAGAACAGTTGCAGTCTCTGCTCCCTTCTCTCCGGCTCATCAGGAAATAGCAGAACAAAGCCCCCTGGAGACTCTGGCCCAATTAGGCCCTATAGGCAGTAGAAACTGCCAAAGGGTTGGGTGAAGAGAAAATGTAGCCACCTAATTTGGGAGGGAAGGAGAGAGGGCACAGGATTTAATGGAATATGCCACCAGCACTTCCAGGTTTGTGAGTGATGGGAAGTACCACTTAGAACATTCTTCAAAGGGACAGGAGTGTGGCTGGCCAGGGAGACATGAGCTGGGAAGTCACAAGCAGCTGTGCTTGGATTTCGGTTCTAGTGTTATCTAGTGAGGATTTTGAACCTTTATTATCTTATGGAGAAACATAAGGAAAATAACCTCATTGAGGTTGGTAAACCAGTCTGCCTATCTATCCATGTGTCTATCATGAATTCATCATTTATCTGTCATCTATCTATCTATCTAGCTATCTAGCTAGCTAGCTAGCTAGCTATCATCTACCTAGCTATCCCTCAACATACCTGCTTTTTTTTCTGGTTTGGGGCTTGAATGCTGGGCCTGGGTGCTGTCCCTGAGCTCTTCAGCTCAAGGCTACCACCCTACCACTTGAACTATAGCATCACTTCTGGTTTTCTAGTGGTTAATTGGAGATAAAAGTCTCAGGGTCTTTAGTGCCTGGGATGGCTTTGAACCAAGATCCTCAGATCTCAGCCTCCTGAGTAGCTAGGAATATAGGAATGAGCCACCACACAGGTTAACATACTTGCTCTTATGCACTTTGTTGCTCAGGGCTGTCTCTTATGCAACCTGTCCTCACACTTGATAATCACCCACTTTTGTCATCCCCAATATTCCATTGTAAGTGTCTGGAAGACCCATCTTAGGCATTTTGTGTCATTTCTCCTAGAGTTAGTCCTCTAGTGAGAGAAGCCATTTCTTAGCTTTGTGCTCTCTTGTCATTATCCACAACTTCCACACAAACCCTAGTTGTCACATCTGAGTTGGACATCACTCTTGACGCTGCCGTCTATGTCAAGAGAGGGTTGGTGGAGGGCACAGGGACTGAAGAATCCTAGTTCTTGCTCCTCAGCATGCTAATACTTGTGTTTGTGAGGGAGAAGTGCTTGTTAACCTAGTTTTATTCTTTGTAAGGATGCTGTGATTGAGAAGCTGGACAGAGACCCAGAAGTGGGCTAGTAGCTCACTTCTAGGAAGAGAGAAGAAGAATCCAGGTATTCCAAGGCAAAGCTGATTTTCTGGCAACCACTAACATTTGGCTTCCTCACTCAAGATAGTTTAGGGATATATTAATGGCTTCAACAACAACTTTGTCCCTTCTTCATGTTGCATGTCTGGTACAGGTCATCTGAATCTCCTTCAATAAGTTGCTGCTCTGTAATCATGTGTGTTTTGAGAGCCAGTTTGGTGGATTAGATGATCTCTGGAACTTCACTAGCTTTTGGGGTGGAAGAAAATGAAACTCATATGAACTCATTTGCTTTTAAGGCATCAGAGAGAAATAACATACTGACTTTGCTTCCATTTTATTGACCCAGGCTGAATTCAAGGATGAGGGAGTATATAACTTATAGTCCTTCCAGAGGAAAGGATGAACAAGAAACCACAGTCTGCCATCCATCCCACGGTTCCTTCTCCCTCCTTTATTAGTACAGGTCAGTGATATTTGTCCTCATTCTGATACAGAACCGAGTTAAGAACTAGTTCCTTGGATCTATGTGAACTAGCCTCCCCTGGATACACTCTGTGTACCCAGCTCCTGTAAGGAAGAATTCTGTGGGACCAAAAAGGATGTGTCTACTCTAGCCTACGACTAGTGTCTCCTCTCTTTTGTGTTCCAGGTACTCAGGAGACTGGAATCCTCTGCTTCCCAAACCACCACAGCTTTCAGGACCTGCATGTCCCTCTAACAAAGATCATGATGACTTGGAAATGTCAGTCGAGTGTCAAGTGGATACAAGCTAGAAATGGTTATATGCACGGTTGGGATCTTTGCCTGAAATGTCTACAGATCTGAGAGCATCTCAGATATAGTATGGGATTCAGTGGCAAGTGGAAAGAGGAGAACGATGGGTGCTACTAGACCCTCTATTGCAATGCTTATTCTTGGTCCTGAAAAATACAGAGAGGCCCCATTCATGGAGCCTCTGGGAGGTGATGACAGAGCTTTGGGGAGTTGGGAAGGGCCTAAACCTACCACTGATTTTCTTTCTCTAGCAAGGTGTTAACCCACCACCATTACCTATTTCTGATTGTTTCCAGGAAGATTTGATCATGAAAGGCCAATGAGAGTGCTCAGGAGTCTGATTTTTCTTGTCTATCTAAATTACCATCTCAGGAGGTAAAGCAAACCAATTTACCTTGAGGCTTTCATCAAAGAAATCCATGGACAGTGCAGGAACCACATGCTAACAAGATAGTGAGTCCTAAAATAGGAAAACAAACGTAAAAGCTAAGCTCACCCTAAAATGTTTTGTTTCCTGATAAGCCACAACTTAATTCAGGAAAAAATATATTTTAAAGACAGGAGTATCATTGGAAATTGAAATAGTCTGCTTAGCCAAATATTAGGTAAGGATTACCTAACTTCACAGAATTAAGTAAGGAAATGTTGAATTTATGCTAAACTTAATCATATCCCTTCTTTATTGGCAACCTCAGTAATCTGAGCAAATTGCTTTTTTATTTTTATTTTGAGTTGGCAGTATTTAGTTAGATTCTCTCTCCAGAGACTGGTTAAGAAGTTGAAGTAAGACTCAATCTCCCCAGTAGGTCCTCTGATAACAAAAAAAGGGAAAATCTTTTTACTAGTGTAGCGAGAGACTTTATGGTAGTACTGGTAGGTGAATGTCAGATTGAACTCTTCTCAAAGATTCTCAGCCCAGAGTGTGGCTCACGAAAGACCCGGAGGCAGAAGAATGGTGTTGAACACAGCTCAAATGGCTTGTACAGATGCTTTGATTTTGTCCAGGTCTCTACTGTCTTTGAATTTTTCCCCTCATTGTCTAAATCAACTCTGCTCTTACTCGTCCAATGAGTAACTTGGGCATTTCTTCTCCTTCTCAACATGGAAAATAGATAGATAGATAGATAGATAGATAGACAGACAGACAGACAGATAGAGAACAATTCTATACAACTAGAATATAGAAGCACTTTAGCAAAGAGCAAGAATGATGATGAGTTGATAGATCTGAAATGACTAGCTGCAGAGCGAGGACTTGGTCTTAAGGAAGGGTATGGAGGAAAATGATAGGATTGGGTCTATGAAAGGGTGATGTTGGTCTAAAGACAAGTCTTAAGTCTTATAATATGGCTAATTATACAACATTTCTTTTTCTTTTTTTTTTTTTTTGATTGTGAGGCTGGAACTCTGGGCCTGAGCACACTGTCTCTGAGCTCTTCAGCTCAAAACTCTACCACTTTGAGCCACAGCACCAATTTTGGTTTTCTGGTGGTTAACTGGAGATGAGAGTCTCACTGACTTTATTGCCTGGGAAGGCTTTGAACTGTGATCCTCAGATTTCAGCCTCCTGATTAAGTAGCTAGGATTGCAAGTAAGAGCCACTGGCACTTGGCTAAATATATGACATTCTTGATGCTCTTAGTGGGGTCAAAGATACTCCTTTTACATTTACATTTTTATTTTTTATTTATTTACTTAGAATAGTTTAAGTAGTAAGATTTATGAATCCCTGTTTAGTACCCAACGCAGAATATTGTGTTTCATGCCTTTTATTATACTTTGTCTTGATTTTGATACAAAATATTTAAATTTATCTTGCTACTTGTACAATTTAGATCTACAAAATGGTTTAGTCAAGAAATAAATGATAAATGGATGTAATTTCTCATTAGAAAAAGCCATTGCAGTGCTTCCTGTACAGATATATTTGTAAAGGTTAAAATGGCCCAAAATGTTGCCATGTCAGGACAAGGCAAGACAGGCTGGCAGTCTATGGGATGGTGTTTGTAGGAATGGAGTTAAGGGAGTAAAGAATGGAGAACAGGTTTTCAGGTTGGTGGAAGAATGGATAATGAGGTTTGATGATTGAACTGAGGAATGAGAAGGCATTCAGGTGTGTAAGTTCATCAGTTCATACAAAATAGGAATCCAGAGAAAACGATCTACTTTGGACCTTAAGAATGTCGGCTGTGGTGGATTCTGTAGGGTTTGCTTCATTTTCCTAATGTGTTGGGTTCATTCTTTTATTGACGTTTTTGCCTATGAACTCATCAAATGCATATTGAATATGTACTGTTTGTCAGAGACGTTGAACGGGAGAGACCAGGGGAGAATTTGTCCTTGACCTTAAGGGGCTTCATTCTTGGATATAGTATCAAAGAAGACTATTGAGGGGCTGATCTTCAAACCTGAACAAACAGAGAGCCAGGCTAGATGCCTGGGTGTTGAGGGTGCTATGTCAGTATGGAGTGATAAAGAAGCAGATCCGGGGTTATGAATGACAGCACAAGAAAGAAAGACTTTCTAGGTTGAAAAGAAAGGTGGGTGTACAGGCTGACCTGGCTGAAGGCCGCAAGTTTGGTGGAAGTTATTTTGGAGAAAAGCCTTTTGCAGGGCTCTTGGCCTATGGGTATGGAAGGGATTGGCAAAATATTCAAGTGATTTGGTTCAGAATGACCTTACTATTTTAATATCACCATCTAGTATCATGTCTGGCTTATAGAATAATGTGCAATAAACATCTTCAAAATAGAAACCCAAAGGAATTTAATAATAGAAGGTATGCAATATCATACTGGGATGGTGAATCTTTGTGTACTGTTTTCCTCTGTGTACAGAATCCCTCCTAGAGATGGCTACCTCCCCTATACAGCAAAGAAAATATATCAGTGGAAGAGCTGGCTCTTCAGTAGCAACCGAGTTAACACATGTGCTTTTGCCTCTAGCGTCACATTGAGGGGTGGGCTAAGGGGGTGTGGTGGGGGACAGGGAGAGGCTGGATGGGGCAGCAAGGGATTCTGGGCTGCAACTGACAGCTGCACATGTGAATGCTAAACACCAGTGGTGGTTTCTTGGAAGAACGTTAATGTGAATACTTCTGAACTTAACTGGCAGGCTTCCTGGCAGGGCTCCAGAGAGTGGTGCCCTGATTTGTAAGGATTTAATGACTTCTTGTCATCTAACACCTGTAGGGATAAAGGCAAGCGGGGAAGGGCGTTAACACCTGGCTGTGCCCCAGATAGGGAGGCACCATGGATTTGTGAAGGCACTATCTCTCCTTTCCAGAAAAGACTTTTTTATATTTATTCAATCATGTTGCCTTGATATTAAAATTGCCAGTGTTCTTAGGCAGAAATGTGTTCCGATTATATTCGTTAATTAAGGGGGAAAATCGTGCTATCTGCTGCAGAAGGTTTCTTACTTCTCCTTTGTCCATGTTAGGATGACTTCGGCTAGTCCTAAATTAAACCTGAAAACAGTTGCATTTGTGTAGTTCTGATAAAACTTTTTTTTAACCTCTTTTATCATTTTTTCCCCACTGAACAAACTTATTATTCATGGGAACTGATGACATCCTCGAAGGAAGCTGCCACCCTGTCTTTCAAACACTAATTTGTGAGGTTCCAATTTCCTCTTTATCTTCATGTCTCTCTGTTTCACATGCAACAACTGTGTGAATAATTTAAATGATCTGATACATGAGAGCATTCCCCAGAACTTTGAAAGCAACTCAGTATTTCCTGATTACGATGACAGATTTTAGTTTCCTGAATATTTACTATCCTGCTTCCTTTTGATACAGTGGTGATGTTAACTGTAATAATAGTATATCAACATCCGTGATGTAAATCTAAAGTTCCAGCTAATTCTGAATCCAGAGTTTCTATTCCAAATAATGAAAGTCAACAATTGGAAGAAATGAGGAGCATAGAAATGTGAACACCTTCAAATTGCATAAAAGAAAACCAAATAGATATGGTTGTGTTCCTAATGTTGATTCCAAAGAAATCACAGCCTGTCATGACAGAAAGCTAGACAGAAAAGAAGCACAAACAGAAAAAAAAAACCACAGATAGCAGTAATCTGGTAATTATAATAATTACCAGTAATTGTGATAATACTTGTGATTTTCAAACCAAGAGACAAAGATTCAGATTATATAAACAAAAATTAAACAAGTTCATTGTTAATTATGAAATGTCTAAAATAACACTAAAATGCATGCAAGGAATGGCTCAGTGATAAAGTGTGTGCCTGATGTGCGCAAGGCCCAGAGTGTGATTAGCAGTATTACAAAATATTCCTTCTAAGAAAATGCAAAGCAAGAAGTTTTCAATGATACACAAAGAATCCCTTTGTATTGAGAATTGTAGTCGTAGCAACAAAGGATATGCGAGTTATGAACAATAAAAAATGAGCAAAATATAGAAGATAAGAATCATTAGAAATGGTTAGGGGCACAATCCTAGGTAAGGTACAAACTCTAGTTCTTATAAATGTTTACACATATACACATGACTGCATGTATATATGTGTCTAGCGACATATATGTATGAACGTTTAGATGGTAATACACAGGAGTATATAAATATATATATAGTACACTGTTTTATGAATACATTATATATACTTATATTAGATAGCTCTTCATATATGATTTAATAAAGCAATATGGCAATAAAGAGTCATTTCAGGCATCCGTGAAATTTTTATAAGAATTTATCATATATTTAGTCTAAAGGATCCTCAGTCTAATTCAGAAAGTAAAACTTGTGCTGGTAGAACAATCTGAACAATAGATTGACTTAAGATAATAGAAGTAAAACAAATTTGTTTGAGAATATAGAAAAAGGATAGCTACAACCAGCAATAAAAATTGAAACCCACTTTGATAAAATAGTGACTATAAAGATAACTGTCAATACAAAATTCAAAATTAGACACTAGCACACAGATAAAATAGAGAGTATGCAAAGCAAAAGGTAAAGCCAGGATGAAAAATCAAATATGAAAAGGAAAAATCCAGTCATTACTATCAGATTAAAAATTGAGTGTTAAAATTTAAAAAAAATGAGAATTACAAGGAAATGTAAATTTTAAAATAAAGAAAGGAAACAAATAGGGAAAGAAAAATATTAGAAATTTTTAGGAACACAATTGTGAGAAAGAACAGAGGGGAGATTTTCCAACAGGAGAAAAAAATGTTAATCAGGAAAATAAAGAGCCTGGAAACAGAAAGAATCTAATGAATCTCCTAATAATACAAGTGTCATAGAGATAGAAACTCAAGAAAATGGTATAATTTAAGAATAGAGGAACTGTAATCTGGTAACTGGATTCTTCTTTCTGCTGCACACAAGGAGAAATGTTGGATAAAATATGTCAAAATATTTTTATAACATAATTGAGTTCAGAAGACAAGAAGGCAAGTCCTCAGGCTGTAGAACCAACAGGGAGGGAATCCAGGGAGAGGATGTTGAAGCTAGAACATGGGGTTCCATGCCAAGATTAGTGTCTGATGAGGCAGACACAGGATGATGCTGTGTGCGATGCCCACCTGCGTGGACTCTGGTGTCAGGAGAAGGCAAAGCGGGAGGGCAGAGTGCTGACTAAAATGCTTTCCACTGTCCTCAATGAGCCTGCCCTTCAGATCTGTCCTTGGTCAAAAACTTTTTTCTTTTTCCAACACAGAATCATCATTATACGTGGCCTGGTCCACAACAGAGGCCTGATCTCAGGGAAAGTGGATTTCTGGTAGTGTACCACTGTGAAAGACATCTGCCTACAGCCCCTGCTCCCAGCATCTTGGGAAACAGGCACACGAGCACTGGATCATCTGAAGACATGAATATAATTTTCACTGATTGTAAGAATAAATTCATTATTTTTTAGTTCATTGCACAAATCATTCAGCCGCATCTATGTAGTTTTGGTAAGGTTGAGTATTTTTCCCTTAGAGTTTTGGGAAAATGTACACACTGCTGTCCTATTAACAGGTATGTAAAAAACCACATCTATACCATGTATGTACGAATATATTCCTTTTCATGTTATTTATATTAATGGAGAAGCTAAAAATGAAATGTAAGACTAAGTATAAAGAGGGGAAAAATTACATGCAACTATTAAAATTCTCTTTCCATAGGATACCCATTAATATGGAATATTTCTGCAGCACGGATTGACTCCAGTTTCATAAAACATTCCCCATTTATATTTTCACTCTAATTGGTAATGCATGAAAAATGTAAGTGTGTTGGGCCAGGAGTTTGGCCGAGTGGTAGAGTGCTTGTGTAGCATGCACGAAGACCCAGGGTCGATTCCTCGGTACCACATACATGGAAAAAGCTGGAAGTGGTGCTGTGGCTCCAGTGTCAGACTGCTGGCCTTGAGAAAAGTCTAAGAACAGTGCTCTGACCCTGAGTTCAAGACCTGTGACTAGCAAAAAAAAAAAAAGGGAAGTATGGGCCAGGAACATGGTCTAGTGGTAGAATGCTTACCTAGCATTAACAACATCCTAGGGTCGATTCCTTGGAACCACATACACAAAAAAAGCTGGAAGTGGTGCTGTGGTTCAAATGGTAGAGTGCTAACCTTGAGAAAGCCCAAGGTCAGTGCCCAGGCCCTGAGTTCAAGTGCCAGGACTGGCCAAAAAAAAATGGAAGCAAGCAGATGAAAAAAAATCTGCCTAATAATTTATATAATATATAGATTGTAAGTACCTTGTATTTTCCAAATAATGTAAAATCACACATTTCTTTGTAATGATAAAAATTAATAGTTTATCAAAGAAATTATTGCTTGGGTTCTTTTATATTCCATTAATTTGTGAATAATTTGATAGCTTGATAGTTTTATATTTGACATGAAACTGTTCTGTGAGAATGAAATAGTTTTATCCTGGCCAGTGAGTTTGAATACATTCCATATTTTTTCACTCTCATTTTTGACACTAATAACTAACAGAAATCACCTTGCTAGTTTCAGTACCTTCTTCCGTATTGCATATACACAGGGTCATTTGTACACAGATATAGTAAATGAAAAATTCTAGAAGCAAATATCTCAGAAGATTTGAGTTGCTTAGTGGTTTGAATAGATGAAATCTCCATCCTGCTCTGTCTAGCTGGGACATGAACCATCTTGCTGGAAAGTGTACCCACACTGTCCATGCCACCGGCCCATCAGTCACTCAGAAGCCACCTCAGCTGTCAGACCGCCTTGGGTGACGCTGCAGTGATGTTTTCAAGTAACCTTTGTTTTATTTAATAGTGGCGGCAAGGCCTGATAGCATTGACACTGACAATTTGGATATGAAAAAAGAGAAGGTATACAGTGCTTCTTCTAAGTGAGGTTAAAGTTCTGTACTTACAAGGAATGGGGAAAAAAATCATAGTCTAAGGTCACTAAGATCTACGGTAACAAGAAGGCAGCATTGCAGGTTTGTATCATTCCTGGTTTCAGGTCACCACTGAATGTTTTAGAATGTAGCTCCCAGGACAAGAATGTCCTAATGTTTTTCAAGATGAATTAGAGAAATTCCTTGTTCTTTTTCTCATCTGAAATTTTCTTTAAAGGGAAGTACTCCTAAAGTGCTTTATTTTCTTTTTGGTGTGGTGTACTCTGTGTGTGTGTGTGTGTGTGTGTGTGTGTGTGTGTGTGTGTGTGTGGTCATGTGCCCACACTCAAAGTACTCCTATGGATTTCTTTTCCAGTCTTTTAAGGTGTTTCTTTTCTTATGGCCACTTCAGTTAATATAAAATCAATTCCCTTTTTATATGACTCTCACTACGTAAAGGAACATGGGCACATGACTTATTTTCCATAGCTGCCATTTTTACCTATAAGCCAAGCAGGATACCTACCATTTCCATTTCCAGAAGGTAAAAAGAAAATATTTTTAAACTAGAACTTGACACTGAAATCCTGATGAGACCTATGTAAGTATGTATTATTGGTGGTGCTGTTTTTCTGCTGTGGGGTCCTTCTTTCTCTTTTTCTCCCTGTATCTTTCTTTAAGTCTGTCCTTTGCTCCAATCACTTTATCTCTTACTTGCCTTTTCAAAAACCTCATCCTCTAATCTTGTAATCTCCAGGTGTCTTTTCCACATTCTTTAGCAGATTTCAAGGTGTTGAGGTGGGCACAGAGGTAGAGAGAGAGGCATTGGGAATCAATCATGGTTTTAGAAGATTATGTGTTTGAGAGTCTGTGAAATCCTGCTTGGCCTCACGTGCTATGGGTTGTTTCAACCCATATTTTCTTTGTTTTTCATGGCTTTTCAAGTTTCACACCCAATAGCCACATTTGTATCCGAAGCATGGATTTTTCAGAGTTTGACTAAGCTGATCCTGTGGATTCTATTTCCATAAATCCCTTAAAGCACTTGAATAACTTTTCTCATTTTGTAAAAATGTCTCTTACAGAAACACAAGAGGAAACAATTGTTCTTGACATCACAACAGTTTAATATGTTAACCTAGTCATTAAATTGTGCTTCACAGCAATGGAAATCCTCAGTTCTACAAACTATCTTTTTTTTCAATAGCAATAAAGGTTGATAATGTCACAATACAATCTTCTAATAACCAAGTTCATACATATTATTGCACAGAAACGAAAGGAAATATCTCTTAGGAGAAAGAATTTACTATCTACTGAATAACTATTTTTACATCTAAAATGCGGCACCAGATAAGGATCCAGATTTTTATTTCTAACCATGAGATGATATATTTTAAAAAATAAAGCAAGCCCAAATTCAGAAATTGCTGCTGGAAAAAAAAAAAACAAAAGGAAAACAACAACAACAAAACATGTCTGCATGAGTAAAACAAACCAAAGAAAGGAAAAGAAAAATGACTAGGAGATGGAAGACAAATACGACAATGACTAAATTACATAAAACACTGCCTGTTCAAAGATTCTTTTTCCCCAGCACAAGCCGAGGACTCCAGTAGTAGCATCTGGATTCTGAGTCCCACCGTGCAGCAGAATTTGTGCCTCACAGGGCTTCCATTCATTGCACCAATGAGCGTCAATAGCTGTAGCTTCTCCCCTGGACGGTTTTGAACACAGTCCCCAGAAACATCTGGACATCCCTGTCCTCAGAGGAAGCATTCTGTTGGGCCATCTCTAGACCTTGCCTGGAAGTTCAAGGGCTTTGGTCTTGCAGATGTTGCTGGTGTTCACTACCAGGCCAGTCTTCTGGGAATCTCAGCACCTCTGCAAGGCAGGGTCTGTTTGGCTCATGTGTCCAAGCACATTCCATCCATTAGGTTACAAATCACAGATCTCAGAATCACCCCACTTGCCCAGAAGGGTGAAATCAGAGTTTCAGGGAGTTAGTTCAGGGGTGTCCTGGCAAATGTGGTGAGAGGATGGTAAGCCTTGGTGTGTGTCCAGTAGAGATGGAGAAGAAGGTAAGCAGGGAAGCCACAGGTGACTGGAGAAAGAAGCATTGCATGTTCTCTAGGTGATGGCAAATGGGTAAGACCATCAAACTCAGCCAGTTCCACTGTCCAGCCTGGAGGCTTCCAGTTGAAGTTCTGGTGGTCAGTGGAGGCATGGTGACAATGGGAAACAAACACTTTAGAGTTGCAGTTGTGATCAGATTAGGGTGGTTTTTACCAAAGTCCAACCCAACTTTTGGGTTTTACCAACTCCTCCAGTTCAATCAGCTTTAACTAACAAAAGTCATCTCAAGGTTGCGGTCCAGAGTCGTGAACCATGATTTTAAATAACTAAGAGAATCACAGTCTACCTATTCCCGGCCTGTCCTTGATTGTGAGGAGAAAATCAACATCTTAAGTCCTTTCTATTTTTCAGTATTGCCCGATGCATATTTTATTCATCTTCTTATCTTTGAATATGTCTCCCTTTCAAGAATCTGACTGTTGGCTTTTTGGTTGCCTGTTCTCTGCCTAGCCTGCTGTACAGAATCTTCTTTGCCAGAAGTCATAGCTTAAAAGGACAGGCTAAATTCTCTGTGTGCAGATGTTCATTTAAGACGACTTAAAGTGTTTCCTCTCACCAGAAAATGGTCAAAGAAACTCATTTAACACCAAATAAAATCTCTAAGAACTAAAGCAATATGTTGCTGATCGAGTACTAAGGACCTGGGAAAGAAGGAGTAGAAAAAGAGAGATATTTTATGAGCAGGGGATTTTATTGATTCGCCTTTAAACTTCCCTAATAGGCAGTGACTGGTTCTGAAAATGTCTCGCACTGAGCTTCCCCGTAGGGGCTGTGCAACAATTCTCTCAGACTCCATCTTGTGAGTTTCGAGGTTGAACAGGGTAAATTCAGCTAGAGGGGTTTGGATGTCTTTCTTGAATCTGTTTCTACATCTCTTTCATATCCATCTGCTGGACATTTTACTCTTAATAAGAGGCTCCCTACCAATACACTGGGGAGGTAGAGCTGAGGGTAAGTTCCCCTATTCTACTTGACATTTCCTAGGTCATTGCAGCTCTACAGCCAGGCAAAGGACTGTACAGACAATAGAGACTTAGATTTCATACTCTTTCCATGTTCAGTTGCAGCGCAGACTATGAAGTTAAATGGTTGAGCAGCTTTTTCAGCATCTCTAAGTCTCTACTCCAAGTGATCAAACAGGGTAAAGGACAGAAATCTGATTTAACATGCAAGAATGGAAGGAAGGTCAAATGAAATTCTAGGGGTAAAAAATGCTTTGAAAAGCATTGAATGTTTTACAAAATGATCAATTTTAATCTTATCCATTGTAAAATGGATATGAGGAAATAAATGACATTGAGACCCACATGAAGTACTTAACTTATTTCTGTGTCAGGGAATAAGTTTCTGGAAGTATTACTTTTCACATTGCTTTTTCAATGAAAAACACTGTCTGGAGTTTTCTGCAGCTAGATGTGCCCACTGTGTGGGTCCTAGCCTGAGACACGATTACAAACAATAAATGCTATTTCCCTCTAGCTCTTCTCTATCTTAGTTAAAAGATTGGAGGGGCTGCAGCAGCCATTTTGTGCTGTAAGGTATATACCGTACTTTCGAATGAAAGAGTATTAGGAGAGAGCCTGACTTTCAGTAATGTCATACACAGTGTTTCCCAACCTATTTGTCTTAAGTGGGAGGGGAAACACTTCAGTCTTTTATTTTTCTTTTTGATGATCTACTCCCATATCCTTGCTAGGACTATCTGGAAGACTTTCTTCCTATGTTTGTATACTGTCTATTCAGACTTTTGGAAAGATCTTTTTTAAGCAAATAAGCTTTTACTTTTCAAATCTTTGTTCCAACTATTGACAGAATTACCTCCTTTAGATGAAAAGCAACATATCCTTATGATCCCAGGTTATCAATGATTTACTCATGTTACCAACAGTAGGAAAAGTCAGAATTAGACAAAACAGTGTGAACCTTATTGTTTGATAAACCACCTCCCAACATAAACACATACACTTAAATTCATATCCCAGTCAATCCGCTTCATAAAATGACCATTGCCAGGAGAAGAATGTCTCCACAAATCTATAGAACATAGAACTTCACGAGGATCCTTCCTGCCTGCCTTCCCGCCTTCATCTCTTCTTTTCCTTCCTCTTCTCCCCTTCCCTGTCCCTCTTTTCTTCTTTCTCTCCCCTTCCCTCTTTTCTGTGTTTCTCCTATGTCTCTGTCTCTCACCTCTCCATTGCTCCTTGAGTGTTGGATATGAATGTACCTAATGTTCTTGGACTTGAGAGATTTGTGAAAGCTGCCAAGCGTCATGGTTCCTTCCACACAGATGTCTTCCTGGGGCTCTGAGTGTGCCCCTGCCTGTACTTGTGCAGCAGAGAACATGCTTGTGCTCTCAGAGAATATGCTGCATCTCCCACTCCATTCCAGCTACAGAGGACCCCAGGGACAGGACACGAGTGCTGCTTTAGAATGGAATGATAGGAGAGAGGACGCTTGTATGCGTCTTTTTAATTTGCTCAGCACTGGTCTGGGGCCAATGCAAAGACATGGCTCTCTTCTGCATATACTGCTCGGGGTCTCAAGTGGGGCCCTATGCATCCTGCCTGCAGTAGCACGGCAGTGGTGAGGCTTCCCCACAGACCTGGCTGCGCCTGACAGTGTGAAGTTGGTGGCTGCTCCTCCCTGTCCTGCATGCATTCCTCACCCAAAATGGAACATGTGTTTAAGAGAAACAATCCAGGTTCTTTCTAGCTTGTTTTGATTTCCCACATGACAAAACACTGGTGTGTGTGTGTGTGTGTGTGTGTGTGTGTGTGTGTGTGTGTGGTGTGTGGTGTTTCTGTGCATGTATGTACAGACATATCCTAGTGGCAAGCAGAAACATAATTTGCAGCTTTCTATTTTGGGATGAACGTGATATCTTAACAAAATGTGTGTGTGAGAGAGAGTACTAAAGAGACTTAGCTGCTCATTAATGTGTGTGTGTGTGTGCGCGCGCGTGCGTGAGAGAGAGAGAGAGAGAGAGAGAGAGAGAGAGAGAGAGAGAGAGAGAGAGAAGCCAGTAGTGTCTGATCCATTTTCTTTCCTTCCTTAGTTACCAGGCACTCACTTATTTTGTGACTACCTTTCACCATCTCTTCCAACCACTATACTATATTTCTATGACTGTTTTTGTACACTCACTCTTATCTGGGGCTCAAAAAGTACAGAATTCAGCTCCTTGAAGACTCTGCACTGCAGAGAGGACTCGCCCTGCCCCACACTGTCCCCCATGCCTCCTCCTCGGGGCACACAGCTACCTTCATGTTCTCACAGTGGAGTCATGGATTAGGGTCAATCATTTTCGGGCAATAACAGCTAGCTTCGTTGCATGATTCGCAACAAGCTCTGGGCAGCAGAGCCAGCAAGATGGAGTAAAAGAACTCATGCTTGCAGTCATTGAAGCCAAGCTCACCATTCATGAGAAATCTGCTTACAACCTATGCCCTTTCTCATCGATGTAATGAGCAGTAAGATTTATCCCAGGAAGCAGACTGTACTGAAGGTCTGGCATGGGAGTCCCCTCAGTTGGTGGCTTGGGGGAGCTAGCCAGTAAGAAGTTCTTGAAGATGAAGCCCAGGACCAGGAGCAAAGCCTCCAGGTTGCATTCGATAGAGATGCTTGGCCCTCCATCCCACAATAGGAGGGCCAAGCATGCTAGGGGGTTGATTGACTCTCAACCCCAGAGAGAGCATTCTGGAGGCTGAGAAGTAGCTTAAGTAAAGCTAGCTTAAACATCAAACATGCTGCACATCAATGGAATAGGCTTTTCTGTCTGATTTAGGGTCTCACTCATTTTGCCTCGAGCGCCTTGAAATGATTGATCATATCAATGTGTTTTGAAACTTTCTACCAGCTCTGATCTTCCAATGGGACACGAGGCAAAGGCATCCACTCCTTCCTCCACCCCTTTGGTGGTTAATAAAATTTGTGTTATTATACTTGTGATTGGGAAAAAGGCAAAAAAAACTGAGTTCTTAGCAATACAGCACCCTTTTGATCTTGTTTTGAACACTGGAAGCCTGATTTATTGGCTGTAGTCACAGTCTCTGAGCAGGTAATGATCCTGTGGGAAGAAAGAGACATAGGGCTAGACATATTCAAGACATTGGGGCAACATCTGGCCCAGCCCCTGAGATAAGTTTACACGAACGTAACACCACAGCTCCTGGCCAAGTCGGAGTTAGCAATCATTCGTTTAGTTATCTTGAATGTTCTCAGTATCCATGCTAACTGCATTCCTGTTCTTTAGGCCAAGTTCTTTCTAAGTACTTTTTCTTTAGTGATAGCAGAACTTCCGCCTGATTAGTACTCTACCAGAGAAAGTGACTGCTGCCAAGAGGCTAAAATCAATGAAATATTCCTGCAAAAATTTATGAATTTTGGAACTGGTTCAGGAAGCTTAGGCATGTAGTTTTCCTTCTCATTGTTTTCCGTGTTTCATTGATCATTTATTCCTCATAATGAAAATTAAAGTGGGTTGGTTTATGAGTGTGATCTCCCTGTGGCTTTCATAAATAAGGAGTTCTCCAACATGCCCCACCTGCTTCATTGCTCAGGGCCACAGCCCTGCTCCACACACTTCCCACTCCTTCAGAGACAGAGAAAGTATAACTGGGGGGTCCTTAGTGATGGTCAAGAGTAAAGTAATTTTTAAAAAACTACAGCAACAAAACACATTATGTATGGTTTAAATCACATTCAAGTAGAGTTCAAAAACCATCTTTTTTAACAGCCAGGTAAGAGTTGGTGTGAAGCTTCAGCTAAGGGTGGAAGGACCTAGCTTCTTCTCCCCCCTCTCCTCCTCTCTCCCTCTCCTTCTCTGATCATTATTTCATGGCAGGAAGGTTATGAAGCAAGGCCAGGCCCTGCCGAGTATACAAGCCATTGCTGGGCTCCAACCGTGTGCCTCCTTGGGTTCCATTTACCCCCATCCATTCCTCCAGACACCCTTTTCTCGACGCCCTTTGACAGAGATCCGTGCCAGATTCATTCCCACCCTGCTGCATATCACTGATTGGAGGTGAGTGGCGGGGGGTGGGAATGTCACAAGGACGACCAGAGGGAGCACAAGATGGCTAATCTCCAGGGGGTGGGGTGGGGAGGAGGAGGCGTGAGCTGGGGGGGGGGGGGGCGGGAATCCTCCTCCATTGCCGGGGCCAGGGGGTGTCACCATCGCACCACCTGGCTGTTGTAGTCCTCGGTGACGGCGCCCTGGGGCGCGCGGTGGGCGCGGTGCTGGCGCTGCAGCCTGCGCTCCCGGCGCCGGCGCTGCAGGCGGCGCCGCTGGTGCGCCAGCTGCCTGGTGTGGCGGTAGCGCTGCTGGAAGAGGTCCTTGGCGAACTGGTAGAGTTGCACGTCCAGGAAGTTGAGGCCCTCGATGCGCTGGCGGGCGCCGTCGGTGATGTCCACGTTGGAGGCCCTGGTGATGTTGAACTGCGTGAACGGGGAGATGAACTTGAGGTTGAATGTCCGCTCGAAGAGGAACTGCGTCTTGCGCTGGAACTCGGTGAGGCCGAAGAAGGCCATGTTCTTCAGGTTGTTCTTGGCGCTCTGCAGCAGGATGGCGCTCCTCTCGCTCTCGTTCATGAAAGTCAGGTTGTAGCAGCCCACCAGGCTCAGGTCGGCCAGCATGCGCACCTGGCGGTTGTTGGCCAGGTTGTGGCTGCAGTCCATGAACTCCCGCAGGCTCACCCCGGACCAGTCGTCCCCCGGGTAGCAGGTGGGCAGCTCGTCCGGGGTGGGGCTCCTCCCGTCGCACATGTGCAGGGATGTCTTCCACGTGGCCCCTCGCTGCACGTGCTTCCATTCGCTCAGGTAACGCGACACCGGGTCCCGCAACATGGTGATGTAGTAGAAATTCCTGGAAGAGATCACAGCCACAGGTTAGGGCCACCGGGGTCCTTGAAACAGGCGCTGTGATTTGGGGTGTGGGGAGGGGTGATAACATGGAGTCGCCATCTGTGCAAGGGGAGGCCGTGGACTGGAATCTGCACCCATCAGGTGTCTGTTGTACACCTGCCCACCTACTACGTCTTCTTCTTCTTCCTCGGTGCCAGCCCTGGGGCTTGAACTCAGGGCCTGGCCACTGGCCTTGAGCTTTTGTGCTCCAGGACAGCGCGCTCTAGCACACCTGAGCCACACTTCTGTTTGGGTGCTTCCTTGGAGATAAGTCCCATGAACTTTCCAGCCTGGGCTGGCCTTGAACCGGGATCCTCAGATCTCAGCCTCCTGAGTAGCTAGGATTACAGGGGTGACCCCCCAGTGCCCTGTTGTACGCTTTCTTCCATAATCGCGCAAAGGAGCTACTTTTTCAACACTAAGTTTGGAGAGCGATGGGATTGTCAGCAATCATTCACGGATAAAATACCGACTTGTTATTAATAAGATGTGATTCCCAAATAGATCTTGGCTGCCCAAAGATGTCTGATAACATGGGACGAATAATGCTAATCATGGGGTTTGGGAACGTTCTGCCAATCTCCTTAGAGCAGAACAATCTAGATGACGGATAACTCCGTGGGCCCCACGGACAGAATCTTGTTTACAGATCTCTTGCTTGCCACATACTTGACTCAAACTCTTGCGGTGAGTCCACTTAAGGAAGTGTAATTAGAACGCTCCAGAATTGTCATCTGGGTGTCCCCAGAGTAACAGCTGCAAATTCTTTTGCACTCAGAAATACAAGGGAACGATCTTTTTGTTAGTGTATACTTAGTTTAAGTGATTATGGTCATATGGCACATCATGGCTGACTGGAGTTGAAAGACATGGAGTATGCACTCACCCTGTCTGTCTCAGAGCTGCTGCTCAGTGGAACAGAATCACACCAGAGAATTCTCCAAAGGACACAAAGGAATTACGGTCATCTCTCCCTTCTCAAGTCCTTATCTTTTCCTTTACTTTTCTGTAAAGTCCATCTTTAGATATATTTGCTGGACCAACTCAGATCTCATGTCTATTTCCTCCTGCTTTCCATCCTACACCTTTTCCTCACCACTTAAAACACTTGTAATATTCATGCAAAAGCCACAGTCACATCGAAGGGCATGTTCCTTTCCGGATGTATCTCATATCTCATGTCCCCATCTGACACGAAATCCTGCTCACAGAAGATGTTCCATAAAGGATTGCAAGATGGAGGAGATAAAGACTTTCATTAAAAATGTATTTTAAAAACTAAGGTTACCTTTGAAAAACATGCCTCTCTTTTCTAAAAAGATCTGACACTTAAAATGTTTAAATTGTGTACAAAGAGGAGACAGATTCATCTTTTAATGTTCACTGTCAATGTTTGTGATGGTTGATGGTGGGTTGAAAAACAGCCAACCCACACTTAGGACAAAAGTTGAATACTTATCATACTAGAGGAAAATAGTAGCAATTTAGTTATTTATATAATTTAGTTATTTATATTAAACTTACTGATTTTCTTCCCTAACACTTCAAGGATCCTAATGTTTCACTTTGTCATTTAGTGTATACTTTGTTTCCTTCTTTAATTAACCAGTGATTTCATTAACACATGCTTATTGAGGACTTGTAATGTGTTAGGGTCTGCTTTAGATAATGGGGGAGAACATAAAAGGAAGTACAAAATGCCCTCAAGTATTGTCGGCAGCGGTGTGAAAAGGTAGAATAAAGGTATTAATTAGCAAGTGCTAGAGGTAAAGAGTAAGTGAAGAATGTTTAAGAAGTGCTGTCTGTACCCTGAAGAATGAGCAGAGCAGACGGGCTAGGCCAAGGGTTCATGTTCTATTTCATTGTATGTTTGATTTATGACAGAACGGATAGTAGGAGGCATAAGCTGGTACAGGAGCGCCCCCTCCCTCTCTGTCTCTTTCTTTTCCTGTCTTTTATTAGAGTTAATTGGACAAATGGGGTTGCATTGTGATATTTCTGTACCCGTATGTAATGTCCCATCATAAATTTTACCCACTCTGAATTACTCACTTTAACTCCCTCTACTGTCTTTACAATGACCTTTATGCTATTTTCATTACTTCTAATAATGTAATCACTTCTAATAATAGTCACCTCATCAACTTGCTTTACTCCTTTCCCTACCCACTGTTTCTCCCCCAACTAGTCCTCCTTCAAGAATCAAGCATTATTTTTCATTAGCATATGATTATTATTTGAGATCTAGATATTACATGTATACATGAAAACCTGCAATATTTGTTCCTCTGAGCTTGTCTTAGTTAGAATTTTTATGGTGTTTTCCAGTTCCTTGCCAATGACATTTATTATTCTTGACAGTAGCCTAATACCCCACTTGTAAATATATATCACATTTTCTTTTCCCAGCCATCAGTTGTTGGGCATTGGGGCTTGGCTATTCTAAACAGTGCTTCAGTAACATGGATGTTCAGGTATCCCGTGCATGTTGATTTACATTCTTTGGGATAAATGCCTAAGAGTGGACAAGCAGGATCATATATTATTTCTATTTTTAGTTTCTTGAAGAATCTTACTGACTTCAATAGCGTCTCCTATAGTCTGCATTCTCAATAATATTTTCCTCAGGATTTTTTTTCTATTATTTTGTAAGGATTTTCTTGATGGTGACCCTTAGGCTGGGGTGAGATGGAATCTCTGAATCCTTTTGATTCGCATGTCCTTTATGGCTAGAGATATTGAACACTTCATGTATTCACTACCCATTTGTATATCTTTGTTCGAGTATTATCTCCTCAGTTTATTTGCCCATTTATTAATTCAATTATTGGTTCTTTTGCTATTTATGAGGTTATAACTTGAAATCCATTAAGAATACGACTAAAGATACATTGCATTCATAAACTGCCCTGTTAAATGGCCTTCGTACAACTACTTAAAGACAATATTTTTTTTTAAAAAAAGAACATGACTAAATGAGAATATACTATGGTCTTAGATGTTTAATGATCTTTCTTCAGTAGCTTAGCCCTTGGGAAATCAAACAACAAAACAAATAGCTCTACATTCTTTCTGTTTATACGTTCATAGAAACTACGTTAGATAGAATCTCCTCCATCCAGCAATCTGTTATCCTTAATAGAAGAGATTTTTTTTTTGTGTGTGTGTGTGTGTGTGTGTGTGTGTGTGTGTGTGTTTGTTCAGCCGACTCCAAAACCTGAAGCTGCCAAGTATTGTCTTTATTCTAGCAATCAGTGAAGTCCTTCTCAGAACAGGTATCACACAATCTGAGAAGCGAAGCCTCCTTTCTTTCTTCCTCCAGAAATATACTACTGACCTAAGTCATTATGTATGTTCCATTGATCAGCATCTCTGGGGTCAGTACATACATCGCTTTTACCAACCCCTCTTTCAGGAATTCCTGGAGCTTGTGTAATATATGGGAAAGTAAATAAATCTCTCCCAACTCCTCTTGCTCTACAGAGTTTGAGATGAGCCATTTCTCTGTGTCATCAAGTTTTATCCAAGCTCAGAGTTTCCCAGAGAACATTGCTATTGCATGTGATCGTTGGTGTGGACCTCACCATAGGTTGCATGCAGGTAGCAGATCTACCTTCAACATGAGTTACTGTGGTATGATCTTAACATGTGAAATCTGGCCCCCTCTGCCCGACTGTAATGAGAGCTGGAGTCATTTCCCAAATGCTCAGTATAGAATTAATTTCTTCACTGTTTCTAGTGCTGCCTGCTCATTATGGCTTGCCATTCTTCATTATCTCTGTGGAGTTTTATCTGCACTGTCCAGTATCTGATAGATGGACTGGTGGCCGTGAGCGCTGTGCAATCACACTGTCCTTTGACACAGTGATGAAAGGCCTTTTATGGAAGCCTTGAAAAAACAAATTATGGGATTGAAGAATGATGTTCTAAGCAAATGGGAAATTGGAAACTATGATTGTTAAGTATCATAATAAAGAACTTTAGGAGGTTGACAATACTGTGTGTCAGAGCGATTGGTTCCAATGATGTCCTGCATTGTGAGAAGAAAATGGAGACACTGACGTGTTCTTATCTTAGCTCACACAGAAGCCAGGCTTTGCATCCCATAGCAGTACTCAGCCAGCTACCATCTCCCTCCCCCCCATGGTGATTTACAAAGTAGCAAGATTCCTTTGGGCTAAGGAAGTTGATTTCAATCACCAGAGAGAAATCCTGACTCTCCATTTGATAAGCCAGAAGTGAGAAGGATGCCAACAGAACTGGCTCAGTACTGCTCTTCCAACTTGGGATATCAAACGGTTGCGATTTAGCTGGTTACGTTTGTGTAGTTTTCAAAAGCACTGATGAGTTTTCCAAGAAAGAATTTCATGTATTGTCATTACAGGCTATGTAGAATAGTAAACATGAAGAAAAATGAAAATTGACTATAGCACTTATTTTGGATAAACCACGGTGGAAAATTCAACACCCTCCCACCAACACAATTTCTTTCTTTTATTGGTTTGAATTCATAATATACATTGGTTAATTTGTGTTTTTTTAAACTGAAGAATGCAAGGTGAATGTTTTTCCAAGATATGTTCTATTCTTTTTTTTTAATTGTCGGGGTAATGTATAGAGGGGCTATAGTTACATTCGCTAGGTAGTAGGAGCATTATTTCTCACACACTGATACCCTTTCTCATATTTTTGTCTCCATTTCCCTCCCCTGACCCCCTCCCAATCATCTTGATTTCCCCTCTTCTCTTTCCTATTTCAAATTGTTCTATTCTTTCAGAAGAGCAAAGTGTTCTTCCAGAAGAGTAGAACATCTCAATTATGGATGTATCAAAATTAACATAACTAATCTCTCCATTTGGTGTAATTAGGAAGATTGTATGTGGAGCAATTATAAATAAGAATATGGTGAACATCCTAAGCTTTTAATAATGGAGCAGAGAATAAATTCTTGGAAGATGTCCTCTGAGTCAAGAAAACCTCCCATTTCATCATTTAAACACTTATATGTGACTATTGCTTCCCACCCACGAAAGGTGGGCTATTCCATGGTGCCTGACATTCTTGGTCATCTGAGACATGGCCTGCAAGAGCCAAGGGAGAGCTAGAAGACAGCTGAGAAAGAAGGAAGATGTCATGCTGGCAGCATAGACCTTCAAAGGGACATTTAGGACAGTCAGGTTGGGATATGATGGTGAGGAAAATATTTTAGAGATTTCTTTATATTTCACATAACGAGCAGCTGGAGTATCAAATTAGAGACAAAGCTTTTGTGGGACCGGGTCCCATCACTCAATGCTGTGGCTGTATCAGGGTTGACATCTGGATCTGAAAGACAGAGCTTCTAACCTGGTTATACTCTGTGCCAGTCTTCAAAGAAACAGCCTTTCAAGACACACTTTGTGTGCAGTGTCTAAGTGTCAGTAACTTTAATTCCACTAGGCCAAATATGATGCTAAACCCGCCAAAGACAAGCAGCAAATAAAAGGCTGTGGCATGCTAGAGGTCATTTCTCAGAGATGATCAGTCAGCCCCTATTTCCCTAGAGGAAGAAGCTGTGTTTATCAATAAGAAAAAGAAGGTTGTCATATCACAACCTTCATTGACAGGAAGCCGGGAGAACCTAATTCCCCCAAATGCCATAATTTTTGTCACATTTGCTCTCACTGTTCCCCAAGTGGCTGACAAAAGAATACATTTCAGGAAATGCATGTTCATGGTGGTGGTGTGTGGCAGGGTGGGGGGGTGTTTTTACTTTCTCCCTCAGTGCAGTTTCTCCCAGTACAGGGTGGAGGTTCCATGGAGGGTCTTCCTCTCATGCATTATTCAGGGACTTCTATGATGATTTGGTTCAGAGGCTCCTAGCTTCGCACTGCCTTGCTGGAATTTGGGCACGAGGACATCTCTAGGCACCCAGTAAAACTGTGGTTTATGCATGTGGGTAACCACTTTAAAGCCTGGAGCCACCCCAGAGTGAGATAAGACCCCCATTCAGGCTCCCTCCCAGCTCTAATCCCAGTCAGGCAAAGCAGAACAGCAGATAGTACACTCCGATTGTGTTATCAGGCTTCCATGCTCAGCCAAGCTCTCTTCTTAGCTAATTTCTCAGGCGCTGCTTTTAGGGAATGTGAGAATTACACACAGTAGAAACGATGAGGTGTCTTGGTTGCAATTGTTTAGCGCTGGCCAATTTGGAAAGGAAAAGAAGTGAATCAGTATATTTAAAAGCCAAGCACATGTTCCAATATTTAGATCTACAGTTGACAGCTTGGATGCAGATTTTCCTAAAACATCACAAGATTTTTTTTTTAAAGAATCTCTGTCTAGAATATGCCATGTTCTTACATAAAGGAGTCTTCTGTTTTAGGATTTTCCTACATTCTGCTAAACAAAATTCTTGAGAGACTCTAACCTGTCCCACCTGCTGTCACCCCTCAAATAAAGGGTATCCTGGAGAGAAGAGGATGAATAAAGAGAAAGTGAACTTGAAATGTGGAAAAGTTCCTTGTGAAATCAACATTGATTTTATAATAATAAATAATAACTGCTAACATTTAATGAGTGTACACTCTGCCCAAGTATTATTCTTATATTGACCAGTTGGCTCAACCCCGTGAATTATATAGGCTTTTAGACAATATCTTGGTGATTTCACCAAGTAGATTTGTCTTCCTCCTCCTATTCCCCCTCTTCTTTCCTCCCCTCCTCCTCCCTCCTCCTCTTCTTCTTTCCCCCTCCCCCCACTTCCTCCTTTTAGTGGTGATACTGGGGTTCAGTCAGAGGCAGCAAACAATTCTTATTTCAAACTTGACCCAGGATGAAACTGATCCTCAGAGACACAAAAGGATTTCTTCCAAGAATAAGGAGTATTGAAGCCCAGACTTCTATTTTACTTCGTTGGTTCCTGTACGCATTTATTTCCTCCGTTTAAAATTTTTGTGGATTGTGTAATCCACAAATTGGCAACTCAGCTCTACCTTATTTGGCTCCAGCCTAGTTAAGAGTTTGAAGCAAAGCAGAAAAATAATTCTGTTTTCTTCATTTTGGAGCTTTCCCTCTGAGCACAAGGACATGTATGTTTCTAAATAGAGGTGTTATGGATTTTGATCTTTGACACGAAGAACAAAAGAGCTGGTGGCCTCACCCTTTGGGTGTCAACAGGAGCGCATGCTCACTCATGAGGAGACTGAAAAAAATGTCATTATTGTTCTACTATTTTCTTTTCCAATCTATACTGGTAATATTTTAATAAAGAGAACCCACTCCTCATAGACTCGTTTATACATTGAGACACAGATCACAAAGGATAATACTTGATTGATTTAATTTCCTGGTTTTCAAAATAACAGACTGCTTTCTTAGAACTTTCCAAAGGGGCTTTTGTTGTTATTGTTTACATTGTTTTTTGTTTTTGTTTTTTTGGCTTGAACTCAGGTCCTGGGCACTTGTCCTTGAACTTCTTTTGCTCAAAACTAGCACTCTGCTACTTGAGCCACAGCACTACCTCCAGATTTTTCTGAGTAGTTTATTGAAGATAAGCTTCTCACAGACTTTTCTTGCCAGGGCTGGCTTCAAACCATGATCCTCAAATCTTAGCCTCCAGATTAGCTAGGATTATAGGCGTGAACCACCAGGCGGTTACTGTTCATTTGTTCACTTTTATATCCTTAGGGACTTAGTATACAGAGATTTAATATTTTTATACTTTGTAACCCTTGTCATTACTGAGGTTAAAAATACTGAACTTTTGGGCGGGGAGTTTGGCCTTGTGGTAGCACGAAGACCCGGGTTCGATTCCTCAGTACCATATACATAGAAAAATGCCAGGGATGGTGCTGTGGCTTAAGTGGAAGAGCTCTAGCCTTGAGAAAGCCCAAGCACAGTGCTTAGGCCCAGAGCTCAAGTCCCGGACTGGCCAAAAAAAATAGAAATACCGAACTTTTGGCTAATTTAAGGAGGATCTTGAGTCCTAATGATAGGATGCTTGCAGCATTTCTGAACAGATCTTGCACTTTGTGTAACAATGGCAACATATATATATATATATATATATATATTCTTGGAATATATACATGTATTCTTGGTACATACATACACACATTAAGAGGGTGATGTCATATCTATCAATATACCAATGTCATTCTTTATTGAAATAGAGGAAGCAGTCCAAAAATTCATATGGAATATTACATGACTCTGTATAGCAAAAAAAACAATCCTTAGCAATATAGCAAAAAAACAATCCTTAGCAAAAAGAACAGCATTGGAAGAATACCAATACCAAAGTTCAGACCCTATTACAGAGTTATAGTAATCAAAATAGCTTGGTACTGGCACAAGAACAGGCCTGAAGGCCAAAGGAATAAACTGAAGACCCAGAAATTAACTCACAGATGTATGGCTACCTAATCTTCAATAAGAGAACCCCCCCAAAAAAACAGGATGGAAGAACAACCTCTTCAACAAATGGTGCTGGCAGAACTGGTTAAGCACCTGTAGAAAACTAAAGTTAGATCTTTATATCTCACCCTGCACCAGAATTAACTCTAAATGGAGCAAAAACCTTGAGGTAAAAGCAGATACCCTGAAAACTCTATAGGAAGGAATAAGAGATACACTAGGGCTCCTTTACATAGGTCAGAATTTTCTTAATAAAGGCCCAGACACACAACAAATTAAAGTTTGGACAAATGAAACTGCATTAAACTGCAGAGCTTCTGTATGGCAAAGGACATAGCTTGCAAGTTAAATAGAAAGCCCACAGAGTGAGAGAAGATCTTCACTAGCCATTCAACAGACAAGGCCTCATATCTAAAATATACCAACAGCACAAAAAGTTGAATCTCTCAAAAACAAATCCTCAAAGAAACAACTATCCCATTAAAATTGTGCTAAAGACTTGAAGAGAGACTTCTCTGAAGAGGAAAGAAGAATGGCCAATAGACACATGAAGAAATGCTCGACATCTCTGGCCATAAAAGAAATGCAAATCAAAACAATTTTGAGATTCCACCTCACTCCAGTTAGAATGGCCATGATCAAAAAAAAAATCTAATAACAACAGATGCTGCTGGGGTTCTAGCCAGAAGGGAATGTTTCTACACTGTTGGTGGAGGTAGAAACTTCTTCAACCACTCTGTAAAACAGTACAGTATGGTGGTTCCTCAAAAGACTAAACATAGAACTCCCGATATGACCCAGCAATCCCACTCCTGGGCATTTACCCGAATGTCCAGAAACAAGGACAAACTAAAGCCACTAAAACAGCAATGTTCATTGGAGCACTATTTACCATAGGTAAGATAAGGAACCAGCCCAGATGTCTCTCAGTAGATGAGTGGATCAACAAGATGTACTTATACACAATGGGATTCTATGTTGCTGTCAGAAAGAACATCGCCCCATTTGTAAGGAAATGGAAAGATTTGGAAAAAATCATATTAAGTGAAGTAAGCCAGACCCAAAGGAGCATGGACTCAATGGTTTCCCTCATTTGTAATAATTAGTACACATATAGGATTCTCCTAGCAGAGGATCACAATAGCTCAAAAGCTATGTACATGTAGAACGTACATAGCTATATAGAATGAGGCTAAGTGAATGAACTCCAGGATATGGAAACAAGAGGTTTCTATTTGTGCTTGTTATTCTTAAGGTACTATGCGAAGTTATTTCTTTTCTCTTTTTTCCCCCCTTATGGTTGATCTGATGTTGTTACTGTATTTGGCTTTGTTACCTGGTATACTGTATATATATATTTATGAGTCTATTTGAAAAAGGGAAAGGAAGGAGAAAAACAAGATGATTGGAAGGGGGTGGGGGAGGGAACATGGGAGAAAAACTTAGGAAGGGGTATCAATATTGATGAGGTAATGTACCCGCTATCTGATGAATGTAACTGTAGAAGGGTGATGTCAGATCTTGCAAATCACTTCAATTCCTAAGGAAGGAGGTATTGCTCAGTATCTCATTTTGCTCATATTACCTGTGCCTTAAATCTCTATCAGTTTCCACCAAGGAGGATAATTCCCGCTTGTACTATTTTCTCTTGCACAGTGAAGATCAAATGTGATGGATGCCATGTTTAGATTTCATATATTATCTCAAGGACCCTCACCAGGTCTCTCCTCTGTCTGTCTGTCTGTCTGTCTGTCTTTCTCATTTTTCCTTCTCTTTTCCTTCTTCAGTTCCCACATTTGCCTCTGTGCCAGAAACAACAGGAAGAGCCAGTCGTTCTGTGCATAGATGTCAACGTCACTCCACATCCAAACTCACTTAGAGGAAACCAAATTAAAAAATGCAGAGCCCTCATCAGGTTCTTTCCCAAATCCACTTATTTACAATGATTAGGGAGACTTCCTCCAGACGTCCAGCAAACTACACGAAGCCCATCTGGACTCTTTGGCTGCGGTGGGCCTAAAGCCCTGCTCTCATCCTGCCTAATTCATAAAGCAATGGTGGAAGTGTAAGAAAGATACCCATGCACGGTCACTTAAATCTCCCACAAAAACTTGATTTGCTCTGTCTAAGCATTGCCTTGGGTGGTCCCTTTATCAACCCTTTATCAACTGTGGCGTACATTGACCTTGCAATATATTTTTCTTCAGGCATGATTGAAGTATCTGAGAGGTAATAGCTTCCAACATTCTTTTTTTTTCAAGATTTTAAAACACTCCAATGAGGAATACTCATTTCCCCCACTCTCCTTGGCTCTATTTAAATCTGAGAAAACAATCTTGACGATTTTTCAAGATAAATGTAGCTTGGGGCTTGTCAGAGGGGACATTTACATTTATTTGTGCAGCGCATACATGGATCAAAAGTAAGGAAGAGGTTTTCCCTAAAAAAATCCGCCCCCCCCCATGGTATTGATGAACTCTCTTGGTGATAATCAGAACAAATATCACCAGTCCTTCCGAATCAAGATTTGTTACCATCTCGGCATTTCCCATTGAAATAATGTATAATCTAAGTAAAGAAAAGCAATCGAAAGTCATAAAGCAAACGAACACACACGACCAAAAAGGATACCACCAATTCGAAACAAATAAGATCAACAGCAAAAATAATCCAACTAAAAGCACTCCATCTGTTTTCATCTTAGGTAGCTTACATCCACAAGGGGGCTCTCGAATCTTCCAAACTCAAGCAAAGCACTGAGAGCTATTTTTCTGACTAATTAATTTCCCCAAGTCAATATTACTTATTAATGTACATCACAGAGGCAAGCTACAGACTCGCGACACTTCCCATACAAGATAGGGAGAGAATTGCATGTAAAATTTCAAGGGGCCCATAGTGATTGCGAGTCAAAACTGGAATTAGTTGCACCTGTGATTTCCCGTGTCTGCTGTAGCATAAAATATCCCAGCACTGCAAATTCCATCAAAGGTTAAAACTGAATTCAATGCACTCTGCATATAATGGAATACATTGACCTCCAGTGGATTTTGAAGGCTATCCTCATCCCCTGCCACATCAGGCACCCCCCAACAAGCCATGGAGGGTGACACAGCAGTTAAAATGCAATGACCCTTCCCTGGGGCAGTGGGGATTTGTGAGATCCATTAGTTCTGGAGGCATTCCACCCCTGCTGAGAGCCTGATGGTGCCAGTGGTGTTTACTGTCTGCACCACAGACTTCCTATGCAGAGAGGGTTTTAACTTCCTCTTCAGACAGGCACAGGATCTACTGCTGCATTTAGATAAAACTGGAATAAATAAGGACAGATTGGAAATACAGCCTCAGGACAAGACAGAATTATCACCCTTCACCCCTACCCTGGGAAAAGCTAGGAAGAGAAGGGTCCCCCAACCATTCTTTCACAGTAGTGGAGATACTGCAACTACCTTAGCACAAGCTCAGAAAGCCCCCCAAAGCATTGCCTTGACTGTCAAAGCAATGGTCTAGCATCAGTGTGCATGCCTGGAATCCTAGCTACTCATGAGGCACAGCTCTGAAAGATCATGCTTTGAAGGCAACCTGAGCAGGAAAACTCATAAGACTTCATTGACAATTAATGAGCAAAAAGCAGGGCTGGAGGTATGGCTCAAGGGGTATTGTCAGCCGCGATTTGGCTAGCTGTGCCATTTTGCTGCTAGGGGGCAAGAGGAATTGTGTAGCATGTGGGGGCATGGTTCCTCCTTGTCTTGGCAGTTACTTCTCCTCCATCTCCTCTCCTCCACCTGCTGGGCAGTGCAAATTTTGCCTGTGATCAGTAACCACGATTTCCACACATCCTGCTCTCACCTTCACTTGTTCCTTAGGACTTTGTCTAAAGCCCGCCTGGTACAGGGAGGCCAGCACTTGTTTGTTCTCTTACTCAGGCCCACAGAGATGTGTTCTGAATATCAGGCCCCTCTCTTATGAACACCTATCTTGTTTGGCAGGTGCCCCCAATACACATTGGACTATAAATCATAAGCCCCATAGATTTTAAGCTAACACTTTCATTCAAGAGTTAGTAGTGCCCCAACTTTAGTCTCCACTTTAAATAACAGTAATCATGTGCCTCAATCATTTCTATTTATACTTCCAAATACTTAGTGGCGTTCCAGTAATAGCCCTGTGACTCGTAGATTCGGAACTGCTGGACTGTCATTTAATATCTTCCTCCTAACCACTTTGCAAGTTACTTCTATATTTTTCCATATCTTTCGCCAAATCGCTCTCTTTTGAGTCCTAGTTTAATCTTCTCATGGGGTTGCTCCCCTCTTAGATTGCTCCAGCCACCACCTGATCAAGGGAGGGGAGTCCAGTCTATGAGCAAACCTAGGTCTCAGCTTTGTCCTGACTCAGCTCCCCACACCCGCATAAGGGCAGTTGGGACTGAGGCAGCTTCTTGAATTTGGGGGGTGGGAAAGGGGACTATAAAGTAAGTAGAAATCTATACTATGTGATGTTTTGATTCTAGAGAAAAGCATACCCACTCAAGTATTTCTTTAAAATACCTGTGACTTTAAAGCCACTCAAATAATGTAGCTTTATCATTGACTTCCTATTGAGAGGTGCTATGGCGTGGATTGGACCCCTGCAGATGATGTTGAGGTCTTAATTATTAGTACCTCTGGTGATAACCTTAGTTGGAAATAATACCTTTCCAGATATCCAAGTTAACATGACGTTATTCGAATGGGCCTTAATGAAGTGTGCTGGGTTTCATTATAAAACAGGGGAGTGTGGGTATTGCAAGGAATAGGTCTAGAGGGAAGGTTATGTATAGATACCTACAAGCTCGTGAATAAATGCCTTAACTTATCAGTTGGTGGCAGAGAGGCATGGAGCAGATTCTGCCTCATGGGGCTTAGGGGAAACAACCCTACTAAAACATTAATTAATGTTGGTCTTCTAGAGGTCAGAGAGCATACATTTCTATTGTTTGAACCATTTCATTTGTGGTACTTTGTTACAGTAACCTTGTAAAACTCACACAAAGGAGATATTTGTTGGACAAATGGCTGACATCCTGGAAGAAGGAACCTACACTTACCACGCATATTAATGACTCTCTTCGAAAAACATGAGAAGATCTATTAAGAATCACTATGAAGCTGAGGAAAGGATGAATGAAACAAGTAATGGAAAGAAGTAATTTTTTTTTGAAAATCAAAGGGTTGCAAAAATATTATGATTACCATTCTAAACCATCACTACATCTGTTAAACAAGATCATGATAACAAAGAAAATATGGTTGTATAAATTAATTTACACATATATGTTTGAGTTCATTTTTACCCAGATAAATGACAAAAGATAGATTGGTGAGTCATAGATTCATAGGTTAAATAGATGTTAGATGGATAGATTTGGAATGGGGAGATAAATATATGATAGACAGACAGATATATAGATAATGATAACCCTGAAAAAAATCCATATATGATTGAAATGACAAGGTTCTAGGAAACTAGAAACCCAAACTAAGTAAATAATCAATGTAAGAACAGAGCATTTCCTAACATGAAATGCATGTGTGTGACTTCAGTTTTCAGCTGGGCCTCTTTCTTTGGGCACTTCTGCGGGCTTCCTGCCATCGTGGTTAACGTTCAAAAAACCCGCCTGGCTTTCTGTAAGAAATGTGGCAAGTACCAGCCTCACAAAGTAACACAGTACAAGAAGGACAAGTATTCTCTTTATGCTCGGGGGGAAGTGTCGTTATGACAGAAAACAGAGTGGCTCTGGTGGTCAGACTAACCCAATTTTCCAGAAAAAAGCTAAGACTACAACGAAGATTGTGCTGAGACTTGAATGTTTTGAGCCTACTGCAGATCTAAGAGAATGCTTAGCTATGAAGACATGCAAATATTTTGAACTGGGTAGAGATAAAAAGAGAAAGGGGACGGGTTCCAGTTCTAAGTTCCAACTTTTATTATGAAGACAGTACTATCATGATGTCTAAGTTCCATCTTTTGTTATGAAGATAATAAAATCTTGAGGTCCAATTAAAACAAAAAGCATGTGTTCAATCTAAAAAGGTCTATAGAATTCAAGAGGTGGATACAATTTCAGAACCCAAAGGAAAATAGGAAATTCAAATTTTTTTTCTAGAGAAAAAGGACCAAAAAAGATATGAAATAAAAACCAGATTGCCAATAGTGTTCTCATCACAACTCTGAAGCCTAGAAATGTTAAATAAATAGCTTCCGACTTACAAGAAAGAAAAAAAATCAACATTCAATTATATACCTGGCAAAATTATTGATGAAGTAAGTGTATAAGGTGAAATAAAAACACTGATGTGCTCCTCAATTTATCTCCTTTACCCAAACCAGGTCCATTTCCCATCTTGAACCTGGGAAACCAACAGCAGGGGCTAAGTGGTGATGGAGACTTCTCTTCTTGGCCAAGAATAGAAGTGGAGATACTGAAATACTGGCCTTATTGTCATACAGTATGGCAGATGTCTAGAATGTCTGACAATTCAAGACAGCTATTAGAAATAACTTCTCCATCCTTGGGAATGACATGCCACAGCCTGAGAGAAATGAGTAAAGGATAAGCTGCTGAAGGGGAGAAGATAATTCTGACTTTTGTGAGAACGGGTGGAATCTGGACATGGCCTCTTTCTATTTCTTTAAGTGTTCTTTCCAGTCAGTACGATGCCCCATTGCCAACTGACATGGCACTGAGATGTGTCACAGAGCCTGCGGATGTGATTATGATGAAGTTAGAGGTTGTCCTATGTCACTCTGTCAGCTACTTCAAATTCAGTGAAATTTGGCTAGTCAACCTGCAGAGGAACTTCTGGCCAACAGGTATCCGGCTCTCAATTTAAATAAAATTGGTGTGGAAAAGAAATTCAGCTAGGTCACCCAAGCACTCGGAATTCAGAGTATAGGCGAAGAAAATATCACAACATAAATAAAATGAGATCCATGAAAAGGAAGATGCTGAGACTTTGGAATTTACAGAGTTCTCAACGGATAGATACAGAAAGAGGAGAACTTGAATATTTGAAAGAAAAATGCATGTGAAATTAATTCCCTTCCAAAAATATGAAGATAGTGATGTTAAAGTATTTTAAATAACAGTAAAGGAAGAGGCAGTGATTCTCCCTCTCCATAAAATAAAAACAAAAGACAATGAACAACTCCAAGAAAAACAAGAAGGCTATAAGACAAAGTTCCAGCTAGATGCAAAGCTAATCAAATCATAGCCTTATTTTAAGAATTGAGTATAGGAAAGTAAAACTGATTTGACCTTTGCTGAGTTAAAGAATTCAGTGTACTATTCCTTTCTTAGTGTGTCTAATTGTATTGCCTGTGAACATGTACATGGTCACATTATGCGTACTATTTTTTGGGGGCTTTTAACTTTTTCATTTTTAGAATCATCCTAGAAAATCTTCAGGAAGCTCTGAATGCCAGATGCAAATGCCTGAAAACCTTACTGAGTAAAGGCAAGGGCAATAAATGCATGTATACATGTGAGAGGAAGTAGAGTTGAGAGAATTCGGTGAAGGTATCCTAAGTTGTTTTCTGCAGTGCAGTGTCAAAAGATTTTGGGGGAAAAATAACAAATACTTGTTTCCTCTACATAGTAGAGGTGGAAACAACCGTACTCAGTAAGCGAGCATGGTACCACATTCCCCTGTGTCCAGTATAGTGGTCACACGAAAGACAAATTCCTGGAGAGAGCACAGCCTCTCTTCAGAAGGAGACTATCAGATTGATGCTTTTTGCATACCTCCACTCAGTCCACATCACATTCTGGGTGGAAATAAGTCTGCTCCAGTTGGATTTAGTGGACATACTAAACTCGTTTTCTCTGCTTTTAACATCTTTCCTATTTTGGGCTTTATTCCTTTTCGTCAGATCCTGAGCTAGCTGTGGGGTTGGTAAACCTGCACTTAGGGTATCATCTTTATGTCAGGAAATTGCAAAATGAATCTTGATATCCAACTGTCTCAGAGGCAAGGCCTTTTAAATATAGTTCTTCTGCCATACCAAAAATAAAATTAGGGAGAAGGCAGAGCTAGTCCTCAGGTGGGGGGTTCAGAGAACAGCATCAGAAACAAGTAGGCCCTGCAACCATCTGGGTTCCTACTGCTCTAATGATAGGAACCTGACAACTATAAACCAGGTTTCCCGAGGCTTAAATGTACAAGAATCACTGAGAATAGGGAACTTTTTTTTTCCCCAAGCAAACCATAACTCTAGCATCAAAGGTATGTCTCCACTGCCCAAGAGGCATGCCTACAAGACAAAAGTGTGTGTGTGTGTTGAATATATTTTAACTTATAATATGATGATAATTCTTTATATCCAGAAGAGGAAAAGATTCCTTAATTTTTGACAACATTGTAATGAACAGAGGTTTGCCTAGTAGCTGGGATGACAAATATATCAAAGTTTGAAGAGTGAAAGTAATTGTTTGCAAGGTAGTTATTAGCAGGCAAAAATGCCCTTTTGTGTACATTGTCATTGTCTTCATGTGACAGCAGGTAAACAATGCTGAACACTATTTGAAGAATCAACTTTAGAATTCTTTCTGGAACAGTTTTTGCTTGGTAACTTGTCTATATCCATGCGTTTTCATAGAGAAGAGCTCCGAGTTTCTGAGCTTCTTACAGAGTTGATGGACCTCAGCTGAAAGCCAGGACATAAGTATTTTCTAGAAGCATACTTTCTAGAAGAAAGGCTTCAGGAAAGACAAAGGGAGTGATGAGTAAGTAACACAATGCAAGCCTGTGAGAAAACATAGGCCAACAAGAAGTTTGGGATCACAGAGAAACTTAGGGAATTGGTGAACTAATGTCTCTGCTAACTTCTGTCATGGAAGCGTCCATGGTCATGCCAAACCATCAATAAAAGTCTGTTGGTCTAAGAAAGCCATCTTTGGGTGTGCCGGGGATAAGACCCAAGTATTTATATTCATGATACCAAAACGAAGTTCTCTCAATAGGTGGTTACTTTGGAGAAGGAAAGGGTCGCTTCTTTGCCATCTTCACACCTCCCTGGCCATTAAGAAGACTCTGCTCACATTGCCTCAGGCACATACATTATTCATCCATTACTCTCCTGTCAACCGAGTCTCTTCTGAGAAGTATTCTTTCCAATCCAGCAGAAATCGAATTTTCTTGGTTAGAAATGACATGGCCTTAAGAAAAATGGTCACTATTTTTCCATGCCTCCATCTCTGATTTTGTGAATCACTGTTTATTGAATAAAGATTTCTTATTGGGCATGATGGCACATTCAGCTCTTCTGGAGGTACAAGTAGGAGTCTAGAAAGGTGAAGGCCAACTTGGTCGAATGCAGTGGCAGGACTCAGTTTCCAAAACTACACAAAATAACCTAAAATGGGCTGGGGGGTATGGGTTAAGCGGTAGATCCCTTACTGAACTTGTGGTAAATCCTGTTTTTAATCCTTTAGCAGCATAAACAACAAGACAAAATTTAACATAAAACAAACACACATTAAGGATTTCTTTTAGTGGTAAATGACTAAATTACAACAGTATGTACAAGCAGTTATTTAATATATGTGCTCCACTTTCCAATTTGTTTTTAATGAGGTTTCTTATTCATACATTTTATTCATTAACTCTTCCAACAGATTCTTAAATACCTACTATGCTGCAGTCACTGTATGTTGTATCCTGTGAAATAATTTGCCCTTTTTGTACTTTGTAATAAATGCATTTGCTTTCCAATATCACAGGAGTTGAATAACATTTAGCTCTTCTTTGATACTCTTTTCACAAATAACGACATTTTTCCCCCATTTACATAGAGCTCAAGGCACATATTGAACATTTTCCAAAGATTTTTTTTTTTTTAGACTGCAGCCAAGTGGGTAAAAAAGAATTGCTATTCTGATTCAAAGATGATTCCGGAACAGGGTCCAAACCATATCAGAAGTAAAAAAGCTCTTTAAAAATAGGGCTATTTTCTTCTTGGTCCTCTGTGCCATAGCAGCACCGGGCCCTGTTTCCTGATGGCTCCTTATCGCTTCTTAGCTTGCGTTTTGAATAGGTCTTTCCTTTACAGCCCTGAGGTAAGGAACATGAATGCCTTTTCATTTCTGCTATTGGTTTTAAAAAATGCTCATTTTACTTCATTAACAAGGAAAAGATTCACACTGTCTAGGGCCGCTCTGTTCCCTCCTATGGAACATTGTCCTAAACAGACCTGATGGTGTGGGGAGGTCCCTAGAGAATTTATTGTTCCATGGCCCCAATAATTGATGTTTAGACTATTGTTAGAAGCATAGAGGTATATAATTAAGATTATAGGAAAACACGCAGTGGAATGCCTTACTGTAATTTCTTAGTTGTGAATCACTCAAGTAAAAGAAAACATTGTCTCAGTCTTGGGCTATAGTTATGGTTGATTTTTCTATATGTCATAGTTTCACCCGAGGTAAACCTAGGGTATTGTTCCCATCCTTTCTGACTCACCCAAGCTCTAAACCAGTAGCCACAGCCCCCCACATTGCAGGGAATTCACACCTTATCTGTACAATCAGCTCACTCGAGATTCATTCTATACATGGTTTCAGGATTTGTTCATTAGCCAGAAGTCCAGCTTTGACACCACTTACTTGAGCATATTATTTAACCTTCCTGGGGCTTTCCTTTCCTTGTGTCTAAATAGTGCTAAAAAGAGAATCAACATGCAAGGGATTCCAGGGAGGACTCTGTGAGACACAATACGGAGGATTTACTAACTCTAGAGAAAGGTCAACTGTTCTCATTTGTCATCAACTGTGATGGTCCTAACAGCACATGTTGAAAGCCCAAATACCTTTATGAAACAATAATTAATCACTTGATAAGAAGAGAGCATAGGCTTGCTTCCTCCTGCCCTCTTTTCCCCTCTTGTCTACCTCCCTTACTGAAGGAGAGAGAAGGAATTTCTAATGTTAGGTAAATGCCAGGACAAAATGAAGCCCTGATTGTTTGATTGGAAGTGCCAATGGTCCCAGAAAACAAGCCACCATTTTGAGATACCTGTGTACCATGGACTCTCATGTTAGGATCCCAGACTACCCCACAGTGACCTCCAGGTCTAAAAGACGTTTTCTGAATCAGTCATTACCTAACTGCTGCCTCGAAGGCTGTTTCAGTTCTTACCCAAGTAGAACTTTGGTTCCTACTTAACGCTTTTCTTCTTGATGTGGAACCCCAATTCCAACATCACAGTGTTCTGACTGCCTTATGGTAACAAAAGCAGAAATCTCATCCCAAATCCTCACCTCCAGGCACTGGACTAAACTGTGTAGAATCATAACTTCACATAAGCCTCATAAGCCTCAGGGAGGAAGGTGTTATTATCTTCATTTTTCAAGAGACCACATGGGGTATGGTTGTTACAGGAGAGAAAGCATCTGCTAGCACCAGCACAGCTAGGTCTCCTTTCAAAGCCAGGATTTGTGAGTCTTCTACACCTTGAACTCATAGATAGGGACACTGCAGTAAATACTTGGTGATAAATGTAGCTTTGGTCTTGTGGAGCTCATAGTCAAGTCTGGGGTCAGAGCCAAAATGGCATCTCCCCCAAAATGGTCTCCAGGCCACCTGACCAACACCACCTGAGTAACGTTCTTATATTTAAGTTTCTGGTTCCCAGTGCTACCAGATTTCATGGCTCAGAATCCCTCTGGACCGAGGTTTCTGCATTCTGTGCGTGCGTGCGTGCGTGTGCGTGTGCGTGTGTGTGTGTGTGTGTGTGTGTGTGTGTGTGTGTGTGTGTGTGTGTACAGCCAGGTCACTCTTAAAAAAATACCCTGAAAGCTGAACCTACTAGTTTTAAATTTAAAAGTTAAAAAAAGATCCAACTAGACAGAATTCGCAATGGCATATTTTTTTTAAGAAATCCCTCTAAAACATTCATCCATAAGGGCCTTCTTTTTTCGCCAAACTACTTTCAGAATTCTTTTCTGGGCTTGCTTAAATCCACCAAACATAACTCTTAGTTAGGAAGAGTCATGTTAGCATTGGATTACAATAAAGATTTTATTACTAGACTTCACTTTTATAAAAAGAATACATTATTACAGGGCTAACAAGACCCATAACTCATGTATGATGAACGTGCAGTGCCAGATCCTCGAGCTTTTCCCCTGAGTTTAAAATAGTAAGCCAATAGTTCAGGTGGTTAGAGGTGAATCTATAAATCCTCCCAGACTAGCAATACATTTTGTTGTATTCTATCTTGGGGCTCAAAGGAGGGTCATGCCATAAAAATTTAGGAGCACTTTTTCTCTCTTCACCCCCTCATCTGCACCCTACTCCAGAAGCCTCATCAGCTCTCTTTCTCATTTTTAATTCTCATGAACCAGTAGGCTCCTGAAAGGGGTCCTTCCTTCTTAGTCTGGCATAAGAACTTCTTGGCAATCTTTACAATCAGGCTTTTCAATGAGGCAGCCTATGGATGACTTCAGCCTTTCCAGCTCTAGTACTCTAAGTACTCCCCTCTGCTCAAGACTGGAAGCCACATAGGCTTGCTCCTGGGTGTGGGATGTGTCCATTGGGAGGTAGTAGGGGACCAGCTTCATCATCACACCTCAGGGGGTCCCCCCCCCCTGAGAAGAAGCCAGGTCAGAGGCTAAGGGGAGCTGTAAGGCTCCAATCTCTCCAATGGGATTCTGGAGTGATTCAGGCTATATTAATTCCACACTCACTCACCAGAACTACTCATGTGACCCCACCCCGCCACACAGCAGGCAGGACTTGTAATCCCACCAGTGGCTCAAATGGGGGAAAAAACATGTCAGTAAACACCCATGACCAGCAGAAGTGCGATTTCAAATCCTTTTGATATTAAACACCAAGCTCAAATAACTTCTCTGTTGCTTTTCCAACTGAGCCCAGCTGGATAGAAGTGGTCTGTTTTTGTTCTTAACATTGTTGCTTTGGGTTCCATGTATCTGGAACTAGCAGACTGACACATACTCTAATAATTTGAAGCTAGTATTTCATGTATATATGACTTATGTCCCTGGAGATCAGAATTGATGTCTTCTTGGAAGTCAGCCACCTGATCTACCATAGTTAATAGCCCATTATAGATATTTAATAGCACATCTAGGCATTGATTACCTTTCCAAATTACAGTGAAAAGATGACACCTATAACATGACGTTTTCACTCTGTAATACTGATATTAAAGCTTTGAAGTTCCTTATGCATTCAGTTAAACTCTTATGACAGTCCTTTCAAACACTATTTCCCTGCTTCGTTTTATAAAGCACTTGCATTTTATGAAGCACTTCTAGATTTTTTTAAAAAAAGTATTTTAAGTGCATCCTATATTCCCAGGACAGTGCCTAACAAATAGTAAGCACTAAATATACATCTGTTGAATAATTCATACTATATTCAAAATGACCACGAAACAAAGTAACCTCATTTTACAGGAGAAATTGATTGAGTCTTAGGGAATTCTAGCAAAAAAATGTGACAGTATTCTTATTCAAAATAATTCTTTAATCAAGACAATTAAAAGAGCATTGTTTTTGATTTGAGTTAAACTTTGTATTTTAAAAACTTATAAAACTATGTTAGCTATGTTCTTCATAATAATCAATTGAAGCTAAGTCTAGATTGAATAAAATATGGCAGGAGGGGGGGTGCATGTATATGATGGAAAGAACAGCTTGTAGAACTGAAAAGTTAACTGAAAAACTAGATTCAGAAAATAAAGCAGGCATGAGAAAAGCAAATTTCAGACACAGCAAGAAGTTTATTGAGAAAGCAGAATTAGCAGGCTGAAATCTGAGGATCACAGTTCAAAGCCAACCCAGGCAGGAAAGTCCATGAGACTCTGATCTCCAAATGACTTTCAAAAATTAAAAAAAAAAGATGAAAGTAGAGCTGTGGCTCAAGTGGTAGAGTACTAGCCTTTGGCAAAAGAGCTAAGAGACAGCACCCAGGCCCTGAGTTCAAGCCTCAGGACTGGCACAAATTTAAGAAAATATAAAAGGAAAAGTGAAAGAGAAAAGGAAGTCTAGTATCTAGACTTCATGGCAGGCCCCATTCCCTGCCTCAATTTTGACTTCCTCAAGCCATCCTCAAGGATTGGTTGGTTTGTCCAAGTATAGTCAAGCTTTTTGTGTTTATGTCATAGATGCCCAGTTGTGTAAGATGGGACTATGTCTTTTCAGTAAATAAGTCAAATAGAAAATTTCCAATAAATTCATATGCATTTGATTAGATACTGGGAGCTGGAGTCACTCTTCTGACCCCACATCAATAAATATAAGCAACACTTTATCCTAGATCAATCAATACTAGATCAACACTTGTATGTGACTTTCAAATGTAGCAAGTGCTTGAGTGTAAACTATCCCTCAGTGGCAAGTTGAACTGCTCATCTCCTTTCACAACAAGTAAAGCAATGACTAGGTAGGTAATGTTACCTGCCTGGAACCATGACACAAGATATGTTAGTACAGGCAAAGTTTCATTCTTCATCCTTTCTCTTCCCATCAGAGAGGAACTATTCACTTCCACCTCAACATACTGAATCCATAAAGCTTATAAATCATAAAGTAAAATTTTCTGAATTCAAAATGCTTCTCAGCTTCTTCCTGTCCTCTACAGGCATGCATCAAGGAGGATTCTTAGGGAGTCATTCACTGAGCTACAAGCTCCAGCTAATCCAGGCCCTGCAGGCTCTGCAAAGGGCTAAGGACATGGTGGTATTCATACTATTTTGGAAGCTCTGTGCTTTGACAAATCACTTGGAAACAAAGATGATAAAAAAAGCATGTTCTAGTCAACCTTTGTGTGGATGGATTTCACCACAGCTCACGACCAGGGATCAACTCCAAATTGTCATGGGGCAGAGAGATGATTAGCATAAAGAAATACACTCTAAACGTTCATGAAGAATCCTCAATTTATTAGGACAGGCAAGAACACAAGTGACTACACTGCAGTGCTTTGTAGCCACAAGCCCCGGGATAGTGGCAGAAGTCAACACTGGAAATGAGGACTAGATTCTCTCCTGAAGTCTCAGGGGATTATGGCTGTACCAACACCTTAAATTTGGCTCAGACATATTGCTTTCAGACTTCTGCTTTCCAGATCTGTGAGAGAACACATTTCTAGTATTTGAAGCCATTTTAAGCCTGCTGATTTTTGTTTTATTCCACCTTGTCATTTATTGTCACACTGGAAGTGGAACGAGCCTGAGAATCCCTTTGTCTGTATGGTTCTAGAGTAGATTTGGCAAATAGCAGCTTAAAGCAAGCTGAACGTTTTGGAATCTGTCCAATTCTAAGTCCATATGATTCCCTTTTGTAATGGAATAGTCAATATCAAACTAATTCAGCATTAATTTATCATGTATGTTTTGCAATTCATTTGGTTACCTCAGACTATACACACTGACTACAGACACACCCCAAATTTATTGACATGCTAGTGACATTTCTAAGGGAAGTAGGTAAGTGCTTTGTCACACCAAGCCATCATAACTTGATAGATTCCAACTATCCTTTTCTTAAATGCTGTTTCCTGAGGTAGGTCTTTACCTACCGGACACCACAGAACCCTCTCCTTACTCTCTCTGCCCCCATCAGTCTAGCCTTTCGAGGTGTTGGGCTTGTTTCAATCACTTCTTTAATTTTCTGTATTTATTCCTGGATCTTATGTTTGGTGATGAGAGGGGGTAGGTATATTTGGTTTTCTTTCTTTGGTATAGTGTTTGGCCCTTGGTAAGAAATGGATAAACTTGGCTATTTGTCCTTACATTAATATTCTCATCATTGTTGTCCTGTTGGTCATCTTCATTCTCCTCCTCCTCCTCCTCCTCCTCCTCCTCCTCCTCCTCCTCCTCCTCCTCATCATCATCATCACATTATGGAGTGGAAAGCTTTGTGACACTCCCATAGCCACCTCTACCAAATAAATTTACTTTCTGTTCCAGGTAACCTTCTCTTTATCTTTTTTCATAGCGTTTATCCCCCATTTCCATGTTTTTAAGTTCATACATTTCAGAGATGAGCTTCCTACTTGATTGTTAATACACACATTGGTTTGTGTATGAGTTTTCAAATGGAGGCTGGACCCCAGAGAGATGAGATAATTTTACAAATGGTAACATCACTGGGCTAATTCCTAGGTCCAAACATCTTTCACGTGTGGCCTTTTTGAGTATAGAAGACCATAGTGGTTTCTCTTTCCAGAATCTCTATTCAGTCCCTTCAAAGAGTCTGCCATGCCACTTACTGTCAAAATCAAAGTACTCCTTATTTGGCACAGAAACTTATATGGGAGGAAGAAAGGGGCCCAAGAGATCAGATTACAACCACAGGGAAACACACAAAGGCACAGAAATTGGAGAAAACAAGGATTGCCTGAGTGCTGTGCACTGCTGGGCAGCCTCAACCTTGCATAGTGAATTGACAGGAGCAGAGAGTTTAATATTATTTTTAAGAAAAGAAAAAGTCAATTTCTCTTGATTCCCAAGAGTGTGCGTGATTAATCTGTGGGGTGAAGAAAAAGCAACAGCCAGACACTGAGCTCTGGAGGATTTATGGCTCTATGTAGGTGCAAAGCATAAATTTAAAATTGTGTTTGTAAGCCCTTGGCTGTACCCTCAAACACTCACGGTACCTTCCCCTCCCCTTCTCTGCATCACAGGGGCTCAGAAGTCCCCTGTGGGGTGGGGAGTTCTACCAGCCTTCTCCTCTTTTTAGCTATAGAAATTGGTTTTTCTATGTTCTAATAATTCTAGTGCTTTCTCATCATATGGGAAAGTACTTTACCACCCTGTTCTGGTCTTCCAGTATTTATAATTCTACCCCAACTGTTTACTTTGGTATAACATTTTGGAAATCAGATACTACCTCGGATGCTGCTCTATTTAACCACAGGCAGAAGGAAGCTTGGGTTTTCAAAGCCTTTCCTTCAAGTTAACACCAGGCTCCACTCATCTTCACAGTCTACCTGGTTACAGCATGTGTGTAAGGTCAGAAAAACCTTCCTAGGACAACACAGATGCTTCCAGGAGTGTATGCCACATGCTTGGTGACTGCATTGGCACATATAGGCATGTCATTGGCTTGAAGCAGAATCAGGGGTTTTGTCTTTCCAGATAACAAGATAGCAGATGTTAGCAGTGTCCATACCCCCAACACACAATACGTCTTGTCTACACACTCTCCTTACTGGCTATGAAACTGTACACAACCAAATTCTGGTAAGATTTCAAATCTGAACAAGGGCTGTTACCCAGGAAACACTGAATTCCAGTGTTGGATTTAACTGAGTCTTTTTTTTTCTTTTTGGTCTTTTAAAGAGGAAAAACAAAACAAACCAAAGCACATTTTCTCATCAATTTGTGCAAAATCATTTCCACCTGCCCCTCTGGGTACAGTGAGAATTAATGGCTTCTATTTCCTCACAATACCCTTGTCCCTCTCTGGTAGTAAGTTAGGGATATAGGCCCATTAACTGCAAATGCGGCTCCCATGGCCTTTCAGGATTAATATGCCTCCCAGAGCCCTGAACTTACTGGAACAAATCTGGCTCACCGAGTTAAAGGTGTAATTAGTTAATTGTCAACTCTACAAAGATGATAAGTGTTATTGTATTGTACTTTATTAAGTTCTAAGACATAACAGCGATGGGGAGAGCAGGTGCTTAGTGAATCTGAAAGAGGCATGTTCTTCTTGGTGGTATTAATATTTGAACGTAGAGATTTATACTTGCCAGGCAGGCACTCTACTATTTGAGTCACATCCCTAGCCCTTTTTGCTCTAGTTGTTATCATCATCGTCATCATCATCATCATCATCATCATCATCATCATCATCATCATTATCATCAACATCATCATCCTTTGATAGGGTCACTAGTTTTATTTGAGGTTTTTTCGTTTTTCACTCAAGGGCTGTCCCTGAACTCCACTCTTGCTATTTTTGCTTCAGCATTGCTGGGATTCCAGATGAGAAGTACCATCCCTGCCTTTGTTTTTTGAGATGGGTTCTTACCAGCACCTTGTCTGAGTCTAGCTTCAAACTTCAATCTTCCCAGTCTCTATCTCCTGAGTAGTGGGAATTACAGATGTACATGAGCTTGCTTGGGGCCTCAACATCCTATTGTCCAGCCTGTACTAGGAGAAGGAGGTGATGATTCTATGAGGTCGCCTGGGGAACTCCAGCAACCATAGCTATTGGGAAAGTTCTTTTGATGTGAAAATGCAAGGAAGTGTGGTCAGGACAGAGGAATGATGGCATATGTGTTACTGGACAGGTGTGGGAGTATGTATTGATGTATGAACTAGGACATAGCTCGATTTATTTAAGAAGAACACTTAAAATTGTACAAGCCTTTGGATGATTGGATGTATTCAATTCCTGATTGTGCCAGTACATTTTTCGAAATTGGTTATCTTGTGCAGATAGTCATAGGTTCAGCGATGGAAAATTAAGCACTTCCGTACTTCAGGAAGCATGCTTCATTCAAGACTCTTGCTAACCAAGTAGGTAACTTGACTTTGGGAAGAAAAAGAGTGTACCAAGAACAACTTAGAAGCTTCTCTCACAATAGATCTTTCGGAAGGAGAGAGAAGCTTTCAAATGGAAGCCACCAACACAGTGATGTCCTTCCGGTCACTGTGACTGAACCACTCCTTGAGGGATGAAGCACAAGGTCAGTTGTCTCTAATTCTTCCTCTCTAATGTCTCCAAGTTCTGTACTTCTACTCTCCCTGTACATTGACTAGAGCCTGAGAAGTCCAAGTCATTATTGCTGGACTCATTGTTGGTTGATCTATATGTAGCCAGTTTTGTCGGTGAGATGTGAGAAGAGGATTTGCATTTCAACATTCTGGGAGCATCTCAGACTTTTCCACTGTGACTGAACTCTTTCAGTCAGAACCCCTTCCTCTTTACTAGATAATGCTGTATTTCAGAATGCTTCTGAAACTGCTTGAACTTCAATCATAAAGACAATAATTATAAAACCTTTAGACAAAGAGAATGCAGAGGATAGTAAAAGAGAGCTTGTCCTTAATGGCATTCCTGAGCTACTAATTGTGCCATCTATAGAGCTGTGCTCATATATGATACATCCCATTACTGTTTATGTCAGCTGATATGAATTTGCCATTGTGGGTAGCTAAGACATTCCACAAATCCAAAAGAAATAGCTACATCCTAGTACCAATCTTTATTTGGGAAATGTTAAAGATAAGGTCTATGTTCATTATGATCACCTACAATAGGGACTAACATGATATTAGCCTCCTATTGATTATATACAAACAGAGAAAGTAATTCAAACTCTTTAAGCCTCTATAAAGTCAATATTCACTTAACCAACAGATTGATCATCTTTCAATGACTTTCCTGGGTTCACAGAACTGTTATAGATGCCATATTCTGGTCTTGTCTCACTTGTCAATAGGATATTTCATAGGGAGGTTTATAAGATTATGTAACAGAATGTTTGAGAAGTGTGGACCCAACAGCAATATCTAAAATACAAACACATATCGCGTAAAGGCAACTCACAGCTGTTTTCAAACAGGAAAACAAATCAAGTGAGAAAATAAACACCATTCAAGCAAGTAGGGTAAATAAACCTTGAAAGACATATGGTATGTTGGACAGCATCTGTGCACAGGCCTTCCAAGCTACTTCTTTCTACCTAACCCACAATGAAGTACGAGAATATCAGTGCTTCTCTTGGCTCTCCAAGGAACCTGGAAAATGAGGAAGCCTGTTTGGTGTCCTTGAGATTGTCAGTCCTCCCTTATAATGTGGGTAAGCAAAGAACAAATTCAAAGTAGTGACCCAGAAGTCAAGAGCCGTACTGATGAGAGCTAGCGTGGACAGCCATGTTGAGTTCTGCTACCTGACCAAATGATGTAAGAATAAAGCAGTGAGCATAATGATTTCTCTGGGGAGGAAAGAGATGGAAACTTGATTAGGTTGAACTGAGGAATAACTGAGGGGTGAGAAATTGGAGACAAGTCCATATATTATTTTTCTATTTTACTAGGGCAGGATAAAAAGAAATAGGAACAGGGTGTTAGTGGCTCAGGCCTGTAATCGTAGAGACTCAGGCAGCTGAGGTCTGAGGATCATGGAAGAGCCTTGAGAAAAAGAATCTTAGGGTCAACAAAAGTGCTTTTCTTTTAAGATAAGATATGATAAAGCATAGCTGTATGTCAATAAGAACAATGTTAGGAAAAGGGAGACAGTGCAGGAAAAAGTTCTGGGGAAGGAAGATGCTGATGAAATATTTAATCTTTGATAAGACTTACAAAATTTTTTGGTGATACTGGGTTTGAACTCAGGACCTTTTCATGTGTAGCAGAAGTTCTACTACTCAAGCCACATGGCCAACCCTTCTTATTGTCTGTGATATTTCAGATGAGGTCTCATGGTTTTCGCTCAGGCCGACCTTAGACTATAAACTTGTTTCCTGTATCAGTCAGTTATTTGGGATTATAGCTGTGGGTCACCACACCCAGCTAGACTTAGAAATTTCTTTATTACAATTTAGAAGGGAGGGTATAGACAGACACAGACCCATTTGTGGATTTGGTGGAAGGAAGTGAATTGCTACATGTGGACTTCCATCCTGGACAATACAATACAAGCAGCAAAACATAAAGCCTGGGGGCCAGGAGTACGGCCTAGAGGTAGATTGCTTGCCCAGCAAACATGAAGCCCTCCATACCATAGGCACAGAAAAAGCCTGAAGTGGTGCTGTGGCTCAAGTGGTAGAGTTGAGTGGTAGCCTTGGGCAAAAGAAGCTCAAGGACTGGGCCCAGTCCCTGAGTTCAAGCCCCAGGAGTGGAAAAATAAAATCCCCCCAAAACAAAAACACACAAAGGCTATTTCAGAAGTAAAAAAGACCTGCACATTTACCTTGTTATAGATTTCAATGTTTTGACCTTGAGATAAAAGCACTGAATTGTACGAATGAAGAATAGAATTTGCTACTGAAGAACATGCTAATTGGTGAGGGTCTTGCAATGAATAGCTTCTTTCGAATAGATGCTCTGAGAAAGGATAATCACAAATTTAATAAGAAAATCAATTCTTGGGTGATTGTTCAGATACTTGGTGGCAGCACATTGTGATAGAAAGAAAACAACATGGTAGGGGGTGAGGGGCAGGAGAAATGAGGCCCTTTCCCAGATTTTGAATTGACACACGCCACATAAACTGGGCAAGCATTTTATCTTCTCTTTATTTTCTTTTCTCCATCTCCGCTTAAATTATTAAAATGATCGTCTTCATCTTATAGATTTGATAGGAAAATGAAATTATATGATGATAATAATAATGTCCCTAATAGTGAAAGTTTGATTATTTATTTATTTACTGCAGCAGCAATTCCAAATCAGACTCTCTCCCCACCCCTGTAAGCACGCGTGGATACACACACACACACACACACACACACACACACACACACCCCAATAAGACAGGCACCAAGGCTCAGAGAGATTAAGTGATTTTCTTAGCATCAATATGACATACAAGTGTTTATAAAGGCCCAAGGTCCCCTTTAAACATAATTGTGTGAAATAATGATGCCATAGAAATAAATCTCTCTGTTAAAAAAAAACCTCTTTAACTTGTTCCCATAAGCAGATTCCTAGCTCATCTGCTACAACATCGCAAACCTCAGTTGTTGTTTTTCAGAGCTCCCAAATCACTTTCTCTTCAAGGTTTATTAGAATTTTTAAATGTCCTTCTTATTGCACCTTTTATTGGTCCCTTATTGCAATTCTATCTTTCAAACTCAATTAACCAAATTGTTTATTCTTCCTTTCGTTCTTTTCATCTCAGTCAGGGTAGCTGTGGGATTATTGCTTGCCAGCTTTGCAACCAAGTGCTGAAGTCAGAACTGGTCAGAGTACCACAGTTACTAGGACAATACTATCGTCAGATGGTATCTAGACCACTGTGTCTGGACCTCATGGCCTCGCAAACATCTGGGCTTCCTGCTTTCCCCTGCAGCATTTCACTCCCCTGTAAAGTGAGCCAAAAAATCTCCCTTGTGCATCCTTGCTTGGGAACTGGGTGACTTCCAGTCGAAGGGTCAATAGATATAATTAAAAGGCTCATCCAACTGGATCTTCCTCTGAGCATCTTCTCTTCAAGGGCCAACTGGCTCCATCTCATAAACGGATTTCTTAAAACATGTGAGCTTTGAAAGGTTGCAGTTGTCCTCAGCCTATCGATTTGCATAGTTTGATGTCTGGCCAATTGTAGACAGAGACCAGACAATTAAGGATGCACCTGTATTTGCAGAAAGTTAGCAAATAATGTTCATTGCACAACTGCCTGGCCAGTAACATCTACCAAAGAAATGCACATCCACTCAGCTCCCCTTAGAGAAAAGTAACAATGCAAAGGACTTACCAGAAAATAAACCATGACAGAAAAGCACAAGTACCCTGGTTCATGAGTAATAATAATGGCTTCTCTGACCTTAGTCCTTTTCTTCATGATCCATCAAGCTTCTAATTATGACTATATTTTCATTACTAAAGAAGTAATAAATCCAAAGCCTCAGAACTGTGAAGCATCTGAGACTCTCACCATCACTAAAGCCCATGTCTTCTCCTCACTCTTCTCTCAGCCTGTCATAACCAACATTGCAAAACTATGTTTTCTTTTAAAAAGTTGACCTCTGAAACTTCATGAAGCTAAATGGAGCTCCCTCATATCGCCAGTCAGAGCTACTGTCTTGCCTTAGAAGTCTAGATGTTTCGTGATCCTTTGCATTATTGGTTTATTGCCATATCATTCAAAAGAAATGACAGTATGGAGAAATGACATTTTTAAACTTTCTTTTGCGTCTGAGGTTTTCCAAGATCTGTTTATCATTGTCATGTGGAAAAGGGAAAGATGACAGGCTTCAAATGTTCAAATGCAAAGTCTCCCTTCCTCCATTCAAATAAGGGCCAGCAACAAATCAAAAGCATGATTTCATTTTTAGTGATTGATTTAGACAAACGGAACACTGAATAAATGCCAAGTAAATAAGATGTGGTGACTACTGCTTAGAATTCATGAATCTTAATGCTCTGAAAGGTAACAGATAGATCAGAAACGGATCTTCTCTCAATACAAATGGTAACATCAAGGATTGTAAGAATGGTATTTATGTAAGTTGATATTTATATCGTGTTTTTCTTTTCAAAGGTTTCCAAGCAGTCAAAAAAATGAGTCAGGAAATGGACCATAGCTGGACATAAACTGTGATCTTCAATATATTGGGCCACTATGCTTCTTAACCAAAAAGCAGCCCCTGTAGAAATGCAACTCCTTACCATTTGGTAGAGATTGCAAAGGAAATTTCAGAAGGAAGCTTGTTGCCATGGGGATGAGTAGGGGAAAAAGAGTTCTTCAGTAAAAGCTGGTCTCCCAACATAAAACCTTTCCTTTAGATGGGATTCTTTTTGGGGGGAGGGAATCTCTGGGAGCCAGGCTAGAAATAATTTGTAGAAAAAAATCAGAAACTTGAATAAATGCAACTTGAATGAATAACCTTTACACATATTCTTTATAGTTACATTCCATTTGAATTTTGTTCGAAAAACGCAAGGCTGATATTAGTGAACAAATTATAGAATCACCAAGTTAATACACTTTAGATAGCTTAGCAGTTAAAAGAACCAAGTTAGAATCCAAAAAAAGTATTTCTTTGAAATTTTACTTCTGCTACTTATTGTAGCATTCAGGAGGTTTCTTAACCTCTTGTATCCTTTGTTGGCACATATTTCTGATACAAAAATAATCATAATTAGCTCACAGATCTAAGGGAAGAATTAAGACCCATCATGAATATTAAGTGTACCTCAAAGACTGAACAAAAAATAAACTTTAATACAAAATTGATTATCAGTACTATTATACTGAGATGACTGGGCAATAATGTCATGAGTAAATTACAAACATAGTGTTAGTAATATGTGATTGGATAGACAGTGAGGAAGATGAAAAAGAGTGAAGGTTTGAGAGATAATGAAAAGGCTTGTGATAGATTAACTTTGAGATAAATGGTGGAAAAATTTAAAGACAAGAAGCTGAACAAGTTTAAAATAACATATACACAGTAAAGTAGTAAGGTAGAAACTACAGAGGAAAATCAATAGGGTTTGCCAAAAATATAAATAAGAAAATTCATCAGCTGGAAGAGGCAATGCTACAATATGCATGTTGCTTCCATCTGGAAGAAAAATGCTGGAAAATCACTTAATATTCATGACTGACACATTTTCTTTGTACTGTCAGTCAGCTGGAACCAAAATACACAGCTGGTTAGAGAACCCATTTCTACTTCATGTTTCATCTGATGACCTTCTATGTAAAAACAGGACTGTCGGCTGAAGCAATGCTTTTTCTCCTGATTTCTTTTCTTTTTTTTTTTTCCAGAGGATGGTATAGTGACCAAAATCTTCCACTACATAGCCTGCTTCCTCTCTTCCATTTTCTCCTTCTTATCAGAAGTCAACACTGTATTTATAGAACAGAATTTAATTATCAGCCCCTAAAATAAGAAAGAGAAGATAATACACACTTGGTGAAATGTCTTATTTGCAGGCAAAATAATTTGTCAAATAGGAGACTTGTGTTTTGTTTTCACAGCACTGAAGTAATTTAGTGATTTTTTAAAAAATCCATTTAAAAAAACTGAGCCAAAATATTCAGGAAATCTAAATACTGAAAGGATCTCCATTGATGAAAATATGAAATATATGAAATCTGAAATGCAAATTTCCCAAGTCAGACCCAACCTTTTACATAAGCACTCTAATCTGCACAGAATATTGATCAAATGTGTTTTTGTCCCCATATATCAGATACATGTACTCAATTAGAAATTCAGAGTTTTCAATTTTCACAGAAGTGAATATCTAATGTCTTATTGTTTTATCTGTATTCAGAGAATGAAATAGAGGAATTGACATGTAAAAGATGACACTAAAGTGTCTTGATTCTTCAGAGAAAGAAAATCAGTGACCCACTGTTATTTGAGAGCATGGAAATACAAAACATGGAAGTACATAATATGCTTAACTCTTCCTTGATGGTCCCAGTCCTCCTTTGTGTGTCACAGAATTCAATCAGTAAGAAAATGTTTTGGTGACAAGAACCAAATAAAAATGAAATGCATTATTATCTTTAATATTTTATGAGGGAGATCATTCTTGAGATCATATCAATACCCCTCTTTCCCCCTAAGGGATTATAGAAAGCTAGCGTAGAAGTCCCACACCACTGTAGTAGAAATAAATTCACAGGTCTCTTGCCTTCTGCGAATTGACTGCAGATTTATATATCTTTGCCTTTTGGTATGTAGCAGACTCTAAAGATCCCGGGATGACAGAGTGTGGTTGTGATTCTGCGGTATGAGAGATTTAATTAGACATCAAATGTGCATTGCCTAATGATGGTTGTTTAAATTATCAAGGCACACATCGCAATTCTCCAACCCACAAGCCAGAGGAAGCATGAGGTGAAAATACAGTAAATCCCCTTTTGATATAATGGGATGCAAGGAAATATCATATTTCGACTGGCAGGCTCACAACTCACCACCTCTCCCTCTTTAACAGTCTGGGCTGTTTTGTATTTCACACTTGATTGCTGCTTATTCTCTGTCTCCCAACTACCATGTCTGCTCAGCATCACATTGATCAATGTAATACCTTGGCTAATTTCACCCCAGAATAATGTTTCTGTTTATAGAAGTCTAGCCCCTGCAGCAAGCAAGGAATACCCAGGGGATTCCAGGTAGCAATGCTAATGGAAGCTGGTAAGAGAGGCTCTCCAATCAAAACCCGGCACCAACTTCCCTTGCCTTGACAGCCCCAGCCCACAAGCAGTGATTAGAACCCTGCTGTGTGCAGCTGTTCTCCCCTTTAACTGTAGGTAAGAGAGGACTGATCCAGGACCCCTCAGTCCCAGGATAGGGAGGCTGGAAGAAGGAGAAACATTCTCTGGAACTAAAAGGTGGCAACTAAGAGGGGGGGCATTCTGGTGAGACTCAAGCATATTTGCTGCACATGGCTAAGAAATAAGCTTTATTTCCCTCATCTCTTTCTAAGTTGCAAGGCATGGACCACACAGACAAGAATGAAGTAGCTTTTGGTCTTCAACAAATCATTGTGTCACCCAGAGGGAGGGACACTTGCCTATTAGAGAAGGATGGATGACTGAGAACATTTCACAGGTATAAACCATCTGGGCAGCTGTCTTTTAACTGAGATTAATAAACATATGTCACCACAAAGTTTGTATCACAAGAGGGATGATGGTGGAGAATCAGAATTTTGGAGACCAGCTGCTAGGCTGCCACCAAGCAAACTTCCTCCAGATAAACAGAGTGCTGTGCCAGCTTGGATAGGAAAAGCTGCCCTGGCTGCACCTGAAATAGTTTATACTCAAGGTAAATAATCCTCCTCCTTTCTGGAAGAGTAACATGGACTGGAGACCTCTCTTTTCAGGCCAAACTGTGGGTTGTAAAATTTTCTCTCCACCAGCAATCTGTATGCACATGGACCCAAATCCACACCCTGGCCTCTTAACTTTAGATCTATAGCCAAGTAGCAGGCTCTTTTTATCAGAAATTGGTGGCTGGGAGGCGGGAGAGGTCAGTCATTTCCAAGAATAACCACAGAGAAGTTGAAGATAACTGTGCCACACACAGGAAAGCCATCCAAGGAACATCAGAGGAGACAACGCATGATCAATTGAAATGTTAGCTTCTCCCAGAATGTCGGATTTGGACTGCGAGCCATCTGCTCCATTGCCTGAGCCTAAGATTCGGCATCAGAGTATGTTGCCATTCTGCATCTCACGTGTGCAACTCTGCCACTGAATACTAGTTGAGGACTTTCTAGGAAACTATGCTTTAGTCTCTTTCTACAATGAGCATTTTGCAAACAGAGTAATCTCATCCAGAGAAGGTAATTTTTAAAATTTTTCCATTTGCTTGAACTTGTAGTGAAATGACAATCCATTTCTCTCTTTAGGCCTTCTGTATTATATACATAGGTGGATGTTTAAATGAGCATACATATACATTATACGTATATAAAGATATATATATATATATATATGTATGTGGCCCGTTGTATTCATATATTTGCAATCTGTGTAACCACATCAGTGGCGTAGTGTATGTCTATGCTTCCTATTCACATACTGAAATACATAAAGACACCAACAAATAATAACCATCATAATCACAATAGTCTCATAAAACCATCAAGTGAAAGAAAAGGCAGACAGGCAAGTCCTTATTAAAGACCGACAAGACGCCAGCTTTAATTTGCATCCATTTGAAAAACTTAAGCAGGTCAGGAAGGCAAAGGAAGCTGCAGAGAGTGCAGTACTTCCAAGATAAAGATGTATTTTTTTCTGGCTGTACTCTGAACTGTTTCTCACATGAGAGTGAGAAGGGGTATTTGTTCCCCATTTTCCATACCCAATTACTATGTTTATTTGTTTGTTTTTGGTGATGGTACTGGGTTGAACTCAAGACATCACCTGACTGTCTTGCTCATGGCCAATACTCTACCATTTGAGTCATGCTTCTGTTTCCGCACTATTCTCTTTGATTAGAGATGGATTTTCTCCTTGGTTGACAATGAATCTTGATGCCCCAGGTCACAGACTCGTGGATAACTGGGATTATCAGCATGAGTCACTGGCACTTTGATACACTATTACTTTTTTTGGCCAGTCCTGGGGCTTAAACTCAGGGCCTGAGCACTGTTCTTGGGCTTTCTTAAGGCTAGAGCTCTACCACTTGAGCCACAGTACCACTTCTGGCTTTTTCTATGTATGTGGTATTGAGGAATGGAACCTGGGTCTTTGTGCATGCTACGCAAGAACTACCACTAGGCCAAACTCCTGGCCCCCACTATTACTGTTTAGAGATTGTCCTATCTTATCCATGTGTCTTTGGATAGCTTGGCATAACTCCCTAGACCTCTGCTTAGAAAGTTTCTAAGGTTGCATCTGGGCTTAGAGAAATCAGGGTCAATAAATCCGCCATGATCACAAGCTAGGTAGGTGGTAATTACACAAGTATTTGTCAAGTCCCACTCTGTGTCTGCTAAGGGCTTATTTAACGTGAGTTTGAAGAAGGAAGAATCATCATGCATCAGAAAATCAAAGGTCAAAAGGCAGAGGATGGCAGAAGTCTGCACAGCACAATACAAATTCTTTCTAATGAAACAGAAGTTAAGCAAGGTTCGATAACTTGGACAGGTTATGGCTACTGCATGGAGAGTTATTTCTCAATCTAAGCCAATCCCTTTTGTTCTTTCACATCATACACATTAGCACACGGCACTAGAAATAGCAATCAAGGTTTAAAGCAAAGAAGTTGTATCTGGGAACTGTATCTAATAGCTGTGTTGGGCAGGGAGGAATGGGAAGAGAGAAGAAAACTTCTGAAATATTAATTTGTGATTAACAATGATATGTTAGAAATTCAAAGTGTATGTTCTCTCTTGCAACTCTAAATTTACACATCGGATAACACACTCAAGAGACTGTGAGCTAGACTATCAGAATTTTGTGGAGGTCTTAAAACATCAGCCAGCCAATGTCACTGTAAGGCAAGACTAGACATCAAGATTACCTAGGAGACACCGATGAGGTTTCTGGGCAGTCTTAAGAATGTAGACTTTATTACGGCCTCAAGAAAATTTTACACATATCAGATATTGCAAACCATCAGAGTTTCTTCTGAAGTCCAGTATGATGGTAGGATTTTGAAAATAATAATAATAAATGGGGAAGATTATGCATTTATAAATACTGTGCTTAGTACCAAGCATGTAGTAGGAATGTTTTAAGAACTGTTGAGTTTGAATCTTAAATTAAAATGTTCCTGGCCTTTTAATTTTCTGATTTTTACCTTTCCCCCCAAAAATATCATAAAGCATTCTGTGTAGTAGGCTATTTAGCATGCAATAAGGACTCAATAAATACTGGATGAACTTAAATTGTGAGTTTTCAAGATTTTCTAATGTAACATTATTCTCCTTGAGTTAGTTCCTGGCACTTTTTAATCTTTAAGTTTTTCATCATTTCCAATAAGCATTTTAAGTACAGCATATATTATAAAAGAAATGTATATATTAGAATTCTACCATAAACTTAGCTTTCAGGTAGTAAAACTACACTAAAAAGCAAATCTTAAAAGACAGAAGCACTTGTCTGCAAAAATACTTATCACTGAAAAAGAATAATGTAATGTTTCCACTGTACAGAATTACTCTTCTAAGAGAGAGGAAACAGGAGGAATGAAACCCAGATTCCTAGTAAAATGCATTGTTTGCTTGCATTCTTTTGCTCAGGATTAGGACCAATAAGCATTTATTTTAGGACTCATGAATGAACATTTATCTTGCTTTCAGAGCTCATTTAATTCAATTCAATGTGTTGATTTTTACCTACAGTTACAAACATTGTATGCAAGTTTAAAAGGCTTGTATGAAGTATCTTATTCAGTTGGATTATCAGTCCCTTCCATTTCTTTCCTACTCAACACAACTAAAGCTCTTTGACAGAAAACGTGGAGAAACTATATAAAGGCTCTGAAAAATAGATGATAGCTCACAGCTTAGGGAAGGAAAGCAGAACTCAGCAAGCCACCAAATGGGTCAGTAATTGTCTAGTGCATCTTTTGCTTCCAGTTCTTCTAGCCCACATCAACAGCACCCTGAAATTCATAGCACAACACATGGCAATTAGAAAATGTTCTACAGATCTAGATGAAAGTGATTCAAACCTGTAATCCCACCAGAAGTGTAGCGAAGCAGTTCAAGCTTAGCCCAGTGTTCAAGCAGTAGGAGAGAGTGCTAGCCTTAAGCAGAAGAGCGAAGGGACATAATCTAGAACTTACATGCGAGCCCCAGCACTAACACACTGCCTTCTGTTTTCTTGTTTGAGGCACGGGAAAGGTGGCCATTGAGGGCAGAGAGTGGAGGAAGTCTTAATTTTTTTGGGGGGGGTTCCTTTTCTTTAGCACTGAGGCAATTTCATGATTCAGGCCAGAGCTTGACATCTCAGAGGAAATCCTTTTTGCTGAGGAACTGTGGGTCTAAGAAGAAGGGAAAGATATACTTACTGTGCTATTTTGCCACTTGGATCAAGAAGTAGAAGTAACCACAAGAACTTTTCAACAGAACAACAAAGTTAAGTGCCAAGTTTCTCCCCAGCCAGCCAGCAGGGAGTATCTAGCAAGGTAGAGGGGGTGATAGTGCTGGTAGGGGGGAGATACTCTAGAAAGAAAAAGAAAGAGCTGAAGAAAAGTATTCTCATAAACTTACATATGAACTGCTGTACTCACTACTGAGAGATTCATGATGATCCAAATTTAAAATGCACTGTGCAAGCTTTGAGAACCTGTGTGGGTCCAAGATATACTATGAAGAGGTCCATAGATGTGGCAGGCTGAAAGCAGATGGCAGAATTTTATAAAAAATAATTTTATACTACAAACCCAACTCATGGAATTGGTTAGTAACTTTTGGCTTAAACATAATAAGGTCAACTGCCAATTGCCTACTTAACAATAATATCAGTAATAAGAATGATAAAGATAGTATCAACTGTTTCTACAGAATCTCCTAAGGCAATATTTGAAATATCTGGGATCCATTCCAAATTATTCAACATATAAAGAATCTCAAGAATCTCCACATCTTTCAAAAGAAAAACCCCACCAGTAATGTTGTTTCTTAGGTAAAAAAAAGATGCTGGAATTACCAAGGATTAAACATGAATAGTAGTGAAATAAGTAGAATTTCAGAACTTCAGTAAAGATCTGAAGTATATATTAAAACACAAAGTGAAAAGCTTGAGACAAAAATCTAAGATACTAAAAATTAATGGAGATGGTAAATTCAGTGAACTTACAAGTCAGTAGACAGTAGAGACCTAAATAATGAGAAGAAAAAGGCTGAAATTTGTGAACAGTACCTTGAGGATCTATGAGATAGTGTTGAAAAGTTTTCATGCCAAAAATTCCCAAAAGATTTGGTGCAGAAAATTTTTTGAAGAAATAATGACTTAAAACAACCCAAATTTGACAGAAAGCAAGCTTACAATTTAAAAAGCCTATAATTCCTCAGCTACATAAACTCAAAAGAAATCCATACCCAGACATATCAAAATCAAGCTATGAAAAACTAAGAGCACAAAAAAGTACTCATAGAAACAACCAGAGAAAAGTGTGGAATTATATACAGAGAAAGAATGATTCAAATAGCTGTGAATTTCTCACCAGAAGCCAGCAAGTCCAGGAGACGGTGTACCAGCATTGTTTAAATGCTGAAAGAAAAGAACTGTCAGCATAGAAGTCTAAATCTAGTACACACACACACACACACACACACACACACACACACCCAAACATGCCTTAGGAATAAAGGTGAAATATAGATATTCTCAAAGGCACACTGAGAATATATATCATCAGTAGTTCTGCTCTAAAAATTTTTTTCAACAAAGGAAAAAGAAATATCAGCAGGAAACTTGGAACCTGAAGAATGAAGGAAGATGAAGAGAAATGATAGCTTTCTGGATAACATAATAGGTTATTTTTCTTCTCTTATCATTTAAACATGGTTGGAAGCAATATATTATAACATAGACTGGAGGCTCATTATATATAGATGTAATATGTATGATGAATGCAATATTTAGAAGAGTAAAAGCACCTCTATCTGGGTAAAATTAATACAATTACTTAAAGTGATACAATGTTAATTCTAAATAGACCAGAAAAATTAAACTGTACATTGGAATCCCTAGACTTTGTGTAACCTAAAAGTTAGAAAGTGTAGGGAAAAGAAGAATGTAAAACAAAGGAAATAAGTGAAAAATAAAATAATATAGAATAAAAGTAGTATACCTAAGCCCAGGCATGCCAATAATTAAACTACATGAAATTAGTCTACCTAAAAATGAAAATAATTAGAATGGAAAATTTTATTGTAAAGTGTCTGTAAAAAGCATAGTTTAAAGATGTTGGCATGAGTAATTTAAAAGTAAAATGATACAAAATGATATTTATTTAAAACTAATTCAAAGAAAGTTGATTTGTTATATTAATTTCAGACAAGGTTGATGTTGAGACTAAAAAAATTACTAGATAAAGGATATTACATAAAGATGAGTGGGGTCAACACACAAAGAATTTCCATTAATCGTGTATGTATACTTACATAAGAATAGAAAGTATGGAGTATAAATTGTAGTCATAAAATGACACATTGAATTAAAACCCCTTTGTATAATTACTTAAAGAAAACAATAAAAATGAACTCAATTGTAACATAACTGAAAAGGAAAAATCAATCACTGCTTATCACTTAAAATTAAGGAAGAATATAAGACTGGCAATTCCACCAACTTATGGGTCTAATAAACGTTTAAAGAATGTTCGAGGGTTTCCAACCTGCCTGCTAAAAATTACAGAATGATGGAAAAAAAGAAATAATTAATTGACCTGATATCCCACCTTGATTGATTTAGATGAGTCAAAGCAAATAGATAAATTCTCTCCCCATTAATTGTAATTAATGCAATTCTAATACAATCCTAGGAGGATGTCCTATCGTATAGCTAGGCCCAGAATGGGAACAGTAAAGCAAAGTAACATACCAGCACAAGTGGGAACACAATTGATGTTGGTCTCACACTGTGTGATAATCGAGGCTGGGTAGTTTTGGTAAAAAGATGAACAACAGGAGCTGGGAGTTTGGCCCTGAGTTCAAGCCCCACGACTGGCAAAAAAACAAACAAACAAACAAACAAACAACCTAAGATGGACAACAGAGCATAGACTTTAGAAACAGATGTTCGTAGCATGTACAACTGACTTTTGATTGGGTGAAATCCACCAACAGTTCATTGTTGAAAGGGCAGCAGGAACTCTGAGATCTTGCTCCCTCCTCTCTTGTAGGCTGTTGGTGGTGGCATGAGGTGAGCAGACTCCCAGGTAATTGTCACTATGGCTGACTGATTCACCAAAGTGCCTGCCTGAGTCAATAGGAACCACACCCTTAGACATCATAAACCAACATCAATCTTTCCTTCTTTGAGGAGATTTTTGTCATTGCGATGGAACGCTAACACAGCGATTGAAGAATGGCTTGACCACGGTCTAAAATATGAAACTATAGAAGAAAACTTCGTAAAGGCTCACTGAGCTTGGATTAGGCAGTTATTAGTTCTTACAGCCATTCCGTGACCCTTGGAAGAACACTGCACAATGAGTCCTCCTCACAATCGAGCAGTTTGCTCTGTGAGTGAGACAGTCAAGAGAATGAACAAATAAGCTACAGGCTGAGAGGGAAAAAAATTACAAATTATGTGTCATTCAAAGAACTTGATTCTCAAAATGATAAAGAACTCTTAACAAGCAATATTTTGATAAACAACTCATTTAAAAACAGGCAGGCTATTTGAATGAAGACCTGAATAAGAGATACCAAGATGACAATCACCATTTAAAAGTATTCTCAACGGTATTACTAATTGAACTAGTGCAAGTTAAACTCATGATTTTCTGTTACACACAGAATCGCTAAAATCAGCAAGTACCCTTATAACTATATGAAAACATCTCATATTGTTACTGTATTTGACCTGGTATATTGTATGTTTGTTTATTTGAGCTAGGAAAGGGAAGGGGGAAAACAAGATGAATGGGAGAGGGTGGGAGGAGAGAAATGGGGACAGAAAGATGAGAAGGGGTATCAATGTGTGAGAAGTAATGCACCTTCTATCCGTGAATGCAACTGTAACCCTTCTATACGTTACCTTCACAATAAAAAATAAAAAAATTGAAAAATACTATTTATGTGACACACACACATTGATACATTGATGCCTAGAATTCTGTAGGGTGTATAGTAGATTCTTGATAATGTATGAGCTTCCATTCTTCTTTACAGTTCCCCCCCGCCCTTTGGTCTCTGTGCATATGATTATTATTTTTTTTTGCTGCATTTCTGTTTGAGTGTGTCTCTTAGTTCTACGTGTGTCTGTTTTCCTACCACTTCTATCTGACCTTGGAGAGAGACTCAGCCAGCTGGCTCTCTGGCACAAAACACAATCAGACCCTTGGATTGCACTTCTGCAAGTGGACAAGGAGGGAGGCAGTTTCTCTTCAGTTTGGATGAACCAGGTAAAATGGTTGTTTTTGGAGATCGCAACAAGAATTAGGTTGAACCAATTTTGTGTGGTTTAGCTTACGTAGCACACTGAAACCCGACTTCATGGCCTCTTGCTTTGATAAAGATTTGATCATTTGGGAGACCCACTGTAGTTCTGCTCTGTGATTTCACCTAAGTCTGTGCTCATCAGAGGCATGTCCTTTCTCACAACTACAGGAAATTACCCATCTCCCATGCTGTCTCCGACACCAATAAATGGCAGAAAGGGCCTTTTTGGAATCACAGCACCAATATAAAAGAGAGCACTTCTGAATGCTGTTCTGAATCAAAAGCGTCCAGTCTCTGTTATCTTTTTATTAGGACAAATGTACGGTTTCATTGTGTGGAACTCTTCATTGAGGATTAGCTCAATAGAAGGTGTGCAGAATTAGAGATTCAAGGCTGCCTTCAGCCCCTCGGTTGCTACAGTTTCAGTATAGCATGTTACGTCTATCAAATGCATTTTGCACAATATTTTTAACTGAGTAATTAGTTGTTTGAAAGAGAAATCAATTTTCAACTGCTTTCTAAGCAAAGCCAAGTCATTTTATCTGTCTGCAAGCAAGAATGATGGCATTATACCATACTCTAAGATAGTCCATAACATTGTGCTAAGAGCATGAGTATGCATATCGTATATATAAGCACATACTATCTTATGCAGCTTTCTGCTTCTCCATAAACAAAAACAAATTGATTTGTAAGAAGTGGAAGATCCTCCTCCTCTTCTTCCCCCTCCTCCTTTTCTTCTCCCCCACTCCCTCTCTCTTTTGTTGTTTTGTGCTGGAAATGGGGCTTGAGCTCAGGGTCTGGGCGTTGTTTCTTTGTGCTCAAAGTTAGTGCTTTACCACTTATTAAAACACCACTTCTGGGTTTTGGAGATAAGAGTCCTATGAAATTTCCTGCCCATATGAGCTTCTAGGCAGGATCCCCCGAACAGTCTTCTGAGAAGCTAGAATTTCAGGCATGAGCCACCAACTCTTGGTTTAACCCCATTTCTTAAACCATTAGCTTTCAGTTAGGTACATCAGATGACTTTCTAAAGGATTTTCATTCCCAACCATTAATCTCCTCCCTACATCCTCATAGAAAGATACAGTAGATATCGACACCAATAAACATGCAACTTGTTTATTCGTATCAGAACTCCTGTTCTTTTTTTTTTTTCTCAGCAGGAAGTAGATTTTGCCCTCAGTCTCCAATCTCCCAGGAGTGAGGAATCAAAAAGCACTTCAGCTGGAAGAGCTCAAAAATACAAAAATCATGAGAGGCCTCCAGGGCCTCTCTGTCCTCTGCTCTGCCTACTGAGTATTTCTTTCTTCAGGGTATTGTTGCTAAGCTCCTTGATAAGCACTGAGCTGCAGCCTGGTAAGAGTTTCTGAAGATCAATGAAACACTGACTAGGATAGTTTTAAGACACCCTCTTCTCAAACTCATCAATAACAACTTCCATGGGATCTCTGGTTGCAAATGTCTTATATAATACCTGGTATTGCTGAGGCACTTCTTAACTTCCTATTTAAGAGTTCTCCTGGCTGAAAATTGCTTTGCTCATCCCCTAATAAAATGAAATCTTTGTATTTTCTCAAATGGAGCAACAAAGCTGCCTAGACTACTTCTTGTTTGTGAATTAAGGCATCGATGACAATGCCCCTAGAAGACCTTTTTCTGCCTTCTAGAGGATAGAACAAGTATTCCCTGTAGAATAAGAAATAAGGAAAGCATCATAACCTAATATAGGATCAACGTTCAGGAGCCCAAGGACTGGCTATGGCTGTTGGGTTCCTAGGAAAGAAATATCCCACATACCTTCTTTATGTTGTCAGAGCAAGGCCTCAGTCTACCCCTTAATTCTGTTTTTGTACTTTTGTGTTATAGCTACAAATCTGCCTAATGTGCTTAGTGTCTGAAACTCCTTTTCCTTTGCAATAAATGATGTGCTTTATTTTCTTCTTTCTTAGTCACATTATTAGAAGTAATTTACTCAATTTATGTCTAAGTTATATGGACTTTTTTTAGATCTTGTGCCCTTACCTGCCCTTCCAGATGAGAATTTCTGGTTTCTTAGATGATCCTGCCATAGTTAACGTGTGCTCATTTATTGCTTCCCTCTTCTCAATTCAGACCCAGAATTTCCCATTATTCAGACCCATAATTTAGAAGGCTTTTCCCCTCTCGCTTGGCATGAGTGATTTATGTAAATATCTAATGAGCCTGACTACATGTGTCCTGAGGGTTGCACAAAGCTTCTCCTCAACATGTCCTTCCTCTGTGCACTGCAATCACACACTTGCTTGTATGGGCAACCCACAATGTAACACGTATGTATCATACAGTTTTATCCAATGACAAGGAAAAGTGGTGAGAAAGCATGTCATGAGGAACTTACAGCAAAAGGAAGAATACATGCACCAAGCTGTAAAACAACATCAAGGTCACCTCTTTTCTGCCAGCATCATTTCTTTATATACGCTAGGTTACCCACTTTCAATCTAAATCATTTCATAAAGCCTCCCAAATCGCTTTTTAGGGAGTTCTCAATCTTAAGAGCTGGCTAAAGACCACCTAGAAGGTCCATGCACAGGGGAAAAAAAATCTCAGCAGGAGCTACAAGACTTTATTTTGTTTTGCCTCAATTGGATGGATATTTGAAGGGCAACCATTTTGGAGAATATGGAGGAAAATTAGCCATCTTTAACTGTGGAATCATTTCATTGCCTTCAATTTCTTAACTAATTCAGTGGCTGCCTTTATTTGAACATTAACATATATAACCAGAGGAAATGTGGGGCAGCCTCCAGGCTCGATTGGTTAAATTGATTATGTTCTGTGAAGAAAACCATCAGAGTCTGGAAAAGAAATCAGCAGAGCTGGGACAAGCTTGAAAGTTCACAATCAATACAGATGCTAATACATCACAAAATATGCCATATCTTTTCTATTTGTTTTCCTAACAGATTTCTAAGCCATCTACCACAAATGCCTGTTTCACATGAGAAGTTTATATTAAGGCTAAGTAGATATTGGACATGAGATAATTATTTGGGAAGATATTTATGAAAATAAGATTACTTTTTCAGGGTTTTAGTTTGTGATTTTTCCTTCAAGGTTTGACAATGACTACTAATGATGTCAATAAACACCAACAATAACGTATCTGTCATTCCACCGGACTGGCTAAGTGGAAGCAATTTTAGCTAAACACAGATCGTCTCTTGAAAACAAGATTTGGATTTAAAGAAATGAAAAAAAAAAGATTCCACGTCTTCCCTAATAATGGGAAAGAGATTATTTCTGAGGCCCGAAAGACAACATAAGTTGTTTTGAACCAGGCTTCATCTCATTATTGATATATTTTCATCTGCTGAACTGCCACAGAGTTATGATCTGCCCCGATTTCCTGTTGAGAGTTTTATCTTTCCATTTTTATAGTACATGCCTTTTCAAAAGAGTAAACTTCCAGAGCAATTTGTTTAAGAAGATACAGCTTGTGAATATCAAGATTGGGGAGACACTGTCATGAATGCATGCAGTTTTTCTCAAAGTCAAAGCTCTGTGGCTGCCTTTACAATATGGAGGGCATTCTGAAGACTCTGGCTCACCGGATACCATCTACAATTGGGCAGATTGGTCACAGTGCCTCTGGCTAAGGGGGCTCAAATCCAGCCTGCAGAGGCTGGGCGGTGGCATCCACCTGGAAAAAGGAGTGCCTTTTTCTCATTCACACAGTGGCATTTTATGGACTAGTGGCAGGCCTGTTTAGCTTGGCAGCTGACGCAGAATGGGAAAACTGAAATGTTAAGATTAATGTTGGCTCTGGAAAGACAGGGAGGGCATTGTGTCTCTGTAGTAAAATGAAGGCAGTGGAGTGATGGAAGGATTGACTGCTTCGTAAATAGAAAGGTGGAGCTGTCTATCTACCCCTGGACCAATTAAACTGGCCTTGCTCCAGATTCCATAATTTGGGGGTAATAATGTTTACATAGCAAGGTAAAGCATGCAACCCCGAAGCTGTCTTTGCCTAAGCTACAGTTTTACAGCTGCTGTCTCCACTACTGCAAACATTGCTGTGCTGTGGTCTCTTCCTAGCCCCTTCCTTCCCCTAAAAGAATTCTGCTCTGCCAGAGCAGTTTGTCCGCATGGGCACATACAGCTAGAACTACTAGGAGGTGAGGCCATGGCAGCTTTCATGCACTGTCTTCTACCTGCTGTGCATACAGAAGAGGGACGCTGAGCTTTGAACTCTCCCTGCACCCCCACCACAAGTGCAGCTGGCTTGTATTATAGCTGAATCAAGACTTCTCATTCTGAGACGCGGTTTGGAGGAGACTCTGAACTCCCGTGGTTACAGGAAACATTTGAGGTCACGTAAGCTTTTCAATTGTCTGAAGAAACAGTCTAGTACTTGTCCAGTTCTCAAGTACCCCACTTGATGCTTTAGAGCTACAGCTTTGGACTAAAGAAAGAGGGAGAAAAGGAACCAACAAGGTGATTTCTCCCTTGCCCCAGGAAATGGAGTTCTTATCTGGAATGAATGTGTCAAGAACTTCCTTCCAACTCTTTGCCTACCATTTATCTCTTTTTAGAAGACCAAGCCTGCCCAGCTCCCACAGCTAGTTCTTGCCAGTGCAGAAAATGAGTTCCTGACTTGAATGGAAGCAAATGTTTCATACATGCTCTGTTCCTCTTGCTTACTAGCTGCGCTGTCAGCCTCAACCTGGATCTTTGATCTCCAAACTAGAATCCTTGATTTCTCCTGATTCACAGTGATTTCAAATATGCTTATATTGCAATCGTCAGTGTTCATATTTTCTTTTTTCATGTATTTTTTATTGTAATGAATAGAAGGGTTACATGATATTTGCCAGACAGAAGGTGCATTAATTCACATACACTGATACCCTTCCACCTGTCTTGGTCCCCATTTCCCTCTCCCCCACCCCCACCCCTCATCTTGTTTTCCCCCCTTCCCTATCCAATTTCAAATAACCAAATACAATGTTCATATTTTCTTGTTCAAATCTTGGGCTTATATTTTTCCTCTGCCTGTACAGCCTCACTCTCTTTATTTGCATTGGCTTTGCTCTATCTAAGAGCAGTTCTAAGGATTGTTATGCTTAGTCCTGGGGCTCATGAGAAGGGAACATCTCACAAGCCCAGTGAAAACCAGGCAAATCTTGTGATTCTTCAGGTTGGGTGGGCAGGAGACAAAGGCCACTGGTCTAAGAAATGCCCATAATGCCCTACTGAGTTCAGCTTCCTCCCTTCTAATAGCTCTCCTTTGGGGCTCAGGGCCTGCACTGCCCTGTCAGCTGCTGTGTGCACCTGATCCCAGTAAAGAATATGGCCAATGCCCAGACTCAGCTTCCTTTCTTTGCCTTAGCAAAGCTGAAACACATAGACTTGGTTCCAAAAAGGATCTCACCAAACCTAAAAGAAGAGCAAAAATACAACAAAGAAAACTATGAGAAAGCATGAACTGGGTCATGTTTAAGCCAACTGGATGGTGATATTTCATAGAGTTCAAAGTCTATACATAGTCAATTTCCTGTCAATGTTGCCTGAGGTCATTGCTTAATCTAGTCTAGATTTTTTTCAGTCAAGATGTGATTAGGGGTATTAGAAGCATCCCTACTGGGACATGATGTGCCTGTCTGGGAGGGGGCGGGTCCCTGCTGTGGAAGAGGATGGAGCTGCCAAAAATCTTGAAGGCTTGGCACTTTCCAGAGGAAACAAGGCACTTTGTTTATGACAACACTGCTAACATGCACATACACTTTTTCTCAATTTGGGACTGGGATCATTAGGTTTCTCGAACCCCTGAATCCTCAGCCAGTTTTGATGTGCTTATTTTACACTGCTATGAATAGTGGGTAAGGATGTGTCAAGAGAATACTTATCTAAGTTTCCAGGACTCTTTCAAAAGCTACCTTCTTCTTTTTAAAAATAGATTGTCTTATTTGCTGATGTATAGAGAGCCATTGTGCCAATAGATACAGCCTTCTACAGAGCTGTCCTCCTACCAGAGATAATTACTGATTGAAAATATGCAAACTGCTCAAGTCTGCCCTCAAAGGACAAGCTGCAGAGGAGCTCCATGAATGCTCTGCCATTCCACCTCCAGCTTGATAAAATGAGTCTGTGTCAAACTCTTCTATTGAATTGTCCCAATAATGAATCAACCCGCAATTCAATATCTAGTGATTGAATGCTCATTATACCATAGAATATGCTACCCTTTTCCCAATAGCTCCTTCTACTGTATTCCTATTAAGGAAAATCAACATTCTTTGTTTTATAGTTTTCTGTATATTGCTGCAAGCAAGATTTTGTCTCAGAAAACGACTATTCAAGTCAAGTAAACGTAATACCCAATTAAAAGTCACTTCGTTCCAAAAATCAGCCATGTAAGTAAAACGTAAAAGTGTCAGGTCTGATTTATGTTTTTCTAAGTTGCTGGCCATTAAAAATAAAAAACATGATGATATTAAAGTTAGAATCAAGAGAGATGGTTTGAGAAGTAGGAAATGGCAAAAATAAATTAATTAAAAGATATCATCAGGATCCATTTTTCAACTAATAGGTTTATCCTCAGAGCTCCAGACTGGCTTCCACAAACAACCAGACTGTATTGGACAGGTAAACCAACATTCAGAGCCAATAGCTATGCTCCTACAGTACACCATTTATTATTCTGCACAAGAAATGGCTGGCCCATAACTCACAAGCTGAGAGTTAATGAGAATATCTGTCCCTAATACCCATAAGAAAGATAAGGACTGGTATAATGTGGCTTCTGCTGTACCGCTGAACCTTTCAAGGACATGAGTGAAAGCCACAGACAGCAAAATGAAACAAGAAATACTGCACTGACCTACAGACTTCCTGCTCTCCCATCAAACCAGTCCATGTGGAGAAGCATTAAGGAACAATTCATTCTGAATAGCAGTTCCCAAATAACTACATCCTTTTCAATGGCTGCCATCATTAACTTAATGATGTCATTGTGCACCTCCAATATACTTTTTTTCCATAGAAAAGCTAGAGTACACCCATACGCACATGTGCATCCAGGAACACAGAACCAATTAAAACAGGGGAAAGTCCCCCCAATGACTCACTATCCAACCATTAGAAAGAAGATACATGCTGGGGGGTTTCATCAGAGCAGTCATAAATAGTAATAATTGCCCATTGATTAGAGGTTTTAAATGGCCCTGCTAAAACAATGTGTCAGCAATTCTCTGTTTGGTAGTAAGCACAGAATGGTTGTCTGCATTAAGGGCTTCTCTTTTGTTTGGGGTTTTAAAGTCAGGAATGTTTGCAATGGTCTATCTTAATGGCCCTCTAACTCTCCCAGCTATTTCCTTGAAGGCAGCCCAGATGTCTTATAAAGAAGATAAGTGTTACTATCCTGTGTGGAAATGAACCTCCCAAATCCTGTTGCTTAAATGAAAGTTTTGCGTGTGTGTGTGTGTGTGTGTGTGTGTGTGTGTGTGTGTTATGTTGTATATGTGTTGTTGTGGTTTTGGGTACTTGAGAATGAGTGTTCCACTGTGGCCCTTTCAGTTGGGAGCAGTGCTTCTCAGCATGGTTCATGGTTCACGGCTCATGGACCTGCAAAATCAGCAGCATCTGAGAGCTACTTTTCTGGAATGGAGTCAAAGAATCTGCATTTTTCAAACTATGCTGGTCTTAGCAGTGCTAGATTCTGTCTGTTAAATTTTCTGAGGTAAGAAATCTGGTGGCATGTAACCTCAGCTACTTACAAGGAAGAAGCAAGAGTTTCTTAAGTTTGAAACCAGCCTGGATAAACGTAGGAAGACCCTATCTTAAAATCAAAAGGTCTGCTGGTTGCTGGTGACTCACAACTTTAATCCTAGCTACTTGAGAGGCTGAGATCTGAGGAATGTGGTTCAAAGCTTGCCCAGAAGGGGAATCCATAAAACTCTTATCTCTAGTTAAGCATCAGATAATTGGAAATGATACCCTGGCTTAAAGTGGTAAAGCAGTAACCTTGAGCAAAAAGATCTCAGGGACAGTGCCAAGGCCCTGAGTTCAAGCCCCACAACTGACTTAAAAAAAAGTCTGTGTGGTTCCTGTCCGTACTGTCAAAGCTGAATGTAGATCTGTGATAATATTTAGCTATCCCAGTTCTCAATGTATATCCAAAAGAAATGAAATCAACATGTCAAAAAGGTGCTTGCAAGCTTGCCCTGACACTATCCACAACAGCAAAGAGTCATTTCTGATGCCCATCAATATGTGAATGGAAGGAAGGAAGGAAGGAAGGAAGAAAGAAAGAAAGAAAGAAAGAAAGAAAGAAAGAAAGAAAAAGGAAGATTATACTCCGTATCTGGCTTTCTTGTGTATGTTAACCACTTAAATGTTATTATTCTGCTTTGGTTTTATAGTGATTGTGAAGCATTCAATGCAAGTATATAGCTATTTTCTCATAAAAAAAGGAATGAAAGAAAGACAAAGGAAATAAAGGGGATGTGACATGACTGAAGGTAGAGCAGTTAACTAGCAAGGGCCAGGCCCTGGGTTCAATCCCCAATACTGTAGTTTTCTGAGGTGAAGGTCTAGAGATTTTTGCATCTCAGAATTGTGCTAGGAATTGAAGCAAGTGGTAACAGAAAGTAGGTGTCAGATAGTGAATGACATGGTTACTGACATCTTAGATTTCATAGAAATGGCGCATAGGGTCCCTGACATTGTTTGCATGCTAACTGAAGAACTTGGATATTGCTTTTTATAAAGGGAATCCTCGTGGGATCTGAAAAAGTCAAATGATATTTTTTCCCTCTTCTGTATTGTGACTCATATAGCAGGAAAGAACTCATTTTTTGCTAAGTTTAATCACGCGTCAGTGTGAGCACAAGAAACGGAGTTGGAGTATTTGTGTTAGAATTCTGTACCCTCACAATCATGTCTGAGGCAAAATGAAGAAGCAGTTAGATAAGAATACAAAAGTGAAATCGAGTTTGCGATCATTTGCTAAGAAAGGCTTATGTATGCACTTCAATGTACCGCCTGCAAAACGCAGGCCCAAATCACTGCTGGCAATTACTTTTCTGCATGGTCAACTAGCTGAGGGAGTAATGCTAAACATTTTCCCCTTTGCACATCCAGCATTCATTTCTTCTTTCCTTAATCTGTTGCTTCAAAAGCAGTTAAGAATGGTATTTGCATGCCAAGCAAGTGTACATTGCAAACATTAGTGAGGGAAGAGGTTAGAACTAGTGATTGGAAAAATAAGGAAAACCTTCTGCTTTTCAGGCCCTTGGAACAGAGCCTGTGTCTCTAAGACTCCAGTGGATCTGACTGAATGCAATGACAGAAGGACAAACAAGGTGGTAAAACTTCAGGAATGTTTTCTAGTCCCTGACCCATCTTCCTTAGTGTTTCTTCTTAACTAAAGAGAAGAGCTTTTAAGGGGGCAAAAGAGCAAGGAGTGATCTGGTTTTCATATCAGCTTCTTTCTAGGACTCAAGGTTCTGAACCCAAGACTGGTTGACAGGTATATACTAAATGTGGACATTTTTCTTTTCTATGTTTACCTCAGGATGTAATATACTGCTTGCTTAATTAACTTCTGGGGTGACTGAGATTTTGTGTTACCTAGCCACCTTCATTCTCCGGGTGCCAGATTAAATTCATCATCCTGATTCATCCCATATGACTTAAACCTAGAGAACGTCCAGAACACCAATGCATCCAAATTCTTTCACGAATCTTAGACTTGTCATGGCATCCACAACTCCATCTTTATTTCAGGCTTACAATTTCAGAGTTTACCTGACTTCTATGAAAGCTGTGTACAAGAGGTCTAACAGGTTACAGGCAGGTGAGACTTTCTAGTTTGGCAATTCTCACCTCCCTACATCAAAGCCAAGTTTCATAATGGTTCAGTATCACACATTCTCCCAAGCCAGAGGCAATGAGAACAAAGTAGGCCCAGTATTTGTCAAATAGACTCAGATATGGATGATCTTCCTTTTCTTAGTTGCAAATGGGCTGTGTGTGTGTACCTGGATGCACCTACAGGCAGCAAGGTAATTGCTCAGGAGAAATTTGCATTATATGCCTGTTTGGGAGAAAATGTCACGCATACAAACAATCTATTGAAACAATTTTTGACCATTTGCTACATAATTGTCATTGTCCAATTGTATATATGAAATGAGAAGCAATGGAAACGACACGAGCTAGAGAATTCTGGACACAATGGATGGCTCAGTGTAGTCTTATAGTATATAGCTATCACTTAATGAAGTATCACAAAGCTTTGGAAGAACAGGTGCCCAAAATACAGAGAGTAATAATTATACTCTGCATAAAAATACCCTAACATTGAACATGCTTAAGGTAATTTACTCATAACTGAGCTCTGTTCAGAAGCAAGCTATCTTTGAAGTGAGTTTTGCCTATTTATTAAGCGTATCAGTTCTTTCCATTCAGTAGGTCCTAATGAGACAAAGTTGGTATATGATTTTCTATTGTGCAACCGGAAGTATCTCAAATAATCTTGTTGAAGGGCAAACATCCTAGCTAGCAATGGTCTAGTAGCTATATATTATATTTTGGTGACAAAGGGGGATGTTTTTCATCAAAAAAATAAATAAAACACTGAAGCAGGTACAAGGTTGTCTCAGAAATATTTCTCAGTGACACCCAACAGGATGATTATCCTCAGAGAAAACTGCAATTCTTTTGATGGATAACAAGTGAAGGGATTCCCCTTAAAGATGCTAGAGACTTTTCAAGTCTCACTAACAATTAGCTTCAATCATGTAATCAGTCATCTCCTAGTGTTATCCCACCTAGGCTCATAAAGCTTCTACTTAATGATTTTGTCAGGCAACTCTCCCTAGGGGAATTTCCGTCTGGAGAAAGTCAAGGGAAAAACATACATATGCTAAGAACTGTTCCTGAAATGACTGAAATAACAATCAAAAGACAATTATCTTCTGGAATAAGTGCCTTGGTACAACTACTAAATAAAAATAAATAAATGATTTTAAAATGTGCAAAGGCAATACATTTATTTTATAAAAGGACAATTAGCACATATAATCAGTGCTTTAAAATTTTCTCCTTTACAGACGCTTAGCATCATAGAATCATGTTTAGTTTTCAAGGGGTTTACACAGAAATTCTGTAGCATATGTTTTCTTTTTCATCATTTGCTTTTGCTTGTAAATCAAGGTTTATAAATGTTCCCCTCTGGATGATTAAATTGCTGCCCTACTGAGGAAGTGGTGAGAAAGGAGAAGGAAATTCTGATCTTTGAAACTTAACCCCTATTTTTCTTACTCTTTCTTTCTTACAACCTCAGGGCTTCAAAAGGGAACAGAGCAGAGACAAACTAGTGATTCTGATTGATTGACAATAGGCCCTCTTTCCAGTTTTTGCTAAGAATCTGTACATGGAAGAATTTGCCTCCTACAATGAAATAAAAATCAAGGGCTACCTAGATATTCATTACTATAATAGCATTTATTACAGTGTCATGTCTACATATGAGATAAAGCTTTTATCTCAAAATAGAGTGTGTCCTCATCACTTTCAGAGACCTGTTTCATAGTAAAACACCTGCCAACACTCTAAAAGAAAAAAAGGCTCTTTAAAACTAGGAGTCTATATTTAGTACACAAAGCTCTTGTTGAATACATTGCCATATTCTTTGTCAAGCTCTTGGTTCCAACCTACAAGGTGAGTGTAAGGGAGGAGCTCTGCTGGATGGAAAAGGACAGAGAAAAAATAGCACTCTGCTCTCAGAAACCCTCAGGGGCTGAACCCAAGGCAGTAGTCCATAGAAAAATCATACAATTCTGGTGCCAGGTGGATGATACATTCCAGGAATTCAATTCTTCCTCTCTAGAGATGGGGAGGTGAAGGCTGAGAGGGACAATGGGAGCTTCTGAGTGTCTGAACATTGGACAGGGTAACAAGGGACTGAAGTATTAGTTTGGGTTATGTTCAACTTCAGTGGGCTCCTACAACTAACCAGGCCTTTATCATTCTCTTTACCTGGGCTTTAGGATATGACCTATAGGTTAAATTCAAGAGAATTCAGAAACACAAAGACATTTGTACTACGTAAATCAACCTCAAACACAATGTAAGTACTCATTGAAACAAACAAACAAACAAACAAACAAAACATCTTGATTTTTTTCTTTTTTAAATTTTAATGTATAGAGGGGTTACAGTTATATTTGCCAGATAGAAGCATTACTTCTCACACATTGATACTCCTTCTCATGTTTTTCCCCATTTCTTTCCCCCTACTTCCCCTCATCTTTTTTAAAATAAGGAATTAAATTCTCCCATGGGAGTTAAAAGCATGAGACAATGCCAAAATACTAAAAAAAAAAGAACAGTCCAGGAAATACAAACTGTTTTAACCTCTCCCAAGGATTCTTCCAGGTATGAAAGGAGTCTACATGCAATCAAAATTTATAAAAAGGGGCCAAGGAGAAAGATGGTGGGCTGCAAATACTTCAGGAATATTTCCACCCTTCTACTGGCTATACCCCAGTGCCAGCTGTTGCTCAGAGGATGAATGGGCAGTTGACAGGAATCAAGTGTATTGGATTTTTATCATTCTGGTAGCAAGTTACAGCGTGACCTTTGGGGTGCCCTCTGAAGTCACCATCTTCCTGGCTTCATCTATTTCAATGGTGATGAGACTGCATTTCAGGTGCTAGGGGCAGCCTCAGATGAAAGCAGAAGATTGAATCACCCCTTGTTCCTTTATTCCTTTTACATCATTCCATGCAGCACTCTGTAGTTAATAAAACCAATCCTGTTCAATCCACAGTCTAGCTTCATGTAACAAACTGTTCTTTGAAAACGGTCTGACTTAACACTTTTGAAGCTCCTTTGGAAATATAACAATTGGAACTAAAATTAGTGGTGTTCATGTACTCCATCAGAAAGGTGTTGGGATACATGATGGAGGAAAGTCCTTGGACACTGAGGAAGTGAGTCATAAATGTGGTATTCCTTGATATTCCTTGAATGAAGGATACTGTGTGGTTTGTAATTAACCTCGGAAGACTGAATCTGTTGCTATCATTGCAAATTACTGTGATATTTTCCATTTCTACTATTTTTATGGATGTCATGTATTCCTTGGAAACTTCCTTTTTTAACTTCAGGATTGTGTGTGTGTGTGTGTGTGTGTGTGTGTGTGTGTGTGTGTGTGTGTGTGTGTGTGTGTTTGTGTGTACCTATACTAGGGACTTGAACTCAGGGCCTAGACTTGAACTCACTCTCCCTAAGCGTTTACTCAAAGCTGGAGCTGTACCATGTTAGCTACATTTCCACTTCCAAATATTTGGTGGCTAATTGGAGACAATAATCTCAGGGATTTGTCTGCTCTGGGCTGCCTTGAACTTGATCCTCAGATCTCAGCCTCCTGAGTAGCTAGAATTTAAGGCATGATCTCCAGTGCCTGGCAGAAATATCTCTTTTGTAAAGTGAACTTGCTGAGTAGCGCTTAAGTAGCTCACATTTTTGTCCCTCAGAGCTGCTTCTCTAAACTTTCTTCTGGTATTTAGGATCTCCTCAGCCAAGAACTAAATATCCAACATGTCCAAAGATCTCATGTATCAGTCATTTTCAAACCAAGAGGTAAGTGAGCTTTTCTACAATGATCACTTGGGGAGACAAAGCTAGCTCCAGTCTCATATTTTATATTTCAATTTGTTGTTCCAGAAAGGGATTAAAAAATGGAAAAGAGACAGAACAAAATAAAAGAAAGTGTTGTGAAGACAAAGGGAGAGGAGAAAGGAGAATGGTGGGAACAAGAAAATATAGGAAAGGCCTGTCAGCCTTTGCAAGACCTCCTGAGAAATTGGCTTCTCACAGAGTAAATTTAGCAACTGCTAATTATTTAGAGCAGTTACTTGACTGGTTAAAGAACAAGTTGGACTTCAAATAAATATAGTTTATCCTGCCAAAAAAAAGAAGTAGTCTTGAATAAGGCCCCCGTGCCAATGAATAATTCTTTGTTAATTCCCCCCCACCCCTGCCAGGGTGGCAAGGACAACCTAAGAACAGAGAATAAACTTCTAGCTGTAGTCTACAAAAGCTACTCAACAAAGACACTGGCACTACTGAAAATACCATAGTTGATTTCTGAGCAAATGTTGTGGAAATAATTTGCCTTTCCAACCTAACTATCAGTATTTAGAACTCCTTTAACTGGATCCCCCACTTTGATTGGAGGTGCACCTTTAAATACCTATATATCTTAATTTCCAGCAACTTAACTTGTAATCCCATTCATTTATACGTATGTTGTAACACTATAGTCATTGGTTTCAAGCTAAAGTCCTTTCAGTTTTTAGTTTATTATTAGGCACACAGTTCAAGGAGAAAACTGAGTAAACAATTTATCTTTCCTTCCAAAGTTACAAAGACATGAAAAAAAGTAAAAACAGGGGCCAGGAGCATAGCCTAGTATTAGAGTGCTCTCCTCACATGCACTAAGTACTGGGTTCGATTCCTCAGTACCACATACACAGAAAAAGCCAGAGTGGCACTGTGGCTCAAGTGCTAGCCATGAACAGAAAATGTGTTCAGGGACAATGCCCAGCCCCGGAGTTCAAACCCCAGGACTGGTAAAAACAAAAAAAGTAAAAGCAATCTGTATGTGTGTATGTTTGTATGCATCAGCATCCCTATATCTCAAAAACATGGAGAAAGTTAAAAGAAGCAATTTCAAAAAATGTGTTTCCTTCACAAACACAGTATTTATGTAAATGGAAGTTCTCAAAAACAATACTGCCTATTATTCATAGAAACACATTAACTGAAATGTGAACATATAAATTAGAAGGACCTTACCTGATTTACATGGCAAACAGTTTTCCTCTCCACAAAAGTAAGGATGAAAAGGAAATGGAGAAGCCTGAATTCTTCCTTCCCTCTTCTCTCCCCAACCATAAAGATAAGACGCGTCTGACTCACAAAAGCTTCCCTATCTCAGAGGAGAAAAGGGAGGCCACCACTCCCCTACCCCCAAGCTGAGTGAAAATGGAAAATTACAAATCACAAACTAGTATGAATGGTTAGGGGAGGAAATCAGCAGGACAATTAATTATATGCCTGCTTATAAAACAGCTGGACAGGGCTCATGATTTCAAAAACGAGCTGTTTCCAGGGAAAGACAACCTCCATTGCTCACCAACAAAGAGAGGACCACCAGTCCTGCAGCAGTGCCGAGTACAGACAGGAAAGGTAGCCAGGCCTTCGAAGGAGAGAGATGAAGTACATTGTGCCACAAGATTATCCACATCCTGCCTGCAAAGATGAGGATGACAGATGGAAAAAGCACCCCAGAATTCTACTACTGACAGTTCTAATTCCTAACATGAAAATTAAATAATATAAGCCTTCTCAAAGAGGAAGGCAAATGGTAAACTATTACAAAATAAACAAATTAAAAGATATGGAAATTAAGTTTAAAAATACAGGTTCAGTTAGACTGAGATGGTTAGTCTGTGAAACATGATTTAATAATGCAAAGGTATGTGATTATTTTTTATGATTATTAAGCTCAGGCTCTTAAAGAAAATTTCCTTATGTAAGGAAAGTTTCCTTATATAAGCCTACCATTAAAATATGTATTAAATGTAAAATTTATAGTTTTAAAACCAGCCTTTTGACAAGGAATAAACTACTTAACTATTTTTCAAAATTATAAATCTTGACAATACAAACACAGCCAAATAACTAAACTTGTTTGGAGGAGTTAAATAGAAAGAAGAGTAGGAAAGTTGAAAAGCCCTCAACTTTTATTGTAGGGAGTCAGCAATTCTACGAAAAGGCATAAATCAGTCACTCCAAATTAGAGAATAAAATCAAAATAGTAATTAGAACAATAAGAAGAGAAAACATTCCGTGAATTCTTACATTCAAAGATTAAAAGATACTTTCATTTCTAATATTGTATCACCACAAATTAAAAATACATTTTCCCTTAGCAATGCATTACTTTAATGGCAGGAAAATTGTGGAAAACTACTTTTTTCCTCTCCCCCTCCTCCCTTGCTCGGTTCCTTTTCTTCCTCTCCTCCTTCTTCTTTTCACTTCTTCCTTTCCTACTGTCTCCTATACTTGGTATTGGGGTTTGAGGTCAGTATCTCATACTAGCATTATCACTTAAGCCATGCAACCAGTCCAGAGAAAGTTTTTAATTTCTTACTGGGTAAGGATGGAAGGCCCAACTAAATAGTTATCTGAGATACAACTGGATTGAAAGTAGAAATATACAAAATGACTTACCATGCATATGAAAGCCATGGTAGTTATATTAATATTTAGCAAAGAAAATTTCAAGATGAGAAATAAAGATGGGCATTTTACAATGAAGAATCTGATTCATGTCGATTCATGTCTAGGAAGACAAGACAAAAATGTGTGAATGCAACTGCATAGATATAAAATCCAAGAATCAAGATCTGAAAATTAGGCAAATCAATGATTATTGTTGAAAAAATTTTCACACATCTTTCTCAGTAATCGATAACACTAGATGTAAACAGAGTCATGAAAAGAAAATAAACCAAATGGCCTTAGAATACTGCACCCCCTAAAAAAGAGGAAGAAGCCATGTGTGTTGTTTTCCAATATAAGGATAACGTTCCTCAGGATGGATGATCTGAAGAGCATTAGGAAGGACTGAAATATCATAAGCCATGAAGTCAGCACAGAGGAAAGGGAAGTTAGCCACGGTAAGGATAATGACAAAAAGCTCCAAGCATCTGAACTCAACCTAAGCTGATCTCTAGCCCGTTAACAATGCTTACTAGAAGAAAAAGGAGAAGATAATTTTAGCCAAATACAATACATCCATCAAAATTCGTGAAATAAAAGCTCCCCCTCCCCACCAAACTACCAGGTGATTTGACAAGAGAAGTCTTCAAATAAGTTCAATGCATAGTAGGCAAAAGAAAAGAATAAGTCATTGGTTTTCTAACTGGATGATGAAAACTTGGGGATTTACTCCTGATAAATGTTGTTAATAAGTCGGAAATGATAGGAAATGTACTGAGCTCAATAAAAGGCTGCTCTAAAGAAAAATGACCAAAAACATTCTTAACAGTGAAATGTTGAAAGCAACTGCTTTGAAGATGGGAACAAGGGAAATATGTGCATTCTTGGCTTTGATCTGTGTTAGAGGCCTTTGCTAGTATAGGAATATATGGAAAATAAATCTTAAAATACAAAGACTGGAACAGAAAAACAGCAACCAAACCAAACCAAAAATGTTGTCATTTTCCCACATTCTCCCTCCCCTCTCCTACCTGTCCTTTTGGTGTTAGTACTGGGGTTTGAACTCAGGCTCTTACCACTTGCTAGGCTGGCACTCTGCCACTTGTGCCACCCTTCCAGTCCTCGAAATCCAGTCCTTCAGATTTCAGCCTTGTGAGTTGCCAGGTTAACAAGTGTGACCCATCAGCACATGCCTTCCTGTCTACACTTTAAAAAACAATATATTAGGAAAGCTAGACCCTACTGACAAATATATACACTTCCATTAATTTCTGTGAACATGTAAGTATTCTTTAGTTTCCTAGAGCTGCTTTAACAAATCATCACAAATCCAGTGGCTTAAAGCTTAAGAAAAGGAAAATGCATTCTCCCACAGTTCTGGATGCAGAAGTCTGAAATGAAGGTGGCTTGGGGTGTGCCCCCCCCTCCAGGGGCTCTGGATGAGTCGAATGATTGCCCTGCATCAGGACCTCTCCATCCAGGGCATGTGTTGTCCTTCTGGACTTGGAGTTGCTGACTCCAAACCCACCTCAATCTCCACCTCTATCTACTTTCTTCTGCTTTTCTGACAAAAGGAATCCATAGCACATCCGTATAATCCAGCATGATTTTATCTCAATATTTCAACTTTTATCTCAATATTTTACCCTAATCTGCAAAGACCTGAATTCCAAACTATGACACTGTCATAGATTCCAAGTAGCCACAGGTGGGGAAGAGTGTGGCCATTTGGCTGAAACAGTAGACACAGCTACACGTATTTTATTTTAAACATTATTATTATTTATTTACTTATTTGCTCATTTCTTTCTGTGTGAATTCATTCATTCATTCACTCATTCATTCATTCATTTATTGGTGCTGGTCCTAAGGCTTAAACTCGTGGCCTGAGCTTTTGTGTCAAAGTTAGCACTCTACCATTTGAGCCACAACTCTACTTCCAGCTTTTTGATGATTAATTGGAGATAAGAGTCTCATGGACTTTCCTGCCTGGGCTGGCTTTGAAATGTGATCCTTGGATCTCAGTCTCCTGGGTAGCTAGGTTTATAGGCATGAGCCACACGTGTGGGGCTTTAAGCATTATTTTTAATCTGAGAAAATAGCAAAACATATGATGAGGGAAAATAGAGTTCATGGGATTCTCATAATGAAAATATATAGATAAATCACTGATATGTGTCAGAAAAGGGTTTTCACTTTACTATGATTCTCTTGTATGGGAAAAAAGTAATTTGAATTTCACATTTTTTTCTATATTGTATGAAGGCATTTCAATGAGCCTATGTTTTTCAAGCAGAAAAAAATGTGAACTCTTGTCACACTGAAACTAAAATACCAGCAACTAGTTTATTTTTTTCACATTCTGAAATCTTCACTCACATTTCAACTTAGGTTGACAGAATTTTAAAGGGAAGCTAACGACATTTCAGTTTTCCATGTCCTGGCTGGCTTCTTGACTGCCTGGCAGAATTCTGATTTTCCTTGTACGTCTGCGTGACAATCACGCCTCTCAACAGAAGGCCCAGGGGTCAGACTCATGCCTGAGGACTGTAAAGCATTTGTTCTCTTCCTTTTCTTTTCTTGGCCAAAGGCTTCATATACTCTATAAACAATGACTCCATTAGCAGGAATACTCCTGTTTGTCTAATGAAAGTTAGTGGAAGTCACATGATGTGGGCTTTCATGTTCACTTAAGACAGCCAGGTAGACATGGAATGGGGGCTTGCTCAGGCCACTTTGTGAGGAAGGCGATTGGACAGAGGTCAAGTCACCAGTCATGAATCACTAGGGACCGTGGCATTGGAATTGCTGCACCTGTTCTGATTCCTGGATTTCCTTTGGGCTAGTGAACCCCTACATAGCACTCCCCCAAAGATTCAAATTTCCCAGGGACATACAGATATTACCCTATGGACTAACTTTTAAGTGCCAGCCTGATAATATGTTTACTGCTTCAGGTCCTTTCCACCATATTAGGACAATTTATGCATATAAATGTGTGAGCTTGGAACATTTCCCTTGCTTTACTTGTTTTCCTGTTAAACTGATGGCATTTGTTTTTGGTGAAACATCTTTATAGTTACTCTCTACACAGAATAATATTTTCTCATACTATTATAGAATGGGATACTCAGAGCCTCAAACTATGTGTTTTACCCATATGTGCATGGTGTAGTGTAATTGATAAATTGACTTATTTATTACCTATGGATAATGATATTTAGAGGCATGATAAGTTAAGTGGTCAGTGTACCAAAATACAACTAAAGAGAGCAGAAAAGTAAATTCAGGAAAGGAAAAAGTAGAGATACACTGGGTATGTTTGTTCACATCTGTAATCCCAGCACTCAGTAGGTATAGACAGGAATGTGTGGAACCTGGCTATACAGGTGATTCTTTTTGTCTTTTCTTATGGGTCGTGGGGCTTGAACTCTGCCTGGGCACTGTCCCTGAGCTCTTCAGCTCAAGACTACTACCCTACCCTTAAGTCAAGCCCCACTTTCCATTTTCTAGAGGTTAACTGGAGATAAGAGTCTCAGATCCTAGTTATGTCCTTTGCCATACAAAAGCTCCGCAGAAAGGACATAGCTAGTAAATTAATTAGGAAGCCTACAGAGTGGGAGAAGATCTTCACCAACCAAACAACAGACAAAGGTCTCATATCTAAAATATATCAACAACTCAAAAAATTGAATCACTCCAAAACTAATCTCCAAAGTAACAACCATCCCATTAAAAAATGGGCCAAAGACTTAAAGAGAGTCTTCTCTGAAGAAGAAACAAAAATGGCCTATAGACACATGAAGAAATGCTCCACATCTCTGGTCATAAAAGAAATGCAAATCAAAACAACTCTAAGATTCCACCTCACTCCAGTTAGAATGGCCAGGATCAGGAAAACGAATGACAACAGATGCTGGAGGGGATGTGGCCAGGAGGGATCACTACTACACTATTGGTGGGAGTGCAAACTTGCTCAACCACTATGGAAAGCAGTATGCTGGTCCCTAAAAAGACTAAACATAGAACTCCCCTATGACCCAGCAATTCCACTACTTGGCATTTACCCAATCATCCAGAAACAAGGACATACTAAATCCACTAGCACAACAATGTTTATTGCAGCACTATTCACCATAGCAAAGATATGGAACCAACCTAGATGTCCCTCAGTTGATGAGTGGATCAACAAGTTGTGGTATTTGTACACAATGGAATTCTATGCTGCTGTCAGAAAGAATGACATCGCCCCATTTGATAGGAAATGGAAAGACTTAGAAAAAATCATATTAAGTGAAGTAAGCCAGACTCAAAGGAACTTAGGCTCAATGGTTTCCCTCATTCGTCATAATTAGTAGAAACCTTGGGCTCTACTAGCAGAGATCTGCAATAGAGCAAAATCTTGATACATAAGGCCATATAGTATGAAGCTAATTGAAAGGACCTCCAGGATATTGAAACAAAAGCCATATAACGAATGATTGTTGTCCTTAATGTACTATGTTGACTCTCATCTCCTTTGCTGTCCCTTGGGTATCTCTTAGTGTTACAGTATCTCACTTTGTTATCTGATATATTGAATTTATTTGTATTTGGTTATTTGAAATTTGATAGGGAAGGGGGGAAAACCAAGATGGGTGGGGGGGTGGGGGGAGGTAATGGGTACCAAGACATGTGAAAGGGTATCAATGTATGTGAATTAATGCACCTTCTATCTGGCAAATATCATGTAACCCTTTTATTAATTACAATAAAAAATTAAAAAAAAGAAAGTATAGGACTGGAATAGGAAAGTGTTGGTGTATTTGAGGATGAGCAGTCTGGCCACAGAGAGTAAGAGTCCTAAGTACGAGTCCTAAGTTATGGAACATGCATAAGAACCGAAAGTATTGGGTTGCAGGCATTGGAAAATGGAGAGCCATTTGATGTGCTGTGGCTTGTATTTCTACAGGACACAGGGTTCTGGCACCATACATAGATGATGATGGGAAGGGAGCTTATGTATGCAGGCAGTTAAAAAAAAAAAAGAGTCCCAGATCCTTTTGTGCCGGGTAGGCTTTGAACCTTGATCCTCAGATCTCAGCCTCCTGAGTAGCTAGGATTAAAGGTGTGAACCACCCACCCAGATATACAGGAGATTCTGTCTCAACATCTCTACCTCCAATTAAAAACAAAAGTAGACATTAATGAGGCAGATAACTAATAGAAAACGAAGCTGAGAATTAAAGTTATATACAAAAATGTTGACCAATCTGATCAAAAGAGGGGGGAAATACTCACATGGCAGTAGACTTGAGACACTACCTTAAAGCTTTTTCAACTTAAAATGTGAAAATGTTATTTCTCTTCTTTCACAGTAGTCATCCTTTGCATAGCCCTCCATGGAAATAAAAACTCTACTTTTGCTAAACCCAGAACATACTTGCAATGTATAAGGAGAACAAAAATTGTGGTATTTTAAAATTATTGGCCAGTTTCCATATGTAACTTCATAAACAACTGTAGAATCAATTGTCAAATTTCTGTTGTAATGAGAGACTCTCACAACGGAATAAAACGAGCAGGTAATTGAAGATCTGATGAACTTAAAAGTGTTAAGATGCCTGCACTATTTGTTTTCTGTATTAAAAAGTAATTGGAGGAGAAGGGTCAAGAGACACCAGCAAGTTCTAAGAATTTATCAAATTATACATTCAAATGAAAGATAGTTCAAATGCTAGACCATTATAGAGCATCTAGTGGCAATGAGAATTTACCAAAGAGAGAAAATAAGTATGCCTATTACTATTCGTTTCATGAAGTTTTTTGTGCATTTCATGCTAACAAGGCAGAATAGCACACATAGTAACAATGTATCTTGAGAAATCCTACCAGGCCAAGCAGTTATGAGGAGGCACAAGGTGGGGTATAAGAAGATTGCACTTGAAACATTTGCTTAGTAGCTCAGCTCTGAGCTCTGAGCAGCTACACATAACAAGGCAAGTGATATTGATTGGTTTTATGTAAGATTAGCTGTAGTTAATTCATAAGCAAGGCCCCAAAGCTCCTTTATAAGATGAGGTCTTGCTCTTGGCCTATAGTTTTCTTCTCCAACTCTCTTAGGAGGTCTTCTTGATTATCTACCCACTCTTGTGGGTAGCCTGCGCACACCTTGTCAGGCAGCGTGCTCCTCATTCTTCCATCACACTGTCTGGTATGGGAAAGGATCTGGAACCCAGCCGTAGATATTGAGAATCTTGTAGGGCATGGGTTTCATGAGACCCAGATTTGCCAAATGATGGGATTCAAAGGGTGCCATACAGAGAGCACATATTTGCAACAGCAGACAAAAAAAAAGAAGCAAACCCAAGAATGAATGAGATAAACTGAGAGAACAATAAACACAAAATGGCCTCGATTTATATGTGGCTGGATTCACCTATAGTCTTCTTACTTAAATTAGCCAATGAATTTGATTTTCTATTTTCATTAAACTCTCTGATCCTCCACAATCCTTCCTTACCATCAAGGGACGTCCATACTGGAATGATTCATGTAGCACCTTGATTACATTCTTTCTGATCCTCTAAAGCTTCAACCACCCATTCCCAAGGCCATAATCAGACCCTTGTTGTTACTCAGAACTGAGTCCCAATTTCATTTAGCTATGGCAATATACACACTTATTAGTGGCTAGCTTGTGAAAAACCAACCACAACCAACTGCATAAAATAATTAGCTCCAAAGTTTGTTATGAAATTACTCAGAGCATCATAAGGATTATATTCACTTAATGGCAATAATTTAAAAAGATACTTTCTTATTTAGGATACTTTTATATTTTCAAAAAGTTCAAGTTTTCTGAATAAGTTCTAGCTATGTATATAGCTTATAAAAGAAGAGATGTTATAAAGAGTTTCATGGCACTTAGGTTAAAGTACAGAATATTCTTATACATTTCTTAGTCTTTAGCAAGAAAAGACAAAGAAAGAAAACCAGATCATTCCCAGGACACCAAAACCTAAATAAAATAGTAGACTTTCTTCTCATTTCTTCCAGATTTATTCTGCCTCTGATGGAGCATATAGGATTAATTGAATCTGATGAGCAACTGAAATATTTGGAGATAACATGGGGATAACAGAGAAGTGAAGAGCTGGGCCCCTGTTAATCATAACAACCCACTTAAAAGCTAAATGGAATGCACTAGCAATCTGCTGTTTCCATATTGATGTCACTTAGCCATTCTGGGTGGAATGTCAGAAAGATTTTTTTTTCCAGCGTAGAATTAAGACAGATGGTAGGGTGGTTGGGAAAAAATAGTCTCGCGGTATAATGGAAGTCAAAGCAAAGCGTTTTGAAAAATATTATTGTGATTCCTGACAAACAACTGACACCAAACCAAAAATGTCTGTCAGTAGTATGGCAAGAATGGATGGCACACAAACCTTCCAGATGTGGTAAGCTTCCCTCTATTTACTTGTTATCTGTGAAGTCAGAGCCAGCAGGACTTTTGGTATGCCTCCCATATAGGTGCCTTCCTAAATCCACTTCTTAAATCAAATCACAGAATGTCGGCAGTAGATTAGTGTTTGAAAGGATTTCTTGACATAGAAAAACGATTCTAAAACACATGTTGAAATAACCAATTGCCAACTTAAAACGATTACATTCAATGATCAAGCATTCACAGAGATGCTCATAATCAGCAGAGAAGCCCACATACTATTCTTGCGAGACAGAGAAATGGAAATCTGACATTGTATACAAATGCCTTTTCACTTTATCCTACCCACAGAACTGGAAGCAATTAGTTTAAACTACAGTAACCTTTCTGCAATTACTACGTTCTTGAACATCTCTCATTCACTCTCCTTGTTTTTTGATCCTGACATCAAATTGGTAGTGAAATTAAAGAAATCACTGCTTTTGTTCTTGAAAGAGACTATGAAAGTTGAATTTGGAAGTGAAGAATTTCAATGAAATTTTGCCCCATATTGTATCTCAGATCTAGGACAAGCTTCCTTACTAACAAGAATCATACTAAAAGGTTAAACGTTCTATCTGTAAAATGGATATAAAGCCAATCTCATAGAAGCTGAGAGCTGAATTGGAGAAAGCAAAGGCTGAGGAGAGAGTGGTGGGGTTGGGGGAAGGTTAGCCAATGAGAATTAAGTTGCAGTTAGAGAGGATAAATAGTGCTGGTACTACATGGCATACTAAGATAACCACGGATAATAACAGACTGCTATATTTCAAAGAAAACCCTAGAATAAGCAATTTTGAACCTGTTTATCAAAAGGAAGAGAAACATCTGAGTAGACAGATAGAACATAGGACAATATGCATACAAATCAAAGGCTCACATAGTATGCTATAATGTGTACAAATTAATAACTTAATATTTGATAATGGAAAATGAGGTCCAATATATAGTTAAACAAAAGTATGTTTTCTCTCCTCCCTTCTCCTTCATCTTTAGAAAGAGTATATACTCTCTTTAAACTAGGAATGGAGCTGAATAATAGTCAAGTGGAAATTTTGTACCTTCAGTGAGCTTTTCTTGTTTTGAGCCATGATATGCATGGGATCTACCTCCCTGAGAATACTTTTTATTTTTTCCTTTATGCCTCGAATGCCTTCCTTATATGCCTATAATGAAGATCAGTTTAATCAGAAACTACTGCTGCAACATACTACAACACATTTCTCTGCTTCATCTTTTTTCAGCGTGAAAGGGCCTGAAGATGAAAGCAAAGTCAACAACTAAAGTTGGCACAGGACAGATCTGTTTCTACATCATGGACCAGGTAAACCAGAGGGCTTCCAGAGTAGTTGAGGAGACAAAGGAGAAATTCTCCTAGGCACATATCACACTCTCTTGAATGAGTTAGGCTGAGACAACTAACTTAATACTGAACACAACCTAATGAGTTTCAAAGTACTGGGTATGCACTGAATGTAGAGTTACTTATAACTCATCCATATTTCCTCACACAGGAATCTGGTTTTTTCCTCTTTGTCCACACCCAAGCCAGTTGCTGAGAAGGTACAGACTTTTCCCAGCATAGTTTCATCCTGTTTGGTGCACTGAAAGTCCTAGCTATGCAAATATTTCATCTATTTTAAATGAGGTGGCATTGTGTGAACTTTTATAAAGACCTGGTTGAACACTACCTGAAGTCCTGGTGCTACCACTATTTTTCTTTGTGTGTGTGTGGGGGGGGATTAGAGGGTTTGTTTTTTGTTTTTCTTTCTGCTTTCATATTTCTTCCTGTCCTCTTCTTTATAAACTAAAAAAAGAAAGGAGATTTACATTGTAGATGAATTTAGGATAACTTAGGCTACAGTAGATGACCTAGGAAGTATATTAGAAGTTATATATTTAAATTTCCTAATATCTGGAAAGGCTGAGATCAGTTGCTGTAATCACGGGCTTCCTGGTAGAAGGAGTAGACCTTGAATGTTTTGAGTGATTATCCACATTTAGGAGGCAACCTATTTTCCTTACGGATACAAAAAACTCATAAATTTAAGACTCAGTAGGCCTTCAAATACAGTGTTGGAAGCTGGTATCTCATGCCTCTACTCCTAGCTACTCAGCAGCTGGCATCTGAGGATTGTGGTTTGAAGCCAGCCTAGACAGGAAAATCTGTGAGACTCCTATCCAATTAACTGCCAACACAGCCAGAAGTAGAGCTATGGTTCAAGTGCAAGAGAGCTAGCCTTGAGTAAAAGAATCTCAGGGACAGTGCCTAGACCCTAACTGGGTTTAAGTTCCACCAGGAAAGAAGAAAAAAGTGTTGGGTTAGTTGTTGCTCAACAAGTAATTCCCATGTCAGATATTCAATCAGTACGGCACTAAATTCCTATGAGAGGTTGACATATGATAGACAACAATGTGATTTATACGTCACTATGTCCTTCCAGATTCTTTTGACTGGAGAATTGTGAAACATGCAGAAGTGAGTGGAAAGAAGCTAAGTGAAATGTGCTGGCAAAATACACAGGCAACAGATTAGGCATTGATGGGCAAATGTGGTCCTTTTCTCCTTTCATTTTGGCTACCTCGTAATACTCTCCCTGCCCTGGACACCAGTACATTTGCTTATGCGAAGTTGATATTAAAAATCTGGTTCATCAAAAGAGGAAAATAGAATGATTGTCACAAGGGGAAGGATTCTCAGAACTGAAGACAAGCTGTGCCTTTCCAACTGAAAATGTCAAACACTTATTCATATGGTTCTTACCAGACATGATTTATACGAACAACTGCCAATCCTTAACCTCCCCCTCATGCAAGTGCAAATGAGAAGCCTGTTTGCTCAGCCATTAATATCACGTTAGTTTTGTTTGATATCCTCAATAGAAAATCATCTTTTCCCTCCAAGCGGGAGGTATTGATTTTCCCTGATGTTCACTTTAAAAGTCTTAAAATCTAGTTTCAAAACATGCTTGCTATTTACCTGTGGCGATATATACATATATATATATAGTTATTTTGTGCATGATTTTCTAGAAGTTTGTCTTAAAAAACATTGATTACATCCTTAGTTGTAATTTGAATTTGTACTGTCATAACCCAGTGAAAATTATAGTCTTTGTAGAAAGAAAAAGGAAGTAACTAAAATAAGATAAAATTTTCATTGGTATCATGTTTCTAAGCAATGTTGTGGCATTCGTATTGAAATTTACGTACTCTATGAAAGGCTCATGTTTTAAATTTTAGTTTTTTTCATTTGCTAGATGATATATTACTTAATAGAAATATTTCTCTAGTAAAAAAATAACATGGAAACATAGTGTGTATAAGATTGGCTTAGAAAACAAGGTTTTCAATAAAAAATTTTTAAAGAGAAGGAAAAAAGCGTACCTCTACTGAATGAGTCACTTATTTCAGAAAGAGAAGGGAGAATCAAAGAGCATGATTTATAGTACCATGTTCCAATAAATCATAGCCAGGAAAAAGAGTTGTAAGGTACAAAACATTTCCTGTGATATGCCTCTTCAAGCACCAGACTGATAAATCTTCAAAAATTAGGCCCTCCCCTAAATGTATATTATAACCAAGAGCTAGCATGAAATCTCCTGACCCTCAGCCCCTCATTGTCAAGTTAACAAAGACAGTACCACAAGCTGTGCTTTGGTTTTATTATATACAGCACAAGGAGTAGGAGCTCCAGAAAAGCCTACAAAGAAACATGCCCCCATTTCCCCACTTCAAAAAAAAATCATAGAATGATCAGTTGTTCACTAAGCAGGATTTCCACTGTTATTAGGGGATTTCTCTCACAGTATGCAGTGCTCATAGGAGAGAAGATTGGAGGTCATTTAGTGGTCCTGGTCTCAAGGGAAAGCTGGCTCATCTGAGACACTTTTCTTCCAGGGACAGATACTCAGTCCAGGCACTGTCAATGAGGCCAGAGCAAGTCAATAACAGGATTGCTTGGGTGACAGTTAATATCCTTCATACATATACGTCCACCCATATTTTGGAACTTCTTAATTGCTTTCAAACTCTTTTGCTATCTTAATAGGCTTTCTTAGCGAAACTATGGCTGAATAACTCAAGATAATGTGAGACAGAAGGAAGTCATTGCTGTACTGGCCATACTACACCAACTAGTTCCTTAAGCACTGAAATAGCCAAATGATTAGCAATGCTTGATGTTGAAAGATGGAGAATTACATAGGAGGCAGAGCAGCATAAAAGACTAGAGAGCTCTTTGTAGAGCTTATCGCATTGCTGCTGTTATTACTTAAAAATCACCCATATTCCTGTAACTGAAAAGAGACAGAGAGAATATTATCCATTTCTGAAGAAAATTCTCTCTCCATATCCCATAGTATATGTTGTTCTTCATTAAAGAGATGGCAGCTCTCAGAATTTTCCTTCAGTTAAGATTTTCCTGGACTTAGATTGACCGCTCTGGATACTCAGCTTCATGAGCTGTGGCAAAAGCTGTTAAGATATAATTTCCTGTTGAAAATGTGGCTTCATCTATAACATTTTAATAAGAAAATAAATTAATATATCTAATCATAAAAATGCAACTGTTTTATTAAAGTAATTAGAAATTGGTATTTTTCTAGGGAAAATGTGACCTTGGAATTTAAAACAAGCTTAAAGGTTCAGATAAAATGCCATGCATTTGAAACTTTGGTATTTAATTATATGCTCCTTTCCTTTAAAAGGTTCATGAGTTAGAAATTTTACATGGGTAACTGGATGAGTTCATTGGCCTCCACCACAAGTGTATTTGCTGTTAACATTTACCTGGCATATCTGTTTTCATTCTCCAATTTCAGTGTTTTTATATTCTGCTCCCCTGCTCTCTGACACTGGATACATTCTATGCTGATTATTCAGTGTCGTTAGCATCCATTTATTTATTTATTTTTTTATTTATTATTTTTTATTGTAATTAGTAAAAGGGTTACATGATATTTGCCAGATAGAAGGTGCATTAATTCACATACATTGATACCCTTTCACATGTCTTGGTACCCATTTCCCTCCCCCCCTACACCCCCCACCCGTCTTGGTTTTCCCCCCATTCCCTATCAAATTTCAAATAACCAAATACAAATAAATTCAATATATCAGATAACAAAGTGAGATACTATACTAATATGAGATAACCAAGGGACAGCAAAGGAGATGAGAGACAACATAGTACATTAAGGACAACAATCATTCATTATATGGCTTTTGTTTCAATATCCTGGAGGTCCTTTCAATTAGCTTCACATTATATGGCCTTATGTATCAAGATTTTGCTCTATTGCAAATCTCTGCTAGTAGAGCCCAAGGTTTCTACTGATTATGACGAATGAGGGAAACCATTGAGCCTAAGTTCCTTTGAGTCTGGCTTACTTCACTTAATATGATTTTTTCTAAGTCTTTCCATTTCCTAACAAATGGGGCGATGTCATTCTTTCTGACAGCAGCATAGAATTCCATTGTGTACAAATATCACAACTTGTTGATCCACTCATCAACTGAGGGACATCTAGGTTGGTTCCATATCTTTGCTATGGTGAATAGTGCTGCAATGAACATTGTTGTGCTAGTGGATTTAGTATGTCCTTGTTTCTGGGTGGTTGGGTAAATGCCAAGTAGTGGAATTGCTGGGTCATAGGGGAGTTCTATGTTTAGCCTTTTGAGGCACTGCCACACTGCTTTCCATAGTGGTTGAATGAGTTTGCACTCCCACCAACAGTGTAGTAGTGATCCCTCCTGGCCACATCCCCTCCAGCATCTGTTGTCATTCGTTTTCCTGATCCTGGCCATTCTAACTGGAGTGAGGTGGAATCTTAGAGTTGTTTTGATTTGCATTTCTTTTATGACCAGAGATGTTGAGCATTTCTTCATGTGTCTATAGGCCATTTTTGTTTCTTCTTCAGAGAAGACTCTCGTTAAGTCTTTGGCCCATTTTTTAATGGGATGGTTGTTACTTTGGAGGTTAGTTTTGGAGTGATTCAATTTTTTGAGTTGTTGATATATTTTAGATATGAGGCCTTTGTCCGTTGTTTGGTTGGTGAAGATCTTCTCCCACTCTGTAGGCTTCCTGATTAGTTTACTAGCTATGTCCTTTGCCATACAAAAGCTCTGCAGTTTAATGCAGTCCCACTTATCCAGCCTTTCTCTGATTTGTTGTGATTCTTGGTCCTTATTTAGAAAGTTTCGACCTGTGCCAAGGAGGCCTAGTGTATCTCCTATTCCTTCTTGTAAAGTTTTCAGTGTGTCAGCTTTTACCTCCAGATCTTTGATCCATTTGGAGTTAATTCTAGTGCAAGGTGACAAAGAAGGATCCAGCTTTAGTTTTCTGCAGGTGCTTCACCAGTTCTGCCAGCACCACTTGTTGAAGAGGCTGTCTTTCTTCCATTCTATTTTTTTGGCTCCCTTGTCAAAGATTAGGTGGCCATAGGTCTGTGGTTTAATATCTGGGTCCTCAGTTCTATTCCATTGGTCTTCAGGCCTGTTCCTGTGCCAGTAGCATCCATTTATATTAACAAGGATTTGCTCAAAATAAATGAAGCATGGTATGCATCCTCAGTCTAACTACTTCATTCACACACCTTTTTTCTTCTTCTTTGTTAATAGAATGCTAGTTTAACTTCAAAGATGGCAAAGTCCAATCTTGCTTAGAGACATGGAATACTTTGTTCACCAGGTCAAATTAAAGAATTACACAGGAAACAGAGCAGCATACAAGAGAGAGGCAAGCACACCCATGGTGCCCATATATCCTGTATCTAGCCATGAATTCAATGAGCAGACCTTTGATAGTTGCCTCTCACAGTGTTCCCACATTGCCTGTAATTCAAACAAACTGGTTCATTTGTAAGAAATCTGTCTCTATGAAGTAGATTATTTCAAAAGAACAAATAGCTTATCTTCCATTTATTTTCCATTCCCTTACTAAGTTCACTGTGAGCTTACTGAGTATACATAGTCTCAGGCAGTTCAGCCCAGATAGCTGGAGATTTGCAGTGTTTTCCGATACGCTTTTCCTGATGAAGACAGTCTGATCACACCCAAACAGCCTGACCTGTTAGCCATGCACTCAGTAAGGCTTCATCAAAATTTGTCAGTGCAAGGAAGGAAGTTATAATTGAATGACAATGTGGAGAACTCAACAACAACAACAAAAAGCCATGAATCCATAGCTTAGGTATTAGGTCACAGAATCTTAATGGTGTGATGTGCAAAATAAAACATAATCAAAAGCAAAATCAGGCATCAGTTCTTCATGCTTATTTCTAGCTACTAAGGAGACTGAGATCTGAGTATCTTGGTTCAAAATCAGTGAATCAACTGATAAAAAGTGAGAGGTGGAGCTGTGGATCAAGTGGTAGAGCATTAGCCCTGAGTACAAAAACACAGGGTTAACACCTCAAGCCCCAGGATCAGAATACAAAGTAGTAAAAATATCAGGATTTTGTAAATCTAACCCATTCAAGCCTTGAAATTTGTACCCAAATCCTGATTCTTTCATACCCTCCCTGGTAGCAGAGTTCTCAAAATAGACGACACTGGGAAAGTAGCAAGATCATAGGTACTGTGCAAATGTTATTCCATTCCATGAAAAAGGAATGCACATTAAGAGAATTTAAAGCCTTTAATAATGTGACATAGTGTCACATGGCAGCCAATTATATACTTTTTGAAAAGCCATATGTCTGGTGGCAGAATACTGTTTTCCAGACAGCAAATTATTTTGAAAAAAATCATAGAGTGCATTGCTATTCCTTGTGGATTTCTATTTCAATCAGAGAGGAAAATGCTCCATAGTAATGAAATACCTTGTCTTAGCATCATTGTAATGGCTTAGTCTAACCTTACACAAGCTGGTAACTGGCACTTTTAAAATCACATATCGTCTTTGTCTGACTCTTGATGCCATAGACTCTGGTTGGTCCATTTCCTGAGCATCTACCATTGGCTGGCCTCAGGTTGGCCTCTGTGACCTCCTTAAAGAAAAAGATGAATTTCTTCATGTGTCTCAGCATGGATTTGACTTTGATCCAGGCAGCCTTCCTATCTGAGTGCCACCTGATCACAAATTCATTCATCCCAAATACTGTAGTGGGTATTAGAACTTTTGCTTAATATTTTTAAACTGGTCGTAAGTAATCGAAGGTGATTACTTAGATCCCCATACAAATAGGCTCTAAGATACTCTGTTCCTCCAAAAAAGAAAACTTGGTTAATGTTCTCTTGTATTTCCTTCCAGAATGATGCCTTGAACATATAAGGTACTGATTTGCCCTTCCATCAAATATGCATTGAGCACTCCATATGAACCGATGACCCTAGTATATACTGAGTAGTCCCATCTGGAGGATTTCTCCTGACATGTTGGACACTGAACATGGTGTGCATGGATTAAGGAATAAGAGTTGATGTTCTGTGCCTTCATGGACGGACACATTTTTTCATGAAGACAGACAATGATGAAGATGGATAGGCTCATCTTATCATCTGTTTAGGAAAATATTTTACTATAGAGAAAGTTTTAATGGGGAGTGGGGATCTGGCATTCTTCGGAGGACATAAAATTATGTGGCAAAACTAACAGATAGTTATCATACGAACAAATTGACAGTTGATCAGGTTTGAAGGAGAGAGTTGTGCGGGTATGAGAAAACTAAGCTTGAGAAGAAAAAGTGCAAAATGAGGTCAATGTTCACCACAGCCAGAATATGACTTTTATATTGAAGAAAATGGTGAGCCATAGGAGGGCGCTGAGGAATGGATGGCTTACATTTGGAAAGATACTGGGATGCTTTCTTGGAGCCTGATGAGTAGAATATGGTAGACTTACAGTGAAAGGTTGATGGCAGCACTGTTGAGACATGGTCCCATTACAGCTGTACTTTGAAGACAGAGTCAGCAAGAACAGACCAGGCCTTACATGGCCCAGAAATCAGAGTACGGTCTAAGAAGTGAGTCCAAGGATTAGAGCACAAACTGCTGAACAAATGGAGGTTTCAGTACCTGAGGATGGAAATGGGAAGAACAGCCTTTTGAAAGGAGAAATAAGACTTTTAATGCCAGCTTTCTAAGCTTAAAAAGCTCAGATGGGGCATGGATCAACACTGGAGATAAAATTTAGAGTCAAAAGCAAATAGAGATATTTGTATACAGAAGCCAGAGCTGATAGAGAAGAGAAGGGGATTAGGAGAGAGCCTTGAAATCCTACAACATTTGGTTAGGAAAAGAATAAGGGAGGAAAAAATAGAGACAGAGAAGGAGAAGCAACAGATAGGAGGAATCTAGCCTGTGCCCTGGAGATGAGCACCAAGTCAAATTCAATAGCAAAACTGATGATTTTAGGAATGTTGATATAATTTTATTGGGATAAAAATAAATTAAGATACATTGAGGATCCAAACACTAGAAACAAAAGCCATATCATGAGTGATTGTTGTCCTTAATGTACTGTTATCTCCTTTCATCTCTTTTGCTGTCCCTTGGTTAGCTCATATTGTTATAGTATTTTACCTTGTTATCTGATATATTATATATATATATGTTTATTTGGTTATTTAAAATAGGATAGGGAATAGGGGAAAACAAGATGAGGGATGGGGTGGGGGGAGGGAAATGGGAATCAAGACATGAGAAAAGGTATCAATGTTTGTGAAGTAATGCACCTTCTATCTGGTGAATATAATGTAACCCTTCTATTAATTACAATAAAATATATGAAAAAAGATACATTGAACAATATGAAACACAATAGGAAAACTAGAAAAATATAGATAACTTTTGGAGGAGTTTCACTGTAAAAGACAGCAAAGAATGATAACTAGAAGGGGAAGAAGGTACAATTGAGAGACCTTACGACATTATTGGGGCAGTATTGAAGATTAGATTCAGGCCTGCATCTCACTGAGCCAATACTCTACCACTTAAGCTGTGGCCTAGTTCTGCTTTTTGCTGGAGATTGAGTCTCATGATTTTTTTGGTTGGGCTGCTTTCAAACAATGATCCTCCAGTTCTTAGCCTTCTGAGTAGTTCAGGATGCAGACGTTAGCCACAAGAACAATCTAAGGGATTTGTTTTTATTGAGAAAATCAGAAGCTTGTTTGTATGCAGGTGGTAATGATCTAATAAAAGGAGAAAATGTGTGTTTATATATATTTATTTCATTGCATGCATTATATATAACTACACATTAAATCCAACCTTTTCCCACTTAAGTACAGTAGTTCATCAAATCTTAGTTCTCAAAGCCTATTAGACACACCATTATTATCTTGCTAGTAGGAAAGGAAAACATCTCTGACATTTAAAGCATGAAAGGCCATTATTTGAGAGGCGCATCTGATTTCAGACTTGTCATAATTCTTAATTTTTTTTACAGCATCTCCCATAAAGAATTAAAAATGATCTGTATCATGGAGATAGTTTCTGTTCTAATAAAGAGGAAAGCCTCATTCATGAAAGGCTGCATCTCATCCACATACTTCTTTCCATCCATCGATGCTATAAAAAATGCTACAGTCAGTATCTCGCGTATCCAATCATGTTCGCCTATGTGGTGACTCTGAGAGAAGTTCCTGAAAGCCCAGCCATGATCACAAGAGTCCCAGTGTGCAGAAAGCTTCTGTCAGCCCCCAGCCCAGTGTGAGGATGGCAGATAACCCACACCATCCTTGCATATCTGGACCACTGCATCTTTGATATTATGGAATAATAGCCCACCATAGACACCCACTCTTACCTTCACAACAGGTGACTTTATTATCATACCTGGTGAAAGGACTTTGTGATTAAGATTTCCATTTAAAGATTATTAGCATAAACTAACTATACCAAGGGGTTCCAGTGTGATGTCTACATACCTGCATCTATATCACTTTGGTCCAATTCATCCTGTATATATGACTCTTCCTTCTTTCCTTTCTCTCCTCTTTTATAATAGCATTTAGTGGGTTTCATGATACACTATATCCATATACTTATATATTATATATAATATATATTTTTATATAATAATTCTCTCATCCACCCCATCACCTACCCTTCTCCCTTCTCCTATTGTTCCAACTCTCCAAATAGTCCTCCTTTTATAAACATGCTCTCTATTATTTTCATCATCCCTTTCTTGGGATTAGCTGCCACGTATGAGTACAAATGTGATATTTGTCTTTGTGTGCTTGGCTTATTATATTGGGGATTATATTGTGGCCCAAAGATGGATGGGCCCAGTGCTGTCACTATCTCCTTAGCAGTGAAGGAGGAAATCAGGAAAGAAGGCTATGGGAAAGGACATAAGGAAAACAAGGCAGAGTAATAAGGGGGTTGTACTGGAAGTTTGTAGAGTCATTAGCTAAAAATGAAGGTCAATACTACCTGGATAGGTACAGGACAACTGATTCTCCCTTAGGAATAATGGCTGTATTAAACAACAGACATTTTTTTTCTTTCTACTCAGTTGGAGAAACTGCTTGACTAGCAATGGAGTTATCTAACTTTTCAGCACAACTGGGCTTTGAAATCATCTCTTTTGTAGAAATCAGTCTGAATAGATTTTCTATATTCTGTGTTTCCTTTCAAGTCCATTCACTTCATCCATCCTCTTTATTGTGTTTATACAGAGCTGAGAAAAGGGTCTCTTATGATTATTTCAATTTCCACTGCATTTGTATTTATTGACTATTAAAAAAATTAATTTACTTCCTTCCCCTTCCTCTGTTTGTTCGCTAATAATTTATCCCTCCCCCACCACTATCCAGCTTTTGATTTACTTCTCATTAATTATTTAAACAAATTTATTTTCCTTTTATAATTGATTTTTTATTATCTTCAGTTGTAGAGAGAGGTTTCTTTTCAATGTGTCAGCTTATGAGTACAAGGCATCTTGATCAATGCCTTTCCTTTTATCATTCTTCCTCATTAATTCTGTATTTTTATTTTCCAATTAATAAGAATTTGATTTTCTTATTAATCAATTTACTTTTTGAACTTAGACAATGACATCATTTTTCTTGTTTATTGGTGAATTGTTTCATGCTATCATGTCCTCAAAAACTGAGTTCCAATACAATACCCAGCTTCTGTCTTCCTAGCTTTCCATCTGTCTCTCTAGAGTGTTTTAGACTTTGGATTTTGACTTCCTTATTGTCTAAAGGGTTGTATAAGAGAAATTTTATAAATTTCTCTAGGACTGTATTTTGTTTTAACTTTCTGCTATTGAACTTAAAATGTTCTGGTGATATTTTGGCATTGGTAAATATGCCCAAGTGATGCTTAGGGCAATATGCTACATTTTTTTAGATGATTTTTAAGGACTTGAAGTTTTCTCTGAGGCATAGTGAGTCTCACATATATGCTATTTAAAATGTTTAAAAGGCTATTTAAAATGAATTATTTTTTTAAAGGTTTAAAATGGTTATTTAAAATGAACTATTTTTGGCCCATCTGGCCAATTGACATTCATAGTAAATAGCTCAAAGTCTCTAATTTTTGTCTTACATTTCAAACAGTTTTTATAATGGAACATGATTGTGAATCATTTAGCGAGTAGGTGCTGCCATAGTTAGAGCTTCATTGAAAACTGTACTTTGTTAATTATATGGATTATAACATTTATCTATACCATTCTCTTTTTTTGCCAGTCCTGGGGCTTGAACTCAGCGCCTCAGATGTGTCCTTGGGTTTTCTCAAGGCTCGGACTCTACCACTTGAGCCTCAGCACCACTTCCAGCTTTTTCTATGTATGTGGTATAGAGGAATCGAACCCAGGTCTTCGCATATGCTAGGAAAGCACTAAGCCAAACTCTGGGCCCACATGAATCCCATTTTTTATCCAGGATTGTCCTGGATTCATGTTCATTTCATAACATATTGTCTTCTACGCTTTGTGCCTGCATCTGCTTCTTCTATCTTTGCCTATGTTGTGGCTTCCCTTCGGTGATTGCATACCTTGATTAGTTTCCTTTCATATTGTATATAGGTACATTTTTTGTTGTCTCTGAGTCCTTCTAAGGTGATTCTCAGCAGATTAAACATACAATGATATATTTGTATAAATGGCTCTACCCATTATATAATGAGTATATTTAGTGTTGGCTCCACTTTTACTGATTTTTCCTGTTTTCGCTTATGTAGTATGTGGTAAACCAGAGCACAGTTCAGTGGAGAGAAATTTTAAACACTGGCAGGCTTACTGGGGAAGGAATGAAGATCTTTACTCTCTCCACTGTGTGTTCCTCAGAATAGTACACTGTTTTTGTGGCCAATATAGAAATTTCCTTTCTGTGTAAGAACAAGCTTGCATATTTTATGATTCATATGCTCAATCACATATGCTGATGCCCCCTTTATAATAAACACTTGTAATCACTGTTGGTAGGTAATGGATAGGACCATGATAAAGTTACAGACAAATGTCCATCTTGCAAGATGGAGACTCCCCAGGGGACCAGTGGTATCTCAAAATACACACAGCTTCCATCTCCATCCTCTCTCACACCAACCCAGAAAAGGCATCAGTTATTCTCATTTTTTGAAATAAAATAATTAATTTTACCTTTCTAGATTTTACGTATTCCGTTACTTTCTGACAGGTAACTTCTTACCAAAAAAAAAATCTTAGGCCCTTAAAAACAAAACCCTGTACAGTTAAATAGCACATAAAAATCTCATGGCTAAAGCACCAATGAAATGGTCTGCTGTTGTGCATAATTGGAAGTCAGATGACTTTACTTATCTTGTCAGCTTAATATACTATATTCCTAATTCGAATGAATAGAAATGTTAAAATCCTGCATCCAAAATAGCCTGCAGCATCACAATCTTCAACTTTTGGAGCAAATGCCAGCCTTGATTCTACAAGATACTTTTTACTGCTAATGATTACCACCGTGGCTCCTCATGAGTCCTCATCTGAAAAGGAAACAGCCATCGGCAGAAGCTGCACTGGGGTGTGTGAATGAAGGGAAACATCTCTCTTTAGACACCATATCCTGGCAAGAGAGGCAAATGGTGGGTGTGCTGTCACTTGATCATTCTGTGTTAATGCTATTCCAGGCATTGCTCATTTTAGCTTTGCATTGGCAAATAATCCTATTAAGAAGATAGCCATGATAATACTGATTGATGGAGAGGAAGCATGCATGGTTTAAAATACCCATAATTTATAATCAACTGTGCTTTAACAACATAAAAATGTCATTTGAAATGCTGTGTATATTTAATCTATTTCTGAGGGAGCAATTACATCTATATAAAATTCCAATGATTCGAATGTAATATTTATCAAAGGAGTCTCCATTTTAATTTCGGTTCCTTCCACTTTGACAAATAGTTACTTTAATCTGTGAGAACTGCATTCTTGAATACTCAATGACTATTAAATGTTAGCATCTAGATAATGAAGGTGGGACCCATGTAGGAGCTATAATAAATTTAACATTTCTCGTTGCTAGACATCTTAGAATAATCTATTTTAAAATAGTGGCGTAGGAAGGAAGTCCATGGCTGACCCAAGAGAGAAGAATTTCTTGAAAATGTAGGGTCATTCCTGACTCTCATGATCTTAGGTGCTATCATCTTTGTTTTATCGATGAGGGAATGAATAATTAAAAGTGACTGATTATAAAGTTATTACAGAATATGTGTGTACTTCTTGTTTACATTCATTAAACTAAATATAGGCTCTAAACTGTAGGATGGTCCACAAAGTATGATTATTTGACTCAAGATTTTCAGCTTCATGTTGTGCAAGGAATGTGCATTCAGTAGACTACTTGAATTTTTCATTTTAATCTTTTGCATGATCTTCTGATACACAGTATGGATATACAGTATGTGTTCTCACAGTACTGGAAGGCAGGACTAAATCAAAGCTCTCGGTCAGCCAAGGAAGGTCCACAACTGAAACTGTTCAAAGATCTGTGTGGCTATGGTAAGAGGCTTTCTGGGGAGGCTGTATTAGGATGTTTGTTAATCCATTATAAGTTGAGGAGCATCTGTATTTGAAAGGCATTGAGAAAGTGGCTAGATATTGGTTTCTTTCTCTCTTTTTTTTTGCCAGTCGTGGGCTTGAGCTCGAGGCCTGAGCACTTCCTTGGAATTTCTCAAGGCTAGAGCTCTACCACTTGAGCCCCAGCACCACTTCTGGCTTTTTTCTCTGTATGTGGTACCGAAAAATTGAACCCAAATCTTTGTGCATGCTAGGCAAGCACGCTACCACTAGGCCAAACTCCCGGCCCTGATACTGGTTTCATTAAAAAAATAAAATGATCAGATCATGAGCATAGCCTAGTAGGACTTGGAATGTGGTTGATTAATTGTAGGAAAACACTCAATAACATGAATGTGCAGAACAACAAGAATGACTTGAAGAGAGTCAAGGGAATGGATGTCAGTATTAGTTTGAGTGACAGCTTTGTTAATAATCTGGAAGACGTTCTACACTAGTGAATTTTCCAGATGCTTTGAACAGGGGATTGTTAAGCTCACCAGTGAGAATGACAATAGTATTAAAAACAAAGGCTAATAATAGCAACAAACAGAGTTTAGGCTATAGAAAAGATTTGACTGCATGTAATTCTATGTTAAAAATAAATAAATGGTGGATGGATGGAGCACATATCTGAAGTAAACCATCAAAACAATAAAGATAAAAAACCTAAAGTGTTGCATACTCTGATAGTAAAGACATAGTTGGAAAACCACTTGTTTTCCAACAATACTTCAGTGTTTCATGAATGGAAAATACAGACTATTTTTTATAAACCTCAAACAAGAGTGAAAAGAAGTCCAAATTCAAAGTGTTTAGTGAACAAGTAATCAGAAGGCGTCCTGGTTCTGCTCATCTCCCAGTTTTCTTTAATTAGGGTGTGGGATGTCCCTTGCTTTTTCCCAATCCTTTGAAGACAAAGCCCATTTTCTCATATACATCTAGACAGAAGTACACAGCATTATTGTTTAAGCTAGCAATGGTTTGGTGATTCCAGAACCTCTGGAAGTTGGATTCAATACCCCAGAGGAGAGATTCCTTCACTATACACCTAGCTGAAGAAGAAACTTCTTCTTTTTTCCATCTCTCACTCAGAAATGCTGATTTTATTATCTGAGTTCTTCTGTGGATAAGAGAACTTGAGACTTGTTCTTCAAGAGTGCTCTGATAGTTTTCGTAATTTTGGTAATATGGCCAAGCACATATTACTCCCCTAAACATGAAAGCATTTGATGCTGAGCAAGCTTATGGATCTTTCAGGCTCTCTTTTCTCCTACATCAAATTCAGAAGTGTAACAACATCTATCACCATCATCATTCTGTTTCCTAGTGTGAAGTCAGATGGTAAAAGTACTTCCTTGAAGAAGACCTAGGAGAAAAAATTCAACTTTCCTTGAACATGATATTTTTAATGGGCTGAAATAGAGATGTCTAATTAAAATCCTGATTATGAGGAAAATGTCACAGTTTTAGGACTGCCAATTAATGCTTTGTGGCATTCAAGCCAGTCAAACTATGAGACTATTGACAGGGAATATGAGGTCAGTGAACTTAAGAAGGGTTTCTATTTTAATAATATTTTACATAGTCAAACAGCTAGAGAATTACCCAAGCAATAGGTGGGTGGAATTCTCAGAGGATAATGTTAAATGCTAAAAATAGAATATTTTAACAACTATTTCAGGCATTCCCTGAATTATGTTTATTGTCAGTTCTAAGGTACCTTGCTGTCTAATTGAGATTTGGAGATGTCAAAATAAAACCACAAGAAGTGCTCTGCTATAGACTGCTTGAATTCTAGACATATTAAAACCAGGTGTTCATGGTTAACACCGATTATTCTATCTACCCAGGGAGCTGAAATCTGGAGGGCCACAGTTCAAGGCCAGCCTGGACACAAAAGTCTGAAAACCCATCTCCAAAATAACCACTGAAAAGGACAGCTGGATATGTGGCTCAAATGGTAGAGTTCTAGTCTAGCAAGCAAGCAAGCAAGGCAAGTGGGCATGGAGCCCTAAATTCAACCTTAGTACAGTAATAATAACAAGAATAAAAGAAATAGGCTTATGTATCCATTATTCATTCCTCAAATACGTATTGAGTTTCAACTAACTCTCCTTACTTATTTATCTTATATTTTTAGTATTTACATACTTGTTCCTATCCAATAGCATTTATTGAGTAGGAACATTTGTCTTTGCCTTCAAAAAGTTTACAACCACTGGAAGGATAGCCTAGAAAGTAGAAAATGACAACTTCCCCAGCTAGAGTTAGGAGCTTACTTTCATGCAGGGCTGCATGAAATATTCCAAGGGATGAACATGAGTAGGCAGAGAGATTCCTGGGGGAATAACAGCCGAACTGAAATTTGAAAGGTGTGTAGGAATTAGTTGGATTAATAATGCATGTAGGGAAAGAGGCTGAGAGGTGAAAGAATGTAAATGCTTTGAGAGAAAGTGAGGAGGTGATTGACTAAGAAAGAGAGACTCTGGGTTTGACCCCATGGGAATGAAGTGAGAAAATAAAACAAGAATGAAATGAGAAAAGCCATCTAGCCATAAGGTATGTGGTAAAGAAAAACATGTAGACTACCAAGGGTCTTTTATGTTATATTGATTATGTGGCCCTTTTCTGAGAATTTCTTTTGAAGGGAAAAGTGGGTGTTAAAAATGTATAAGCTGAAGATGACATGATTATGATTCTTGTATGAGAAACACTTTACCGATGATGCTTAGAACAAACTGTAGGAAGGAAAGGATTAGAGGTAATCGTGCCAATTTAAGAAAACCTAATGGCAACAGCTCAGGTATTAGTGGATCACACTTGTAATCCTAGCTACTCAGGAACCTGAGGTCTGAGGATCACAGTGCAAAATCATCTAGCCAGTAGCGTTTGTGAGGCTCTTATCTCTAATTAACAACCAAAAATCAGATGTAGAGGTGACAATTAAAAAGGTAAAAAATAAAGAGTTTTAACAATACTGTGCAGGGAAATTCAAATACTATAAGACGGCAGTAAAAAGTTATGTAAGAAAAATTAGACAATGTTTCCAGTATCACATAGAGTAGCAAATAAAAACCTTTGAAAACCTTTTAATCCTTTGATTGTGAATCCAGAAACACAGCGTGGAGCAGCATAGGCCTATGTCTGCCATGTAACAGAGGTGGAAAAGGAAAGAACATCTGCAGACTTCTCACTGCAATGAAGATTACAATGTGATAAGAGTATGATCTTAGAGTGAAAACAAAAACCTAGCTCCCCAAAGGAAAACATCTTTCAAATATAAAAGTGATGGCCAGTAAAAATAAGAGAAGAAAAATTCATAAACAGTAGAACCACACTCTAAGAAATGTTAAATGAAGATGGGGGCAAATTATTCTAGAAATCAATGTAGCCTAGTAGATAGGAAGAAAAAAATGACAGTTTCTATGCAGAAAATTCAATAGTTACAGGTATAACTGAGTTTATCAACATGACACGATAAAAATATTTAAAATTCATTACTGTTCACAGATAATAGTGTTTGCTTTTTGCTTGGGATGGTCTCAGTCCATGATTCTCCTGATCTCTCACCCTTGATTAGCTGGAATTTCAAGCACGAGAGCCACCACACCTGGCTAAGAAAATTACAAATGTGAACACAAAAAAGATGAAATCAGGAGACATGATCAGGATGATTAATGACTTTATAAACAAGAGGATAGTGCATTAAGAATTTTATGAGCGTTTCTTTTAAATAAGAAATTCAGTAGCATGTTTATGAAACAGTTTTTTTGACTTCTGTTCTTGAAGATCAGGACATTTAACATCTATTTTTAAATAGGTTTCAATTCCTTACTAAAGTGCAATTCCCCAGTCCCTAAAAGTAAAAATTTGTTCCTAAATCATTTATTGGTAAAACTTGATTCTGATGGAGGACTCTATTTATTATTTAAACTATTTTCTGTCACTATTCATAAATTCTATGGCAGCAATATTAATGAGATCATCCATAGAGATGTCACAGATCCTGAGTGTCGCCCTGAAACTTTGTCTTAAGAAACGTACTTGTCTACAGCGGTTCATATAGGACTATATAAACTATAGAAATCCTTCTGCTCTTAAAAATCAACTAAGTTCACATCTGTGAACAGGGGAATCACAAGCTCCTGGCTAGGTTCCCTTATTTGTCTTTTGCTCTGTAAATCAATACTTGGGCTGATTTTCCTCCATAGAAAGAATGTCTCTAAATGTACTCTGAATGTACATTTTTTAGACATTATTATTAGATAATATTAGATTGATGCAAACATTCTAATTAGCTCATTTCCACTTGGTTGTAAGAAAAATTCCCCTCAGAGACCACATTTTGTATATAGCAAATCCCTGAAGACTCCTGATTGGAGCACAACTCACCCGCTTACCAGAGTAGAGCAGAGATGAGGTCATTCAGTGGGTAGAGATATAAAAATGAAGCACTCCACACTCAGGTGTTGGGTAAACAACTTTGTCTGCCATCACCAAGCAGTGATTTTTAGCCTCCTACAAACCACCAGCCAGAGAAGAGCATAGAGGCTTTAAACGTGCTGGTTAATTAACAATTGTGAGGTCTCCATCATCTATGTACCCTGAGTCTTTTTACAAAAGTAGAAATTTTCTTCTGCATTGAACAGTATCTTCTTAAGGTCTGTCCAAGATATACAAGGAAAAGAGAGTAGGAGGGGGTGATAATGTGAATTGTGCCTTCCGTGACAGACATAGACATTGCCAGGACGAACTAGAAATATGACTTTCTGAGGGAACAGCAAATGTCAAAACTGCAGGGCACAACCATACCTTCCTCTTCGTAGCTACAAGTCTACCAAAGAATGGTTATAAGTCAGAGAAGAAAATCTTTTTACTGTTTTTAAAATTAATTTTCTGTCTGTGCAGGCTCTGGTTGGGGAACTTGGCGCATGTTACTTGGATTTGAACTCAAGGTTGGCGGCCTACCACTTGAGCCACACCACTTCTTCAGTATATTTGCTAGTTAATTGGAGATGACTCTTATCTTTCCTGCCTGAGCTGGCTTCGAACAGTGCTCCTCATATCTCAGCTTCCTAAGTAGCTATAATTATAGATGTGAGCCTCCACTACCTAACCCAGTGGAAGAAGAAAATCTTGAGTTTTGTATGTGTGTTTTAATCAATTGAACAAAATTTCTCTGCACTGTATGTTCTGTGTTCCTTTTAAAAGTGAAAGGACAGTGAACCAGCAACAAAACAGGTTTTCAGAAGCCTAACTGGTGATGGTAACTATAGCTAAAGGAATAGGCCAGTAATATGGGCAATAGAAGACTGAAAAGATCACTCTTCCTTTTTGCTTATTCTTCCTGACCTCTGTAGTCTCCAAAGGAAAGCAAAGGTATAACAAACCCAAGCCTGGCAGAAGAAGGGACATCCACCTTTTCACCTTGCTTTTGTCCCTAGTTGCACTCAAGGTTTAGATCCAGAGAAGGGACATCTGGTGGGGTTAGCATTTTGGCTCTCTGTACTAAACATCACTGACTATCTCCAAATTGCTATGAATCATAGACAAAATAGGAAGGTTGCTTTGGCTTTGTGGGGCTTATAGTCTGTTTCCATGGGCTGAAAGTAACAATCCAAACCAATTCTGTAGAAGACAGAGCATGATGATGGAGAAGCAGTGCCTTAGAACTCCATCTACAGTGTGTGTAGAGATTCACAGAAGCTGTGACTATTTTTTATTATTACCTTCATTTTATGGGTGACCTGAAGAGGAAGGCAGGCAGGCAGGCAGGCAGGCAGGAAGGAAGGAAGGAAGGAAGGAAGGAAGGCAGGAAAGAAAGAAGGGAAGAGAGAAGGAAGGAACAAAAGAAGGAGAGAAAGCAGTGGGAAAACAACTATAAACGCCAAGTCACATGCCTCTGGTTTGTCAGCACCTTGTCAGTGCAGGTGAGGGGACCCCTTTGTCCCAGGGGAGTATGGCTACCTGAAAGGAGTACAACAGCAGGTAGGAGGGAAAGATTCTCCCCAGAGGATGATGGGTGCCTATGTCATTCTGATCTCAAGACAGTGACGGATTTGCAGGTGTTCTCGCACCTAACCTAACTCAAAGAATCTCCAGGACACCTCACTGGAAGGCGACCGCTCAGCGCTAAATTATTTAACTATGTTTTCTTTAGTCCTGCAAGCAAGAACATCATAAACCTGTAGAAAGACTGATTCACTGGGGGGAAAAAAAGCTCAGTGCATATCACATAATATAAAACAGTAATTATACTGGCAATTACTCATTTTAAAGTCTAAGCAAGCTGGCGTTAATAAACCACAAACCACATATCACCACTACTCTCCCTTTTATTACAATAAAATAGCACTTTCAAGCTTGTAATTGCTTTATAGACCTGGAAATAGAATGTTCATGAGATTATTTCTACAGAGTTCAGATATTTATGAAAATCCTAATAATTTTAAAAGTCAAAACACAAAAATAACAGAAACAAGCCTGTTTGCTTTTTCTGTCTCCTTAAACTAAGAACAACATCAGTATCGCATTTCTAGCTTTTTTTTTAGGTAGAAATTTCTAAGTGATTGTTCAAACAATATTTTACTTAAAATTTTGAACTGAATATATTTTGTTCTATTCTAGCACAGGGTACTGAACTTTCTCACTCAGCTTCCTTGCCCCCACTACCACTTGAGTCAGGCCTCCAATTTAGTGTTTTGCTGTTTATTAGAGACCGAGTCTCAGAGACTTTTCTTCTGGGCTGCCTTTGAACTGAGATCTTCCAGATCTCAGCCTCCTGTGTATCCAGGATTACAGTCAGTATTCAGCGCTACCTGGGTTATTTCTAAAGGAACATGATTCTTTAGAAAGGTGCAGCTTTCCTGAAACATTTACTGACAAGCTTCATTATATAAGGGAAGATATTATAGGTAGAGAGGACAGTAAAAGAAAAGGAGAGAAACCACAGATGCATTCACCATACTGGCTAATGGAAGGAGGCCTTTTCCAATTATATGCATTACTTCACTTATTCATTTTCATTCTATCATTTAACACATTTTAATTTGCACAAATTCTGTGTCCATAATTTACTTGGAAGTTATATCTGTCATTCATTATTGTTCAAATTAAAACTTACATGCACTTCACTACATAAGACAGACTATGAAGGGAGATCTCTTATTTAAATATTGAAATTTGTAGTTTTTGTCATAAACCCCTCCCCCCCAACTGAAACTGGAAACTACAGAAGTCATCTTCAGCTTTATTTATTTTTGGCATTTGTTATTTTTGTGATGGTTCCTTCCTACAGGAAAAATATCTGGATTCCTGCTGAAAAGCAGTTGCAGTTGGTATGAGATCCTTCTCAGCCTGCCTTGTAACCTCAGGAAACTATACAACTAAAAAGCAATAGAGCAAGTGTTTTGATCTAAGCTCTGCACTCAAATGATTTAACTTGGCATTTATTTATAGATGTAATAGGTCACCACAAGAGATATATTGATGAGGAAATAGTTGCTGCCCTCATGGAATTTAAATCTGGTGAGATAGATACACATTAAACAAAAATCAATTGAACAAATCATTATGAAGTACTCATTGCTACAAGTGCCAGAACATTCTGCAAGGCCGGAGCTGAGATGCTAGCCAAGATTAGAGCCTTCAAGAAATCTTCCTTGCTGAATGGTCAGCTCGAGAAAGGGGGAAGCAGCAAAGACCTTTGCAAGAGCTGAGCTCTAGAGCCCTGGCACAGATCTGGTTGATTACTAATATTTTATTCCTAAGAAGAATGAGTCCAATAGGGTTGATCTGCAACCTGTTAAAACTTCAATTATTATACCTGAATATATTTTATGACATATTTTTAGCACGTAGCCAAATAACATGTGGAGATGAAATTTGTGCAGATGTTTAGAACTGCAAAAGCATCTGTACAGAATCCTCATACAGCCTCCCCATCAGAGCAGCAGTGAGAGGTGCAATCTATGGCAAAGTTCAAGTTTACCACTCCTAGTTTGACAAAAGCAAAGTTCTACCCTGTTCCCGAGTTCTGATTCCATTTCTGTTGATGTGACAGAAATAATTGATATGGGATTGAAGACCAAAAAAATTAAGCAGGGAAGACATCTTCCACAGTACTTACTAATAGCCATGTAATACGCCATATTTCCATTTCCTTGTTGCTCTTTATCCTTATGAAGGAGAAAAATTTGGATCCACTCTGGCAGAGTTCACACAAGAACTAGGTACTATTCTCTACATCAGTGTGTGTGTAGACACACACACACACACACACACACACACACACACACACATATATATATATGCACATATATCTATGATATATAATGATGAATATTTTCAAAATATATTAGGAAGAAGACAAACTTAAAAACACCTAGCTCCTTCTGAGGACATAATCTATCAATTCTAGAAGAATCAATGTACTACCTATTTGCCTACCTAAACACAAGTCCACTGAAAGATGGTGGAAGAGATTTACTTCATCCTAATAGATAGAGATCTAGTGATCTTTTGCTGCTTGGTTCTGGATAATTTCCCATCCAGGCTTCACACCTGATAGTTTTCACTGACTATCAGCCCAGGATGTACTTCCACCTATGGGAAGAAGGGGATGCCAGGCATTCTTTCTTCACATTCTTGGCGGAAGTCCTTCTTGGTCCACACTTAAATTTGGGCCACATTCCTTCACTAATGGAGGAGTCAAGATATTTCACTGTTAATACTCAAGATTTTCTTTTCCTTCTTACTTTTTATGTATCCTTTAAAGTTTGAAAAAATAATTTCATCCTTTCTAGAATAATAACAGAAATTAAATAGCTAGTGGTAGGTATATATTTAGAGATAATAGATAGCTAGCTACATATAGATAGCAAAACAGATATGTAGATAGATACATAAGAGAGGTGATTATTGTAAAAAGAATTTAAAAAATTCCTCTATCCTAACACTCCTCTACTCTAGTTATTCAATCAGTTAAACATTTTTTATTCTTTTCAACTCTTCAGTGGACTGTAAGATACTATGAGATACTTGAAAATATCAAGGGAAATTAGTACTGGTAGGTAATTTATGAAATAAAAAAAATTCCAAGGAAAACAAAGATATGAGAAATGGAATAAAACCATGACAGCTGTTTTAAACCACACAAACAATCACAGTTCTATAACGATTTCTTATTAATTATGATCTCTTAAAGTTACTCAGACACAACATAAATAAAAAATAATTCATTATAGTTATGGAACAGGATGTACCTACTATACATCTGAATAATGTAAAAGAACAGTTCTGTGGGGAAAAAAAGGAAAGCAGTAAAATTGTTCCTTCTTAGAAAGGAAAGGAGTCATGAAACATTATCTATAATTGATGGGTGAGGCAATGAAGACTTTGGCATTATCTATTTTCTATCACTCAGTATGAACCAATGACTGAACAAAACATCTGGATGTTACTATATTCAAATCTTGCTGAAGAAAGGTAGAGGGTGGTATAAATGACTCCAGTGGCTCAACTTTCATCATAAAATCAGACAATGTTTCAATTATCTGGGCATTCAGATTATCTGGAGAGACAGCTAGCATAAATTAACATTGGAATTGGAATAAGGAAGGGAAAGGAGTCTGGAAAGGAACCATGATGATTTTAAAATCAGAAATATTTTTTAAAACACAACAGTTCTCACTAAGAACACCATGAAAATAACGGATGACACCCTGATCTAACACATTTAGTATTTTCCCTCATCTACACCAGCTTTTTAAATGTAAAAGTGGCTTTCTTTAATTTTTTTTAAAAAATCTTAAAAATGGTAAAATGAAGGTGAAGAAGCTAATGTGTTTTTAGAGACTTATTTCCAAATTACTACTTCCCTGGGTAGCTACTAGCAGTGAGGCAGAGGTCTCATTCTCTCAAATGTGTGAGTTTCACCTTGTAGACATAAATCCAGACAATACAGGATTTTTAAAAATGTTAATTGACTGATGTGATCAATTTTTTTAGCACTTTTTCTTTAAGATTTATCCATAGTTTTGGAGAAAATTGAGGAAAGGCAACAGGGAACCAACAGAGCTCTCTATGAAGAAGCAGAGTGTAAGGATCCCATTAAGCTATCTATTCCTCCCTCAGAAGGAATGACATCGCCCCATTTGTAAGGAAAGGGAAAAATGTAGAAAAATTATACTAATTGAAGCAAGCCCTCCCTAAAGAAACATAGGCTGCATGGTTTCCCTCATTTGTAATAACTAGAATATCTAGGATATAGTATTAAGCTTATCAAAATGAACTCCAAGAATGGAAACAAGAGTTTTCTTTTATTGTATTCTTTTCAGTTATTTCTTTTTCCCCCCTTGGTTTATTCCCTGATGTCACTGTTGTTTTTTTTTTAATTTGGTACCCTTTGTCTTATATATCAGTTTATCTTATTTGGGGAAGGGTAGTGGAAGCACAGAAATGGTGGGATGAAGAGTGAACCAATTCAACAGATACTCTGTTGGAAATAAGCTTTACAACTTAGGGTGAAAGGGCTGGTGGGGAGAGGAGCGGGAGAAAATGGAGGAGGGAGTAAGACTGTTAAAAGTTAAATGTATTCATTACCTGACTTACGTAACCCCCTCTGTACAGCACCTTTGCAATAAAATTTAAAGTAAAAGATTTATCCATAAGTATGCATTTCATTTTGTACTTTTATTTTTGTTAGTTGGTGAAGCAGCTTGTGTCTCCTGTTTGTTTTGTAATGAGTCTTTCCATTAATGGACAATTTGTTTCCGAATCTCCATGAAACAGTAATGAGTATCTTTATATATCTGTACACATACAAATATGCCCGGAGTGACCATGGAACAGAGAAGACACACCCTCAACTGTACCACAGACTGTCAGACAAATCCCTAGACTTGGATATGCATTCAATTTCCAACTAGCTCCTCATGGCTGGCTTAGTGGCTTCGCAATCTAACTCTAGGTATTCCCTAATTTTAAGTTTGCACAGTGATAAGATGATATCGAACTGATATTGCTTTTAGTTGATCATTAGTAAGGCAATCTTTTTGTGTGCTTTTCAGGTATTTGCTATTTGCTTTTTTCTCTTGTGATCACCCTATCCCTATCCTTTGCCCATCTTTTGATTGTGTTAACTTTTCATTAATTGAAATCTGTAGAAGTTGTATGTCCAATACCAATCATTTGTTGTGAACTACAATGATTGCTTTCTAGATTATCTTTTCACTTGGTTTGTAATGACATTTTATATGAATGTTTTACATTTCAAATGCTGTACTTAAGGACAGCATTTAATTCTGTAGCCCACATGCAGGTAAAATGTAAGTTAAGGTCTAATTTTTAATCATTGTGAATAAGCAATTACAGAGCATAATTTATTGACAGGCTAATATTTCCCTACCGGTTTATGCATGATTTTCTCAGACAAAGTTCCCATGAACGTGAAAGAAGCCAGCAAGCTTCTTGTTGTATTCCAATAATTATACTCTGCACCGCCCTCAGACATCTTAAAATATTTATTTTAACATTACATGTACACTAACCTCAAAAGATAAATATAGGTAAAAATGGAAAACAGAATCATTTTATTTTCCATCCTAAAGGTAGAGAAGCTTCATTTTCTTTCTGAGGTTCTATTTTTTTTTAAATCACTTTCAGGAAAGCTATGGCTGGCTGCCTCTACCAAAGCACCACTCAAAGCAAATTACTTTCACAAATAGTCACAAAATTGTTGAATTCATGTGCCTCAGAAAATATATTTTATTTAAAACATTGTGTAAATTACTCCATAGCATGATCTCCCTTGGTATAAAATAAAATTCATCTAAGGGAGGTGTTCTGGATCTATTCTGGAAGAAAAGTTTAAAATGAGCTTTAATGCATCTTTTGGAGACATTAAGCCTTGCTAGGTAAATAATGTGTGTCTTAAACATCTCTGAATCTATATTTACAGTCATATGATAAACGGTAATGGCTCCAAAGAGAAATGTTAAGATCGAATGGACATTTAAAACAGCCCTTCAATATGTATTTATGCATGGGATCCAAAGAGTCTCAAAAGCAGTTTAGTTCTATTTGATCAATGGCAATCAATGTCTTTGAAAGATGTAGAATATTTAGGGTCCATATAACAAGCAGTCCTATGTACTTATGGTAATAAATGCCGCTTGGTAGCTTGGGACAGATTTAGAATTTTGAAAACTTCCATTAAAATCACATCAAAACAAAACACACACAAAAAGACCAAGAAAATACAGCACAGAAAAAGATGACATTTCACAATAGTTAAGTTTTGGTACCAAACAAGTTAAGTTGGTGCATCCTTTTATATCCTCAAATGGATTTTTATTTTATGTTACTCAGTAGAAGTCATTTTGAAGACAATTTCTTCAGAAAATAAGCTTTAAAGATTTATAGTTTTTTAAAATCCTATGTGATTCAGTATGGACAGAACTTGGTTTCTATTCTTGTATTTTTATTCTCCTTAAAATCACTTACATTTCGATTGTATTGCTTGAATGAAAGAACTCATCACACCTAGTGTGGCCTTTCACTGCCTCAAACATGTGGGGAAGGGAGCCATGGAGCCAAAATGTGCATTGGATTCTTGGAAAGCCTTTATTGGCTGCAATGCCAGGAACCTGTAGACTTTGGGAAGCCATCCAACAGTTATCTATCCAAATGAAATGAAGTCACCTTGATTGATTGGGATGTGAAGCCAACTCTTCTTGCTCTGAAAAATTATTATTTGATACTCTAAAGTATTAAGATGCAGTCCTAGAGTAAAGTTATTTGTACTGCTGTTTGGAAATGTCACCCCCAAACTCTTACTCTTGACAGACTTCATGCTGTCAAGGTGAAGCGTGTATCTCCTTGAGTTCAGTAGATGGAATTGCAATGAAACCAAGTGGTATTATTGTGAAACTCCAAATTTCATAGCTCTAAGTCATTGCGTATGGTCTTATACATCTTTTGTCTCCTCTACTAGTGTTGTGACTTTGTACAAGTGTTTTACATAAAGTAGTATCCTCAGAGATAGGCGTGTCAAGAGAGGTGACTGTACCACTTGCATCAGTGGTCATTTTCTAAAACTCTTTCTTTCCAGCATTCACCTCAGTTCAATTTGGCAATCTTCTGTGAACCTAGGCAATGCTTCGCACAATTACCTGACCCACCAGGTAACTGAATTAATAAAATCAAGACAGGGAAAAAAATTGAAAAAAATGAGATCAGATCAATTTTAGCTTGACTATTGTACAAATGTGATGTATTAGAATAAGTCATGTTATTACAGTTTACTGGAGTTTTATAGAACACATATTTTATGTGCTAGTGGGAATGAAAACAATAAGAATTCTTAACTTTGCAGAAAGAGTACTGTCTGATCTGCTGAATACTTTTATCATTATATTCAATGCTATTCCTTATATAGACTATACCATATATCAGGAAATCATTCAGGTGGATTACATATTCACAATGTATGTACATAAATAAAGAAAGAACAAATATAAAGAATAATCCAGAAAGCAAGTGATGCCAAATATACTAAGTTTGAAGTAGAAATTAAAAAAATGTATCAGGGCCGGAGAGTGGCCTAGTGGTAGAGTGCTTGCTTAGCATGCACAAAGCCCTGGATACAATTCCTTGGTACATGACATACAAAAAAAAGCTGGAAGTGGTACAGTAGCTCAAGAGTAGAGCGCTAGCCTTGAGAAAGTCCAAAGACAGTGGCCAGGCCCTGCATTCAAGTACCAGGACTGGCAAAAAAAAAGTGTATCAACAAAGAAAAGCACAAGACCCAGTGGATTCTCTGCCTCATTTACTCAGACCTTCAAAGAAAGTTAAATACCACTACTCCTCAAATTCTTCCATGAAACAGCAAGAGAAAGCCCACAATCAAGAAGTCAGTATTATACTCATTACAAAAATGGAGAGAGAACTCAGCAAAGAGAGAACTGTAGACCAAACTCTTAACCAAAGTCTTTGGTGAACACAGATGAAAAATTTAGCAATAAAGTACTTACTTGCTAACTAATTTCAAAATGAATTAAAAACATAATCAACCATGATCGAGGCGATTTCATTCCAAATGTGCAAGGCTAGTTAAGCATATGTAAATCAATGTAATAAAGCACATAAACACAAAAAAGGTCAGGAATCATGATCATCTTAACCGATGCGTAAAGGGCCTTTAGTAAAATCTAACATTTGCTTAGGATAAAAGCTCTGAAGAAACTAGGAATAAAAGAAATGTGCCTCAACATTAAAAAGGCTATATATGACAAATGTATTGGAAAAAAAGTTAAACTATTTCCAGTTTCATTCACAGTAGCCTTACAAGTTAAAGTACTTGAGGATAAATCTAAGTAGTAAAGAAACTCTTCAATAAAAAATATAAAAGCTTGATAAATTCAGGACACCACGAAGTAAAATAGCCTCCCATGTATACTGTAAAATATATTTATCAAAGTAGGTCCAGTTCAGAAGAACAAAAACTACTTTTTATTAATGTGTGAATGTTAGTCAAAAAAGATGAACATAAAACACATGAAACACATATAGGACCACTGTATCTCTCTACATACACATACATATGCACATATGCACTCACCAGCACACACATGCCCATACATGCCCACACATGCCCCCCCACACATGCAATTTGACCAAAATTTAGTGTATGCATTATGAAACACCATGGAAAAAAATCCCTTTACAAAATAAATATTAGGTAGCTGAAGTATGTCATGTCAGGGTGGAGATGCTAAGTGTCTCTCTGAGTCTGGTTTGAAAAGGGAAAGAAGGAAACATATGGAGGGAGTGGCTTCCACCAAAGTGCAATGTATACATGCTTGTACAGCTAATCGAGGCTAATACACAGGAGAAGAGTCCATTCAGATTAAAGGGAAACACATGGACTTCCTGGAATAAGACAGCGGTGGCATCAGTAGGAAGAATGTGGGAGGACAGTCCCTGAAAAAGTCTGATGGATAGGCAGGTGCTTAATTGATGCTTCAGATGGTGGCTTTATAAAGTGATATCCTTACAAGTGAGGTGAAAAAGCCCACATATGCACAACGGAAGCTAAGAGGTTATAGAAGAATAAGAAGTGTGAAAGGCCACAGGGAATGAAGACAAAAGAGGTAAGGACCGATTATCCTAACTGCTCACATTCTACTTCCTTACACAGAATTGTGAAATAAATGTATGTATTTGCCACATAAAATGATTCATGCAGATGTTACAATTTTATTTATTTCTTCTTACTTTTTTATTGCCACAGTATTGCTTTCTTAATAAATTATGCATGAATTTAGGAGGTTATGCATTATGCATCATTAGAGTGTGGAGTTTATTTTCACTGCATAATTATGACTTCTCCACCCTGTGACTGGCCAGGATCTGAGAAAGCAGATGCTGAACAGGTGAGGGGTCATAGGTGGAGATGTGGTTAATCAAAGAGGAGATAGATCAGGCTGAGGTTACTGGCTAGTACACACAAAGTACTGAGAAAGATGTGAGCACTGAGCAAAGAATACAAGTTACCCACTTCAACTTTGGGCCAGGCAGATTACACATAAAACAAATTTAGATGTGAGTCAGATTTGGGATAGAGTGAATTTTGTTGTTGTTGTTGTTGTTGGCATGACCAACTGAACACTACACTGAAATGTCCCAAAGGCCCGGTGTAGTCACCAACCAACTAATAAAGATTTTCTTTCAACTATATGCTGTGTCCACGTGGTCCTCTCTGGCGACATGCCTCACAACAATACAAGCATGTGAAAGGCCTAATCACCTACCAAGCCCCACTCCTAATACCGATATATTTGAGAGTAAAGTGTCAAACGCATGACTTTCAGAACCACATACACACCATCAATGCCACTTACCAGGGAGAGTGCAAGCACAATTCATGTAGTGAGTTAGTTATGGGTGTGTGTGTGTGTGTGTGTGTGTGTGTGTGTGAGAGAGAGAGAGAGAGAGAGAGAGAGAGAGAGAGAGAGAGAGAGAGAGAGAGAGAGAGACAGAGAGAGACAGAGAGAGAGAGAGAGACAGAGAGAGACAGAGAGAGAGAGAGACAGACAGACAGACAGACAGACAGACAGACAGAGAGAGACAGAGACAGAGAGAGACAGAGAGGAGAGAGAGAGACAGAGAGAGAGACAGAGAGAGACAGAGAGGAGAGAGAGAGACAGAGACAGAGAGAGACAGAGGGGGGGGAGACAGAGACAGAGACAGAGACAGAAACAGAAACAGAGATATGGGGGAAAGAGAGAGAAAGACACAGAGACAAAGAAAGACAGATCATATTTGCCTGTGGCACACACGCGAAAAGAGAAAAGGAAAAGATATTAGATGGTGTTCAGGAATGAGGGACAGATTTTTCCCTGTCATTCTTCCATCCTATTATCAACTGAACAGCATATACTTTGCAATATCATTTCTACCCCAATCCTCATCAGTGGGCTTGCAGATTCACATCTTCTCCATGGCTTGCCATTGCAGATGTATGGAAAAGATCATTCCAACCAGCTCACTTGGTGTGGTCGGATGAGAATTAGGGCCTTAGTCACTTGGCTCTTCTTCCTCCATGGACAGCCCCACCCCGTGAATTTCCTGTAGTGAATCAGCTTCCAGGATATGTGTGAGAGCTGTTCTAGTGTGTCAAAGCCCAGCTGATCTATTTATCTATTATCTATCTATCTATCTATCTATCTATCTATCTATCTATCTATCTATCTATCTATCTACCTACCTACCTAGAGAGGTCAGTGGGCCTCTGAGGAGGTGGAAGAAAGAGGATAGTAATATTGGCAATGAGAAAATAAGTCAAGAGTATGCTAGGCAAATTGAATAATATTGATTTTATGCATTAATAGTTTTCTGACCTTCATCTGAGACAATCGGTCTGATAGAGGTCATAGAAAGAGACGAGGCATTCTGACTATCTGAGTGAGAATACAAATACTGAATTTTCCATTATATGTTATACATACAAGATCCCAATTTCCATGGTACTATTTTTTTCAGAAAATGAATACAAAAGCAATAGTGGAGCTAAGAAAATTGTGTGTGTGTGTGTGTGAGAGAGAGAAAGAGAGAGAAAGAGAGAGAGAGAGAGAGAGAGAGAGAGAGAGAGAGAGAGAGAGAGAGAGAGAGAGAGAGAGAGAGAGAGTAAACTGGCTTCAAAGCAGACATGTTTTTTTTCCCAACTGTGCGGTTGTGAGCAGAGAAGCAGGAATCCCAGACTGATCTGCTCATTGTTTTCGTGAACTCATGACACCAACGTTTAGTGCTTTTCTACAGGATAGCTGAAAGGTTCACAAATCCAATATCTCCAGGAGTTATTTCATTAGACTCCCTAACTTTCAGTCCTATCTGGAATGCTCTTATTCCTTTGCAACTCATATTGACTGGCTCTGATTATGCCATCAGCAAACCTCGCCAACTCCAGTTCCTCATTCCGATCATTAGTGGTCGATAGAGGGCCTGAGATGGTTCACTATTAACTGTTCATTCAAAGGGCTGACATTGAATACATTTCCTTTCTCTCATTGAGCGCTTAGCTTGGCTTTCTATGGGAAAAGGGAGAGGTGAGTGAAATAAACAAGCTTTCCTTTCTGTCTCATCCCATGTAACACGTACATGAGCCCTGGTATATTCATGGCATAGTCTGTGAGTTGAGGAGAAAATATCCACCATGTGTCCCCGTGTGTCTTTGCATCCATTGCTCTTCAGTGTCTGTCCTTGGACTCAGCTCCAGCTGTAAGTATCATAAAGCATGCAGAGGGTTCAAAATGTGGGTCCGTGGGCCTTAATTGCACAGATGCTGATATAGTAGGTCTGGGGTAAAGCTTAGAAAGGCAGGGAGGAAAGTTGTAGGTGGTTAGGTGGAGACAGAGAGACAGATAGGTAAATAGAGATAGATACATCTGCCTGTATTGTTTTTTTTTATGGTCCTAGGGCTTGACTTCAAGGCCTGAGCACTGTTCCTGAGCTTTTTTGCTCAAGGCTCGCACTCTATCACCTAAGCCACAGCTCCACTTCCAACATGTTTTGGGTTTTGGAGTGGTTAATTGGAGACAAGAACCTCATGGGCTTTTCTGCCCTGCCTGCTTTCAACCCATAATCCTCTGATCTCAGTCTCCCATATAGCTAGGAATTTAGGTGCAAGCCACCGGTGACCAGTTTAAACTACGTTTCTCTTTAAATAATCTTTGGGGGAAAATCATTTGTTGGTAAAGCAGGCTGTTGCATAGGGGATGTCTGTACAAAATGGATTTGGTGGATACAGGTCAGTTTTAACATTCCTGTCCCAAGAAAGCAGCCATACTCCCAAACTCATTGGTACCTTCTCAGTAAAACAGAAGTCTTGCAGTGAATGGCCGCTCCACACTGAGTAGAGCCTTGCAGAGCCATGGGCTGCCTCCTGGGATGTCAACACTCCTCCATCTAACTCATCATCTGCTCTTCTCACACCATGGGGGGGATGTCCTGGTGATTACATGTTTTTTTTTTCTTATTGTTACCTTTTTTCCAGATAGTTCTTCCATATTCGTTGTTGTTGATTTGTTTCTCTCTGTAGATTCAGGCTACAAATGATTCTTTCCACACCTCAAACCACACAGACCCTAAGCCTGATGCACAAGAAACTGCCTGGTTATTTTCTGGGATATGACTCTGGGTAAGGAGAAACCATTCCCTTCCTCCTGCCCTCTGGTGAGAGTCCTGTTAAAGAAAGTAAAAAGGAAAAAATGATGCTTTCCTAACTTAACAAAGTGTGAGTGACAACTCAAGACTATGTTTTGGGGTGTGATGGTGAGAAAGGAATCAAGAGATTCTGCATACCCCCTTCCCTACTCTCCATTCCTACCCAAATTAGCCTGGGCTTGACTAACTCTGATAATAAAAATGGAGAATATACAGATAGGTAACAGGAAAAGGTCAGGATGCAGAGGAGTGTTTGTCTCTGTCATCTCCTAGGTGAAATAAGCAAGAATTTAGTGATGGAGTTTGCAGAGATTCAATAAGATCTCGGCCCTCTGTGGCCAGCAGAGCCTCAGCCTGGCATCTGGGTAGCCCATTCTGGAAAGGGTAAGTCTTGATCTGTTGGGGCCAGTTATGTACTGGGCTTTTCAGCCCGTCCAGTAGAATCCTCCTGTGCTGGGGGCAGGCTCCTTTGCAAAGGAAGACACACCAGCATTTCTTTAGAATTGAAGCATGATGAGTTAGTTCCCTAAGTTTGTAGTCAGATGCCCTTTGCTGTCACATTCATACTTGAAGGTCCCTGGGAAAGATTTATCTGCCTCTCAATGCAAGGAGGAAAGAGAAACACTGAGAGGATGGGATAGCCCCACAGTTGCAATATCTTTGATCAGCATCCATACTTCCTTGCTGATTTCCAGTAACCCCACGGAGAGATATACACTACAATGCAGTGTCCTTACATGACACTGTGTCTGAGACTCAAATGTAAGACTGTGAGTCAAAAACCTCATTGGCAGGGCAGTTATCTTGACACACTCCTAAAATACATTCTTACTTTTGTTCCTATGGAATTTAAAATGTCCTAAAAGGCTGAGGCAGAGGGAGGAAAAAATATAAGCAGGATGCAGAGAATTTTGAAGGTAATGACGTGGTTTCTCCATGTTATTCTAATAGCAGGTGCTTGTCATTATAAATTTGGGCAAACCTAAAAAATGTGCCACATCCAGAGGGATCCTTGATAGCAACCATAGATGCTGACATGGCAATGTATCACCCTGGCATGTGTAGGCAGTCCAATGAGGAGAGGGAAAAGGGTACATGGAATGATCAGACTACTGATATTTGCTCTTGACAAGATGTTTGGAGCTGACAAGCTTGAGAAGGACGAGTCCTGAGTACTAACCACATGGTACAAGCATCATAAATAGAGATCCGCCTGACTTCCAAGAAAGGATTCACCCTGGAAATAGTGCAGAGACAGAATGCAGATTTCTAGTTCCATCTGATCTGTTTAAAGTAGACCAGGGAAAGGGATCACAATCTGAAGATCTTATGACCTGTTGAATTCTATTTCCTTTGTATCTATTTTTGGAAATACCTAAATATTGGGGGGTTAACTAGGAAATGCTTATCTGCGGCCACTTTGGGGACAAAAGCTAATGACTACATGTTGAAACCAAGATTTTTTTTTGTCTTGAGGATGAACTCAGGGCCTAGGCACTGTCCTTGAGTTTGCTCAAAGCTAACACTGTACTCTTGAGCTTTACCACCACACCCAGCCTTTTCTGTTTACGGGGTACCAAGGGATCAAACCCCAGGGGTTGTGCATACTAGGTAAGCACTCTACCACTAGACCATACTCCTGAACCCAAGATCTTTTTAGAACAAAAAACATTAGCATTCTTCATAAAGTGGCTCACCAGTGACATAAGCAATCCTAACAAACAGAACTAAATATGGCCACACCTGTGATTAGCTAAGTAGAGATAATGTTGATGTCTGATAATATATTGTGTTGTTCTGTTATCCCCAGTTTAGATGCATGAAAATATTTAAACCAAGCTGAACAAAAAGCAAGTGTTCTCTCCAGGCTATGTGACACTAATGAGAACACACTGTTATTTTTATTCTTCATTTTTTAACCAGGATGTACAAGAAAATTATAGAGTGATTCCTCTTCTTCCAACCTGCACGAATTCAGAGAAGCATTGCCTTCTCAGGCTGCCACAAACTCTTCTCTGTGCCATTACCTAAATGCAAAGTACAGGTGGCAATGAGGGTTATTGCCAGTATCAGCAGATCAGCTGACTTCATCAGCAGTGAATGCTATCCCCATAGATACCCATGCTGTCCTGTTCTAGAGCTGCTGGTATTTTAGGTTAATACAAACAATTCAAGAAGCAATTATGTTCTACATAATTAATCTTTTTGTGTCTATTTTTGGGCTTGAACTCAGGGCATGGATGCTGCCTATCAGCTTTTTGGTCAAAGCTACTTGATTCACTGCTCTACATCTGGCTTTCTGCTGGTTAATTAGAGAGATGGGAGTCTCACAGGCTTTTCTGCTCAGGCTGGCTTCTAGCCATGATTTCCAGATCTCAGCCTCTTGTATAGCTAAGACTTCAGGAGTGAGCCGTCAGTGAAGGGCTCCATACAGAAATACTTTAAATCTGAAAAAGACTGGTCCTTTGAGGACCTGTACTTCTATCATTTTATAAGACAGAAAGAAGCCTTGGAGTAGTTGAAATTTCCAGAGAAGAAAGTCATAATAATAATACATGGGTACTTCATTAATTTTTTAGCTTATAATCACTTTTGTATGTATCATTCTGGCTATGGAACTTGAAGCTTACAAAATTTAATGGATTTACACAGGTCACAGACTTACATGCTGTCTTCCATCTCCTTCCATCATGCCCAGCCAACATGCTTCAATGAGCTTGCATACTCATGCTATTTCATGTGAGGTATTTAAAAGCCCTTAAAGGAGTTTAAATGCAATAACTTGAATGAATGCCTTCTGAAATGAACAGATTTGAACTGAAGCTTTATTGACTTATTTGGTAGGTTTTCAATAGAAAAGTAGACAGAAGGTGTTAGTCAGCAGAGCTGAAGTTGAGGAAGGGGTGATGATCCTTTCTGCACTTTAACACTGAACTTTAAAAGTGTAAGGGGAACTTGTAGCATTGGTTAATATTATTGATTTGGCTCATTTTCCTGCTCATTGACAATATGTCCTTTTAAAAGTACCAAGTAAACTCCATGGCTGTATCATCCCTAGAGAGCTGCACAAGCCACAGACAGAACGCTTTGTCTGCAAGGATCTATAAGGAAAATTCTTACACATCCAACAGCCTTGTCTTACTGAGAAGGCTGAAGCCTGGTTTTCTCAGAAGAGTGGACTATGGCTTCTTCTGAATAGCTTATTCCACATCCATGATTATTTTTCTACTTATAGATGTTTTATATGCCACATAATGTTTCTTCAGCGCTCCTTTTTATAGGTTATTTCTCATATCATTCTCTACTCTTCATTATATTATAAACATTTTGGCCATCAGGGATTCCTCTTAAACTCCTAGCACACAGTGGAGTGCTCTGAGTATTAAATTTTGACGGACTTGCATTCCCAGCATTGTGAACTCTGGAGTGTTAAATTTTATTTTTATACCCAGAAAAAAAACCCAAGGCAAGTTAAATGTGTATATTTAACCACTTCTAATAGTTATTTTAAATCTAGCTCTTTCTAATTTTATTCTTAAATACCATAATTAAGATATGTCTATACATAATGTAGAATCTCAAAGAGCTACTATGTTATTCAATTAGTCATTCTCTACATCTTCAGACCAGTAATTAACATTTCACCTGTCTCAAATCACATACTGTGCCTTACATAAAACGAAAACAAAGTAAAAGCCTGGTTTTAATAATATACCATGCCAGTTGTCATGATAGAAATGTTGTGACTTTGGTAAGTATAGTACTTCCTTTGTTCGAGAGTAATTTTGATTGATAGATCAACCCAAGTACTTAAAATAGCTGATTATTATCCAACACATTTCTTCTCCTCAAATCAGGCAAAAATATAATTCTGTTAATTGTGATGCTTAAAACCACAGTCTATGAGGAAATAGTTTAACCTTCAATTGTGACCTTAAGGTGCACCTCCTCTGGCTGGAATGGGTTTTTGTGTTTTTTTCTTTTCTGCTACACAAGATAAGAACTGGATGTTCCAATGTCCTTGCCTTATGCGAGTAAGAAGTTTACACTCATTAAGTCATTATTGAGCCTCAACATTAGATTCAATGAAACACGAGTGAATCATTCACTCTAGGGGAGATACATCATCTATTTTAAGCCAGAAGGAAACAATTTTGCAAATGACCTTTTCCAATGTGACAAGCAGTCCTCCTGAAACCAGAGGGGAAATAAAGCCCATTTCCCTTTGTGGTGGACAATTTTCCTTCTCTCCTATACAGACCCAGCAACTGCAAGCTAATAAACAAACCAATGATTTATCTTACTTTTGTTGTTGTTGTTGTTATTGTTACCTAGATGATCAATGGATTAATTTAGATTTCATATGGAAGATAAAACTCAGCATCCATGAAAATATCAACAAAATATGAAATGTTTTATTAAAATAAAAAGACCTATGGTTAGTGTGGTAGCTCATATATAAAATCCTAGCTACTCTAGGGGTGGAGAGTGAGAGGACTGAGGTTTGAGGCTATCTTCCCATCTCAACAGAAAATGCAGAAATGCATAGCCATTCCAGCTGCTGAAAGAAGTGTAAAAAAAATAGGGGAGGATGATTTAGACTAGCCTAGGTAAAAGAAAGATCCTATCTCACAAACAGCATCAAAAGGGACCACTTGTGGGGCAAACAAAACAAGCAAGCAAACCAATAAAAAATTTGAAAGGGATAGTATGAAGTGACAACAACAACAAATAAACAAGTAAAAAATACATATTTTGGTCCTGAGCACAAGGGAAACAGACGTCTCGGGGAGATGCAAATTGAAAGTACTTCAGGGTGTGGACCATTGGTGAGTTCCACAGGAGTCAACAAAATAGTTGTCAGTTCAACGAGGTTAATGTAATTGTAGTTCGGAGAGCAACAAAGTGTTTCAAAGAGTTGTATAACAAACCTTTAGCACTGATTAGGTTGTATGTGGTATTTTGTGTTTGCTTGTGTTTATGACACTTTCAAAAGTTAAGAGCATATTGCAAAATTTCTGAAAAACATTACCGTATAGTATAAAAACACTGGAAAGACAAGCAAAATAATTGGTCACTCTTCTATCCTAAAAATAAGTATTAGTCAGTAGATTTTGCTCAAAACTTTTTCCTTTACACATTTTATTTGAAGGCATTGTATTGCCATCTTCAAGCATATGTTTGTGCTGAATAAGATCCCTTCTAGCAGTGAGACATATAGATTTTAAAGATTTCTTTCTATCTGGAAATTGTAAGACATTTATTTTACTTTTGTTATGTTTAAATATATTGATACAGATGGCTTTGAATATTTTCCTTTTTTTTTGCCAGTCCTGGGCTTGAGCCCAGGGCCTGAGCACTGTCCTTGGACTTTCTCAAGGTTAGATCTCTACCACTTGAACCTCAGCACCACTTCCAGCTTTTTTCTATGTATGTGGTATCGAGGAATGGAAACTGGGTCTTTGTGCATGCTAGGCAAGCACGCTACCACTAGGCCAAACTCCCAGCCCTATTTTCTTCTTTTATTCAAGAGTCAGTGGAAGTTTTTTAAATGCAAAGAGCTTGTGTACGTCAGCTCTAAACATTTTTCTGCATTGTCTGTTTTCTGGTTTTTCTCTGTATGCTTTCTCTTCTGGTTTAGTGGAAAATTTCATTTCTATCTTCTTGCATGCGAAGATTGGTTCTAATGCTTTTAATGTTTTAAATCACATTTTGCTATTATTAATTTTTTACTGGTTTGGAATTAACATTTTTCTGATTTTCTCACTTGCATTTTTTTGAAATTTGTATGCATATATGTGCAAATAATCACACATTTTGAAAAGCCACATATATACATATGTATGAAATCTCAAGAGTATACTTTTTCTCTCTTTCTCTTGTTCAAGGAATCTTATTTTATAAATGTAGTTTCTCCTCAAGTCTCTGACTGGGGTAGGAATTACTGCCAATGATTTTTTGTTTCTTGACTTTCCTGGTGCTAACCTGAGAATAATCATTCTGTTCTTTATATAATTCTTCATTCTTCCTTATATATCAGGAGATTCTGATTTCCCCACTTACGTTTCACCATGAAGACAAACATGGCCTGAGAAGTTGCATTGATAGCTGAGATGTGATCATTATGTTTCTGCTTAGCTCGAACAAGGATTGCATTTCTTTGTCAGGCTAGGCAAGCTTGGCTCTTTAGGTCCTCATGCCAGCTGTCTCCATTCTTCCTAGACTAGCTCCACTTCCTTAGAGATAAACACTCCATTTGACCCACCCTCAGTTCTAAGAGCTAGGAAGAAGAAGCTGTGAGATCAGAAGACCCTTAGGAAATTTGTATTTCTCTGTCACCTTTCCCCGTCATTCCTGGAAAATGTCTCAGGGGCTCAGCCAGGCTGGCCAGCTACTTCCTACCCCATCTCCTCAGTGGTAAATTACATACATTTCTTTAACTCACCAAAGCACGTCCTTCTATCCTTCAGTGGGATAATTTTGTGGGTCAACTTAGTAACTCTAGCAATAACTTAGTTATTTCATTAAATAGGGCCATAAGCGGTGCAGAAAAAAAGTTGCTATTAAGTTGCTTACCAGTCCATATTTCTGACTTTGATAAGAGAGAGTACAGTGAGCCTTGTCTCCGGGTGGGCTTGGTTTGACTGAAAGCCTTAGGGAGGGTTGAGACTTTGCCAAGCCAGGGGGTGTTCTTTTACCAGGGGACAGCAGCTTTGGTCAAAGCTGAGAGTTCCTTCTTGCTTTTCCTGTCAGCCTGGCATTTGGAATCTCCACCTGCCCCTAATCCATGCCAAACTTAGTTCCTTAAAAAGGGAATCTCTTCATACATATCTCCTACTATTTCTCTGATTGGACCTTCACTCAGTACAGCTGGAAATATATTGAACTCTGTCGCCTGCAGAGACTCCTTCCCCTGCAGTGCTTTTTACTGCTATAGAATTATATTACTACATTCTAATGAATTATACAGGAAGAAGATAGGAACACATATTCTTAGTCCACTGCTTAGAGCCAGGAGGTCCTAATAATTCAGCAGCCCTATTATATTTTGATAAATTAGCTTCCCCTCTATATTTTCATTAGGATGATGATGATTATTAATGCAATGTTGCATATCACCCAATGCAAACCTGATGCATCTCCATAGACCTTCATGCTATGATCCTGTAAAATGAATTACTGGATGAAAAGACAAATTTATTCAAATTAAATCTTTTGTTGCACATTGTAAAATCCCCCATCCAGAAATGATATGCCTCTTCTTCTCTTTCCCATCTGCAATGAGAATTTCTAGCAAACTTTCTGAGACATGGTGGGTACTAGAACCTCATGCAGGTACTGTCTGTCAGAAAGAGCAAAATCAGGAGGCATCCAAGCAGAAAACAATCAAGTCTAGGTTGCCTACAGAAAACTCATTTTCTATATTTTACCTCGAGGAGCATAATCTTATTGTTATTGTTATTGTTTCTTATTTTTTTCCCAAAAGAAGGAAGAAATTAAGTGAAACAATAATGTTTTAAGCATTAAACCTGGGCTAAAATGCATTTTCTAAATACTGAGCATGATTAACCACTTAGCTGATATGCTCTGTAGCATCCAAGAGCTGGAACTTTGGGACAAAGGAGTTTCAAAGCCATTTTTAAACATTAGCTTGCAGACATCTATGTTTCTATTAAAATTAGTGTTGTGTATGTGTGCCTCCCTCCCACCCCTTTGCTGATACACTGGGTTTGTAAAGGATTTTATTTTCTCAATAAAATTTAAAATTATGTACAAAGAAACAGAAACTTGGCTGCCTGCAGATAGGAGAAAGATGACTGCTCAAACTCAGTTATTTTTCAAGTTTTGCTATCATGAGTTATAAATGAATGTTGAGAGCAGGGATGCATGTGAATTTGTGGTCTAATTTGGGCTTGTATAGCTTAAGTTTAAACTCAGTTACCTTTATATCCACAGAGTTCTATGACAGGACTAGAACCAATCAACTGTAAAATGCTGGAGATTGAGAATATCAATGCAAAAGCACTCTATCTGGCTTCGACCCCCCAAAAAATGGCCTCACATCAGTCTGCCTAATTTCTCCTAAATTCTGCCTCTGGGCTACTCATCAATCTGCCAGGAGGATGAATAGCCGAAACAATTTGGATCACACAGTAACTCCTACGCAACTTTAAAGATCCCACTCATGTTAAAAACCATGGTACAGTCAACATTAGAGAAAACCCTTCCACATTCAACAATGACTTTAGAATCCACTTTCATATTTTTACTAGACCTAGAACAGGATAATCAACTTTCATTCATATAGTACAAAAAATTCTGTAACTTTTACCACATAAAACTGAGATAATAGAAGTGTAAATTAAATGAAATTATGAATTGGATTGAGGAGCATTCTGCCTAAGTATGAAACTAGAGTTTTCAAATGGGAATGATTTGACCACAAATAGCCTTTTCTTTTTTCCTTTTTCTTTTTTGCCAGTCCTGGGCTTGAGCTCAGAGCCTGAACACTGTCCTTGGACTTTCCTGAGGCTAGAACTCTACCACTTGAGCCTCAGCACCACTTCTGGCTTTTGTCTATGTATGTGGTACTGAGGAATCGAACCCAGGTCTTCGTGCATGCTAGGCAAGCACCCTATCACTAGGCCAATCTCCTGGCACCATAAATAGCCTTTTCAAGTGAGAATTTCAGCACAAGCTTGTTACAGGATAAATTGTACCATAGCCCTCACACAGGACCTTGGGAAATGCAACAACCTAACAATATCAACACATTCTCTTCTACACAATACAGTCCTCCAGCTCCTGTATTTGCATAATTCTGAACACGAAATATAAATACAGCACAAAAGAATTAGTAGGAAGCCAAAATTAGTAAACAAGTGAATTGAAAAAAATATATACATTTTTGTTTACAAATTTAACCAAGCATAGCTCTACCAGGAAAACAAACTAAATGAAAAATGAACATCTGTTATTCCATGAAACATTATTAATATTCACGTAGAAATATATGCTGCTGAATCATTCAGTATAGAATCTTAATGTAGTTTAATTATTTTCATCTCCCCAATTTGTGCAAGCCCATGCAATCTGTGATTAAAACTCCCCACAGATTCAGAGTATGTAGCATTTCTAATAGTTGGTACCTGACTCACGAGGTCAGCAAGACCACATAGTCACATAATTCTACTGAAATGAGGAAATTAGATCTTCCTTAAAAATATTTGTTTGAATGAATCTGCAGCATCAATTTTAGCTAATTATGGAATGATCAATCTTCAATATTCTAAGTGTTAATCTTTTTCTTCATCATAAACACGGTTTGGCATGGTAATGGCAGGTGCAGGAATATATGTATATATGTGCATATATATAATATTTAGCTTAGATGTGAATCAGATAGTGTTTCTCTCACTTGCATACTCCGTGACCTTGAGAATTCCTCGCTTTGTTTCTGCCTATGTGAAGGAAGAAAGGAAGGAAGGGAGGGAGGGAGAGAGGAAGGAAGGATGGATGAAGCACACTCTGTGACCTTGAGAATTCCTTGCTTTACTTCTATCAATGGGAAGGAAGAAAGGAAGGAGAGGAGGGAGGGAGAGAGGAAGGAAGGAAGTATGGAAGAAGGAAGGAAGGAAGGAAGGGAGGAAGGAAGGAAGGAAGGAAGGAAGGAAGAAAGGAAGTAAGGAAAGAAGGAAATTAATGACTCAAGCAGATTTGCATGAGCTGGTTAGTATCTTTTCAAATACGTTAGTCCACTTTTGTCATCTTACAAAGTCTAAATGTAACTCATTCCAACTATCTGTCTTATCTTTTTGTTGCTTTCTCTATAATATTATCAGTGGTGAGAAAAGATACAAAAGGATTCATTCAACTGTTGGACAGTGTACAGTTACTCTGAGTGAGGGCAGGGCCACATGGAAGCTAGCTATCATGTTCTATTTAACACTCCAGTGGAAATCCCTGCCTTCAGTAGCTTGTCACCAGAGCAATCATTTACACATGGCCCTCTGACAACTTATCAATCATGAGGCAGCTGAGATTTAAATATTTTGGTTGAAAACACCCCCTCCTTATGTCAGGACACATTAATTTGAAATAAACATTTTGCTGAGATGTGAAATGAAGCAGATCCATTAAAGGCTACTAGTCATGTGTTTTGATTTATTACTCTGATAGAGTACTTGCTGTTGTGAGCACAAAGTCGTAGCTGACCAGTGTGATGGATTCTCATGGAACAACCAGGGAATTGGGAAGAGCTGGGATTCTGCTGGGTGCCAAGGCCTATGCAAGGCACTTGAGTTTTTATATGTATTCACAATAATATTGAGCTTGACATTATTCCCACCTTTGGGAATGAAAAAGTGTAACAACTGTCATGGCTGAACAGTGACAATGTGAAGAATAAAAGCCATACACAAATTATTTTTTGTATCTCTTGTGTATCCTCATTTCAGATGTAGTATGGCCTTCCTTTATGTCTGGAAAGGATTAAAATTTTTTTTACTTCCCTATCCATGGATAGTTTTCATGAAAAATAATGATAGCTGCACAGAGGTACTTTCCAAAGTGATCAGAAATGCATTTCCATAATTTCAAAAGACCTTCGCAATGGTTGAAGGATAATCTCTGCCCAAGCAAATGCAGGTAAATTTTATAAGATGCCAGAGCCAGCATTACATCTCAGCATTCTCTCTTTGCTTGGGAAATGACTTTCATTTTAGCTGATCCGTATAGGTCCCAGGGCCCACCCTAGAGAAATCTGTGTTATATTTATAAGATATCCTATTATCTAGTTTCAAATACCAAGTCGAAAGGGAGTCATGCAATAGTGTGTGGAAAGCTTTTGTTATGAAAACTCAAAATACCAATCTATCAAACAAAGATGATTTGATTGCAGCTTGAATAGTAAATCATACACAGTACACTATGTCTGCATATAAATTATAACCTGAGTTATGAAACCAAATATTCCCATATCCTTGCACTTTCGTGTAATGTTTAGCATCTCTTAGCTATTTGCGTTCAGGATTTTAATGTTTTTCTTATTTATGTTTTAATTTTAATTAATTCAAAGACTAATTCAGGTTGTGAAACCAAATATGGTAAGGGTGGAATGGTACAAAGTCTCTTTACAAGAACTTGATGATGGAATCAAATACCTCAGATGGAAGACTTGAACACTTCCTGTCTTCATGAAGTAATTTCTGTCCCCACTTTTCCTCACTCCATTTCACAACACTTAAAGAAAACATAGGGCTTTCCTCACAGTTGCCCCATCTCCCCTCCTTGCATCCCCTTTCTCATGAGACTTCAGCCATGTAGTCAGGCTGTGACCTAGCTAAGTTCTCAAAGGCAAAAGTGGGCACTGCACTCTGCTAAAGGGGAGGTGTCGAGGCCAGCATCATCTGAAGTTAATATTGTATTTCTCAACCAGAATCTATTGGTGACAAATTTTAGAGTCCCAAATAAAGAAAAGTAGCCAAGGGAGTAGGCTCCTCTGTCTTTTCCCCACATTGAATCCATCTCTAACATGAATCAAAAGTCATGCCATATATCCTTTATTCTTGTACGTTTTTCTTACGTCCACATGGTTGTCTGACACACAGTTACCAAACAATAACAACAACAACTCTACAGTCACAATTGATGATCCTGATGACTAAGCAGTCAATGAAAGACCCTCTTCTGACTTGTAAGCTGTCCATTTGCACCTGTTCTTATTTTACTGATACTATAAGTTGGGATATAATGTAATTAAGGACGTAGGACATTACATAAACCACAAATGGTAAAGGTTAGATGTTCCACAGATCAATTTTTTTGGTATTTTAGATGAGAGCAGAATATGGGAAATTTAGTGTCCCTAGAATTTAAATTTACACCCAATTCTTCTACTTACTATCTTTAAGGAAGGAATTGGGACCCTCATAAGGGCTGAAAGTGGTCTTAATTTTCTGGGTTCTGACTATGCATATAGATGCTTTTGTGTAATTCTTAGAATCTTTTTTGTGGTGGCTGTGTTTTGATTATGTTCATTTTTCTAGAAATGAGATTGGGACTGAGAGAAGTGAGTAAAAATATTTGCTCTGGACAGGTGCAGTGGCTCACAGCTATAATCCTAGCTACTCAGGAGGCTCGGTTAAGTCAATTCTTTTTGGCCACTAGATTTAATGTGTTATCATTTTTAGTGTCACAAAGGAGTTTTAATTTAACACATCAGTTGCTAGGAAAAGTGCATCTTGATCAGTTTCATGCCTTCAGTCATTCTTCCTCCTTCCTCCCCTACCCCAGCCACCTCATAAGTTATGTAGCTCCATTGTCACAGATGTACATCGGGCAAGCCAACTCTTCACTGAGAAATTGCACTGGGCAGTCATTGTGCCTCAGTGGCTTGTTCTTTATTTGTTGTCTATCTACTTAGTCAGAAGCCTCAATTCTTGACCACTTCATAAACCTTTCCCTGTGTTATTCCCAGTATCCCTAACACTCCTTCTTCCCCACATCCACTCCTACGGTGCGTGCTCCTTTTCAGTGAATATGCACACTAGGAGTTCATTTTAGAGATAGATATGGAGTACTTCAAGTTTTTTCCGAGACTGGCTGATTTGTGAGTTAGAAATATATAATTAACTCTGCCCTTCACTTCCCACAAATCTAAAATAACAGAGTGAGTCCAACTGTGAGAGTTTAGAGACATATCTGCATATTGTAGTCACTTTTTCAATTCTCCCTGTCCAGATGTGTTACAAACATAAGTTGCCCAAATTCAAAGTAATTGACTTTCAGCCAACTGTGACCAAGACACTTTCTCTCTCTCTCTCTCTCTCTCACACACACACACCACACACTTATTCTAAATACAAAAGTTTCTACCCCAAGAAAACTTTTAATAGCCTGCCTTGAAACCACACAAATATTCAGCTGTAGATGGAATAATTTATTCACTGGGGAGGATGGAAAGTATAAACATGTTTCACCTGCACAGAAGATTTTTTTTCACAGAATTATTGTGCATAGCTATTATACTGAAAATATTCACAAAAGGAACATTTTTGCCATCATATCTGCAGAGAAAACCATTTCTTCTCACCTTTTTGGTATGGGTCTTGTATTTGTTTTTTTTTCTTTAATAATAAAGGAGAAAAGAAGCTATGAAGAAAAGGTAGCAACACCTCCAGTGAATATTAAGTACTCAAACCCATATTATGATACATCAGATTATCACATGCATTGGACTACATAATGGAACACAGAAAGGGAAGTTAACTGTAGATATCGGATGCCCAATAAAACATTCCTGTGTTATGTGCTGGTGGCTCACAGTTGTTATTCTAGCTATTCAGCAGGCTGAGATCTGGAGGATAGCTTCTTGAAACCAGCCTGGGTCAAAAAGTTTTCTGGATTCAAAAAGCAATAAATACACATCTGAAATTCCATGCACATTTAATGAACATTTAAAAATACGAGAGAAAAATAGGTTCGGGGGGGGGGGCAGAGAAAGATAAATAGACTCTGGGGGAGGGGGTTGAGTACGTGCAGGAGAGGGTTGGATTAACAAGAAAAGCGAAGGAGGGTAAATATGGTTGAAGCAGTTTATTTGCATATATGAAACAGAACAATAAAATGAGTGGAAATTGCTTCAAGAAGGGAGATGACAATGGCCACTGGTGGCTCACTCTTAAAATCCTGAGCTACTCAGAGGGCTGAGACTCTGAGTGCCACAAATGGAGTAACTGCATGTCGAATTAACCAGCAACAAGCTAGACTGGAAGTGGTATAGCATTAGAAATGAAGCAAGAGAGAGAATAAGAGACCAAAGACCTGAATTCAAGCTCCAGCACTGGCACAGAGAGGAATAAAGAAAAACAGAAAGGGAGAAAGAAGGGGGAGGGAGAGAGAGGGAGAATGAAAAGGAGGAGGAGGAGGACAAGGAGGAGGCAGAGGAGGAAGAGGAGGAGATGGGGTGAAGTGAGAAGGGTTTTAAGACTGTGATGTGGGGGTGGGGTGGGTTAAGACTTTGGAATACATTTGCACCTGTATAGAAATGACTCAGCAAAAATCCCTCTTGTATATGATACAAAATAGTCTTAAAAGCTTTGCTAAACCCTGTCTCCAAAATAATCATCAGAAAAGCAAGAGTGTAGGTATCGTTCAAGTGGTAGAGCACAGGCCTAGAGAGTGCAAGACCCTGAGTTTCAGATTTCTGAAATGCGTAGCTGGGCCTGGTATCTCTTAACACCACGGGGATATAGTGTTAGTTGAGGAGTCTTCCTCCACAGTGGGAAAACTAAGCTTCTTGGCTTGCTATACTACTACATAAGGGTAGTAATTAAAGGCCTGATACAAAGAGAAGACATTTTTAAAATGCACCATATTGAGCTGGTTCTGTTAACTTGTAGTCCACATAATGCACAACTAATCAAGACATACTTCTGGTTTTTTTTTCTTCCTAAGCAACACTTCAGCTCTATCTAGAGAGCCAATGAACTACAATTACGAAAGGATAAGCAACGTATTGCTATAAAATAATCCACTGGCTAAGTCTTTCCATCAATAAAAAAAAGTCTCTTCGTGTATGACAGTTATTTTCTTGGCTTGAAAGGTCATCATTCGCTTGAATAACTAGGCAAAGAGGAAGCTTTTCAAGCTGTGTTTGTAAGGAAAATGAAGCCCCGAATTGAGGGAGACATGTATAGTAATGTGCAGTGTGATGATGGGTTGGGTGTAACTGCAGGCAAGTTTTCTTCCTTGTATGAAAATTTAATGAGTTACTTTTCCAGTGGGAAAGTAATGTTAGGTAAGTCGTTCACTCCAAAAATGAAATTATTCTCAGTTCTAAAATATAACCCATAGCTATACACCTGTGAATTTTTTGTCAGTGTCATTAACTGTGCACCTAAAACACATTTGCATATCTTCTCTCGGTTACTCTCTGGCCCTTAATATTTGGCAGGGAGTTTATGCCACATGACATGAATTTAGATTCTCTTTCTCTAACTTCTGGGAAAACGTTCTGGGATAACAAGAATGATGTAAGATAATTATTGTTATTTTCATTGTGTTCCTGTATTTAAGGAATGATGGTTTATCTCCCTGAGATATAACTGAAATGGGATTCATCTGATCGTAAGATAGACTCACTCTTGGATAGCTGACACAATGTGAACACATTACACCACTACAGAGCTCATGCGTAATGCCCTGATTTGGTTGACTTAGAAAATCTGTGTGATAGTCTCTACGAAGTGCTTAACTCAACTACAATGAAGCTTGTGGCGTATCACACAAATTATAACTCCAAGGCATAAATAGGTGCTAATCATAAAAATTTAAATAAATGGATCTCATGAAAATGTGGATCTATGTCTCCTACCTTATCTATGTCAGATATTGAAGGGTTAGTGCTCCTTCCATGACCAGCAGTTGACAGAGAAATAAACTTTGAGAACCTAAGTCCTTTTGACTTACATGAAATAATCAGCATCTATTCTACTTTATGCCAAGATGACCAATTTACCCTTTCATCTGTTCATTTGGGAATCATGGAGGAGAGAATCCTTGTTATAGAAGATTGTCAGATCAAGAACACCAGACCCTGCAAAATAAGACACTTTTGGATGCTGAGTCCTCGTTTTGCATTTATGTTGGTAACCATATGTATTTGCTATAAATTAGAAAGTTCATAAATGTTGCACAACTATGCTTACGTTATATTGGGGTTGCATTTATATACAACTGTGCCATGTGCATTATACATATATCGCATGCACGTCCTTCGATTGTCACTCGTGTAGGATGCAACTCTTACATGCACTGAGTAGTTTGGCCCAGTCTTCTGCTCGCATCCTTGCTGTCGCAGCAATGCACTGTGGGATGCATTGTATTTGGCTGTGCATTGTATATCATGAAGCAGCACTGCCCAGTGGTAATGTGTTCAACCTGTCATTCCAACTGTGAAAGGATGTTAAGTGTAAGGTAGAAAATACAGTGAGATATATTAGATCCAGGAGTCATTCAAAATCTGGTCCTCCATCAAGCAACAGGTTACTATGGAAGGAAATATTGCTCTAAGATCTGCCTGCCTTCCTCTGATCCTGTGCCATCATGTAAAAACTAAGAGGTTTGTTCTAGGATATGAATTTTTGGGGAAAAAATCTGTTAAGTTACCTGCTCAAGTCTCGCATCTCTGGTTCTACTTTTATTTCTGATTACAAATAAACACTGCAAACATATTGGATAATGTTGAATATTAATGTCATTGTTTAAGTTAGGTGCCTAAAACTCTGCAAAAATTGAATCTAGTTTATCTGGATGCACAGTTATATAGTGTAAAATACAACACTTTTTGGAGTCTTCATTTACAAAATACAGAAACACTAAGAAACATTTAAATACAGAAGACAAAGGGAAAGAGAATTATTTTACTTAAATTCCTAGAAAGAAAATATAGTTTACTTCTTGGAGCAATGCATGAATACATGAATATTTCAACCTGTGCCACTCAAATCTGCTTTTCCTGAACTCACAATTGCTTAACTATTATATAAGTAAACCTGAAAGGATTTACAGAAAACAACTTAACTCTAAGTTTCACCTATGGGACTTATCAAGAACTAAAAATCATTTCAATTTGAGCATTAGAGAGAGAGAATTGGCACCAAGATATTTACTTTTATTAAAGCTCATTCTCCTACATTTCAAAAGTTTTCGGATCCTCTTTATTGTATTTTTTTCGTTCTATGATTTATAATTTTCTTACTACAAAGTTTTACAAACCGAACATATAAATAATTGTGTTCTGGTATGCTAAATTACTTAGAACTTGTTCAGTTTAATTTACTTAGTATGTATTGATACAGAGATTCCCTTCCCCCACCTTACAGAAAAGTAGAAATCTCTTTCTTGTGCAAGGAAATGGCAGTTTATTATAAGGACATGAGACTATTTCTCCAAAACTCATGATTGTTTTACAACAATTCACTGAATTAACTAATGAATTCCAAATCTTTTAATATGACTGGTTACCATTCCTATTGCCATAGTGCTTTGGCTAGCCCTTGCTTGGAACAAAATGATAACCATGAATGAATGATTCATTTATCTAGACAAAGATGAAATAATATCTTCTAGCATTTCTGCTCTTCCAATGTTTTAAGGAATATACAAAATAAAAGTAGATACTATATTGGAAGATTGTGTCAGTCAGTAAAAATTGCTGCCAGTGTATATCAAGGTTTAATTAAAACATTAAAATGAGGAAAGAAATACCATGTGACAGATAAGTGTGAGTACCATGACTTTGTCAGTGATACTAATGAGATTTGATTCCTTCTTTTAATTGACATTTCCAACTGAGGCCCCAATAAGCTAGATTTAAAGGGAGCAATTACATATGTAGCCAGACCCTAGCTGGATGCATGAATGTTTGACATTTAAATATCACAAGTAATATATTATTCACTCCTCTCTCTACCCCACTGTCAATATTAAGATACACAGATACTGTAAATCTACGAAGTACAGTGAACAGCAGAGTATTACATGTAACAGGAATCTTTCTCCTGAGAACACTGCTCTACCAAATCATTATCATCCAACACATGTAAGATCTTAGCTTTAAAAACAAAATCATACATCAAATCTCTACAAGTAATTTAACTTATTGTTTATAAAAATGAATGGGGGAATACAAAGTTACTTTTGAAAGAGTGTCAATGATTTTCTTTTTCACACCTTGCTAATAAGGTGCTTTTGCTGAATTATTTCCTTTGGTACTAACAAAAAATGTGAGAGAAACCCATCAACTAATGCAAGGTTGCCTCATGATCAAGACAAAAGAAATAAACCCATCATTTATTTTAAAAGTATCAATGTGAGAGCTTTTTTCTTTATTTTACTTTAATGAGGTTTGCACTATGAATTCACCTTAAGTACTTTAGCTTAATGAACAGTTCTGCTATTATGAAGTTTCTTTTGTATCAGGTCTACAATTCAGGCTTTGCAGCTCCAGAGTCTATGGGATAATCCACTCCATTTTGTTCCCTAAGTGTCCTGGGGAGCTGCTAGTATCAGCACCATTTGTCTGTATCTACCCACTTTACAGCCTGAGTTCTGGTGATTCAGCATGTGTTCCTACAAATCTTGAAGCATAACTGCACATAAAAAAAGGACAGACAAAACAGAGAAAATGAATTAAAAAACCCATTTAGCATTAAAAAGCAAGATTTTCCTGAGCATGGTGCATATAAAGAAAACATAAATGATGGGAAGATGAGATAGTTTCAACCATTATTATGCAGCCTAAATATTGATGCATTGACAACTTCACTGGATTCAATATGTACCTGGGGTAAGTAGAACCCATTTCTAAATGTATGTGAGTCTAAATATGGACAGGCATCCTTAACATCTAGAATGGGACCTGTATACAGATTTTTTTTTCAGAGAAGACAATTAATACATTTATGAATTGTGTATTATTAGGTCCCCACATAGATATTATATACCCACTGTGGCGGCAAAGAAACAAAGAAAAGAATCCATTTTCTCTGGCCTCCAGCAGCTTAGTCTATTGAATAGATAAGAATGTAACCGAACGATTGCATTTAAAGAGACCCCTGACTTGGCTGGGTAAATCAGTCAGGGGAGAGATTTCACTGGGGGTAAGGCTTGAACTGAATACTAAAAGATAAAGAAAATGAAGTAGAACATAAAGGAGAAAGGGAGTTACTCAAGGAGGCCTGAAAGAACACAGCCCACCAAAGGCCAGCACCACGGCTTAGAAACAATGTGGGATCTCTTTCTGCAGGAAAACAGGGGAAGGGGAAACAACACAAGAAATGATGCTGGGGTTTCACACCTGTACCCCTACCCCAGATATAAACCAGAGCAGCCGAGGTTTGTTCATTTGTTCATCTCCATAACCAACCCTAAGTTTGATTTCCTCTGAAGAAATCATCTGCTTCTAAGGAAATATATTTGATCCATTTTTCATCAGAAACCTGCAATCCACGATAGAAGGTTTTAGAAATGACGCTGGAGAGTGCATGGTAAGAGTTCTGCATGGCCTTCAGATTCAGGTAATCAGGAAGTTTGTAGGACCAGTTTTCTTCTTTGGAAGCTAAGTCTAGTAGCACAGGATAGAAAAGGGCTTGCTGAGAGCTCTTTAGAGTGTGAAGCCAAGGAAATTAGGATGGAGGGACTTTATTGACAAATATCTGACTGAGAAAATGGGAAAGAGCAGCCCATAGCCAGTCTTCAGATCACACAAAGGTAGACATCACAATTCCTATGTAACACAGACTCCTTACCTAGATCTGGAGAGAGCTCATTTCATTCAGTGGTTACTTTTATTCATCATACTTATGCATCTCACCAATCCAAACAAAATCTACATAACCAACAGTTATTATTCTTATTAGAACCCACATTATAGAGAACTCCTATAAGCAGAGTCTGTTATTTCAACTTGGCAAAGGGACCAATTATCTGCATAGCACCTTGTGAAGAATTTTTCAGGAAGGAATAAACTTAATGGTGTTACAGTGTTTTTCTACTACAGATGGCACAACTGGAGTCTAAAAAATTTAGCTAATTCGATGTCATGGAGATCCTCAGCATAAGTCCGGCCTTTTGCACTGTATTTATAGCTCTCCAAAGCCATCAAACTTTCTCCTTGCACCCCCACACCACCATCAGGCTCCCAACTCTTTTTTTTTTCTTAATATTTTTTAAGCTCCTACTCATTTCTAACTATCAATCTCAGTCTCAAACTCAGGGCTTAAGCCTTGCCCCTGAGATTTTTCTCTCCATGCTGATGTTCTACTACTTAAGCAATACTTCGTCCCCTAATTTTCAGGTAGTTAAGAGCTAAGAGTCTCAGACCAGGAGTTTGGCTTAGTGGTAAGAGTGCTTGCCTAGCATGCAGAAAGACCAAGATTTCATTCCTTGGTACCACATACATAGAAAGAGCTAGAAGGTGGCACTGTGGTTCAGGTGGCAGAGTTCTTGCCTTGAGAAAGCCCAAGCACGGCACTCAGGCCCTGAGTTTAAGCCCCGGGACTGGCAAAAAAGTAAAGAGCTAAGAATGTCATGGACTTTCCTGCCTGGTCTGACTTCAAACCATGATCCTCAGATCTCAGCCTAAGTAGCTAGAATTACAGGCATGAGCCACCAGCACTCAGTGCTTCCCTAATACATTTTTTAAAATAAAATTCATATTTAGAACTCAAGCATGACTCTTACAAAGAAAATGCAAGGGTTGGAAGAGGGGCTCTTCATAGCAAGAGAATGGGTCAGGTCCCATAATGACTTCATATTTTCCAAGGTAGCTCAAATCAAAAGCTAGGGACACACTTGCCAGGAGTATGGATATGCCAAGGTCTTCTCAGCTGTGCTAGGGTATTGTCTCCACCTCTGCTCAAACATCTGCTACTGCAGGCATGCCATGGATGTGTTCTTATTATCTGCAGTTAGAATATGCTAAGTGCCAGTTCATTCTAGCTTCTTGATTCAAAATGGTACCTCAGCCAGCACTGAGTCCAGATTCATATCTCTACCCTCTCAGAAAAGTGTGGCACAACTGACTGAACTTCCAGATGTGTGACTCATGGCCATTTGACTCTTATCCACACTACAGAGGGGAGGGGGAGGGTTGCTTGGGAGTGAGGGAGGAAGAGCTTCCTAGGTGCTGTGAAGGAGTAAAGCAATAGTTGAGAGGTCAAAGAGAGTGCGGCTTGGGTCAGGGCAGGTGGCTCAATTAGGGCAAGGTTTCCACGATGACCCTCGCCCCCAACACATGCTGGTACAAGGTAGGCAGGAAGCCATTGTGGGAAATACAAACAGGTGGAGTTTGGGGTCCCTTTGGCTGGCATCCCAATATTTAAATGCTTTTCCTTTGTCTGCCTCGTTTCTACCATTTCAGTTCATCTGGCCTAGAATTGGGGTCTAGAATCTCCTCATTTCTAACTATGTGCCAGAGCCCTTCACAGATGTCCTGAGCGCCATAGTCCAATCTCTTGAAACTTTGGATCCCATTCCAAACTTTGGATCCTAGTCTAAGCTAGATTCTAAATGAATAGATGAGGTCTACCTCAAAGAATTCACCAGAAATAAAACAAAACAAACAACCACAACAAAAAAAAAACCCAATTCACTCTGTTGCCACAGTAACCAACAAATAGCCTCTCTGGTAACAGGTGGCAGCAGGGGCAGACATCTAGGAAGGGAAGCATTTCAAGTGAATTCCTCCTGCTAATATAGGAAGGCAGTAAACTAAGAGTCTTACAAGCAAGCAATGTACTAGGGATCCAGGGTCTTTGCCTTGTGGCAAATCCTGAAACAGTGTGTGTGTGTGTGTGTGTGTGTGTGTGTGTGTGTGTGTGTGTGTGTGTGTGTGTGCATTTCTTCTGAGGCATCTATGAAATTGCGGGGTGATGGAGTAATCAGAAGAGCTCCATCCATTGGGGTGAGGTGAACAAAAATACAATGGTGGGCTCAAAGATCAGAGGTTTTAAACAAGATATTCATGGTTCTCATGGCTAATTAATTCAGTCATCAGCTAACACTGATTGTTCTAATAGGATGCTAAGAGGCTAGCATACTAAAAACATTGCTAGGACTGTAAAGGCGAATGCTTAACAGGGGGTCAAGGTTGGCATCTGAACATTATTATATCAGCCTGTAATAGCGAAATAATAAACATGGGGGAATTTTGCTGAGGAGACAATCCAGCGGGTGATAGGATAGCAGCTGAGCTAAGGGAGTGATGATACCAAGTCCTTGGCTTGCTACAGGAGTGAATCCTCCCTTCGAAGACCAGCTAGAAAAGACTTGTAATTTTCCTATCAGCTCTGCTCTCAGGGTGAGCTCAGGGTTGACATTTTAATGCATTGTTTTATAAATAAGGA